>NW_026575046.1:66289042-67702504 GCF_905146905.1 Nyctereutes procyonoides
TGAGTTGCTTTGTTGAGAAGAAACAAATGCTTCCCAGCTCTATTTCCTCTCTCCCCTCCCCAGGCCTCAGAGATGGGGGGCCAGAGACCTCCCTGAGGCTCTCAGGGACGGAGGGGAGGAGGCACTGGGCTGCAGGGAGAGCAGCCTCAGTTTCCCCATGCAAACCAGAGCAAACAATTTCTGAGGAGGCCTGGGGGAAGAGAAGAGTGCTTTGAGGCCCAGGTAGGGGTGGGAGGGGAAGGTGGGTGGTGAAGCCCAGACCTCTGCACACCCCTGCCCCAGAGGACAAGCCGCTTGGATGTGGCCGTGTTGTTTTGTAAAGCTAATGAGCCTTAGATCCCCAAACCAAGAACGTGTCAGCTGGCCTCCAAGAGCAGATCCTGAAACCCCATGGTGTGGGACATGACTCATCACGTCCTGGGGGAAGAAGGCGGCAGGAGATAGTAGTCAAAGCGCTCCTGGAGGGAGAGGCGGTGGAGAGGGGAGGGCCTCCACCATGGAGGGGACAGTGCCCAGAGAACCCCACGGTGAGCCAGGCTTGCGACTCTCACCTGCCCTTCCCTCTAGACCCACAGGGCTGTTCCAAGTGCGGCACTCACAGCGCCGGGTACCTAGCAGGTGCCCTGTAAATACGAGTTATTATTACTGTTATTATCAGGATCTCCCCCTTTAGTGTGAGGATGCCAGGACTGAGCAAGGCAGCATTACAGGGGCAGCCTCGAATCAACTTTATTTTTCAAATATAATTTGTGAGCAAACGGCTACTTTTCTGTTATTGCTGGTCGAATGTGGCACCAAAAGCCCCCTTGGCTGACAGAGAGCAGGCCGAGGGACCAGCAGCAGAGCCGAGGCCCCAGCCGGCTGTCCCAGGCCACCAGACATCCAGGTCACAGGCCACAGCTGCAGGGAGGAAACTCTGTCCGTCGGCCCTGGGATTCACAGTCCTACGAATTGCGTGGCCTCACCAGGTGCTGGCTGTCCCAGGTGGGCCTGTGATGGAGACTGCTGCACCCGGGAGAGACCCCGGGCCTGAGCTGGGATGCAACCAGCAACTGGGCTGTTCTGAGCCTGTGGTGCCCCCACCTCGCCCCACTACTTACCACTGAGTTTGATTCTCTGGGAGCGCCCTGGACCCCCAATGCCTAGGCCTGGGCTCAGGTAAGCAGAGAACCTCTGAGGCTCTGGAATCAGACCAGAAGACAGCCAAATGGACAGCTTTCCACTGGGGAAAGTTGCACTGGCCAGAGCCGAGGAGGAGATCCCAGGAGGAGCTCGCAGGAAGAGCAGCCTGGGACTCTGTTGGGGGGGAGGACACACTCCCTCTTCTGGTCCGTTTCTCATCACCCCTGCCCTGGAAGGAAGGGTTGGACTAAAGCCCCCCTGGGATTCCAGACCCCACCTGCTGAAACAGCTAGAAGCTGTAGCCACAAAGGCTGAGACGGGAGGGTCTGCAGATCGGGGGCAGAGGCCACTGGCCTGGCTGGACTTGGCTGTCCTGCCTGGGCCGTGGGGCTGCTGCAGTCTTTCCTCAGGTGTGCTGCAGGGTAGGGGTGACTCAGGGCTTCCGGCCTTGGCCTCCGAGCACTAGGGAGATCTGATGGGCCGACAGGTGAGACCCTCCCTGGGGGTAAACCTGGTAGGCACACCCTGGGGTGTGGCAGGTGTGAGACTGAGGAGGAGGGTGCAGGTGACCAGCTCCATGAAGCAACCGTATGAATGACCACAGTGTTTATGTGGTTATTCACAGAAGATGGTAGTAACATCTAGTATTTCACAAATCAGCCCAACTGCCTTACAGGCCTTTATTGTACCCTATTTAGATGAGGAAACTGATACTTGAAGAAGTTAGGTGCTCTCTCCACAATAGGGAGGACCTTCCAGGCTTTACTATTTTGCCAGAGATCTAGTTGAGAGAGACCTCATGGCCATCCTCTGCTGTTAAATGTGATAGCAGGGCTGCCACACACAGTTGGGCAGGTTGTTCACTGCACAGTTGGGCAGGTTGTTCACTGGGATCCAGCCTCACTCTGCCCACCAAGGCACCTCTTTCAGAATGTGGCTGTATTTGCCCAGGACACAAAGGTAGCATACGGGCCAGTAGCACCATGAGTGGGCTGCTCCCAGCCTCAGTTTCCTGAACTGAGACACAGGGTAATCCTTCCTCTTTCAAGCCTCCATCTCTCAAGGGAAGCGGAGCCCGTGAGTGGTTGAGAAAATCAATACACTACAAGTGCTTTGAGCTCCTTGAAGATAAGCTTCTGACAAAGAGGGAGGTGATGGAAGGCGGGAGCCCTTTCCCGGGAGCCTGACAAGGGCTTGGGAATGGATCAGAAAGTCTGGGTGAGCATGTGGGACAGAGGCTGGCCTGTGGACACTGGCTGCATCCATCCTTCCTGCCGGACTGGGGGCACAGACTCGTGTGTCCCTGGTTTCTGGGCTCCCTGCGTCTCGCCCAGGCACCTGCACGTTGTGGGAGACAGGGGCACAGTTTTTTTCCTCATGAAATTGAATTTCCTCTGCTCTGTTCCCTATGCACGGATGCAGTAGCCCCCTAAACACACCCAGCTTCTGTCTGGGAGCCTGGACGCCTGGGTTCAAAGCCTCACTCTGCCCCCGATACGCAGCCACCTCTGACCTCTGCCCATCCCTGGACTTGAGTTTCAAAGTGGGGTGCTAGACGGCCGGGGGGCTCCCTCCCTACAGGGCAGTCTGGAGCTGCAGAGGCCTCGTCGTGTCCACGTGTCCACACAGAGCCCCTCTTTTGTCTCTGAAGGCAGCTGAGATAAAACAGAGTCTAATCCGCACCAGGGAGACGGGTCCTCTGCCCGAGGGGCCGCGGGCACAAATTGGGCCGTCGTGTTGCATTACTTCCGCCAAGCTGGGCCCCACCATCGCACCTCTGTCCCCCCGGCGAATGGGACAGCGAGGGGCAGACAGCACAGTGGGGGCAGGGGGCCTGGGCCGCCACCAGGCCCCCTGACTCCACCATCAAAGGCGACAGGAGAGGGAGGGGGCCCAGCCGCGGAGGATTTTTAATGACCCCAAATCCTGGCAACTCATTACGTCTCTGATAAGGCAATGGGAGCTGTCACTCCCAGATGCAGCCAAGGAGACTCCCTAGAGAAATTTTGCCGCCTTCTCGCTAATCTTCTTATAAACATTGTTATTTATTTTTCCTTATTTTATCCGACATGTGTCAAGCAGCCCCTGCTAAGCCTGTGACATCTCCAGGGAGGCTGGAGGAGGCTGGGGGAGGGCCCTGTCCCCTCCCAACCCTCCCCAGCTCGGCCCTTGCCGCCCTGCTCTCTTGCTGGCCAAGGTTCTAACCCAGCCGGTGGCTCCGCGATGCCCACAGGAGCTGGGTCTTGGGCCAGGTGACACTAGACATCTGAGGACTGGTCGTCAGTGCGGGGGGACTGCAGGCTGTGCCGACTGGGGCTGCTTCCAAGGAGAAGGAAGGGCTGCGTGCCACCACTGGCATCTGGAGCCGCCACACAATTGTGCCAGGAAGCCCCCAGGCCTCCTCCCTGTGTATTTGGTTAATGTCCAAAGTAGCAATCACTTGCAGGTGCCACCAACAGACCTCACATCAGTCCCATTTGTAGGTGAGGGAGCAGGCCTGGTGAGGTCAAATTGCCCAAGGGGGCCCAGGCAGGAAGGGACAGACTAGGGATTTGAACCCCGGAGCTCAGATGAAGAGCTAATGCAGTGCTCCCCAACATCTCCCATGGGTGGCCTCCTCCTGATGCCCCTGGAATCCACAGCCAGGAATTCTCCTCCCCATTTCACAGCTTGGAGACCTCAGGACAGCTCCAGACAGTATCTCCCGGGTGCCATCCTGTGTCCTAGGTTGCTGAGATCTAGGAGGCATGACCGGCCCTCTGTTACAGGGACTAGGGCAAGGGTGAGTGTGGAAAGAAGGTCACAGAGCTTCGGCAGGGCACAGGAAAGAGTCCAGGTCTGGGAAATCCCCCCACACCCCCTAACTATAGTTCCTGGAATACGTTTGTGATAAACCTTACAGCTCTCTCCCGGTGGATTGTCATTAATAAAGCAGGCCATAAAACTGTGTCCACGGCACAATCCCATTTGGACGAATATGTCGTATATGTGTGTCTATGCATGCAGTACGTATATTGCAGAGGGAACAAAAAGGTTGGATTTACTGCTTTCAAAATAGCCTAATTTCAGGCCAATATTTTCACATTCTACATTTTGGGGATCCTAAACCCAAAACAAGATGTGTGTTTTTTTATTTTTATTTTTTTAAAGATTTTATTGATCTATTCATGAGAGACACAGACACACACAGAGAGAGGTAGAGACACAGGCAGAGGGAGAAGCAGGCTCCATGCAGGGAGCCCGACGTGGGACTCAATCCCGGGACCCCAGGATCACGCCCTGGGCTGAAGGCGGCGCCAAACCGCTGAGCCACCCAGGGATCCCCCAAGATGTGTGTTTTTTTAGAAAACATTTTCTTTCCCATTCCTTCTAAGCTTACAGAAGAGTCCTCCTAGGATGGAGCAGAGAGCTCCCAAGTCCCCCTCACCCCACACTCCCCATGCTAACAGAGTCCACAGCTGGCTTAACTTTGAATTTCACCGGCTTTTCTGTTGGTGAAAACCCGCGGATCCACGTGACATCCCACCGGGGTACATGACATCCACAGGACTTCTCGCTGGTGATGTTAACCTTGATCGCAGGTTAAGGTAGTGTCTGCCAGATTTTCTTGTTGCACAGTTGCTATTTTTCCCTCTCCGTGTTCTATTCTTAGAAGCAAGTTGCTAAAGCCAGCCCACACACTCCAGAAGAGCGGGATCAAACCCTACCCCCTGGACATCTATGAATTGGTGGACAAATGTGAAAACCAGCATGGTCATTAATAAATTGGGAGGGGAGATACTTTGAAACTATCAAACAGGGTCCTGTTTCTCCTTCAAGTTTCACCCCCTAATCCCAGCAGCCCTAGGTGGATCCAGCCCGTGGCAATTCCCATCTTGGTGTTCTAATAGTGATTTTCTGCTTTCCTCATTCCTTCTACTTTCTTGGTTGGAATTCAGTGGTCTTGTTATTTATCGCGTTGCTCAAATTGATCCAGCTTTGGAAGCTCTCGTAGGCAGACTCTTCTGTTCTCTTGATATGGCCCTCGTAACCTGTTTGGATTATAATAAGTTGATCATGTGGTTTTTATTGTGTTGTCTTTAGCACTACCTCATTTTCTGACACCACAAAGCTTTGGGATTGCCTTGTATTTTCTCTGCCCAGCCCTGGAATCAGTCCTTTCTCCAAGGATCCTGGTCCCTTTCATTGGAAAATGGTATTTAGAAACCAAGAGCTGGGTGCTAGGAAGGCACATATATTTATTTTAAGTACATTTTTTCATGGATAAGGCATCTGGAACTTCATATCTGAAAATGACTTGGCATCCAACATAACCCAGGGGTCCTTAAGCACTGATAGCTACGTATGTTTCCATATCACTCCGGGACCTCCATACCTCCATGTCTCCCTCCCTCGAGCCTCACCTGCAGAATGACTTTGAGAGGGTGCTGTGAAGTGGGGGGCTGTGGCCCTGGGTTCAGGTCCATGCTGCTGGCATGACAGTGCCGTGCAGGCCGCTCTCCAGCTGGCCTCTTGAACCTGTATCCAACGTGTTCTTCCGCCCCATCAGGATGCGGAACGCTAAAGAGTTTGACACATCTTCAAAATGTCGATGAACCATTTGGGAAATATTAAATCGTGATTTAATGATTCTCCTCAGGTTTTACTCAATTACAAATTTAATATTCTTGACATTTTCTTTCACTCCTATGGAGCCTCTGAGACTTCAGACTGGGGAGACAGCCCCAGAAACAAGGGTGTGATTGCAAAGGAACCAACGCGGGCAGAGTGCTTCACCCCTCTGCCTAGCTTCCCACATACGGAACGCCAATGATGACAACGACGAGAGCGTGATGGAAAAACGTGTGGGTAATCAGTATGAATTGTTACCATCCTGTTTGCATGACGTGAAGAGCTGGGGCTTGGGATCCAGATGGATCTGGGTTCATCACCGATCACCTGTGCGATAGGACTCAGCTCTTTTGTCTGTAAAGTGGGCCCCAGTTCCCGCCTCGGGGTTGTCATGGGGTCAAATGAGATCATCAGAATCAAATGCATAGCACAGTATCTGACCCATGCCCACTCAATGACTAATAATAATAATAATAATAATAATAATAATAATAGTAACAGCCACACTTGACAATAATAACAGAGCCCCAGTTACCTGTCAATGGGAATGTTATCAGGGTCGTCTTGCGTGGATTTAGGATGGGAACAGGAATCAAACTGAAGTATTCATCACTTACATATCTTTAAAAACACATACTTTACTTTTTAGAGCAGTTTTAACTTCACAGCAAAATTGAATGAAAAGTATAGAAATTTCCCATATGCCCCTTGCTCACCCCCACTGTCCCCTACTATCAATATCCCACACCAGAGTGCTACATTGTTATAATCAATGAACCTACACTGACACATCCTCACCCAAAGTCTGTAGTTTACACTAGGATTTGCTCTCGGGGTTGTACGCTCCATGGGCTTTGACAAACGTATGATGACGTGTATGTACCATTATAGTGTCAGACGGAATTTCTTTCACTGCCCTGAAAACACTCTGTGCTCTGTCTATTTAATCCCTCCCTTCCTGCCCCACCTTTCCCCCAATTCCTGGCAACCCCTGGGCCTTTTACTGCCTCCATAGTTTGCTTTTTCTAGATTGTCTTCTAGTTAGAATCCTACAGTATGTAGCTTTTTCAGACTGACTTCATTCACTTAGTCACGTCCACGTCGGTTTGCCCCACGTCTCTTCAGGGCTTGTCACTCACTTCTTTTTAACAGTGAAGAACATTCCGTTGTCTGGATGAACCACAGTTGATTTATCCATTTACCTGATGAAGGACATCTTGGCTGCTTCCACGTCTGGGCAATTATGAATGAAGCAGCTGGAAAGCTCCATGTGCGGGTTTCATCTAGACAACAAGTTTTCAGCTCCTTTGGGTAAATACCAAGGAGCACAATTGCTGGATTCTATGGTGAGGGTATGCTCAGTTTTGTAAGAAGCCACCAAACTGTCCTCCCGAGAGGCTGTACTGTTCTGCGTGCCCACCAGCAGCGAATGAGATTTCCTGTTGCTCCACACCCTCCCCAGCATTGGGTGTTGTCAGTGTTCCGGATTCTGGATTCTCATAGATGTCTAGTGGTATCTCGTTGTTTTATTTTATTATTTTTTTAAAAGATTTTCTTCATTTATGAGAGACACACAGAGAGGCAGAGACAGAAGCAGAGAGAGATGCAGGCTGATGCAGGACTCAATCCCAGGACCCCGGGATCATGCCCTGAGCCGAAGGCAGATGCCCAACCACTGAGCCACCCACGTGTCCCAGTATCTCATTGTTTTAATTTGCAACTGTGTAAAGACATATGATGACGAACATCTTTGCAAACGTTCATCTGCCACTTGTATTTCTCATCCGGAGAGGTGTCTATTAAGGTCTTTTTAAAATCAGGTTGTTTTTTCATTGTTGAATTCTAAGAATTATTTGAATATTCGGCATAATGATCCTTGATCAGATGTGTCTTTTGCAAATATATTTCCCCGATCTGTGGCTTGTCGTCTCATTCCCTTTGCCAGAGCAGAAGTTTTTCAATTTCAATGAAGTCCAGCTTATCAATTATTCCTTTCGTGGATGGCGCCTTTGGTGTGGGATCTCAAAAGTCATTGCCACACCCAAGGTCATCTAGATTTTTCTTCTTTGTTCTCTTCTAGAACTTTTATAATTTTGCATTTTACATTTAGCTCTGTGATCTATGTTACGATAATTTGTGTGAAGGCTGTAAGAGCTGTGTCCGGAGTCACTTTTCACATGTGGGTGTCTAGCTGTTGTAGCGCCATTTGTTGAAAAGAACATCTTTGCTCTATTCACTTGTATTTTCATCTTGTTTTTTTTTAAGATTTTTAAAAATCTATTCATGACAGAAGAGAGAAGCAGGGACACAGGCAGAGGGAGAAGCAGGCTCCATGCAAGGAGCCTGATGTGGGACTCGATCCTGGGACCCCAGGATCACGCCGTGAGCCGAAAGCAGATACTCAACTGCTGAGCCACCCAGGCATCCCTCATCTTGGGTTTCTCACAGAGCATCCCTGCACAGAGTCCCCCACACTCCCCAAGCACGCCCCTTATCCACGGCCCTATTCCAAGAAGGACAGGCCCTTGGAGAGACATCCAGGGCCTGATGGCCAGAGCCCTGGCTGAGCAGGGCACTTCAGTCAGGCTTCTGCTCAAGGACCGGGGACAAAACCTAGCGTGGGGCTGGGTGCCTGGCGTTGGGAGCTGGTGGTTCTCAGGGCAGGGCTACGGAGGGTTGACTAGTCTCCAGGTTGGAAGGAGCAGATTTGACCAAGGGGGACTTGTGGTAGGGACATGGCAGCCTCAGGCCTCTGTGGAGAGTGCGAGGGAGCCCGGGGCCGAATGGCCCCACAAACCAGGGCTTGAGCACATTCACACACACTCACCTTCCCCAGGAACCTGGGTGGCTGCTTACCAGGCCGCACCAGGCCCGAGCCATCAAGCTCTCCCATTAGCACCTGCTTTAATTCGGGGCATCCGGCTCCCCTGTGGGCTGAAGGAGGTGAGGACTTCTGCTCTGTACAGGTGTCAGGAGGTTGGTGGGGAGGCAAGGTCTGTGGACATGGGGCTGCCTCCCTGTCCCCCTGTCATCAGGCAGCACCGTGGGGTGGTGCCAGCTTCAGGCCTCCCCTCTTCCCCCCTGTGAGGCAATGGGCATCCTGAGACCTGATCCACCGTCGGGACAAAATCTTGGTCTTCTGAGAATGAGGTGGGTACTCCCGCCCCAGCCCAGCCCTCCTTATCCAGGCCCTATGGCCTAGAGGTTGTATGTGAGTTATAGAAAGTGGGGGGCTCCTCCCACCTCCCTCGGTCCTGTCTCCTGTAGAGGAGCGGGGCTGCTCATGGCAGGTCCCCTGGGAGCCAGCTGCCCTGTTGGCCCCTTCTCAGCCATGGTGTCTCACTACATTCTAGGATAAGCCCACAGGGCTGACATCACTACCCTCGTTCCACACAAACGGAGTCCAGGAAGGCAGTCCACGCGGTGGTCAGAGCCATTTACCAGCTTGGCACATGCCCCTGGGGCATTGTGAGCCTCAGTTTCCTCACCCATAAAATGGGATTAATCACTCCTCCCTCACTGGGCCACGGCAAGACACGCGTGGGACAGCAGATGGGAAGTGCACAGTTGTGCTCAGAATAAGTGGTGGCTTGAATTACTATTACTGTAAGGGGCAGCCCTGGGGTCTGAAGCAGGAGTGAGCTCTGAAGCGCGTGCTCTTCCTTCTACTCCCACTCCGGCCCCCCGTAGTCCTTCCCACGGGCTGGGGGCAGCGCGTGTGCCTTTCAGGAGAGAGCCCACTCCTGCAGCTCCGGTCTCTCATGAGTCATGTTTCTCTGCACTGCCTTCCCACTTGGGCAAGGGCCAAGCCTGGAGATGACCGGGGACCAGGCCAAGGTCACACAGGGGGCTCCTAGGGCCCAGCAGGGCCCTCCCCACAGGAGCCGTCTTCCTGGTGAGCAAGGACCTCCTGTCTGCCGCTCTGTGCCACTGACCACACCACGTGCTTGTCCATCGGGGTTGGACAGAGCGTCCCCAGGGTAGGAAATTCATTTTCTTTATGTCTGACGGAGGATTGACTGCCCGGCTGACATCCCACAAATCGTAGCAATTGCAAAAACAAGCACAGTCGTGGCCCTGGTATCTGTGTGGCATGCACTCACACTCACACTCACACTCAAGCTCACAGTCACTCACAGTCACGCACAGTCGCTCACACTCACACACTCTCGCAGCCCACCCTCACACACATGCTCACGCCAGCTCACACACACACATAAATTCCCACTCACTTGTGGTTTTTCACATTTGCACATAATCACATGGTCTTGTACACACGTACTCACACTTGCTCTCATGCATTCAATCCCAAGCTTATGAGCACTCACACAAATTCACCTACTCACAGGCTCTCATGCACCTGCATGGCTCTTGGACTCCCAGTTCTGCAACCTCAGTGATGCTCTCGCAAACACGGGAACATCTGAGCAGAAGCTACCTCCTGCTCCCCTCCCCAGATCTCATTATTTGGTCGAGTCCTTCCAAGCTCAGCTCCACATTTGCCTCCCCCAGGAAGGCTCCCCGGTTTCCCCCAGCCTGCCGGGGCCTCCTCTTCCTCTCTGGGCTCCCATAAAGTTAACAGCAGCATACTTCTCTGCTCTTGTCCAGCAGCCAATGTTTGCTGAGCACCTACTATGTGCTGGGGACGGTGGGTCCCATGGAAGAAGTAGAGGAAGCTCCACTGGATGAAGAGAACCTTTGAGGGCAGAGCAAATGTCGCACCATCACTTTGAAGTCCCCCAGCACTTCGGAGGGGCCCGGGCACAGGATAACCTACTCAAAGTGCCCGTGTCGAGTAGACGAAGGCACTCCTCCAGGCTCCAAGCGCTGACCGGCCCTGGCTCTTGCTCATGCAGTTCCCTCCTCTCGGAGCACCCTTCCCCTCCATGCCACCTCCTCCTGCACGTACGTGCGGAACCATCCCAAGCACCATCTCCCCTGGGAGGGCTTCCGTGAGTTGCCTCCCAGAAGCTGGCCCTTCCCCGGCTCCCAGCAGGGCCATCGGCACCCGGAGAGCTGAGCTGGGCTCCAGGCAGCTCTGTCCCCAGAGCCTCACACAGAGCAGCGACCGCCAGGGTTTCCAAGACGCACTTCCTCGGGGGAGGGGGGTGGGGAGCCTTTTTCTCCAGAGTGACAAAAAGCTGGTGACAGATAGCCCCAGGCCCCCCTTTAGCTGAAGCCTGCTCCTTGCACACATGGCAGTTTGTGGATTTGACAGTCTCTCGCCTCCGGGTTGAGACCCATGCCCCACCTTCCAGTGAAGTGTCATTGTCCTCAGAAAGCCTCTTGTTATCCCAGATCTACTTAGGTGCCCCGTCCTGAGTCCCCAGCCCCCATCATTGCTCGGCCCTGCTCTGTCGCAGTAGCCTGCCCTGACCCGTCCACCCAGCCTGTGCACATCGTGCAGACAGCTGTTTCATGTCTGGGGCCTAGCATGGGGCTTAGGACACAGCAGGCATTTGATAAATGCTGCAGGAAGGGAGGGAGGAGTAAAACCCCTGCTGGCCTGTCCCCCCTCCATGGTCTTGTAGATAGTGGGGTCCTCAGTCCTGGCTCATTGTGTCCCCAGATCTCCCCTGACCCTCATCCCTGGCACATTGTCAGGTACCTGGGTGTTCCCATTTGAGCCTCTGTGCTGTAGGCCAGGTGCCCAAAGGCTCTTCCCCAGGGGTACAAAGAAACCGCCCCCTCCATTCCTGGGAGACTCTTGGCCTAGGGAGAGCTGGCTCTGGCTAATCCCCTCATTCCTGGGCTCCTGCCCCTCAGGGGCAATGCAGTGTCTGCCTCCATTGATAACCTGGCCTCTTGCAGGAGGCCCGCTGGGCCTCTCTAAGCGCTGCTCTGGGGAAATGAAGGCAGAACAGGCCTCTTCATTTCTAGGAGCCAGGAAGGGCCTGGAGGAGACAGCTGTCACCGCTTCTTGGGGTTGCAGAGTTGCCAAAGGGGCCAAGGGGAACAGGCGGGGCAAGAGGTCACTGTGTCTTGATGGCATAGTGGGGGGCGCACAGTCCGGTCCAGGGTTGAAGTCCTGGCTTGGAGTCTCCCTCACCATGTGACCTTAACGGAGTCAGGTGACTCTGGGCATCTCCTTGGCATGTAACTCAAGGGCCTCCACACTTTGGCCGGAAATAGTCTTCCTACAACCCTTCTTATTTCCTTGGTGATCCCGGACACCCAAACTCCCACCTATACCCTGTAATTTCCTACCTCCAGGACTTCACCCAGTGTAGTTACCTCTGCTAAAGTGTCTCTTTCCCTCCCAATTCAAATGGTGGAAACCTTCCCCATTCTTTGAGCTCCGGGGAAAATGCCTCCTCTCCCAAGAAGCCTCCTCTGATTGCCCCAATTGCCATTGTTTCCTCCTCCATTAAGTTCTCAGAAGCTCCATTCTGGCCCATGTAGGGTCCTGCCCATACTCTCTCTGGCTTTACAAAGAGATGTGCACGGTGGTAAGATTGTAACCTGAACAACTCTAGGGGGGCCTGTCACTTGGTAGCCCATGGAAACAGCACCCCTTGGGGTCCTGCAGTGCTTGGCCTGTGTGACCACATAAGGCAGTCTTGCCTGTGTCCTGCCTCTAAGGACTGCTGGGAGGATCCCATGGGACTATGACTCCTGGCTCGGTAGGACAGATGTGGGTGCCCCTTTTCTTCTGTTCACTCTGCTTTCCTTCCCCCTCTGCTCACTCTCCCCGGAGCTCTCACCCAGACCCATGGCTTAAGTACCATCTCTAAACTGACGGCTGACACTTAAATTGTTGTCTGTGGCGCTAACCTCCGCCCAGAGCTGCACTCACATGTGCACCTGCCTCCTGGGAATCCCATTTGGCGGTCTCACAGGCACTGCCAATTTAGTTCAACCAAGCCAACCCCTGAGTCCCTTCCACACCTCTGTTCGTCCCCTGGAAACTGTCAGCCTTCCAGCTCAAGTCCTCAGAGCTGTCCTTGACCTCTCCCTTGCCTTCCTCGCTATAGCTGATTCGTTAGCTTGTCCTGTCGCAGGTTGCAAGGTGTGGCCTGCATCTGTTTCTAGATCTTTCTGGTCCCTGCCATCACCCGCTCCAGGCTGCCACTATCTCTCCCTAAACACCCCGTGGAGTCCCTCAGGAGCAGAGCGACAAGGATGGGTGCTCAAGCTGCTTATTGGGAGGTGATCTCAGGAGCACACATGAGCGAGCCCAAGCTGCAAGAGAGACAGGAAAGGGGAAGAGCCACTCCAGGGCCTCTTCTTGAGTTACTGATACCCCTGTGGGCCAGACTGTACCCTCAAAGGACAGCAGCCTGGGGTGTTTGTTTACTGACTCTCGTCCCCCTTGCCAGATGGTGGTCTCCTGAGGTCTAGGCTCCCTGTGCCCCTCCTCCTCCCAGGCTGTCCCTTGTAGGCCGGGTGAGCTCTTCCCAGAGGAAAGCAGACAGGCTTGTCCTCAGCTCCTCAGTGGCAGCTGGAATCACCAGTGGGCTGTGGGGAGTGGTGTGGGGCCCCAGAAGCAGCTGTCACAGACCCCATAGCCATCTCCCTACCCGCCCATCCACACGGGTCCACCACGGTGATCTTATGCAAACATTACTTGATTCTGTCTTTTTTGGCCTATGACTTTTCAAAGGTCCCCACTGTCCTTAGAACAAAGCCTTTGCCATGACTGACCAGGCCAGCCCCCTACCTCCCTGCCCCGCTGCCCTCATCTTCCACTTACTCACTAGGCTCCAGGCACACTGGCCTTTGGGAGCCTCAGACCCCACAGGCACACCCCAGCCCCCGGCCTTAGGGCCTTTGCACTTCCCCACACTACCTGGAGTACTGCCCCCCTACACCCCCTAGCCGTCTTCACATGGCTGGCTCTTCGTCATTCAAGCCCACACCTAAGTATCACCTCCTCAGAGAGATTTCCCTGGCACCGAATCCATAGCAGTCCTCCACCCCTATGCTCTCTAGCGTGTCATTCCTTTTCTTTTCCTCAGAGCACTCTGATCTAACCCATTTACTTGTTTTCCTGTTTCTTGCCTTTCTCCTCCACTAGAAGCTGGTCAGTCATGGTCATGTATGTGTCTCCAGGGCCCAGCCCGGCGCACAGTAGATGCTCAATAAATGCCTGCCGCACGAATAAATTGAATGGGTCATGTTCTCCCAGAAGCCAGCAGAGCCTGAGTCAGGGAATCTTGTGTACCTGCTAGATTAGGAAATGCTCTCAGGTGAGCTCCATGACAGTTAGGGAGGCAGATAGGGCAGGAAGAAAGTCTAGCCTCAGCCTTACCCCACCAGGTGAGGGATGTGGCTTCAGGACCACCCGGTGCCACCTTCAGGCAAGAGTAATTCTTTTGTGTCCCCATAGTCATCAGCTGAGGGTGCCCCAGGTGGAGAGGTGGGATGGGGCGAAGGGGCATTAGCAGCTGACACTCCCAGCAGATGGGAGAGAGGGGTGCGGGTCGGGGAGGGCCACTAACAGGATTCATGGCAGGAAAGGACTGCTCCCCTCTGTGGCTCAGAGACCCCAGGGCTGACCTGGATATCTCAAGAGCAGAAATCAGGTATCTGACAATCCAACCCTGTCTGCAAGTATCCCCTCGCATCTGCCCT
This sequence comes from Nyctereutes procyonoides, assembly GCF_905146905.1. Taxonomy (NCBI): domain Eukaryota; kingdom Metazoa; phylum Chordata; class Mammalia; order Carnivora; family Canidae; genus Nyctereutes; species Nyctereutes procyonoides. The sequence goes on from NW_026575046.1 coordinate 66,303,350, forward strand.
GATCCTGCCTGCTGCCTCCTGAGCCCATTTTCTCTTGTTTTTTCTCTCTGGCTCTGAGAACAGTGGGTGAGCTTTTTCCCCAAACAAGCCTCAGCGTCTCCCGCCCATCTGTAGTTCTCCGAAGCTGCTTGATCACAGCTGCGGATGGCCATCCCATCAACCCTTCCCCGGCTGCCGGCCTTCCTCACTGTAGCACCAGTTTAATTCCGCTTATTTCTTGAAAAATGAAGGTCTGGGAGACAGTGTACCCACAGCCAAAAAGTCTAAGGAAGCCACGGGAAGATGCACTGTCTCGTCTAATGTCCCTCATCCGGGGGCCTCTAGGTGATTCAGAGCACAGGGCCGGTGGAACTTGGCATTGACAAACAGCCCAGCCCACTGACCCTGCTCTTCCCCTCGCCCGACAGCTATTGACTGCCAGGGCACTCGAGTTTTTCCCTTTTCTCTGTCGGCTCTTTTAATTGAAAAATATAAAGAAAACGCCTATTGATTCCAAGTAACTGATAAGCTACCCGCTCCTGGCCCATTTTAATCAGGAGCCTGAGCCTGGCTTGAAGCCCAAGGGGACAGAAGGGTGGGAGGGGAAGGGCACGATTCACATTCTGGGGGGCTTCCCACCACTCTCAACGAACTCACACCCGGACCTCCAGGACTGGGGATAAAAGAACCATTGAGGAGCCTTCCTCTTTCTAGGTTTGAGGATCCTGATTTTTGAACCATATAATTATCCCTAACATTTACACAAAGCTTTGCGTTTACAAAGCAATCTACATCTGTAAAGCCCTTCCACATTTATTGTCTGGTTTGATCAAGCTGTTTACTGCAGGGGACAGCTGGCCCAGCAGTCCTCCCTCCACTTAGCAGGCCGTGTGCATCTGGGCAGCGGAAGCCCCACTCCCAAGAGTCCTAGGAAGGAGTCTCGGCGGAGATCATGGTCCCATTTTATAGATGAGGATGTTGACGGTCAGAGATGTTATAACTTGCCCAAAGTCACACAGCAAGTGGGCAAAGTCACACAGAAACTGGTCAGACGGAGACCTCTGAGTCCTGCCAAGTACACTTAGAAATGAGGTTTGGGGAGGGGGTCACTTGGTTGTTGAGAAAAGAGGCTCACCCATCAGCGTCCTGCTTCACGTAGATCCCAGTCAGACGAGAAGAAGAATTTCCTGAGATAAAGAGAGATTGATCAGTGTAGTGTGCTGAGAGATTTCCTCTTCTGCTGAGAATGCTCCTCTCAGGCTAAGGCCCGACCTGAGAGGGGCGGACCCGATGATGTCCTTAGGCCCCTTCCAGCGTAAGAACACTCTGGTGCCCAGAGTGCCGGAGAATGGAAGCCCGTCAGCCTGAAGGCAGGCACCCCGGTCTGCTTGTTTTCCCTTCGGCACACACCAAGACACGAGTCATAGAAGGTGCAGGGAAAATTTATTACATTATCAATATTTAATATCTCCAGGGTGGTGACATCAGCAAAATTGCCTAACCTGGCAAAGCTATCTATGTGGTCAGTGGGACAGGCCCTTCATCTCTTGGGCATCCCATCCTTCCCACATGGGGACAGGTGCAATTTATGGGCTCCTCCAAGAGCCCTGGGCACTGTGGAGGGTGGCACGTTTCTCCACCACCTGTGTGCTGGCCTGGGGGACTTCGTCCTCTGGCCCTTGGCCTGGTCCAGGGTCTAGCAGGGCTGGCTGGGAGCCAGCGAGTGTTCCTTGGGCCTGGGGCTCTCTAGCTGTTCTGAAATATTAGATGAGCGTGGGGTGGTGGACAATGTTGTGTGACCACCCAGGCTGGGGTCCCAGACCACCCGGCTGGGCATCACCTCTCCTGCAGATGATGTCAGGACCGAAGTTAGAGCGAGCCTGGGAGAAACTTGGCAGGTGGCCGGAAGACATAAAGTCCAGGCTTCGGTTGCTTTCTTTGTAAAATGAGGGTATGGTCTCTGTCTCACAGATTGGTTGTGAGGATTGAAAAGGGGTTCCACTTGATGTGTGCCTGGCCCAGGGCTGGCCGGATCCTCCTGTGGTCCCAGCCCTGCCACTGTGCCTCAGAGGAGCAGGTGGGAATGGGGGTTGAGGTTTAAGAGAGGGAAGGGTATGAGTGTGAATTAGCAGGTAGGTGTTTCTGGTTCTCCTGGGGCCTCATTTACTCCCCATCATTCAGAGCTGGAGGAATTAAGGCACAGAGAGGCCAAGTGATGCATCCGAGCCAAAATCTGAACCTATGGCTCTTTGTCTTTGCTTGTGTCCTTAAGCTGCCACAGGCCTGAGTGATGCAGGAACTTGAGAACTTGAGGCAATGACAGAGGCCATCCCTGCAGCCGGAGGGGGCACCCAGAGTCTGCTCCAGAGAGGACTCCTCTCCCCATGAACCTCTGGTCCTGCTGAGGGTGCAGTACCCCACCCAGCCTGAGCAGCGCATCACGGTGTCCCCATCAGGACCAAAGGCCCGAAGGTGAGTAAGTCCTAAGGTGCCCAGAAAGTGGCTCCTCCCTCCCCTGGAAGGAGTGGACACCGAAAGTCTGTTCCAGTGCTGTCTCAACAGCAGGAAGAACCTCAGGCCTGGCCCTGCTTGGCTGTACAAATGTGAGCAAGTTACTTCTGCTGTCTGAGCCTCAGTTTCCCCATCTCTGAAGAAAAGGGCCCTTCTGGACTACCATGTGATGAGCTTCCCTGGAGAGCACAGTGTGGTCTCTGCCTGCCAGAAGTGCCATCCAGTGCCAGAGATTCCCAAGGAAACCGGCTGTGACCATACCACGTGTGACAAGCCAGGGACAAGTGCTCACCAGGGTGGACCGGAAGAGGAATGCCCAACCCCAGCCTGCAGGTGCAGGGAAGCCGATGGGAGAAGAGGTGGTGTTTGGGGTGTGACTCATCCAGACAGGGAGGGGGCATCAGGACAAATGGGGAGCGGTCGGGTGTGCATGTGGGGGGGAGAGGGGTCCCCAGCAGTTCTGGGCCCCAAGGTGAGGCTCAGGCAGTGAAGCCGAGACAGGTCAGAAGGAGAGTTGATGGAAGGGAATTTGCAGAGAGATGACCTGAGGGGCTGCTTGGCTTCTGGGCAGACGGGCATGATGGAAGCAGACAGGCGTAGGAAAGTGTGCTGTGCCAGGGGCCTGAGTGCCAAAGGGCAGCCACACCAATTTACTGCAAACCGGCCTAATCGAGAGAACTGGGTTCCCTCGCAGCTCCAGGAGCCAGAGGTTTGAAATCCTGGTCGGGAGGCTTCCTGTGAAGGTGTGGAGGAAAGGTCCTGAGGCTGCTGGTGGCCAGCACCCTTGGCGTCCCTTGCCTTGAAGATGCATTGCCCCTATCTCTGCCCGCATTGCCACATGGTGTCTCCCGGTAGGTCTGCTCCATCCAAGCTGCCCTCTTGCGAGGACATTAGCCATTGGGCCAAAAATCCACCCTAATCCAATATAACCTCATTTTCACAGCTCACATCTACAAAGACCCTATTGCTAAATAAGGTCACCGTCCCTGGTGTCAGGTAGACCTGGATTTTGGGGAGACCCTGTTCAACCCGGTAGAGGAGGGCTGGCCGCAGGGTGGGGGCAGGCACCACTGGCCTGATCTGAGCCTTCTGAGCTAGCTAGCATCCTGCTGAGACCAGAGCCTCTGGGTTTCAGATGGGGCTTGGCGGAAATGGCTGGGATGAAGGGTTGGAGTCCCTCGTTGAAGATTTTAGCAGGGAGCTTGCCCCTTTGTGTAGCTCCTGGGCAGTGCGGGGACACCTGCACAATGGGCCCCAGGCCAGGAAAGGAGGCCATCCATCCCGCAGAGTGGGGTAAGCAAAGCAAGCACAGCAGCTCCTGTCCTCGTGCTGGCCATCCTCTGCCGCCCTGCATGCAGGGGCTTTCCCTCTCTGAGCCTCACCTTCCCCGTACGAGACACAGGGCTGGGCCTGGCTGACCCCCACAGGCCCTGGTGTGACTGCAAATCTGTATTTTCAGCCTAGTGCTCCCCAGGATAAAGGAGTCCACCCCAGGGATGCTGGGGCTCCCCTGAGCCTGGCTCCGGAGGCCACTGATCAGCACCTGACATGAGCATAAAGGGCCTCCCACCCCCTTACCTGGAGCCAAGCTCATTGTTTCATTTTTAGAGAGAAATCAGGGCGTCTGGTGTGACTGAATGTCACAGTCGAGGGATGGAAGGACATGAAAGGCAGTGAGCAGCGACAAAAATTGTGCTTCTCCTAGCAACCCTGGCTCTGCGGTTCCTGGGCTGGGGCTGCTTGACAGATGCCATCCCCAGTCAACAGGATGGTAAACATACCCGGGCTCGGCCCACCCCACACTGAGAGCAGAGAGGGGAGCCGCGTTACCGTTACCACAAGGACACTCGGTGGCATCCCCCACCTCCTGGTTCCTGGGAGGCTGGTGTGGTCCTGCCCTCCGTGGTCAGCTCCGGCCTCCACCTTCAGGTGGCATGCCCTACCCTGCCGCCGGCCACCTGTGGGGTCTGTGGGTAGCCAGCAGGATGGGGCCAGTTGGCCAGACTCCCAGAGCCAGAAGCCTCTTGATTCTGAATTTACACACACACACACACACACACACACACACACACACACACACACACAGGAGAGCAGGGTCCTATGCATCCGCCCACATGCACGTGGCCACAGACACGCCCACCTACCCACATTCACGGTCATCCCCTCTCACACGTGGACATTCATGAGGTCCCCCAACCATGAGTCCCTCAGCCCCCAGGACCAGTTCCCGGTCAGCACAGGCTGACAGTGTGGGCTCCATGTCCCTGCCCGGGAGGAGGGGGCCTCCCTGCATCCCTCTCCCCCTGTGACTCCCTCTGTGCTTAGGAAAGGGGTGCAGCTTGTTTCTCAGCCCTCGCCTGCCCCTCAGCCCATGTAGGACACACCGGTAGGACACAGCACACCCCCATGGCACCCTCTTCAAATCTGGATACTCATACAAGCAGCCCTGAGATAAGAATTTGGGGGCAAGCGGTTTGCTGCAAGAAGATCTCAGGAAAACTGGTGAGGGAGCAAGGTACGAGGTGGGGGGTGGGTAGGAAAGGCGATGAAAAGTGTGTTCCGGAGCGGGTTCCTGCCGGGAGCAACTGGGGCTTGACCCTGCTTAGATGCTTCTGGAAGTCTGGATAGCACATACTCAAGGGGCCAGACTGCCCAGGTATTTAGCCACCACTACTTCCCTCATTGCTGGAGGAGGGTCCCAGGGAACAGCTGACCTGCTCCCCTCGAGGACCCGCCATGCTCCTCAACCAAAGACCTTCCAGAAGACAGACACCGAGCATGGGCAACAGCCAGAGGGCTCTCAGGGGCAAGGGGTGGGACTGATGGAGTCTTCCAAGTGCCCATTTCTCCTGTCCCAACTTGCACGCATAAATATCCATGTGCAAGCCACGTGCACTCTCACACGCACTCACACCCTCATGCTCACCCTCACCTTCACACTCGCACCTATGCACACTTCCTCACCATTCTCCCTCCCCTCCCCACCTCGGTCCTCTCCTCCTGACTACCTGGCCACAATTTGGTCCAGGGAGGTGGGAGACCTGGGCCTTCCATGTCCTAGAATGACCCATTCTCCCGGCCAGGGGGAGACCCGGCCCCTGCAGCTCTGGAGCCCCTGCTCCCGAAGCCCCCCCACTCCACTCAGCTCTGGGCTGTCAGCGCCTGGCTTCAGCCCAATCTATCAGGCGCGATCTCAGGCTGTGAAGCTGGAGTCTCCCTGGGCAGACAAAGGAGCAGCTCTGAGGCAGCGGGGGGGGGGGGGGGGGGGGGCTCTGGGTGCCAGCCCAGGTGTGCTGCGATTATCTCAGGGGCCTAATCAAAGTGCCTTGTCCCTGGCTGGGCTGCTGAATGACAAGAGCCCCTGCCCCTCCCACCACTCCCCAAGCTGGCTGCCAGGACAGCGACAGACACCTGTTGGGTCCCTGACCCCTCCCCTCCCCTGCCCTGCTTCCTTTTGTACTGGCACAAAATGGGACAAAGCCAGGCCCCACCTGGTGAGGGGGAGGCCCCAGGGCTCCCACTTCTCAGCTGTGATCATGGTCTGCCTGTGAATGCCAAAATTTTGTGTGGAGCAGAGGGTGCCCGCAGAGAGAGGGACAGACAGACAGATGGCAGCCCAGGATGGGCAGCGGGATAAGGGATGACCCGTCCCGCACAGCCGCCCAGAGGAGGTGCCCTAGGGGTGCGAGTGCACAAGAAGAGGGCACTGAGCTAGGTGTAACTCCACCCTCCCCAGGGGCCCTACTATGATCTCTTTTGTCCCCAGAGCGCATGTGGGAAGCAGAGCCAGAACCAGCCCCATCTTTTGCAGAAGGAGCTGGGGAGAAACAAAGCTCAGAGAAAGTGAGGAGCCAGCCATATTCACACCTGCTCCGGGTCCCGAGGCCAGACTGCTTGGTGCCTGGCTGGGAGGCCTCCCTTGCACACCTGCCCTCATGCCTACGGCAGGCTGCCCTCTGCACGGTGGGCACACGGATGTGATGCAGAGCGGGTGGGTTTAGCCGGAGCTGCAGCGGACCAGCCCAAACTGACCTGGAGCAGCCTCCTCTCTTCTGGCCAGGTGCCTCCCCTCAGGGGCCAGTGGCAACCAGGCCGTCCTCACCTTCCCTTCCTCTTCCTCTTCACCTTCCCAGCTGTTCCTGAACCTGCTACATGGCGGGGCTGTGAAGCTGCCAAACTATACGTATGTGCCGTTGAGCAATAGGATGGCCTCAGCTTTTCTTTGGAGGCTGAGGGAGAAGGAAGGAGCAGACAGACGGAGCAGGGGAAACAACAGAGACGGGACAGAGCTTCTCCTGGCCTCCGACCCCTCCTGGAGAAGAGCTAGAGACCACGGGCAGGACAGAAACAGAGAGAAGCCAAAATAGAAGGATGCTTGCTGGAGAGAGGACAGCCAGCGAGGCTCCTCGGCATCCAGGCCATTAAGATGAGCCATGGGCTTCCCCAGAACCATCCTTCAGAGTTGGGGGGTGTTGGCTAAGGGAGGAAACACATTATTCACAGCTAAAGAAAGGCTCATTACTTTGCACCAACCTTTGGCTGGTATTGAATATACCATCGCTCCCTTCTTAACAAATGGCTTCTTGAGGGTTTAATTAACTTCTTAGCACCCTCAGGCAGGCAGCCTGGCTGCTACCATTGAGTAAAGCCTGAGTCAGCCATGCTGAGGGGCAGCGGTGGCCTTCGGGAGAGGCAGCTCCTGCCCAAGGGGAGGGGGTGGGGGTGGGGGCCCTGCCCTTGCTTGCCCAACCACCTGCTCATGGGACAGATGGGAAGACCGAGGCTTGGAGGAGAGAAGGCAACGTGGGCAGCTTGCTCAAGGTCACACGGTAAAATGGAGGCAAAGCCAGGCCTACAGTCCAGCCCTGAGCAAACGGAAGAATGCATCATCTTCCAGAGCCTTCCCATCCCCAAGTCATTAGCTGCAATGGAAACACAGCAGCACACAGCGATCCTGTAATTACTGGTTGAAGTTGATCGAGGCTCATAGCAGAGTTGGCTTGAGACTAAGTCCCTTCTAATAACCATTCCCATCACTTGAGCACTTTGCAAGCCCCTCTGATGGGCCAGACGCTGGGCTAGGCCCCTTCACGTGGCATTGCATGCAAGCCTTATGTGGACCCCATGAGGCTGGTATTATTACTACCCTCATTTTTCAGATGAGGAAGCTGAGGCTCAGAGAGGTCAGTCACACCCCAAAGGCTATCCTTACCTGAACCAAGAGGCTATTTGCTTCCTTAGTGAAGGACTCATGTCATTAGACCCAATCTTTTCACCAAAGGAGAAACTGAGGTCACTCGGGTCATAAGTGGACTCTTGGCTTCTAATTCTATGCCAGTAAAGGCCCTTTCAAGCACATCACGTAGCCCATCCTCTCTCCTTCGTTCCACATGTCCCCCCTGCCCCCCGACTCCCGCACTTAACCTCCAGGTCCGGGGCTGGCTCCCCAGCTTCACGAGCCACACTGAGAAGCCCCTGAGCTAAAGGGCCAATCTGAAATTGGGGCCTGCCCCAGGCTGATATCCTGCTCCATAGTTTTGTGGTGATCCTTGAACAAGTCACTCCCCCAGTAGAGCCTCAGTTTCTTCATCTGGCAAGTTTAAACGGGACACTTAAACAGGACATTTGGGAGAATTAAACGTGCTTAAAGCACTTGGCCCAGTATCTGATTCATCATAGAATGCACTCGGTAACAGTATCACTGGGATAAGAGCTTGACCTGGCCAGGAATCCTTGCCCCCTGCCTGCATCCAGCTACTGTGGTTGCCCTTGGGAAAGCCTGTCCAACAGCCCCCACTCCCCATTAGAATAGGGGCAGAAAAGCCCAGGAGGACACTAGATGCCCAAACAGAGCCCTCCCCGCCTAGGGGGAGCAGGAGGGGAGGTCTCTCAGGCTGCGGGCTAATTAATCGTGCTGGGCTGACAGCAGAAAGGGGCTGAGCTTTTTGCCCACGAGTCCAGAGCAATGATGGAATAATGGGCTCTAATGCACTGGTCTTCTCCGGGGACCTGTCTTTCATCCCCAACAAAACTAATTAATGACAGCAATAAATAAACCAATCCAGCCTGCACTGCCCAGAGCAGCCAAGGCTCTCAGAGAAAAGCCTGTTGCTGGCCAGGCCAGGGAGCGCTGTGGCCCAACAGCCTCTGTGCAGGTAGAGTGAGGGACTTATGATGTCTTGTGGGACAGGACAGAAGAAACCAGGCCCAACAGATCTGATCAATCCCACGCTGAAACCTCGGGAGCCATGAGTGCTAATCCCAGACCGGCCACCACATTGCCAGGTGACCTTGCCAGGTCATTCTACATCTCAGAGCTTGGGATGTTAACCCTATTTGGATAAAACACAGGTAGCCTATCAACTGGGAAAGGTCACAGTTCTTTTTACAATTTAGAACGTATAATAAGGCCAGGCATATCCCAGGAAGGATGTCCCACCCATGGGTCTCCAGCCAGTTAATGCTGTAACACACAAAAATGTTAGAATCCCCTGGAAGGCTTCATGGAACCGAGACTATGGACCTTCCCCAAAGTCAGTTTCAAAGTCAGCAGGGCCTGAGAATTAGCCTTTTTAACAAGTTTCCAGAAGATGCCAAAGCTGTTGGTCCAAAGACCTCACTCAGAATCAATAGTCTAGATTGAATGCCAAAGACTTAGGTTCTTCTTATTATTTTTTAAGATTTTTATTTATTTATTCATGAGAGACACACAGAGAGAGGCAGAAACACAGGCAAAGGGAGAAGCAGGCTCCCTGCAGGGATCCTGATGCGGGGCGAGATCGCAGGAGCCCAGGATCACGCCCTGAGCCAAAGGCAGATGCTCAACCACTGAGCCACCCAGGTTCTCATCTCGCCTCTGCTCTGGTTAGCTTGGGGTCACTGTCATCCCACCTCTGGGCCTCAGGCCCTCCATCTCTATCTGTGAATATGTGTACGGGGCAACAGGACTCATCGTGACTGGGGACTCCGTTCTGCCTTTTCAGGTAGCTTGCAGCCTCGGCATAGCATGTGACATCAGGGCCACTCTACGTGCAGGAGCCAAACGCCTCAAAGCATAGGCGCAGCAGAAATTGCGAAAGAACTGGCATCTTTTGAGGAGCTCCTACCCCATTTATAATGAACCATATGCCCCCAGCAAGTAGCAGCGCCCTGGTCAGTGTGGGAGTTTTCACTTCTTGGTACATCCCCACTGAGTGATTCCTATCTCTTTTAGCACACCTCCACTAACAGGGAGCTCACTCCCTTTCATGGCAGGGGCAGCAGGAAGGCTCCACCCCAAGGTCATAAGAAAGGGTTTTTTGTTTGTTTGTTTTCTATTTGTTTCTATTTGGTGCAAGTCCAAAATATGCACCTTCACGATGGACTCCCTTGGCTATCCCCCTTCTGGGTCTCAATTTCTTCAAAAGTCCCTTTCATCTCCAATATCATGAATCTGCATTGGAGACTGGTCTCTACCATTCGTTGCTGTGGCACACCTAACGGACATCTGATCCGCAGACCTCCCCTAGCGGGAGGCTGGGAAACTAAGAAGCTGGGATATTCAGCTGCAACAGTCTGTAGGCTCTGCTTCCCTCCAAGACTGGGAACTCCTCCAACTACAGAAAGAGGGTTCAGGTCTGGGGCAGGAGAAACACACTGGACGCCACCCCTACCTAAGGCAACCCACCTTCAGCATGCGTCAGTGTGAAGGAAGGTATGGGCAGGATGCAGACAAAAATAAGCACTCTGAGCACTCGCTATGTGTTCAGCCTCTTTTCTGAGGATGGTCACCCCCATCTAGGGATGAATCACCTCATCGAGACCTCTGAATATCCTTAGAAGGGAGGTAACTTTATTATTACAACCATAGCTTCGGTCTCACCAGCAAGAGAACTGAGACCCAGAGAGGTAGCCGGGGGTTGTGCAGCTAGCGGGAAGCAGACCCTGGGTGTAAACTCCACCGTCTGGTTCCTGGGCTTATGTTCCTGGTGCTCTGTGTTCTTCCCCTCCAAGAAACCCAGCCACCATCCTGAGAGAACGAGAGTAGCACACACGGCTGAAATACAAGGCAGATGGTACTCAGGACTGGAACCACCGAGCAGCCAGGAGCCTGGGGAGAGGGGAAGTCAGTAGTATCCCCAGGATACGTAGAAGACCCCCTAGAGAAAGGGACAGAGGTCAGCTGGAAAGGGTCCTTCTGTCTGAGCCCATCCTGGTCCCTGGATTTCCCAGTTCAGGGTCAGAGACTTGTCCACTACAAGGACAGGAGCTGGGAGGGGAGGGGTGCCTTCCCATAAGGCCACCATAAGGCAAGGCTGAGCCAGCCCTGCCCAGATAATGCCAGCTGTCCTCAAGAGCCAGAGGTCTCTTGGTGGCATTTGTAAATAAATGGGATCCAGGGTTGGCCCAGGGTACAATTTCCAGTGGTTTCCAACCCTGGCTCTATGATGAAAGGACCTGGTTCAAATGTGTGTCTTACTATCCATGCCTGGGCCCCACTCATAGGGATCAAAGTTTAATTAATTGGTCTGGAGCAGATATTGGGCTTGGTAGTTTGTAATGTCCCCAAGGTGATTCTAACATGCAGCCAAGGTGCAGAGCTCCTGCCCTTTGGGAATTTGGACCACGTCTAGGCCTAGAGAGGTTAGGAGGGGCTTCTTACTGTGCCCTACCCATGGCTGTGTCCCCACTTCCAAGCCCCTTGGAGGAGATGGGTCCTAGGGTAGGTGGCTAGATGCCATAATGTGAACATTGAACAGGAGGCTGTGAAAATAATCCTCTCCTTCCCCAGAAGTAATCCAAGGTCCTAAAGGCTATAGGGCAGCCGGGGGGGGGGGGGAGGAGTGGGGGAGAAGTCCTCTTCAGGGAACTAGAGCTGCTAAGAGGAACCACACCTAGGTAAAGAATTCTGAATTCTATAAAGAATACTCCAAGTATCTCTCTGAGCCCCAGTTCATGGGGATCTTACCCCTCAGGTTCCTCCAGTCTGGTGACCAGTTGATGGGGACCCACTCTTGAAAGCCTTGAATAATTCTTCATTGGCCACAGGATAGAGTCCTAATGCCTTAGCCTGATGTTCAAGACTCTCCATCAGCAGCCAACACCTACCAGTCACCCACCACTCTCCTTTACATATACGAGAAGTGCCTGGTGCCTGGCAGCTCTGGGTTGCTGGTAACAGGGTTGCTGTGCGAATTTAATAATGTGGAGAACGTAAAATGCATAGCACAAGTCATGACACACAGGAAGTCCTTTTAAAAGTGTTAACAGCTACCATTATCCCCATCACCACCATCATCCTCATCATTGTCACCATCATCACCACCATCATCATCACTATCATCATCGCTCCCATCACCATCATCCCCATCACCACCATCATCTTCATCGTTGTTGTCACCATCATTACCACCACCTCTACCATCATCACCTTCATCATCACCACCACTAATGACTTTGTTGATTCTGGCCCTTTTTCCTAGACTTCCCTTCATTCCTTTCTCACATATAAAGGGGTGTAAGTGAACATAAGTCCTGCTCATCCTCCACGGTCCAACCCAAATGCAGCTCCTCCATGAAGCTCCCTTGATACCCACAGTCAAGAAGCCTACCAGTGCCCCTATGTGTGTGTGTGTTCTCTTCCCCCTCCCACTAACCTATAAAACTTCCCAGTTCTGCAACCTCAGCTCTCATACCTCTTCACACCTCTTCATCTACCCTCAACCTCTCTGAGGAGTTTTCTGGGTTAACCTGGCCTATAGAACAGATGATCAAAATGAGGGACACTCAAGAAAGCACTGGTGTTACCCACTTTCGTCTCCTGGGCCCCCCTTAGCTGCCTTGTTACTTGCGTCCCTTCCTGATGTTACCAAGTCTAAAGCCACACTGCAATTCCTCTCCTGTCCTAGATGAGGGCATAGGCCAGAGCACATACAATGAGGTTTGAAGTCTGGGTCTTGCCACTTTCTAGGCATGTGTCCTTGGATGAATCTCTCCCTCTTTGGAAGCCTGAGTTGTCCCATCATGCATAAGAAATGTATGTACGGGGATAGAAGACTTCTCAGTCCCTTTTGACTCAAGCATCCTGAGTCTCACCTGGGTAGGAGAGGGGTTTGGGTCTTACTCGCATCGCTGACCCCCTTCTAATCTATAGGGTGGTTTGAGGGCTCCTTTAGTGTGGCTCTGCACAGCGTGGGCCTCCTTCCTACCCAGAAAGGCAACTGCAGTTTGCCTGTTGTTCTGGAGTGGCTGGCTGGGCTGGCAGCTGAGGCAGGCCCCCTGTGAGGCATACCCGGCCCCCTCTGAGAGGCTTAGAGCTCTTGGCCCATGAGCCTGAGGGGAGGGATATTTACAGTTTAATAACTGTCCTATTGATTCTCATTTATTTGCCGCCAACGGGGCTTACCAAGGAAGTGAAGGCAAGAAAGCCGTGTTTGTAAATAAGTCTCCAGTTGGCCCCATCACTCAGCCTGCCAGGCTTGCAAGGGAGGTGAGCTGGGTTAATAGACTGCAGTGCCCTCCACTTAGCTGAGCCCTGACATGCAGCTGCCCCTGGGACCCTCATGGGGCCAGGCCCTTTCTCTGTGCTCTTACAGTTAGCAACGCACTTCGGTAGCTACTATCTCCTCTGACTGTCTTCTTTGAAGGAGGAGGAGCACGGTTCGGCAGCCCACCTGACAGACGAGACCACTGGGACTTGTAGAACTCATGTAATTTATTTGAGAGACTGTGCCAGGAAAGGGTGGGTGAGGCAGGTCTGATACCTGAACCGCTCTGACTGGTAACCACTAGTTAGCTATTGCTGTGTAACAAACCACCCCAAAATCTAGTAACTTCAAATAAGAACTATTATTTCTCATGTGTCTTTGGTCTCGTGAGTCTATGAGTTCAGCTGATCTGAACTAGGCTTGGCTGCCCTGGGCTGGGCTCAGCCAGGTGTCTGTGGTGAGCTGGGGGGGGTCAGGCGGGGCTGACTGCCATAGGATGACTTTGGCTGCTGGGACAAGTGGGCTCTGCTCCGTGTGTCTCTTGACTCCCACCAGCAGGCCGGTCTGGGTTTGTTCTTGCAGAGGTGGCAGGAGTCTGTAAGAAGCAGCAGAAATGCCCTAGCTCCTAAATTTGTATTGTTTGCTACCTCCCCTGCCCCACTGGCCAGAGCAAGTCAGTGTCAGAGAGCAGGACTTAAAGCCCCTGGTGAAACAAGGCAGGCAAACCGAGGCCACGAATGCAGTCGGCCTACCACACTGACTCCAGAGCATTGCACTTCCCACCACTTTTCAGCGTTCCACGCTTTCCCTTACAAGGAGGGGAGGCCTTGAACAAATAGGAGATCCTGTTGTCTTTTCCTAAGTCTGGATAGCAGGGTCAGCCCTCTTGAGAAGCATGAGGCTTGATGTAGGGGCAACCGGTACAAAGCTGAGTTCTAAGGGTTGTGGCTTAAGATGCCGAGGGACTAGACTTTCCAAGGACTGGGGCTGTCCCACCATAGAAAAGCCTCCTTAGAGAGATAGTGAGCTCCCTGTCAATGGAAGTGTGTAAGCGCAGATGAGATGCTGACTGCAGGGCTGCGAAGAGATCCTGCTTGCAATGAGACTGGATGCAGACCGTATGAGCTCCAAGCTCCCTTCCAGCTCCTCAAATCCAGAAGCTTCTGAAAGAGTGGTCTGGCTGCTGCAGACTCAGTGGTGGCTGTCCGACCCCTACCACCTTTCCCAGTCTGGCTCCAGGTTGGATGGGTCCCAGGGGCAAGTCCAGGGTAGAGAGGCCTTCTAGAAGACAGCACAAATGAGAGACTCAGAAATCTCCCCTCCGGCCCCACTGGCAAGAAGGGGAGAGTGATGCTCGGAGCGGGACGCCCCCAGTCAGCACCGGAGAGGCAGCCTGGTAAGGGGAAGAGCATGGGTCCTGAGGCAGACACACGCGGTTGGAACTGACCCGGGGTCAGCACTTGCTTCCTCCCAGCCTCCTGCACTCGCTGTAAAGGGGATAACCCTGCCGTGCTGGGTGATTCCAAGAGCTGACCAGGATCATGGGGACAGCACTTCCACGAGATAAAACATAGACCCAGCAACGTTTTTTTCCTATTCCTTTTGAGTCACAGCAGATAAAAACAAGAGCTGATATAAAATCCATGTCCCCTCAGGCCCACTGTGGCGGCCTGCCTGTGCCTCTGCCCTGCGCGCCCGGGGTGGGAGTGGGGGTGGGCGGCCCAGACATCTCCGTAGGAGGACGCGGAGTCCCCAAGGGAAGGGCAGGAGCCGGGCCAGGGAACAGGAGGCTCCTGGGCAGGACACCCCCTCTCCCACCCCCACCCCCATCCGGAGATCAGAGCAGGGATGACTGATGGGGCCGGCCTGGGGCTGATTGGAACAGCTCACGGTCCACCTGCCCCCTCCCCAGATTCCGGCCTCCTCCAGGAAGCGCCCCTTCACTGTGGCAGGAACCTCACTGAAGGAGAGACAGGTGGGGAAGAGGAAGGAGAGCACGGTCTATTGACGGCCTTCTCCACTTTCCACTTTCCAGAGCCTTGGGAGGTTTCTTGGGTAATAGTAGTAACAGAGCGTCAGTGTTCTCCCCAAGCCTTCGTGGCTTCTAGTGGAGCAGGCTCCGTGCACAGGAGTGGAACTGCCTGCGGCCGCCTGACCCCCCTAGCTGTGTCACTAACCAGCCGACGGACACAGTGGGTGACAGACATGGTGAGCACCTGACTGACGGCCGAGCGGACCAGCTGGCTGACCACTATCTTGCTGACTGACACAGCAACTGGCCAACCAACTGGCTGACAGACCCGGTGAGTGCTGACTGAACTAGCGAGTGAATGAAGTATGTGTGGGTGGGTTGACTGAAGACTCTCTCACCGATGCCCTGACTCCCTCACTGCCCTATGAATGGCCTGATTGACACAGTATCTGCTGGACGCACGGAGTGCCTCATTGACTGTCTCACAGACACAGGAATGGCAGACCTACCATCTGACAAATCTGACTGACGGACCCAGGGAATTCCTGACTGAAGTCTGTCTCACCAACTAACTGGCCACCGTAGAGAATGGCTGTGACAGCCTGACGGCCTGGCTGTTTCCTTGCCGACTAATTTAGGACTGTCTGACTGACAGATTCATGGGATTCCTGACTAAAGTCTGTCTCACCAACTAAGGGCTACCATAGAGAATATGTCTGTGACAGCCTGACGGCCTGGCTGGCTGTTTCCTAACTAGGACCGTCTGACTGACTCTCTCACTCGCTGACACTGTGACTGACCTACTGACTGGCATGCTGACGACGGACTATTCCAAGCACCGAGGGGCCTTTCACACTAACCCTCACAGCATGGGGCTGTAGCCCCACTGATTGTTGGACGGTCGGGTTGACCCAGTAAGAGCTAACTGACTGCCGACAGCAACGACTAAAGCCGTGACGGACTCACCCACGAACCACTGCTCCGACAGCCCAGTTCACAGGCCCACCCGGCGACAGCCTGACTGACTTGCTGGCTGGCGGGCTGACCACCACTGCACAACTGTGTTGCTGTCTGGCTGACCCTGACGCTGACAGATGGCTGGCCGACCACCAACCCGGCAGCGGCCCGCTGTGCTGACTGACAGGCCCAACCGGCCTCAGACTCCCTGGCTGATGGAGGAAAACATTCGTACGAATCCCTTCTGGTTCCTCGTTCTTTCTCCTTCCTGACCCTCTGTCTCACAGCTCAGCTTTCACACCTCACATTTCTTTAAGTTTTTATCTATTTTCTGTAGGCCTCATACGCACAAAGGAATGCGGATAACATACATGAAAAGCCTAAAGGATAAAAATGAAATGAACACCTGTGTGCCGCCGCTTGGATCCAGAGCTGGTGGCCCTACACCATCCGACTACCCGGGGAGGTTCTGAGGAATATCCATGCCTGGGCTCCACCCCAGAAAGGCGCATCTGACTGGTCTGGCTGGGGCCTGGCATCATGGCTTTTGTCCCCCAGTCTTCCTGAGGTACAATTAGCAAATAAAAACTATATATTTAAAGGGCCCCTGGGTGACTCAGTCAGTTGAGCGGCCAACTCTTGATTCATGATCTCAGGGTTGTAAGATTGAGCCCTGTGTGGGGCTCCATGCTCAGCGGGAGCCTGCTGGAGATTCTCTCTCTAGCTGCCCCTCTGTCCCCCCCCCCCCCCCCGCCTCGTTCACGAGCACTCTTCCTCTCTCTCTAAAATAAAAAAAATCGGGGCAGCCTAGGTGGCTCAGCAGTTTGGCGCCGCCTTCAGTCCAGGGTGTGATCCTGGAGTCTGGAATCAGGTCCCACATCTGGCTCCCTGCATGGAGCCTGCTTCTCCCTCTGTGTGTGTGTCTCTCTCTCTCTGTGTCTCTCATGAGTAAACAAATAAAATCTTTAAAAAACATTAGAAAAAATAAAATAAACTTTAAAAATGTTTTTTAAAATTGCATTTATTTAAGATATACAACAGGATGTACATATATACAGTGAAATGATTACCATATTCAAGATCATTAACATAGCTATCACCTCACATAGTTAGCTTTTTTATGTGTGTGTGGTGAGAACACTTAAGATCTACTCTCTCAGCAAATTTCCAGTATACCATACAGAATTACTGAGTATGCTGTGCATTAAATCTCCAGAACTCATGCATCCTGCATGGCTAAAACTTTGTGCCCTTAGACGAATGTCTCCCACGTCCCCCACGCCCCATCCTCTGGCCACCACCATTCTACCTTCCATTTCTAGTTTACCTTTTTTAGATTCCACATATAAATGAGATGATGCGTTACTTGTCTTTCTGTCTGGCTTTTTCACTTAGCATAATGTCCCCCAGATTCACCCACGGTGTCACAAATGGCAGGATTTCCTTCTTTTTTAAGGCTGAATACTATTCCATTGTGAGTCGAGGCCACATTTTCTTTTTCTGCTCATCCATCAGCGGGCACTTGGGTTGTTCCCACATCTTGGCTCTTGTGAATAATATTGCAATGAACATATGCAGCTATCTCTTGAAGAGCTTCATTTCATTTTCTTTAGATATGTACCCAGAGTGGGACTGTTGGATCATATGGTAGTTCTGTTTTTAGTGTTTTGAGGAAACTGCGTGCTGTTTTCCCTAGTGCTGCCCCCATTCACGTCCTGGCATCAGTCTTCCGAGAAGCCTCCCGAGCGCTTCTGATATGTGGCAGGATCTAGTGTCCCTGGGTTAGCCCATCACTGTATCTTGGCTTAGCCTCATTGCGTGAAGTGTAGTCTGAGCCTGGAGCATCCGCCCCACTGGGGATCTTATACGAAATGCAGACCCTCGGCCCCCACCCGAGACCCTCTGAATGAGAATCCGCTTGTTAACAGGACCCCGGTGACCCGTGTGCACGCTAACATTTGACAAGCCCGGCCTCCAGTGGCCCCTGCATGTGCTCCTTCCCATCTGCTCCCCGCCATGCCTGCCAGAGGTGACCACGGCCACCAGGCTGGGTCCGCACCCCCTTGCCTTTCTTTGTGGTATCACGTAAATCCTCATGTTTAAGCTGCCTGCTTTGGTTCTTTATATCACCAAGACACATTCTGCTGCCATGCCTTTTCTTTTTTTTTTTTTGCCCCACATTTTATTTTCTAGATGTGTTACAGTGTACAGTGAGGGCACCTTCGTTTTTCACCACCGTGTGGTATGCTAGTGTGGGACCGTACCACGATGTATTCATGCATTTTGCAAATGGACATTTGGATCGTTTCCAATTCTCATTTGGGGTTGCTGTTTGCTGGTCCATTGCTCGGTGCTGTGCTCCTCAGTTTCCCTGGTCACCCTGCACGCATACAGAATGCCCTGCTGGTCCTCTCCCTGTGCCAACCGGCTTTGCCTCCTCTCTCTGCCCCCTCCTCTCTTCCAGGAGCAGGATGGCAGAGATCTGCCACAGGCTCTTCATTAGCTCTTGCTTCCCCACACTGGGGCCTCCGCCTTTCCCCAGGGACAGGTGGTGAGTCAGGGGTAGCTGGAGGTTGTCATTCTCCCTGCTTCTTCTCTTCCCATAAATGCCTGTCTTGGCAGCCCAGGCAGCATGAGCAGAGAGGCCTGTCTGGATTTTCCTGGCTCCAGCCTGGCCTCAGGCAAAGAGACTGTCGGGAGTTTAAAGGCCTTCGGGGCTGATAAGGGAAAAAGATCGTATTAGTCAAGGTTGTCCAGAGAAACAGAACCAGTAGAGGAGATATAGATATATATATAAAAAGAGATTTATTATAGGAACTGGCTCACACGGTCATGGAGGCGGGAAGTCCCACGATCCGCCGTCTGCAAGCTGGAAAGCCGGGAGAGCGGGGAGGTGGGGGGTTATAATTCAGTGTGTGTCTGAAGGCCTGAGAACCTGGGGGTGCGGTTGGGGGGAGCTGCGGGTTTAAGTCTCAAAGTCTTAAACCAGGAACTTCAGTGTCCCGGGCAGGAAAGGTGGATGTCGCAGCTCAGGAAGGGAGTGAGAATTCACATTTTCTCTGACACTGTTCTATTCAGGCCCTCGACTGTATGTTCAATGCCCACCCACTCCGATGCGGGTAATCTTCTTTACGCAGTCTACAGATTTCAATGCCAATCACTTCTGGAAACACCCTCACGGGTGCACCCAGACATACTGTTTCGCCAGCTCTCTGGGCATCCCTTAACCCAGTCAAGGGACACATAAAATTAAGCATCGCAAGTGTGTAACCATGGAAGGCAATAACACACGACAACACACAACAAGCTATGTTGGGTGGTGCTTGGATAGGGTTGCCCGAGAAGGGAAGTCTTTCATGGCATGAAACCACTGGGAGCTCATGGCCAGGGGCCCAGCATGCATAGAAGAGGACAAGGGAGTTCCCAGGGGAAGGGCCTTCACATCTGGGTGATGTCCTTCTGCAGCTTGGCTGGGGGTCTCTGGGTCAGGGACTTCTATCAACGATCGGCGGATGTGGGGTGAGGTTTTGGGGGGTCAGTAGAGCTATTTAGACAAATCTGAAATAGTCAAAAATCTGCTTATGTGGTTTATTTTTAAACTATTCGATGGGTAACAATTTGAGTTCAGCACCAGCTAGCAGGTCTTGGCCTGCAACGAAGAAATAAATAATCTAGGAGCCAATACACAGAGGTCATCTTTGGCTCATGAGTATACATGACAGGGACTCCAGGGCACAGAGCCCAGATGAAGGACTCTTTCAATCTAGAAGCCACAGCCCCTAGCAGGTGGTGGTGGCTCTGAGGTGAGTCACACGGCTTAGCAAGCCTTCACTGGCAGTGCTGGGAAAATCGCTAATAATAAATAGCACACACAGTATTCCTTTTTTTTTTTTCCTCCTGCAAACAGTCACTATGTGCCAGGCCCTGTGCTACTGCTCTGTCTCCCGAGGTGTTTGGAGCTATGGACACCGTTCAGGGCTGTAGCTGGAGCCCCGAGGGACTTCACCAGCACAGACCTCCTGCGTCCCCACTGAAACCCAACGGGTCTCCTCTTCGTAAAATCCACAATCTTCTCAAGTGCTGTCCATGCAAATGCCCTTCCCAGAGAAGTGTCAGTTGGGGTGGGAAGGAACTTTGGAGTCAGATGGCCAGATAGCAAGAGCAAGCATTAACTGAGCATCTACTATGGAACAGACACTGCACCAAGCATTTCCTACAGACATGATCTCCTTTTGTCTCCATAACCAACTGCCACCCCCATGCCTCTCCCATGCTTGTATAAGAACATGTGTGCATGTGCATCTTCACACAAAAGGTAGCCTGCTCTGCATGCTGTTCTGCACCTTGTTTTTTAACCTCAACAATATACCTCACAGATTATTTCATCACATGTGGAGCGTTTGGGTGTATGGGTGTACCATAATTGAGCAAACCGACCCCTCCTGATGGATATTGATTTTTTTCCAATATTCCTGTTGCTTGGCTCATTCTAGGGAGGAACTTCGAGAAGTTGGATCTCATTCTGACTAACTCAAGGAGTTGGGGCTACCACGTGAGGGTCAGGTGGGAAGGAAAGTCAGACCGTGTGTGTCTCTTGGGGGAGGGAGGGATGAGAAGGAAGGGGGGAGCTGAGAGGGGACAGGGAGAGGCGAGGGAAGGAGCAAGTGGAGGCAGCAAGGTGGGGACGCTCTGGGGGTGTGCAGGGAGGCGGGTGGAGTCAAGGCAGCGGTGGAGAGTGTGCAAGCATGTTTCCATCCTGCCCAAAGTCTCTTCCAAATTGCTGTGCTCCACGTCTCCCTGCATCTTCTTCCCCCTGCTTCCCCCCACCCCCAGCCTGGGAAAATCCAGTCAGAATTAATAAAAGCAGCAGATTGCTTAGAGACGAAGGGCGAGGGATGGAGACAGTTCGGGGGCCCGCTATTTCCCTCATGTGCAATAATCTGCTGGTGAGATCTGGAATTAAAACCCCATTCCTAGAGCCTTTATTAATATTAGCTCCTAATACATAATTACCTGGCAAGCCCAGGGGGCTGCTGCCTGTGTCCCTGCCCTGCAGCCCCCCACCCCCTGCAGCTGTGGCACCATCCTGGTGCTCTGGGGCCCTGAGCCACCAGCCTCCTGCTGCCCCGCAGCACGTCCCTGCCCTCTGGAACCCAGAGGGCCCGAGTCTGCTGGGACCTGCAGGGTCCAGGCCTCGGCTAGGGAATCTTCTGGAGGGATTGGTGTCAGACACGGCTGGGCCACGCAGCCCTCCGGCCCTCTCAGCTGTGAGAGTGGTCACTGTGTGGTTGAGGGGCCGTGCCCAGCACTGGCTGGTTTGGAGTCCAGGCTGACCCTCCTCCCCCGGGGGCAGCAGCCCCCCTTCTGACATGGGCCCCTGGAAACCTCTGAGGCCTAGTACAGGGCCGGGGAACAGCTGTGTCCTGCCCTCTTCTCTGGTGGCACAAGCCTGTCCCCTCCAGGGCACAGCCCCCCCTCTACGGACCCTGCTCTGTGCTGAGGGCCGGGCCGTCTCTGGCAGGCTGCTCGCCTTCTCTGACCTCAGTTTTCCCAGCAGGCCAGGAAGGGTGCTGCCTCGGCTCCTCCTCTGCTGCTTGTATTTGGAGTCTGG
Source organism: Nyctereutes procyonoides (assembly GCF_905146905.1). NCBI lineage: Eukaryota > Metazoa > Chordata > Mammalia > Carnivora > Canidae > Nyctereutes > Nyctereutes procyonoides. The sequence continues at coordinate 66,324,846 of NW_026575046.1, forward strand.
GGCAGCTGTCAGGAGTCCAGAGTTAGTGAAAACAGTCTGAGTAGATGGAGGACCAAGGACAGGGGTGTCCTGAGAGCCCCAAGGTCCCCCCATTAACTGGCCACAGTCAGTCCTGGCTTGTGGCAGAAGAAACAGAGGCTGTTTGCATGTGGCAGGAGGGGGCACCTCATCTTCCCACCCTCCCACCAAACTGCCTCCGGCCACAGGGCCTTTGTACATGTGCTTCCCCCGCCTGGGATAGTCTTCCCTTCCCTCTTTTTCCCAGTCTTCCTTCAGAACTCAGTTCAAGCATCATTTCCTTCAGGAAGCCTTCCCTGACTTCCCCCCCAAGGTCAGATTCCCAGTGTCCCATGTGTCTCCTTCATAATGATTCTGAGTCAATAAAATCAGGGCACAAAAAGAAGCGACTGTATTTTTCTGGAACTGAGTTTAATTTTTGCTCTCAGCCCCCATTCTTCCGGGAGGCAGAAATGTAATCTAAGGCAATGCAGGATCCTCCTGCTTTCTCCAGCGTTGAGTCACAGCCCAGGGAGGGCCTGGGTGTGGGGGAGCTGGGGGGTGGGTTTCCCAAAGCTTCTATGTCAGGCAAGGACGGTCGTCGGTCCCTATGGCGCATCCTCATTCCAGGGACATGTCAGCCCCTGCCGTTCCCCCGAGACTCACTGGATCAGAGGCAGGCTGACCCTGCGGCCCTTCCGGACCCCCCGCCACTGCCCACGCGGCCCTGGAGGGACCCCGCTCAGGCAGTCCTCTGCCCCCATGTGATGCTGGGCACCGGGAAACACAGGGCCCCCCGGGTAGGGGTGGGCAGGTGCACATTCTCTTGCCCTGAGGGTCCCTGCAGGGGATGCCAGGGAAGCAGCTGCAGGACCTGTCCTCAGGGACCCCTAACTGCTCACCCCTCTGTCTTGTCCCCTCTATCCCCACCCGCCACCCCACCAGGCGGGGAGACTCTTCACAGAGTCTGGGGAGAGGGTGGGGTGCCGCCCAACAAAAGTCTACAGGTCATTGGCCGCCCCTGCCCCGCGGGGTTCAGGAGCTGTCTTTGTTCTGCTGCATCACCCCGGCAGTTGGAAGGGGGGGAGGAGAAACCACAAATGCAGGGAGACGCCGAAACCAGTATTAGGCACACAAAAAGCAGAAGAGCGTCATGGTTACAGTTAAGTGGAAGTTCTAGAACCCAGACGGCCTGGGTTCAAATCCTGCCCTGCTACCTGCCAGCTGTGCAACCGTGGGCAAGTTGCTTTGCCTCTCTGGTCCGTGGTTCCTTCTCGGAGAGATGAGGACACCGACAGTGTCTACCTGAGTCAAGATTAAATGAATAATACCTACAAGGTGTCCCGTGCAGTTCCCGATTGTCGTCCTTCACTTAAATCAGATAAAAGCACATTGCGTGGTGAGTATTTGATTAACATCTGCCGCTGTAAGCTTCGGGAGGGCAGGGACAGTTTTCCTTTGTCAGGCTGCCTGCCATTTGGGGGTCGCGACTGTGTCATCCCGGTGCTGATGCTCTGTGGATGCTGCTCTTCCTATTTGCAGTCCTGTCAGCCCTGCAGATGCCCAACCACGACCTTGCCCACCTGTCCTGTTCATGCCTCTTCCAGGAAGCCTTCCCTGATACTTTCACGTGGATAAATCCACCTCCCCCCACTCCGGGCTCCCCATCTTCCCCACCCAGAGCAAGCCCTCTGAGGCCAGGAGCTGCATCCAGCTCCTTGCTGTTCCCCGGGACTGAGCCCAGCGGAGGGACTCCAGGGAGAGAAGGCCTCATCCTCATTAGTTTATCTGGGCCCCACAACAGCCCAGAGAAGAGGGCTATGCAGATCCTATCCCCATGTCATGGAGGGACTGACCCTCAGAGAGGCTAAGTGACTTGCTCGATACCACACAGCTGCTGAGGTGAGGGGCTGGACGTCTGTTCCCCTCCTGCCCCAAGGAACTCACACCCTAAATGGAGAAGACTGGATAAGGCGGAGGAACCATCCAAAAGACAAGGGCGGATAAGAACATGGCTGGTATGGTCCTGGGGCCTCCCGGGTACCTCTTCCAGGGACCAGCGAGGAAAGCAGCAGAGGTGGGACAGCACCCTGAGCCAGAGGATGGGGATCCCAGGCCCAGACTGCCAGAGGCCTCGAATACCAGGACGAGTCAGGGCTGGATCCTCCCACAGCCCCTGAAGGTGGCCTGCCTGCCTGTGCCTGAGGCCAAGAAGATGGGGGATCCGCAGGGTTCCCCCCAAGCTGGGCCAGCCCCAGAAAGCGCGGCGCTCCTGAGGGCCTCCTGTGCACACGCCTCCATCATCCTCAGCCTCCTCAGCCTCCACCGTGACAGCCACCAGGCGACGGAGGCCCAGAGCGGGGAAGCGACTCAGCAAGGCCGCCCAGCAAGCCTGGGTCAGCGCCCCGGGATTGACCCACGCGAGTCGGAGGCCCCGCAGGCTCTCTCCTCAGCTTCCGTCAGGGCCCCCGTCTGGACTCCCCTCTCTGGGCCGCTGGGAGCCAGGCCGCAGCCTTCAAGCCGGCAGCCGCTCTCCAGCACCATAGGCCCAGGCCGGCCTCTCCTCCGTCCTGTGAGCCAGGCCACCCGCTTTCGGGCCTTGGACTGAAAGGCAGCTCGCGCTGCCCCCTGGCTGGGCTGACCTAGATCAGCAGAAAGTAAGTAAAAATCACCCAAATGCACCAGCCACTCCCTGCCCGGCCCCTGGGGTGCAGCCACTGAGGCCAGCCTGCGCCTGGACCCTCAACCAGGCAGGAGCTGGGAGGACAAAGAGGACGAAGCCCCTGGGTGGGGACCCGAATGGGAACCCCACCTACCCTGTCTGCCCTGCGGCCAGGACGCTGTCATTCAGTCTCACCGTGTCCTTGCCGTGCCTGGGAGGTAGCATTCCCAGCCCCCCAGGTTTCTGAGGAGGAACCTGAGGACCAGAGAGGCAAAGTGATCCATCCAAGAGCAGCAGCCGGGAGGGGCCAGGCTGATGCTCCCCCTCCGGAGCCGGTGGTGCTCCGGTCCTCTGCCTCCAGAGGGACCCCCGAGCCCTGGCCCCACTGGGACTAGGCGTCCTTGGGCAGCCTGGCTTCTGCATGCTGCACCCCCACGGCTCAATTCACTGTCCGGCAGGCCAGGGTGGCAGCTGAGAGTTCAGGCTCCGGTGTCCGACAGCCTGCTGTTGGATCCTAGCTTCACCCCTTAGGAACCAATCTGGGCCACCGGGCTGCCTTGGTGTTCCCATCTGTAAAGTGGGGTCAGTAACAGCAGTACCCATTTCCTGGGGTTATCATGAGGTGATCTGTGGCACGTGAAAGGGTACAGCACTGCTGCTGCTAGTGTTCTTCTCGTTGTGGTGAGCTGGCTTTCAAGTCAGGTGGCTGCTGTGCAGGGACACCCCCCATCACTTCCCGTTTTCTGCCCCCTCCCAGCTGACTGCATAGGGCTGTGCCCCCACAGCCCAGCCCCAGGCTGAATATGCTGTCATTGGCTGCTTGGCACTTACCGGGCCGGTGGGTGGGTGCTGGCTGCCATTGGGGGACAGGGAGGGATGCCAATGGTGGCGGGGGCAGGGGGAGCCATGTCCAGAGCAAATCTCCTTCCAGGTCTGAAGAGGGAGCACCAGCGTGCGCTATTTGTCGAGTGAGGAATGCTCAAACCAACTGAAAGGAATTCTGGGCCCACTGGTGGGTAGGGTGATTCTAGAAGCCAGACTATGGCCCAGCTTGGCTACTTCTCAGTGAAAGCCATGCAATAAACCCTCCAGTTGGGGGCAGCTGGGTGGCTCAGTGGTTGAGCATCTGCCTTCGGCTCAGGGCGTGATCCCGGGGTCCTGGGATCAAGTCCTCCATCAGGCTCCCTCCAAGGGAAGCAGGAGCCTGCTTCTCCCTCTGTCTGTGTCTTTGCCTCTCTCTGTGTGTCTTCATGAATAATAAATAAAATCTTTAAACCCTCCAGTTGGGTGTGGACAAGCAGTCTACTGATGTCAGGGTAAAGGTTCTCCTTGACACCTGCAGCTTGATGGCTGACAATTACCCACTTTCATACCTCCCATGCTGGGGAGCTCCTTCTCACCTCCCTTGCAAGCAGCCCATTTTATTTATCTTGGATGGCTCAGATGGTATGGGAGGTTTTATTTAGCTTGAACTGAGTTCTGCTTCCTTATAACTTCCATCCTTTGCTCTTAGCTTTGTCCTTGGAGACACCCCAGCCGTAGCTGTTCTTCTTCTACACATTTTCCTTCTTAACCAGTTAAGAGCTCAGGGTTTGGGCCCAAGTGCCTGGGCATGATTCCTGGCTCTGACATTTCCCAACAGTGTGGTCTTAAGTCCCTTACCTGTTCTCTCTGTGCCTCAGTTTCATCTTCTGCAAAATGGATATTTTTAAAAAGGCTTTTCAAAGAATGTTCTAGGTTGAGATGCTTTTCTTTTCTTTCTTTTTTTTTGTTTTTGTTTTTGTTTTTTGGGGTTTTTTTGTGGTTTTTTTTTTTTTTTTTTTTTTTTGAGATGCTTTTCAATGCCAGATTTCCTTTCCTATACGTAGGAGGGAGTGATTGGAAACTGGCTTCACCCTACCCGGCTCCCACCACTCCTTTCTTAGAGGCCAGTGAGGAGCCATAGAAGACTTTAGAGCAAAGGCATGGGCTCCCTGAAGGCAATCTCCACCTATTTTGTCACCAGACTCACAGTCATGGCTAGAGGGATGCAGATGGGGGCAAGATTCCTATGATCAGGGGCTCTGGGAGACTTCCCCTGACAGTCTAAGGGGACCCAGGGCTCCCTGATGTAGGCATAGCTCCTGGTTGACACCCCTAACAACGTCGTGTGCTCCAAGGCAGCTCTGTTTTTCGTGGCAAATACTGCCTGTATGTATGTGTTTCCTGGTGACAGGCAGGCCTGCCTCCGATCACAGCCTGCACGCCAGTGTGTCCACCCCATTGTCCAGCCAGCAGCCACAAGCCACCTCCTCCTGAGAGCCTGGAGGTGACAGGCCAAGAACCCAGCCGTGGCAGGCCAGGAATCCTTCCTAGCCTCCCAGGGAGAAGCAAAATCCAGCTCTGGAGGATATTCTATCCCAGACAACCAGAGTGCCCCTTTCCATGGAAGATAAGAAGGGCAGAGAAGGACCAAGTTACACATCCTGCATTTCCTAGCCTAGGACAGAGCACGGGACTCCAGTAAGGATGCCAGGGTCTCAGTCCCAGCTTACAGGAACACTCAGCGGGTCCCTTAATTTCTGTGAGATTCAACTTCTGTATCTATGTCCCCTATCTATCTACCTATCATCTATCTATCTACCTATCTGATTAAAAGCCCTCATTGATCTTGAGGGGCTGTTACCAGCACCACATAGGAGAATAGAAACCTAAAGGCCTTCCTCTGTCCACGGAGTTATTATCACCTTGCATTTGTAGATGGAGAGAGTCCCAGGGGACACTTCCATGAGATGTGGAATCTTGGACAAGCCACGCCCCGCTATAAGCCTCAGTTTCCCTGCCCGCACAGATGCTGAGGCTCACCCAGCCCTGACAAGCCAGGCGGCGGATTCCTTCATGGGAAGCGGGTGTGCTAACAGGCCCTCTGTCTGCAACATGATCTCTTCTCTCCGAGGATGCAGCCTCCCCACCAGCACGGCCGATGATTAATATGCCCTGAGTAGGGCTCCTGACCCGCTGTCAGGGCATCAACCTAAGTGCCCGTCCACAGGCTGAGGGCTCCGTCGATGAATAAATAATAGCAATAGTGAAGTAATGGGATCCAGGGAGGCCGCTTAGGCTAATGGAGCGACAGACGTGGCGTTGAACCCCAGGGACCAGAGCTTCAGGAAGAGGGTGGGGTGGCAGGAACACAGGGGTGTGCAGCCCGGGAACATTCCGTCTGCCCATTGGGGTCCGGGGGACTGCTGCCCAGCAGATCATATTATAGCTGCGAGTGCGGGCTTTAGGGTCATGCAGACCTGGTGCTGCTCAGCCTGGCTGAGCCTCAGTTTCCACATTTGCACAAAGGGCATTATAAGGAAGGGATGGTGCCCATTTGCCAGATGAGGAGACTGAGGCTCAGATAGGTGCCTGTCTCTCCAGAAAATCCTAGCTCTTCCCCTAGCCACATTTACCCAATACTGACACTATTCCTGCTTGGAGTCCAGCTGTCTGCTGGGCTCTTAGGTGATACCAGGGAGCCAGCCTGTGTTCCAGAAGATCTTACAGTCAAGAGAGAGGGGCAGGCTTCCAAATAAAAAACATACTGAGGCATCGCCACACCTAAGCTAGAACGGCCCAAGGAAAAAGGTTGGACAGTACCTTTCATGGTGGTGAGGATGTGGGTCAACCGGAACCCTCACACTTTGCTGGTGAAAGTGTAAAAAGGTATAACACTTCACATAGGTGTGATAATTTCTTAAAAGTCCAGACATTGCTGTCTTTGACTTAGTAATTCCACTCCTAAGTGTTAGCCAAGGGAAATAAAAATATACATCTGCTACTCGTACACAAATATATATGTAATAGCTTTGCTTGTGATGGTCAAAGCCTAAAAACAACCCAAATGTTCTTTGACAGGTGAAGGATCAATAAATTGTAATATAGGGATGCCTGGGTGGTGCAGTCCATTAAGCATCCAACTCTTGGTTTCTGCTCAGGGCCCTGAGATGAAGCCCTGTGTTCAGTGTGGAGTCTGCCTTGGACTCTCTCTCCCATTCTCCCTCTGCCCTTCCCCTCACCCTAAATAAATAAATCTTAAAAAAAAAATAAGTTGCAGTATACCCATGCAATGGAATAGCACAAAACTACATAAAACAACATGGATCAATCTCAAAAATATTATGGTAAGCAAAAAAATCCAAACACAAGAGACACCTGGGTGGCTCAGTGGTTGAGCATCTTCTTTTGGCTCAGGTTGCAATCCCAGGGTCCTGGGATCGAGTCCTGCATCAGGCTCCCCACAGGGAGCCTTCTTCTCCCTCTGCCTGTGTCTCTGCCTCTCTCTCTGTGTCTCTCATGAATAAGTAAATGAAATCTTAAAAAAACATATCCAAGCACAAAAGAGTACACACTGGATGTATATTTACATGAAATCCTACAAAAGAGAAATTGAATCACTAGTGACAGAAAGTAGATTACAAGTGGCTTTCTGGGACCAGGTTAGTGTCAGGGAGATTACAAAGGGCAGGAGGAAACTTTCTAGAGAATAGAATGTGCCCATCTTGACCAGTATGGTGGCTACATGAACGTACACGTTTTGTCAAAACTTTTAGAACTCTGCATGTTTATGGGCATATTTTATCGTGCATAAACATTACTTCCAAACAGTTGATTAAAAAACAAAACCAAAGCACCAAAAAATTAAAATTGTCAACCAGAGTAACCCAAACAGCTGCAATCCCCAAAGAGCACATGACCCCAGAGAGTGGCCAACTAGAAGCTCCAGTACTAACAACCCATCTGGCAGGAGGCTGGTGGCTGACTTAGAGAGAGGGAGAAGTGTGCCCTCCCTGGGCTGGCCCAGCGATGCTGCCATGGCCCAAGGGCCCTCCCTGAGCCCTGCGGGAGGGACAGGTCTTCCTCATGGCCCAGTCTCTGTCCCTCTTCTTCAAGGGACACCCCCCCAGCTCAGATCTCTAGCTACCAATGGCCCATACAGCTTCCTCTGGGAATTCAAAAAGGCTCCTCAACTGGGGTCTTAGCTTGGTAAAATGATAGTGACTTTATGCAAAGACAAACGCTCCTGGGGCACCAGAGTGGCTCAGTTGGTTAAGCATCCCACTCTTGATCTCAGCTCAGGGTCCTGGATTCAAGCTCTGTGTGGGACCCCGTGCTGGGTGGGGAGACTGCTTTAAGAAAAGGGAAGGGAAGGAAGGAGAGGAGGGATGGAAAAGGGAAAGGAGAGGTGAGGAGAGGAGAAGAGAGGAGTAGGGAGGGGAAAGGAGAAGAGGGGAGGGGGAGGGGAGGGAAGGAAGGGAGGAAGGAAAGGAAGAGAAAGAAGAGAGAGAAGAGAAGAGAAGAGAAGAGAAGAGAAGAGAAGAAGAGAGAGAGAAGAGAAGAGAAGAGAAGAGAAGAGAAGAGAAGAGAAGAGAAGAGAAGAGAAGAGAGAGAAGAGAAGAGAAGAGAAAAGAGAAGAACCGTCCCCTTTCTCCATGCAGACATATAGCTCCTTGCCACTTAAAGAAGAGCATGGACCAGATTTCAGCCCCCGTGTGCCTCTTGGTCCAGGTTTTGTGCGTGACTTCACCTGGAGGTTTCATGCTGAGCCTCCACCTTGGAAACTGCTCTGTCCTGTCAGCCCTTCAGCATGTCTCTGCCCCTCTCTGGGCCTCAGTTCCCTCACTTGTCAAGTGAGACCAAACAGGGCGATCTAATGAGATAAGAGAAAGGAAGCTGCTTTGAAAAGTCTGATATGCTTCCTAAGCGCCAGTTTCTCTCTAGCCCATTGGATAGATGGGAGATGGATGGATGGATGGATGGATGGATGGATGGGAGGTGGATGGATGGATGGATGGATGGGAGATGGATGGATGGAAGATGGATGGGAGGTGGATGGATGGATGGGAGGTGGATGGATGGATGGATGGATGAATGGGAGATGGATGGGTGGATTGAATGGGTGGATGGATGGATGGATGGATGGATGACAAGATAATCTCTAAATTCCAGTTCTGTGTTCTCTGTACTCCCTGGAGCAGTGAAAGGCAGAGAATGAGGCTTGGGGCCCACATATCAGCCTCTACTGGCCTCCATTTGTCCCCCTCCCTGAGGCATTCCCAGGTAAGTCAATCCCCAGCTTGTGACCTCTGGGACCGAAAATGCCGTGGACAATCTTCCTCCCTGGGCTGGTGGGAATGAGTTTGACGGGCATGTGGTGGGAGTTTAAGAAATGAGCCCATGCCTCCTGCAGCCAGGGTCTCCCCCTCCATGGGGGGGAGGGTCCCTGACTGGGCGGCTTCGTTTCCTAGGCCCTGATCTATAATGAGATAACTGATTATTCTCGCCTTTTAGTCTCTTTCTCCATAAAAGGATGGACAGAGATGAGACAATTAAAAGGCGGGCTCCCAGCCACCCTGGAGAGATTCAATGAATAATAACAGACTTCCAGCCAGTAGTCTGGCTCAGGCCTTGGGAACAACCAGATCCAAAAAGGCTTAAAGGGCCCTGTGGAATGACTTAATTTTCTGGAGAACAATGGCCAGGAGGGAGAAGAGAGCTGGCCCTCCCCTTGCCAAGAAGACTGGGGAGTAGTGGGGGGGGGACTATTTCCCAGCTTCCCCAGTCTGCTGCCCAGTGCTGGGCTGGGGAGACAGGCAGCAGGGACTCTGTAGGCAGCCTGGCCAGGACCACATCCTAGCTCTGACCCTGCCCAAGCTGTGTGGCCTAGAGTACGTGTCTGAGCCTCTCTGGCCCCCTGTGTCTGCCTGTGCAAGAGGCGTGACTATGAAGCGCACCTCACAGGCCCACCCCCCAGGAGCACAGGTGAGATACTCTGCTCTGCTCTGTCCACGGCAGGTGGTGGAGACCATGCAGCCAGCGGCAGTCACCAGGGTCAGCCAGCTCAGGGTCACCAGGCTGCTTGGTGACTGAGAGTCTTCAGGGCTAGAAGCCAGAGCCCAGGGGCATGGTGGGGCCAGGGGAGCGGGAAGGTACCTGCCGCACTGGCATCACACATGTGCGTCTACACCTCCTTTCCTTCCCCCCTCCCCCAAGCCCTGCCCCACAGCCCTCCCCCATTCACTCACTCAGAGCCTGTTCCCTCTGGCCTGAGAGCCCAGCGCAGATGACTGAGACTCAGGAGCTCACCGGCGTGGGAGGGAGGGGGGCAGCCTTTGCCTGCAGCCCCTTTGTGCTTCTCTGTGTCCCAGGACTGAGAACCAGAGGGGAGAAGTAGCGTGCCCCACATCCTGGGCACCGGGACCTGTAGCTGGAGTCTTTGCTGCCCTTGCAGGCTTGCCCATGTGCCTTGTCCTTGCAGACATTTCCTGGGCCCCCCAGACGACACCCAGTCCCTCTGCTCCGTCCTCCTCAGATGCTGTGGTCCATCTGCACAGATGGTCTTTGCTCTCAGGAGACAGGACACCCCCCCCCACCCCGGAGGGAATTTTGGAGGTATCCCCAGCGCCGGGCACAATGCCTGTGCAGAATAAATCTTAATTGGACTAAATCAAACCATTCTTTGCCAGGCCCCCACCCCGCCTTTCAGCTTCCAGGGGTGGGAGTGTGGTTCCCTCTCTGGAGTCAGAGAGGAGCGATCAGAAACTCCTGGGCTTCCCGGAGGTGGTAACGGAGCCCCAGCCCTAACTCTGGCTCTGCTAGCTGCTCAGGTCCCCCCCCACTACCAGCCAGGGTGCTAACTGGGAAGTGCAGAAATCACTGCGCACAGGAGCCTGTGGCAGCGAGGGGAAGATGGATGGAGAGCCAGGAGAGTGATGGGCCAATTAGGGCAGGTGAGGAATGAGCGGTGTTTCTACAGATGTTTATTTACTCAGCTGGAGTCAGTAGACAGGTGCGTGGATCAGTCCCTCTCTGGTGCATGGCTTGAACTCTGGTCGAGAGAGGCCTCCGGTGCCCCCACCACTGAGAAGACTCAGGAGGGACCAGCTCCAGTCCCCCCCTGCCCTGCCCCTTCCCTGGGGTAGGCCTGCTGGGGCAGTTTCCATAGGCTTCTGTGACTCAGGACCTGTATGGGGAGCTATGCCCCATAGGAGGGAAGGCCGAGTGTCCCAGGGCTCATCCCCCACGAACTCTTTTGTCCTTCCTCACCTCGTCCCTCATATCCTGGGCTCAGGCCTCCAGCCTACAGGGAAGTGCGCTGTTCTGAGAGGCCAGGGCCCTGGCTGTGGGACTCTCTGTTGGCCTCAGTCAGCACTGATGACTCGCTGAGATGGTGCAGGTAAAACCACATAGACACCAGGCCCAGCCACCTCTCATGTTAGGCAGATCGGAGATAGATTTCAGAGACAGGAAGGCTGAGGCCCAGGCAAGGAAGGCAGTGATGGGGCTGGGATACAAGCCTGCATCTTCTCATTCTCAGGCCAGTGCTGTCTCCTCTTGTGAGCCCTGCTGCCCGTTTCCTTGGGGCCTCAGTTTCTCCATTTGCACAAGAAGGTTTCCTGAAGGAGCATTGGTGTCCCTTGGCCACCAGCTCCTCAGTGAAGTGGACCAGAAGGTCCATGGCTGTTGAGAGGGGCAGGACCTCACCCATGAGCCCTGGATGAGCACCAGAGTGGGGACAAAGGCAGGGCTGGAGAGCTGCCGATCAACCTCCACCTGGGACCCCGGGCCTTCCTGGGCCCGTTTACCCTGCGGGCGAGGGCAGTCATCACCCAGTGGCTAGGTGGGAGCAGGGATGAGGGGGAGAAGATCCTGGGCCCTTGGCTCAAAGAAGGCAGGAGGCCCTCCGTCCCCCTCTTGGCTTGACGTTTTTCCCGGGATAGAGAGAGAACACAGAGAAAAACCTTCTGTCTTCCTTCCTGACCCTGCCAGCTGCGAGGATTGAGAAGCCGATGAGCATTGTCCAAGAAAACGTGGCCTGCCTGTGACAGGTGCTCAGTCCGGGACTGCTGGGGAAGGCACAAGGCTGCCCTCCCCAAGGTCAGGCCCCTGGCTGGGGACACAGGACGGCTACCTCATAGTCAGCTGCCCGGCAGGAGCCAACCAGCAAGGACTGCCCTTCCTGCAAGGCGCACACTCTCCCCCTCATCCCCCTCTGTCCCCCTGTCTGTCCTTCTCCCTCCAGGATACAGGAGCACATCCTGGGAGGCATGAAAGGAGCAGAGCCCGGTTCAAGGTCACACAGAAACTCCGTAGCAGAGCCAAGACCAGAGGACAGGCAGGTCTCGTCTGTTCCCTGGAGCACTCGTGAAGTGTCCCGCACCTCACAGCAGGATCTGGGAGAAAGACACAGCCTCGTGCAGCAGGCAGCCTCGGGCCTTGGAGCCCGCTAGGCTCAGGGCCAAGTCACATCTCCTGCTTTGCAGTGGGAGGACGCGACCTGAGCTCTGAAGTGTGCTTCTGGGAAATGGCCTTTGCTCCACCGGGTCTTCAGGAAAATGCTAGAGATGACTGGCACCAGCTACGCAGTGGAGCCCATGGGAAAAGTCTTCGGAACAATCAAGCGGTGGGAGAATCGGAGGGAAAAGCTGGAGAAAAGTGGAGGGTGCTTCTCATACTCCCCTCCATGGCCCTGTCCTTGCAGGCGTCTCGGGGACCCTCGGGCCCCTGTTTCTGGGAGTATGCTGCATCACCCTCACCTTTATGTCACTGGGTCTCTGCTTCTGTGATCTTTGCCATTAAACAAGCTCTTCCTCTCTAGCAGTGGCTGCTGGTGACTTCCCATCACTGACCGTATCATCTGTGGCCCCCACCTGTTAACCCCCCTGAGCCCAGTTTTTGAGTCAAGGGGATGAAGGATGCAGACCTGGAAGCGATGTGGGGCAGCTTGAGAGGGAGCAAGCCCCCTAGTGAAATCACCTAGAATGGGAACCTTTCCCTTGGCCGTACCATGTGACCCGGGGAACTCCTCCCCATCCTTCAGCAGGTGACAGAGGCATCACCTCCTCCGGGAAGCCCTCGCTGACCTCCCAGACTGGGAAAATCCAGCAGAATATCTGTTCTTGGAGCATCATGTAAATCTCTTTCCTAGAACTAATCCCAGGTAGAATTTTACATTTATTTGTGTGGTCATTTGATTAATGCCTACTTCTCCCCCAAAGACCTCTCTTTGTAGAAGCAGGGCAGGAGCCATTTTCATTCAGAACTGCATGTCCTGGACCTTTGCCTGGGGCCTGGCAGATGAGCCATGATAAGTATCTGTTGAACATGTAAATAAATGAGTGATGGAGTCAAGAACACATGGTCAAGGAGGAGGTCCAAGAAGGCTCCCTGGACTTTGGTGGCATTGTGGGAGTCTGGGCTGGCAAGAAGAAAATTCATGCTGGATTAAAAAGAGCTCCACAGAGCCAAACCAGACCCTGGGGTGGGAGCTATAATTAGGGTTGGCTTGGTGAGTTGGCGAGAGATGTCTCCAGGGCCAACTCCATTCACTGCCCCACCTTCTAATCTCAGAGAAATGTGTCTCTTCTAGTCCCCAAGGTTCCCAGACTCCCCCAGACCAGGCTCCTAGCCCTGGTTCCATCCCTAAAATTACTAGTCCCCTTGGAGTAGCCAAGGAGAGAGGCTCATCCACAGGACAGGATGACCTGTCCTCTGAGTCATCGGGGCCCTTCTGTATCAGACACTAGTATGAGACACAAAGATCTGCACATTTGGGGCTCATTCCCACAGGTCCATCCATAGCCTTGTCTCCAGACTTCCTTGCATCCATTCATCAAATCTTGATCTTTCCATGACCTTGGCCAACCAGCTGAGCCATTTACCAATGTCCAAGAGTCCATGTATATGTATATCGCAGCCTAACCCCCTCCTACATACTGGATGACCAAATGCACCACATGCAAATGTGCCCAAGGGAGGATTTGCCCTCCACACGTTCCTTCTGACCACCCGAGTGGGAGTGTGGTACAGGTGCCGAACTGACACGCTGGACGAGTCCACTGATCCCAATGTTTTCTTGCTCCATCAGTTCTACTTAGAGAATTTCCTATGTGACCCTAAGTCTGAATTGAGGGCGATCGTGTTGGTGCAATGAGATGTTAGGCCACTTTGTCATGTAATTCCCTTGGGAATCTTAGTATGTGTGATGCTTCTGCAAGCCAGGAGAATTTACCACCCCACCAACCACCAGCAATGAGTTCCCTGTAGCGAGTAACTGATGAGTGCCCCGGGACCCGGCGTCCTTCCTGGGGGTCTGCCTTCTAGGGTAGGTCTGGCACTTTTCCTGGTCTTGCCTGGAAGCAGAACCGGAGAAAGGGCTTCCTGGAGATTGTGTGGGGGAGAGTGACTCCAGGGAGCATGTGCCAGGGCCAGAGTAAGCAAAAGAGGGAAGAAGGGAGCTAATATGATGATGCGTTATCAAACTGGTAACTGCTACAGGTAATTGGGACTCCATCTAAGAAGCCCTATGAAATGGTTCAGAACTATCTTTGAACACAATAAACATAGGAAATACTTGCCAGGCACCTTCCAGGTTCCAGTAGTTGAGGGTGGCCGTATGGGCATTCAGTGACCTCTACGCACAGACGCATGCACGCATGCACACAAACACACACAAACACACACTCATCCACGTGCAGGAATGGCATGTGGATTCCTGCAGGTGTCCCACACCATGGCGCGGGGGCACTGCTTACATTTGGAGGGAGTCGCCGTCAAGGTGCACTTGTGGGCAACCGGTCAGACCTGTGCAGAATGGATTGCCCCAGCTGTGGCAACAGGGAGAGGTGTAGCCGGGTGAATCGAGGTGTCTGACACGGTTGCCTGCTTGCAGGAGTGGAGGCAGACCTCAAGCTAGATGTTGTCAGTGAGGACAAAGGCAGGGCCCGTGGGCTGCCAGACAAGCGCAGCCTGCAACCCCAGGCCTTCCTGGGTCTGTCCACCCCCGTGACTGTGACGCCGCTGTGCAAAGAAGCCCCAAGAGTTACCCGGGGATGGGGGAGGGTAGCCAGAGGCTGGCTGTAGGGTCTGTACTAGCTTGGGGGCAGGCCTGGGGGGTGACAGTGAAGTTCACAGGGAGGGGAACCCACTCCTGACTTTGAAAATCAGTCCTGTTGTACCGGTCTCATCAAAACAAACAGAGCCTGGTCCGTAGCTGCTAGTGAGGCCCACACGTCAGCGGGGAGACCAGGAGAGACTCAGAAAGGCCTCCCCTCCTGCCAAAGCAGGCCTGTCCCGTTGGCAGGAAGTAACCCAGCACTAACCGAGCCACCTGGCCAGGCTCTGAGTAGGCACCCAATTAATGACGGTTGTTACTATTCTAACAGGAGGGGATAGTAGACAGGAGGTTCCTGCAGTCCAGAGAATGATGTTCATGGCTAAGAAGAGAGAGACAGCACGGGCCCACATCCTGAGAACCTCCGGTGGTGGGGCCCTGGCTCCCGAGGGCCCACCATGACGTGCCCAGCCAGCAGACCCTCCCTGCCCACGCCACTGCCCGCCAATGCCAGAGGAGACTGGCGTCGGAGAGAAGGGGGCCTTCTCCACCCCGGGTGCCAAAGATGAGGAGGAAGAGAAGACTGGCACTGGATTAAATGGGAACCTGCAGGTTTGAAAAGAACAGCACTGGCTTTTCACAAAACAAGCCAGGAGGACATGGTTAATGGAGCCCGCTGCTCCAGGGTGGGGGTGCTAACAGAGCACAGGTAGTTCTTGGGGAAGAGCTTACACCATGTCATCTCTGCAACCCCATGAGCTAAGACTCCTCTCTAAATATCTCTAACAGTTAATTGATCAATCAAACAATTAATCAATCCGTATGTTCAGAGTACCTGCTAGGGCCCATCCCTTTACCAGACAGCCTGGATATGCATCATCAGGGAACGTGGCCTGGTGCCTCCGAGCTCCCAGTCTACCTGGAGAGGGCATCTGGCCCCATACATTAGATGTGGGCCCGGCAGCCCGGGTGTCTGAGCATCCTGAAGAGTGAGTGGCCACTGGGGTAGCTTCTTATGGCACTAAATTCCAGAAACCCATCTGAAGAGTGATGAGGGTACGGGGGTGGGGGGAGGGGTGAGATCAGTAGGCCACATCCAGGGTGGCAGTGGGAGGTGACGTGTCCCCAGTCTTGCAGCAAAGTGCAGCTGAGCCAGGCTGGTCCACCAAACTCCATGGTCCCTGGTTCAGCCATCTCCAGTGGAGCTGGTCGTGGCACCTCACCCTGCCCTGTAATCTAGGCCTTCTTTTCTCTCAGCCTCCAGAAGCCAAATGATGGGTGGGCAGACAGCCTGTGGATTCAGGGAGGCCAGAGTCTGAATCTGTCCTATTCCCAACTCCCGCCTCGCAGCTTCTCCAGAATGTGACTATCCCCTCATCTCCCGCTGACAAACTGGGAAAAATAGATGTGAAATATAGGAAGCAAAGGGTTAACAATCTTACCATAACAAACTCTGTAAGTTAAGGGAAGAAAACAAAGAATTTGCACATTGACATGGCCAATGAACCAGAAGAAATTTTTTAAAAATCGACTTCACTAGTAATCCAAGAAATGTGAATTCGAACAATCACAAGATGCAATTTCTCGCCTAGCTAATTGATAAAGCCCCTCTAAGTTCTATGTGGGTTTGAGTGTCAGGGAAAGAGCCTTGTGGGGCACGTGGCTGGCTCTGTTCCATGGAGCATGTGACTCAATCTCCGAGTTGTGAGGTGGAGCTCCACATTGGGCGTAGAGATCACTTAAAAATAAAATCTTAAAAAAGAAGGCAAAGACAAAGAGCCTTATGGTGGTACACGGTGGGTACAAGGGAACAAAGGCGTCGCCTTCCGAGGGCAATTGTACCAAAAGATCTGAAAATCTTTAAAATGTGCACACTTCTTAAGATCCAGTGATCTTATTCTTATGTAAATGTATCCGGGGACGCCTGGGTGACTCCGTTGGTCTGGTTTGTTGGTCTTTGGGCACCTGCCTTGGCTCAGGTTGTGATCCTGGGATCCAGGATCGAGTCCCTCATTGGGCTCCCTGCAAGGAGCCTGCTTCTCCCTCTGCCCGTGTCTCTGTTTCTCTCTCTCTCTCTCTCTGTGTGTGTGTGTGTGTCTTTTATGAATAAATAAAAAAATCTTTAAAAAAAATGTATCCAAAGAAAGGTCTCAAGGTGTTTCTCTACATGCTGATTAGGGTTATCACTAATGCCTGACAGCAAAGGATTAGTCAACTGAATCGTGGTACCTGCCTACACTGGGACACCATGAGCCGTGAAGAATGTCGTATACACATGTTCGTGTGTCTCGACCACCTTTAAGAAGACTCAAGAAACTGGTAGCAACAGTGGGCCCTTTTGGAGGAGAATGAGGAGTGGGGAGTAGGGTTGGAAAGGAAATTTATTTTCCATTCAAACCTTCCCGGTATTGTTTGAATCATGAATCAGGTGCACCCATCACCCATAAGAAATAAAATCAAATTAATATTTAAAAGACAAAATGATCTAGAAATGTATTTTTGTCAGAAAAACAATTAAAATAGACTTTGGATGGCTATCCTCCTACATGTGAACCATGCATATTGCAGAGAAAGGAATTCCCACTCTCTCCCCTGCTCTGGCTCTTCCTCTCACCTCTTTTCCTCTCTTCCACCCAGAAGGGAAGAGGAAATAGTCACGGAAGAACAAGTTTGAGGCACCAGAAACCCACAAGTATCTGTGCGGGTTCTCTGTGTCCTGCTAGCTGCAGAAGGTGGGCTGTTCCTGCCCTGGAGAGGCAGCTGTCTCAGATTTGGGGGGAAAGGGGCAGAAAGCCCCTCAAAGGCTTCCAAGCCTGGAATCTCTGTCCGAACCCTTGTCAGAGTTCCACACAGATTAATACCTTCATAAATACAGTGGCGTGTGGAGTCCCATCGACTGCTGTGTTTTGGACACAAATTCCATGTGGGTTGAGGATGGAGGGGGATGACGACCTGGGAATGTCTACATGCTTGGTATGTTCTGGTATCAGAAGAGCCTAGAAAGCCCAGACTCTTCACACAGGGCTCAGAACAATTCTCTCTGGGCAGTGGGACCATAGGATATTTTAATCATCATGTTTCCGCTAATCTGCATTTTCTAATCTTTCCATTATTTGGTAATTTAAAAATGTTTTTCCAGGAAAAGAAAAAGAGGGCAACAGTTCCCTCTCGGACGGCCTTACTGAACCCAGGGCCTTGGCAATGGTTTTTACAAGATAGACACCTGCTCCCACAACTTCCTTTTAATCAGGTCATCGAATTCTCCTAAGAAGTCTTTTGTGGACATCAAATTGCCTCTGTGCTTGGAGGGGATTAGGAAATGCCAGTTTTGATCCCAGGGGATTGGTTTTTGGAAGAACCATGACTTCTGAAGTGCAGAGGGGCTGAGAGAGGGCGTTCGAGTCAACACATATTAATGCCTGACATTTGTACAGCATCCTGTGATTTACAGAGAGCATCCACATCCATTATCCCCTTTGATCCTCCCAGAAACCCTGGGAGAGAGGCAGGGCTTCCTCTGGGAAAGGGAAAGGAATTATTAGTGGTCCCATTTGACTCATGGGGAAACTGAGGCACCCGGAGGTTAATTGTCTGAGGTGGTAAAGCCAGACTATACATGTCAGCCGTCTGGCTCTGCACTCTACACCCTTACCCTAGATTCCTCCCCAGGCTTGAGCCTCAGTCTCCCTATCTGACAAATGGGGGGAAAATATGACCTATTTTCTTAGGGCCTAGGGTCATTGTGAGGATTAATTGAATTGATGCATGGCATGTCTTAAGACCACGTTGGGCATAGGGTAAATGCGTAATAAATTAACTCATTAAAGGTGGCAAACAACAAGTGTATGCCACTCCGAGTGCTAGGCTCGGTCTACCAATCTGCCCCTGCGCATTTGCTGAGTGCTTCCTCTGCAAAGGGCTCTTAGGGGACAGACGATTGAACAGGACACAGGGCTGCCTGTGAAGGGATTTGCTCTCTAGCAAGACTGAGAGGCACATACCCACTCCAACCCTACAACAACCAAGGCTTTGAGAGCTCAGGGGTAGGGGCTTTATTCTTCTTCGGGGGAAAGGTTCAGGGAAGGCTTCCCGGAGGAGTGCTGGGGCTCCTGGCCCATATGATCCTCCAGTGTCCAAAATGGTTTCCCAAATTGGGGTGTGCAGCGTGGCCTGACATCTGGCCCATTCCTGGCCACACCTCCCACCACAAAGCAGTAGGTAAACCATGGCTTGGGACAGGCTGCTCCCTGGGGTAGCTTTTCCTATTGCAAATCAGGTGGCCAGGCTGGATGGAGTGACAAAGAGTCTGTGCGGGTAAAGAGGACAGAAAAAGCACAAATGGCCTCTCCCTGCCCCTTCCTGCCCCAACCTCTGCCAGCCCGGCAGGATTTCCAAAGTCAGGGCTCCCCTGTTTGGGCAGCCAAGTCTGGATGGAACTTCTCTGTGCAGAGAGAGACGAAGAGCTGATGGAGTCAGCTTCGCCTTCCTGGGCCCACCAGCCACGCTGCTGCTGGCCTCAGTACAGGCGCTACACTGGCCTTTCAGGACCGGCTATCAGGAAGGGCTCCCAAGAGCTGAATGCCACGTGGAGCAAGTGCCGGGTTCCCTCATCAGTGACCACCAAGGAGTCCTTGGATCCAGGGAGACACACAACATACTCGCAATCACCTCAAGGTCGCTGCTTCTCTGCCAAGCCCAGAGGTTTGTCCTACTGGCAGGCCTATGACCTGGAGCTAGTTGGCTAACATCACCTGCAGGATATGTGGGAAGGATCAAGTTGACACCTGTTGTCCTGGCACAACGAGTTCCCCTGCCAGTCTCAAATCA
The DNA here is from genome assembly GCF_905146905.1 of Nyctereutes procyonoides. Classification (NCBI taxonomy): domain Eukaryota; kingdom Metazoa; phylum Chordata; class Mammalia; order Carnivora; family Canidae; genus Nyctereutes; species Nyctereutes procyonoides. The sequence goes on from NW_026575046.1 coordinate 66,344,189, forward strand.
AAACTGTTCTGGTTCAGATAATAAAGTATGTGGTCTCCCTCTGTTACCCATGACACGGGTATAGTCATGCTACCGTGCTTCCCTGGGGATCCAACAAAGTAATTCATGGGAAAGGCTTTGTGCTTTGTCAACTGTGATACATCCTGTCATGTCCAGAATTAAAATCAGTGTTGTGTTGGGACATCTGGGTAGCTCAGGGGTTAAGCATCTGCCTTCAGCTCAGGGCATGATCCCGGGGTCCTGGGATCGAGTCTCACATCGGGCTCCCTGCGAAGAGAAAATCAGTATTGTGTTTTTTAAAAATCACTGTCTTGGGATCCCTGGGTGGCACAGCGGTTTGGCGCCTGCCTTTGGCCCAGGCGCGATCCTGGAGACCCGGGATCGAATCCCACGTCGGGCTCCCTGCGTGGAGCCTGTGTCTCTGCCTCTCTCTCTCTCTCTCTCTCTCTCTCTCTCTCTCTCTCTCTCTCTCCCCTCTCTGTGTGACTATCATAAATAAATAAAAAAAATTAAAAAAAATAAAATAAAAATAAAAAATCACTGTCTTAATTTAATCCTTTTTTAACTTAATCTTAAAAAGAGGTACCTTTTGTATGAAAATCACTAAGGTTCCTTTGGCTAATTCTGCTGGCACTTCTTCTTACCAAGAATATTCCGGGCTGTTATCTCAGCCTTATTGGCAGCTTCTCACTTCAGGCAAATTAAACCAAGATGCCCTAGAAGTAAAGGGACCCACGCTGGGCCCTAGGACCTAAGAGATCATCGTCTTGCAACCGCCTCATGTTTTACATTGGCCTTGCAGAAAATTCCACAATCTACTAGTGTCTGGAGTGTTCAAAGTCCAGTTCCCCTCACCAGCACTCCCCGCTAGAGCCAGGTCCAGCAGACTGTTGAATTTTCAGAAATTTTGAGAGCCAGTTGACCATAGGTTGAAAGTTGGACATGGGCCGCGGGGACATATTTACACCATGGAAATCAGCAAACATTACGAAGAGGGGCTCTTTCTCCCTTTCTTCCTTTCTTCTTCCTTTTCTTTTTTTTCCTGGAGAGCTGGTTGTTACATACTTAGAGCACAGCACTGTCGTGGGCCCACAAAACAGCAATCAGCCATGGAAGTTTAAGAAGGTGCTATTTTAATCCCACGGCTAACATGTTGACTGCCTAATTTCATCTCCTCTCCTCGTGCTTTCTTTCCAGCCCTGGGCTGGTGAGAACCCTCTTCGCCGAGGAACCAAGGTGGGAGCTTGTCATTTGATGATGTCTACCTGCAGTCTGGGGACTTTGCAGGGTTCAGAGGTCTGAATTAATGGGCCAGGCCTCTGGGGTGCCCCGTGTCTGCTTGCTGCCCCTGGCTCGGCCCTCCTGCCTGCCCATGTGTCCACACTGTCTGAGACTCACAGGATGTCCCTGTGGGCGCAGCAACTCAAACAAATGAGCCACCCACAGGGGTGCCTGGGTGTTTCCTGCCTGTATGCAAAGTCTGGGGAAGCAGCGGCCCACGCCTACCACCCCATCCTGGGCCCCCGACCCTGGAGATGGGGGTCACACTGGGTGGAAGGGAGGAGCCCCTGGCCTGGGTCCTGTTTCCCTAGTGCTTCTCTGTGGAACTCTGTCTGCCTTTCTGTAAAACTAGAGGAAGGAGGAGACAATCTCTCAGCAGTCACCCCTGGGATTCCTCTTGGGGACAGCCCTGTACTTATTTGGAAAAAAGTTGTTGGTCTGCTTCTCAGGGTGAGGAATAAGACCTCGAGGAACAAGTTAATGTCATAAATTGTGGTCATGGAACTGCCTTCCCATGAACCCGGGGCCTATTCGTGTGTCGTGCCTGGTGAGGAAGCCGAGTTTGTGAGATCTGGGGCAGGAGCTGGGGTGGAGCTTAAAAGCTCTGCATAATTATAGGCAGAAAATGTCAGGTCCTGGGGGGAACATGGAGGGTGGGCAGGCTTGTGATGAGGAAGCTCAGGGAGCTGACCCTGGGTCAGGAAAGAGGAGATTAAAAAAAAACAAAAACAAAAATAGGGGACCCAGTGGTACCAAGACAGAGGAAGGGAAAGAAGACTCGGTTAATGGGTCTTTTCTTTTAGATTTTTATGGCTCTGTAACATCCTATGGTTGCACCCAGTGAAGACTCTGTCCTGACCTCTAGCCCCAGATTGTTTCTACACTATCACATGAGCAGAAACATACAGGTGACCTGTTGCTTCTAGCCTCCTTCACTCCACATTTTCTCTGTCGGATTCAGCCGTGTTGTTGCATGCAGCTGTGGCTTCTTCTTTCTCTTTTCTGTAGATGTTACTTACCTACTGTGCATGGGAGGACATGGCAGGGGGAGTTGTCATTTCTGACCATTACGGATTGTACCGCTCTGAGCGTTCTTTCTTTGAACACGCACACGTCTCTCTGTTGGGCATATACCCAGGAGTGGAATCACTGGATCAGAGTAAGCCTGTGTTCAGCTTTAGGGGCTACTGCAAAAGAGTGTTTTACATAGTTGAACAAGTTCACTCCCCACCAGTGGGAGGGAGAGACCCAGCTGCTCCACGTCCCAGTCCACACCGATATAGGTCTGTCTCTTTCCCTACAGTCACACTGGTGGGTCTGAGGGAGTGACTGTTATCACACTCATGACATCTCCAGTGAAGTCCATGCTGCCCACTGACACCCTTGGATGAGTGACTCTTTGGGGGAAGTCAAAGGGGTGCCCAGCTCAGCCCTAAATGAGCCACTGAGGGAAGATAGAGGTTGTTCTCAGGTGAAAGGGGAAGCTGTCCTCTCCAGTCCAGGGGGAGCTGGCCATATGAACCGCCCCCCTTACACTCTCCAAGGGGCCCAGAACTTCCCATTCCCATCACAGGTTGGTCTTTAGGAAACTGCCTTCTGGCTCCCACATTTCTCCAGTCTGTGGGCTACCCCATCTCTGGGTCTCCTCATTGACCACAACCTCTGCCACCCCAGCACCAGGCCAAGAGTATGAAACAACAGTGGTCAACCTCAGTTACTCCAGTCCCCAGCAGGATATATAGCCCAAAAGTCCAGCGGGCCCTTAGCCTACATTAATAGAGGTATGGTGCACAGAGCAAGGAGGGGACAGACCCATTCTCCTCCTCCAGGGCTCAGGTCCCGGCTCCCCTCTGTTTGGGGAGCACACAGAAGATGTCCATGGTGGAGTAGCCAGGAGAAGACAAGACTCAGGCCAAACAGTTGGGAAACATTTCCGAGGCTCCTTCTGAGTGCCAGACTCTGTAGGGGATGCTGGAGGATACCTCTGAAAAGAGGGGCCAGGATCATGCCTCGTGGAGTTTTGAGTCTAGCAATAGTTTTATTTTTTAATTTCATTAAAGATTTTTATTTATTTATTTATTTATTTATTTATTTATTTATTTATTAGAGACACACAGAGAGAGGCCGAGACACAGGCAGAGGGAGACGCAGGCTCCCCGTAGGGAGCCCAATGCAGGACTCAATCCCAGGACCCGGGACCACGACCTGAGCCAAAGGCAGACGCTCAACCACTGAGCCACCCAGGTGCCCTTCTAGCAATAGTTTTAAAAATCCAGAATAAGATAACTTCAGGAATTACCAAGAGCTGTGAGGAAGTGGAAGGAGAATGGCAGTGGTAGGAAGGCATCTTCAAGCAGGTGGATCAAGGGAACCCTGTCAGAGGTGCTGGAAGGAGGATGAGAGCAGGACCCAGACATAACCATCTGGGGAAAAGCACTCCAGGAGAAGGAGCAGCAAGTGCAAAATCCTAAGGCAGGAAAGAGCGGAGAGTTTTCTAGAAACTAACAGAGGATGAGCAAAGCTGCAGGTAGGGGTATGGAGAGAGTGGCGAGGGAGGAAGTGGAGACGGTAGTGAGGAGCCGGATTGAACAGAGTCTCAAAGGCCACCCCAAATGGCCAAATTTTATTTGGCTAAATAAAGAAGCTAAATTGTATTCTAAGCACAACCAAAACCTCTGAAACATTTAGAGAAGGTGGGGCAGACATGCTTCCCCACCCCTACCTTGGCCCCCCAGCCTCATCCCCACTGCTCCCTCTAACCCCCTTTGACATCAACATCGCTGCACACCTCTGGTTCCAGCCTCAGCCTGGCGGGCCTCCCCCTGACTGGATGCCCCCTCAAGCACAAGCATCTCACCCCCCCCACACCATTCCACTCCAGGACCCTATTGGATACTAGGGGAGCCCCCTGAGCCTGCACAGGAGCTTAGCCAAAAGAGCAGGGGAGTTAACCCCCCCAAAAAGCCACCCTAAGCCAACAGAGACAGGGCCAGTGGATAAATGGAAGCAGTCTGCATGTTTCTGGGGTGATCCAACAGAATGGAGCCCCTGTGCCTCCCAGCGGCAACTACCACAACACACGGCTGTGTCGTGTCCTCTTCTTCCCCCTTCTCTCTCCAGAGACTTCAGTGATGCCGCCTGGGGCCACCTCCCCGGGGCCCCAATCCACTACCTGCTGCCAAGCCCTTGGCCCAGCCCCTGCTTTGGGGGCAATGTCTGTAAGAGATGAGTCCACGATGCCATCTGACCGACGCCTTTATTTCTGGGTGGAGCAGGGCACGAGGAGGGAGCCTGGTGGGAGCCGTCCTGGGATCCTGGGGGAGGCTGTGGGGGCCCGGGCGGTGGAGGCAGAGGTGCTGCTGGCGAGCAGGGGTGGGCTTCAGGCTGTGTCTTGAAAGCCAGAAGACAAGACTTGATCATGGTTCGAACGTGCTCCACCGACCAAATGTTAAGGCTCCAGGAGACTTGGGCGACACCCTCGGGTGTGAAAGATCGTCTCGGAGACTAAGAGAAAGGACAGGCTTTGTAGGCCCCGGCGGCGGAGAAGGGGATGTGCCAGGTGCCAACTGTTTGCCACGCGTGCTTCGTGTCCGCTGCCCCGGGTGGCTGCCGGGCACTTGATTGAGACGTGCTTGGTAAATGGAAATGCCCCACCAGATGTTGAAGGTTTTCCGTTTTTTAAAAAAGTGTGTAAAATGTCTCACTAACGCTTCCTTGCATTGATTACATTTTACAGTAATGTTTTGGATGTATCCGGTGAAATAAAATAGAGCATCGAAATCAATTTTACCTGTTTCTTTTCATTTGTCTGATAGGCCACGAGGGGGTAGAAAGGCTACGTGTCCCACGTTATGTTTCTGCCAGCTGGCACTGGGCGAAAGGTTGGATGTCCACACCGCACCCGTGCAGACTGGCCCTGCCCCTTTCCAGACGGCAGGCTGAGGTTCAGGGCTGTGCAGTACCTTGGCCGAAGTCCCAAAGTCCATGCTGTTCCTACACCACGTGGCGTTGCCTTAAGAGGTGATGGGTTTTGTGTCTGAGGGCTGTTCGAATCCCAGTGTAAGGGTTCAAGTGCAGGGTAGGGGGTACATTCGCGCGGGGGGGGGGGGTGACCTTGAAGACGGCACCCAGCCCTGAGACCGTGCTTCGGGGTGGTGGGCAGTGGAGTGGGTTATGGACGTTTCTCCCTCTTCCACCATCCCTCAGAGGGCTCCTGACTCCACAGCTGGGACTCAGCCCTACCTTCCCACCCACTGGACTACACCCACCCTCTCCCCACCATCAGTCTCCCACATAATTGATGGGAGCCATCAAAGTTAATTAATGCTGTAGTTACAGAGCCATCCCAATGTAATTACTGTGTAATTGGATTATAACTTAGATAATTTCCCACAAAGCGCCTCCTGCTTATGCGAGAAAGCCAGGGCTTTTTAACCCAGTGATTGAGGGGGGCGTTGGGGCCAGATGGGGAGACTGGGAGACCCTGGAAGGTTGCATCGTGTCGCCGTGAGGAGGGCACAGCCGATGGGACTCAGAGGCCCGTCGGAGGCCTGGAGGTGAGAGAGGCCATGGGGGTGAGGACCATTCTGCTCTCTGAGCCTGGAGCCTTCCTACGACCGGCTGGGCCACCCACAGCTTCCTGGATGCTTCTGCCTCCACTCACGGGGATGCCCAGCATGCGTCCCAGCTGCCACCCTCGCGTGGTGTCCGGTCGGTGCACCTGCCCCACGGCAGCCCGCCCCTTGAGCGGGGAAGCCGACTTCACACGGCACAGCTCTGCTCCCCTGGTGCCTGGCACAGTCATCAGGCAGGAATCAGAGTGGGACGGGCCAGGGAGAGAAGCAAAGACAGGGCGGTGCCACCGTGTCACTGTCTTGGAACTTGTTCTGAGCAGCTGGCAGGTGACACCCGTCCTCCACTGCCAGCCTCGTGGATCTGGGAGAGGCCAGTGGTGCGGTGCTTCGTGGGGAGCCCATCCCACACAGCCAGGCCAGCCTTCACAGCCCTGCTGGTGCTGCCCGTGCGTGACCTCAGGCAGGCCACACCTGAGCGTCCTTACCGGCCGAAGAGGAGGAATAATAGCATTATGCCTTTGCCGTCTGTGGCTGTAAGCAAAACAGGATTTCCTAGAAGGCCGAAGGGGCACTCAGGAGGCCAGGGGCCAGCTTGGGGAACAGATTTCCAAGGGATACGGGAAACACAAGGCAGCAAACAGCAGTGACCTGGTGCTGCATAGTGCCACTCAGGTGCCAGCAGGTGGTGGAACAGGGGGACACAGGCTCTCCGCCAGCCCTCTTCTGAGGTTGAAGCTCCCACGGGTGGCTGCTCCTGCAGCGTCTCTCTACAGGTGCATCAGCCCTCCCTGCCTCTGCCCCCTCAGGCTGGGATGGAAGAACTCCCACAGGTGATGGCCTCAGGCACAGGTCACCCTTACTGGCTCCTTAGCCCTGTGTGTACAGACACATTGTGCCCACTACATTCTCCTCATGGCACCCAGGAGTGTGACATCTGTCTCCTCCCAGAACTCCAGGACATGGAGCCTCCCACCACTGCTCTGACAACATCACCCGCCCTTCCACCCCAGCTTCACCCACTGAGGATCCAAAGTAGGGAGAGGGTCTCATCAGTCTGCTTGGATCTCTGCTGGCCTCCTGACTGTCCCAGCCTAGGGTGGGACAAGGAAAGATTCATCCCCTCGGTGTCTGACCATGAGTGCCTAGAATTGCCCTTCTTCTAAGACTTGACACAATGAAGATGGGTTGTTGCCCCAAGAGGGGCTACTGGGAAGGGTATGTCTGTGGGCATTACCTGTGCTTCCTCTTGTTGACGGCACGTAGGAAATTGTGTGTATGAAATGCTCAGCCTGCTGCCTGGACGCAGTAAGTGATAGCTGATGACACTGGGCTAATTCAGAGGAGTCCTGGCCCTTCTCATGGCCAGATATCCCCAAATAAACCTCATTCCTGGAGGTGGCCACAGCCAGCCTCTGTCCCTTGCTGCCCTGGGATCCTGGCTCCCTTGGCAGGCCATTGCTCACTGCATCCTGCTGGCCTGGCACACATATTCGAGAAAGACTCAGGACCTGCCTGTGTGGAGCATCCAGCCTTTGATTTGGTGTGGGCCCCTTGAGGAGAGATGTTTTCATCCCACAGGTGGATATTTAACAGCCTCTATGTGCCAGGCTGTGTACTGGGCACTAGGATAGAACAGATCAAGACCAACAGAAGTCCAGCCCTCAGAGCAACAGATGCTGAACATCTGGTCACAGGTGATGTCTGATACAGAGTGACGTCCACACTGTGACCTGAGGGATGAATAGGAGCTTAGAAGATGTCTGATGTCTGATGGCCCAAGTCTCCCGCCAACCCCAGGGAAGGTATGCCTTTCTCCAGTATCTTCTTTCTACTGTGTGCCCTTCCAATCCTCTAGGGACAGTCCCAGCTGCTTATAAATGAGCCAGCTAAAGCTGCCCACTACAGCACTGGAGACGCTTAGAGAAGGGAACATACCCTGTGGGCTTCCTGGTGGAGGCTGAGGTTTGAAAGGACAGGGGAAGTGACCAGGCCCAGAGGCTTCCACTCAATGCTGTCTGAGCCACCAGCCATTCCCTGTTATTGGGAAGATTCCCCGAGGGTCCTAGAAATGATCTGCGAGGAGCCCTTGGGGTCATTGGCGGGGCAAGGGGCTGCCTCTAGAGGTTGGCACAGGCTTGGCCAGCACTCCCTAACCCACAGGCTGGATCCAGTAGGTGCCGCTTGGACCAGTAGGCGCGAATTCAGTTGGCTGTATCAGTGCACATCTTCCGACCCATCCTCCTGCCTGTGGACATCTGCATGAATGTGTGTTAGCTTTAGCCAGGCTTCTTCAACCAGAGAATTTCTAGGTTTCACTTTTTAATCCAGTCTTTACTGGGCTTTCTTGTATAGCTGAGTTATTTTCTCTCTTTGAAAACAATATGCTTGGAGACTGTTCTATTTAAGTTCAGAGCTTCCATGAGTAGTGTTTACATGGGTTATATTTAGATACATTTAGATATGGTGTGTCCCAGGTCCCCATCTGCCTCATGTCAGCTTCCCCCTAAGCAGAGCCTGAGGCAGGGATTCAGATGGAATCCCTGGATGGAAGGGAGATGGAAGATGGTGGAAGTTGGCGCTTCTTGGGGAAAACCTACATGAAGGGGTGCAATGGGATAGGGAGGGGTGGGAGAGACAGAAAGGTCTGGCCTGGCCTGGCCTGACTGGGAAGCCCTGAAGTGTAGCTCACTGCACAGCAAAGTGGTTCTATCTGAGGCAGGGATCGGCCTTCTGTTCCCTCATTGGCAAATCACTGGAAAGAGGCACCGGGAGGAGGAGGAAGGGCTGTTACGTTCCAAGCTCTGTCACTGGCAGCTCTAGTTTGCTCAGAGAAGTCTTTGGAGTCGTCACCACTGGTCACAGCAGCTGAGGAACAGGTGCACCTATAGCATCTTTTCACCACACTGGATCCCCATATTATTTCTTCCCATGTGCAGGAAAGACCCTATTTGTTTATCACCCTACCAAAGGAACAGAAAACAAAAACAAAAACCAATTCCAGCTTCTAGTCTGGAGCCAGTACAGAGTGAAAACAAACAGTGCAGAGAAAGAAAATGAATGCTAGAAAGAACCAGAAGTGCTCCCTGAGTGCCTCAGAGAAACCCCAAGTTGGCTGCAAGTCCCTCCCTTACTGAGGGGCCAGTGGGAGGAGCCTGGGGTCTGGCCCTGGGACTCATTTCCCTAGCAGCAAAATTCAGAAGGGGGGTGCAACTGGCCCATCCCACAATGTGGGTGGGCAGGACAGGCCCCCACAGATACAGGCAGGTAGCCCTACTCTCCAGTGACCCCCTATTGCTCACAACCTGAGGAGTCAGAGAGGGGGCTCATGCGGTCCTGGGTGCTGAGGGCCGTGGTTTCCTGGCTGGCCCTGACCTTGGAGTCTCTCCTGGTGTGCCCTCTGCACCAGTCCCTGGATCCTGCTGGGAACACTACCCCCCACGCTCCAGATAGGCCCCCACACTCGGCATCACCCACAGCTCCATTTCCGCTCCCCCAGAGGGATGCTGAGCCCAGCCCAGGACAGGCAGAGATGTCCAGAAAGGGTGCAGGGGCAGACCTGGGTTTCTGGGGGGTGAGTCCACCCACGTTCCTATGCACAACGGTGTGTAAGACACTGTGTGGGCTGCAGAGCGTCAGAGGAGCATTATCTCCTCTGGGCCTCCTGGAGTCTTCAGTTTAATTAGGGAATAATATCCCATTATTCTCAATGTCCGTACAGCTCCATACGGTTTACCAAGACCCTTCACACATCCACACACCATCTCTGCAATCCTTTCAAAAACATGCAGAGGGAGGACTCTTAGTCCCATTTTGCAGACGAGGGAAAATGAGACCCACAGGTCCATGGGCACCCAGTTAATAGACAGCCAGACTAGACTCAGAATCAAACTTTCAGGCATTAAAGTCTCCTGCTTGCCACTGAGCCACAGTGAAATAGGGATTAATGAGGCTGGTGTCCTGGAGGCAGTGAAGCAATGTCCTAAGTTATCTCGAGGGGCCTGGACTTTCTTCTTTAATAACAGTGTTAGCAAAGTCAGAGGCATGTGGAGCATGCCGTTCTGCAAACTGCTTTTTTTTTTCTTAACAATATCTTGTGAACATTTCCCCATGTCGTTAAATATTCTTTTACTGGGCCATCATTTTTAATGGCTGTATGGTATTCCATCACATGAATGAGCCATAATTTATTTAACCAATCTCTGTGCTGGACCTTTAAGCTGTTTCCAGTTTGGGGCCCTCATAAACAAGGCTATGATGAGCATCCTTGTACATAAATCCTCACACACATTTCAAATTGCATCCTTACACCCCAAAGGATGCATTCTTCTAAAAAAAAAAAAAGATTTTTGTTGTCTAGGACCACATTTCCTGAGGTTGTTCATTTCCCTTATCCACAAAGATGGTAAAACACACAAAATCAAATTGAATTGTTGAAAAAAAAGTGCATCATGGCCCCAAATCAGCAGGTAATCGATTATGTGACATTGGCAGGTCACATCCCCTCCCTGGTCCTCTGTAAATGCACGTATCAGATGACACAGGCTGGTCCCTACATTTCCTTCTGCTTCCCTCACCCTTCCTTGCAGGGCACAGGGAGAGCCCCAGAAGGTCTGCTGCACCGTCTTCCCAGACAGCAGGCCCAGTATTCCAGTACAAAGGACAGGAGAAGCTATACGGACATCTGGACATCATAGACCGATGCAGCCACAGCACCAGGTCTTCCCCACTCCCCCTGTTGCTCTTTGAAATTCCCGTCTTTGGGAGCAGATGGGTAGAGATTGGCACCTGTGAGTAGGGATCTGCCCCCAGGTATGTGGGGTGGGGGGGTGGAAGCAGGTGGCACCGGCCCTGATTTTCTGGTTCTGATAAGTGGGACTCTGGCCAAGTAATGCCTCGATTCCCAGGCCGCAGAGCAGGAGTAGTGACACGTGCCGCATTTGTCCGTCGGCTCGTTCACCGGCTGACCCAAATGCGTCCCTGCTTAGTGCTGGGCCGCGTGCCGGATGCTGGGCACCTAACAGTGAGCAAACAGTAGGCTCTTAAGGCGCCAACCCCCCAGAGGCAGACAGGCACTCCAGGGACAGTCGCTCAACGAATAAATAGAGACGTACACATTTGCTAAGTGCTCTAAAGAGGTGCGGGAGCTGTAAGAACATGAAATGCGAAATGATTGAGCCCCGCGAGGAAGGTCAGGGAAGGTTTTCCAGAAGTGAAGTTTATGATGAGATAGAAAGAATAAGGGGACAATGATGAAACTTGGGGAAAAGCCATTCCAGGCAGGGGGAAACAGCATGTAAAAGTGGGGTTCGCCTGGGTGGCTCAGCATTTGAGCGTCTACCTTTGGCTCAGGGTAAGATCCCGGGATCGGGAGATCAAATCCCACGTCAGGCTCCCTGCATGGAGCCTGCTTCTCCCTCTGCCTGTGTTTCTGCCTCTTTCTCTGTGTCTCATGAATAAATAAATAATCTTAAAAAAAAAAAAAGGCCCAGTGGCAGGAGGGGGTGTGGAACCATCGAGCCCCTCCCAAGCCAGGGGCCCCCAGTGTGGACAACTTGTCATTCTGTGAGCTGTCGCTTGGGGACCTTGCTTGGAAAAGCGGCTTTGCCACCGGCCTGGGTTAAACAACACGCATGCGCGTGCGCACACACACACGCTTGCTTTCCTCGCTCACGCATGCAAAGGGCAGCTTTTGGAAAATTGGCACTGGAGGCCACAGGTGACTTTCCAGCCCAGCCTGAGTGCTTCTCCAACCCTGCTGGCCGAGTTCTGGCCTCAAGCAGACTCTTAGGGGCTGCTCAACAGCCTGGACAAGGTCCCGACCCCAAGCTGGTGCCTCCACCGTGGTCCTTCACCCTGGCCATGACCCTGAGAGGAGCACACACCCCAGTGGGGCAGATGGAAAAACCAGGCACAGGCACAGAGCCACACAGCGGGCAGGTGGACAGAGGGTTTCAGCCCAGGCCTGCCGCCACCCGCCCAGGGCCGTTAGACTAAGCCCAGGTGCTGCTGGAACATGCAGGTAAGGGCCACGGGGCTGGAATCAGGCAAGAAGGGGCGAGCATGGACGGCCTGGCTGGGGCTGATGACCGGGCTGGGCCTGACAGCTTGCCTTGGCTAGTCAGTCCTGCGGCAGTGCTCTGCCTCCACTTACCCTTTTGTCCATCAGGATGGAAAATTGTGCACTCGCAAAGAGGGGTGAGGGTCCTAAGGGAGGGTGTTTCAGATGAAAACAAAAGCCTGCTAAAAAGCTGCGGCCGGTGTGATCGGCGTGGTTTTTAATGTCATTAATAATAACGCTTGCCGTAAATCATGAGGCTGCCAGCCCACGTCCAAGTGGAGGGGTGACTACTAATTTTCCCTCTCACCTGGGTGGCGCTTGGGGCGCCCCAAGTCTTCTCCCATCCATCACCCTTTTATTTTTTTTAATTTTTATTTATTTATGATAGTCACACACAGAGAGAGAGAGAGGCAGAGACACAGGCAGAGGGAGAAGCAGGCTCCATGCACCGGGAGCCCGACGTGGGATTCGATCCCGGGTCTCCAGGATCGCGCCCTGGGCCAAAGGCAGGCGCCAAACCGCTGCGCCACCCAGGGATCCCTCCATCACCCTTTTAATCATCCCACAGCCGGGCCTGCGAGGGAGGCCCTGCCGGGTGCGGTAGGAGCCCAGGCCTCAGGGTCAGCGGTGTTCCTCCTCTCCCGGGAATAGATAAAACCCTGAGTCCCAGGGAGGGAGGACTCCCCCAGAAAGGGGGAGTAAGGGCTAGATTTGGGTCATGCCTCCTGATTCTGAAGGCAAGCCGGCCCTCACCCCCACCGCATTCATCCAGAAGAACCAGCACGATTTACCCCAAAGATTCAGATGCAATGAAACGCTGGGACACCTGCACCCCGATGTTTCTAGCAGCCATGTCCACAATAGCCAAACTGTGGAAGGAGCCTCGGTGTCCATCGAAAGATGAATGGATAAAGAAGATGTGGTTTATGTATACAATGGAATATTACTCAGCCATTAGAAACAACAAATACCCACCATTTGCTTCAACGTGGATGAACTGGAGGGTATTATGCTGAGTGAAGTAAGTCAATCGGAGAAGGACAAACATGTATGTTCTCATTCATTTGGGGAATATGAATAATAGTGAAAGGGAATATAAGGGAAGGGAGAAGAAATGTGTGGGAGATATCAGAAAGGGACACAGAACATAAAGACTTCTAACTCTGGGAAATGAACTAGGGGTGGTGGAAGGGGAGGAGGGCGGGGGGTGGTGGTGAATGGGTGACGGGCACGGAGGGGGACACTTGACGGGATGAGCACTGGGTGTTATTCTGTATGTTGGTAAATTGAACAGCAATAAAAATTAATTTATTAAAAAAAAAAAAAAAAAGAACCAGCACGCCAGCCTGGGTTCTCCTGGAGGGGACACCGTGCTGCCTGCAGTGAGATCTTGAGCCCCAGGGCAGAGCAGCAGGTGGAGGATATGCAGGGCCTGGAGGAGGGGGTCCACCTCTCTGCTCTCTTTTTCCCACTTACTTCTCCTTTTCCACATGGAAAAGGCCCTGAGCATGGCAGAAATGTCGGGGGGGAAACTAAGACTCACCCTCCCAGTTCCAAACAAATTCCTCAGACCCTTACCTCAGGGTTTCTGCCTCAGTTTGCCCACCTCTGCAATGGACCTGGAGACTCTTGCTCCCTTAGGAAAGGGAAGACAAAGGGATCCCAGACTGAAGGTTGAATAGGAGAAAGCTAAATGCTGCCCGCAGCCCCTTCCCCCTCCCCACTCCCGCTCCCATAGACACTGCTGGTCATAGAAGGGAGGGTGGCCTGAATGGGTCCAGCTCCTCTGCTCTGGGTCTGGCCTCCTGAGAACACCGTCCTAACAGGCTCCGGTGTCCCCTGCAAAGGTTTCTCCCTCCTACACCCTTCCTGTGAGGCCCAAGCTCTGTGGGGCCCCCTATGGTCACTGCTTCTGCCCCCTTTCCTCTCTTGGTTCCTGAGTCCAGACTTGTTGGTACCCTTCCCTGAACCCAGCACCACCCACAAACATGCACCCCCCCCCCCCCCGCCGCTGGAGGCCTTGGCTTTCCTCGGGCCCAAAGGACAGGAGTCCAAACTCTTGGGCCTGTACTCCAGACTTCTGCGGTGGGTGGTCAGTCCCTAACTAGCAAGCGCCCTGCCCCTCTCAGGCCCAGCTCTCCGGCCAGAGGGAAAGTCTCCTCCCAAGTCACCCCTCTGCCCTTGCAGTCCCTGCCTGGAAGCCCAGCCTTCCATCTCTGTGAACTCAAATCTTTCCCTTCCTCTGGCCTCGCCCATTGCCCCACACGGATCCCGACACAGACACTGCCCATGAACCCCCAGAGCTCTTGATCTTCCCTCTCCATGGCACCTCCATTTTCAACTGGTCTTTGCCCCATGTGTCTGCTCCCCCTGGGCCCCCAGCATTTGTCTGCTCTACCCTCCCCCAGGCTGGGAGCTCCTGAGAGAGAAGTCCTGTGCAGTCCAGGGGCCCTCATTCAGGAGCTTGCACACCAAAGGGACTATCTGTTGCATCAAACTTACATTAACCTGTCCCCAAACCCTGCAATGCCACTCCTAGGTGCACACCCAGCAGCCATGCATGCGCATGATCTCCAAAATCTGTGTCCTAGTATGTTCTGAGCCACAGAATGCAACAGCTAAAAATGGGAAATGAGTCACATGTCCGTGAACAGAAGAGGGGGCATGCTGTGGAATATTGCACAGCCGTGAAACCCCGTGAACAGCGGCTATGCGCGGCACGCTCAAGGCTCCCAGTCAACGCTGGGCCACAGAAGTGGGACACAGATGCGAATGTACTAGATGATTCCAATTATGCAAACTCTACACCAGACTGTGCTGATCTGAGGCGACAGAGTCTGAACAGTGGCTTACTTTGTGGAAAGGGAAACGTCAGGGAAGAAGCAGGAGCGGAGCTTCTGGGGTGCTGGCAATGCACAATTTCTTTAGCTGGGAGGTGGTTTTAAAACACTAAACTATGTCAGGCAAAGCACCTGACCTCTGAGGCTTTCACTTTTCCAGATCCTTAAGGGACATGATGCCCACTCCCAACTTCCTCCAGCTTCCTCCAGTGAGAATGCCCTGGGGCTGGGGTAAATGGAGAATGCCCAAGACCTGAGAGGTTTCTGGAAAATCTCCACCTTTCCCTGGACCTGGGAGGGCCCCCAATATAAAGCCAGTCTACCTTGAAATTGTTCTGGGCAGGTTGCTGGTGAGCCCTGTCCGGCCACCGATGTGCGGACATTTGCCTGCCAAATGACCTGGTGGCCGGACACACTGCTCAGCTGCTCCCGCTCTCTGGGCCCAGTGGTATACTGGTGTTTAACAACCGGTGATGGGAGGGAACAGGCGGAAATGCCCTGATTTATAGCATCTGCCAATTTCCATGGTGCAAACACCCCCACCACAGCTGATTTCAAGCTGCCAGCATGACATCACTGAACAGGGCGCCAGGAAGACATGTGCACACCTCGTTCTTGTAGGCCGGTGTAAACTGTAAACCAGCTCCAGTATAGCATGGGGTTAATCCTCCCAGGGTGCAGCTTCCCTGGCCCAGTATCGAGGTGGGGGGTCCAGCGGTCTGGGGAGGAAAGCTGTCAGAGAGGCTCCTCCCTAGCACCCCTCAGCTTCCCCTCCAGAAAGGCCACTTCTCTCTCCCTCGTCACGTTCCATCTTCCCACCATTCTCCATGTCCTGGCTCAGACACTCCCTCTCTCTTGAGTGTATGCACACCCTGCTACATCCTTACACATAGTCCCTTTATTAAATGCTCCTCAAGGGCCATCTGTTTCCTGCCAGGACACTGACAGGTACCCCAAAGGAAACCTATTTACCCATTAGGTTGATCCAACATAGAACATGCTTTAGGAAAGAATGAGTTCCCTGTCAGTAGAGGTAATCAAGTTGAGGATTGTCTGGCATGCTATCAAAGTGACCTCAGCATTGCTCAGGGGCTCGATAGGAAGATGTCTATAGTCCGCACCCCCTGAAAGCCCCTCCTCTTGTGCCAGCCTTGCAAAAAAGTATCCAGCCCCAGTCCTCTGCATCCATGATTTAATGACTCAATCACAGTCACCAATCAGTGCACTGGGCCAGGTCCTGTCACTGCCTCTTACTGTCAGCCTCAGGCTTGCACCCCAGGCATTGAGAAACACAAGCTGGTTCAGAACAGGAGGGATGTTTCCTTCTCCACGTTCCTCCTCCTTTGCCTCCAATCCAGCAGTGAACATTCAAGGCGGTAGAGGGGCCACCAGGGAGGAGATCAGTGTCCAAGTTAGGATTAGAGACCCAGGATGGAAAATGCCATTTTAAGATGGGGAAGCTAATACCTGGAGGGGACAGCACATGCTCCAAGGTTCCATAGAAAAATTGATGCTCTGCTTTCCTGACACCTGGCCAAAGACGCTTTTCTCCAATGAATTACCAGGCGCCTTTGCCAAAAGTCAATTGGTACGATCCACGAGAGAAAGAATTGATAAGCTGGATGTGATTAAAATTTAAAGCTTCTGCCCTGTGAAAGACACTGTCAAGAGAATGAAAAGAAAAGCCTCAGACCCGGAGAAAATATTTGCCAAAGGCACATCTGGTAAAGGACTGTTATCCAAATATACCAAGGACTCTTAAAACTCAACGGTAAGAAAATGAACAACCTGATTTAAAAATGGGCAAAAGACCTGCATAGACATCTCACCAAAGAAATACACCGATAGAAAATAAACATATGAAAACAGGCTCCACATCACATATCATCAAGGAAATGCAGATTGAAACATCGAGACGCCGCTACACACCTATTGCAATGGCCAAAATCCAGAACCCGGACAACACCTAACACTGGTGTGTGGAGCACAGAACTCTCAATCACTGCTGGCGGGCATGCAAAACGGCACAGCCTCCTTGGAAGACACTTTGGCAGTTTCTTAGACGACTGAACACACTCTGGCCATGTGACCCCGTAGTTGCACTCCTTGGTATTTACGGAAATGAATTGAAAACGTACCAAAGCCTGCGCATGGATGTTTATCCGCAGCTCCACTCACAATTGCCAAAACATGGAAACAGCCAAGATACGTTTCAATAGATGAATGGATAAACTGTGGTACATTATTCAGTGTAAAACAAAAAAAGAGCTATCAAGGCATGAAAAGACATGGAGGAATCATAAATACATATTACTAAATGAAAGAAGCCAATCTGAAAAAGGCTACGTACTGTAGGATTCCAACTATATGACATTCTGGGAAAGGCAAAGCTATAAGGGCAGTAAAAAAAAAAAAAATCAATGGTTGCCAAGGGTTAAGAGGAAGGAAGGGATGGATAGGTGGAGCTC
Organism: Nyctereutes procyonoides; assembly: GCF_905146905.1. NCBI lineage: Eukaryota > Metazoa > Chordata > Mammalia > Carnivora > Canidae > Nyctereutes > Nyctereutes procyonoides. The sequence goes on from NW_026575046.1 coordinate 66,361,410, forward strand.
AGAGAAATTTTAGGGCAATGAAACTACTCTGTGTGATACTGTAATGGTGCAGATCTATCATTATACGTGTCATTGTACTGTGATGGTGGATGCCTGTCATTATAAGTTTGACCAAACCCATAAAGTGTTCATCAAGAGTGAACCCTAATGTAAACTGTGGCCTCTGGATGATAATTCTGTGTAAGTGTAGGTTCATTAATCTTAACAAATATACCGGCTTGGTGGGGGATGTTGATAATGTGTGGGGCAGGGGGTATATGGGAAATCTTTGCATAGATTTAGCTGCCACCAAAAAAAAAAAAAAAAAGATTTAGCTGCCACCTATCTGTGCATCTAACTCTGTTTGCTCTCTTTTGCTTTGTTTATCTATGTTTTGGTTATGGTAATGCTTGAAAACTGTAGTGTGAGTCATCCAAGTTTGTTCTTCTTTTTCCAAATAGCTTTGGCTATTCTATGTTCTTTGTATTTCCTATACATTCCAGAATCAGCCTCTCAGTATTAATGAAAAAGTACAATGCAATTTGCATTGGTATTAAATCCATAGATTGAGAAGAAGTAACTTCTTTACAATATTGAGTCTTCTGATCCATGAACATGTTACATCTATTTATTGAGATCTTCTTTGATCATCAAACTTGTAGTATTCGGCATGTAAATCTTGCACATACCTTCTTAGATTAATTTCCAAGTATTTTATATTATGTTATTGTAAATAGATTTTTTTAATTATAATTTCCAGCTGTGCATTGCCAGTACTTAGAAATACAACAGATGTTTATCAACTTTTTGTGCTGCAATCCCGCTAAATTTATATTGCTAGTTCTAGAAGCTTTTTGATACATTCTGTTATGATTTTATGTGTAGGCAATTACACCATTTGCAAAAAAAGACTTTTTTCCCCCTTTCCAAACTTTTCTTTTCTTTTCTTGCCTTATTGCACTGTTTAGGTCTTCCAATATAATGTTGATTAGAAATGGTATAGGTGGACATTCTTGCCTTGTTCTGACCTTCTGGAGAGAGGTTTTATCTTTCACCATTAATTATGCTAGTAGCCCTTTGTTAGGTTGAGGAAGTTCTTTTCTATTTCTACATTGCTAAGAATTTTTATCATGGCTGAACATTAAATTTTGTTAAATGATTTTTCTGTACCTATTGAGATGATCACATGGTTTTCCTAGTTTAGTCTCTTGATCCAGTGAACTGCACTGATTGATTCTCTAATGTTGAACCAACCTTACATTTCTGGGATAAACTTCACTTGCTCATGATATAACTGTTTCATAGATTTTAAAAATCAACTCACTAAAATTTTGTTAAGGGTTTTTGCATCTTATGTTCATGGGAGATATTGGTTTAAATTTTTCTTGTGCTTTAATGCGTTTGTCTGTATAATACATCATCACAGAATGAGTTGGGAATGTTCCCCATTCCTGTCAAGTAATTTTTGATTGGATGCCGGATATTATAAGTTTCACATTGCAGAGGGTTAGTCTTGCTGTAATCCTTTATAAATGTTGGTCTTTGTCTTGGTATGCAGTTAGGTTGTTCGCACACTCTTTTGATCCTTAAAGTCTCTCTTCTAGCTCAATTAAGTGCCTGTTATGCTGAGCTTACTCTAACTAATTCATGACCTTTCTGAAGGACTCATCGCCCTGACCAGTCAGAACTTCAAATCTTCCAGCCTGTGATAAGCTTTGGGAATTGACCAGCTCACTGGTCACTCTTTGCTCACCTTCTGGAGTTCCATCCTAAATCTGAACACTAGGATTTAGCAACATAATCTAGGGGATTCCTATGGAGATTTCCAAAACTCTTTCTCAACGTAGCTTCCTATCTCCAGTTCTCTGCCCCACAAATCCCAGCTGTCTCAGCCTGCTTGGATGTCAACCTGCTGCCTCCATTGAGAGAGTCCATGGGCTCTCCTTGGGTTCCCCTCCCCACTCTGCAGTCTGAAAAGAGCCTCTAGGCTGAAAGCTGGAGTGACCATGGGATGCACCATTTGTTTCCCCTTTTTCAAGAGTCATAGTCAGGAGCTGCCTATTGTCCGGTGTCGGAAAACAGTTATTTCATAGGTCCTGTCCAGCTCCATAGGTGTATATGGAGGAAGGGTAATTCCAGTCTCAGTAGCTCCATCATGGCTGGAAGAGGAGGCTTCCTTCCCCTGTAGTAGTCCTTTCCATCTGCTGCCCTTCTCTCAGCAGAAGACACCCTCTTATCCCAAAGCCTGAGCACACTGCAGCCGGGAAGGCCCTACATGACCAGGAAATGGCCATGGAAGCCCTGTGCCCTCCAGCAGCCTCCCTCTCCAACCTCTGCCCTCCTTCCTCCTTCCTCCTTCCTCCTTCCTACCTAAGTCTCCTTGGGACCTCAAGCCTGATTCATCTTTTCAAAACTAACAGGTTTTGGCCCTTTTGTGTCACACATTGACCTGGGCATTTTTCCTAGAATCATCATTTTAAAAATTCACAGTATTTCTCTAAGGATTAAAGCTACTACTGTTTATCCAGAAGGTGCTCTGTGCTAGGGCATCAGGCTGGGCATGTTACACACATTGCCAAGAGCCCGATGATACCATACCCATGAGCTCCATTTTACGGATGTGGAAACCGAGAGGCAGAGAGGTTGAGTTCTTGCCGGAGGTCTCCAGGCTAAGTTTGGGGGTACTTTTTAAGAAGCACTGGGCCTCTGGCCCTAGGTCACCCTTGACACCAGGCTGGCTCACCCACTGCCCCCTGGCCAAGGCTGCTGAGTTTAGAGTCCTTGAGGCCTGGTTCCTCCCGGGCCCTTTGCTCTTAGCCTGCTCTTAGCTCCCCAGCTCCACAGCTTTGCCTTCCCAGGGAGGGGAGCTTGGAGAGAAAGAGTGGTCATTGAGATTTTCTGGCTCTGTGGCCCTTTCCCCCACTAGCCCAGCCTTCAGCACCAGTGCCCTAAGGCCCTAAGGAGCCCCGCCCTGCTCTAATCCCCTGTGACCAACTTGGTTAGTTCCAGTGCCTGCACTCACACCTCGGGCAGACCACAGGTCACAGGCCAGCTTCTACCCCTGCCCTCTTCTCAGCCCACCCTGAGCCCCCAGGGCAGGACTTGTGAGGACCTTGTGAGAATTATCAGAGCTCACACCTGAAGGTCCTGGAATTTCCCAGGACCTCAAGGATCTCTGGAAAACCACTGCCCCCAGAAACTGAAACTTGGTTCCAGCTGCTAATAACAAAGAAAATAATCCCTAACATGGTGAACCTATCCCACTTACCTCTCTACTCCTGGATCTGAGGCCAGTTCCCTGGGGAAAGCTGTTCTTGGATGGAGGGAAGAGAGCATGCAAGCCAAGGGCCAGCCACAAGCACCTATCCCTCCTGTCCCCATGGCCTCATCACCTTGAGCCCCAGCCCCTTCCCACTCAGCTGGCACCTGGCAGGGAGGACACGATGACAGTACATTGGGGGCAGGGCCAACTTTGGGACCCAGATGCTCTGGGTTTCTAATCCAGGGCACCAAACCCAAATGAGCCCAGAGGTGCACAGAGCTCGCCTGAGAAGTCAAATGAAGCCCTTCAGTTGGATAATGCTTTCGCCTCCTCAGTGTGAGACACAATGACAGCAGTAGTGGCTTCACTTTCTAAGTCCTGCTGTACCCCAGGCGCTTTGCACACTCGCTGCTAAGGCTCGCAGCCTGCAGCATCAAAGGTACGGTACCATTTGACCAAAGAGGAAACTGAGGTGTGGACACCCAGGTCACCTGGCCAAGTCCCTTTCCCTCAACAGGGAAAGAGCGAAGCTGGGCTTGAAGCCTGGGAGTCCCTGCCTGTTTTCCTTGCACTTCTCGGCTGTGCACACAGCCACCCTCCTCCTTTGTCCAGCTATTCACAGGGACTGTGAGGGAGGCAGAGTTGGCATCAGCGTGCCTTCCAGCCGATGGAGAAACTGAGGCACCTGGCCCAAAGTCTCCCAGAGCCCAGACTATGACCTAGGCTTGCTCTACCCCTGAGAGTGACCTCTCTCCCACACACATGCATGGGTGTGGAGTTTTGTTGCTCCCATGGAAACTTGACCCTCATTATGGAGGCCAAGGGTTTAGAAAGAAACCGGCACAACGTCAGGTCTAGCTTCACAGACATTTGCTTTTGGGCGGAGGGCGGGGGGGGGCAGTCAGTAGGACCCACACCTCACAGGGCACACATTGCTCTAGACTCTAGCAAGCCCTTTTTCATGCCTCGTTAAATCTGATCCAAGCATAAGGCAGGTAAGGATCATTTTACCCATTTTATAGATAAGGAGCCTGAGTGACGTAGGGCCCTCTGATCATCAAACATCCCGTGTGCAGCCCTAAGAGGAGGCATATTTGCAGGTGGCCAGATGATAAACTGTCATGGGGCCCCCTACCTCTAAATGCCCTTGGTCCAGAAGGCACTAATGATCCGGGGACGTGGGCACTGTGGGGCCTTCCCAGTCAGGGCTGGGACCCAAATAGGGTGGGGCGTGCAGGGAGCCCCATGTAGCCGCCAGGCCTCTCTCCCAAGCACACTAATTGGGGCTGAACGGGGTCACAGGGGCCACGGTACCCCACCAGAGCTAGTGTTTGGAGCCAAGCAGGGGGCAAGCAGCCTTTGTGTCTGGCCTCAGAGCAGAGGTTGTCCGTGGGGGCCTGCAATCTGAGCTAATGAGATGGCTTCTGGGCCTAACTTGGAGCAGCTGAGGCTACAGCAACACCAGTGGCAGAGGACAGGTGGCCTGGGGCCCCATGCGAGGCCAGCACAAGTGTCCTCTTCCATGCCAGGTTAACAGGTGCCACAGGGACTCTCCCACAGATGAGGAGGCATGGTGGCCCTGCATGTACAGTCAGTGTTACCCCATTTAAAAGACAAGCCAAAGGTCAGAGAGGTTGTGTCTTGCCCAGCAACACAGCTGGCCAGAGGCAGACCACAGATCCAAAGCACATCTGCCTCGGTTTGCTCCTGCCCCTAGCCGACCCTCAGGCCTCACCTGTGTGGTGATAACATATCTCTTGATCAGCACTCACCCTGGGCCAGACACTGTGCACAGACACTTTACATTTATTACCTCATTAAATTCTCACAATCGGACCACTAGTCTCCCCTTTTAGAGACGTGGACATGGGGCACAGAAAGGCTAAGTAATTTGCCGAGTGTCACACAGCTAGGCATATTAGAGCAGAGACAAGCCCCGACAGTCTAGGGGGTGTGTGAAGGAGGCTGGAGCGGGGCCCCATGTCAGGCCTCCAGGCAGGATGAAGGTAGGGGAAGAGTGGGTGACAGTGCCCAGAGGGGTGTGAATCCCCGGGGGACTTCCTAGAGGAGGGGGCCAGTGTGGCAGTCCATGGCACCACCTCCCAGCCCGCCACCTCTCTCCTCCCGGCTCTCCCAGACTCCAGCAGCAAAATACACCTTCCAGGTTTGGCATCCAAACCCAGAGGGTCGAGATCCTGTGTTTCCACAGCAACCGTATCCTTACCAGCATCCAATAAGGACATTATTTGGCTGCGATGAGCACACATGATCTTTTGATTATTGCTCAAGATATTATGGGGCAGCCCTTTCCTCTCGTCTCCAAGGGCCCCGTGCCTCCTTGGAAAAATGGATGCTGCCCTCCCCAAAAAAGTGAAAGGATGGTAAGGGAGCAAAGTCCTCACGTGAGACAGAGAGAGATGGAGGGGGAAAAAATCAATGTTTGCATTAATGGAGTTGCCTGTTCGGCGTTTCTCCTCTTTTATAGATTTAGATAACGTGCCTGTCAGGGATATCTTCGTTTCCCAGAGCAAAGAAATTAATTACTCACTAATGGCGCAATTCAGAAATTCATTTGCGCCACCGTCTCAAATATGTCATTATTAATCAATTGGCAGCGTGGGGCTGGTGAGGAGACGTGTCCATTAGGGTCTGGGCGCTCGGGCCGACCTGGGGCTGGAGGGCGCAGGCCTGGATGCTGCAGGAATAGCACTTGGCTGGCACCCGTGGGTGGCCTCCGGCAAGACCTCTGGGTGTCAGGTTTCCAGGCTGCACGCTGAGAAGGGTTGGACTTCAGCAGAACTTCTCGAACCTCTTGCGACACGACAGCAAGCAGAACCCGGCACCCAAGACACACAGGCTGGGGCAGGTGTGGGGGGGGCGGGGTGCCGGAGCCCCTTACTCCTCCCTGGTGCCCAGGGCTTGGAAGAGCACCATGGGAAGCCCCGAGGAAGAGGGTCTCTGCCTGACTTCCTGGCTCTCAGGGGTGGGGACCCCAGGGCCTTACGGCCTCAATGAGGCATCCCTGGTTCTTCGCCCCTCATTCCCACTTTAGCTCCAGCCCAACTCCGAGAGCTGTAAGGGCAGCTCCAAGAGGGCTAGGCCTGTCTTGCTCGCTCCTGCACCATCAGCGCCTGCGATGGGGTTTGGCATACAGTAGGTGCTCAATAAGTGTCTGTTGTGTGAATAGTGGTTTGGCTAAAGCACCCAGCTGGGAGAGAAGAGCCCCCCCTGGAATCCGGGCACCGCGGCCCTGGCTCTCACCCACCACCTCCCACTCTGACAATCTGTACCTCCCTGGTTCTCCTCAGTCGCCAGCAAGCTCTGCTCCGCTTCTCCTTACCAGTCTTGGGCAGCGTGCCCGTCGTTATTCCCATCCTACAGCCAAGGAAGTCCAGCTCCAGAGTCCACACCTGCACCACGCAGGTGGCTCGGGGACGGGAGGTGAGGTGCCACTCACCCGACAGTGCCTGGGGTGGACTCAGCCCAGGCCCTGCTGGAGGGCAAGGCCCATGGTGTACAGGACGATCCCTTAGCCTGTTGGCATTCTGGAAGAGCAGCAGGAACACCGGGATCTGAGAGTTGGAAGGAATGACCTCGTCATTTCACAGATGGGAAACTGAGGCACAGAAGGGGAGGGTTGACCAAGACCACCAACAAAGGGAGATAGGGATTCCCTAGGGAGGATCCTAAGAGATAAATTGTCCCCTGCTCCAGGTGCCCCTGAGCTCGGCAACCTTGGGTCCTGGGGGCTCACGAGAAGCTGGACTGGGGGCAGGGAGACCCTCCGCCACTGGGAGGTCAGAGGGCGCTGAGTCAGAAAGCAGAAGCAGCCAGGAAAGAGCAGGACTGGAGACGGCTCCCCGGGGGGTTTGCGGGTCTTGGGAGAAACACGGAAGAGCTTCGTGGTGGTGGAGGAGCTGCTCCCCTTCCCAGACTCGCCCCTGCTTGTGAGAGAAGAGCCTCGAGCTCTCCTAGGGAACCAGCACTTACTGAGCACCTGCTACATGCCTGCTGCGTGACCTTTGTCACTCTGCTTGGCCTTCAGCCCCACCACATTCACAGATGAGGAAACCAAGGCCCCAAGAGGGAAGGGGCTTGCTCAGAAGCACCGCTGGGCACAGGGCCCTGGTGCAGGGGAGGCAAGGGGCTGGCTAGGGAGAAGGTGCCAGAAGGTTCGGAGAGAGAAAGGACGTTCAGCTTGGCTTCCCAGGTGATGCCAACTGTCCACAGCCGCTGTCTCCCCAGGACAAATGATAATTACGACCCGCGTCAGTGGGCACCCGCAGTGGCCGTCCGTGCCCAGGGCCCAGGGCAGGGGAAGGGAGCAGGCAACCTGCACCAGCACCGCCGCCGTCACCAGCCAGGAGAGCTGCGTCCTGGCCCCGGCTCTGCCCAGCATCTGGATGGACTTCGGCCAAGTGAGTCCCTGTCCCCTCGTCAGAGGACTCGGGAAGGGCTTGGTGAGAGAGCCTCGGGAGAGGGGTGCCCCCTACCCCTACTCCCCGCAGCTTCCCTGGCGCCCTGGAGACAGCCTGGCCCTGGTGGGAGGTCACCACTCCCTGATGATGACACCATCCCTGGGGGGCTGGGGAGGACCAGGGACATTACCCTCTGGGCGGCCTCAGGAGGGTGATTGGAGCACCAGAGAGTGCCCGTGACCCGCCCCAGGCCACACAGCAACCCCAAGTCTGCGGGGAGACACTAGATCTCCTGTGGTCACCTCCCCCCCACCCCGACCGCCCCGGCCTCTCCTCCCCCTCCTGCCTCCCCTTCTCTCCCCACCTCCTCTCTCTGCCCTGTCACACCTTCTGTCTCTCCTTGTCTCTCTCAGTCTCTGCGTCTCTATATGACGCTGTGGTTCTGTCTCCAAAGCTCCCTCTTCCTCTCTCTCCTTCTCTGTGGTCCTTGGACCTTCTCCGGTGGCTGGACATGGAAGGTGGGGATCCTCTAAGTGTGCCGCTCATGTGGTCACCCACCGTCCAGCCAGGCCGAGCCAAGACCTGCCAAGGGCCCATGCCCGTCTACCACCTGCCCCCGAGACCCCGCGTGGCAGCAGAGGGCCTGAGAAGGTGCACTGTGTCCACGGGTGCCTATGGGGGGGTCACAAAACCCCTAGTGCCCCTCCCCTACCCCCTATGGGACAGAACTTACCCAGCACAAGGGCAACAAGGGCTTAATAACCTCTTGGCACAGACCTACACCAAGGCTCTGGGCCAAGACCTTCAGGGCACAACCTGCTTCACCGTACACCGTGCCCTGGCTGGGTGGACACCATGACTTCCAGTTGGGTTCAGTAACAACTTCAGAGTAACCACTGCAGCAGTTGGGTTTGGGCAGCAGTGGGTGAGCTGGAGTGGGAAAGGTGGAGTCAAGTGACAAGGAACAGAAGTAGGGGGAATTCAGCATGAAGGGGTTAGGTTGGTCTTGGCCTGGCTTGGGTTGGGGGCTTGCCCTGGGGAAAGTCTCCGGGGTTCTGTTTGTGTTTGCGGAGGCATAGCAGCCCTGGGCACCGCATGCATGTGGCTCCCTGTTCCTTACTTAGCGCTTATTTCAGCAGCACTGGGCTCAGCCCCAGGGAAAACAGAAAGTGATTAAATGTGTGTTGATCCAACCACCTTGGGAAAGCTCTCGGAAATCCTCCTGGCCGGGCCCTTCCGACTGCACAGGCGTGGCTCCTCTCGCCAGGCCCCCTTCGCAGGCTCCCCCTGCTTGCTGAGGGGGGTCTTCCTTGGACAATCAATCGCACCCGGCACCTCGAGGCACTGCTGGGAGAGGGGTCTCCGAGGATGGAGGGTCCGAGGTACCGCACGGACTCGTGCAGGAGTCAGGGGCCAGGTGAGAGGAACGGCAAGCCACGTCACTGAGTGAAGACCATTACACGTGGGGGGGCATCCTCCCCGCTGCACTCTGCACAATGTGCGTGTCCCGGGGCGAGCATCCTGAGCCTTGGAGGAGTCTATGTAATCCAATCAGGTAGCTCCTGCTCAGGGTCTCTCCATGTGGCCCTTTTCATGAAGATGCTGCTTTTTCACTGGGGACTTTGGGACACGGTGCTCTAACCCCAGTAGGAGCCCTGTGGGGATCTCTCCTCCGTGGTGGTCTGGGGATGGGGGTGACATTTGGAAAATCCAAGGACTCCTGGATACCAGGTAGTCACGAAGTGAAGGAAATTCCCCACTTCCTCTCCGTGAAAGCTACTTCAAGTTTGGGGATGTGCCCCCAGGCCCACACTGAGGTTGTGAGACTGCCTGTCTCTAGGACTCACTTGCCTCATCTGCACCGCGCGCAGAGAGAAGGAAGGAGTGAGCAGGCGATCTTTCCAGCTCCTTCTGTGGCCAATAGCCTCGGAAGTCCCACCGCCCACCTGGTGCCCACCACAGAGCGAGAGCTAGTGTTAGCACTGCGGGAGGACCAGCACTTGTGTCGCTACTCACGATACACCCCACAGCCACGTGTCACCCTCTGTCCACAGTGGTAGGGCGGCTACTAGTAAATCCATTTTGTGGACTGTGGCATCTGAGGCTCAGAGAGGTTGAGCAGCCTGCCCAAGGACGCACAGCAACAAGAGTTGCACCAAAGTGCTCAGATTCTCAAGATGCTGTTCCTTTGATAGCACTGTGCTGCATCCTGCTGGGATTATTATCTTGCCAAGAGGAGAATACGCCTTATATCTCTAGTAATGAATTCCTTGGCCTCACTGGCTACTCCTCAGCCACTCCAGGGCTTAGGAAATACCGGCTGATGAGTGATGCTGAGCTCTCCCCCAGAGGTTGCCAGAGCTCTCCTTCCTCTGCTATCCATGGAGCTGGATGCTGGCCTCCCTCCCCCTCCCTCCATGCCTTTACTTCCTCAAGTCTGAGGTCTGCCTCACTGCCCTCTCGGGGAGGAGGGAAGGTATAAAGGTGAGTGAGATCAGAAGGGGCCGTAGCACACTTCTTCTCCCTTCCCTTATATTCCCTTCCACTATTATTCATATTCCCCAAATGAATGAGAACATAGTGTGGGAAATATCAGAAAGGGAGACAAAACATAGAGACTCCTAACTCTGGGAAACAAACTGGGGGTGGTGGAAGGGGGGGAGGGCGGGGGGGGTGTGTGAATGGGTGACAGGCACTGAGGGGGACACTTGACGGGATGAGCACTGGGTGTTATTCTGTATGTTGGGTAAACTGAACACCAATAAAAATTAATTTATTAAAAAAAAAAGAAGAAGCAGCAGTAGCCAGGTGAGCTGGCGAGCCCTCTCTTCATCTGCCTCCCCGCCTCCCCCCAGGGACCAGGTGGCGGGCCCTGTCTGCAGAGCAGCCGGGCCTCTGGCCTCAGGCCCTGGCATCTGCAGACCCTCACCCCACCATCGCAACCGTGTGACCACCAGCTCAGAGAGGCAGCCAAGGAAATAGGCTCAGCTTATCAAGGAAGAGCCTGCTTTCCCTGCACGGCTGAATGTGGGAGAGTAACCACTGCATGTCCAAGCACAAGCATGCACACACACACACACACACACACACACACACACACACACGTTCCAAACAACCCGACCAGCTTCCCAGGGAGTTGGGCCCAGGTATGGGATTCCTGCCCTCTCATACACATCATAAATGGTGATCCTAAAAAAGTAGGGCAAAAAGTTATAGGGAGGTGTGTTTGGGCTCCGCATAAGAGAGCTCATTCTAAGAATTGGAAAGGTCCCACTGTTGAATGGACTGCATTGGAAGTAGTGAGCAACCCATCTCTGGAGGTGTGCAAGCTGATGTTGTCCTACTTGTCAGAAGGTCAATGGAAAGGATTCCTGCACCCCAGAGATATTGACCTAGAGATCCCTCTGGTCAATCAGTGCTCTGTGATTCTGGGGCAGTGGGTTGTGGAAGAAAAGTGCCAGGAACTAGGACATGGGCTTCCAGTCCCAACATTTCAGTAGCCGTGTGATCCCAGGTAAGCCCCAGACCCTCTCTCTGAGCCTCAGCTCCTCCACTGTGGCATCAAGTAGATGAATACATGGCCTTCAGACCGTGCTCTGGGGACCCTGTGGCTCTCTGGAGCTGCCTCAGAGATGCCACAGGGGTGACATAGGGCAAAAGGAACAGCATTCTGGATCCCACCGCAAATCCAAGAGCAGTGTCTATGCAGCATTGAACAAGACCTCATCCCAACCAAGGGCCCCTGCTGCGACAGGTCTTGAAACCCCAAAACACAGGATTGAAGACACCCTCCGAGCTCTGGTGTCTGGACTCACAATTTCATTTCAGACATGCTGACTGACTTTCACCAGTTAAGCCTCAGGAGCCCCTTGATGCCTCACCCTGGGCTCCACAGGGACACAGAGAGGTCCAAGCCTGGTCTGGGAGATCCATCCCTTCGTCTGCATTAAGTGTCCCACTGGCCTCCAGGGAGCACCCTGAGCTGTGACTAGGAGAGTCGCTGGCCTCAGGGCATTGGGGTGCAGCTGGGGCAAAGTCTTTTTCTCTGTTCTCTGGGGTGGGTGCAGTGACCCCAGGGGAGAAGAGAAGGCCCCGTCCATCAGCTTACACAGATGTGGGAAAGCCGTCCTTGGGTGCATCCAGAGAGATGAGTGTGTGGCTTCCCTCTGGGGGAGCTGCTGCTTACCAGGGACAGCTTTCCTTCTGGTGGGACCAGGGGTCTGGAGAGCGAGGTCAACCCACATGATTTGCAGGAGGGCTCTGGGCCAGCTGGGCCAACACAGAAGAGGCTTCACCGGTTTAGCAGCTACTGACTCCCAGGTGCGGACGTGGGACATTGAGTTAACCTTGCGGATCTTCCCTGTCTCTCCTGAGCCTCCAGGTGAGCGGCGAAACGTGCCAAACAGGGTGGACCCTTAGGGCGGGAGACAAGTGGCAACCAGACACGGACTCTTCCTTCTACAGTCATACTGACGTCAGGTTCTAGAATCCAGCATGTGCGGTGCTCGTGCTCTATGTGTTGAAGGGAGAGAGACCCCCGGGACTGGGAACCATCAGGGAGGGTGGTCTAGTTACCCATTTCTGCATAATAATCTGCCCTAAAACTTGAGGCTTCAGAACAACAATTCATTATTGTTATATCTCAGTATACTGGGGGTCAGACATGGTGTAGTGGGGGTGACTGGTCTTTGCTCCCTGACGTCTGTGGCCTGGGATAACCCAAATGGCTGGGAGCTGGAACAGGCCCGGCATCTTTTTATCTGCGTATAGCCTCACCACCTGGCTAGCTTGGGCTTCCTCACAACATGGCTATGTCAGCATGGTCAAAACCTCTTATACGGCAGCCCATGGCTCCAGGAAGCCAGGGTGGGAACCGCCAGTGCCTTTAGGGCCAGAGCCTAAATCCCGCACAGTGTCATATCTGCTGCCCCCTCTCAATTGAAGCAGCCACAGGCCAGCCAAGGTAGGGGGCATACCCACTGCTCAGTAGGAAGAGGGTCAAAGGCTTCAGGCTCTAGTTAATCCACCACAGATGATATATGTTTTCCGAGGCTGCTGTAACACAGTCCCACAAATTTAGTGGCTTAAAATCACAACCACTTCTTATCTCACAATTTTGAGGGTCAGAAGTTCAGACACAGCAGAGCTCCACTGGTCATCTGCTCTGAGATACAAGAAACCAAATCTAAGGCATCATCGGGGCCATGCTCCTTCCTCAGGGTCCTGAGGATGAATGTGCTTCGAAGTTCATTCAGGTTGTGGGCAGAGTTGCAGGTCCGCATAGTTGTAGGATTGAGATCCCGGTTTTCTCACCACCTCTTCTCACCCTCTAGAGGCTATCTGCACTCCTCGGCCCATGGTCTCCTTCCTCTACGTTGGAGGCCAGCAACGGAGGACCAAGTCCGGAATCTCCGCCTCCCCTTCCGCTTCACCTGCCTGCCGCCTTCCTCTTCCACCTCATATCTCTGACCAACTCTTCTGCTTTCAAAGGCTTCCATGATTGCACTGGCCATGCCCCTGTAATCCAGGATAATCCCCATATTCTAAGGCCAGCTGGATAATAACTTTAATTCCATCTGCGAAGTCCCTTCACATCAGTAACTGGATCTGTGTGTAATTGAGAAGCCAGGGGCAGAAATCTTGGGGGACATCTTTAGTGTCTTGCCACCACAGATGGCTTCCTAGAGAGATAAAGAGTTGGTTGGGCTCTGTAAGGTGGTAGGACCTGGAGGGGTATGGAGAATGGGGCATCCCTGGTTGAGGGTGGTGGTGAACAGAGCCAAACACAGGGCTGGCAGGACTGTCACAGCCCTCTGGGCAGAAGTTCACCATGTGGGATGCTGTCAGGGGACCAGGAGGAGAAGCCGGGCCAGAGGCAGGGCAAGGAGAGGCAGGGCTCCCAAAGCGTCCATGCTGGAGAATTCGGACTGCAGGGGTAACCAGCACTCTGGTTCAGAGCTCACTAACTGGGATTTCGTGTACCCCTCTGGGGACATGATGGGATTCAGGATGCTCTAAAATTTTGCAGAAAACACTATGCTTCCATAGACACATGTGCTACTCTAGGAAGAAGCTTTCATCACGTTCTCTGAGGAGCCCATGCCCTGCAAGGGGCACAGAGCATGGATTATTGGCCTTTCATGCTACTGATTTTTATCAGAGGCCATCTATGAGACCCACATGCCGGGCCCTGGGGAGGCCCGCATGGACAAGAAAGCCCCAGCTCTTGCCCTTGGTGGGCTTACAGTCCGTAGGGTATGGACAAGTGCTTGGGTGTGACAGTTCAGAGTGATGTGTGCTATCATGGGGAAGGACGGAGCATTCCAGGAGCCGGTTAGAGGCACACTAACCCAGCCTCAGGAGTTGGGGGGTTACCTGGAGAAAGTGAGACCTGAGGGTGAAAGAATCAGCCAGTGTGAGGTGGCAAGTAGAAGACATGAGGAAGGGCCCCAAAATTCTAGAGGAGCAGGAACACAGGGCCCCTGGGGGAATGCTGCTGCTCCGCTCTTCTCCTGGGACTGCTGAGCGCTTCCTCCCACTAGCTCTGGGTCCAGGTGGGTCCACTCAGTCCATCCCCACTGCTCCACACCTGGCAGGCGAGGAACGATGGCAAGTTTATTTCACTTGTGCTGTGTGACCTTGAGCAAGCCCGTGCCTGCCTCTAGGCCCCCACCAGTTGAATAAAGCAGTCAGAAAGTTCCTGAAGGCTCTGGAACTCTATCTGTGACCTTGTTCAGTCAAAAGAGTGCTCTTTGGGAATTGCCCTGGCCCTCTTCTAATCCCACCAGAAGAGCAGAGCAAGATGAGCTGGGCTTGTGGAGGGAGGGGGAGGCCGGGCTGTGACCTGGTGGGCCAGGGGAGGTGGGGGAGGCAATCTGCTCCCACCTTCCAGCCCAAACCCACCACTAATGAGGCCTGTCTTTGGAGTAATTAGCCGCAATCACAGCAGAGAGCATTAGGCAGACAAGGCCTTGGTGCAGTGGCTCCCAGAATGCAGGAGCCCAGGGCTTTGAACACTGCATTACAGTGGGGGATGCGTCCTAATGTCACTTAATTACCCCAGACAGCCTTAGATGTAATCGAGCCTGGATGGGCTGGCGGGAGCGGGTACAGACGTCCAGAGGAGGCTGATGCATTTATAATGATGCCACTTTGCAAGACAAATCTGGCCTTGGTGGGCTGAGCAGAGCACGAAGTGGGAGTGGGAGGGAGGAGGCTGCGGTGGCATCCAGACAACGACCCCTTCACTTCTTAAAGCCTTGGAAGCTGTGACCCTATCTTGGCCAAATGCCAGCGCTGATCTGCCCCAGGCAGCAGGACTTGCGGGGAGGGAGGAGTCCTTACTTCCCATCTCCCATCCAAGAGGCTGTGGGGGTCAAGGTCTTCCTCTTCCTTCCATTGCGTTGCCTGCCTGATGGTGAATGATGGATCAAGGGGGAGGCACGGCAGGTGGGGAGCTGAGCACACGGGGCACAGGGAAGGTCGATGGACATCACAGACCGTCCGGAGGGGGTGCCCCCGAAGATCCTGGAGATGAGTTTGGGAGAAAGCCCCAGTGGCAGGAGGAAGAGCTCTGAGGCACGAAATCTAGACCTGAGTTCTAAGGGCAGACTCTCCAGACAGTGCTCCTGTCAATGCCTGTCCCTCTAGAGGCGGAGGGCCAGCCCTGCAGGAAGCTGGGTTCTCTGAAAGGCCCTTGAAGGCCCAGCTCAGCTGCCCGGCCTGTGAAGGCCCAGGTCGGCTGTGCTGAGGACCACTGATCACCCTGAATGATGAGGAGCCCCTAACGGAAGGGAAAGGGCAACCACCTCTGAGGCCTGCTCTCTCTCCTGTCGCTGAGCCTGAATCCTGCATGCCCACCCCAGGCCGGACCAACTCCCTGGGCCTGTGGGAGGTGAAGTGTCAGTGGCCAGGACTGAGGTGACACTGCCCTAGGCTTGAGGAGGCCAAGGACTCACCGGCCGTTCCCTCCTTTGAGCCCCCGCTCCCTTCTGGGCCTGACATATTCTCCACACCCAAGGATCACTAGCATAGGTTCTTCCAACAACCCCAGGAATGGCTGCCACGGAAGGAAAAGCTTCTTGGGAAGGTTCCCCCTGAATAATAACAGGGGAACATTGACTATGTGACCCAAGTGGGGGCCTCATGCGGGGATTAGTTCAAAATGCCGAGTAGAATATGCAACTATAAGAGGCATTTGGGCTAATGTTTCCCTTAGATTATCAGACAGGGCTGGGAGGGGCTTGGAAGACCACCTGCATTTGGGGCGTGAGCAAAGAAAGGCTCAGGGGTTGGGGAAGGTGGACAGAGGGCTGGGGCTGCAGAGTGAGAAGGAAGAGAAGGTACAGACTGATCATCACGGCCTTGAATGCTCGAAAGAAGTTGGGACCACACCCTCTGCCCGTCCTCCTCTCCGGCCCCTGCCAGTGGGGACAGTGATATACTCTGAGGTCTGTCTTTCTCTTCTCCCTCCCTTGGGCCACCTAGGACCTCTTCAGGAATCTCTGCCCCTACCTTGCTATGCAGCCTTGACCAATTTGCCATCTCTCTCTGGGCCTGTGCCTCTCCACTCGGATCATGAGCGGGCCGGACTATAGGGTTGCGGTGTTCCCTTTAACTGACCTTTGTCTGCCGATCACCAAATGGGGCTACATCAGGCACTGGCTTTCCCTGGGATCCCTGTCACTGCACTCCAGAGTCCACACGACCCCTTCCTGGGTACCTAGCAGTCACTGTGACCCACAGTGACATTGAGGGACGTGCTCTTCTCTCCCCTGCCCAATGGGCCGTGTGCCAACACCTGCCTTCTCCCCGCTGTCATCTGTCACTGTCTTGGTGTGTCTGTGGGAAGACAGCTTCATTAGCTCCTCCTGAGCCATCCGTCCCTTGGTGCAGAGACAAATGAAGCCCTCCCACCCCCTTCAGCCTGGGAGGGCTCAGAACCTGAAGGGCAGTTTCTAAAGGGCCGCCCTGCCTTCTCTGCTCCCCGTACAGCTCTCCCACCTGAGGCCATAGGCTTCTCCCAAGGCACAGGGATGAGTCCCCAGCAGCTCCCTCACCACCTGACGCCATGCCCAGAGCCCCACCAGGAGAGGCCACTGAGGCACTTCTGTCCTCACAAGTCCACAGCGAGGCAGACTCCCTGGCATAGGGAGGTCAGGCGCAGGCCTGGAGCCAAGAGTCAAAGGCGCTCCCTTCTCTGCTATGGGCTCCAGGCACCTGGTTCCCCTCCAACCCCGGGCCTCAGTTTCACCATCTTGAAATGAAGGACTTAATCTAGAACCTAGATTATCAAGCTCCTTGATCTGCAATAGTATGAGGTTCCATGGGAGTCTCTGGGGTTCAGAGCTTGTGGAGGGAGGAAGCGCTCTGTAGCCCACTCCGTCTGTAGGAACTGAGGCCACCAGGTACCCGGCTCAGTTTCCCAGCACAGCAGTTAACCACATGGCTCTCTCCCTCCAAACCACTGCTTGGAAAATGGTCCCCATTTTGGAACTTGCAGTTACCAGCCATGGCCCCAGGGGCAGTGGGCAGGGTGGAAGCCAAGCCTTACATTAGCATCTGGGTTCATAACAGGCCCCAGAAGGAGAGTGGTTTCTTCGCAAGGATCCTTCTAGACCTGCAGCCAATGATCCTGCCCCACCTGGTGAGACAGGGAGCGGATGCATGATGCCCACCTCTGGACCATCTTGAGTTGCCCACAGGTTCGATGGAGAAAAGAAGAATCACCCCATCCCCACCTGCCTGCTTGCCCCAAAGGAGGAAACCCCCCTGGTTTTCAGAGGGAAGAGGGAGCGGCGGTTGCCCTGTACCGTATAGTGTGCGAGGAAACTCTTCCATCTCCATTGATAAAATCACACTGGATCCTCCAAGGTTGAGCCCCACAGAGAGAACCTCTTCATGGAGCAGTCTGGGCTTTAGTGGGGGCAGGGGGTGGATGGGAAGCTCCCTATGGGGTCCCTAACACTGAAGCTGAGGCAGGGCCATGATTGCTGTACAATGAGAACCACTCCAGCAGGTCAAACCCCAAAGGCTCTGAGCAAACAGGCAGATGGAGGCCTGGGTGCATGACCCCGCATGGCTTGGCCTTCCCAGGGCTCAGGAGGCAGGGCCCTGTGTCTCCGTGACTGTGACCTTGCTCGCTTATTCCATGATGGAGTGGGAGCCCCAGAAGGACTTGGTCTCAGCGAGGGGCCGCAAGCCGCAGCTGTCCTCCCTCAGAGCGACTCTTCCCTCATAATCTGGAAAAAGCAATAGTGGCTTCATGAAAAGACTTGGGTGGATCAAAATACCATAAGGACGCACCCAGGCCCCATTCGCAGCCTCGAGCAGCTCTGGTGAGCCGCCGATGGGTGGGCCCCGAGGAGCAAGGAAGGCCTGCCCCCGGACTCTGCACCTGTGTCTCACCGCGTGTAAGGCCCCCCTGTCCCGCGAGGGGCCCGGACAGCCCACTGTCTCAGACGTAAGCAGGAGTCAGGCCCTGGGGCTGGCAGAGGCTCAGGGGTGAGAGAGGAGAGTGTGTCTGGGACCGGTGAGGATGTCTCCTGGCTGGAATGAGTGGAAGGGGATCAGAGAGGGCCTTCAGGGCCTGGTCAAGGACTTTCAAACTTGATCCTATAAGCAGAGGGAATCTATTAAAAGCTTTTGGTGGCAGGAAGGGCCAGAGCTGGGAGGGCCCTGGAAGACGTCTGACCCAGCCCTCCTTTCACAGGTGGGAAGCCTGACGAAGGCCTGGCACAAAGTCGCCCAGGGTGTCTAGAACCGGGGCCTGCACTGTTCAGTTCTGCACAGGAGGTAACCCTGCTCCATGCAGAGGAGGAGCGCTCCCGCCACTCCAGCCCTGGGATCTCTGTCCCCTTGGGGCTGCCCCCCCCCCCGCCCCCACCAGCTTCCCATCAGGAAGAAGTCTAGGCTCCAGCACCCAGTTTCCCTGCTAGGAAGCCCTGGTTGGGGCAGGCGGGGGCAGTGGGGAGAGGGGCTATTATCAGGGGGCCCAGATGTAAAATGAATGCCTGTGATATTTATCCCTGTCATCACTAATAATAAATGGCCTGATTTGTCAAGCAGGGACAGATTCAAAGATGTCAATTAGGAAGGGGAAAAAAGCCCAGCTGTACTGTATTTATCTGCCCTGCAGATGCTCAGTGGAGGAGAGGGCTCCCGGCGGGGAGGGGGGCCTGAACCCACCCCCATCCCGCTGCCCCTTGCCTTCCACCTCCCTCACCTTCTCGCCCCTCTCGCTCTTCCCCTTCTGGCTTCAGCCTCGTGTCTTACCTCTTGCTTGTCTCTGTCTTCTCTCGCCTTCACCTCTCGCCCGGCCCTCCCCCAGCGCCCTGGACCATCCACCTCTCCTGTCAGTCTCTGGCTTGTCACTACCCTCTCTCTGCCTGCCCGCCGCCTCTGCTACGTTCCTCAATCTCCTCTTCCAGCTTCCCCTGCCCTGAACCTTTGGTTTCTCTGACCCTGGTCTTTCCCAACCAGCTTCCTTTGTGATTGGGGTTCACAAAGCCTGTTCTGGATTCAGAGGGGTAAGCAGATGTAAGCCATTGAAGGAAAACTGTGAAGGCCACAAATCCAAAGGTTTTTACTTCAACTACAGAGCAAGCCAAACTTTTAGAGGTTTTTGCTTTGAGAGATAAACTAAAATAAGACCCCAGGGAATCAGTTTGATTCAATCCCTGAAAAATAGATTAAAATTGAAACTAGTGCCCCGAATCTAAGCAGAAACTTCTCCATACTGCACCCTACCACCACCCCCAGCCCTGAACCAATCATGTCTGAGACCTGGGGCGCCCAGGATAGGACTCTCTGGTGGCCAAGGAGTTCTAAATAGCACTGAGATCCTCTTCCTAGATCTTGGATCTCTCCAATCAAGGAGTCACAGAGAAATGTCCCCAGGGTGGACACCAGCCCCACAAGGGCCCTGCACTTTAAAGGGATTCCAGGAAGGATGTGAGGACTTGTCCATTGTGGATGGAACCAAGGTGTTCTCCTCTCACTGGCATCGTGGGAACTTGTTGGCCTCCTCTAGAGAATACATCTTGCTCAGACATCCCAAGCTAGGGCACACAACCCTTGCTAGAAGCCATAGTTTCCTCTCTGAACAAGAGTGAAAACGTTCCCTAAATGGTTCTCTGGAAATGAGTCCTGAGCTGCTGGCGTAAGCAGACATCCCTCCACCCCAGCCCCACAGTCTCTCCGGCCCAGGATGATTTCACACTGCAGAACACCAAGACTGCCCCCCGACGGGGGATGAGGGCTGGGTTTACCCTGGCTGAGACCAGGGGCTAGATTGCAGCCCATGCCAGGGTGGGTCAGTCCATGGTCAGGGACAAGGGGAAGCCACATGGCCCCTGGAAGACCCCTGGTATTGCCAGTCTGGCCAGAGCCAGCTTCCCTGAGCCTCTGTGTGTGGACAGGAGGCCCTTTAGCCATATCCTGAAGTGTCCCCTGCATCCGTAAGGAAATGAGGAAACCTGACCCAGTGGGTCATAATGCTTCAGGTGACCACCCCACCTCCTGGTTTAATAACCACCAATCTCATCCTCTTCTGCCTTCTTCCTGCCCCCTAGGAGCCAGCTGAGAGCATCCCCTACTGATGTCTCTGAGGGAGAACTTTGGTCTCCCATCTAAGGGCTCCCCTGGAGCTCTTCGTCTCCAGAGGCCCAGCTGCACCATGCATGCTGGGTCATGATGACATCTGTGGCTTCTCCAACAGCCATGATCCCTGAGACCCTTTGCAAGAGCCCCGGGGTCATGGGTCAAGCCACCTGACCTTATTCCCCATGCGCCACCACTGGCGAAGCCTCCGACTGGTGGTCTGTAACTTTCAAAGCCGTTCCACACTCGTGATCTTTTCCCCCTCACAATCTTATCTGATTCTCAAATTCTCTCGAGGAAGAGAACGAGGTGGTGTGGTTTCATCCCCATATGCAGATGAGGAATCTGTCATTCATTCTGAGCCTGAATTAGAATCCACGCTCCTTGCCCTGTGGTCCTTCCTCTGCTCCACGTCTTCAGGTTCGGTGTGAGGATGATTACATGACAGATGATATCCGAGGTTGATCTTTGAATCCTTAGGGAGACAGGTGTCACACACATAGAAGTGATTGTCGCAGCCAGGATCTATGTGAACAGATTTATAAAGTCACTTGCCAGTGGCTCAGTTGGAGCTCACAAAGTCCAGAAACGCTATGGGTGTCTGTCTTCATATCCCAAGGACATGGTGAGCCACTGAAAGTCACTCTAACCTGCGTTCCGCAAGCCTTTACCTTGCCGCCTCTTTTTTAGTAGCATCGGAATAATAATAAAATAATGACGACAATAAACATTTATTGGCCACAGAATATGTTCAAGGCAGTGGGCTAAATACATCCCCCGTCTTATTGTGCTTGTTGATCACAACAACCTCATAGTTCAGGCACTATTATCTCCCCCTTTCTAGAAGAGGAGACTGACATTCAGGGGTGTTAAGTAATTCGCCCAAGGACTCGGCCCATAAGTGGCAATCAGCACTTGAACTCAGATCTGTATTTCTCCAGAGCCGGAGCTGAGGACCAAATTTTCCCCTCCCTCCTGTCTTGAGGCCCAGGGCTGAGGCTGAGGGTTGGGTGAAGGTGCCTGTGGAGGCAATTCTTCCCTGGGCAGCTGACCTCAGGGTCCATTCAACCAGGAGGTCGATGACTGAGTCTTAGTGCAAATTGACCTCCGGCCTGCTCTGTGGGGAATTTTCTGCTCGGCCACTGAAGCAGATGCTGTGGGTGCTCGCCCCACGTGCACCCCCCTTACCATTTCAGAGCTCACTGGCCCAGCTGCCGACTGATGCCATCTTCATTTCTTGGTCAGAGGATTTTCTCTGACTGCTGGGGTCCTCTTGGCTGCCTGTGTAGGGAAGACCAGAAATGTCAGGGAATCAACCTGGGAGCGGCCTTCAACCAATGGCTGCTGGGAGTTAGGACATAAACGCCCCCGCTCCCTGGCTCCTTGGGCAGTCCAACAGTGGGCCATGGTCCATTCCGGGTCTCAGAGCATCCCTACAGGACTGGGTGCCACTCACCCACCGTGGTAACTGGCTCGATAATGGCCCACTGCCTTTCTTTCCCTACCGGAGTCCCTGCCCTGAAATACGTGTCTTGGGTGGGCTTCTGGAGGAACCCAAACTAACCCCCTTCCTCCCTACTCTCAGCAGTGTCCCCGGTACCCAGAGCAGGAAAGCGGCACGGGCTGGGGCGGGGTGGGGGGGAGTCTGATTAGAGTGTAGATTCCATTTTCCTTCCCAAATCCCCTGATGGCTCCCCAGTGCCCTCCGGATGGGGTCCAGAGTCTCTAAGCTGGTGTGCTCCGGCCCCTGCCCTCCTCACCTTTGATGCACCTCTTCCCAAGAGGCTCCAGCCACAACATAGTCTCACTCCTGCTGGGCGCTGCCCACACAGCTCCCTCCTGCTGGCCTCCTCAGAGCCCCTCCTTTCCACCTGGTGAACACCTGCTCCTCTTTCAAGAGACCACCCCCCCCCCCCCAGCCACCGCCTGTCCCAGGGAAGCGATCCCTCCTGCTGGGGAGGCCCCAGCAGACCTGAGCCTGCCTCTGTCCCAGGGCCTCCCCATGATCCCTTGAGGGACATATCTGTGTATACGGGGCTGACTTGCACCCCAAATGCTGAACTCCTTGAGGGCAGGGGCCGGTCTCATTCATCTTCCGTCAGGCCCGCCCCTACTAGATGTCTGTTAAATGAGTGACAGTCTGTCTGAGATGAGAGGAGGGGAGGGCGCAGGCAGCTTGGCAGGCTTGTTTGCTATTGTGATCATCTCAGAACCTGTCCCTGTTCCAGTAGCCTGACAGCTGGGCCCAGTTGGTCATACGGCCCCACGGCCTTATCCCCCTTCCCCTCAGCCAACTTCTAAACTGTTCTGTACCCACCGCATCCCAGGTGATCAATGGAGAGGGCCTCAGAGTCTGACCTAGATTTAAGCTCACCTGGGACCTTCAGCAGGTTACTCGGCCTCTGTGTTCCCATCTGAGCCTCAGTTTCCCCAACTGTAACAAGGGGAATAATACAACCATCTGACCTCTGGGAGTGCTGTAAGCATTCAAGATGATACTCACGGAAGGCCCAGCACATCTCTTGGAATGTGGGGGTGCTCTCCATCAGCGACTGCACAGGATATGGGAGATTTCTGTCAAGGTCTGTGGGCCGCTCCATTTCACAGATGGGCAAACTGAGGCCCAGAGAATGATCGTCCCCCACAAGGTCACAGAGCCTGTCAGGGATAGAACTGGAGTTCTGAGCTCCTTGGCCGTGCTCTTTCCTTTGCCCCAAACGAGCCATCCTCGTTTAGCTAAAATAGAAATGTCTTCTTTTCCCATCTGTCTGCACAGGGGGTCCCTGCCCAGAGTTACCAGTGGCTCCTCATCTAGTACCCCAACCTGCCAGGTCTTCCCCACCCCTGGCTGCCCACACCTGCTCATATACCCCTACCTTCACCAGCCAAGACTTACGGTCTCCTCAGGTTGTGGAACTGGGACTGCGAGGCCGAGGGGCCTGAGAGGGGCTGAGGGCAGGGGGCTGGAGGACTGGGAAGTCTCTCTCCCATGATTCCCCCTCCCAAGACTGCAAGCTGTCTCAGCAGGAAGTCCAGACACCAGCCGGGCTGGGGGATGGGGTGACCCCATATTCATTCTGCCAACATCTGCGGACCTCCCACAATGTCCTAAGCTCTGTGCGAGGCTTTGGGGGATCCAGAGCTAACCCAGTCACTATCTGCACCCCACGATGCTCAGGGTCAGGGCAGAGGAGCAAGCAGGCAAAGAAGGACCTGCTTGTGTGAGAGCAAAGGCCCCTCAAGGCGAACCCCAGGCACGTGGGAGTGCGGGCAGCAGCTCCCTCCAGGGCTCACAGGCCACTCCCATCTGGGTGTCTCACTAGTTAGTGCCCCACTAACAGATCTGAACAACAAATTCTGGGTCCCCTAGGGAACATCTGTGATTGGATGGACTGGCAGAGAGGAGCCCACTTATGGAGAAGGAGGTTGGGGGACCATCAGCTCCCCTCCCCCATTCTTCCTCCCCCTCCCCTCCCCTTCTCGAGAGTCCTATTAATAACTTGTGATACCATTAGCTTTTGCTGTCACCAGCACTGACAACTCAGAAGCCCCCGAGAGCTGTCTGCAAAGACACAATAAATGAGAACTCTTAATTAACACCTTCCTTAACTAAATAAATTAATTTTATGCGGTCATGATGTCAGCAATGTGACTTGCTGATGACAGAGGCGACTTGGAGAGACTTGGCAAGGGCTGCAGGGCAGGAGCGGCGTGTTAACCTCCACGAGTGTCGGGGGGCAGCAGGTCCAGGGGGTGAGCGCCTGGCCTGCTGGCTGGGGACCCCAGGACCAGGCAGCGGTCAGGCGAGCTGGTGGCCTTGCAGCAGATGGGAAGGACCTTTCCAGCTTCCCCTCCCCCGAGTGCCCTTGGCAAGCTGCTTAGCTCCTCTGGGTCTGATTTCCTCATCTGTAAAATGGGCATCCTCTCTCTTCATGCCTCTTTCCCAGGACCATGGAGAAGACCAAAAGGTGGTGGGTAGAAAGGGGTTCCACAAACTACGAAGAGCTGTGCGCATGTGAGGCAGGATAACACCCCCTTGCACTGCAGGGGAGTTAGTGCCAGCAGGAAAGTTCTGCTTCCCCGCACCCCCACACAGGAAGATAACGCTCCCCAGGAGCCCTGAGCCTCCCAAGGACGCCCCGGAACAAGGAGGACATGGCCCAGAGCAACGCCCCCCGAAAGCCTCCGGTGCCCACCCACTTGGCTAGTGCTTAGAGCCAACGGGGCCAGGGTGGCACGTTCTCCTTGCTGGCTCCCAGCAGACAGACAATCTGCCCTGGCCCCAGGCTGACCTGCCCGCACCTGCGGGGGCCTCAGATCCAGCCCTGGGCTGAGGGCCCAAATCAGCCCCAGGCTCTGACTTCAACCCTGACCCTGAGAACTCAGCCCCTGCTCTGCCCAGACCCTGACCGAGTTCCTCATTTAGGCCCCAACATGGGGCCCCAGCTGTTGGAGCCACCCCCTGGCTCCAACCCCTGGCCAAGGCCCCCGTCCAGCCCACCCTGACGTCCCTCAGCCCCTCTGCCAGCCCATGCCCTGGCTGCATGCCAGGCCCGGACACTCTCCGCCCCAGCCCCTCAGGCCCATACTGTGGTCCCACCCACACCAGCTCGCCCTGGGGGTAGAGGTGAGGGCCCCCCTTCCCGTGGTTCACACCGCTGGCACCTTCCACCCTCCTGCCCATCAAGTCCCTCCAACACTTGCATGTCATTAGCCACTCTCCCCAGGGAGCGCCATTCCCAGGGATCTGAGCACAGAAACGACAAGCAATTCACCAAGGGCCACACAGCATGGTTGTGGCGGAGCAAGGGCCCAGGCAGTCACCTAGAGAATTCCTGTCTGCCTCTGAGAAGGAGGCAGAGGTCACTGTCCTCGCTTCCCTGAGCCTGGAGGACAGGGGTTCTCATTCACTCATTCATTCATTCACTCCCTCAACCGTTTACTGAGTACCCGCCACACACGCGGCGCATGGCACAGTGGGCGAGGTGGTCACAGCAGACACGGCCCCTGCTCCCCCGGGGCTCACAGGCTGCACAAAGATAAGGCTTGTTTCCTGGAAACTGCACCAAATGTTTCACAGATGCTACTTCTCTTCCTCCCAACACACATACACTTGACACACACATACACACACGCACACTTAGGCAGGCAAAGGGAGGACGCGCCTTCAAAGAAGCATGTGAGGGAAGCTGAGCTCAGGGAGCTCCTCCAGCTGCTGCGATGGGCACAGGGGTCAGGGGAGGTCGCAGGCTCTCTCTCTGTCAGTGATGCCACCAAGAAAGAGGCCCTCGCTGGCTGTGGGAACACGGAGTGCTACGCTGGTGATTGGGCCCATGTGGGGAGGGAACAAGCCACGATGCCCTCGCATCTCTGGGCCCAGGGCTGACGGTCGGTGACCCGGCCCAGAGGAGGAGTAGCCGGGAGCAGAAGCAGGGCCAGGGCTGCAGAAGAGCAACCACCAGGCCCTCCTGCGGGGAGGCCTCTGAGCCGGGTGGCATCGAGAGGCAGAGACCAGGGCCCAGGGCTGGACATGCCAGGCTTGTGGATGCAGAACCGTACTGCCCGGGCTTCTTGGCCTCATGGAGCATCCCCCACCCCCGACTCCAGTTCTCCTTACTTCCTGGAGGCCTCCTCAAACTTGACACAATCAGAGTCTGGACCCTTCTCTCTGGGAAGCAGCAGAGCCTAGCACGAGTCCCTGTTGCATGGGAGCAGCTATGTGACATCAGTCAAGTCACCTAACTTGGTGCACTTCAGTGTCCCCATCTAAGAAATGTGGCTAATCGTGCCCTTCTCAAAAGGCTGTGGTGGCATTAGGGACGGTCACTGTTCTTGGCTCAGGGCTGGGGACATAGTGAGTGCCATTGGGAGTTACCCCATCTTTCCATCCCTTGCCTGCCACAAAGCCAGCCTTCTGGCCCCAGAGCCCCAGGGACACAACCTCCCAGAGTGGGAAGTGGCCTCGGGGTTGCCCAATGTGCCTTTGCCCCAAACCCCTCCATAGCCTCCCTTCAGGGAGTCCTTGGCTTCAGCTTGTATGCCCCGAGGGACGGAGCACTCACTGTCCAAGGCAGACCTGCGAGGGAGCTCGGTGTGAGGGGTGGGTCTCCTACTAGGCTGGAACGTGACTCCTTGGAACAAGCCCATGTCCCAAGGAGCCCGTACCTGCCCCGCTCCTGGTGACCCCCAGAGCCACCTGTGGCCATCACCAAAGTCCATGCCTCCAAGTTCAGCTTCTCTGGACTTTCAATCAGGGTGCCTTGGAGAAAGTCAATCCGAGGACAAGACAACCCAGGGAGTCACTCCCCTTCCCCTCACCCCTCTATGTTCCCCCTCTTGTCCCCAGTAGTCACACTGAGCTCTCCTGATGCCCCAGGGCCTCCACTCACATGAAACCAGAGCATTACAGCCCTAACCAGTGTCCCTTCTGTGCTTCCATTTTGGAAGCCGGGACTGTTGATCTAATTCACCCAAAAGAATGATTCCTAATGGTGGCTTTATGGATGTCAGGGCAGCTTGGTGGGATTTGCAGATAAGAGCCTTCTTCTTCTTCTTCTTCTTCTTCTTCTTCTTCTTCTTCTTCTTCTTCTTTTTTTAGATTTTACTTATTTGCTTTGAGAGAGAGAGAGCATAAGTGAGGAGAGTGGCAGAGGGAGAAGGAAAGAGTCCCAAGCAGACTCTGCACCGAGCATGGAGCCTAACCCGGGGCTCAATCTCACGACCCTGAGATCATGACCTGAGCTGAAACCAGGAGTTAGATGCTCAACCAACTGAGGCACCCAGGCAGCCTGACAAGAGCCTTCTTAATGCCCCCCCAGTCATCCCAGCCTGAGGGCTGCTATGCTTCCCTTCGGGGTGAGATCTTTCCCACACGCAGAGCAGGCAGGGAATTCTTTGGAACCTGAAGCCTGCTCTTCAGCGGGAGGGCTTAGCCAAAGCAGCTGGGACAGCTGCGGCTTTAAGAATAACTCGGGAGCCTGCAGGAGGGAGGAGCGGAGGGGATTGATTTTTGGGTCCTCTTGGAGACTGGGATCTGAAATCAATCTGGCAATTAATAGGCCAGGTGTGAAGTGGCTGCTGGATTTCAGGCTCCTCCACCCCTTACCCTCCACCCCCAGGTTCCTCTCCTTTCCTGAAGGGGAGGTTCTGCTGCCTCTGCTCCCTGCCTCCCAGGGCCCTGGTCACAGCTGCTGAGGACTCTGGCTGGTTGTACCTCTTTCAGGGCACTGTCACCTATGCAGGGCTCTATGGTGGGCTGAGGGGAGGAGGCTCAGCTGGCTGGGTGAGGTGAGGGAGCAGGGGACCCCCCACACACACACACAGGCCTCCATCACAGAGGTTGGGCAGCCTGGGCTCCCGAGCATCAAGCTGGCCACATCGGAGCAACCTCCAGGGCCCTTTCCGGCATCACCACCTCCACATCCGCGTCCTAGGTAGGGAGGAAGATATAGCAGGGGTTCCCTGGATGGAATTTGCTGAGGGCCAATTCAGGGGTTGCAGAGAGCTGTCTGTCCCACGTCCTCCGCCTGGCCTGCTGACCAAGCCTGGGGGTGGCTGGCAACTGAAACAATTCAGCTCAGCATCCCACCAGCCACTCCTACTCCAGCCCTCTCGCACCTAGAAAACAGAGCAGCTTGTCAGGACTGCCTAAAGGGGGAAGGGATGGGGTGGAGACGTGGGGACTGTCCCGCGAGAGCCACGGCACTGCCTTGAAAAAGCTCAGGATAACGTCCCTCTCCTGTGCTGTGTGAACCTGGGTGATTCCCCTCCCCTCTCTGAGCCTCCAGGCCCCACCTGCATCAGGAGGGTTGGAGCAGAGGATCTGGTCGGGTGGGTGGGCAGCGGCGGGAACTTCCAGGGCTTAGGCCCTGATACTAGGGCTTTCCAGAGTGGGCAGCGGGCGGTGGGCTTTACCAAGTTCAGCATCCCGCAGGCCCCAGAAAAAGTAGGCTGGTGACAGCCAGGTCCCCACATAGGTGAGGATTCATTTGAGGTCATGCACCGCAGATCCTGGGCTCCAGCTCTCTGCCCTCTCTCCTGAGCTTGGTCTGGGGAGGAGGCCAGCACCTAGAAGAGCTCAGCCAACCCTGAGCTGCTGCATGTCGGGGCCCAGGGCCACCACAGTGAGGGGCGATGGGGCTCTGGGGCCTCCAGAGCAGAGTAGATGGGCCTTGAGAGTACTCTGTCTCCTAAGGGCTTCAAGGGCCACTCCTTGGGGCTGGTGGCAGCGGTCTCCACCCATAAGCAGGAGCCCAGGGGCCCAGAAATTCAAATCACAGGCCTCCACCGCCTCTCCTGACCCCAGATGGATCCCTTGAGTTACCCCCACCCTCCAAAACATGATCTGAGGAAGCCCAGGCTAGACCCTCACTTGCTGATTCCCCTTCCTGAACCCTGATTCTAGAGCTTAGCCACCTCCTGGCGAAGGCCAAAGATAAGCGCCAAGGGGACTTGCTCTGGGAGGAAGCAGGAAGGGTGCCTTCTTCTTCTAAAGATTATTTATTTATTTATTTATTTATTTATTTATTTATTTATTTATCAGAGAGTGAGAGAAAGAGCGTGTGCGCACAAGCAGCAGGAGCAAGCAGAGGGAGAAGCAGACTCCCCACTGAGCAGGGAGCCCGATGTGAGGCTCAATCCCAGGAGTCTGCTATCATGACCTGAGTCAAAGGCAGAGGTTTAACCAACTGTGTCACCCAGGCACCCCCTTCTTCTTCTTCTTTAAAGACCCAGTAGCTTAGGTGTAAACCAGAAGCATCTGACTCCTCCTCTCGTCACTTATCTCTTTCTTGTCTCCTCCTCCTCCTCTCCCTCCTCCCTGCCCACCTAGTGAAAGATAGAATCATTCTAATGCAGCTAACTATGCCCTTTGCCAGATGGCACACAGGTGGTCAGAAGAGATCCATCCACCTACCCACACATCACCCATCCATCCACCCACCTACCCATCCATCCACCCAAGCACCCGTCCATGCATCCATCCACTCATCTATCTGTCCACCTGTCCACCATCCATCATCATCCATCCATCCACCATCCATCCACTCTCATCCATCATCCACCATCCATCCATCCATCCACCTCCATCCATCCATCCTTCCATCCATCCAACCAACCACCCATCCATCCAGTGTGCTCTCTGCCAATAGTGTCGGACCATGGGCCAGGCAGACCAAAAAGGAATCCAACTGCCTCCACCCCCAGGAAACTCCAAGCCAACTACCCTGGGGCAGAGCAG
This sequence comes from Nyctereutes procyonoides, assembly GCF_905146905.1. Taxonomy (NCBI): domain Eukaryota; kingdom Metazoa; phylum Chordata; class Mammalia; order Carnivora; family Canidae; genus Nyctereutes; species Nyctereutes procyonoides. The sequence continues at coordinate 66,390,907 of NW_026575046.1, forward strand.
CCTGGGCAAAGCCCCACTGCACCCAGGCACCAGCATCTACTCTTCCCAAAGAGATAAGGATAAAATCAACCGGTCACCAATACCCACCACTCAAGCATAGCCGAGAAGATATCACCTAGAACAAGCCCTCCATTGGACAGGAGAAAAGCAGCAGGCCCGGTGAAGAGGATAGTGTGAGTGGGGGTCAGGAGGAGGATAAGCAAGTCGGAGTACAGTGCCTGAGGGCGGGATGGGGGTCAGAACGGCCCAGCTAAAGAACTGCCGTGCAGGGGGTCTTGCAGGGGTGGACAGGATGGGGCTGCCCCCTCCGCTATCACCCACATTCCGTCACCAGCTCCTCTCTGGCTGCACCCGTGCAGGGGTCACCCCAGACCCACCAATCTGCTTCTCTTCCTTTCTGTGCAGGAGGCCCCCCCTCTCAGGCCAGTTGGCTGGCAGTCGATAGAGGCATTCACAACCCCCATCACAGCTCCATCGCCCACATTTCTTTCCCTCATTTTTCTTGCTAAGAGACAGTTTTTAAAAATGAGTCCCCGAGCTCAGCCCTTTCCAGCCTCGTTAACTTCGTGCCCCACCTCATTTGTTCGGGGGACCTACTTTCCCCTCGCCCGCTGCAGCCTTCCTCCCGCCAGCTATATTGGGATCTCTGTTCTGTCCTCAATAACCTTGTGCGCCGCTCGCAGTTCTGCGGCTGTTTGTCCCTGCCAAGGAACCCTGGACTCGCAGGGACCGCAGAGGTCATCTGTTCACCTCCCACCCCCTCCTCATGCCCGAAACTGGAATCCCTTTCCCAGCATCCCTGCCCAAGGTTATCCGGGCCCAACTGCATTCCTCCAAGGACAGGCTGCCTACCGTCTCCCAGAAGGCCTTGCTGCTGCAGGGCAGCTCTCAGCGGGCCCGGGCGCTTCCAGAAAGGAGGAACCCACCCGAGGCTCCTTGCTGTGGTTCCCTCGGCGTGTTTCGTCTGCACCCTACCGTCAGCCTCCAAGAGCAGGGCCCATAGCATGTGTTTCTTGGGTGTCCCTCGGGCCACATGTTCGCTGGGCACCTTGGATGTGCAGGACACGTCCTTTGCTTGCAGTCCCGCTGGTGGTAGGACTCGTGCACCTGTTCCCATGCCTCTGGCAGCCACTGGGGTCGGTGCTGACCTGGAAACTTTTTCCTCGTTTCAGTTGAGAATTGCCTCTTGCCCTTCCCCAATCCTGGAGCTGGCTCTGCCTTCAGGAGTCCCCGGAGCAAGGAGAATGCCTTTTCCGTGGGACAGCCCTTCAGATGTTTCAGAGCAACCATCACATTCCCTCCAGGTGCGGGGCCGGATCGCCTCCAGTCATCCAGCCTCTAGCCTAGGCTTTGTGGCCCAGGAACCACCCACTCCCCTCCAGGGGACCCAGGGCAGTTTACCGGTGTCTGTCTCCGTCCATGGGTGTGGGCCCTCTGGCCATGGTCTGAGCAGAGCCAGCGGACGCCCTGGAGCTTTGGCAGCGCTGCTCACGCCGCTGCCTCACGTGCTCCTGTTTCCCTCAGGAGAGCCAGGCCCTGAGCAGCCTCACCCACTCTCCATCCCAAGAGGACAAAGCACATAGGGACACCTTCTCACCCATGAACCCCCAAGAGGTCTACACCTGGCATCTCCACACCTCACTTTCCTCTCGCTCCCCACCCTCGCTCCCCACATATACCGTGGGTGCGCTCTGAGCAGGCCCTCCAGCCTCCCGACTCTCACCCAGCCAAGGCTGCCGGCCACCTCTCTTGCTTTTGTGATGCACAGCCCCACTCCAACCCTCCGACTCTCAAGGCACTCTTCCCCAGCGGGCTGCTCGGGCTCCCACTCTACCCCTGCAGTGCAGACCTCCCTTCAGTGGGTTTACACCCTCAGCCTACCCCTCCTCACCCTGCACTGGCCCTGACTCACGCCTGGTTGCAAAGACCTTCTGGCCGGCCTGTCCCCCAGTCTACCTAATAGCACCTGCTGAGCTGTGAACAGGGCTTTCACCACTCTTTGAAGCCCAAATCCTCCTTCAAGATCAAGCCCCAACTCTTGTCTTCCAGAAAGCATCGTACCATGTCCCTATGTCACTCAGGTGCCTGCACAGCCATGTCCCCTTATAGCTACAGTGACCTAGCCCACACCCTCCAGATGGCACTGCTCAGACAGGGATGAAGACACGGCCCTCCATGGGCAGCCCGGAGCAGATCATGTGGCTGGGCACCCAGGGCCCAGTGGGGTGAAGGCCATCAAACGGGGCTCCTTGGGATTTGGGCTGAGGATACGGTGAACTAGAGTAAGAGTGCATAGCAAGAAGGATGAACAGGCAAACGGGCGGAAGCTGTCCCGGGAAATGGGGAAAGGGAGGAGGACAGAGAGACCCCTGAGAGAAGCAGCCCAGAGCGGCTGGCCCCCGGCCACCTGACGTCCCTGCCAGGGAACCCCTGTATCTCATGGCCCCTAGAATGAACTTGGGGCCCACAGACTAAGTGTTCAGCGGATTCCTTCTACTGACCGGGGGCCATCTAAGCCGCCCCTTGGCCCCTTTGTGGAGAAAAGAGCTGAGGAACCAGGCAACCTGAGAACACGAGGCCGGGCATGGAGGGGGACCATTCAGTACAGGGACTGTCACAGGGTTGTGCTCCCTCAGGGGCCCATCAGGAATACCTGTTGTGGCCCTGAATTCAGGCCCCATGTCCTCAGGAGTCCTAGCAGCTGGGACCCTGTCATAACTGGGGGTGAGGCTGAGGATCTCTGGGGGATGTTGAGGCAGGAAGAAGACCAAGAAGCATGGCCTGACCAGACTCCATTGTTGACTAAGGAGGATACCAAGGCCCAGGGAGCGTTGCTGAGGCCAAGGGTGAGATGGCCAGGCAGGGCAGGCACAAACACTGGCTCCCGATGGAGGCTCTATGTTTCCAGCACATCTCGCAGCCTCTCTGGGGAGATTTGGTTTCCTCCCTGGCTTCTGCACGACCTTGGGCCGGTCACCTCCACTCCCCCCATCTGGTCTCCTCCTGCATCTTAAAGAGGCCTGAAGCTCAGCATCAGGGATGTGGACTCGGAAGTGTCCAGCCACTGCCTGGAACCAGGCTGTTGCAGCAGGAGCAGGGCTGGGTGACCTTCCAGAGCCAGCACCCCCTGCACCCCTGCCAGGTTGCTCAGACAAGAGGGCGCCAGGGGCCTTGGCTGGAGGTGTCCACTCAGACTCGTCACCTCCAGGGCACCTGTGCCCAGCTGATCACCTCCCCAGCACCCTGCTTTTCGAGGCATCAGATCCCTGGTGCTCCAGAACAAGCCTCTTTGGCAGCTTTTCATCCCGGCCTATTGTCTCTGTTGCTCCATCCTGGTTCCAGGGGCAGGGGTGTATGTGTGTGTGCATGATGGTGTGAAAGCATGGGGGTCTGAAGGTGGGTGTGGGTGTGTGAAGGGGTGTGTGTGTGTGTGTGTGTGTAGATGGAGGTGAGTGTGGGTGTGTGCAGCTGTGCATGTGTGTGCATTGATGAAAGTGGGTGTGGGTGGAAGTGTGTGTGTGGATGGAGTGTGTGTGTGTGGATGGAGGTGAGTGTGGGTGTGTGCAGCTGTGCATGTGTGTGCATTGATGAAAGTGGGTGTGGTGGAAGTGTGTGTGTGGATGGAGGGGTGTGGATGTGTGGATGGAGGTGAGTGTGGGTGTGTGCAGCTGTGCATCTGTGTGCATGCACAAAGATGTGTGTTTGGGGGGATGCAGGTAGGTGTGAGTGTCTGAATGGGGGGGCTGCATACCTGGGGTGGCAGCCACAAGGGAGCGTGGCTATCGCTCAGGGTGTGCCCGGCAAAGGAGCAAGGCTGGGGGATCCAGCCCCCAGCGAGCCAGGCAGGAACTAGTCCTGCAGCCACTGTGCCCTCCCGAGGGGTCTGAGCCACCCCGTGAGTGGCGGGAGGGCAGAGCGGCAAGGAGGACGCCAAGGCTGTGAGGGCCAGTGGTCTTCCGAGGTCCGTGTCAAGGTCGGCATGGGCCTGAGCTGCCCGGCTCCTGGGTGGGGGTCCCCTTCCTTAGACCATCTGCTCCACGTCCCCCGAGTCTGCTGAGTGACGGGCAGCAGCCTGGGCCCACTACGGGGAGCCCGGGCCCCCGGCCCTGCCCCTCTGAGGACTGAGGTCTAAAAGGAGCGCTCTGCACCCCCGATGGCCCCCTCAGCCTGCCCCTCTCACTGTGAAGAGCCGCCTCGCACAGACTGAGGCTCCCACCTGCCCTCCCACCAACCCCCCCCCCCACCTCCTCCTTCCACAGCAGGAAGCTAGGGCTGGAGGAAGCAGGGGGAGGTGGAGCACAGCCAGGGCCCTGGCAGAGGACGGCGGACAGACAGCCAGGGCAGGCCTCGCATCCCTCTCCCCGCCTGAGAAAGAGGGAGGCTCTTGCTCCCTGCCCCTCTGTACCACCCTCCCCACCCCAGGGTACCCCCTCCTTGCACTGTCCCCATGTGGACCCAGAAGGAGACTAAAAGTCTAGAAGTTAATCCCTGGCCAGGAGGAGAAAGCAGAGGCTGATGCTCCTAGTCAGAGGGTGGTGGGTAATGATGGGTGCAATCTCTCCAGCCACCCAGCCACCCCCGTCCCCATGTTACAGAAAGAAAAAGAGGGCTCAGGGAAGAGAAGCAAGGGGGCAGGGCCTCTAGCTGGCCTGGCCTATCATCGTGAAGAATTCCTGGTTGAGAGGGCTCCATGTCCGTCCTTCCCAGCTAGTCGGGCTACAGTGCCAGGGAAGGAGGTGTTCCAGAACATTCCTGCTGGCCTCCGAGGTCCTTGTGAGGACCAGAGCCGTGCTAGCTTAGGAGGGGTGATGCCCCCAACACATCCTTGTCCCAGTTTGCCCACGACTTCCCAGGTTTTAGCACTGACGGTCCCACATCCCTAGGAACCCTGTAGTCCCAGGCAAACCAGGACAGTTGGTCACTCTACTCCAATCAACAGGAGACATCGCCCAGTGGCTTCCATGTACTTTGGGGCCAGACCAGAGTCACAGAGGATGGGGAAGAGTCTCAGAGGCCACCAGCTTAACCTCTCTCCTCTGAGCTCGCTCCTACCAGCCTCTGCTTGCTTGAATGCCCCCAGCTCCCGGGAGCTCACCACCACATTAGGAACCTTACTTTGTTATGGAGCATCTCCACATGCGAGAATGTTCTTCTTACAGAAGGCTGACAGCTGCCTTCCTGTGGCTTCTCCCTCTCCCGTCCCCCGCCTTTCTCCCACTCCCGAGAACACCCAGAAGACACATGCCTCCTTCCAGGTCCTTGCCCTTCAGACACTTGAAAGCTGTGATCACACAGCCCGGGGCATCTTGGGCCTGTCTTCTCCAGTGAGTGATTTCCAGGCCTTCTCCCTTCATCCAGCCTGGGTGTGCTGCTGAGGGACAGACAGCAGCCCCTGGGGCCCATCTCATGGCCCCACTCCCACCATGCTGTCCCCGTCCCCTTCCCCTGCCTCGTGCCCTCCCAGGGCCCCCACTTCCAACCTGCCCATCTGCAAAATCCATTGGGCCCTGGCTGCACCCCCCTGCAATTTCACACACATTAATGGAGCACCTACTGTGTACCAGCCCCAGCTGGGGTTTAAGAGATGAGGGGAGGTCTGGGGGGCTGTGAGGCTGTCTCAGGGATGGGCACCTGAGCCATCTCCGGGCTCCAGGTCACTCTGAACCAGGTGAAGGGGGAAGAGAGGGCTCTAAAGAGGGGTGCAAATCCACAGCTTGGAGAGCAGGGCACCCTAAGTGCAGCGGGAGCCATTGGGAGCAGCAGGACCTGGTTTGTGGGAAGATGCTCGCTCTGGCCACCGCAGGTGATATTGGGAGGCAGGAATGAGGCAGGATAGTGGGGACCAGTGCTGTCATCCATCCGACCCTGTCCCCAGGGGCCCCCAGCCCCAGAGGCCCAGGCACCGGCAGGGTAGGCATGCAGCCCCTAGGGGAGGTGACAGGCCCATCCTCCCCCAGGCTTCACCCGCTGGCCTGTCACGTTCCTGCCTGAGATCTAGACTAAGGCAGCCTCTCCCTCCTGCCCTGCATCCGCCGTCACCTCCACACCGTAAACCTGTCTTGTAAAAGCCGGTGGAAGGCCTGGCTGTCAGCCACAAAAGCCTTCCCAGGCCTCTCTGGTCGCGCGTGGCTCCTGGAGAAAGCAGGAGGGGGCAGGAGGCTGGCATCCGCTGCTCGGTAAATCTATCAAAGACACTTTCTATCCCTTCCCGACATTCCTCGGTAAAAGCCACTCGGCTGCGTTTACAAATTACAGAACTCATTTGATGTCAGGGCCCTGGCTAATGGCCTGGGCAAATCCAGCAGGAACAGATGGGCCCCTCCCGCTCGGCTCCCGCCTGGCTGTGCCACCTTGAGTCACGGTGTCTCAGTGTCTCAGCCTCACCTCCTTGTCTGTAAGGTGGGGGTGCAGGTGGCTGTGTGGCTCGATGGTATCCCACGTGGGGGCCGGCTCAGAGCAGGTCCCTAGTAAAGGACGGTGGCGAGGATGTGCATGGAGGCCTGTGTGAGGCTGCAGCTTGGGGACAGGCGACGGGGGTCAGAACCCAAGCCCTGGGGTTTCTAGCCCCTGACTGTTATCTCTCTGCCAGGTAGGCCTCCTGCATCACTGGGCCTCTGTGGGTGAGGAGGCCTGGAAACAACCAGCCTTAAGCACAAAGGGGGATCCTCCTCCTCTTCTTCCTCCTCCCCTTCCTCCTCTTATACAGCAAGCTTTAGAACCTGTCCCCCTGTCCTCTCTGAGCCTTCCCACATCAAGACTGTTCTAGCCCTCAGAAGTGCATCTTAGAAGTTCAAGCACTCCGTGAACTGATTGGTTAAGCTTCCCTAGATCCTGGGTTAAGAAGGATTCTGAGGCTGCTTCCAGTTGATGAGTGATGTATGCCATTGGCCTTGGCCGGCGAGAGGTGGCCCCGAGTATGGCCCCGTGCTTTGCCATCCTTTCCCCTTCCAACCCCCGTAGCTGATAGTCAAGAAGGTGCATGGGGAGTTAAGAAAGGGGGTGATGTTCCCTGAGCACCCGCTGTGTGTTAACATGCCGGCCACCACGTCCATACGCTATCCCCTCCCGACAACCCCAACCGTTTGACAAAAGCTCTGAGGTTAGAGCAGTCACCCAGCAAGCTGTGGCTCCCAGGAGCCATCGCACCGGATTCCGGGGTGTCAAAGGACACAGGACAACCAAGGAGCAGATCCTTGGAGCGGAGGAGCCCGGATGTGCCGTGTGCGGATGGAATGGCACAGCAGGAGGCCATGGGCACCTCACAGAGCAGGGATGAATCGTCACGGGCGGGAAGCTTCCCCTGGCAGGAGTTTCTTATTTATCACTTGAGAGGTACAACAGAGCAAATTGTTAGTAGTTCTGGAAAAGCCAATCGTCCTCCAATTTGAGCCACGCCGGGAACTTTTCAGGGGGCTTTCATGTGTGCGACTTTGTCGGAGCTGCTGAGAGGCCCTGTGCAGGGCGTCGGTGGCTTGGCCTGCCCCAGCTCATCGAGGAGGGAGGGAGGTGATGGTAGGTGATGGGACCTACACCCCCAACTCGTGGTGCCACCGCATCAGGGACGTGTTCCCAAGCTTCTTAGCTTACCTTCTGGAGGAAGGGCATCGTGCCCCCGCCTTCCTCCTCCTCCCCATCCCTCTCACCCCGACTCTTATTGTGTCCAGGGCTTTCCATGCACCACCTCTAACCCTCACAAAAGCCACGTGCAGAGGGAGCTCTCATCAGCCCCACTGCACAGATGAGGAAACTGAGGCTCAGAGCAGTTGGGGCGTCAACGCCAGCACGGCGACTCCAAAGCCCTGTGCACCCACCAGCGTGGGGGGGGTGCGCTGAGAAGCAGGGCCGCCCGAGGATGGCACGCCACACCTGCTGCGGTCCATGCTTCAAAAAGGAAAGAAGAAAATGTGCTCTCTCGGCCCTAAGCCTGCTGCCTCCGCTGGCCCACCGCCCGTCTCAAGTCAAGGAAGGTCCTGTCGGGGCCAAATCCTGGCACAGGAACGTTCTCGGGACAGAGACAGTCACCAGCCGGAAGGGGGTGGGGGTTAGACATCTCCCTCCGGGGGTCCCCAAGTAAAGTCTGTGGGCAGGAGGACAAATAAGAGCATCACTACTCTGTCATCCTTTTGCTGCTGCCATGCTGAGTGTCAGCCCGGTTGCGCACAGCACACGGTGGGCCCCCCGGAGAGTCTGATGGACACGGGGTCCGATGACCCAATGGCCGAAGGAAGGAGGCAGCACCTGTCCCCTCTGCTCCCTCCTCTGGAATTGGGGATCACGACCACTCCCCCCCAAGGCTGCTGGGGAGCCCGTCCAAGCGCTTCCCGCAGACAGCACACCAAGTGCGCTCCATCAACAGGAGCTATTATTTCTGGGAAAGACCTTTACCCTCTCGGAGATCACAAGTTAATCGCCTCTCCCTCGTCAGCCTTCACCCCCCCCCACTCCTGGATGAACCACAGGTCAGCCCACAGCCCCAGAAACTCAATCACTGTCTGATAAAGTCCAGGGCTTTTGTGTAGTTGCATGCCTGCCCCTCCATGCACACACACATGCACACACACACGCACACACATCGGGAGCAGATGTTCTAGAAAATCGAGGTGGCCTGGATTTGAAAGGCTCTGCATGTATTTCTGAGTTTTGTCTCAGAAGATGAAGTGATTGGGCGTGACACAAATCAATATAAATATCAATGTCCGGGGGCCTTGCCAGCCTACGGTGTGAGGGAGGTGACAGTGGTGTCAGCCTCCTGCGTGACTGCAGCCGCTGTCCTTCCCCAGGAAGATCCGGGAAGCCGGCGAAGGGGAGGGGGTCCCCAGCATGCTCATGCCCGGTCCCCTCCTGTGGCCTCGTGAGGAAGGCGCTGGGGTGACCAGTCTGATCCCCTCCCGGGGCCGCCCCGGCTGGTTCTCTGCATCACGGAGACCCTCCGTTCTTTCTGGGCAGAAATGGGCCCAGGGATGCCTCTTGCTCCAGGTCTGGGCCGTACTGGGCCACCTGAAGCATCTCCCCATGGAGCTCCACATCCCCAGAGTCCTTTTCAGGGTGGCCCGCCACCTGCCCTGTGCCAGGCACAGGGGCCCAGCCATGCCCGCAGCCCTGCCCCGAAGGGAGCCTGCCCCACTGGGTCACCGCAGGAACCGGTTCCAGTTGTACCCAGGGCCCCAGTGGAGTCCTGGCACTAGAAGGGCCTCGAATAGGGACCTGGCCTCATCAGGCGGCATGGCATGGCTGAGACAGGTGAGTCCATGTGACGTGGAGGTGGAGGGAGGCAGAGAAACCACCTGGGCAAAGGCCTGGAAGTGGAAGAGAATAAGACAGAATCAAAAAGAAAGAAATGAAAGAAGAAGAAAGAAAAGAAAGAAAGAAAAGAAAGAAAGAAAGAAAGAAAGAAAGAAAGAAAGAAAGAAAGCCAGCCACATGCTGGGGTGCGGAGTCACTGCAGGCCCCATGCTGGGGGCAGGGGCTGAACCTCATCCCAGGTTCCTGGCTCCCCTCACCCCATCTCTGACCACCCACAACCACACGCGGGGTTTCTTTCACACACACGTTCCCCTTGCAGATCAACTCATGCCCATCCAACAGGTGCGGCAGGACCCGGAGTCCCCATTTAGAATGCACCTGGGACCTCCACATAACCCTGTCCTGGTTCCACTCCCTGACAGCCCCCACATACACAGAGCAGCCTCAGTCAGGAGCCAGCACCTATGGCTCCTACCTACCTACCTCAAAGCAACACTGCACAAATACACAGACACTGCTGTCACCAGCAACTTACTGGACTTGGCAGTGGACAAGGACAAGGTTGAGGGCAGTCATCAAGAGCTAAACCTTAGCACCTTGCATTTCACCCCAGAAAAGAGACAAGGCAGGCACTTGAGGCCCGCGGTTTTAGATCCACTCCAGCTCCTTCCGGAAGCCAAGCTCTCTGCAGCCTGTCCTGAGTCTCCATCACCACCTCCGCCAAGTAGGCTGCCCTCCTCTCTCCATGGCCCTGGTTGCCTGTGTCTGCATTTATTTTTTTTTATTTTTTTATTTTTCTTATGTCTGCATTTTTAAGTCTGAACCATGAACTTCATTGATCCTCAAGGGTCTGCAGACCTGGACTGAGACTGCCCCGCCCCACAGTCTGGGGGAGAGTCCCAGTGAACAATTCAAAATGAGCTCAAAGGCCATTACCCTCAATAAGCGGCCTAGCCTCTTGCTTCTCTAATTTGAGAGAGACGTAGAAAGACAAGGGGTGCGGTGGCAGTGAGGACGAAGAGATAGAGAGACGTGGAGCCAGAGGGGGAGATAAATGTGGAATCATGGCTCACCGCTTCTCTGTGTCCCTTACTAGGCATCCCGTCTGTCTTGCCCTGCCTAGCACCCAGAACACAGGGACCCAGAGCAGGGGCCAATGAATATTTTAAATGAAGGAAGGAGAAGGATCATAAAGCAGAGAAAGAAGAATGAGAAGAAAAGGCCAATAGCAGAGTAGCAGGTGGAGAGAATTGCTGGGTCCCTCTCTCCATCCCATCATGTCTGTATATTTTTTGTGACAGGAGAGGCTGACTATGTGGCAGGCCTGACCCTTCTACCCAGGACAGGAGGTGACTGTGGCAAAAGGGAAGCCAGACACTGAGCTCCTTGCTCACCCCTCCCCAGCCTCCCTGGCTAGCCCAGCGCCCACAACCACAGCCGCCCTCCACCAGGCCGGGGAGCCAGGCCAGGGCCCAGTCCTCTGGGCTCTACACCACCCATGTGCCGAGCAAACAAAGCGTCCACATGGGCATGTATGACTTATGGCTTTAATCTCTCTGATAGAAGGCCTTTAAAGATTATTTCAGGGATGAAAAAAAATAATCCTGGGTAATGAATCACGGCCTTAAGAAGCTGATAAGCAGGGAAACTGGCAAGGCCCGAGTTCCTGATTTAATTAAAGTCTCATGGAGACTCCCTGAAACAAAATCCATTGTAGCCATCAAGGTGATAAAAAGACTGCAGGTTACTTTAACTCACTTCCTCGTGAATCCTCTTCCCGGTGGAGGGGACCGATGAGGGGGCCGTGTCTTCGGGACTCAGGGCTGCATCCCTGCGGAGGACCCCGTGTCGGGCTGCAAGGGACCCCTGGGGAATAGGAGGTGGCTCATGGAGCCCAAGAGCTGGAGCAGATCGGAGCCTGGAGGACACAAGGTCGTAAGCTCAGAGAGGAGGACACTGTGTGTCCTTAGGTCCCTCGCTGGCCCTTTCTGGAACTCAGTTTCCAAACTATCACCCAGGGTGCAGGAGATGAGTCCAGCTGGTGTCTGAGAGGCACTTCGAGCTGCCCTGCAGGGTCCTAAGCCCCACATTTCCTGAGGAGGTGAGGAGAAATGGGTGATATCTCCACGGGGGAGGCCTTTTTCTCTGGACCCTGCCCACAGCGCCAGCCTCCCCCAGCCTGGTCCCCCTCCCTCTCCCCGTCCCTCCTGGTCCCACTCCCACACACAATTACCTGGTAAAAGTGTAGTTGCCAACACTCTTGGGGACACACTCTTGGGAACACACTCTTGGGACACACTACTGGTCCAGTGAGGGGGCGAGTGGAGCGTATGGGTCCAGCCCGAATACGCCATGGAGGGCAGGGCCCCCAAAGCAGGCAAGAGCCGTGGAGTCTTCCCAGCTCTGCTTCTAGGCTCTGTGAAGGCTCCAGAGAGAAGCCAAGTGGACTTGGAAGGACAGGATAGAGCCCGTGAGAACGTGACAACAGTGGCCAGTGGTCTGTACACCCTCGGGGTGAAAGACAGCTGCGCGGGTGAGTGCATGGCTGGATGGGTGGATAGACAGGTAGGGGACGGATGAGCCAATGGCTGCATGGACAGATGGACAGCATCCAGGGGAGGTGACTGTGAGCCGAAGCTGGGTCTCATGCCCTGGTGCCAGCTCCTCGTCTGAAGCCCTCAGCCCTGGCAGCCTGGGCCAGTGCCCTGCACTCGGTGCAGACGTGTGAGGGAGTGGCCATGTCACCCATCAGGGCCAATGCCGCAGTGTCAGGGGTGCTGGAGAAATTTGAATTTTAGATTAATTATGAATAATGTTTAGCAAAACTTTGTCCCAAAGACTGTATTTAGTTACTCCATAGCGCAACCCTCCACGGAGTGGTCCCTGGGCCCTGTGCCTGGCAAAGGCCTGCTCCAGAGACAGGCGCCCCCACAGGCTGGGCCCCAAGGCCCCGGGAGCCCCTGACTAGTGAGTGTCTAAGGAGAGAAGATTTCAGAGAGAAACTGCAGGCTGAGATGTGGCGGTGCCAAGGCCGGCACCCCAGAAAGTCCTCGGGGCCCAGGTCGGGGCTGCAGGTGGGGCTGCCGGGGGCTGGCTGCCACCTAGCGGCCAGTGTCAGGACGGCAGGCTGCGGCGCCCCGGAAGATGGGCGGGTAAGTGGCCCCCCAAAACAGCCTCCTTGTGCATGGTTAGGGCCCTCATGCACTTGGCAGGAAAGGAAACTGAAGTGTCAGGTCACCTAAACCCATACCCGGACCCTAGCATGGGCGTAGCCGGGTCTCCACCTCCAGGCACCCCCTGTCCTGTTCACAGCTACTGCGTGGGTCCCCAAGGCCCGCCCCGTCACATGCATCTCCCGCCCATCAGCCTTCATCAGTAGCCCCCTGTTTTCGAGGCCATAAAGCGAGGCCTCTCTGCGCTGATGTTCAGAGCCTCCTCAACCAGCCCGAACTTCATTTCCCTGACTTTTTCTCACCTTCTAAAATCCCGTGTTCCCTCTGGAAACTTCCCAGCCCTCCTCTGGCTCCTTCTCGCCAGGCTCCTCATCTCTGAGGCTGCTGTGCCCCCCTCCTTCGTCTGCCCTGAGGCTGTTTCCGGTCTCCAGGCGCTGGGCCCTGACCTCCCAAAGCCGCAGAGGGGCCCCTCGTGCCCTTAATAAGCTCATCTATCCCATACCTGCGAGTTCCATCCACCAGCAACTCCAACATGCATTCCCGGGGCCCAAGCCTCTCCCCTGAACTCCAGACTCACACTGTGCACTGTCCACCTCCTGGGAGTCCTCCCCCGGGACCCCAACAGGCCGCTCACACTGAAATGATCAGCACTCCAGGCCTCCCTCCGAAACCCGCTCACCCTCAGCCTTTCCTGTCCCAGTGGCACCTCTGCCTCTCTAATTAGGCCAATCTCTTTTGCATACGCCCCACATCCACTCACCCACTCCATGTTGTTGGCGCTGCTTCCAGTATCCAGGGAAGTCTGACCACTTCTCACCAGAGGCAGGGGCTGGATTGAAGGTATTCCCAGGCCCACCCACACAGAGGAGGGATCTGGGGTTGCCACAAGATGCCCAGGGAGTAAGGGAGCACTTTTCAAGGGGCCTGGGGGTTCCCCCAGGGGTCGCAGGCTGACCTACAGGTGCTATGTGGGGTCAGGCAAGACTCCCTGGAGGAGGGGACGGGAGAGGGTAGAGGGAGTGGCAGGAGCAGAGCTGGCAAGTTTCGAGCAGGGCCTGCATCTCCCTGGCGTGCACAGCACCCGCCCTCAGGGTGGGCTCAGGTACTCGGTGTGGAAAGATGGTTGGATTGAGTCGGGTTTGACTCTCAGAGGTGGAGGGAGGTGGGAAGGACAGATGTGGCCAGATGGCTGAAGTGCGTACCTAATTCAGGGTGTGGGTAGCAGTTGGGGATGGGGGCAGTGATGCCCTTGTCACTACCTCTGTCTAGCATGGTGTGGCTGCACCCACGGGGCACACATGAAGAGAAAACTCTCTCCCCAGCAGGCCCAGCAGATCCCAAGAACCCAGGCTCCCAGTCTGGGGCAGAGAGGGTGTTACCAGGGGCCGGGAGCAGTGGGGGAGACAGTAGTTCTTGCCGTGGTGCCTCCCAGGGAGGAACAGATGATGGACCAAGGCAGAGGGTAGGCTCCAGGATGGGGGTTCCAACAGGCGACATGAGGTCTCAGAAGCACTGGCCTCAGAGATAGGGGTGCCTGGGATTCCATCCTGCCTCTGCGCCCCTCAGGGCCTCATGGCCCCACCTGCCAACCGGATAGACAATCCTCTTTCCACCAAAGCCATGGGTGGATGGGGGTGACAGTGGCAGACACAGCCCTGGGCATGAATGCCAGGCCATCTTGAGGGGGCTCTTGATGAGACTAGGGATGAAGCCAAGACTTACTTGAGGTCCCTGCCTTCCTTCTACAGGAAGGATCAAGAAGGACAGGGAGCCCTCCTATTGTCTGGCCTCCTCCCCGGAATCCACAATGACCCCTTTGTCTCTCACCTGCCCAGCCCAGGCCTGCCCGACCCAGGCAAGAGCTGGTTGTGTTTCTCCACCTACACGAACTCAGGAGGAGGCTGGCTCTGGACTCCTGAGGCCTTCCCAGGTGTCCGCTCCTGAAGGAACTCCAAGGAACCCATTGGTGCTGGTTGTGCTCAGCAGAAGGAAGACCGAGGACATCTTTCCCATCATCGAAGATGTAAGAGGGCACTAGGACTGGAGCCTGGTCTGTTCCTGGTCCTTGTCTCTAGGGGAGGAAGTGGGAGCGCCCCCAGGTCTTGCGGATGAGCGTGAAGAGGTGCCTAGGGTAGCCCAGAGCCTACGACTTCCCCCTGGACATGTGGCTTAGCCCAGGCTAGCCCAGAATTAGCGCCCAGGTCAGCCCAGTGCCACACAGGAACCCAGAACTCACACACACAGTAGTTCAGAGACACATGACACCCTAGAACATTTGGGTTAGTTTGGAACACCTGTCAGCCCCAGGCTGGCCCAGGACTCAGAGGTCAGTTCAGAGCACACAAGTGAGGCCAGGTTAGCCTCTGACACATAGGTTTCCTTGGGACATCCAGGATGGATGACAACAAATAAATTGGTCCAGAAGAATAGTTTTTCAGGGGCGCCTGGGTGGCTCAGTCAGCTAAGCGGCTGCCTTCGGTTCAGCTCATGATCCCAGGGTCCTGGGATCCAGCCCCACATCAGGCTCCCCGCTCAGCAGAGAATCTGCTTCACCCTCTGTTCCCCCACCACCCCGCCCCATTCATGCTCTCTCTTTCTCAAATAAATAAATAAATAATTAAATTAAATTCTCTTTTTTAAAAAAGAATTTTTCAAAACTTTTTAAAGCAGTAGAATTCCTCTTCAATAAAATCTCGCCCAGAGCCCAAAGTATAAAACGAACAAAGCAGAGCTGCTGTGGTTGGGGTTGGAGGCGTGGGGGGTGGGGGGCGTGCAGTGGCATGCTGGGAAACGTGCAACCCTCGGAGGCCAGGGAATAGCTCTGCCTTGGAGCATTTGGCGATTTCCATGATGCAAATCCTCCCACCACCACCTCTGCAGGTACCAGCTGCCTGTAATTACCTCCACGAGCCTATGAGCCAGCGCCAGCACCCAGACCTACCTAGGGGACCTCCTGGGCTCTTCTGGGGACACCCCAGGACTCGGAGGATCTCAATGCCGGGGAGCCCGGGTCCAAGACACAGAGGTTGGCCCAAGCCTGGGGTGGACTATGCAATTTCAGGCTTTCGAAGCCTGAGGGGAAGCCAGAAAAATGTTTCCCAATCCCTGGCAAGCATGGGGCAAGTGGGAAGTGAGGTCAGTGGGGGAGACCTGGCCTCAAGAATTGCCCACGTGGAATGTGAACTGGTGCAGCCACTCTGGAAAACTGTGTGGAGGTTCCTCAAAGAGTTAAAAAGAGACCTGCCCTACGACCCAGCAATTGCACTGCTGGAGATTTACCGCAAAGATACAGATGCAGTGAAACGCCGGGACACCTGCACCCCGATGTTTCTAGCAGCCATGTCCACAATAGCCAAACTGTGGAAGGAGCCTCGGTGTCCATCGAAAGATGAATGGAATAGAGAAGATGTGGTCTATGTATACAATGGAATATTCCTCAACCAACAGAAACAACAAATACCCACCATTTGCTTCGATGTGGATGGACCTGGAGGGTATTATGGTGAGTGAAGCAAGTCATTTGGAGAAGGACAAACATTATATGGTCTCATTCATTCGGGGAATATAAAAAATAGTGAAAGGGGGTTTTAGGGGAAAGGAGAGAAAATGAGTGGGAAATACCAGTGAGGGTGACAAAACATGAGAGACTCCTAACTCTGGGAAACGATCAAGGGGTGGTGGAAAGGGAGGTGGGCGGAGGACAGGGTGCCTGGGTGATGGGCACTGAGGGAGGCACTCGACGGGATGAGCACTGGGTGATATGCTATATGTTGGCAAATCGATTCCAATAAAAAAAATATACAAAAAAGAAAAAGAAAGAACTGCCCACGTGACTTTGACCAAGTTCTTTCTGGCTTCTGGGTCTCAGTCTCCCCATCTGTGCAAATGAGAGACATGAGGGCCACGGGGCCCTCCTCTGGTCTCTGGAAATCAGCTGAGCTTGCCTTTGTCACTTGCTGCCTCTGCCTCCTTCCCAGGCCCGGCACCTCATCCCAGCAGTGCCCCGGGCACTGGGTCACTCTCCCTCCACCCCTTGCACACCTGTCCTCAGCCAGCTGGCATCCATGGGAGTGTGTGGAGCTGGACACAGGGCATGCGTCCTCCTTTGTCAGAAGTGAGTCCTACATGTGCCTGCAGCAGCCCCACAAGCCTGGCCTGATCGATCATCTGAAGGAGCGACAGAAGTGTGGCTCCTCACAAGCAGCTCAGAGCACTGAGAGAGCCAATCTAGACTTTTCTTTTTCGATTGAAAATAAGAAAGCACCTGGTTCACAATGGCAGGTCAGCACTAGACCTGGGTCTGTCCCCAAGATGAATGTTCTCTTCCCCATCAGCACCTTGGTGGCCTCACCTGCTCCCCACCCTCAGGGCCTCCAGGAGGGGTTGTTAATAAGGATGCCAGGTCCCTAGGTGTAAGTGGGGACTGTCCCAGGCAAAGGGCCATGCCTCAACACTACCTTGGGAAAGCTCCCGGAAGAGTTGGTTGTGAACCAGCACGGTGTGAGGTGCAAGGGCACCTGTAACAAAGAGAAGACACCATCCTGCCCCAGAGGTGCACACTGGTGCCAAGAGGCCCCCACCCCCTGCACACGTTTCCTGTACCCATCACGCTGTGCTCTCTGTGCGGACCAAATACGGAGATGTCAACCAAGCAGCAGGAAGGCGCTGATTTTCTAGAGGAAGGGGTTTGATTTAGGTATTGGGCAGCATGCCTGCTGAGGTGGAGAGGAGGAGGGAGATCCCAGCCGGCAGAGGGCCCCCCACATACGAACACTCAGTGGTGGGAACCTGCACCCCAGCCGTCAAGGAGGCAAAGCAAGGGGTTTGTGAGAACGGGAAAGTGAATGATGAAGCTAGAGAAGCACATAGCCTATACACATACCCACGGATGAATCAAATCCAGAATATTAAAAAAAAAACAAAACCTCCAAATCAGGGGGGAAAAACCAACAACCAGCCCAATAAAACTTGACGTGAACAGGCGCTGTTCAGTGAACACATGTCCAGCTGTCCAGCGAGCACGTGGGAAGTTCCCAACCCCATCACTCCTTGGGGAAATACAAGTTAAAACCACAATGAGATCCCATTACACTCCCACCACGATGGCTGAAGTTAAAAAGGAATCTGGCTCCCGGAGTCGACGAGAACGTGCAGCTACCAGAACTCTCTCGCACGCCGCCAGCGGGAATGTTAAGAACCACTTGGGAGGGATCCCTGGGTGGCGCAGCGGTTTGGCGCCTGCCTTTGGCCCAGGGCGCGATCCTGGAGACCCGGGATCGAATCCCACGTCGGGCTCCCAGCATGGAGCCTGCTTCTCTCCTTTCTCTGCCTGTGTCTCTGCTCTCTCTCTCTCTCTCTCTCTCTGTGACTATCATAAAAAAAAAAAAAGAACCACTTGGGAAACTGCTTGGCGGGATTGACGGAAACTAAAACACACGCCCGTGTCCTGACCTGGTGGTGCCACTCACAAGCATTCGCCCAAGAGAAATGAAAGTGGGTGACCATCGAAGGTGGTGGTGACACAAGCAGTCATCGCAGCTTCTACCATGAGAGCCCAGAGCTGAGGGCCACTCTAATGCCCATCGGCCATGGGGCAGATGAGTAAGTGGGGGCACCCAACCTTCAACGAAATACTACACAGCGATGAAGAACAACCAGTTGTGATGTACGTAGGTGTGGGGTGGATCTCAGACATAATGTGGAATGGAAGGAGGACAGAGAAACTAATTTGGGGGATAGAGGTCTGAAGAGGGGTCACCTCTGGGAGATTATTGACTGGCAAGGGACCCAGGGGAACCTCCTGGGCTGCTGAAACTCTCTGTACCTTGATCGATGAGCCATTTACCCAGCGTATACGCATGTAGAAGTCCATGGAGCTACACACACTTAAGATTTGAGCACTTTATCCTAAGAAATACCCCCCCAATAAAGTGGATTTTTTTTAAGATTTTATTTATTTATTCATGACAGACACACACACACAGAGAGAGAGAGAGGCAGAGACACAGGCAGAGGGAGAAACAGGCTCCATGCAGGGAGCCCGATGTGGGACTCGATCCCGGGTCTCCAGGATCATACCCCAGGCCAAAGGCGGCACCAAACCGCTGGACCATCCGGACTGCCCTAAAGTGGATTTTTTTAATCCCTCTAGATGAAGTTCAAGAGTGGAATGGAGAGGGCCAGGGAGGGCAGGGCGAGCACTTGGGAGGCTTTTGCAACAGCCCAGGTGCGAGAGAATGAGTAAGCCAGCAGCAAACAGGTGCCAGGCGTAGGCTCAGCCAGTCTCGCTGCAGGAGGCCAGAGGGAGATGTCAGCAGTGTGGGCGGCTGGCAGAGACTTCTGGAAAGAGAAGGAAGGCCTCGACCAGAGGCAGAGGTGAGGACTCCTTGAGGCACTTGAACGTGTCAGCACGCCCAGGTGTCACCTGGAACAGGCTCCGCGCTACCCGCCTCAGAGGGGGTGAGCCCCCAACACCGGCAGGCTCAACAAGAATGGTCAAGCCCATTTGCTGGGCCTTTCTGACGTCTGTAATGCCCTGTGGCGGGAGCTTTACTGGAGCTCTCTCCTCAAGCCCCGGGAAGGAGGCCTTAGTCTTCCTATTTCACGGACGTGCACACTGAGGCTCGGAGGCTGAGCAGTGGCACCAGCATCCCAATCTGTTAGGCCACCTTGCTAACAACCATGACCCACCCAATGCAGATGACCTGCTGGCAGGGACAGCTTGGCATCGGTGGGGGGGCCACCAGGCAGAAGCAAGCCGGGGCAATGGGCCTGGGAATCTGTGGCTCCTCGGACCGCCCAGGGGTCCTGGGCACGTCCAGGTTTGGGAATGGATGGGTCGTGTGACAATGGCAGTAACTCTGAGCAGGGGCGTGGAGCAGAGGGGGCCTGGGAAGGCATCGGGCACAGTCCTGGGCCCCCTCCCCTCACGATGGCCCTCCCGGTGGGTGCTGTCGTCCCCGACTCACAGAGGAGGAGCCGGAAGCCAGGAGCGGGCAGCCAGGGAACCAACCGCAGAGGTCCCCAAGTCCAGCCTGTCACGCTCACCTGTCACATGTCCCCCTGGGTCCCGGGCACCCAGTGGATGGGACAGACGTGGCCACTGCTGAGAGACAGCAGAGAATGAGGCGGGAGCAGGGATGAACAGAGACGCCAAGGAAGTGAGAAATGCCGCAGACGGAGCGGGCGGGCAGGGAAGCAGGTGGCGCCGAGGCGGGAGACGGAGCAGATGTTCCCAGCAGCTGTGAACTGAGACGGACGCTGCCGATTGTCCCCTGCACTCGCGCGGTGGCCACCCTGGTCCACTGGGGGAGGATCAGCAGCAGGCTGGGCCAGACACCCAGAGAGACCCCCACCCAGACCGTGCGCCCCGGGCCTCAGTGTTCTCATCTGGACAATGGACCTCACACACCTGCCAGCACTGTCAGGCTCTGAGCCACCAAGGCATCTCCCCCGCACCCAGCCGCAGCCGCCCACCCGCCTGGCCCCCTCTCCCGGCTCCCCGTGGGAGGTGCAGCCCACTTGCCGCCACCCTCCTGGGACCTCCAGCTTCCTTCCCGGAGGAGGAGATTAGCGTGGCCCCTGCGCGGGGATGAGACGCAAAGTCTTGAAGTAGTCCATAGTTTAAAAGCACAGAAATAAAACCAAAAGGCGAGGCCAGAGATGGCCTGCAGCCTCTCGGTTGTCCCCGGGCAGACCCTCGCTGCTCGTCCTGGAGCACGGTCAGTGCCTCGCGGCGTGACAGTAGGGTGAGGAGGATGCCGGGGGACCCATCAACACATTGTCACCACCACCACCCCAGCCCCAGGACGTCCTGGCCTCCAACCCAGCTTTGCCACTTCACAGCTGTGTGGCCCGAGGCAGGTAACCCAACCCCTCTGAGTTGCTCATCAGTAAGGTGCAGACGAGCTCGCCCACTTTCCAGAGCTGGGGCGAGAACTGGCTGACCCTGCAGCTGTGGGGCCCCCACCCGTGGTCCAAGGTGACCCTGCAGGTGATTCCCCACCTGGAACCCAGAACTCTGTGGTCCAAGGTGACCCTGCAGCTGCAGGGCCCCCAACCCAGAGCCCCGCACTCCGTGGTCCAAGGTGACCCTGCAGCTGCGGGACCCCCACCCGGAGCCCAGCACTCCGTGGTCCAAGGACAACCACGTAGCCGAAGGGACCACAGACAGGGCTGCCCCTGCCCCTCACATCCACCTACAGAGGGCAGCTGGAAAGCAGAACACACAGCCCTGAGGGCTAAGACGGCAGGGTGCCCACGCTTCTAGCTCCCAGGCCAATGCTCCCTGGTCCCCCAAAGTCACTCCTATCTCCCCCGCAGATGCGACAAATGCCTGCTCGAGTGGGCGCGGGAAAGCGTTTCACGGGGCTCTGGAACCGCTGCTGTGTTGTTGAGGGTGAAATATCAGCTCGGCCCGGGCCCCAAGTGGGGCACCTGCCTGAGAAGGTGCGGCCGAGGTGGGACCCAGGCTCCGGGGGCCCCGCTCCCCCTGCCTGCTGACCATCAGGCCCCCAATTCCCTGGCAGAGACTCCAGGCTTGATTAAGCTGTCACGGCCACTTGCAATGTCACTTCAAATAGAGTCCAAAAGGGACAAATGCTACAGGAACCACAGGTCCCTGAAACAGGCTGAACCTGAGGTCAACGGCCTCCTTGGGTCTCTAATGCCAGCCAGCTGCGCTGCGGATGCTCAGCCCGCCCAACCTCATACGGGGGAGGGGACACTTTACAGCCCCTGATGGATTAAATCGATAAACCACCAATGCCAATCTGGCCAAGGGCCAGCTCTTCACAGTGCTCCGTGCTGAGGGGAGGACTGCACAAACCACTGCGGCAGAAGGGAGGAGAGACAGAGGAGGAAAAGAAGGAAGAGAAAGGCCAGCCAGGGAGGGGGCTTGGAAGCAGGCAGCATGTCCTGGCCTCCAGACCTCCTCTCTGGACCACATCATGACCCATATCTGCAACATCCCCTGGGGTCCCATTATCGCCTTCGGCCTCTCTTTCCCACTTCCTGTCAATATGGCTTCAAGCAAAGTCCTCTATCAGTCATTTACACTATAGTAAGAATTTGAAGCTAGACCAGACTGCAGAGAAGCCCTGATCCCATGTCATTTGGGCGAGGTTCAGCAGCTGAGGCTAGGAGAGCTAAATGCCCCTAGGCATCTGTGGCCAAGCTGAAAATTTCTGAACACTGGGCCTATACCATGGTCTTTGTGCTGCACAACCTCCTCATGCCAAGGTCTTGCTTTGGTGGAGAGTCAAAGTGTCTAACTTGGTGGAGAATAAAGGCATATATACTAGTGCTGGCCAAGGCTGGCTACCAGAGCAGGAGTCCTGCAGGGTCCCCTTCTTCAGGGTCCTTGGGTCTGGGCAGTGTGGGGCCCTGGCAAAGCCCCAGGCAAGCAGCCCTGCTCACCTTCTATTCTGGATTCTCAGGGGACCTGGTTGTCAGGAAGCCTGTCTCTTAGGGGAGGCTGTGTGGCCTGGGGCCAGCCTGGTCTCTTCTGGGCCTCATTTTCTCTGTCTGCTCACAGGGGGCTCAGAACTGACAATCTGTAAGTGACTCTCTAGCTCAGACACTCTCTTCATCAGGGTCTGTGAGGGGACAACTGCATCTTTGACAAGCCTGGGGTCTGGCCTGAACAGAGGGCTTATGTTTGGAGCCAGAGCCACTTTAGCCACCACCAAACTGCTGGATGGGCCCTGGGGTTCCACCATGAACCCCGAGCACCCTTCATTTTCCCACCTATAAAACGGAGAAATAGCAGGTGTGGATCTCACATGTGGGAGGCTCTGCGCTAATGAGAGCTTCCAGAGCCTCAGAAGAGGAAAGGGGGAGCCTCTGCGGGGATCAGGGGACATAGGCAACAACCTGGGGGCCCCTGATGCCAGGCTGGATGCTGGGCCCTGCCCCGCTGGTCCAAGAAACACCAGCAACCCAGCAACCTCTGGTCTGCTGGAGAGATTTTCCCAGCATTCACTTCCCCTGGGACCTTGAGGAAGAGCTTCCCCATGGCATGTCCCCGCAGCCCTCCCCTGTAAGTGGCTCTGAAGCCCTATGACCCAACTCTAGGGACCGTGACAGCATTTTCCTCCTGCCCCTCTCTCTCACTGGGGTTTGTTGAGTCTTCACACATGCCTACCGACCACTATGAGGGACACAGGGGATACACGGGGAAGCGCCAGCCGTCAGGAGGCTGCGTCCCCCACTGGGTAGACAGAAGGTAAAGAAATGAGAGAGGTTTAATGTCAACACGCATGAGGATGTTAAAATAAATGGCCCCATGGCCCAGATGCCTCAGCAGGGAAAGCAGACCCAGAGCCCTGCCGTCCTCTAGTTCCTGACCTTGGCAGACAAGTCTCATAGACCCCACAACTCTTTCCAGCTGAGCCTGGAGGCAGCCACCTTGCTCCTTCCTTTCTGCTGCTCCGGGCAGCCCCCAGCCTAATCACTGGAGTCAGCAAGCAAAACGGGGTTCACGTGTCCCCAGAGGCCTGAGGGTTACAGCTGAGCTGGCTACAGGAGGCTTCCTGGAGGGAGACGTCTTCACCTAGGCCTTGGAAGAAGAACCCGGGTAGTTGGAGGAAACAGAGAGGATGTTCCAGGTGGCAGAAGCAGTGTAAGTCGAGATCTGGAGAGAAAAACCTGCACAGGTATTCAAGGACAGTGAGGTCAGGCGCCAGAGCGGAGAGACATCGGGCGGAGGGGCAGGTGGGGCGGGGCGCCCAAAGCCAGGCCGGTGCCTCGCCTCTCCCCATGCTGCCTGGTGGAACCTGGAGCCCCATCGCCTTCTGAACCCACTCCCCAGCCTGGAGTGGCGCTGGGGGAGCCTGGGGTGAGCAAGGGGCACTGGGTGCCAAGGAAATTTGCGACCTCATTAGAATGACATGTCAGTGCCCACCCTGAGTTGCAGGGTAGATGCCTGGGATGCATAAGCCATCTCCTCCAGCCCCGCGGCAAGGGTGATTTACAGCCACATCCAGTCCGGTCCAGCCACTGGTCCAGGGACAGCCACACCACAGGGAGAGGTGCCCTCCATCACTGCCTACTGGAGACCAAGTGCAGGACGGCGGGCTCAGACGCCGGGGCTTCTAGGGTCCTAGGATGCAAGGGGTACACCGGCCAAGGACAGGTGCACGATGCCACTCCTTTCCTTACCCCTGGGGCCCGTCCCCAGGAGACAATTCTCCACCCACGCTTTCCTTCAGAATCTATCTTGGTTTCCACCTCTAACAGGGAGTCACCAGGATTTATCCGTAAGACCTAACCAACTGCGTCAAACGGCAGGAAACCTGTTTAGAGGTCCCACCCAATGCTCATACACTAAGGGACTTGGGCAAGCCATCCCTCTACTCAGGACTCAGTTTCTCCATCTGTCACCAAAGGAGTCAGACAAGAGAGCCTCTGGGCCTCCAGCAATAACTCTCCCATCACTTCTGTCTGGAGGAGGCCAGCTGCCTGGCTGGCACAGGGCTATGGAATCATCTGGAGTCCGTACCCTGTCCTGGTGCACTCAGAGCCTAGCCCAGGGGTTGATCGCAACCTGAGAAGGGTCAAAGGCCCAGAACCTTGGGCTTCCACAGCTGGAGGGGCCTTCAAAGACCCTACGGTCCAAACTCTGCCTTTCCCAGATGGATAACGGAGGCCCAGAGAAGGCATTGACTTGCCCAAGGCGGCACAGCAAACCCCCCACTGCCAGGACTTGAACCTCAGTTGAGATCTTGGAGATGTGGCTCATGGGTACAAAGGCTGTTCATACTGTCCCATCTGTGCCACTCACAGGGAGTCCCTGGGGTGAAGGGAGGGTCACTGGGCTCTGGTGGGTGGGGCCCACAAGAGAAACAGAAGAAATAGCCCCCGCCTGCCAAGCACCTGCAGTCAAGACAAGAGGAGGAGATTCTAGTGGGAAACAGGAGCCAGGGAGTGTACTCGCCCACCTAAGGTGCTCCCGTCAGCTCCCCACTGCTGTCAATTCCACCGTAAATGAAGTGTCCCTTTGGGTTAAAAACTGCCCTCTTTATAGAGGAAGTTACAAAATAATTTCCTAGCATCTCAGTATAAATGAATTTGTCAGAAGTTCTTCTGACAAATTCTTGGGGCAACAGGGGCCCAAGATCAAAGAAAGGATCCAAGGAGAAAGACCCCTACTTCCTCTTGGGATGCAGACAAAAGCTTCTAGAATTCTCTCCCCATGGGCAGCCCTGTGGCCTCATATGCTGGTTGACAGCTTGCCCCAGCACAGACAGACAGACACACACACACACACACACACACACACACACACACATACACATACACACACGTCTCATGGCCAAGGCCAGAGTGAAAGCACCAGCCTAGCAGAGACCTTCTCAGGACCAGAGCAGGCTTTCTCAGGGGTGGGGAGCTGCATGACCCTGGGGGCGCCCAAGCTGAAGCGGTGGAGTGAGGAGGGGACTTGTCCATCCCCGAGAGACCGGGACACTAGGCCACTCCCCGTCCTTCCCCTCCTCCCCCACGAGCTGGCCTGAGTGCAAGTCCATTGTGTCCTCCCTACTGCTCCTCTGGCCTGCTACCGGGGCCCCAGCCTTCGAGGGTGCTGTCTGAGTGGCCGGGACAGGGGTGGCCCCTTGCAGGGGCTGATAGCCCCCTTCCTCAGAGCTCCAGGGCCCCTGAGCCCCCGCCGATCAGGCCTCGGCCCACTCCTGGTGGCGGGACCCCTCGTCAGCACTCACGGGGGCACAAGGAGCCGTGGGCTGTGATCTGGAAAAGGACAGCCAGGTCCTCCCTCCCCGGGCAGCCCCCCACGTGCCTGGCCTCTGCTCCCACGTGTCCACTTGGCTCCCCACCTTCATGCCTCTGCTTCATGCCCTGTGTCCCACCTACTCTCCTTCTGCCCCTCACTCCCTTCACCTGCCCCCTCCCGTCCCCCTGTGCCAGCCCCAGCCCTGCAGGAGCTTCCAGAACTGCTGGATGGTATGATGAGGGTAACTCTCAGTGCTCCCGAGTGGAGCCCACCGGGCCTCCTCCCCTCCATCCCCTCCTCTCACCTCATCTGTCTCTGGGTGCCCAGCCCTGCAGGCCCGAAGGCAGGCAAGAGAGGGGAGAGGAAGCCACACTCCAGGCCCAGGCACTTCCCTCAAACATCCAAGGTGGGTTTTACTTTCCCCGTTTTACCTAAAAGGAAGCAGAGGCCCAGAGACATGAAGAGACCACCCGGCCCAGCTGCGGCCTAAACCCAGGTCTGCCCGCCTCCAAAGCCCAGGGCCTCTCTTATCTCCACTTCAGCGAGCCAGACAGCTGGGCTGACGGCCAGCCAGGGCTTGAACCTGCAGCCCTTGGGGGTCTGAGCCAGGAGGTGCTCACGAAGGCGTAAGGCACCCGCTGGGGTCGCCCAGTGCCAGGCCCCAAACAGAAAGTCAAGGCTGAGGTTCCCTGGGCTGCAGGAGGGGGAGGGAGCCCCGCAGGAGGAGGGCAGCCAGTAGAGGCTGGAGATGAGCCTGGGGGAGCCAGGCAGCACCTGCTGGGGCTGGGCTGGGGAATCCCCAACAGTGTCAGACAGGGGAGCCTGGGGCTGTGGGCTGGGGTGCTGGTCACACCGCCTTCCCCGGCTGTTACCCCCAGTGCTCAGCCAGTGGCCAGGGGCAGCCTGGCAGGGGAAAGGGCTATAAGTCCTAAGGGGCAGCGGCTGGGCGAGGACAGCCAACCATCTCTTGGGGCAGCTTCTCTTGAAGAGAGGCAGGAAGGGCACCCCTCCAAAGCTGCCACACTGACTTCCTGGGGCAGAGTCCTTGCAGGCGTTGGTAGCTCGACCTCACACAGACGAAGGGGTCCCTCTCCCTCACCTCAGGGGTCCCTCCTGGGGCAGCGCCAGCAGTGCTCAGCACCTCATCTCCCCCATTCCCCACCTGGGGGGACAGGACAGTAGAATTGGCCCCAAAGCAGTGTTCCTGGCTGGGGTGGGGATAGCGGGGCCTCAGAGCAGGGCCCCACCTTCTGAGGCCGGCCCATGCCTCTGGCTCTGTTCACACAGGTCCTGGCAGGAGTCCCTGACCTACCAGAGGCCCAGAGACTCATCACTGTCACCACTAGGTGAGTCCTGGTCCCTGGCCACCCCAGGTGGGGCTTCCCGTGGCGCACCTGCAGACAGCCTCCTACCTGGGGGACAGCCACCTGGGGCGGGCCAGGCACAGAGGGGGGGGCCAGGCACAGAGGCACCCCCAGCTGGATGCAGGTGCTGAGGGCTTGGAAATTCTCTTCTCCTCCTATTGTAGGTTCTGTTTTCTTCCCTGCTGACCCCTTCCTCGGGCAGGCTTTCCCTGAGGTGGGCAACAGGCCCCGGCAGCTCCAGGCTGCATCCCAGCAGCATCCAACCAAGAGGAAACACCCTCTTTCCTAATCCAGTGAAAACCCAGGCTGGGCTTCCACTGGCCGGGCCTGAGGCCTGGAGGTGGAAGGGGCCCACAAGAACAACAGGGCCTGGGGATCTCTGGGTGGCTCAGTGGCTTGGCGCCTGCCTTTGGCCCAGGACCTGATCCTGGAGTCCCGGGATCGAGTCCTGCATCGGGCTCCCTGCATGGGACCTGCTTCTCCCTCTGCCTGTGTCTCTGCCTCTCTCTCTCTCTCTGTCTCTCATGAATAAGTGGATAAAATCTTTAAAAAAAAAAAAAAAAAAAACAGGGACTGAGATGAGGTGGGTGAGGAGGGGGACCAAGGAAAATCCATATGTTGGAAGCCAAAGAAGGTGGAGGGGCCGTGGGAAGTCATCCTGGCAGCAGCCCGATTCCCTGGCCAACACCCACAGTCACAGGCTGGGACAGTGGCACCCACAGGCTTGTCCGGCAAAGTGGGAGGAGACCAGAAAAGGTCAACCTCTCAGAGGCCAAGGAAAGATCAGGTTTCCAGAAAGAAGGCATGGTCATGTCAGCTGCGGCCACAAAGCGTCCACTAGATTGGGCACCAATGGTCGCAAGCGACTGTAGCAAGAATGGACACTACAGGGCAGCCCGGGGGGCTCAGAGGTTTAGTGCCGCCTTCAGCCCAGGGTGTGATCCTGGAGTCCCGGGATCGAGTCCCACGTCGGGCTCCTGCATGGACCCTGCTTCTCCCTCTGCCTGTGTCTCTGCCTCTCTGTGTCTCTCATGAATAAATAAATAAAATCTTTAAAAAAAAATAAAACCATTGGACACTACATGATCTGCTGCCACCAAGGGGACACCATCCAGGGGTGGGGCTGGGGGGGATCCTGGGAGGAGAGAGTGTTGGGGGGGAGTGGGGACCCTGATGGAAGGGAGGAGGCAGGGAGGGGATGAGGCTGGGGGGTCCTGGGAGGAGACAGCATGGGGGGAGAGCGGGGAGGGGACCCTGATGGGGAGCAGGAGGCAGGGAGGGGATGAGTGCAGCAGGGGAGCAGTGGGGGACAGAGCAGGGAAGACCCAGGAGGAAATGACAAAGGGAAGGAGACAGAAAAACTGCTGCCACAGAGCCCTCCCTGCCCCCCCCCCAATGCCGAAAGTTAAAAATAGGTTGCTGGTGAAAGAGA
Source organism: Nyctereutes procyonoides (assembly GCF_905146905.1). Lineage (NCBI taxonomy): Eukaryota > Metazoa > Chordata > Mammalia > Carnivora > Canidae > Nyctereutes > Nyctereutes procyonoides. The sequence continues at coordinate 66,418,846 of NW_026575046.1, forward strand.
GACAGAATGAGAGCAGGCATCTGAGGCGAGAGGCAGGGGAGCTGGACCAGGGTGAGCACCTGCAGGCCTCAGCCAGGACGCCTGGTGCTGGTCTCTCTCACCCGGGCCCCCACCAGGGGCTGAGGACCTGCTCCTACCGCGGGAAGGACACACCCCTGCAGGCTGGCTCTGGGCACCCAGACCCGGCAGGGTGGATTACAACCCCACTGCTCAGAAGGGAAAACTGAGGCCAGTGGGATTCCTGGGGCTCAGAAGTAAAGGTGCAGCCCCCCACCACCCTCACCACCACACCACCCACCTCCGAGGGCCCTCACAGGCTGGCACCCAGCATCAAGGACGGCAGAGGAGAGGGTGGGGGCACGAGTCACAGGAGATCGGGCCACACGGGCAGGCGGGTGGCCTCCGTCTTCCTGCGTTGGCAGCTCTGGTGGGGGCACCTGAGCCCAGGGGTGGGGTGGGGGTGCGAGCTCTCGGCCCGGTGCTCCGCAAGAGGCAGATAGGGGCGCTGAGAACCAGGAGCTCTTTCTGTTCCCAGCCCGGCCTGCCCCTAAGCAGCTGGTGGCCCGGTTAGACGCCCCTTCCGGGGGCCTAACTCCCTCCTAACCCCGTGCCCTTCCTGCCTCCCTCCCAGGCTCACGTGGAGGAACTAATTAGTGGTTGGTTTGCAGAGGCAAAGCCCCCGGAACACGGAGGTGATCAGCCTCGGCCGAGACGTCGGGGCGGGGTTCTTTGCCCAACTTGAGGGCGTCATTACCTGTGTTAGCAGACAGCGTGACTATTGGATGCGGGAATAATCTCGTAGGTTTGTAAACAGCCTTTCTTCCAAGGCTCTGAGAGCTTCCCTGTAGCCAGGAGGTCAACACCACGGCAGGGAGAAGCGTGGCCCTCCACGCTCTCCTGAGGCACAGAGAGGGGAGGCCTCTCGCCCAGGGCCGCACAGCAAGTCAGCGACAGAGCGGGAGTCCGTGTTCACGGTCTGCTGAGGCCCCGGGGCGGGGGGACCCACCTTCTGTGTCCTTGCCAATTCTCTAGGTCTCTCTCCAGCCATCTCAGGACAAGCCCACCCCTGATACTTGTCTCGTGTTTTCTATCAGTTTTGATCCCCGGGTTCAGGCAGGGCTGTGGGATTATTGCTCCCATAATGCAGGTGAGGCTCAGAGAAGTGGAACCCCTTCCTAAAGATCACACAGCAACGGCAGGGAGAGCCCCGGAATCCAGGGGTCTGGACTCCCCATCCGGTGGGCAGGAGGAAAACGAGGAGGAATGAGGTGGCCCAGCTGGTGAGGAGACCCCCAGGGGCTGACTGAAGGCGGCCAGCTCCCCTCTTTGTGTCTCTATTTCTATAGCTGCTGCAGAGGGATGGGGCTGGGCATCAGCCCTGGGGTTCCCTCTGGATCTGAGGCCGCTGAGGTCTGGCCCCTGAGTCAGGCCCACTGGAGCCCTCCCAGCACGTTGGGGTGAGGGTGGGGCAAGCCCTGCGGCCCTGACACGTCTGGGGGGCCACCCACTGCAGAGGGGAGAACCCAGCCAGAAGGCCGGAGCCCCGGCCTCGTATCACGGCCGGCAGTGATCTTGGGCCAGTCCCTTACCTTCCACTCATCTCCTCATCTATTGCATATGGGACCACCTAGGTGTCCCTTCTGATCCCGGGGAATCATGACAGATGCTCCCTGGGGAGCAGCTCATGCTTGGCTGGCTTGGGCACCCAGACATGAATGAACATCGGCCCCCCAGCCTCTCCAGACCACCAGGCTACAGAGAGACACCAAGGAGGCCCTGTTCATCTTCTTGCAAAGCCACTGTCCCGAGCTCTGGCCCAGGGTGGCCAGCTCCAAACAGCACTAGCAGCCCAAATCCCTGGTTAAGGAAGACAGATGAGCTCCCCTGGGCTGCAGGGGAGGTAGGAGGTGAGTAGGACTGGAGCTGGGGGATCAGTCAGATGGAGGGGGTGGTGCTGGAGGGGGACAAGTGATGAGGAGAGGGACAACGGTCCCCAGGCCTCCTCCCGAGAAGCTGCCTTCAGGGCACCCAGGACTGCCGCCTCATAGGCTCTCGAAGTGGGTGCAGCCCCATCCCCTCCCTTCTGACCTTAGGGAAGGACCAGAAGGTCTGATCTCAGCCCAATGGCCCAGAAGAGTTGGGGGAAGGAAGCTAGCCCTGACTCCCCATCACCGGGCACAGCGCTTCAGTTTGTCAGGATCTCCCTAGACCATCTCCCTGGAGTCTCCGTGAGACCAGTCCTCCCACTTCGTTTCACAGCTGGAGAAACTGAGGCCCGGAAAGGGCTGGAGACTCTTACCCCATCACCCGGGATGGGCCTGAGCTTGGCCACGGACTTGCTGGCTGCCCCCACCCCTGGCTCCCAGTCTGTAACCTGAGTGAGCAGGAGGCCCTGGGAGGAGGGATGCTCCCTCAAGGCCTCAAGGCCCGAGAGAACCGGCCCTCCGGCCCCCATGTTGATAACAGACAGGCCCTTCCGTGGGGTGGGGGAGGAAGGTGAGGAAGGGGGGGGAACATATCTTCTCCTAAGGACGTATTACAAGGTCAACCGAAGGGGACTGTGTCCGCCCCCCATGGACCAAGTCAATGCAGTGTAAGTTGGATTCCAAGAGATGCCAGCAGCCCGGTGGCCCGATTCCTTCACACGGAAAATGGGGCTAGACAGTCCCCCTGGGGCACAGGGACAGGAAAGCAGGGAAAGGGCAGAATTGGCCAGAAGGCTTGGCTTGGGCTTGGCGTGTTGTTGGGACAGGTTAGCCAAAGGGGATGCCCCTCCCACCACCACCACCTCCACCCTCCCTGGGAACTGGGAAAGAGACAGCTCCCTCCTCCACCCAACACAGGCCAGAGGCTCCCCCCAACATCCCTGCACCTGAGCCCACTGCCCCCACCCCATTCTGTGGCGCCCTGCGGGGAGGACTGCAGGGAGGCAGTGCCTCTGCGGTGCAGGACAGGGACTTCAGGGCTTCGGGAATGCTGTTCTGCAATTCAGTGCCTCTGAGCCATGGTCTCCTGACCTGTGAATGAGAGACGAGACCTCCCTCGTGGGCTTCCTGAGATTAGGACAGCATGTGAAGTGTCTGGCACCTGCTAAACTCTCCACCGCTCCTACCTGTACGGCCGGGCCTTAGCCAAGTTCATGTCCTCATTGCTTTACCCCAGGCTCCCATTAAAGGTCTCCTGGCTGATGGCCTGATGCCAGCCCTTGCCCCCTCCCCCTATTTGTCTCCTGTACACCCTGCCATGGTGAGCTTCCCAGGGCAGCCCAGGGTGGCTCAGCGGTTTAGCGCTGCCTTCGGCCCAGGTTGTGATCCTGGAGACCGGGGATCGAGTCCCACATCGGGCTCCCTGCATGGAGCCTGCTTCTCCCTCTGCCTGTGTCTCTGCCTCTCTCTGTCTCTGTCTCTCATGAATAAATACATGAAATTTTTCTAAGAAATGCTTTAAAAAAAATGCTCACCCAAGTCTGGCCATTTCTGGGCTTAAAAAATCAGTCCTTGATGTGAGATGAAACTAAAGAATGATTTTGAACTTCGTTCAGATGTGGTCACGATTATGTTTTAAAAAAAAAAAAAGAGTCCCTAGCTTTTAGAAATGATATGTGATTTGCCTCAAAATAATCTGAGGGTTGGGGGAGAGCTGAAAGGAGCCTGGCAATTCGTTCATTGTTGAGCCAACCAGGTGGTGTGTCTATGAGGACCATTATACCAGCTCCCTGCTTTTGTGTGTGTTTGAAATTTCCTATAATAAGAAGTTTTCAAAACATGGAGGGAGAATGGATGAAAAGATGCCAGAATGTGATCATTGTTGGTGGGCACAAGGGAGTCATTATACCACATACTTTGGGGTATATTTGTACATTTTTCACAATGAAAAGTTGTTTCGCTATTGTGTTCCTAAAGGCAATTCTGTGTGCCCCTCCTTGCTGCCCCAGGATGGAGCTCCTTAGCATGGCTCCCGGGTCCACCAGGACCTGTGCCTACAGCCCCACCACACTCGTCACTGTCCCAGCTCCCTGCCCCCAGTTCCTGCCTGTACCTCATGCTCTGGGATCGGGAACTGCAGTCAGCAGCCAGACACTCCGGCCCATGTCCTGCCCCCATGCACCATGCTCTGTCCCCTTGATGGCACACCTCGAAGCCCCATCGGCCAAGGGGTCTTAGTTGAGCCCCAAAATGGCCTTCTCTAAGGAACAAGCCCAACTTCTCCTCTGGCCTCCACCCGGACGGAACTCCTCCCTGCTTCCTTGCAGTCCCTACCATCCACGCCACGCAGCCAGGGACCCAGGCTGCAAGGGGCAGGGTTTATCTCTGTCTTCGTGCTCCCAGAGCCTAGCACCAAGCCTGAAGCTCAGTTATTGTCCATGGAGTATCTATTGAGAGGTCCCGTGTAACCCCAGACATCATCTGGCTGCCCAAATCCCAAAGAACTGGGATCATTTCCTGAGGTCACCCTGCCCCCTATTGGTGGAAAGCAGCTTTGCAGGGATGGGTGGAAGCAAAACTGGATTCCTGGCACCCTCAAAGCCCGTAGGTCATGCAGCAGAGCTCTGACTAGGCTCAGACATGGGGGAAGCCCGCCAGAGAAACACGCAGAGCCCAATACCGTCAGCCTCTTTTCCCACCCCTCGGGCCTCCCATGTCAACCCACTGAAGACCTTCCTTAGGAACATACGCTCCCTCAGGTCACCTGACTTTTGCTTGGCCCCTCAAGCGCATACCTTGTCTCTCCCTGGACCTGGCCAGCTCCTGGTGAGTCTTCAAGGCATACCCTGAACATCCCTCCATGTGGACACCTCACTGTCACCCACGTGCAGAGTTACTGTGTCACTCTACTACAGCCCAACCACATCCCTCAAGGGTAGCACTTGTCGCCTGTGTTACTGGGGTAACCACCTCCTTGCCCAGACCACAGAGTCCTTGAGAGAGGATACTTGGTCTCAGTGTGGCAGAGACCCATTAAGAACTGAACTCATGGGTTTGGTTTCTACCACTATTGCCAAAGCTCCCCGCTGCCCTGGGGGAGGAAGGCTGACTCATCAGACAGGAGGAGGTGGCAATTTTTATCTCCCTTAGGAAGAAACCAAGACTTCCTATTTCTAATGTCTAGAACTATCCTGTCCAGTATGGCGGCCACCAGTCCCATGTGGCCCTCAGACAGCTGAAGGTAGCTGACCTGCCCCCTCCCTCATCAGCAAGGACTTCTGCTCAGACGGCTGGAGCCATCCCAGAATAGAGTACTTAAGGCAGTGAGCACCCTATAACTGGGGGCATTCAGTGCACCCTGGGGACACCTCCTAAAAATCAGCGGCCACCTCCAAGTGTGCTCAGGACTCTCGGGTGACTCCTAAGCTGTCCTTCAGACCTCATGCCATTCAACAACATTTCGTGAGTGCCTGTCTGAGCCAAGTGCTAAGCTGAGCACCAGCAATATAATGGGGAGGGACCATTTGATCTCTGGGGGACAAAAACCATCACCGTCGCCACCACCCTGATTGAGAACCACTGTCCCAGCTCCTTCTGCTAGGTAAGCATAGTCCCTGGGAGAAATGGGTGGCAAAGAGGCATTTGTGTTGAGGGTAAAGGAAGGGAGCGGCCCCCCTGCAGGTGGCTGGTTTCAGGATTTCCACCGGGCAGATTCCTCTGTCCTTGCCCACCGGCTCTGAGGCTGTGCGCCCCTGGAGAATTGCTGAGAGGGTCCCTGGGGAGCAGCCCCAGTTGCTGGGGGACAGGACACCCCCACTTTGGCCTCAGAAAAGACGTGTTGCTAGAACAGAAGCTTGGCAACAGAGCAGGGACCCAAGACCGGACAGCAGCGCCCCCTGTGGCAGACGTTGAGGCGGGCAACCTGGAAAAGGAAGCAAGACTCTAGGCTCCTGGAGAATGGAGGCTTTCCTTTGGGATGCTGTAAGCCCCTGGGGTTCGTGTCCACGCAGGGACACGGGGTGGAGGGGGAGCCCCCCAGAATATGTATTGCACTTCCAGCCATTTTCAGGGTTGGGCCTCTATCACACTCTAACTTGAGAATATTTTAGGTGACACTACCTGTGCATCCCAAGGGTGTGAAGCATTTATACCTGCAACTATCATCTCAGTATCCCTTTCCCCTCCTTCCTGCCGCTGGTCACAGTGCTCAGCATGGAGAAATCAAACAAGAATAGGTGAGGAAGGAAAGGAAGGAGGGAGGGAAGGAAACTCGTCCTTGATTATCATGCAGCTGGGAAGATGGTGCCTGAAAACAGACACAGCCACCAGAATTATGAACTCAGAGAAGCTTAGAGCTGGAAGGGATCTAGGGCCACAAGTGGAGAGCTCTGCTCCATGCAGCTGTCCCTCCAGCAGCCCTAATGGGGTCGGTGCACTCAGCTGCTGCCATGCAGGGTCAACAGAGCCCTCTGCTCTTGATGGAAGCCCATCCCATGTGGGACAGGCATGGCCGGGTTAGAGTTCTGCTAACCCACAGAAAAACATTAGAACTAAATAGACAGAGCATTGGTGTGACTGCAGACAAGGTACAAAATTCATGCCCCACATACACACCCAACAATAGCCAATTAGAAATGTAATGGGAAAAATATCCTATGCACAATGGCCAACCAAGACTATAAAAAACCTAAGAGTAAACTTTAATGAGAAATGTCCAAGTCCTATGCAAGGAACACAATAAAACTTTACTGAAGGACATAAAGAAGGCCTGAATAAATGGAGTGATATATCATGCTCCAGATGGGAAGACTCGATAATAGGAAGATGTCAATTCTTCCCAAATTAAATCTATAAATTCAATGCATTTCCAATCAGAACCCTAAAGGGATTTTTATAGAACTTGACAGGCTGGTTTTAAAGCTCACTGGAAAGAATAAACAAGGAAGAATCACCAAGAACATTTTTGAGAAAAGAAGAAAAATGAGATGAGACTTGACCTACCAGATATCAAAACATGCTATAAAGCTAGAGTAATTAAAACGGGGCAGAGTTGACGCATCAAAGGAACAGAACAAAGACTCCAGAAGCCATGCTATGGGGAGCATGGGAATTGGGCAGTATGCAGGAGCAGCATTCAGGCGGGAGGACATGATGGGCTAGTTGGGATACCAACAAATAGTGTGAGAATTTTCCTTACCCCCTTGGAAAACGAAACAGTAAGTATTGCTGTTGTTGTTGTTGTTGTTGTTGTTGTTGTTGCTATTAGTGTTACTATATCTCACATGATGCCCAAAAGTCCATTCTAGAGAGATCAATAACCTGAACACTTTTTACCATCTGTCCGATATTTGTTCATCTCGGTGTAAGGAAGTTCTTTCTAAGCTAGACATGAAATCCAGAAACCACAAAGGAAAAGTCAGACAGCTCCAACTATCTAAAAATTTAATGTTTCAGGGACCTGGGTGGCTCAATCGGTTAAGCGTCTGACACTTGACGTTGGCTCAGGTCATGATCTCGGGTTGTGAGATCGAGCCCCAGGTCAGGCTCTGCACTAGGCATGGAGCCTGCTTGGGATTTTCTCTCTTTCTCTACCTCTGCCTCTCCCCTTGCTCCCCTCCCACCCACCCACCCATCCCCACCCCACCCCACCCGCCGCCAGTGTAACATTTCGCGGTGTCACTAAGCTAAAAAGCAAATGAGATTCAGAGAAATATTTACAACATCTGTAATAAATGAGGGGCTATTGTCCTACAAATCAGTAAGAAAGGACTATCTTGAATTAAGAAAAAAAAAAGATTGCAGGCAGGTTGGTGGCAAAGGGAGGAAAGTCTAGGGCATGTGCGTTGAAGAGGAGGTCACCGAGGGCCATGGGCTGAGTCCACTGGGGACCCCTGAGAGACCATGTAGAACACACGAGGATTGCTCGCCTAGGGGGCAAGGAGGCGGATTTTACCTAGTAAGCCCTGGTCCACATTGGTAGAGAGCCAGGTATTACCCTCCTACTCCATCTGTCTAGACAGAGCTTGTTCTAGGGACCAAGAACGTCCTCAGGCAGAGGGAGCAGAGAATAACAGTGGGCAGACTGCGCAGGGGACCTTCCTGTGGTTGAGAGGACACAGGCACGGTGCCAGGCACTTGCCACGGAATATCTCATTTAGTCATTGCAAAAACCCTAAAAGGCAACTATTATTACTATTACTCCCATTGCACAGTTGAGTAAACTGAAGCTCCAAAAGGTTGAGTGAATTTGCCCAAGATCCCACAGTTAGGCCAGTGGAGGAGCGGGACCTCAGGGCAGGTGCTGCTCCAGTTCCTGTGGTTGCCTCTGCGTAGTGACCCTCGGAGGGCACAGAGCGGTGTGGAAAGGTGCCTCTTACCTTTCTCTTTACGCCCAGCCGTATTACCAAGGCTCTTTTTGTTATTTTCGTGTTGCGTTGCTTTGTTCTGTTTTTACTCTAAGCTTGTGTTCCTTCTATAACTTAAAAAAAGGTTGTGTGACTTGTCCAATCACAATGTGTAAACCTGAAATTAATATATCGTTGTATATCAACTATACTTCAATAAAATTGAAAGATATTGGGATGCCTGGGTGGCTCAGTGGTGCCTTCAGCTCAGGGTGTGGTCCTAGAGTCCCGGGATCCAGTCCCACATCAGGCCCTGCATGGAGCCTGCTTCTCCCTCTGCCTGTGTCTCTGCCTCTCTCTCTGTGTTTCTCATGAATAAATAAATAAAATCTTTTTTAAAATTTTGAGAAATATTTTTTTTCAAAGGTTGTGTGTTTTTTGTTTTGTGTTTTTCTAACTTTTTAGATCCTTAGCCTGGGATCTGGGGAAAAAAAATTACTGGTACAGAAATGTTTGTCTGAGTGGTGTCACTTGTAGACATTACTTCTTCAACACGGTTTGTATGTGGCTTGGTAGCCATCCCAACCAGCAAATAAACAGGCATGAATACGGATTTGGGAAGCATTTGTTGAGAGCAATTTAAGTGCAGGGCAGAGTGCCAGACACCATGGGGGATTTCAGAGATGCCATGTTTCATCCCTCAGAGCAAGGGAAAGACGTACTGAGGAAATAGACCCGATAAGGCTTGGTCAGGAAGTGGGTGGGGTCCATGGGAAAGGCGCCTGGTAGGGGTGGATTTACTGAAGAAAACAGATTCTGAGTCTCAGGGCCCTTCACCTGAATGGGATCCATCCAGGAACCAATCTGGTCCTGTGTGTTTATGAAATTTGCAAGAGAAAGATGTTTTGATATTTTAGACCCAATGGGCTAAGGCCCTAGTCTTTTGTCTCTCAATGGAGTCCCCTGATGTTGCTCATCTCAAGTTGGGTTGTGTTAGACTAGATGCCCCGTGGGCTTGGGGACCTGGTGAAGGGCAAGCTGAGTTGGGGAAAATGCTTAATTTGGGTTCAGGAGGAAAGGTACACATATGTGATTCTCAGTGACTTCCATCTAGATCAGCTATTGCTGGCCATTCTGGTTGTAGGAACACCTTCCAGAAATAGTCCTACCTCCTGCTGGATTGACTCAGCAGGTGAAGACAAAATGATGCAGGGTCAGACACCATGACACGAATGCATCCCTTGGCCCCTGGCAAGGGGCATGTGGCTAATGCGGGAGAAAAAGGCTCCTTATGTACACAGCCAGCATCTAACCTCTAGAACATTCTTGCAGTTGTCAGTTGTATAATATTTTCATTTTCAAGCATTTTCATTTTCCTCGACTTCTGGTCCAAAGAGACATCTTCTCACAGAGCTCCTGGGTGGCTGATTCAGTTAAGCATCTGACTCTTGGTTTTGGCTCAGGTCATGATCTCAGGGTCCTGAGATCGAGCCCACATTGGGCTCCACACTGGGCATGGAATCTGCTTAAGATTCTCTCTGCCTCAAAAAAAAAAAAAAAAAGATTCTCTCTCCCTCTGCCCCCTTCTCTCTCTCTCTCTCTCTCTCTCTCTCTCTCTCTCTCTCTCTCTCTCCTCTCCCTCTCAAATAAATAAATAAATCTTTAAAAAAAGACATCTTCTCCCTTCATATTAGCAAAATCTCAATAATTTAACATATTCAGTTATAAATACATGGTTATTTTTTTTGTATTGCACAGACAGAATGTATCAAAATTTCATTGTTGGGCAGATCCAGCTAGCAAGTCTGTACATGTGTGAGGTCAGTTTACACATCTAAACTATGAACAAAATAATCAGCTAACATAATTACCACAATTTACCTTCCTATTCTCTTTTTTAAAATGCTAATGAACACTATCATCGTATGAAGCAATCAAAATGTAGATGAAATTGTAGGAAATAAAAACTATTAGAGATGTGTGTCAGGCACCTAATTAAAATATTATATTATTTCTATGAACTCTGTGATGTTTATGGTAGTTCTTTTAAATTTGCAATTTGTTTTGTAACTGCCTTTCTCCTTTTGAATAAAAATTCATATTTGAGCTTAAATTCAAGCGGGGAGATTTTTTTCCGGACTTTGTGTTATTTTGCCTAAAGAGGGCCTCCACAATTACATATACATATTAGACTTATACAAAAATTCTGGATCTGCCCCTACTTCTTGGAAGATGTAATTTATTAAGTCATATTAATGGAGGGATGAAATTCTAGAAGTAGAGTGGGAGGATCAGAAGACAGCCCCAAAAAATCCAGACATTATGTACATCTAGACTCAATAAGGGGGGCTCAAAAGTTTCCCTGGGCCAGACCATGCCCCTGGAGCCTCCATATGCCTGACCCACTGTCCCACATGATGTGGCATCCCTTTTCACCTGAGCCAGCATCCAACTTCTCTAGGTGCTCCATCATGGAGGTGGTGAACTCAATGGTCCTTCATGCAACTCATCAGGTATTTCCAGCATCACTTCCCAGGCAGAGGGTAGAACTGCACTTCTCCATTCCATCTGAAGCTGGGCACAGCCACATGAGCTAAAACTTAAGATCCAATGCTAATCCATCACATCCCCATCCCACCTCTCTAGTGATTAGTAATTGTGGAAATATAGAAGACAAGAAACCTCCACTGGCCTAGGTCCCTCTGTAATTACAATGGATAGACTCCATTGGGTGGAGCTAACCTGCATTGGGTATTGTGAAAGAAAGAAGATTTTCTTATGTTGAGCCACTGAGGTTTGGGGGCTTATTCATTACTGCAGCATAACTCACCTCATCCTGACAGAGGCATTAAATGGAGGAGCTCAGGCTGCTTAGCCCAATGTGAGGCCCTCAGACTACTTGTTAGGATGTCTGTTCATATTCCACCCCCAGAGAGCACGGCTCATGAGTCAAAGCATACCCTGCTGGGGCAAAAGGGGCTGCAAGGGATGTGTGACACTTCCAACAGGAAGATGACAAGGCATTTTCACTTTTACCAGGACATTGCTCTTAACCCTCCGCACTCAACATGTGGATGGCTGGATAAACATTCCTGCTCAAAAAATGGGAAGGAGAAGGAGGCATGAAGTAGTCAGTGGGCCTTAGCCATTCTGAAATCCAGCAGGGCATGATCATAATAAGATCCTGGATCGTCCTGCCCCCGGGCAGTCCAGTCCTGCCCCAGGGAGTCAGTCTTCCATAGCTCTTGGCTTAGGACACTAAGTTCTCATAAGAAATGCTCCTATTTGAAATACAGTAGCTTTTTCAGTCTGAATCCCACTCCTCGAGGACTTTTCCTTTTCAATTGTCTCTATCTTTTTCAGTCTGAGTGGGTAGTGCTATTACCAATACAATACTCTAAAAAATTGTGTGAGGTTCTTATGAATGTTATGGAGGTTTATTATAGTAGACAAAACTTCCAGCCACAAATCTCCTTCAGAGAGGCCCTGCTCTACCTTGGGTTGTGAGTCAGGGCACTGCATAACCATGTCCTCAGGATTTTTAACAGCCTTCCTGATTGGAAAAGTTGGTCTAAGAGTCATATCCTAAAGATTCTTCTAGAAGACCTGTTGTCTATCTGAAAGTATGACACACAGCCTTAAATCTCTCTAAGGTCGTGACAAAGAGTCTTAAAACTGCACCCCTGACTTGATTTTTACAGTGAAGTCATTTCTTAGTTTGAAAATCTTTGGCTAGCTGAAAAAGCTGTGCTGGGCCCTCTCTGTTTTCTCTAAACTCTGCGCAAAAACCAAACAGGTCAGAGCACCTGGCTGGCTCATTTGGTAGTGCATGCAACTCTTGATCTTGGAATCATGAGTTCAAGCCCCACAATGGGTGGAGAGATTGCTTAAAAAAAAATAAAAAGAAAAAAAGAACCAATCAGCTCACTATTCCCTCTTTTTTCAGTGTTATCACAAGGAGCTAGCAAGCTCAGCACATGCTCAATAGGTACCCCTTCTCTCTTCCAGGTGACTTCAAGAGACAATCTTCCTTAGTCCTCTTTTTTTCCAATAATTTCTTCACTGTTGCTTTTTTAAAAATTTTTAAAATTAAAATATAACACATATATAAAATAGTTCATAACTCATAGAGGTAGAGCTTGAAGAATTTTCCCTGGCTGACATACCCACATACCCAATACACAGTCAGAAAGAAAACATTACCAGAAGCCCACTTACAATTTTTCTGACACTAACTTCATTGGGAAATGATTGTCCTGACATTTCACACTCTAGATCCATTTTTTTAAATCTAAGTTTACTGAGATATAATTTACCTATTCATACTTTTTGGCAAAGGCATCCAGTCATTTGATCACACCACAATCAAAATATAAAATATCTTAATTACCTCCCAAAAAAAGTTTCCTTGTGCCCCTCAGTAGTCTGATCCCACCACCCCCGCAGCCCCTCACAGTCAACCATGAATCTTTGCCTAGTGTATTTTTCAGAATGTTATATAATGGGATAATATTATAGAAAGTAGACATTTGAGCTGCTGTCACTTAGTGTAACACGTTTGGGATTCATCCACTGCCCTGAATGTTTACTCATTTCTTCCACAGTGTCCTTTGTTGGTAGAAATTTTATATGTCGGGATACTGGCTTATCTCTTTTTTTTCTCTGCCTTATAACTTTGTGCTTTTGAAGATTTATCTGATAATTTCCCTACCATGACAATATTCTTCCTTTTCTTCAGTTAACTTTATGATTAGATAAATGTAAGACCTAAATGTGAAAGCTCTCCTTTTATGTGAAGTTAGTTTACAGATGGCCAAATGGTAGAATATATTTGCGATATCGAAAATGGACAAGCAATTAACATCTAGATATAAACTCCTGCAAATCAACTAAAAAAGAGAATACTGTGAATTCTTAAAAAACAAAAAAAAAAGGAAGATTAAAAGGCACTTTACAAGCAATAAGCCCCAAGTGCTAATAAGCATATGAAGAGGTGCTCAGAATCATTAGTAATCCGAAAACGCAAAGTAAAACAGTGAGCTATCATTATGCCTGTTAACTTGGCAAAAATTAAAAAGCTAGATAATGCCAAGTGTGAGTATTATGTGCAAGTAATGTAGGGGAACAGGAACCCTTCCTCACATGATGCACGTGACATAAGGACCAACACAGCCACTATCCACAGCATCTGAAACTATTTGGGATATATACCCATGAGGGAATTACTGGGTTTATAGAAGAGATAGATAGATAATAGATAGATAGATAGATAGATAGATAGATAGATAGATAGATTTACATATTTATATAGATTTAGATTTCAGTTGCCTAAGAAACTGCCCACAAGCCAGAGACCTACTAAGCTGGAAGAGATACTCACTGCAAAATCATCTTCGTTGTTCTGTTCTCTGTGTGTTACACACTCACATGCTAGGGGGTGGGTAGTGGTCGTGGTGGTGGCAGGTTGTTGGACGCTACCTGAGTCCAACACTGGAGGAATGATTACCCATTCTGGGTGCTCACCATGGAATACTGAGCAGCAGTTGGAAGCTATCGATTAAAGATACATATAGCAAAAATGGGTGAAAGAAACAGAATGAGACAGGGCACACAGATCCATTTACAAAAGATAAAAATACATACAGGTGAAACAATAGCACATGTAAAACACATAAACAAAAATATATATTAACACATTAGAGTTCACAGAGTAACACATTGGGAGGAGAGGAGTAAAAGTGTAGTATAGGGATGAAGGTTAATGAGGAAAAAATGTTTTTGAACATTAGAGGACTTGTATTACATGACTCCAAGACTTACACAGCTACAGTAATCAAGATGTATGGCGTTACCATCAAGATGGACAAATAGATCAATGGAACAGGATAGAGTCTACATATTAAGGCCAATTATAAATAAACCACAGGTATACCTTCCACAGAGTTTTTACAAGGGTATAAAAGCAATTCAGTGGAGAAGGGAAGAATTGAACACTCACACACAGAAAGCGAATTTGGATCCATAACTCCAAGCATAGGGAAAACTAGCTGAAAAATGATCATAGACCTAAATGCAAAACCAAAAACTAAGAAACACAAGAGAAAACATCACAAAACATAACAAAAATCTTTGTGACATTAGGTTAGGCAAAGATTTCTTAGCAGCAACACCAAAATACTAAGCCATAGAAGCAACAATTGATAAATTGGATTTTATTAAAATTAAGGGCATTTATTTGCTCTTTGAAAGACCGAGTGAAACACAAAGAAAAAAAAACTGGCAAACTATTTCTTTCATGAAGTGCTCACATCCAGAATAAAGAACTGTCAAAACCCAGGAAGAACACAAACAACTCAAAAAGGGGGGGGAGGCAGGAAATTTGAAGGCAAATCATCAGATTTACCAATGACAAACACCAGAACAAGTGCTCAATATCATTAGCCATTAAGGAAACTCAAAGGAAAACTACAATCAGATCACCAGTTAGAATGACTGAAGTGAAAGAGACTGACCATAACAAATATTGGTGCTCCTGTGAGGTGTGTAGGGAACCTGGAACTCTCAGACACTGCTGGTGGGGACATGAAATGGTGCAGCCACTTTGGGACGCAGCCTGGCAGTTTCCTTACAAGTTATACATACTCCGGGCAGCCTGGGTGGCTCAGAGGTTTAGCGCCTGCCTTCGGCCCAGGGCGCGATCCTGGAGTCCTGGGATCGAGTCCCGCGTCGGGCTCCCTGCGTGGAGCCTGCTTCTCCGCCTCTCTCTCTCTCTCTCTCTCTCTCTCTCTCTCTATGTCTATCATGGATAAATAAATAAAATCTTTAAAAATAAAACAAGTTATACATACGCTCTGCCCTATGACCTAGCCATTCCACTCCTAGACATTTACCCAAGAAAAAGGAAAGCATCTAAATGGACTTGGACGGGAAGGTGCACAGCAGCTTTATGTGTAATAGTGAAAAACTGCAAACAACCCAAAATGTCCATCAACAAGTGAACAGATCAACAAATTGTGGTATATCGATACAATGTAACACTATAGAATAAATCTTACTTAGCCGTAGAAAGGAAGAAACTACTGATACATGCAACCACAGGGGCGAACCTCAAAGTAATTACGTTGAGTCCTAAGAAGCCAGACACAAGGGCGTACGGTTTGCATTTACATAAAATCCTAGGAAATGCAACCTAACGCATGGTGACCGGAAGCAGAGGAAGGGTCGTCCGGGAGGGAAGGGAACTTGCAGGGACGCGGGGTGTGTAAGAGCGTGATCGCAGCGGTGCGTGCGCGAGAGCTCACAACTGCCAGAGGCATCAAACTGTACACCTTAGGCCACTACGTGAACCTGCTGCTTTTAAAAAAGAAAGAGGGAATGTCGCGTCCGGGGGAAACGGCCCCGTGAGCGGCAGAGCGCAGCGCAGACGCACAAGTCCGGCCCCGAGCTCCCGGGAAACCGAGCCTGGAAGAAAGTGCTGGAAGGGGCAGAGGCCGAGTTAGCGATTGCCGGTGGGCGGGACCTCGCGGCCGGCCCCGCCCCGCCCCCCGCGGCCCCGCCCCCCGCGGCCCCGCCCCCCGCGGCCCCGCCCCCCGCGGCCCCGCCCCCCGCGGCCCCGCCCCCCGCGGCCCCGCCCCCCGCGGCCCCGCCCCCCGCGGCCCCGCCCCCCGCGGCCCCGCCCCCCGCGGCCCCGCCCCCCGCGGCCCCGCCCCCCGCGGCCCCGCCCCCCGCGGCCCCGCCCCCCGCGGCCCCGCCCCCCGCGGCCCCGCCCCCCGCGGCCCCGCCCCCCGCGGCCCCGCCCCCCGCGGCCCGCCCCGCCCCCGCGGCCCGCCCCGCCCCCGCGGCCGGCCCCGCCTCCTCGCGGCCCCGCCCTCCTCGCGGCCCCGCCCTCCTCGCGGCCCCGCCTCCTCGCGGCCCCGCCTCCTCGCGGCCCCGCCCTCCTCGCGGCCCCGCCTCCTCGCGGCCCCGCCCTCCTCGCGGCCCCGCCCCGGCCCCCCGCGCCCGCCCGCCGCCACCTGCCGCTCGGCCGCGTCCGCACCTGCGCCCGGTCCGCCCCTGCGCCGCGCCCGCCATGGTGAGGGGTCGGGGCGCGCGGGGTCCGGGGGAGGAAGGGCGGGCCGCGGGCCGGATCGCGGGGCCGGATCGCGGGGCCGGACCGCGGGGGCGCGTCCCTGCGAGCCCCTCGCCCGCCCCCGGGCTCCGGGAGCCGTTTCCCCGCCCCGCTGCCCCCCGCGCCCCCGGCGGCGGCCCAGCGCGAGCTGAGCCCGGGAGAGCGGCGGTGGCGCGGCCGGGTGACAGCGAGCCGCAGCCCGGGCCTGGCCCTGCTCCCGCCCGCGTCCCGGGGCGCCCCGCCGCTGCACGCGGGGCGTGGTTTTGGGTGGGGGTGGAGAGGCAGCTGGTGCGCCCGGAGACACACACCCCCACCCCCCTAACCGCCGAGGCGGTTCTCTTGCACGTTGAGGGGAGGGGGGCGTCTGTGTGTCTGAGTGTGAGTAGCGGGGTGGTCGGTTCTGCGCTCCTCTGCCCACCGGGCCCGCGCTCCGGGCCCGCGCTCCGTGCGCCCGGCGCTGCTCCAGGGCCTCAGAGCCTGCCCCTGTGCCTCGCTTGAGGCCTGTGCCCAGCCAGGGGGCCCTGATTACACGGGGTCAGCGCTCCTGCAGGCTGGGTCTCCCCCAGGAGGGCCCTGGCCCTCTGCTCGGGCCCTGCTTCAACACCCTTACCCTCGGAGAGGTGAAGGGGAGCCCTGGCAGGGGAGGAGGGGAGCCTCTAGACCCAGGACGGCTCTTCTAAACAGCCTGTCTCTGGTCCCCAAGCCTCAGGAGCAGTCAGGACTGCGGTGACAGCTGAGAAGGCACTTGGAAAGCTGTGGCTTGGAGGGACAGGAGGTGGGGAGAGAGGCTGGTTGTGTGGTGTGCAGAGGCCCCAAAGATGCAGGGCAGGGTGGGTAATCAGTAACCCGAGCGAGTGCACACTCCCCCAGATGGCCCGGGCCAGGCCTGACCTGTGATTTACTAAGCAAACACTGCCCCTTCCCCCGCTGGGATTCCAGCTCTCAGAGGGGCTGGGCACGTCAGCCCCAGGCTGTGAAACTTGGGGGATCCTGGAGGACTCTCAAGGGCAAGGGGTGCCTCCTAGGAGCTCACCGGTACCCACCTACTTCTTTCTGGGCCAGGGAACTAATAAGCAGTGGGTTCTGATGCCTGGGCTGACATCATTTATCAGGTTGCCTGGATACACTGACCAGGCTTATCAGCCACTGAGAAAGAGCCAGCTCTGGAATGGAGCAGGGGTTGGGCACAGGATGCAGATCTCACAGAGCCAAGCTCAAGCCAGATCAGTCAGGAGAAAACAAGTGTTTTCAGGAGGGAGGGAAAGATTGACTTAGAGGAGGCTGCAATGCTTTCCAGTTGGACCCCAGGCCTGCAAGGCCTATCAAGCCAGCCGGCCCCAGGGAGTCTCCTTTAACGGATGCAGATGGCACCCCCTTAGTAACAGGGGAATTTACTGAAGTGTCCCCTTGGCTCCTCTTGCTGATCTGAAAGTGGAAGTTCTGGGTCCCTTCTGGCTCTGGAGCCCAGGGAGGTGAGTGCCCCAGGGCCACCTCGCTGGAGAATGGCAGATCTGGGGCCTGAACCAGCCCTGCCAACTCCCCCCAGGGCTGCTTGTGAAGCTAAATTAACCTCCCTCCCATCCTCCACCCCACTTAGTGGCTCACTTTCCCTCAGCTCTCTGGAGTTTCTGTTTCAGCAGTTTCAGTGCTGGGATCCCTGATGCAGTGCCTAGGTCTGGATCCACCCCCCCCACCCCCCCAGGAACAGAACCGGCCTTTGCCTCCTTCTGTGCCTGAGGGTTCCACTCTTGGCCCATACCCTGCAGGTTTGGGCTGCCTCGAGGGCACTTTGCACACACAGTAGGTCAACAGGCTGAGGCACTAGGTTTGCCAGTCGCCCTCAGCCAGGTTAACTTCCACTTTGGGTCTGAGCTCTGGCTCAGGCTCCCCAGGCTGATGGAGTAGAAGAGAAGGTGGGGATCTGGAACCCCTAGGCCTGGCAGCTAGTACTGAGGCTGCATGGGGGCATGATGAACACCCACTGGGAGGTAGTTCCAGGGAGTGTCAGAGGTGGTGTGGCCAAGAATCAGCTGGAAGGTGTGGTCAGTGCTGGCTCCTTTCCCTGGGGGGCCCGGGATGCAGACTCAGACCCACTTTGAGAATGATGCCTGTGCTCACGGGCTGAGGGGGATGTGCGTGTGCGTTTGTATGGGGGAACCGTGCTCTTTTTCCCTTTCCAGGCCTAGATTCCTTGAGTAGCAGGGTGGCCGTGGGGGTGAACTGGATACAGTCCACAGCAGGAAAAGGAGGCTTAGACAGTTGTGGGTACTCTTTCTGAAAAGTTGGGTAGTAACACATTTGCATCTGGGCTTGGTTTTGCTTTTACTCTCATTATCGTAAGAAACCTATGGGGCGGGGCTCTGTCGGGCTTTGGGGGCAGGGGTTGGGGGGTTGCTGAGCCCCAGTGACTTACATCACACCTTAGGATTTTCTGACCTCTGAGCAAAGTGTCAAAACCTAAGAACCTATCAGTATGTGAGCCAGGGCCCCACCTCCAGGGCCGGGTGCCACCGTCAACAACTCCCTGTGGTTGCTTTAGGCTGTGCCCCCCCCAGAGCACCCGCAGAGGTTGCCTGAATGCCCCTCGTGACCAGGGCCCTCCTCTGGGTCCTGTAGAAAGAATGCCCGTGGGCCTCTGTTGCCTCTCCTAGGCTGGCAAAGCGCACAGGCTAAGTGCTGAGGAGAGGGACCAGCTGCTGCCAAACCTGAGGGCTGTGGGGTGGAACGAGGTGGAAGGCCGAGACGCCATCTTCAAGCAGTTCCATTTCAAAGACTTCAATCGGGTATGTCAGCGGATGGGACAGTGTCTGAGACTGGGGCGGACAGGGTTCTCTCCCTCAAAGCCCTGCTACCCAAGACCCTCAGACACTACCCTAGTCAGGTTGACTTGGAGTGTCACCCCTGGGGACTGGGGAGCTGGGACCTGGGTTCTCCATATACCTGGAACTCTTAGAAACGATCCTCAGAGGAGATGGGTCAAGTAGGATACAGAGGTACATTTTAGCAGATAACCAAAAACTGGCCAAGACTCAACATCTCTGCGGTGTTTCCACCGTAAGGCAGGATCCTAGAACAAGACATTCCTCCTACTGAAGGGCCACCTTGAACTGCAGTGCAGAACCAGCCATGGGGTGCTAGGGGGTGACTGAAGCTGGAAGGGTCTTGTGGGGAGCCAGTCCGGCTCCCGCACCTAGGCTCTGCACCACCGGCCTCCCTCTCAGAGTGCTAACCTGCGTCTCACTTCACCACCGCAGGCTTTTGGCTTCATGACGAGGGTGGCCCTGCAGGCTGAGAAACTGGACCACCATCCTGAATGGTTTAACGTGTACAACAAGGTGAGCGGTGCGTGCCCTGAGTTCTGAGGGCCCTTCCTTGGGCTTCCCTCAGGGCCTCCCAACCAAAGTTTGCCTGTCTGCCCCTCCTGGTCCTTTGGGCTCTTTTCTAGAATCATCAGGAACACCCCTGCCAAACAGTCAGGCTCACTACAAATTAAAGAATTGCACGTGGAAACACTCAGAGGATTTGCGGGCGGGGTAGACAATAAGTAGACGTTAAGAAGGCGGAGCCCACAGAAGGCAAGGCTGTGGGGAGGGGCCACGGTCCCTGCTGATAGCTCCCAATGGGTTAGATCCTCCTGGAGGTGCGGGGGAATGAAGAAGTAGGAACCTGAGCTAAGAATCAAAAAGTAGGAACCACGCTCGACAAGCAGACAGGATTGACTGCGGGCGAATGAGCGTGGCCATTCAACAGCCACTGCGTGCCAAGACGGGAGGGTTTGCACTGCTGCTAGTGACTCTTGGGAGGAGCCCCCAGGGGAGAGAGGGGTGCCAGGGCCCGTATCTCTGGTTTGATTCCAGGTCCACATCACCCTGAGCACCCACGAGTGTGCCGGCCTTTCAGAACGGGACATAAACCTGGCCAGCTTCATCGAACAAGTAGCGGTGTCCATGACCTAGGCCCCTGCCTTCCTCTCTGAATGCTTCAGGTGAAGGGGGTGACTGAACTGGGAACCCAGGGAGGGAATCGGGAGCCCTGAGATGTCGCTGCAGCTAGAACTGCCAAGTGGACCCTGCTGTGGAAGGAGATGCCAGCACCAGCACCGACCTTTCTTCCCCACACCCCTCTTCATCCCCGGCGCTTTGTCACACGCTCGCTCAGCACCATTTTCCCGGCACAGTAACGGTCTCCTTGCCAGGCCATGTCCTGCTCCCTTTCTAACACATTTCCCAGGAAGCAGTGTCTGAGATGCACACTGTCTTATCTTAGAAACCAGAACCTAAAGTCAACCCCTTTGTGTGTGACAGAAACACCTGTGCTTTTATGCCTCAAATAAAACTGTCACTTGGCCTTGGGCTCTAGAACCTTCTTTTCCACAGGTCAGTCCAAATTGGAGTCAACAGGCATTTAAAGCCCTTACTCCATGGAAGGCACTGTTTGAGGCACTGGAGGGGAAAGTGGGACCTGACTACCCTGTCTTCATGGAGTTCATGATCATGTAGGGAATTATGCAGGACGCGGTTAACCACACTAGGCAGGATGAATGATGTCGATGCTAGAGGCAAGGGTAAGAAATGAGCTAAAGGAACATGAGGCGATTGACAGGGGTGTCTGGAGGCTTCAATGACTTGTGCCTTAAAGATCAGAATGGGATTCTTGAGGCAGGGATGGCTGAAGGGCGCCATGAATAAAAGTAAAGGACTGAATAAAAGTGTGGCGGTCTGAGGTTGCATTATGCCCTTCTTGGTCCACAACATCCCATGGGGAGACTTCTAATCCTGATAGTTTCTTACGGTTTTTTAGAGACTTAGCCAGAGTCTTCAGGTTTGCTTGCCCTTACTGTGTAAGGGAGAGGACAAAAATCCTAGCTTAGGAGGTGACAGATTATTTACCATCCTAGCAGTTAAAGAGCAGATTCCTACAGATCAGTCCTCCAACCTAGGATAGACGACTCCACCTCCCGGATAGACTGTTACCACTAATATGCTGTAACTGGGAGGAGTGGGGGGCAGAGAGCACAGTCTCCTCTCTCTCCAGTGCACGCCACATGGGTGGCATTCTGCATATGCCATTACGCAAGATTTGGGGAAGCCCTTCTCCCGATGGCTTCTCATCTATGATCCCCTAACCTGAAGCTGCCTGCATTCTAAGCTGACTTGCAAATGCCAGGATCTCTTGAAGCAGACATTTAGCAACATCACAACCCAGTCACCCTGGATGAGTTGGTCCTACAACAAGGGCCAGAAAAGAGGCAGAGGTTGGTGTCTGAGAAACAAGCATATGGTTGGTAAGAGGTACCAGCAGGATCTAAGGATTAACAACACCTATGTCAACGGCAGGTTCTCAGAAAACGTACTATCAAAACCAGGGAGATTCGGATGGTGATCTCCCTCCCACTGCTCCACTTCTGACTTCACTTTTCCTAAGTGAGCTTGGATCTGATGACTGCAGATTAGGGGACAGAAGCCACCAGACATGCAATTATGGAGCACGTGTTAGGTCACCTTCCTGCCTCTGCTTACCCTGGATCAGGAGTTGAGAGACACCAACCTAGAGGATGCTACAGTTCTATGAAGGACTTTTCTGTGGGCCAAAGACACAAGCAATACTTTTTCAGAAATGTTTGTTCTACAATTCATGCAAATAACTGAAGCTATAGAGAAGATGTTATGGGGAGATTGTGAAAAAAAAAAAAAAAAAGCCCAAGGAAAAGGATGGCAATTAAGACTCCAACTGGGAGGCACCTGGGTGGCTTAGTCGGTTAAGCATCTGCTTACAGCTCAGATCATGATCCTGGGGTCCTGGGATCGAGTCCTGCATTGGGCTCCCTGCTTCTCCCTCTCCCTTTGCCTGCCATCCCCCTGCTTGTGCTCATAGCTGCACTCTGTCAAATAAATAAAATCTTTAAAAAAAAAAACATAATAAAAAGACTCCAACTCAAGAGAAGGCTCTCAAACAGCTGACTTTTGCTCACCCCAGCTGTAGTTGTGGCTGTCAAGTCAGGCCTCTGTCAATACTTCTGCCATTGCTGGGTCTGGCTACAGGTGACTCATTGCTACCAAGAACCCAAAGAGGAGGCAAGAGGGTTCAAGGCTGTAAGTAGCAGGAATAAGCATCCAAACACCAATTCTTGGATGGGGGGATCAGGCCTCCTAACCAAGCATATCCTGGCTTCATCCTCTAGCATTAACCCCAAAGCAAGTAGGTGCTCAGGAAACTCGAGTCATGTAGCAGAAAACTAGCAGAGATGGCATCCCTTGGTTCTGGCAAAGTCCACAAATGGGTTGAAAAGCTGGGTTACCTGAGTGACAGCCTCCGGGACCTTTGGAAAGACTTCTTACTTGGAATGGAACAAGATGCCCAGAAGTTTCATGTGCAGAGAGATTTGGAGGGTTCCATTGGCTCCCACACCAGATGCAGGCTTGAAGCCAGTGCCCAGCTGGCTAGAGACCACCCAGGAGGGCTCAATCCATCACTAAGGTATATGCAGAAGCAGATGGCGAAGAGGGAAGAAAACACAAGGCAGGGCCCATGCCCTGGGGAACTAAAGCCCTCCTCCAAGCAGGTATGCCCACCGCCCCTGGTGACACCCCTGTGAAGGCGCCCTAATATCCGTGGCCGCACACAACCATTTCACCACGAGGGGGCGCTCTCCCACCAGCGGCCACCGCCCCACCTGGGATCTCCCACCTGCCCCCAAATAAGCAAATGAATCCAGCCAGTTAAGATTTCAGTCGTTTAATTACTGAATTGCTTTTTTAAGATATTATTGCTGCAATTAGGAAGGGAGCACTGAGCTGGGAAGAAGGAGGTTAAATACAGAAAAGATTTAAAAGAGGCAAGTACCATTTTCCAAGTATAAAACTGGTAATATTAAAAGTGACAAGGCAGTACAGTCACAACTACTTACTCAACATAGAAACCAGACAGTACAGCTTCTGCAGAGGCCAGTGCGACATCTGCTAGCATATGACCTCGTGGAGACATTCGGCCTGCCTCTGCCAGACTAGGTGTTCCTATGCACAGATACACATAGAGTGGAAAGCCCACAAGTGTTGAGTCAAACTAAGGCTTGTGATCAAAGTGTCTACAGTAGGTCCCTTTGAAAAACACCACTGTCCCCGGGGCCAGCAGTGCTGTCACAGCAGAGGAAGGGTCTGCAGACACTGGAAGCAACAGCACGTTCTAGGGGGCACATGCTTCTCCATTTTAGCAGCCAGCAAGCCACAGTGGGGCCTGCTGGGTGGTTCTGGATCCCTGGTCTTCCTCCAACACCATCAATGTGCCGGAGACCCAAGGGCATTCACACACGGCTCTGGCCACAGCTCCTCTCTCGGGAGGTGCCCACCAGTTGAATGACTGGAAGGAACATAGCT
Source organism: Nyctereutes procyonoides (assembly GCF_905146905.1). Lineage (NCBI taxonomy): Eukaryota > Metazoa > Chordata > Mammalia > Carnivora > Canidae > Nyctereutes > Nyctereutes procyonoides. The sequence goes on from NW_026575046.1 coordinate 66,442,595, forward strand.
CCTGTGTCCAAAGGATCTTAGACACACACACACACACACACACACACACACACACACACACACACACACACACACACAACCTTTCCTGGAACCGACCACCCCAGGAGGCACATGCACACCCACATACACACACACACAGGCACACATCAGCCCTGCAGTGACCCAGCCAGCGACTCACAGTTATTGTGGAGGAAGTACAGTGCTAAAGACCACTTCAGACAAACCCACTAGGGAGCCTGGGGGAGTCTGGTCATCTCGGCCCTCCCGGCAGCATCCCCAGTGAGGGAGGCCAGAGGACAGCAGTCTGAAGAGGTTGAATGGTTCAGGAGTCCCTGAGAAGGGGAATGGAACACAGGAGATTTTCTCCTGACTTACCCAAAAGGCCTCCCCCACCCAAATAAAAATCTCCAGACAGCCCCATTTCCCCTGGGGCCTGGGTCAGGAGGAGCCCAGCACTGCTCACTGCTGAGGGAAAAGGCACACAGTATGTCATCTTCAGGGGAAGACAGTGGCTCCACCTAGATCAAGGCCCCTGAACAGGGGCAAAGAGGGGAGGGAGTGGGTGCAGGGATTGGTCCGTCCCTGCACCACCCTGAGCGACTAGTCTGATGGAGGAATCCCAGGCCCAGGCCCCACTGACAGTTGCCATCATGCTTTCCTATTCCAAAGTTTGTCTCATGCTAGCTGGGGCTGAGAACTGCCCAGTACCTGAGGGTAAACTGCCACAGTACCTTTGGGAGCTGAACATACGGAAAGAGGCAGGAGGGACGCACGAATGGGGAGAGAAGGTTCCTGGCCTGGAAGGCTCTCTCACACCCTCCTCGCACCCACCTCAGGTAAGTCAAGGCAACTTGTGAAGGTGCTCTGAGCGGTTCCTTCAAGCAGACCTATTCTCATGCATGATGGCTCATGGCAGTGCGGGAGCGGAGGACCACTCCGGGGTGGAGACATCTATTTGAATGTGACACTCAGAGAACTTTAGTAAAGGCTCTGGTTTCTGGTCAGCAGCAGCCCAGGACAGGGCTCTGGTGTGCTCTAAACACGGCCAACACAGAGCGGGACCAGGGCCCAAAGGTCCTGCGCTCTCTGGAAACCACGTTCCCTTCCTGATCCAGGGGAACAGCACACCAATGTGAGGACAATTTCGCACACAAATCTCCAAAGACGGTGGCAACCAAATATCCAAGGGGGAACCACAGAAGAGGGCCGCACCAAAGCCTGCCTTAAGTCACTGAGCACATACATATACTTGGCCATTCCAATCCTGCAAAACAGGAACAGCGGCCTATCCATCCGTGTCTCAGAAAGAGAAACTGAGTTGCACTAAACATGACTCTATGAGACAACTCACCTACTCAGAGAGGAGGCTGAGGAGGCCTCGTGCTTAGAGGGTACCTAACTCCCACCCTGTTACAAGGACGCTTCCTGTCCAATCAGCTTCACCAATCTGCCTGAGAGAAGAAAGAAAACCTTCTTTAGCACAAAAACGATACTCCAGCCTCCCTAAGGACTCAGGACAGGTCACAGCTGCCACACAAGGATTAAGTCAAGTTGAAAGCAAGAAGGTTAGAAAAGGAAATGGCTAAAACAATTCCTAGGGTAACATCTGGGAACAGGGCAAAATAATTAGGTATTGGACTTCTTCGGGGTCTCCATATTAAAAAACCACAAAGGATGAGAGGAGGAACAAGAATCCTGAGGATCAAGCCGTCTCATGGTCTGTCTCGTCGTGCTCTACGGAGCAAGACCAAATGCTGAACCTGTGTGTGGCCTGTTCCACACCCCGGGAACCTCTGCAGGCCAGGAGCCCCTCGGGGTCACAGAGCGTCCAGGCTCAGCGGGGTTTCGGAGAACCATTCATCTGGCTGCTTGGAGTCACAGTGTCTGTGCTGAAGAGGCTGTCCAAGAAGACTGAGGACAATTCTGCGACCAGGTTCCTGTCAACTGTCGTCTGGGCCATGCCATAGATCGCACCCTACAAATCCAGTGAGAGGTCGTTACTGGCGATGACGGGTACCGGGGCAGACATGAAGCTGTGGCTCTCATCTCCCCCTTCACACCGTCTCCATCTTCTGTGTCCCTCCCCTCCCAAGCTCCATGCCCACCCCAGGCAGTTCTTCACAGGTGCCAGTCTGCCTTTCTGCCCAAAGGAACTGGCCTATGTCAAAGATTCCAGAGAAAACAGGCTTATTGTCCTTCCTGTGTCATAATTTTCTTCTCAAAAGGCACGACCACACCTGCCTTTGTATAGCACTTTCAAGTTACAAGGTGCTTTTCTATACAGCACACCTCACTCAAGACCAAACGGCTTGGGAGTGGGTGAGGCAGAGGTCATCTGCTCAAAGGAAGAAGGTTTGTGGAGATGGGACAGAGACAGGAACAGACTAGAGGCCACTTGGTTCTTCCAAACCCCCCATGGCACCTAAACTTCCACAAGAAAAATATTTGAAGTGTCCCTACCATTCCTGTGGTCTTTGCTTTCGGATTCTTCATGATTTGAGTGACCGACTCCCGGATGTCCTTTAGGAACTGTATGGCTACTCGCTTCCGGGTGTGCACCAGCGTGATGCAGAAATGAATACTATGGGCAAAGAGACAGACAGGTGAACCTCGGGGAAGAAAACAAAGTTCTAAAAGAAAGCAGCCCTCCCACACTGGAGTTTAGCACTCGCTTCTTTGTGTTATCTGTGACAAGCGTTCCCAATCCTGGGAATCAGGGCTTTCAAATACATGGGCTGTCAAGCATGGGCTGGCACGAGGGCTTAGGCCTCAGCATGAGCAAGAACATCCTGACAGGAGGAACACAGCTGCCTGTTCTGTCCGGCTCCCCCCTCCCAAGACTGCCAATGGCTATGCCTTCAGCCACGTGACCACCAAGGGGATGCTTCCCCCGTATTTCCTTGTAGACGATAGACCCTTAAGGGTGTAGGGCCACAGGGGTTTTGAAGGACTCCAAGGCAAGGCAGCAGCTCTCCCTCCCCCGGAGGGATGCTGAGGTACAGAAGGACGGTGAAGGGCAGCCTCATTAGCTTAGCGGTTTAGCACCGCCTTCGGCCCAGGGCGTGATCCTGGAGACCGGGGATCGAGTCCCATGTCAGGCTCCCTGCATGGAGCCTGCTTCTCCCTCTGCCTGTCTCTCTCTCTCTCTAATAAATAAATAAAATCTTAAAAAAAAAAAAAAAAAGGACTGTGAAGAGGAAGCAGCAGAGTCCAGATGGACCTGGCAATGGCGCCACAAGTGAAAGGACACTGGACAGACCTCTGCCATCTGGTGAGGTGTTTCTTTACAGGCATCATGGAAGATTAATTACAAAATATTATAGAAGAGAGCAGTGGGCCTGAACAATGAGAGGCCCTGTGGAAAGTTCTGGACTAAGTATGATTAGGGAACGAGTCCATGTGCAAGAGCAATCGGATGGTGGTGTACAAGGTGGGGCAGGGAAGAAGGTGGGGGCAGGGCCAGAGGGTAGCCGTAGAGCCATAAAGCTAACCGTTTCCTTCTGACACTGAGGAATTCTGAGGAGGGGGGCCGGGGGGCGAGAGGAAATGGCACCTCACCAGCAGTCTCTAGGCTGCAGGTCAGCCTGCTACCCAAGCACTTGGGAAGTCCTGGGGCCCAGGAAGGATAGGAGGCTCGTCTCGCTTACCTGGGTGGGAACTGCAGCTGGTTCAAGTTCCACCCCTTAGCCGTCATCAGGTTGAACAGTCGGTAGATGTCAAAGTCTCGGGAGCCCAGAGCAATGACTGACAACTGAGGATTCCCAAAAACAAAGATGCCTTTGATAGTTTCCAGTCTTAAACAAAAAAAGACAGAAAGGAAATTCAGCCACGGATGCTGCTCAGGTCATCATCTCTTTAATCATGCAACGTCTCTCCTATGACACTACCTCATCTTTTAAGGGCTTCAGCTCGTTCACCTTTTAAAACCAGGCGGTGAGACGGAGATCAGTGGTTCCTAGTTCCTAAACATGACAGATGTTCAAAGGCCCAGACCCCACTGAGCTCCAATGAGACACAATCACCGGCTCGTACCCTGTCTGCCCAGCTCCCAAATTATGATATGCCCCACGGGCATCTGAGGCATAAAAGATGCACTTAAGAAAAAATCCTGGCAAAATAACCCCTCCATCGCTGCAATTTAAAAAGTCGTATGTGTAATCTCTAAAGCAAGAAATGGTAGAGCAGTTCTCAATAGATGGGTGTATCAGCTGGGTATATGCAGGCTTTTTTCGAATGACATATGCCTTCTAGTTGCTTTCATTTGCCCTCCAGATTCTGAAAAAGCCTCCCCAGTCCAGGTAAGCCACAGAGACAGGCAGGGGACACATGAACAGGTGGGTCAGACAAACGTACAGCCTCATTCCAGCCTCATCTCAACCCTGTGTTTCGCCCCTCGCCCTCCCCGTTCCCTCTGCCTCATCTCCGGTGCTTTTACACCAGAGACTCTCCGAGGGTGGACCCTGGACCAGCAGCTTCAGAATCGACTGGGTGCTTCCCAGAAGTGCAAGTCCCCACATTCCCATTCCAGATGAACTGAATGAGAATTCTAAGAGTGGGGCCCAGCAACCTGTGTCATAACAGGTCCTCCAGATGCTTAGAAGGCATGCTCGAGTTTGAGAAACGCTGTCTTAAGCATTAAACTGCACATTGTATCAGCATCTGGTAAGAGCTGTCAGTTGTAAAGACATCCTTTGGACACTATGGCCTACAGATGAAGCCTAGATCTGACCCTCCAGGGCACAGCAGAGCAAGGAAGCTTCTCCTCCCAGGCCACTACCACATACCACACACCTACGCTGCTGTCCTAAGCCCTTGGTCCCTAGGGGATGGGGAGTGGGCTGGGCATAGGGGTGCTTGGCCAGGCGACGGCTCAAGCCCACGAGCAGACAAAGCCAAAGACGAGGCCGAACCAGTCCTCCACACATACTCTGACTTGAGGAAGCGAGTAGTTTTGATGATCTGTTTGGTGGCTTCAACATAGCCGCTCTCACCGAAGTGCATCAAGGCAGCCCAACAGGCCGCGCTAATGCCTCCGGGCCGTGAGCCCGCGATGGTCGGGGAAGCGTAGATGCCGCCCTGCCAGTCAGTCGCCACGAAGAACTGATGGCTCCTGTACTTCTTGTCACTGTATAACAGCACGGAAGAGCCTTTGGGGGCGTAGCCATACTGAGGGGGAGAAGCACACAGGTGAGAGCACAGTTCTGCAGGGCGGGCCTGCCCCACACTCCTCATGCAAACTCCTCCTTGTGCCCATTTCTCACTGCTTCCCACTCACACGAAGAATTCAAACTCAGAATGTTAAGTGTGGAGGGAACTGAAGGAATGTGGTTTAAACTCTCTCTCTGAGGGATGAGGTGTCTGAGGACCCCCTCACCCAGCACATGGTTTCTCTTATGTAAAACATGACTCCAGGGTGGTACGTCAGGATGGAAGCAAAGATAAATTTCCACTGGAAACCAGGAAAAGGGTGGAATTCACATCACTTGGAGCAATTAAAATAATGATCTCACTCCCTTCCTAACTCTTTTGCTTAGTATTGTACTTCCTTTTTGAGAACATCATGGCGTTCAGAATCTACAAGCTACTGAATCAAGCTTAAAAATAACCTACATGCTTAGTTTCCTTATAGAAATGTGCCCTCCTAATGAACTCTCGCTGCTGCAAACATGGAACTAACTTTACCCCCTGACCCACACCAGGAGACGTGTAGTAAGGACGAGGGCACAGGGGTTGCCCGGGTACCATGGTGAAATCAGATCAGATCCTGATGGAAGATTTGCGTGCATCACTTAGTCTGAAAAACAGGTCTCCAACCATACTTGAGATTAAAACAAGCTCTGCATAATCAGAACAAAGCACACATTCCTCAGGCTGCTACTCCTTCTCCCACATCTGTGTGTAGTTTCAAAGAGTTCCTGACCAACCTAGACTCTCTTCAGGTCCACCAGGGGTGGTGGCATCGGAACATTCCTAAGCACAAAGTTCTACCCCTTTTCCAAAGGACTCCTCCCTTGGCCAGCTCCTGTCACATGGGGCAAGAGCCCCCATAGCGTGGAAGCCACAGCACTAGCATACGTCCTCTTAGGAATTCCACTATTAACTTCACTACTCATTACCCTCCACCCTAAAGAATCTCAAAGCTTCAGGGAACATTTTTCTATGGGCCACTGTACTAGCATGTCCCAGCTACATACAGTCAATGGATATGGAAAGCCATATGCCACAAAAATAACAGGTCCCTTTTCAATATTACCTGTCACCTATAACACCATACTTTGTCCCCTGAACTAGCTACGCTGGTGAGAGCAAAGAGCCAGATTTTCTTTTCTTTTCTCTTCTTTTCTATTCTATTCTTTTCTTTTCTTCTTTCTTTTTATTTATTTATTTATTTATTTATTTATTTATTTATTTATGAGAGAGAGAGAGAGAGAGAGAGAGAGAGAGAGAGAGAGAGAGAGAGGCAGAGACACAGGAGGAGGGAGAAGCAGGCTCCATGCCGGGAGCCCGACGTGGGACTCGATCCCAGGACTCCAGGATCGCGCCCTGGGCCAAAGGCAGGTGCTAAACTGCTGAGCCACCCAGGTATCCCCCAAAGAGCCAGATTTAATTTTACATTTTGGGCAGAATTTAATGCTTGAATTTATCTTGTTGATAGTAGTCTAAATAATCAACTGCCCACTTTGATTAACATTTGGTCCCTTCCCTGTCTCACCTTGTGGGTATCAGCTGAAATGCTGGTCACACCTTTCACCCGGAAATCAAATGGTTGCTCCAGTGGGTATCCTGCTTTCTCCATAAAGACGATGAGGAAGCCCCCCAGACAAGCGTCTACATGAAGAGGTATTTTATATCGGACAGCCAGCTAGTTCCAAAAAAAAAAGATCACAAGAGAATTTCATTTATAGCCGCATAACAAAAACTTTGCAAGACACAGGTGGAAAAATGTACTGTAACCACAAGGCCACTGTATACTGCATCTTTCATATTTTAAAAAATTGGCTAGTTTTGGCATTCCTCATAAAGCTCATTTTCCAAATGTATTTAAGCTTCAAAATAGTTCATATGAAATGTAGTATTTTATATTTAAATACCCAGGACCTCAAGCTCCCTATAAAATGGAGCTGGAAACAGCAAGCCTCTGATGTAGGGGTGGGGAGGGTCCTGCCTTAATAACTGTGGGTGATGAGGAGAGCGCGCACGGGAGGGGGGGGGCAGCACTGCTGGATGCCACCCTCTGGTAGGTAGGCTTCTCCATGCGGCTCAAGAAATGTCAATAGGCTTTCAGAATATCCAGTTTCCACAGCTGTCTTCCTCGTGCTGCCCCTCCCCCCAGCTAGGAACTTCCTGAGGCTCCAAATAGAGCTGCCAGGCTTCCTATGGGGATCAGGAAATTTGTGCACAAATCTAAACTCAAACTCGCTTCTTCTTGCTGAGTACCACACCATTAGATTCTATTTTTAAATCTCAACTTGACTGCCTAGCAACCCATTTCTCTGGCATACCTTGGCCACTTCAGGGACGGGATCTATGACACCATGAGGAAACTGGGGGGTAGAACAGACAAGCATGGCCGTGTTCCTGGAGATGGCTCTCCTCATTGCCTAGGGGTTTAAAGTTGAAAGGAAAACAAGAAGCCACGTCAGAATTACTCTTCGTGCTGCTGCCAAGAGCACCCCAGACTACCAGCTTAGGGTTTGCACTCCTGTAGCGCTATCTCCACCTCTCCAACCCGGGAGAAGACCACCAGCACCACCACCACGGTGGCAGGATGCAAACACGGCCAGAGGGGCGTCTATCTGGGGAAAACAACACAGGGGCCACAACACAGCAAATCATGGTGGGAGGAAAAAGAGCATTGGGCTAAGAGGCTGAGGAGTCTGTGCAAGTCCCAGCCCCACTTACTAGTGTAGAAACTTGGGGCAGACTGCTGAACTCCCCCCAGACTGCTTCCTCACCTGTGTACTGCCAAACTACTGATGGCTTCTACAGCCTTCCTGGGCTGTCCTAAGACTCAGATGCCATTCTTCCAGCAAGTTCTCCACACAAGCACAATATAAAAAATAATGACTAAAGGACTTCTATTCAGTCTTAGAAAAGAAAGCTTGCCATTTGTGAGGACGTGGATGAATCTGGAGGATTCAGTGAAGTAAGCCAGGCACAGAGTGACAAATGCTGCATGTTCTCACACATACGGCAGCTACGACAGCCAAGCTGAGAGCAGAGAGTAGAATGGCAGTTGCTGGGGGCTGAAGATGAGGGGCACCAAGTTTCAGTGATGCCTGACAGGAAGTTCTGCCCCACTCATGGATGGCCGTGTGACCAAGCCTAACAATACAGCACTGTGTGCCTGAAATCAGCTAGAGGTCAAGAGAGTAGTCTTACGTATTCTAGCTCAGAAAAAAGAAAAAAAGAAAGAAGATGGTAACTCTTTGAGAAGATGGAATGCATGCTCAATAGCATGACTGTGGTGATGAGTCTGCAATGCATACACATATCAGAACATCAAGATGGCACTTTAGATATATACAGTTTTTTTTTTGTCAATTTGTCAATTAATATGTCAATAAAGATGGCGGGCAGAAATAACGCTAGTGCTAATAAACTGGGTAGCTTAGTTCTGAAAAAATACAATTACTATTATTTCAGCATTGAAATTCAGATATTGTTTTGGGCCAATGAAAACCATAGGGAGAGCCCTGGGGCAAGTCAGTCCATGCTCATTTTACAGAGAGGAGAAAGAGATGTTGCTGAAGCAAAACCCAGGTGTGCAAAGTCCCAAGTCAGGGACTGAATCATCCTGCTATCACAGTTCATGAATTTAGGAAAACACAGAGCCGTATTCAATCACCACTGGTGGCAGCTTGTCGGCTCTGGTGCCTACAGTCAAAGGCCTTTGGGGTCTGTCTGTGTGTGACGCTGGAAAAAGCCAGTCAGCCAGGTGCATCCCTGCTCCTCACAGTCCACAGCACAGAGAGGCCCTTCAGGGCAACTCACCCGAACATCCACCTCCATCATTTTGTTCAGTGGAACCCGTATAATCTTCATCCCGAAATAATTGGCTGCTTTGTCAAATGCAGCATGGGCACTCTGGGGGGCCACACTAAATGACAGAGAAGAGGAGGAAAAGGACATTCAGATAAAAAATAGGATTCAAGAGACAGTCTAGTTAGCAGCTCATCTAAACCACGAGCAGTAAACTTCTAATTATTTTTCCTCACATTTTTATAAGTGTTTATATTGTTTTACTTTTCTCTTTAAAAACAAACAAGAAGCCAACTGCTTTTCTATAGAAATCTTCCCCCTATGATTTAGGAAATCCAAAGCATAAATTAGGGCTGACATGTAGAACACTAGGGACTGGGAATTGGGATCAGATCAGCATCAGACAGAGCCTTATCATGCTGGCCATCCAAAGCCAGGGAGACGTTGGGAGCACAAGGTCTCATACGACACATGGCCAAGCAGGAACCTAAGACTGTTTATATCACGTCAGTGGTTCCTTCCATCTTGGAAAGCCCACAAGCCTGTGAGAAACTGTAATTCCCATTGTTCCTACACACTTGGAAGCAGCACTTCAAATAGCACGGAAATGGGGGTGCCCGGTTGGCTCAGTCAGTAGAAAATGCAACTCTCTTTTGTGAGTTCAATCCCTACACCTGGGCATAGAGATTACTTGGGGGAAAAAAAAAACAGCACTAAAAAGGAGACAGAGTCATTGTTAAGTATTTGCTTTCAGACTTCTCTCAATTACTGCACTCTCAAAATCAATGTTCCCTTTAAGGAAGGAAAGACTCTATCACTAAGCACCAAGCACTAAGATTTTTGTATGGAGAAAGATGGTAGCCTGACTTTTTCTCTTAGGCTAATTATGAAGCCCAGCATGAGATGACATGCAACCCTCAGTTACTGACACCTGTGGGCAAATAGTAACCCAGAGGATATAGTATAAATACTCTGGGCAAAGAGAGGGCCCAGAGAAAAAAATGCAGCCTAATATCAAAGTTATGTCCACAGGGTGGCATGACAGATAAATCTCAAAAGGATTTAAAAAATTTTTCCTCCCAGAAAATAGCCCTCAGATTCAATTTTTCTTATTAGGGAGCACTCTGAGGCAGCCTATTTTATTTAAGTAACTTTCACTGAACTTAAAGCAATGAGAGAGTTTTCTGCAGGCTCTAAATTATTTATAATAAACTCCACAGAATTCAAAGATGTAGTCCTGTTACTCTGTCACTTTTAGAAAAAGTATCTCATGGGATCCCTGGGTGGCGCAGCGTTTGGCGCCCGCCTTTGGCCCAGGGCGCGATCCTGGAGACCCAGGATCAAATCCCACATCGGGCTCCCGGTGCATGGAGCCTGCTTCTCCCTCTGCCTATGTCTCTGCCTCTCTCTCTCTCTCTCTGTGAGTATCATAAATAAATAAAAATTAAAAATTAAAAAAAAAAAAAGAAAAAGTATCTCATTCTTGCTTTCAGTACATACCACATATAAACTTGGGGGTTGGGAAAGGGCATGACCTTTAAAATTAACTGGCTGATTCACTGAGGATTCTGTGGAATGTGAAGGGATAAGGGTTGAGCGCACAGGACAGGATGAATGAGCCAGAGGAAGAGGGAAGAAAGACATAGTAGAAAACAGATGGTCAGGTTGTTTCCAACCGCAGTCCTCCAAACACACAAACCCGAAAGCCACACATACGTACATTTCTGGAGTTTTGATCCCATTCTCAAAAGCCAAGTCCCGGTATGCTTTGCAGGCCATCAGTATGCTTTCTGTCCCCCCAGAGGTCACCTATAAGAAAGAAGAGATGCCATTCATGGAGTGGAGTGAGGAGCAGCTATCAGCATGCATGTCCCACCTTCATCTTGGTGATGTCTGATGCAGCAGCAGATAAGGTCTAGGATGCCCTCTGAAGAGCAGACACTGCTGTGTCTTCCGGAAGGAAATGTGGCTTTATCGGCTAAGCCCAATCTTGGTTCGGAAGAGTAAAAACTACAAAATAAGACTGAGCAGAATCATAACACCATATGGAAAAATGCACCACCTCCCCAGATGTCAGCAGTGCATGGTCGGTTTACACTTCTGCTACTCGTCCGGTTGCAGGTAGGATAGAGCATTTTACACCACCCAACAGCATCAGGATTATAGACTTTGATTTAAATTTCCAATGCTCACTGCAGAATGAAATTGCAAAGTCACAATTCTAGTAAACTACACGATAGCTCAGAAGACCAAGAAGAGAACATTCCAAAGTGAACTGTGGTTTTGACAAGTTTGAATGAGAAAAGCAGAAGCCTCTACTTAGAAGTCTGTTACCTTACTTAACTGAAATCAAAACAAAAATCCTAGCATTTTTAAATGGAGTAAAATGTCTTCCTAAAGCTAGGCCTAGCCCCTGTTATAGGTGAATTTCTTTATCAGGGTTGAAACCTAAATACCCAAAGGTCATTTCACATGCCTGACTTCCTTCACTGGACTACAAACCCATGAAGGTGGGGACCAATCCGTTCATGACAATATTCCAAGCATTAGCCTAAAGGTTGACACCTAACAGAACCTCAGCTAACATTTCTCAAAGCCTGATTTGACTCTCCGTAAACCATGACCAACACAGGCACATCATACCCATTGGGCTACCTTTTGATGACATCTAAGAATGAATCCTCTTAGGGGCACCTGGGTGGCTCAGTCAGTTAAGTAACCAACTTGACCTCAGCTCAGGTCATGATCTCAGGGTTGTGAGATTGAGCCTGCATTGGGCTCTGAGCTCAGCATGAGTCTCCTTGAGATTGTCTCTCTCAAGTGAAAAAATAAATCTTAAAAAAAAAAAAAAAAGAAGAAAGAAGACATCATTTCAGAACAAACCAAAAAAGCCACAGCATTGAGCTAGGTAGCCATTTTCTGAGATTTCTCATCTCCGAAGATTCATGTAAGTTTAGATAACATTCTCATTGTACAGGTGAGAAAACTGAGCCCCTAAGAAGACTAAAATAATTCACCCAATGCCATCCCTTAGCATCTGTTGATAAAAAGCAAAACTCTCTACATTTGTGTATTTAGTGGAGCTTAACATGAGATGGAATGAGAGAGGGGGATTTCTGGAATTTCCTATGATACCCACATAGAGGACAAACACCATTGGCTACAAAATCCCAGAGGTCAGGAGTTACACGGAAGATTACTGAGAGAAGTTAGTCATACTGTGATTCAGGAAGTCTTCAGGAAACACATGACCATCACCCACAAGTTAATACTCTGAACTTGGGCACAGGACGCCTGTTTGTAGTCTCTGCACTTTTATGCTGGAGAAGATGAAAATGCTTATAGTGGAGGTCAGCTCTGAGAATCAGCAGCTTGCCCTGTGGTCTAGCATAAAACCTCAGACTGTCACATGAGGAGCCAAACAAGTGTGAAGCAAGTCAGAAGAGGACCAGCAATGTCCAAGTCTCCAGTGCATCAGCCTCTAGGTCCAGTAATGACCTAAGCAAAAGGATTTCCAAACCCCTAGTCACTCAGCACACACGCCCTATTTCTAGTCCAATAACTAATCAAATCAACATCATTATTTGTTAGGCAAACAGCAGTGTACTTTTGACTGTAAAAGCAGGAATACCTCAATTTTTATTTTTATTTCCGATCCCCCCCAAATTCTGTGTTTAGACGTGCTGCTAACCTCCCCCATGGCCCTCCACCTTCTGAGCCCAGAGAAAAATGGAAATTTAATTGTGAAATAAATCAGAAGGTGAGAGCTCCAGTAAGTATTGGTACATTAGTCAGCTTCTTCTGACATTTAGAAAAAACTCTTGCTATAATATAAGTATGTCAGAGAACAAGAGTAGAACACGGCTGTTTGGAGAATTTTCTTTCAGATGCTGTTTGGACCCTTTGTACAAGCCAAGACTGTTCCCCGTGACAACAGAAGTTCTTTCGGTATATGAAATCACCTCTCATCCATTCTAACTGAGGCAACTGAAGTTAGTAGCAGGAAAGAGAGTTTAGAACAAAGAACCAGAAGAGTACAAGATCTTAGCTAGGAATATGCTCCAGCCCACCCAGCCATGTGGCTCTGTCCTATTTCCCACCTCTGAACTCTGAACATTTTTCACCAGAAGCAGCACATCAAGACAGAGACAGAGAGATGGAAGAGAGAAAGACTGAGAAGAGTGAGAGAATAGGAAACACAAATTATCCAGAGGTAATTAAATCTCTTGTGAAAGTCAAAGTATTACTAAAGACTAGGGATCTCACACTCCAGCCTTCTCCCGACCCCTGACACAACCACTAAGAGAAACTGTACCGGGAGAGGCACTGTTTAACTGTAGCAATGCAAAAACACCCCTAGGTTGGACTTTGGCATTAAGATGGGAGACTGAACCTACCTTGCAGCTACCTTCTCTCCCCCCCATACTTAAAAAAATGAAGAAACACAATTGCAGAAATCTGCAGTAACAGCCACCAAACAAGTGAACAGAGAAAATCTGATGCAGCAAACCTCAAATACTGGCAATAAAAAAAGAGACAAGTTTCTAAAGCAGTGGAGAGCAAAACACAGGTTCTAATCCCTCCTTTAAGCCCTGAAAATTGTCCGGTGAGCCAGCAAAACCCTGAGGATTCTCATTAATACCCCCCAAATCTTCAGAGAAGCTAGTGGAGGTTCCTTATCTTCCAATCAGTGAATGGGAGGCAAGGCGGCTAGGGAGAAACAAGCAAAACGGGGAGAGAGAACATTGGGATGGACCCCTTCAAAGTGAAGGCTTCAGGGATACAGGATGGGTTAAAGACCTAAAGCCCAAAGGGTATTACTATCTTCCAATAAGGCGGAGTGAACCCTCAGAGACAATCTTTAACAAAATCCCAGAAGAGACCCAGATGTTCTAGTGTAGGTGGAACCAAGTGGCCCTCAACCAAATGCCCTGATGAGAAATCAGCCAGCACGTGTCAGAACAAAACAGGATTTTCTGATGGCATGAGCCATAATCAAAGAAAATGGCATGGTAACTGCGCAAACACAGAGAAAGAAAAGAAAAAAGCAGCATGCAAAATAAAAGCCTAACTCAAAAGACAAGAGTCTGAGGAGGGGAAGGGAACTCCCACTGCTGTTTGTCACTACAGGACAACATGATAAGACCACGAATTCAAGAAAACAAGGGCTGAGAGACTGGACACCAAAACAAAAGAATGACACCGCAGACCTTAAACAGAGTACCCAATGACCCTAACACAGGATTAGTAAGGACACAAGGAACAGAATAAACACTGCCAAGAATAAAGATCAGGACTTAGAGGAAAGGTTTCAGGCAAGTTTAGTGAATCCAAGGGCAACTGGGTGGCTCAGTGGTTGAGTGTCTGCCTTCAGCTCAAGTCATGATCCCGGGGTCCTGGGATTGAGTCCCACATTAGGCAGGCAGCCTGCTTCTCCCTCTGCCTGTGTCTCTGCCTCTTTCTCTGTGTCTCTCATGAATAAATAAATAAAATCTTTTTTAAAAAAAGTTTAACGAACCCATATTAAAAAAACTGAAAGGGGACTGCCACTCCATACCTGGAGAGCTGTGTCCATCTGGCTAGACACTGAAAACCAAACGGTGTTCAAAGAAGGACGGGCATGGTTGCAAATCTGTGAAATCATATTCTCTAAGAATAGCTGAGTAGCCTAGGAAAAAAGTGAGGAAGAGAAGATCCAGAAGGAAAGAAGAATAAAGTGGACAAAGGTCACATGGAAAAAAAAAAATCACAGAACTCCTATTTCCAGCAATATAGATTATACAGCTTGGGCAGCCTGCCCTCCCATGGGAAACAACTAAAAAGCCTCATAAAACATTTTTTTTTTTTTACATCTACCACTGAGTGAACTAAAGGAATATACTGAACCCAAACAAAGCTAAATCAAGAATCTTACCATATAATTGAGAGCCAAAGCTGGTTTCAACTTTGAGGGTTGCTGCCAACCTCTAGGGAATACCAACTCCCATTGTGACAAATGAACAGGAGGTAAATTTAGGGTCTTCCTAAGGTAAGGAGTCTAATAGGAGACAGCTGGAGAACTTGGGATCTACACCCTATTCTCAGGGGAACAAGAAATAAACTACTGGTGTAGAAGAAGACAGCAAGAAAAACTGCTTTCTCAATCCAGATGTTCAGATAAAGAAAAATAAGAATCTCTCAAGAATAGATCACAAGACAGCTTTCACACAGGTCTGCGCTGAACTCCTACTACCTCTGTAGTACGAGAAACAGCAAGCTGAGCATCAGACTCAAATAGGTTCCAGCGTGACAGCACCTCCCAGCAAGTCTTTGGCAACTGGCAGAAGTCATTAACATCTTCTCTGCAAGAACTTAACTTCCATCTTGGCCTCAAAGACAAGTCCCAGGAAGATAAGTGGCTCACAGTAAAAAAAATTTTAAAAAAGTCAAATATAAGGACACGAGACAACAGGAGAGAAACCAGCAGATACAGACACACAAGGCTCATGAGTAATGGAATTATCAGACACAGAATATAAAATAATTACATCCAATATATTTAAATAAGCAAAACATAAGCCAAAGAAAGGAACAATGAACCACCATGCAGTGACACCTGGCTGGCTCAGTCCATAAGCCCCATGTTAGGCATAAACCTTACTTTAATAATAATATTATTATTATTCATAATAATAAAATAATAACTTGAGCAAAAGCCTAGTCTAAAAAAAAAAGAACCACTATGCAGATTAAAACAAAATTCTCAAAAATGAAGAATACAGTAAATAAAATTTAAAAACCCGATGGAAAACTGAAGTACAGAGGTGACAAAGCTAAAGAGGGAATCCATGAAACCCCTGTACTTATCTCTCAGCTCCAATAATGATCACCTCACAGCCCATCTTTCCTCTACCCACAAATGCTCTGGATGCCACTGCTACTGAGAATACCAGCTTTTTTTCTTTTTTTTAAAGATTTTATTTATTTATTCATGAGAGACAGAGAGAGAGAGGCAGAGACACAGACAGAGGGAGAAGCAGGCTCCATGCAGGGAACCTGAGGTAGGACTTGATCCCGGGACTCCAGGATCACGCCCTGGGCCAAAGGCAGGCGTTAAACCACTGAGCACCCCAGGGATCCCCACACCAGCTGTCTTAATAGCTAATTAAACATCAACCAGATAGGTGTTAGCCCTTTCCACTCTAGCCCTCAAGTCTCTCAACCTCTTTTGTGTTGCTTGTCTCTCTAGATTTTATTCTAGTTGATTTTTTATAAGTCTTGTTCTTTAAATTTGACTTAGGATCCATGTAAGTATTTTACATAGTTCTAAAGGAAACAGGGCTCTTTGGACAAATGGCTGAATTGGGATCTGAAAATGCATAAGGTAAACCTGGAATATTTCATAAAATAAAAATATCTTGTCAAAAAAAAAAAAAGAAAGAAAGAAAGAAAGCTTTCAAAGACTACTTGAATCATACAAAAGGACCCAGGCACCAAAATTAAGAGGCTCCCACTGGTTAAAATGTGCTAATTTGAGCAACAGAGTAGCAGCTACAATGGATTGAAGCACGTGGAATATTCTGGAATTTTCCACCTCACTGTTGACTGACATTTGAATTACTTCCAGTTTTCAACATCATGGGCAATGCTGCTATGAATATCCATCTATCCTAATACACACACACACCAGTTTTTCGAGGGTATACCCTGAGTAGTGAAATTTCAGGGTCATGAGATACATATAACTTCAACTTCACTAGATGAGACCAAACTGTTCTGGGATTGCTTAACTGATGGTCTCTTAAAAGCTCAGAGTCGGGATCCCTGGGTGGCGCAGCGGTTTGGCGCCTGCCTTTGGCCCGGGGCGCGATCCTGGAGACCCGGGATCGAATCCCACGTCAGGCTCCCGGTGCATGGAGCCTGCTTCTCCCTCTGCCTGTGTCTCTGCCTCTCTCTCTCTCTCTCTCTGTATGACTATCGTAAATAAATAAAAATAAATAAATAAATATCTAACTTTAAAAAAAAAAAAAATAAAATAAAATAAAAGCTCAGAGTCTATGGTCTATGGCACAGGAGAATACCTACATACTCTAAGTCTACTGGATGCATCAAAGAGGGAGGGGGAGAAAGAAAGGAGCAGACACAGTAGATGTACAGAATATTTACAGTTACTGAATCCAGGGTGTTCTGTATTCTAGCAACTTCATGTTGAAAGTTTTTCAAAATACAAAACTGACAAGAAAAAAGATCTTAAAAAATATACGGTCAAATATTGATGCTCTAAAAATGACAAAAGGTGGCACTTGTGTGGCTCAGTTGGTTAAGCGACTGCCTTCAGCTCAGGTCATGATCTCAGAATCCTGGGATGGAGCCCAGCATCAGGCTCCCTGCTCAGTGGGGAGTCTACTTCTCCTTCTCCCTCTGCTCCTCCCTCTCCCTCCCAGCTCATGCTCCTTCTTTCAAATAAATAAAGAAAATCTTAAAAAATAAAATAACTTAAAAATGACAACAGTTAACATTTTTATATTCTCTTAATCTAAACCTTCCTAGCAATAATCACATATTACTTGTATAACAAATTGTTTTCAACAAACTCTTCTATTTTAAGATAAAGACATGAGGTTATTGGAGGCCACCTGCATATACTTACACACCCACAGGAGTCTGGCCCCCCATTAAACAGGGAACAAGCTATCCTCACGATCTCTGCCTCAATCTTGCGCAGTCCTGGGAAGATATCTGGGTGCAATGGATTGCTCCAGGCAAAATCTCCATAAGCCTGCAATGAAATGCAAGCAGATACGAAGTAGGATGAATACATAGTAGGGACAAATAATCATGCATGAGACAAAAGTTTCTAGGTATCAGGCACAACACTAGAAACCGGAGAAATGGTAAGATATGGTTCCCACTGTAAAGAAGATCAAATTACAGTGGAGAAGGACACACAAATAAGTTATTTTACAGTGTGGTAAGAGAGGAAGTATAAATGTGGTTACAAGCACATACAAAAACACCAATGGACCCAGTTTCCAAACTTAGCTTTGACTATTACTTCTCACTGTGTAATCTCAGGTCAAATAACCTCTCTGAGGTTCAGTGTCCTCGTGTGCTCAAAGGATAATCAGGGTACTTACCTGACAGGGTTCTAGCCCTAAGTAAATAACAGAAGGCATGCAAAGCCCTTAGGGGAGCATCTGGCACAAAGCAGCTATTGTTCTAAGTGAGATATCAGAAGTACACAACTGAACAAACACCCAAGTGCTCTGAGATGTCTGCACAGCTAAACGTTGAGAGAGCAATAAGAATTTGTCATTTAGAAGATCTGGAATGAAGGAGGGGGAAAAACGTGGCAAGAGAGAGGTACACTCAGTGAAGAGAAAAGGTGGAAGTGTTTACATGGGAAAGTAACAGAGGTGGTTGAAAAACACAGGTGGGAGCTGGCTCATGATGGAGCTTGCATCTTGTGCTAGGTAAGCAGCGTGGGTTTTATCCTGTAGACAGTGGGAAGCCACTGAAAGATTTTTAAGCAGCAAAGTATGATCAGAGCATTATATGAAGATATAGCTGAGCCAAACCTGTAACATTAATAAGGTATGAGCAGTTTTATAGTTACACAGAGACCTTGGAGACTGTAAGTCTAGTGCCAATTTTATATGACAAAGTGGGGTTTAAGAAATAAATTTGATTAGCAAAGGAAGAAGCTATAGGCAACTCTAAAGTCAACAACAACAAAAAATAATAATAATAAAATAAAGCCAACAAAACACAAGAATTATTTCAATTGTAAGTGAGCCAACTGCTCATTCTCAGATCATTTGACCTGAGACTCGGGTAGTACAGGAAATGATGACCAAGGATCTGTTCCTCATCTCTTCTCATCAAACAAAGTATGTCTTGTCATTAATAACCTCAAATGAAAAAAAAAAAAAAAGCCTCAAATGATGGGGGACTGACTACCTTCCCTAGTTATCTGCCTTATACCCAGAGCACCTATAAAGTCTGAAACATAAGTAATATTGTACTTTTTTACGGACCACAGATGTCTCTACATATTTATCTACATGTAGGTAAAGAAAAACTTTCTAAACTTCTTTTTCACAGTAAACTTCCCTTAAGTAATTTTTTTAATTACAAATGTGAGGAGAAAAAAATGAGGCAGCATAAATGTCAGAGACCACATACACTCCCTTGGAGTGCTGGCACTCACCTTCACGAGGAGTTCAGTGAGCTCCTCCGCCCCGCTGTATACTGCTCCAGACGCTTTGCCTTCCTGCCAGAAGATGTCTGTAGAGAAAGTTAAGACCATTGAGTCAGTAAGCAGGAACTTCCCAAAGTACGAGGAAACACTTCTGGGTACAAAAGAAAAAAAATCGAGTGGAAACCCAAAGGTCTTTTTATATTAAATTAAAAAAAAGAATTCCAATAAAGACCTACCATAGCAAAATAAAGATGAAAGATCTTCTATTACTATCAACAACAGTGTAAAAAGATATTAACAGCATCCAGGTATAATAAAATTCAATAATGATGTTGTCATCATCCCCAACTGGGGATGTCATCATCCCTAACTGCCTTCTACCAGTAGAAAATTGTTCCTTTACCTATACTCATTTTCTGGTCTCTGTAGAGCTAACTTGATTTTTTTTTTTTTTTTTTTGCAACAGCTTCCTTCTTCTCCCTTTCCTTTCTAGTCAAAGGAAGTGTGTGAACTGTTATGAGCAGAGTTGGCAGGGAAGAGCAAGGCCAAGTGTGAAATTTCAGTACACTATCATCAGAGTTGGAGCCAGGGAACTGAATCCCTGACCAAACCACAATGATGTAAGTACCATCAGCACCCTGGTTTCAGCGGACCTGCCCCCACACAGGACCCTAGAAACCAACCACAATTTCCTATCTGAGGTGCTTCTCCAAAGACAGTCTATGTTGCAGCAACACATCTGCTGATCAGGTATCTCACGTCCTTTTGCCACAACATGGCTGTACCCTCCTGAGAGTGGGCAGTGACAAAGCTATTACAGATACATTAACAGGAAACTGTGGCCACGGGCTCTACAAAGGCAAGATCTTCAGCTCCAACAAGAGAGCAGAGGACTGAGTAGTGAACATCCAGACAGGCCCCTCATCCTCCAGCAATCTGCCAAGGTCTGGCTTGCGGCCAGTAGGACTTTCTTTTTTTTATTTATTTATTTTTTTTTTTTTTCCAGTAGGACTTTCTTTCCTTAGAGGACACTGAACTGTAACAGGCATTTCTTCGGACAAGAGGCCCCCAGCCTCTCAAAAAATAGAATACATGGTTTCATTTCCTGTTCTTTTACTGGTGCTATTGACAATGACTTGAAAAAGGAGAGGAAAAGGTGGTGGCAACGTGCCCTCACAATCATGGAAATCTTTAACATCCAAGTCTCAGAGGGCTGATCCCTGCTTTATATCCCCCAAAATCCTGGACTGCAGCTAATTTTATACCATCCAATGTCAAAATCTCAACACTCATCAATTAGAAATTTTTAAGTGTATTTGTTGAAATGCAATGTGGTATCCTGGACTGAAGCCTGGAACAGAAAAAAGGACAGTAGTGGAAAAACTGGTGAAATAGGAATAGAATTTGTAGTTTAGTCAACTACTGTTTCAACAAATGCATCATCATCACTTTAGATGTTAACATCAGGAGAAGCCATAAATTGTCTACAAATTCTCTATAAATCTAAAATTATGACAAACTAAAAAGCCTATTTCCTAAAAGTATTTGCAATATGATTTTAATCTGTAACAAACCTGTGTTTTTCTAAATAGTCAGCACTTATCCGAGCACTTACTATATGCCAGGTATTATACATTTATATGTACGACCTAATTTAATCTCTGTAATCTTTTCAATTAAGTTATATCATTATCCCCGCCCCCCATCGTAGAAAGACAGAAACGGAGACATAGCTTAAGTAATTCACCCCAAGGTCACACTTTAAGTGGTGCAACCAGGATGTGAATCCAGTCTGATTCCATGGGCTACATTCTTTTTTAAAGATTTATTTTTGGGGGCAGCCTGGGTGGCTCAGTGGTTTAGCATCGCCTTTGGCCCAGGGCGTGATCCTGGAGTCCCGAGACCGAGTCCCACGTCAGGCTCCCTGCATGGAGCCTGCTTCTCCCTCTGCCTGTGTCTCTGTCCGTCTCTCTCTCAGTGTCTCTCATGAATAAATGGGTGGAATCTTAAAAAAATAAAAATAAAAATAAAAAAACAAAAATAAAAATAAAAATAATAAAAGATTTATTTTTTTATTTTTAAGTAATCTCCATACCCAATGTAGGACCTGAATTTACAACCCTGAGATCAAGAGTCACATGTTCCTCCGACTGAGCCAGCCAGGGCTACACTCTTAAACATTAAGCTGGCTGGTATATTTACCTTCCCTTAAGTGTTCATGCATATGTATGTGTGTGTACATGTGTGTGTTTATGACACAAAAAAACACTAATAAAATTCTGACTTAAATATGATTTTTATATTAAGAAATTCAGTCTCTGAAAGAGGATGAATATAGAAGTTCCATGGATGAAGCATTCTTAACCTACCAACATTCAACGATGACCAAACCAGCCACATCAAGAGAGCAAGTAGCCTGTGTTTGCCTAGAATCATACCCATAGAGCTGTATTCCTTGAGCTTCTCCAGAACTGCAGATGCACTCAGACCTTGAGAGGGCAGAGCTTTCACATACTCTTTGTCCACTTTCAGGAATGACATGTTCTTGCTAATATCATCCTTGGTCTTGTTCACCTTATCTTGGATCTGCAAAGGTAAGAACATTAAAAAGTTAACAGGAGATGGAAGAACACAGACCAGGGAGCAGAAGAACTAGGTACGACTCCAAGTCAAGTGCTCAAGGCTGGGCGCCACACCCGTGCTACAGAGAGCGGTTGGTAGTTTTTCTTTAAAGAGATGGGGTGACATTTTGGCCGCTCAGCTATTTTTTGGCACGGGCAGCAATCTCTTAGAAGTCTGAAAAGTCAACACTCTCTCTGAAAGTCGAAGATGTGTTCAATTTCCCCCGTCCCTTTCCCCTGCCATGCTGACATCACCCCTGCTGTACTGGGTCTGCAGGTACCAAGTGTCAGCACCTCTCTGAGCACAGTATTTGGACCTTGTTCCTGTCCTGGCAGCCACAGATGGTGTGCTAAAGAAACACAGGTGGAGCCAGGAGTCATAACCAGAAAACAGGCCAAGCAGCAGTAGGAGGGATACAGGTGATAAGCTCCATCACCAGACATGCACAGAGCACTCCCAGAATGTGGACGCCCTGCACAACTCTCCACCTGCGAGCATGAGACATCCCGGGGATGCTGGGGACACTGCATGCTACCTCCTCAGGGTGTCCCCTGCCTATACTCCTTGACCTTTAAGTGCCAAGGGGAGCGACGGTCGTTTCTGCTACAGTTTATCAACTTTGGCCATTTGTACTTCACCCTCATCCTCACTGTTGCAGCATCTGGGCCTTGTGCCTTCCCTCCCTAGTTGCTGAACTACCCCTGTGGGCCAGGGACACACAGCAAACAAAACACACTAGACAGTACTCTGTGGTACTGGCAAGGGTGGCAGGACTTGTCACCTGTCTCCCTGGGCAGTATGAGTAAGAACAACTGCTATTCTCATGATGCATATTTTTAGCAACAGAGACAGAAAATGAAAGTCAGGTAATGGAGAGTGCTGGGGGTACAGAGCAGAGTTTAAAAACACAACAGACCCGAGGAGGGGCTGCGATCCCTGCTCAGGCAGTGCCAGGGGCGGTGGGGTAGGTGCGGAAGAGTTGGCTACAGGTCACAATTTGTGTGCATCACAGCGAGATGGTGTCAGTGACCCATGTGAAAAGTCTGACCCCAGACGTTTCAACTTTCCCATCTCTAGCTATGGAGGATGAGAACATAAGAGGGCCCTCCCAGATGCGGCCCTCAGCGAAACAGCAGGGCAAGCCACGCCTGCGAAACATGCCCGCGACAGTCCAACAGGCAGGCAGCGGCAGGCAGCACAGGCCGCACTCCCAGGGCTGGGCTAAGGCATGTGATGGGCATGAAAGTATTTTTAAGGTTGTACAGGAAGGGCTATGCTGCACAAATGGTGAGCTCGCCATGGGAACAAACCATGGAAGCTGAGCTTCCATGCAAAGACTGTGATGCTGCAATAAAATTAAAAAGACACCAAATGATAATGAGCCGTATTAGAAAGCACAGCAGGTACCTTTCCCCTAATTCCTGCCTCAGAGCCTCTATCACATTTTAATTTCTTCACAGCAACTTCTGCAAAATGAAATTCTTACGTATTTGTTCACTTATCTATTTTCTGTTTTTCCTGTGAAATGTAAGCTCCACAGAGCAGGGACTCACTCGGTGAGCATACCTGACGCCAAGTGCATGCCCACTAACCATGTGCTGAGTAAGTGTGTGTAAGGAAACAGATGACACAGAGACATACGCACTCACTCAACACAAAGAACTCGTCTCTGAGCCTCAAAATCTGCTTCTAAAAAATGAAAGGTGGCTATGTAGTTCCTAAGTGCCTTCTAATTCTGTTATTTTATAAATTTAAGAATGGGTTCTGGAACCCTGGCATTTATTTGACTCAAAATCTGAAACCGAAGGAGAAATGTGTGAAGAAAAAGAGCAGAAAAATACAGTGCATGAGAAGGGGAAATATTAGTATCCTCTGAGACCCAGTCCACCATCTACATCTGCCCTCCCCCTACCCCTTAACTCTAGAATGACTCAAGGAGATTCCATTTTAGGGCTTAAGATGATTGAGGGTCAAATCAAAGCCTATCTATTCCCATTCCCCTTTTATAACCCAATAACTACTTCTACTTCCCTACGGGAAATGAACCTAAAAAGAAATCCATAGTTATGGGAGAGTTAGCCCAGGAGTCTGAATGGATTTTGATCAAAGGCTACAGATGACTGACATCTCTTCTGGTCTGGGCAGGAAAGGGGAAAAGGGAAAGGGAATTGAAAGCCAAAAGTGAAAGAACACTTGAAGGACAACTGAGGGGCAGGCAGGGCACTGAGGGAGATGAGGACATCAGGACTCTTGCACCTTCCTTAGAGCTTGCATGGGACCTGCCCTGGTTATCTTCATCTGTGATAAAGGACCGATGGGAAGGGTACAGAGGTGACTGTCTTGTCCTCAGCATGGGTGAGGGGACAGAGGACACAGTGAAGGGAACACAGCATGCTGCAGACAGGTACAAAGAGCAAGAGAACAGTGCTCGCTGTGTTTCTAAACACGGGATCCTAAAACTACAGCCAAAATCTGGCCACTGCCTGTTTTGTAAAGGAAATTTCAATGGAACACAGCCAGGCTCATCCCTTTACCTATCTATCGCCCTGTGCTGCTTTCCCGCTCCAGGGGGCAGACATGAAGACTTCTGACAGACAGAGGATGGTCTGCAAAGCCTAGAATGTTTCCTATCTGGTCCTTCACAGAGAAAGTCTGCCAACCACATTAAGTGCCCAATCCCCGAATCAATGCAGACAAATGTTGCTCTGAAGAATCATGCCACTTCAATCAGGTTTTCTAATCTCAACTTCTTCCTTAACAGACTGTCACCTTTCTTCTTTGGTCAAATATGTTGGAGATAGGTTTGAGTTTCTTAATCTTGGCACTTTCTACATTTTGAGCCAGATCATTCTTAGCCGGGCCCTGTAGGATGTTTAGTAGCACCCCATCCTCAATCCACTAAATGCCAAAAGCACCCCCCTCCAGTTGTGACAACCAAAAGTGTCCTCAAACACTGTCAGATGTTCCTGGGAAGTGAGGAACAAAAATCACCCCTTGCCCTTAGGAATTTGCACTAAGTTTAATAAAAAGAAAGAGGTCATGATCATGGGGATGGTGATAAGGAAGGAAGATCTACGGATTCCACTTACCTTGCGACCAATAATAGGCATCTTCCTGATGAGCTTAAAACATCTCTTTTTAAACCTAGACCATAAACCTAAAAGAAATAAAGAGTTCTGTTATCCAAATAAATTCCCATGGATATGAGCTACTACCATAATGTATGAACTACTCAATGTGCCTTCTGCAATCTCACCTGCCTTCTAATGGCAAAGGTAGTTTCTTACTGATAAAAACAAAACAAAAAAAAACAAGCAAACTTGAAATTTAAATTGTCAAGTAAGGAATATATTTACATGGCTCAAAAATTTTAAAAAATTGGTGTGCCTGGGTGGTTCAGTCAGTTAGGCATCTGATTCCTGGTTTGGCTCTGATCAAGATTTCAGGGTTGAGATCGAGCCCCATGTCACTCCACACTCAGCACAGAGTCTGCTTCAGATTTTCTCTCCCTCCTCCTCTGCTTCTCCCCCTGCTCATGCTGTCTAAAATAAATAGAATCTTTGAAAAAAAATTTTTAATTAACAAACACACAGAGTTATAAGTTTCTCTCTCATCTATTCCCCAGATTTTCATCCTACCCTCAGGTAAACACCACTACTACTCACTTCTAGAATTTCTTTATGTTTATACAAGCAATAATGAAGATAAACTTACTTGTCCCACCTTTTAAATAAAAAGTAGCATATTCTAACACTATATTAGATCTTGACTTTCTACTTAGGCATATTCTCTTAAAGCTCAGGGCTTCCTCATTCATTTTTTAAGAGTTTATTTATTTGAGAGACACAGGGAGCACAAGTGAGAGGAAGGGCAGAGGGAGAGGAAGAAGCAGACTCCCCACTGAGCAAGGAGCCCAATGTGGGATTGGATCCTGACTCTGGGATCATGACCTGAGCCAAAGGCAGATATTTAACTGACTGAGCCACACAGGTGCCCCCTCATTCATCTTTATAGCTCTCAAGTAGTCCATTATATGGATATATCATAACTGATTTAACCTGCCCCTTCCTGATGGACGCTTCGGTTATTTCTAGTAATTCCTATTACCAACAGCAGTGAATCAATAACCCTGCAGCATCTACCACACACCTGAGCATGTACCTACAGCATGAATTCCCAGAAACAGAATGCTGGGTCAAATGACATGTATTTCAGAGCTGGTGACCTTCCCAAGGTTTCAGATGCCCAACATCTCTCTTCCTTCCCACAAAACAAATGACCAAGCCATGCTTTCCTTCAGGATCTATGCTCTAGTCTCTCATTCAACACACACCCTGACAACATTTCAACATCTTTTGGACTTCAAAAGGCTTTCAGTATCATGGACACCAATCAGACTCCTTTCTGTCAGGCAGTGCACAGGACAAATATGGAATCCTATCTATTGCACTAATTATAAATACATGGCATCTAAATAGACCATCATAACATTTAATGAATTCACATTTAATGAATTCACATTCTATACAGAAGGCACCACCAACCATCCAGAGGCAACTAAAAATCAAGCATCAGTAACTTGCAGAAGGCCACACAACACATCAGTGTCACAACAGGGATTTCACTGAAGTCTTAATTTTCCTAGTCCTGGACCCCTGGGACTCTATGCTGCCTCAAATGCACAACAAGAATTATGTTATCTCAAATGAGTCTATAAGAAATCTAGACTTAACTTCTGCGCAGGCAGGAAATGATTATGATCTTCTACTACATTTCTAGAAGATGTGGGCATTCTAACTTCCCTGGCCAGTGGAGCACTCTTCAACAAGCAGAGACTGTGCCTCGTCAGCACTGATTACATGATGTCTTGCATCTTTATTAGTTGTTCTTGCTTGGGCTCCAACCCTGCCTTTCCACCTCACCCATAGTGCCTACCTAGAGTCAACACTCCATAATGTCTGGGACAGGACCAGGTGACTGAGACCCGGACTGAGTAAGAAGACAAAGGGATTAAAATCACTTGTTTGTAGAACTTTTTGGTTTAAATTTCGGAGTATTTCCTTTCAGTCCTATGTTCCACACACTGAAACACACAGCTACAATCTTGTAGTACGTACAATGCTGTCTTCTCTTCACAGCATTTTCTATGTTAAAATTTCTTCCTAAACAGAGTTTTAAATATTACCATAATAGTCCATCAAATGAGTATAACATAGTGCTAAATATTCAAGCTCCTTATTATTTGACCATTTCTAACAATGTTAAAGCTGTAAAGATTCAGAACTTCATAAGAGATGAAGTAATTAACTAATGAGGCAGAAAGAGGTTGAAAACTCAGTAAATGGAGTCACTTGTTCAGAAGTACAATAATGTGGCTAGGTGGAGGAGGACAGAATGGACAGTGTACAAGCTGCAAGATTAAACAAGACAGGGAAAAAGAAGAAAATCCAAAATCAGAGATAGAGAAATTAGAAATGAAAAGATCATGTGGTCATGAACTAAAAAGATGATCTCAAAAGTCAGAAGTCCCTAGAGGTACAGAAAGAAAAGAAATTACAATGTTACTGATAGTGTTTTGAGGTAATAAAATAGGAAATGCAGAGTGAGGACAATATATGGCTCTCTACAGTTTACCAATTCCTTTCGCACAAACGATACCTCTCGATACTTGTATTACCCTATGACTAAGTAAGGCGGGTGACACTTCTACCCATCTTACTATTAGGACACAGGCCAAGAGAGCTTAAGGGTGTTGCTCAAAGTGCCACAGCTAGAAACTGGGAGAGTGTATCACCTCCTCCCACCACATAATGCTGATTTCTGTTCATGAACTATGAACAGTCCCACAGTTGAATCAACGTTGAGGAGTAATGACATGTGCTGATAATCGCAGATTGGAATTAAGGAAGAGATAACGTGGCGGACAGCTGCTGACCCCTGCCCATGCTCCCACCCTCATCTTCCTGCCCCTTCCAGTTTTTATCTGTCCGTGTCCATCCTGTGTTCTAGAATTATCCTCTCCTCATAGAAGTGTATTCAGAGTTTGAAGATCAGCAAAATTTACCACTAGCCCAGACTTTGAGACTCCTGGGCAATTTGCTAAAAATAACTCAATTGTTGAGTGATAAGTATAATACTTCTCTCTGAGAAAGGTAGTGAAAAAACAGCAATGCTATCAAAGTTATCTCCAATCTCTACATGGAAGACATATTGATCTGTGTCTAAAATTCAAGTTAGAAGTTACAAAATAAAAAGTGTGTTGTGTGTATGTGTGTTAAACTGTAGGAAATTGCTGATATTCAAAAATTTTCATCTTCAAAAACACTTTTTATGGTTTGAGACTGGTTTCAGATATAGAAAAGGATACATATATGTAAATAGTGGTTGGCTGTAGGCAGCAAGAGTTTCATTTAGTTCTTATGGGTTACCTGTATTGCCTAATTTTTTGTAATGAACATGTACTATATTTGTAATAAGAAAAAATGTTATTAAAAAGGTCTTAAATAGCTCAGAGTTGGGCTTACAACAATTTACATGGCGCATACTTATAACACACACTGCTACTAGTAATTTTCTCACAGAATACTCAGAGGCCAGCATATTCTGTTTGGGACACTAAAAGCAGGTAAGTACATACCAGGGCCTAAGGTGGCTGTGCTTCTACTACCAGGTGGGCAAAGTGCACACAGGCACCCTGGCCTGTAGAATTAAAGACGGAAGTTGATATTTAAAGCTATTATTAATCATAGCAAGGAAATAAAAATCTCAAGATCTGTAACCATGTGGGTTTTTACAAATGCACCACCTTAAAAGAAAAAGTACATGGAAGAACCACTGGTGGGAGGGGCTAATGGAGAGTTATCATTCAATGGATACAGAGTTGCAGTGTGCAATGCTGACAAAGTTCTAGAGATGGATGGTAGGGATGGCTGTGTAGCAATGTGAATGTACTGAAAAAAGGGATAAAACAGTCAATTTTATGCACATGTATTTTTATCACAATAAAAAATAAAGAGAAAGAAAAGTCTATTTATCACGATTCCTTACAGTCCTCTGGAGTAAGAGGACTCACCTGGAAGGACAACATAGTGGGCTTCCCAGGAAAGGACAAGCCTAAGCAGAAAGCTATGGGTTGTGTCCCTTTCCAAACCATGAAGCAGATGCAGCAGAAGGGTTAGTCACCAGAGTTTATGAGGAAAATCTTATGAGGACTAGGAGCAGAACTGAGGATTTTTACAGCTGGAGTAGACTCAAATTTACACAGGGCAATCAGGTCTCATTTCCAGTTTCATTAAGTGCAATGTTTACTGTGCCATAACTGCACGGTTCCTGGACCAGCTCAGGGCCTATCTGCAGGGTAAAGAGATAAAACTGAATCTGGCTCCTAAGTTAACATTCCTGGGGGGAGAAGAAAAACAGAAACAATACAGGTAAAGAGCCCCGTCCAACAGATATTACCAGGGAAGCAACCAGTCATGGACATTTTATGGACATTTTAAACAAATGAGAAAGGACAAGCAATTCTCTTCAATGTTACTGGTTTTTTATCCCAAGGGAGTTAACTCCAGTTCCCTCCACTAAGGGTGGCAAAGGAATGCAGAGTTATAAAACACCCACTGTCCTCCTTTACTTAGGAAGCACAACTTGCAGGGGAACACAACTCACAAGGAGGTTTGGCAGGGGAGGAAGGGTGGACAGGACCTTAGGAAGGATGGAGGATTTATAAACTCACCACCAAGAGACTTCTCACCTTCCTCTGCACTCCATGAGAGGTGGCCTCCCCTGCCACCCACATCAATTTGGCTCTCTGAGTCACTACCCAGGATGTGCAAAATGCTGTCCCCCAACATCAGAAGTACAATTTCAAGAGGACAGGGACCCTAGATGACTTGTGTAGATATCTCCAGAGCCCAGCACAGTGCTTGGCACACAGCAGATATCCACACAGTCACTGCATGAGTGCTGTTCCAATTTCACATAATCTGTATCAAAAGGATGGCCTAAAATGAAAGTAATAAATTCCTGCTTGGGGAACTCCAGGAGATACAATTATGTTCCAGGCAAGAAATGAAAAATGAGAAAGGTTTTAAGCTATACTCTGAAATACCAGTGGACCCTTACAATGATGAATTTCTCAGGAGTTTTTATGCAAGCTGGAAATACAGAAAAATCAAGAAGTAATAATAGTTACATTAAAGTTGGTATTATAACTTTATGTAGAGAGTCCTACTATAATTTTACAGTCAGAAGACAACTATTCCACTTCCCATTTAAATAGATTCTAAAAATCAGAACCAAACCAGAAGGCAAGAAGTTATTAGTCCAATCCATCAGCCATACGTTCTAAAGCTGGTGAGACTCCACTATACCTGTCCAGAGGAAAAGGGGCAGTATACTTACTCTCTGGCTGGAAGACAAAATCGTACACCCAGACTATCAGCAGGGTGCAGAGGACACTCCAGGCAATCAGCTGCCAGGGCTCATACTTGGTGCAATGTCCATTTACATAATTCTTGGCCTTTGTAGAATACACTTCCAAAATCTCAAAGTAGGGCTCAAAAGCCTTCTAGAAATACAAGAGGGGGAAAAAAAAAAAAGAAAGAAAAACATTATATTCAGAGAGAAGGAAATCTGTTCTTCATTTGTTCCTCAGCTCTCATTTTTCAAGGGCAAGGCCATTCATGATCTGGCCCCACCTCAGCAGCAATAATCTTATCATCCTCTACAGTCCTCAAAGCTTCTGCTCCAGTCACCCCGGTGTGCACTGCCCCTTGCGAGTTAGGTGGACTTTGACAAGGTTTTTGATCTTCTGACAAGTCTATAAAATAGAAGGTTCAGTTGGTTCATCATTTCAGCCCTGAAGCTTCACCATGAGTATACAGTACTCATCACCCCGCTCTCTTAACTCAAACGAGTCCATCTTTTCCTCCTTCTCTACTTTATTTGAATCTTTCCCATCCTCTAACTCAGGGGTCAGCAGATTGTTTCTGTAGAAGGCCAGAGAGGAAACAGTCCAGGTATTACAGGCCAGCTAGTCTCTGTTACAACTACTCAACTCTGCTGCTAGGGCACAAACGCTGCCACAGACAATGGGAAATCAATGACTACAGCAGTGTTCCAGCCAAAGTGAATTACAGATGCTAAAATTTGAACTGCATATAATTTCATACATCACAAAATATTCTTTTTATAAAAATAATTTTAAAAACGTAAAATATCATTCTTAGCCGATGGGCTGTACCAAAACAGGCAGCAGGCCAGATTTGGTCCATGCACCAGTCTGCCAATCTCCGTTCTCGTGCCCAACTTGACTAAAAAACTCTGAGAGCCACAGATTATATCTTATCTTTCTGTATCATACAGTATCTGGCACAAGGAAGAAAAAAGTCCTCTCATCGGAAAATCTACCCGACTACCCCACTCATGAGAATTCATCTCTCCCATTAAACTCGCCTTAAGTATCTCCTTGTGCCACCACACAGAGCCTATCACCAGTCAGCCTACTCATCTGTTTTTATCTTCCGCACTACGTGGTTGAGTCCTTGAACACTGATCAGACCTTAGTCATCATTTCAAGCCCCCTCAGTGGCCAGTACAAAACAAGTTCATCTGATGGTAGTCTGTTCTTCACTCACTTCTTCAATGTTTACTAAGCGTCACCAGTGGTTAAGGCATTAGCCTGGGGGAGCCTTACGATAAACATCACGAGTTTTTGCCTTCACTGAGCTTACAATCTTATAGGAAAGGGCAGGAGTGTGTGTGTATGTGTGTGTGCCTATGTGCACACCTGGGTGGCTCAGTTAAGGGTCTGCCTTTGACTCAGGTCATTACCTTAGGGTCCTGGGATCAAGTGCCGCATCAGGTTCCCTGCTCTGTGGGGAGCCTGCTTTATCCCTCTCCCTCTGTCCTCCACCCCCACCCCCAGCCCCTGTTCATGCTCGCTCTCTCTCTCTCTCTCTCTCTCTCTCAAAGTCTTTAAAAAAAAGGATTTAAGTAAAATGCTGACAGACCACTAAGGGAGGCCTGTTTAATTCTAACCTGACAGAAGAAAGGGAAGATACAGTTAAAAGGGTAAAGGAACTATTGAAGAAAATTCTCTTGGCAGAAGTTAAAAGAAAAAAAAAAGTCATACCAGGAAGAGAGAAAAGTAGCTGCAAATGCATAAGAAAGTCTAGAAATGGCAAAAATGTTCTGTGTAGTAAGAGCAGCGATGACAACTGGGACCTCTCCGTGTCATCAGTGCTAGATCCCCAGCACACAGAGAGCACTCCATGAACATTTGAACCGTGGCCAGCAGTACAAGCGTGACCAAGCACAGGTGTGAACACAAGTCAAAGAACGGAGGCTGGCAGAAATACACTAGGTCCAGATTAAAAATGGTCTTACAAAAAACATGGAGAGTGGGAATATAAATTGATAGGCACTTTTTGTAATGCAATTTGTCAGTGTCTATTACATTTTTTAAATGTACATTCATTTGGACCCACATATTCCACTTTTTGGTATCTACATGCTTCAATGTGTACAGGCTCAAGGACATCCACTTCAGTATTCTTTGTAACAGTGAAATATAAATATCATAAATGTCCACTCATGGAGAAATGATTAGTCTATAATACACCCACTTTATGTATTCATACTACGTAGCATTTAAAAATATAAATAAATAAATAAATCTAAATGAATTACATAGACAAATTTCCAGAACATAATGTTGAGTGTAAAAAAAAAAAAAAGAAAAGAAAAAAGAAAGAAAGAAAGAAAAAGAAAAGGCAAAAACAACAGCAGCAAACAAAAGGCATGAGTTGTTAATCAGGAGAGTACTTTTTTTTTTTTTTTTTAAGATAACTACATGGGAGATAAAGGGAAGGAAGACAGAGGTCAGAAACATAAATTTCAGTTAAGAGGACTGCTGAAACAGTCCAGAGGAGAAACAAACTAGGTTTGGCAGGATGACATGGGGACTCAAAAGCAGTACAGATTAAAAACCCTTTTTGGAAGCAGCACAAACGGGGTTTGCTAACTTCAGATACAGGAAGCATAGAGTAGGAAGAGGATAGGTAATTCCAAAAGTTCAAGTTCAAATTTGAGAGAGTGGGTGAGTGGTGTCACCACTAACCACAGCAGACTAAAAGAGAAAGGGAAGCTGAAGAAGGTAAAGGAGATTTTGAGATATAGATGATACTGGTTTGAGTTATGCTGCCGTTGGATATCTACCTGCGGTGTTCCAGCAGGAGCGTGAAAGCTTAGGAGGACAGGTACTCAACAAATGTCTACTGAAAACACTTTTCTAACTTTAGCAATTAGGCTGCAGTATAAGGTCATTAACATCAGGCAAGTACTGGGTTCCCTAGAGGGCTATCCATGGAAACACAGCTTATTGCCACCCCTCAAGGTTCTTGGCCATTCCCCAGAGCCCACTGTTGCTGCCAACAACCTCAATCCTGCATGGGAGTGACAGTGCTGGTCAGAACCCAGGGAAGACCAGAGGAGTCTACCCATCATCAGACATGTTACATCATGATTGCCATCATTATAAAAAATCTTGTAGTGTTAAGACTATGATCAAACCAAATGGTTAAATTGTGTATATAGGGTGCCTGGCTGGCTCAGTCAGCAGAGCATGTGACTCTTGATCTCAGGGTAATGAGTTCGAGCCCCACGCTGGGAATGAAGCCTGCTTTAAAAAATAATAAATAAATAAATAAATAAATAAATAAATAAATAAATAAATAAATAAATAAATAACTAGCGCATATGAATGGGATGACAGAAGAAATAATCATGCAGATTAGCTTTTCCTCTGGTGATACTAGTTCCTAATTCACCCAGAAAATAAAGGTTACCTACTTCAAAAGATGTCTGTAAATATTATCAACCTTTCGTACACGGGATAAAAAGTAATATAATTAGCATCCAGGAGAGAGCAAAGAATCAGCTAAATGCAAACTATGTCAATTTTTACACAGCCTATTATGACATAAAGGCATTTCTTGCTAACATTTATAAAATTACATTCAGCAAGAACATATTTTCTTGGTAATTGCTCTAAGATGATAATGGGAGTCCTTAAATTCCAAGCCCTTAAATGTATCTCCTTAGGAAGAGATCTATGTCTATATTCTCCTTCTCCAAAGACAGAATGACGTTGTCCTTGGATAAGTCCTAGCAAACTGTTTGAATAGACAACTAGCTGGTCACAGAAATTACATGTCCTGGCCTCAGCCCAAGGCCCTTCTGGTTACTACAAACAACCTAGGCTCTGTCCCCAATGAATAAGCACCTCACGGCACTAACACTCACTGCTTTATAGGGCTCTGTGGGCTAATCCACATTGTCTCCTTGGAAAAAAGAAGGAGGCAGCTCCTTGGGGCCTTGCATAGGGCACGAGCCCCAGGCTGGAGCCTGACGCAACACTGCAACCCCAGAGAAGCATACGATCCCAATGCTGAAGGGAACCCTAGAGATCAAGTCCATATTCTCCCTTCACAAACAAAGGCCCAGGGTGAGACAGTGCTCCTAAGCCCAGCCAAGACCCAGGCAGGGTTCCGTGTTTTTTCCATTCTTCATTCTAAGTGTCCACAGTTAGAGGATCACTTAACACATCACCATTCGGTGTCATCCTGAGTTTCCTTCTCACAATTTATGTTCTTGGCAGAATCTGTCCTGGATACATTTACAGATCAGAACAAACTTTAACAAACTATATGACTACTGATATAAACACATCTAGACAGAAACAGCACAAGAACGTAATATAATTATAATTGCTATTTCCCACCATGTTTTCTTACTTACAGAAATACATTTTTTGGTCTATATATACCTGCATATGTATTAATAGTTACAATACTTAGGCTTTTATTTATTTCAATTTAATCTACATAATGTCTCAGGAAATAGAAGAACCATGAACAGTCGTCTATGAAGGCCACTAGCTTGTTGTGCCCCTCCAGACAAATATTTCCCCCACCTGCGCATCCACTCTTCTAGACTGCATCTGTGCATCTAGAAGAAGGGACACAAAATAACTGTCACAGAACAAATAAATTGTGTCTGTGTAAAATGTGTATCTGAGGGTGTGTGTGGGTGTCTATCTCCAACCCTTAACAGTTTTGGTAAAATTTCCACAAGTAAAGCAGCAGTCTTTCTTCTAGGGTTTATCACCAGACTGAAAATGTATTCCTCTGGAGGAAAACCAAAACAAAACATTTTGCCCACTGAATGTATATAAAATGATGACAAAGGATATCATAAATCTTTTTAAAGTACAGTATTAAAATGGAAAAGATAAACCTCAGTAGGATGAAGATTCAAAATATTAAGTGCTTTAAGGAGCTTATGTCCAATAAAGATGAGTAAACTAACTGGCCTTTCTCTTCTTACTTATTCCATTCCCCATCTAATGATTAGGGTTTAGCTGCCGCCTACAAGACATCAAAATAGTACTCAATAATACTAATCATTATCAGACAAAAGGCAGCTGCTGGGATTTATGGGAATTTAATGGCCCTCCTAGTCCCAATCACACTGAACTCTTTCAACTCCTGAATCACTTCAAGGGACCAAGACACTTTCAAAAAAGTAACGCAATAGGGGTGCCTGGGTGGCTCAGTCGGTTAAGCATCTGTCTTTGGCTCAGGTCATGAACCCAGGGTCCTGGGATTGAGCCCCACATTGGGGGGGGTCCCTGCTCAGTGGGGAGTCTGCTTCTCCCTCTCCCTCTGCCATTCCCCCGACTGTGCTCTGTCAAATAAATAAAAAGAAAATCTTTAAGAAAAAAAAAAAGTAACACAATAACAGAGGTCTACAAATTTTGTAAATTTGGGCATCTTACTTTTTATTTTTTCATGTATTAAAAAAAATTTTTTTAGAGAGGTTAGAGGAGTTGGGAAGGCACAGAGGGAGAGGGAGAGAGAAAATCCCAAGCAGGCTCCATACCCAGTGTAGAGCCTGACAGGGGCTTCATCTCACAACCCTGAGATCATGACTTGAGCCAAAATCAAGAGTCAGACACTTAACCAACTGAGCCACTCAGGCATTCCTGCATGTTAACTTTTTAGACCATGAGGTTTCATACTGTTCTAATATAGGCCCACAGGTATATGTTAACCATCTAGTACACACAGTAACAGAAAGATATGAAACCAAAACAAAGGTTTCCAAAATAAAAACTAACACCTGATCACTTGTAATGCATTTACATTTTTTTCTATTTCCTCTTTTTTTTTTTAAGATTTTTATTCATTTATTCATGAGAGACACACACAGAGAGAGGCAGAGACACAGGCAGAGGGAAAAGCAGGCTCCATGCAGGCAGCCCGACGCGGGACTCAATCCCGAGACTTGAGGATCACGCCCCGGGCCAAAGGGGCCAAACTGCTGTCGCCAAACTGCTGAGCCACCCAGGGATCCCCTATTTCCTCTTTTTTAAAATGTTTGAAACACTAAACTGATTCTGCATCCCTCTAAATGGATCACCACCTTCAGGTTTAAAGTGGTGCCTTACTGTGATCCTACTCCTGGCTTCTTTAAATTTAGAATGCAGTTGTGTAATGCAATGAAGGGTATTAATATGGAGGTATTTTGTACTTCACACAACCTGTGCTTTTTACACTTATGATTTATTCTCTTAACATTTTTGTGAGGCCAAGATTATTTCCTGAGCACCTACTATACACATGGTGCTATTTTATAGGAATCAGAGATCACCAGTTTATTTCACTTAAAACTTTCTCTTCCCTTCAAAATTCAAAGATTAGGTGACCACCTAATCACACCTGATCACAGAGAGAACAGAACGAAGAAAAAAAGGCCAAAGGTGCCATGACAAACACACACAGGAAAGGGCGAAGCACTTAAAAGCATTAACTCATCTGTAGAGAATACACAGTGATATTTATATAACTTAAAATCTTCACTAGCTTTCATGTTATTTTCTGTGTGCTTCATAACCTCACAAGGTTCTCAGGTGAAGAATGAACAGTTTCATGGGGCACCTGGATGGCTCAGGAGGTTAAGCATTTGCCTTCAGCTCAGGTCATGATCTCAGGGTCCTGGGATGGAGCCCTGCATGAGGCTCCCTGCTCAGCGGGGACTCTGCTTCTCCCTCTGCCCCTCCCCCTGCTTGTGCTCTCTCACACTCTAATAAATAAGTAAAACCTTTAAAAAAAAATAGAATGGTTTCACTTCGTATATAGTAAAGAGTGGAATCAAGAAAGATTAGGTTTGCTCTATAGCAAAGTCAGGACTAAAACACAGGACTTCACACTCAGAGTTGAATTCTAAGATGTCTGAGAACATCTCTCTGGGTTCCACATTATATACATCTAAACATTAACCAGAGGAATATGAACTCAAAGAAACCAAAATGCTGTGAGGCCAAGCAGAGGAACCAGCAAGTTATTCCAATGTACGTCCTCTTTCCTGATCCTCCCACATCAAAGAAAATCAGGCTAAAGATCAAAGAAAAACATTCCCACTGTCAGAATGATTGACTATACTAATAATTTCTGAACAGAGACATGGATTCCTTGCCAAAGAAAATGTAGCAATTTTGCTCAGTTGATTATTACCCAGCACAAAGTCTACTAAGGTTTTCTGGGCAAAACTAAAGTGCCCATGGACTAGCTTCCCTAGTTCTCTTCGGCTCCAGTAACAATAACTTGGGCCTCTCAAAATGCTTGCTCATCCGAGAGGACTGCTGGCCACAACACAGATCTGGGTTCAAGTGTAAGCCTGTCACTCACAGGAGGAAAGATTCAGAACACTGATTCCTAACAATATCACTACAGATTCACTGTGAAACTGGGATTCTGGGAAAGTTACTTTTCTACAAAAGGTTCACCTCCCTATCACAGCACAATGACTTCTTTGCATTTCTACTATGCCAAATATCCAGTATGCCTCACTGCAGGTTATTTCTCAAGAGTCAACCAGGGCCAAACTGCATTAGCCAACTGCAGCACTATGAGTTAATGCGTCCCAGAGGCAAAGCACTCAACCCAGGTTGGGGAAGAATAACCAAATAATTGTTCCATACCTGATCTCTCTTCTGGTACCAAGTGCTGAGAAGAATGCAAACAACAGCAAAGGCTAATTTTTCAATCTCCTACACCACCTTCAACATGGCAGGAACACAACATTTATTTATTCAACCTCAGTGAAATAATTATAATACTGCATACACTTAGGACTGCTTTGTAGGATCCTCGGGAAGAGTCCACCTCGCCTCTCCCACATCTCTCCTGGTGGCAGTGGCTCAAACTCGCAGAGGACAAGGGCTGGTATTTGGAACCAGACTGTACACACAGGCACCGTTTAGATGAACTCACAAGATACATCATGTCATCGGTCGCCAGAGCCAACAGGGAGGTTAAAGACCAGTACATGACCACTCTCCATCCCTCACAGATGAACACACTGAGGTCCAAAGATCACGCAGCTTCCCCATCCACCTCTTTTTTAGAGGAATCACCCAATAATTGACTTAACATATTGCTGAGATTCAATCACCAAACTTAGAGGCTATTCGTCTTTTAGATGAGTGGTAAAGGCATTCCCAAACATTCTGAAAAGTGTTAGTGAGGGCCCAGCCACGTCAGTCCACAAGACCAACTCACTGCTCCTGGCTAGTATTTATTCCTAAGCCAAATACTATGAAAATCAAAATCTCCCACCCTCCAATGCTGCAGAGAAAAGGGGATTTGTTTTCCTCTTCCTTTCACTTGACATCTAATACCACTACACATGTTACCACGCAACAGTTTTTCCAGGAGAGACAGAAATCCGAGCTTAAAAGCAGGAATGGGCTAGTGAGGAAAAGAAAACCCGCCCAAGTTCACCCACCGCCTTAATGTCTTAAGATCAGATGGTATCTAAAGCCTAGGACTCAGGTTAAGGAGTGGAGTTAAAAATACAGAAGACCCCAGAGTTAATATAGTCCTTCTTACTTCACTTCTGCCCTAAAAACACAAAAAAAAAAAAAAAAACGAAGCAAATTAAATCTGGTTCTCTTTCATATCGCATTCCAGAGAACTTCAAAGTGCAAAGTAAACAGGTAAGAAAACACTATTGTTTTTAGAGCCTTAAAAGGCATTAAAGTTTATCAGCAAAACCAGACCACAAGCCCAAAGGAAAAACTCCCTTGGGTCATTAAAGAAGTTAAGAACTGAGCAACAAAACCAAACAACCATCTGATTGCATTACAGAAATGTTCAAAGGGCCTGAATCATCATTTCTTAGATGGTAAAGAGCAAACCACGTACCTCCTCCAAAATTCCACTATGTGAATCAAGTTCATCTCAATGAGCTTAACATTAACAGTCCATGTTTCCCCTTCTAGCCACGTCTCGAGTCCGAGGTACACACTTAGTACTACTCCACAAACACTTAAAAAGTCTGATTGCTCTGTGCTTAGCACCAGAGCCTTCAGGCAAAGCACCTGCCCATCACTGAGACACAATCTTGGCCTCAGAAAGGGGACAGACGTTCAAGATTCTCAAGTTATTAGAAGTGTACTCTTGGAAAAAAATCAAAGCTTCTGAGCTCATAAACACTGACAGCCCTAAACATTGCCAAATGGGTCTGTAAATTCTGTATTTATTTACTTGTGGGCAGGGCAAGGCATCAAGTGAAAACTGATGCTGATTCTGTCACTGAAGACTTGGAGCCCTTCTCCTGTAATGCATCAAGAAAGGCATCTTTCTTGGAGAGAAAGGGAGCTTCAGCTAGGAGAGAATGCTGACATGCAGGAAACCAAGCTCAGTAAGCAGAGGAACAGGCTGAGGGATGCTGAGATAAGAGCAATTACAGGTTTCCTTGCTAAATACATTGTCACCCAGGGGTAGGGAGGGAAGATGTGGGGGGAAAGGTCTATTCAAACTTGATGCCTTGCACTCCCAGAGCCTCTAACCGTAAGTAGCTAAATGACTGTGCGCATATACAGAAGTTACCTTTCAAAGTACAAAAGGAGTTCACTATCCTATGGGCGGTTAATGGGAGCTCCTTAGATTATAAGCAAGGACCAGCAGAAATAATCCCATAGGCTTCACACAGAAAGGAGAAGTCTTGGCTTCCCTGAGCATACCGCAGCTGGGGAAGAAGTCATATGGGTTTTTCTCCTTCCTAATAGTATTTCTACCTTTGTCATCTAGACTTTCCAAATTATATTTATAGAAATATCCATTTCAACAGTCATGCTGCTATCAGAGATAAGAAACACTGAGTATATGCTGGGAAGTGTAACCTAAATTAAGCTGCAAAGGCTACTTCCCTGGAGATTTCTAATATGTAATCTTATTCAAAAGCACAAACCAGAGACCTATCCCTGGGCCTCTGACTGGCCCTCAACTGATAGAAACACCCTCTGGAAAATCTACCTTCAAAATCTAGTAACAAAAGAGCTACTTTTTAAAACTGAAGTAAGACTCTAAACTTAACATTAACATTTGGAAGTTTCTGACTTTTTTGATAATCTGTTCAAAGTGCAGAAGATGTATTCTTCCAATGGAAAACTATACATGATCGATGCCGTCCCCCTAAGTTACCTGATTCTAAGGAAGTAATTTTACAACCCTGGAAGTTCTAAATAATTACAGCAATTCAAACTATTCTTCATCTATAAACATGTAAAATCTGCCAAGTCTGATAAAGGTTCAAGTGACTTCCCTCTCCATGAGGGAAGAAACCAGTTTGAGTACTGTTTCCATATTCATTTTAATATCCCTGATCTATAAATGTGTCTGTTCTTTGCATTTTTCCTTTGACCTGGTTACAACATCTGCCTGGTTTCCTCATTATAAGCAAGATAAAAATTTTCACATGTTCATTTTATATTTGTATCAGCATCATGATTTTACCTTTTTTTGAAAATCATCTTTTAATAAAAGCTAAAATCTCTAGGTCCCCAAACTCCCCCACCAAAAAAATGGGAACATGAAACGTGCAAATAATTACAAAGGGTTCAGGACATCCTGAAGGCCAGTCATTGGGGCCCATATTCCCCAGGTTAATGTCACCATCTTTATTTTTTTTAAGATTTTTATTTATTTACTTATGAGAGACAGAGAGAAGGCAGAGACACAGGCAGAGGGAGAAGCAGGCTCCTTGCAGAGAGCTTGATGCGGGACTCGATCCCAGAACCCCGGGATCACGCCCTGAGCCAAAGGCAGATGCTCAACCGCTGAGCCACCCAGGCGTCCCAATACCCCCTCTTTAAAATGAATCATAAAGTAGCTGTAATATGACAAAGTATCCTATTATATGTAGAGCAAACCCAAGCCCTCTATGTTGCCTATAGATGAGAACTATTACCCATTACTTAAAATTCTCCAGGAAGAGCCTTATGACTATAACAAAAAATGAAATTCTGATCCAAGCTACAATAAGGATGAACTTTCAAAACATCATGCTAAGTGAAAAAAGCTAATCACAAAAGACCAGACATCATAGGACTCCACTTATTTGAAGTGTTCTGAATAAGGAAATCTACAGACAAAAGTAGTTTGGGGGTCACCTAGGGCTAGCGGACCGGGAGGACATAAGGAAGGGACTGCTAGGGTTTGGGGTCTCTTCTGAAAATGTTCTAAAACTGTGGTGATGGTTGCACAATTCTGCAAACATAGTAAAAAACCAATGAGCTGTATGCTTTAAAAAAAAAAAAAAAAAAAGGCATTATGACCCAGCAGTTCCATTATGTCTACCAAATGTTTTCTCAACTAAGACCAACCACCCACCAAGATTCACTGGCTTTCTTTAAAGAAAACAAAACCAAAAAAACAAAAACAAAACAAAACAAAACAAAACAAAAAAAACCCAAAGGCCTTTCTGAAAAAAGTTTCCATATGGGCCAAAACCAGCAGAAACTCTGCAATTCCAGGAACAGAGAGTAAAGCTTTGGACTCCAAATGAAAGCAATCCTAAGTATCTAAAAATAACTTAAGAAATTGTAGAGCAATTATATATAAACTAGACAATGTAGGTCATTATCGTCTAAGGTATACATTTTTAAGAGTCTATAAACAGAATTACTAAGCGCTAAAATGATGAAATTTTTTAAAAACTTCCTTGGCAGCTCACAAACATGCACTCCGCTCCAGCCACTACACAGGATATCAGAAAAGGACAGCGAGCTCTGAGTGTTGTTCTGAACTGACACTCATCACTACTCCTGTGGACTCTGAGCATCCTGTTACTGGTGTTCTACAGGCAGCTGTGGTGCCCTCGAAAGTCTGGACTGGTAATCAGAGGCTTCTACTCTAATTTTAGCTCTGTGTGACCTCTGGCACATGAGCCTCTGTGCAGCTGGATTTTGCTCATCTGCAAAAACAGATGCCATTGTTATAATTCAACAAAAAGTTCATAAGGCAAAAAAGAGATAATCCCTTCAATCAACCTACAGGGTTGCTGTGAATATCCAATGCCGTAAGGTAATAACAGATCGACTGCAGATAATAACTACTAAATATTTAATGACCTGAACCTCTGATGATAAACATTTTTCCTTTCCTCTTCAGTAAGCAACGAGGAAAAGTAAGCTTTGTAATACCTCAAGCAAAGTCCCACAGGCAGAGCCTGAAGAGGCTTTAAGTGGTTTGCTGCCCATGCCTACTTGTGTTTTCTTAGAGATGATCGTAATGCTCATCACAAGCTGCTCCTCAGTTTAATGAGACAGATATTAAATCAACTCTCAGCCTTCAACTAGCTAATTCAATCAGAAGGTTGCAAGTGCTCTCTTTATGATAGAGAGAGAGAGAGGCAGAGACATAGGCTGCAAGTGCTCTCTTACCTACAAAGCAGGATTACATTGGTTACCTACTCATGTTTACAGATCATAAGCCTGATTTCAGGCATCTGGATAGACTGCTGTTGACTGCTATAGTTATGACTCTTGGGAAAGC
The DNA here is from genome assembly GCF_905146905.1 of Nyctereutes procyonoides. Lineage (NCBI taxonomy): Eukaryota > Metazoa > Chordata > Mammalia > Carnivora > Canidae > Nyctereutes > Nyctereutes procyonoides. Next base: position 66,485,279 of record NW_026575046.1, read on the forward strand.
ATCTGAAATCACAAGTTTATCAAAAAGGGCTGGGTTGCACACATACCCTTAGGCCGAGGCCGCTGTCTGCCCTGGTTGCAATGCAGCTAGACAAGGAGCAGTCCCCCCACCCCTACTCCCCACAGCATGCTTGTGTTCATCCTCCAGACCTTCCTACTAGGGTCTGAAAAGAGAATTTTCTACTTGCCTCAACTGTCTCAGCACTAGTAAGACTAGAATTCAAGATGATTCTAAAAGGGAATACATCAGTCTTAAATCCCAAAATGCATTTCAAATGAATACATTTAAATGCTTTCAGAAAAACCTCCAGGAAAAAAGGTCTCCCTAATAAGGAGTCCAAAGTGTAAATATACCACAACAGCAGCATAGGTCTCAAAGAGTTCCAGAGGACTATGGTTTTACCTTTGCATTAACTGCTACAAATGGTGATTTACAAATCTAAACTCTGCCCCTAATAGAGAACTGTGGTTGTTCTCTTTCCCTCAAATGTCTATTAATAGTTAGAGACGTGATAAATAAGGACTCGGTAGGCATTCACTCTCCAGGGAAATCACAGAAAAAAGGAAGGGCACTCCACACTTTAAAAGTGCCTACCCTACCTTCAGGAAAGAGTTCTCAATGCTATCTCCCACGTCTAGATAACAGAAATACAAGGTTTGCTCCCCAAAAGCTAAAAGCGCAAGTTATGCATTAAGAAAACCCTGTGGGAGTATAAATTGGTACAGCCACTTGGGAAACCTGTCAGACAGTAGGACTCAGGACCTGGCAATGTTATGTTTACCCAAAGGCATGTCCGAGAATGTAGCAGTGTTATTCAAAACGGCCAACAATTAGAAACACAAATGCTCATCAACTATAGAATGAATAAACTGCGGTATTTTATACAGGTAAAACTACGCAGCCCCAATTTTTAAAACCACTGCTACATAAGAGCATGGCTGAATGTCACAGATTCGGCAAAAAGGACACTCGCAAAAGAAAATATACTGTATGTTTCCATTTGTATAAGGTTCAAAAATCAGGAAAACAAATCTGTAGTGAGAAGGATAACCTTTTGTGGGTACCAAATGGGAGGGATAGGAGGAACTTGCCCAGATGCTGGACATTTTTGGTATCTGGGCAACAAGTAGTGTATCCAGGTGCAAATATTATCAGCCTATACAATTAAGACTTGTGCCCTTTACTGTTCATGCAAGTTATACCTCAAAAAAGAAAACTCTACTTTTTTTTTTAATTCAAAAGTGATTTATCCACTTTATGGGATAATAGGCCACATAAATAATAGTGTGCCAGAAAAACAGACCAGGAGGAAGACTGTTCTGCAGTTTCTCCCTGTGCAACAGGCAAGTCATTCATTCATCAAACATTTACAGGTTGCCCATTTCATGACAAAAAGCTCACATAGGTATATTAAGTCAAAAAGCACTGAGATTAAAAGTGCAACTTAGTAGGTAAGATGTAACAATTTTAAGTCTGTATGCACCTAGCAACAAAATCTCAAAATACGTACAATAAGATCTAATAGAGCTACACAGAAATACATAATTGAGAAAGCGTAGGCTAGAAGAGGCATCCACAAAACAGGAAATCCAAATAGTCAATATACAATGAAAAGGACACTTAACTTCATCAGTAATCAGGGAAATGCATATGGGACTCAATTAGCTCTCACTCTACTGGATAGGCAAAAAAATAAAAAGCCTTGTATATACCAAGTTTGTCAAACTGTGTAGGAACAAGAAGTCTTATACAACACTGTTGCTAGGAGTATAAACTGTATCAACTTCTTCTGAAAAGTCGGGCATTATTTAGTGAAGTCACAATGCAGCAATTGTATTCCCAGGAATAAATCCCAGAAAAACTTAGACTTTTGATCACATGTCATATACAAGAAAGTTCATTACAGTAATGTTCAAAAAAGCCTCAAACTGGAAACCACCCAAGTGTCCATCACCATGGATTGGATAATTGTGGTAGTAATACAGTAAAATATTATGCAACAATGAAAATGAATGAACTAAAATTCATGAACTACACATAACATGGATGAATCTCACAAATATTGAGCAACATAGCAAACTCACAAAAAATACATAGAAACTGATTTAGAGGAAGTTAAAAAATGAACAAAATTAAACTTAAGGGCATATACATAGATGGTAACACTTTTTTTTTCAACACAGCAAGAGAGTGTTCCAAAAAATCAGAACTGTTACACCTAGAGGGAAGGAAAGGAGATATAATCAGGGTGAGGCACATGAGACTAGGGGTAAATATTCTATTTCTTAACCTGGGGGATAGATGTATGACTGTTTTATTGTTATTCTTAAAAATGTAGGTATGTGCCTTATAATAGCTCTCTATAGGTATTAATGAATTTCACATGAAAACATTATTAATTACAAAGGAGGACAATCCCTTCTCCTTGCTTTTTCCTCTTCCTACCAAATAAAACATGAACCTAACAGCTCAAGCTCAGAGCAGCTATCCTGGACCAGAAGGGGATGCACCATGTGTGTGGAGCCTAGGAATGGCCATATCAGCCAGGAAGGGTCTACTCTGGGTTTCTCTTACTTTAGAGAAATTCATTTCTACCTTTTAAAAATCTCTATTACTTTAGTTTTTCTCTTCTTTACAGCCAAACCTAACCCTATTGGATATGCTCAGTGACCTGGACAAATGAAACACTTCCTACAATTAAAGCTGTCCAACAATGGAAAGAACTCCCTGAGAAAGCATTCTGCACCCACCCCTGGCAGAGCACGGTGGAAAGGATTTCCACACAGCAAGGGAAGTTGGGCTGCAGGATTTCTAAAAGCCCTTCAGGCAATTAAGATTCTAAGGCTACTCCTGGAAAAAAGCAGCTCCATCCAGCCTTGCCAAAGCCGTGGCAACACTTTGCCTCTGAATCTATCCTTCTGTTATCAGTGAGAACATTCCTTTTCTAGAACATTCCATGTTCTATCTGTTCTTCAAGATTCTGCTAACAAGCTACCTTTTCCTTTGTGCCTTTCAGAACCAACCTGACCTCAACTTTAGCATGCTGGCTATGCTCCCTTGGCTCCTCCAGATCCTCCACCCAACCTTCTCCACTTCTCTGTGCCTCACAGGCCTGCGTTCTATGAATTAAATCACCCAGGCCCTTACTTATCCTCTGGTTTCCAGTTGGGTTTGGCGGATGAAAGGCTCCAGCATTAGATCAGAGGGTGGGAAAAGAAAGAGTCTGAGCTATGTATTCCCCTTGATTCCCTTCCTGCTAGGCTCCCAGTTAGCAGTGGCAGCATTTCTATAGGTTACTCTCTCCTCCAGCTAAACTTCCAAGGTTCCATAAGCTGCTCCCTCTTTGCCCCTTCAGGCCTAAGAATGATAATAGCTCTTAGCCCTGAGGTGTCTCACCACCCTTACAGATCTCTTAACTCTGCCCAGCTTTGTAAATAGTATTTTATCTTCTCAATCACACTACTGGCAGGTGCCAGGAGATAACTGATAGGTCCAACCAACTCTTCAGCCTGCACTATTCCATCTTCCCAGATGCCTATTTCCCCTCACCCCCTAGCATGGTTTTTCTCTCAGTCATTGTGTTCTGTATGTTTCTATATACAGACTGATTCACTAAAAATCAATTCCCTATGGAAAACTCTTAATCCCAAAACGATTCCCAGTTCTGCCACCAATGTGTACAAACTGTATATAACAGTATATTGGGCAAAGCCTAATTAAGAAAGCAAATGTTACTAAAAATTTCCTGACACACAGACTGCAAAGCCAAGCCAAATACTGGGATTTGAGGTTTATCTATTTATAACCCCTCCTTCCTTTAGACTGATGGATAGAGAAATTATTAAACTGGTTATTATCATTTTGCTTTACTAGTAAGACTGGAACAGTGCCAAATATAGTGCTCATCTCACAAGGGCCATTCAAATGGTCAATAAAATTTTAAAGGTCCTTCCAGTTCCCATGAATTTTCCCTTCCTTCTAGATAATCTTACAAATAAGACACCAGATTCAAATACTAGAAATGAGCTTTTAGTGTCCATCTTTTGGTTTATTGCTCAAATCCCAGCTGACATTCAGAAAGAAAGCATGCCTGATAAAGATTTGAGGCTCAAAGATAAAGCTCTAAGATCTGGAAAGATTCCATTTTGAACCTAAAAGACAAAACTGAGACAGGCTTACTGTTTCCAAATCAAGAGTGCTGCAGAAATATTGCAAAGGAAAGCATTTCTTAAGCTTCTACTGTGTTACAGAGGATTATGCTGCATACCGTCCAATATATACATTCCAAAGCAGCAGGACTTGATCCATGGGCAAAATAACCCCAAGTAATACTGTAACAGACCCACTAAACTAAAAAAAAAAAAGACTCATTCTCCCACCCATATGAAAGCAAGGGCTACCCAGATGCTATGACCTATTTTAAGGAATCCTAGACCAGGGTTTCTCAACCCAAGCACTACTGACTTTTAGGCCACATAATTCTTGGTGGTGGAGGGCTGTGTGCATAATAGGACACTGAGTTGCAGCATTCCTGACCTCTAGCGCTCAAGTATGACAACCAAAAAGTCTCCAGACATTACCAAATGTTCCTGGGGAGCAAAATCACAGTTGAGAACCTTGACCCTAGATAAACTATCACTCAAACCCCACCCAGCACTACCATGGAGTGTATGATTCACCAGGTGGGAAAAGAGAAAAGCCACCCAAAGCAGTAGACTTAGCTTTATAAAGTACTCTGCTCTTAAAAGCTGTCTTTGACAACTTGCAAAGTGACACCATTCCCTAGCAAAGTGAATGGTTGCCAAAGTGGAGAGTAACTGCTAAAAAAAAATTTTTAGACTTGAAATCCTTCTGAAAGCATCGCAAGCCTCCAACTAACACTCTTACCTTTTTTATTCTCGAGACACAGGTGGACAGTATTACAGTTCATGACATGAGTGAGCAAATGGAAAAAGCCAGGCAAACCACCCTTATCAAACGAGGGCAAAGCTAAGGGCTGGATGGCACTGAAGACAGACAGCCCAAGCTCTGTGGTCTGGAATTTAAGGCTTGTTATGTACAGACTCCAGTTCATCTTCATGCATTAGTGTCACAGTACCCTGTCCACACAAGTAGTTTCCAACCCTATCAAACTCAATGACCTCTTTTTAGAACAAATATTTTATATGCCCCTTTATCATTCTGAAACGGAATTCAAAGACTACCTCTATGAGCATAATTTTTAAAATTTCAATATGATGCCCTAATTTCTAAGTAAGAGAAAATAAATGAAAAGACCTGGAAAATAAAACATATTTTCAGGCAAGACCATACTAAAAAACAAAAGCACCCCCATAGCCGTGCTTCCAAAGTGGCCCCTCAGAGGGCAGAACTATTCCACCCCCCACCCCCACCGCCCCTCTCCACACAAACCCTCTCCCATCAGTCACAAAGTTCAGCAACCTCTGTCTCTTAAGGACAATGTGGCCCAGAGACAGCATCACAGAGCAGGTAAGAAGGAGGGATTTGAATCAGACCAGTCGTAGTAAATACTCGGCTCCACCACCTCATAGCTGCGGTACCCTCCCTAAGCCTCGTTTTTCACCCACAAAAGGAGGATGCCAGCATATTTTTCAAAGGGTTTTTGTGAAAATTAAATGAACATATAGCATATCTATTTCTTGCACCTAACATGTGAAATCTGCTCAATGAATGTTAGCTATTAGACTTATATTATTATTCTTGGATCCACCTTGGTTTGTGTCCTAGCTTATGCCCATTGTATTCCCCCAGCAGAAAGGATGGATGACAGGATATCCATTCATCAGAGATGCTCTAAAAAGGATTCACATACAACACAAGTAAGAAGTTGCATCATACAGCTGCTAAGATTGCTTCTACTTCTGAGGCTCTACAATACACTGCCTTGCATGGAGATAGTTTTTATTAACTGAAGTCCTTTCTTCCCAGTTAGAGGGCCCAGAATATGTCTCACACTTCATACAAAGTAGCTAAAGAATGCAGATAATGATGGTTTACTGCCCCCCCTCCCCCCAGCGACAACCTGGGCCTGGCCACTAGTTCTTTACCATTTGGCCTCAAAGAGCACAGCACGGGCACAGAAGGGATGACAACTTCTCCAGAAAAGCTCCTCAAGAAATATGTGCAGTATCCTCAGATCCTGAGTATTCTTGAGAGCCAGTCATTATCTGTGAATTAATTCCTTACACCAACAAGCAAATCAACACCCTAAATATTCTAGATCATCAAATGAAGAAATGAAAAGTAATGGTGGTGGCTACAGAAATACTTCAAAACAAAACGGATACCCAAGGTAATATTCTGAATAAAAAAAGCACTGACTGGTCAGACTGTTCAAGAGAGCCCACAGACCCAAGAAGTCCCAAGCACATCTCTGGGCATGAAGGTGTAGCCTACTTGCACACAAGACGGAAACCTTAACTTACATAAACATACTGATCTGTAAGAGGAAAAACAAATTGCCAATTGTTACAAATCATTCTGCATTGGCCCACTTAGGTGGTTATTTCTGAGTAGTGTAATTATTGGGGGTTGCTTCCTTTTGCTTATGTATAGTTCCCAATTTTTCTAACACATGGTTCCTGAAATAAGAATTTAAAATCACATAAGGCTATTTATCATCTCTACTGACAATCCATGAAATTTGAGGCAAGAGGCTATTTTAAGCGAACTCTTTATCAGGATCTGTGAATAAGCTAAGTATTTACCTAGGTCTCTAAAGTCATCCTTGCTCTCTGCCTCAGGACAGAACTAATCACAACTTAGTTTCTTTCTTTATCCCTCCCACAGACCTTATAGGTTTTGCCACCACAGAAAGTCAGCACTGGGTATAAGAAACCCCCAGGTTTTTTTTTTTACTAGGTTGGTTTTTTGGGTTTTGTTTTGTTTTTCTTTTTTTTTTTTCTTTTTTTTTTAATTTTTATTTATTTATGATAGTCACACACAGAGAGAGAGAGAGAGGCAGAGACACAGGCAGAGGGAGAAGCAGGCTCCATGCACCGGGAGCCCGACGTGGGATTCGATCCCGGGTCTCCAGGATCACGCCCTGGGCCAAAGGCAGGCGCCAAACCGCTGCGCCACCCAGGGATCCTTGTTTTGTTTTTCAATTTCCCAGTGACCACTACCAGCTCTCTGGGGTAGTGAGATAAAGAGAGGGACAAAAACTGTTCTGAAATCAATGTTTTTGTACAAAGAGACAAGAGACTCAGAGAGAATCAGCTTATTAAAAACAAAATGCTCTTTTTTCAAGATAGCTATTGGAAAGCCATGAGCTCCCTGCAATACTCACAATAAAGAGCCTCTATGGAATCATAAATGCTCCAAGAATAAAACCTCATTTTGGTAAACACTCATTTGGCAATGCTATTCTCCTTGCTCAGATAATAATAATAATAATAATAATAATAATAATAATAATAACAACAAACTGCACAAAAAGATCTGGAGAGGAAAAAACAGTGTCTTCCAAAGCAGGCATATTCTTCAGCGTAACCAAAGAACTTAAATTCAAATGAGTTTAACTCCACAAGCATTTGCTAAGCACTTACTATACACAGAGCACCATAACAGTTGTTTATTCATCTTTCAACAAATAATGACATGATGACTGCTTTCTGAGGAATCGTAACTCTAGTCTGGGAGGCAAACACTTCTAAACGAATAAATGACAGCCCCAGGCAAAATTTAATAGAAGTTTTTAAACTGTTCTGGAAGTATGGGAAGGGAAAGATTAAAATCAACTGCAAGAATTCTGTAAAAGATTCTTCATATCCATTCAATATAAATATACTCATGTATTTAGTACAGTCATTTAGCCATCCCAACCAGTAACCCCAAAATTAAAAAGCAGCAGAAACGCTCAGCGACCAGAAGCAAGCATCAGAAGTGAGATCTACAAGCTCAGATCCTTTGAACTAAAAATAAAACTCAAGAGATGAGCTCCTCATCTGGGCGGGGGGGGGGGGGCGGCGGGGGGCTTGTTTGGGAAAGACTCACCAACATCAGAAGGTCCGTACCGGGCATCGTCCTCCCTCGGCCGTGCTCGCGGCGCCTCCCCTCTGCAAAAGGGAACCGGGTTTGTTTACTTCCAAAGCTTTAAACCGTCTCCCGGCCCGCCTGGAGTCCCGGCAGCAGTCTAGAAATGGTTCTCTCGCTCCTTTGAGAGCTCCGATTTCACTCGCAGCTAGGGCGCCCCGCCCCCAGCACCCGAGCCGGCCAATCAGGGCCCTGCTGCACCCTGCTCCCCTCCCACGGCTGACCCGACGAATCCCGACCCAGCCTCCCGCCCAGCGAGCCCCCCAGGTGGACGCCCGGGGAAGCGCCCCGCCCGCCGCCACCTCCGCCCGCAGCCCGGAGGAGCCCCGCCCCGCAGCGCAGCCCGGCGGAGCACCGGACGCCCCGAGGAGCCCGGCCCCGCAGCGCAGCCCGGCGGAGCATCGGACGCCCCGAGGAGCCCGGCCCCGCAGCGCAGCCCGGCGGAGCATCGGACGCCCCGAGGAGCCGGCCCCGCATCAGCCCGGCGGAGCATCGGACGCCCGAGGAGGCCGGCCCCGCAGCAGCCCGGCGGAGCATCGGACGCCCCGGGGAGCCCGGCCCCGCAGCGCAGCCCGGCGGAGCATCGGACGCCCCGAGGAGCCGGGCCCCGTAGCCCGGTGGAGCATCGGACGCCCCGGGGAGCCCGGCCCGCAGCCCGCGGAGCATCGACGCCCGGGAGCCCGGCCCCGCAGCGCAGCCGGCGGACCATCGGACGCCCCGAGGAGCCGGGCCCCGTAGCCCGGTGGAGCATCGGACGCCCCGGGGAGCCCGACCCCGCAGCGCAGCCCGGCGGAGCATCGGACGCCCCGGGGAGCCCGGCCCCGCAGCGCAGCCCGGCGGAGCATCGGACGCCCCGGGGAGCCGGCCCCGTAGCCCGGTGGAGCATCGGACGCCCTGAGGAGCCCGGCCCCGCAGCGCAGCCCGGCGGAGCATCGGACGCCCCGAGGAGCCCGGCCCCGCAGCGCAGCCCGGCGGAGCATCGGACGCCCCGGGGAGCCCGGCCCCGTAGCCCGGTGGAGCATCGGACGCCCTAAGGAGCCCGGCCCCGCAGCGCAGCCCGGCGGAGCATCGGACGCCCCGGGGAGCCCGGCCCCGCAGCCCGGCGGAGCACCGGACGCCCCGGGGAGCCCGGCCCCGCAGCCCGGCGGAGCACCGGACGCCCTAAGGAGCCCGGCCCGCAGCGCAGCCCGGCGGAGCACCGGACGCCCCGGGGAGCCCGGCCCCGCAGCCCGGCGGAGCATCGGACACCCCGAGGAGCCCGGCCCGCAGCGCAGCCCGGCGGAGCATCGGACGCCCCGGGGAGCCCGGCCCCGCAGCGCAGGCGAGCCGAGGATCGACGCCCCGGGCGGCCCGGCCCCGCCCCATCGCCCCCACCCCGCAGCCCTTCCTCCCTCCGCAGGCATCAGCGGATCCCGGCGATCCCCGTCCGCTCCCACCGCGCGGAGTGGCCCCGGCGCCCTCCCGCACCGGTCGCGGGCTCCCGCCCCTCCCCCGCGCCGCCCTCCCAGCCCGCGGGGCTCGGCGCGCCCACCCCAGCCCGCGCCCCGGCCGCCCGCCCGCCCCGCTCCCCTGCCCACCCCGGAGCCCTCCGCCCCAGCCCGACCTTCCCCCTTCCGGAGCCGCGGCGGCCCCGCCACTGCCCTGCCCCGAGTCCGCCGCCCCGCTCCTTCTGCCCGCAGCCTCTCCCGGTCGCCGGCCCGGCTCCTCCTCTCCACGCGACCGACCCGCGGGCGGCGGAGCGCGGGCTCCCCCTGCAGCCGCCGCCGCCGAGATTGGAGGTCCCACCGCCCGCGGGCCCGCCCCGCCCCGCCCCGCCCCTCCCGGAAATGGCTCCCCGGCCCCGGCGTGCGCGGCCCCGGCGTGCGCGGCCCCGGCGTGCGCGGCCCCGGCGTGCGCGGCCCCGGCGTCGAGCGCGCGCACGCTCCGGCCCGAGGCGGGGCGGCCCGAGGCGGGGCGGGGCGGGGAAGGGGCGGGGCCTCCCCTCCGGGCCCCACCGCGCGTGCGCGCCGCCTGCTGGCCGGGCCAGGGGCCGGCGCCTGGGCAGCCCTCCCGGGAAGGTGGAGCCGCCCCCCTCCCTGTCAGGGAGTCCCCAGCTTCTCCTTCAGGTTGCACTTTGTAAAAACCAACTTAGGGTCACATTCGGCCCCTTGGAGTCCTTGAGGGAGTCAGGCTGCGGAGCTCCGCACACACTGAGCCAAAGCGGCCGCTCAAGACGGGTCTTCTCTAGAGAGGCCTTTGAGATTTTAACAGGTGACCCGAGACTTGCCCCTTCTCTCTTTCCTGGAGATTTCCTCGAGGTCAATAATGCCAGAAGAAAATCTACATGAAAACCCCCTAAATGGAATTCACCCTCCCCATCCTCCCCTTCCCCCCTCGGACCTGATGAACAGGACCGAGTGTTGGGCAAAAAAAATTGTTACCCATATTACTTTATGCTCACGAGCAATGTTGGGAAGCATCTCATATTCAAGGGAAAATGCCCACCAGGACCACAGATGTCACCCTTTATTTCCAGATGAAGTAGTTAAGCCTCAAATACGTTTTTCATGACTTGCCCGGGATACTAATTCAGCAGAAGCGAAGTTCCCCGGAGCATAGTTACACGGAGCTGATCAGTGATCAGCACCCGGTATTTTTTTTTCAACAGATTTAGAAATGACACCCAGATGGAATCTTGAAATCTTAACAAAAATGACCCTAATGACGGTACCCAGTTCCATCCCCTTGCAAATGTTGTCAGGACACTAACTCAGAGTGTCATCGCTGCCATCATTACCCCCGACCAGTGCTTTCAGGATGAAATCCCTTGTTAGCACAACGGCCCTCCTCTGCACACCCCCTCAGCACTTCCTGACCTCCCAGCCAGGATGGCAAAGACCCTGAAAGAGTCAAGCAGGTTGTGTCTGGGCTTCCCCACCCTCCGCCCCACCCCACTGGAAGCCCCAGACATCTCTGCCACTCAGAGCTCCTGAATCAGGCGCTGACACCCCCAGACCCTGACCCCTCTTGCGACTATCCCCCAGCAGGCATCCATTCTCAGTGTTGAAGGGTCAGAAGATGTTCTCGGGCTTCCAGCCAATGTCCACTCATCAAGAGTTACTTCAGAATTCCAGGAATGATCTCCTCCACTCTGCTCTTCCCACTTCCACCCCCTCTGCTTTATTTCTTCTTCAGATCCTAGGGTCTGACGTCTCCTTCTTAGCTACCACCTCCCATCCTTTCAAGTTAAATCTCTGTGCCAGGGATCCCTGGGTGGCGCAGCGGTTTGGCGCCTGCCTTTGGCTCAGGGCGCGATCCTGGAGACCCGGGATCGAATCCCACGTCAGGCTCCCGGTGCATGGAGCCTGCTTCTCCCTCTGCCTGTGTCTCTGCCTCTCTCGCTCTCTCTCTCTGTGACTATCGTAAATAATAATAAAATAAAATTAAAAAAAATAATAAAAAATAAATCTCTGTGCCAGCTGATCGCAGGACAGGGTCCATCTCTGATTCCTGCCTACACTTCTGTGGTACAACTTCACTGCTCCTCATGCTCAACAGGCAGTCTGTCCATTTTTCCCAGGTGGACCAACCAATTCAACTACATTAACTAATCCTTATTGTTGTGGACTAAATGCCCCCCCCCTGCCAAATTTGTATGTTGAAGCCCTACCCCCCAGTGTGATGGTAGGGCCTCTAGAAAGTGATTAGGTTTAGATGAGAGCATGAGGACAGAGCTCCCATAATAGGATGTCTTTTTAAGAAAAGGAAGAGACCAGAGCTCGCTTGCTCTCTCTCTCTCTCTCTCTCTCTCTCTCTCTCTCTCTCTCTCTCTCCACTCACACACAAAGAGGTCATGTGAGCACGCCATGAAGTGGCAACAGTTTGCAAGCCAGAAAGAAGAATCTTCCTTAAAACCTGAACCTGCCAGCAGCTTTATCTTGTGTTTTGTTATAACAGCCCAAGCTGACTAAGAAACTTTCTTTGCCGAGAATGACACAAGGTACCTTTACATCCAAAGCTCTCTTTAGGTCCTAACTTGCCCAGATCAGGTGATTCTCATTACCCCCTAACTTATAAATCAGGGCACCAAGGCCCAGAGAAAGTGAAGATCATTCTAAAGACGCACAGAAAATTGAGGTGGAGTTTGAATAGAAAATTAAGGTTTGGGACACCTGGGTGGCTTGGTTGGCTAGACATCTGCCTTCAGCTCAGGTCATGATCCAGGGGTCTTGGGATCCAGCCCCACATCGGGCTCCCTGCTCAGCAGGGAGGCTTTTTCTCCCTCTCATCCGTGCTCATGCTCACTCTTGAGCACTCTCTCTCTCTCTCTCAAATAAATAATCTTTTTTAAAAAGTGAAGGCTTCAGATTTTGTAGGGAGAACCTAAAGTATGCTGGTTGATTTATTAAACTCAAAGAATGTTAGAGGTAGAGAAGGCTTCTATTATTTGCCAGCTGAACCCCATAGTATATGCATAAATAAATTGAGGCCCAGAAAGGAACATGATTCTTGGCAGTTCCTGGCAAAGCCCAGAGGTTGTGTGTGTGTGTGTGCATGTGTGTGTGTGTGTGTGTGTGTGTGTGTGTGTGAGAGAGAGAGAGAGAGAGAGAGAGAAAGAGATACAGAAAGACAGAGAGACACTTCAGGCCCCCTGCTTCTTGGCCCACTCCCCCCTCCCTAACGACAGAATAAGATCAGGAATTTACACGAGAAGCATCAAGTAGAAAGTGGACAGTGATAAAAGATGGATGGGGATTCAGGGAGGTAATTTCAGCCTTCACAGGGGAATCACATTTTACCAACATGGAACAAAATCCCCACAGCCTCTTGGTCTTAGGAGTCCTATAGCTATATTGGTGGTCCCTTGGGAGAAAGCTAGAGCTGAGAAGAAAGGAGCTAGAAATAAAAGAATTATACTGCAGAGGGAGAGAGATATGAAAAAGCAAGAAGCATTGGCTAAGGAGTGGACATAAGCCAACCTCCTTCCCCTCTCCCCACCTCAGACACTCCCGCAGTAGGGACTTCAGAAGGAGAGGCTGAGGGCACCTGGGTGGCTCAGTGGTTGAGCATCTGCCTTTGGCTCAGGTCATGATTCCGGGGTTCAGCATCGGGCTCCCCATGGGGAGCCTGCTTCTCCCTCTGCCTATGTCTCTGCCTCTCTCTGTGGGTCTCTCATGAATAAATAAATAAAATTTAAAAAAAAAGAAGGAGGGGCTGAGCTGGCTGGTGGGAGGTCGAGGTGGGGTTGCCTGGGGCTTCCATACCCAGAGTGTGGCCTCCCCAGGGGCAGCACTGGCATCACCCAGAAGCTTGCTAGAAATGCACGTTCTTGGAACCCCACTCCAGATGATGAATCTGAATCTACATTTCCACAAGGTCCCCGGGTGATGTACGTGCGTGATAAAGTTTGAGAAGTGCTTCCCTAGACACCCTGCTTACAGAGAGAACACAGTGTTTTTATTAGGATTATGTGTTTGCTTGGGATGGTTTAGGGAGGTTGATGACTCTTTGGGGAGGTGAAGAAAACGAATGTTCCCCAGGTTGGCCTCTGGTGCCTTCCAGGATAACAAAACACTGGGAAGGACTGGAAATATCTATAGGGAACCGGTGAGGGACTGCAATTTGTGCTGATGACAGAGGGCTTGGGGTGGCAGGGGGCAGGGTGGGAAGGAATATGGTCTGGGATTTTTTTTTCTCCCTACATGGTTTCTTTTACAATTCATGCCGGCAAATCTGGTTTTGCTTAAAATGGCAGCTGTCCATGGCCAAGTCAGCAACACCCCTCCTTCCATCCACGAGCATACACACCCCACTCTAAAATCAGGAACATGCTACCCACACCTCCTTTCCTGTCTCTGACACCTCCCCACCCAACTGAGGACTGTCTGTGGAATCTCACCTCGAGACAGGGCTGTGGGCAGATGTTCTTGCAGCTCTGAGCCCCTCCTGGAAAGGAAAGGCCCACAGGAAAGCCCCCTGCAGGAACTCTGTTCATAGAGCCTAAAATGCCTTCCCCACGGAGAGGCAGGAAACCAGCCAACAGCAGCAGGTTGGGATGACGCAACAGGACTGGCTGGCCTTGACAAGGCGAGCTAAGGGCCAGCCAGACGTGGGAGCACCTGAGCCAGGGAGCATGTGCCCAGAGATTGCCACCCGGGATAGACAGCAAGGTGCACTGGCTCAGTGAGGTATGTGTCCCAGGTGCCAATTCAGCCAAAAGTCAGAGTGGCCGAACTCTGAGAAACAAGGGTCATTTCCTAAGGAAGCCCACTTTTTCCTGAGGAAGCCACCCATTGCTGGCCAGACGGCACAATCACTGCTAGCAAAGCATCAAAACCAGAGTGACTGCTTAGCAGAAGCCAAATAAATACACACTTCCTTGCAGAAGGAAACCAGCTGCGGCCTGTGGTGACCAGAACAGCTTTGAAGGCAGACAGACACACTGGCCTCTACTCAGAGGTCACTGCATGGCTCTGGACAAGTCAGCCTGATGGCCTGAGCCTGGGCTTCCTTGGTTATAAAACAAAGGTGGCTAGCATCTACCGTAGGACTGCGGTGTCCCTCAGGAGGCAGACACATGAACCCAGCATAGGGCCAGGCCTACAGGAGGCACTCCAGAACATGAGTCTAATATGTTCCACGCATGTCTAGGATGAGTTCAGGGAAGTTTCCAATCAGCGCTCTGTGACTGGCTCAACCAAGCCCAGCCCCCTGCCTCAGTCTGGCTTCATTCCTCATCAGGTCCTGATCCTGACAGTTGGTCAGTCTTTCTAACATGTCCCTTGCCCCATAGGGCACTCTGAGCCTTTTCAAGGCTTGTCCAAGAACCTCAGATCTACTATGGTCCTCCTGCAGGTTTTGTTGTTTATAGATCGGTACATTCCAAACCAACCAGACCCAAGACTCCCTATTTATGGGAGTTACAAAATATATTTGTTATAAACAGGGGATATACCTACCTGTACATATAATTCTTTTGCAAAGCAGCACAGTGCTCTAACCTTAAAAGTGAAATCCAGGGCAATAAAATCATACAGACGTCGGAAGATGCATGAACTTACAATGGGTAACTATGTTTTTAAGAGGAAACAATAATTATTTGAATATTGCTGTCACTTTTTTCCTAACTGACATTTGAAAAAAAGGGGGGGGGCTAAATTAGGATCTTGATATAATTATGTACAATCATTACAAACTGAAAAGTTACAAACGCAGACCAGTATGGACCAGTATGGAGGTGTCACCTTGGTGACTCAATTACTACGTAAGCAGCATTGTCCTGATTATATGATTTTTCCGCAATGGTAGAGTAAGAGTTGTAAAGTTTCAAACAAAGTAAGTCAACTTACATGCGACTTTCCATATGGTGATTGTACTCCAGGAAGCATGTATAATAAAACCATGTTTTTAAAGAAATGCACTTGTTATATGAAAGTCAACTTGAGGGATGCCTGGCTAGCTCAGTGGTTGAACATCTGCCTTGGCTCAGGGCATGATCCTGGGGTCCTGGGATCAAGTCCCACATTGGGCTCCCCACAAGGAGCCTGCTTCTCCCTCTGCCTCTCTCTCTGTGTCCCTCATGAATAAATAAATAAAATCTTTAAAAAAAAGGAAAGTCAAATTGAGGGGTGCCTGACTGATACAGTTGGGTAAGTATCTACTTGGTTTTGGCTCAGGTCATGATCTCAGGGTTGTGATCTCAGTGTCATGAGATGGTGACCCACAGCAGGCTCCACACTCAGCATGGAGTCTGCTTGAGACTCTCTCTCTCTCCCTCTACCCCTCCCCTTCCCACTCTCTCAAATAAATCAATACATCTTAAAAAAGAAAGAAAGAAAGAAAGAAAGAAAGAAGAAAGAAAGAAAGAAAAAGAAAGAAAGAAAGAAAGAAAGAAAGAAAGAAAGAAAGAAAGAGAAAGAAAGTCAAAATTTTGGCTCATGTGACCATGATCTGGTTTTCTACCTACATGAATGTTCTAGCAAGATGTTATTAAAAAGTTGCACAGGACTCAGGGGCAATTCTTCACTGTGAGGGGCTGGCCTTGCAATGTCTGCAGGGCAAGATTGGCAAATGCCAGGGGAATTAACCTCATCATGTGAAAACCAAAATTTTTAAAAATTTTTGGGATGCGCCTTTGGGAGCGGAGCCATCCCACTAAGACCTGCTACTGTGGCTTGATAACAAGAATGCACATGAGTGTGGGCCTCATTTTAGTATCTACAGCTGAGTATCTGCAAACTGGAAGGGACCTGAGCACCAACCTGGCCCAGCCTTCCCAGATAGCCCTGCATATCAGCATCTCCAAGAACCTTTGCAGAATCTGCATGTCAGGGCTTTCCTGCAGACCCAGTGGATGAGGGGTAGGGCCCAGACATCTGTATTTCAAACACAGATAAGAGTTGCCAAGTTCTATCCATTCTCATCAGTTTCTATGCATTGGTCCCACAGCTAGTGGAGACTGAACCTAGAGTTCCTGACATCTCAGCTCCAGAAGCCCAGGCTCAGGAATTATAGTGAAATCTATGGGTTCTTGTACCAACTTTGTTACTCACGCACTGTGTGGCCTCAGGTAAACCATTTACCTTCTCTGGGTCTCAATATCCACACCTCAAAATTGGATAGGAAGGCGAAGCCGCTCTCCAACTCTGTCAGTCTAGAATTCTCTATGCCTCACTTGGGTGATACTTCCCAGAAGCCTTTGTTTATAAGCTCCACCTCTCTTTCCCCAGGTTCCCAGGAAAGGCTCTCCATCATGAGTTATTTGGTTAGGGAGGGTGTTCATCTGAGTCCTTTATGGAGGGTGAGCAGTGTGGCCAGAATGCCCAGGGTGGCCAGGCCTCCCCCACCAGTGTTGACACAGATGCAATGCAATGAAGAGGCCCAGGTAATATAAGTCCCGTGTAAACAGAGGACCAAGGGGGTAATTATGAACCTTGGCCTGTGGTTACTTCTTGCCTGGCCCTGCAGAACCAGTTCCCAGGCTGACTCACTCCAGGGAGCTTTGTATATATCCTGAGCTCAGGGGTCAGGGGATGAAGAGAAAACATCCATCTCCACAAGCAAATGAAAACCTTGGTCTTTAAAAATGGAATTACTTTTCTCTAGGAGGTTTTATAAAAATCAAGGGCAGTCATTCTCCATGGTCAGGGGAGTTGAGCTGGCTGAGGGATCAAGGACAGCTTGAGCTGAGTGCAGAGGAGTTAACCAGGCCGAGAGTGTTCTAGCTGAGGGTGCTGTATGTGCCAAGGCCCAGTGGCAGGAGCAGAAAGGGGTGCAGGTCTGTAGGGACCATTGTGCAGCACAGGTGCACAGATGTATATGCCTTCAGGGGCCCAAGTAGGTGATGTGACTGCCTCAGGCTCATTCATTATATCATTCATTCATTCAATACTAGGTTGCTATATCCCACGTGAGAGATGTATCATTGAACAAAACAAAGATCCCTTCCCTAAAACAACTTGCAACTCTAGCATTCTAGGAGTCAGACAAACAAACATAATAAATAAACTACAATGGTACGTTAGAAAGTGCCAAGGACTAAGGGAAAAAGGCAGTCTGGGAAACAGAAAGTGTGGGGCATGGGGTAAGGTATCATGGGTGTTACATTGTAGACAGAATGTTTCAATTTTTCAAGGAAAGTTATAAATCCAGACTTTTTGGTAAAATCTCTCAATATTAAAATTGTGATGTCCTAGAGGCCTGCTGGAATCAGTGATTACTTTCTTCTCTTTGCTAGGACTCCTTTAGTCCTTTATGTCAAACAATGCAAATAGTTTCAGTGCCCCAAGAGATGGAGCCCACTCAAAGGTCTTGTCACTGCCCCAAAGAAGCAACATTCAGAGACTACCCATGAGCTTTTCCTTTTTTTCAGATGCCCAAGCTATTCTGATCTCCCCGTTTCTTAGGGAAGACACAGGAGGTGCCCACAGCCTGCCTCTTGCCCAAGCTCTGTTGGGGAGACTGTCAATCCAGAGGGGAATGATGTGCTGTGCTAACACTCAAGCATACTCTTGATCCCTTCTAGGTGCTAGGAGACAAATGCAACATATAGATCACTCTTTATCCTCAGTTAGGAACAGGAAATAGCAAGCCAGCATGAATTCTGGACAGAAAGAGCTCAAAAATCTTGTAGGACTATGTTGTTTTCTTACACCAATTTCCATAATTAATCTTGTGACCATGATGTAACCTGCTGAATGGCTGCTGTGGGTTAATTCCATCTCCGCCAACCCCATGCCCCCAAGAGAGAGAGAAAAAAATCTGCAGTAGTACGGTGATTGTCAAGAGACCTAAAAGGACATAAAGGGGAATATGACCAAGGAACTTCCAGAACTTTGAGCGACTTATTCAATTGTTTTGAAGTTTTGTCTCTTAATTGAAATATATCCTATCTACAGATAAGTTCACAAATCAAAGACTAAGTTTTGATGAATCTTCAGGGAGTGAATATCAGTGTTCAGCACTCATATTAAAACACAGAGCATTGCTGAGGTGCATAGCTGCCTCAGTCGATGAAGTATGTGACTCTTGATTTCGGAGTTTGGACACAGACATGTATGGGGAGAATGCCCTAGAAGATAAAGACAGAGGTTGAGATGATGCTTTTCTAAGCCAAACAACGCCAAGGATTGCCAGCAAAGTACCAGTCTAGGGGAGAGGCATGGGACAGATTCTTCCTCACAGTATTCAGAAGGAGTCAGTCCTGCTGACAGCTTGATCTCAGGTTTCTAGTCTCCAGGACTGTGAGACAATACATTTCTGTTGATCAAGCCACCCAGGTTATGGTCCTTTGTTATAGAAGCCCCTGCAAATTAATACACTGAGATTCCGGGATCCGTGGGTGGCGCAGCGGTTTAGCGCCTGCCTTTGGCCCAGGGCGCGATCCTGGAGACCCGGGATCGAATCCCACGTCGGGCTCCCGGTGCATGGAGCCTGCTTCTCCCTCTGCCTGTGTCTCTGCTCTCTCTCTCTCTCTCTCTCTCTCTGTGACTATCATAAGTAAATAAAAAATTAAAAAAAAATACACTGAGATTCCCAAACTCATTCTAACCTTCAGTAGGTTGACACAGGAGGAATGGGAAGGTCAGGGTGACCTGTCCATTCCTAGTAGCCTCATGCCCCCTCTGAGCCAAGTGTCAAAGCAGTGATTAGAGTGGGGAAGCTCCCAGTGGCCCTGGAGACCAGGGCTAATCCTGAAGCTAATCCTTGAGGTGACTGCTATATTTAATTTTGGAGCACAAACCAAAACCTGCTACTTTGGAATACCTTTCCTTAGGAGCCACTACAAAAGGAAACCACTCACAGGGACATAGTTCAAATGCCCACCCTTTCTATCCATTTTTTCATGTATTTCAAGAATTGCAAATATTGAAACTATTTCCGTTGGCTGCACATTCAAACATCTAACTCAAGGCTCCTTGGTTATCACATCATCGTAGACCCAATTAAACTCATTTCATTTGACTATTCTTGCAAGACTCTACAAACCATTCCCCTCCCTTAAAGCAAGTTATTTATAGCTAGTAGACCTACTCCCCACCTGAGCTGTCCCCCTCCAGGGAAGCCTTACAAAGTTTCTAGTTGGGAACAGAAGGCCCTGAGGGTATTGCCCAATGTTGTCTCAGGACACAACCTTAAAACCATAAAAACAAGTCAACACTAAGGCCTACTGGCAGAGAATCAGTTATAGGATATGCAGGAACAAGGGTCAGCAGAGTTTGCCTGAGTTATATCCCAGACCATGTGGAAACCACTTACCTGGTAAGTCTTCCATAAATGGCAACCCATAGCAATAATCATCTTTCAATAGATGTACTGATGTATCTGTGAATTAGATAACATCTGGATAAGATGACCTCCGAGGGAAGACGCCATACAAAGTTCGGTTAACAGAATAATTTTCTTCAACTTGACCTCACAGGGTCCCTTATTATCATCAGCCTCTGCCTCTCTCTGCCTTCATCTCCCCCATTTCTGCCTCACACTGAGACCTTATTTCCCAGGCATAGAGTGACCATAATGTCTGTTATCCAATATGAGATACTTCTGAGATGGACGACATATTAAGTTTTCTGAAACATAGGGTACAAACTGTACTGTTTTACCCCATCTCAGACTTCTGGTCCCCTTAGCCACGTGAAACTAGAGTTCCTGTAACCTGCCATGCACTCCTGAATCCCCAGACTTTTGCACATGCTCTCCTCTTCTGGTCTACTTGGAGCACATTCCATAACCCACTCTTCTGCGGAGCCTTCTGCAAGACTTGTAGGTGGGCTTGGGCTCTCCTTCCCCTGTGTCTTCACTGTCCCCAGGATGTATCACATTCTGTCTTTCTTTCCCTGGCTCCCCACAAGACCTGTAGCCTCTTGAGGACAGGTATTATATATTTTCACCTTTGTGTTTTCTATTCCATGTTGTAGGTACGCAATATGTGTCTAATCAATGATTTTTGTAATAAGCCTGGAGAAGAGGTTGACGTGTCCACCAACTTCAATTGTCTAAAGGGTTGTGATTACGAAGAGGACCTAGACTTGACTTATGAGAACATGAGGGAAGGACAAGAATACTGACAGCCTCAAGGAAATAT
Organism: Nyctereutes procyonoides; assembly: GCF_905146905.1. Classification (NCBI taxonomy): domain Eukaryota; kingdom Metazoa; phylum Chordata; class Mammalia; order Carnivora; family Canidae; genus Nyctereutes; species Nyctereutes procyonoides. The sequence continues at coordinate 66,505,899 of NW_026575046.1, forward strand.
ATTTCAGCTCAATATTAAGAAGAACTTTCTAGCCAATAAGCCTACACAAAATCAACAGGCAGCTTTGAACAGTAGAGAGCTCCCTGCCACTCGGACTGTTTTGTTGACAGATACTAGTATATACTTGGTAGGAATTTTGAGGTAAGGATTTGGGTGTGTAGTGAGTGAATGGCCTGGATAACTACCTTATACTCTGATTCATGCATCCATTCATTCATGAGTATTTACTGGGCACCTGGCATTGCACCAGGAGCTCAATGAATTAGCACAGAACAAACACACCCACGTAACCACCATGCAGAGTGAGAGCAGAGCCTATGTTAGCTGATGCACAAGGCAGATTCTGCCTCCCACCTGTCAGAGCTTTGCAGAAGAGAGACACGCAATCGTGTGAATTATGGGGTGTCAAAAGAGAACATGAGGGGACAACTGGGGCTCTCTGGGGGTCAGAGAGATATTTAACTTGAGCAAGGACTAATGGGAGAAAGCTTGTGTGGTTCCATGACCTTAGACTTTTTTAGAGAGCTCAGGCTTCTTCCCTCTTCTGTGATGTCTGCTCTTCCAGTTGGGTGACCTTCCTGAGTGCTGGCTTAGACCAGTCTATACCCGTCAGTTCCAGAGCTCAGAGTTCTGCTCAGCTGACAGGTAACCAGGTAACTTTGATCATCCCAGGGGAGCCATGTGTGGTCTTTAGTCATGCCCTTTCTTTCCTTCTCTCTTTTCTAAAAGACCACCAGAAGGCTAGGCACACAGACTTTGGGACAATAGAGGCACTGGCCATGCCATGACAGGTGAACCCCCGGAGCCTGGCAGGCTCTCCACTTTCAGGGCAGCCATCAAAGCACCCAGTGGTCCTGGCCACAATCCTGAACTCTGTGTACAAAGAAGAAAAGACATAGCAGGTGAGCCAAGAGGCATGTGATCACAGGATTTTCTCCTGCACTATTGGGGAATAGCACTAGGATAACATAGCAGCTATTCATGAAATGTTCACATGATTTGGGCAAACAATAATAATAATAATAATAATAATAATAAAAATATCATGCCTCAAGCTATGCAATGGGCCAGGCACCCTGCTGGGTGATTATATACATATTATCTTACTTAAGCATCAGACAGCCCCATAAGGGGCAGAATTATTATTATCTTTACTTTACAGAAGAGGAAACTGAGGCCAAGAAGTTGTTAAAACTTATCTGAGATCACATAGCTAGGGAATGGCAGGTCCAAGGGTCTAAAGAGCCTATGCTTCTGGCCTCTGTTGTGTTGACCTTGCGTGGAGATAAATGAAAGCCCAACAAAGCAGAATAGATCAAAATGAGCTCTCTTGTTTGAAGTCCAAAAGTAGGTGAGTAAGCCCTCAGCAGAGTAGAAGTTTAGCAGAAGAAAGATCTAAAACTGAGTTCACAGCATATACAAAGTCAAAGAAAAATAACCAGAAAAAAAGGTCTTCTTACTCATGTTACAAAGGGATAACCTCTCTAATATGTAAATGCATATATTCAATTAAGAAGAATTAACAAACAGAAAACGTGGATAAAAGATATGAACAGGAATTGCAAGAAACATACACAAATTGCACTTAAGCATAGGAAAAGATGCTCCACCTGACTGAAGAAATGCAAATTGGGGTACCTGGGTGGCTCAGTGGTTGAGCAGCTGCCTTCAGCTCAGGTCATGATCCTGGGGTCCTGGGATCACATAGGGAGCCTGCTTCTCCCTCTGCCGACGTCTCTGCCGCTGTGTGTCTCTCGTGAATAAATAAGTAAAATATTTTTAAAAAAAGAAATGCAAATTAAAGCCAAATGAAGGTAGCATGGGTCTCCCACAAACTTGAAGAACGTGTGGGATGCAGCTATTATGGCCTTAAAGGTAGACTATATTTGAAAAGAAGGAAACAGAAAGTCAATGACTTAAGTACCCCATCAAGAAATTATAAAAAGAACACAAATTAGACCCAAAGAAAGTAGAAGAAATTAAAGAGGGCCAAATCTAAAAAATTTGTTCTTTGAGAAAAAAAAAAACTGATAAAAATAATAACCCTTGACAGGATTGATCAAGGAAGAGAGGGAGAGAACAAATCCAGTCCAATCTCTGGAATGAAACGAGAGTATCACCATAGTTCCTAGAGACAATACAAAGATACGACCCACACTATAAACTTGAAAATGTCAATGTTCTGGAGAAATTCCTCTAAAAACACTATAGATGCCAACACCAAAATGACAGTAATGTTAGAATTATCTGATGAAGATTTTATAGCAGTCATGATAAAAAAAATGTTTCAATGAGCAATTAAGAACACACTTGAGATAAGTGAGGGAAAAAATAGAAAGCTTTAGCAAAGATATAGAAGCTATAAAGAACAAAATGGAAATTTTAGAAATATTTGCAACACTTGTAATTCAGGATTTCTCTGATCTTTAATTTCCCCGTTTCTAGGGTTAAATGAGATAACATATCTAAAAGGATTGGCACAATGCCTGGCACATAGCAAGTGCTCCATAAAATTTTATATTGCTGCTCTTGTAGCAGAGGCATCCAAGCAGGAGGACCAGACTCTGATGCATTTCCAGGCAGACAGACCCTCCTGCCTTGGACACTCCGTAAGGAAGATGTCAGAAGGGTTTGCTTAGCAATTAGGTTATCAACCTTACAAACCAGTATTGAAGGCATTCCCTAAGGTACTCCCTTCACCCTCACAGCGGCAACCTGTATGCAGTGCCCATGCTGGGTTCTGAAGAATACAATGGAAGGGATAAGAGGTACAATCAGAAGGGGAAGATGGACTTTAGTTTCAGTGGCAACAGCTCACATGATGGGAAACCCCCCAAGAGTTTGCTGGAAGCAGCAGGAAGGGACAGGGCAGAAAGAAAGAGAGCTTTCTCTTCTTTCAAACACGGTATTGTTTACCATAATAGCAGCCAGGATTCCCAGAAGCAAGGAAGAGGGGGCTTGCAGAATGGTTTCAACAGGGTCAACTTATTCCTGCAGAGACAGGCCCAGGAAAAGCTACACTTACAAAGAGACCATTCTGACCTGCACGGATAGAGGGACATCTGGGCCAAGGCCAAGATCAGGGACGACCCCGCAATGGGGTCCTTTGAATCCCCACCCTCAGCTGGGAGAAGCAGAACTTTTGAAGGAGGTAGGTTTGCCTCTAGCTTTCCTGCTTCCTGTTCTTCCTTCCTAGCAGAAGACAACGCATGAAGCACTTTCCCTTAGTTTACAGAACCTGTTTACACCCCTCACAGCGCCTGATCTCATCACACACCATGGCTGAGGGATATCCTCACTTCATTTTACTGGTGTCCCAGTGGAGTCTCAGAGCCATCAGGTGAATTACCCAAGGCAGTTCTCGGACTACGGACTCATCCCACCTATATACCTATATATAGTATAAAATCCTACTCCATCAAGACACCAATATATTTTTTAAGATTTTATTTATTTATTCATGAGACACACACACACACACACACACAGAGGCAGAGACACAGGCAGAGGGAGAAGCAGGATCCATGCAGGGAGCCCGATGTGGGACTCGATACCGGGACTCCAGGGTCATGCCCTGGGCCAAAGGCAGGTGCTAAACCGCTGAGCCACCCAGGGATCCCCCAAGACACCAATATTAATGAGCATTATTATTACTATTTTTGAGCATCTCGGGTGTGCCAGGTAAAAGCCAGGTACCTGGCTTCCCTGAGCTCACTTGTCCTTCAGACAGACACCAGGAGTAGAGGCGGCTACCCTGTCTTACAGGCTCCGAGAAGGCAAGAATGGTAGGCGCTCCTACTTAGCACCTGGCACTGTCCTAAACACTTCAATATGCACGAAGTCACTCAGTCTTCCCAGCAGTCCCGTGAGAATAAGTGTAAGTCACACATCTGTTTCAGAGATATGGGAACTGAAGGTCAGAGACATCAGGTAATCCCCTGGAGGCCACACAGCTCAGAAGTGGCAGCACTGGTATTCAAACCGAGCCTTCTTACCACTGTTCTGTGTCTCTGGCAGGACAAGTGGCTTAGCACAAGGTGGCACATCTAGGAAGTGTCAGAATCAGATTGAAACCTCCGCCCAACTGAAAACCAGGGTCTTCCCACCCAACTATCCTGCCTAGAGTAGGGCTGGATGGTCTGGGTCACTTGGGCAGCCTCCCTCCTCCCCAGCTAAGGGACAGCTGTCTGCAAATCCATCCCCAGAAACAGGATGTGTGGGGGCAAGAGCCCTCTATGGTGGCATCAGGCCCAGGCAGGCTGACAGAGCTGGGACCCAGCTCCATCAACCCTCTTTGCCAGTTTTTGTCTCCCTGCCCGCTGCTTGCGGCCCAAATCGGCCCCGGACTCTCATCGTCTCCCTTGGCCCCCACTGAAAATGCCGACTGCCAGGTGGAGTGGGAACTTGGAAGAAACCTGGAGGGATCAGAGGAGCTGCGTGGGGGTGAGGAGAGGGGTGCTGGAGAGCAGTTCTGGAGTTGTGGGGAAGGAGTAACCTAGCAACCACTGGCTCACATGGTCACAAAGCCAGCAGGCTTGCTCACAGAACCAGCGAGCCTTCCTGTTGATGTAGCTCCCCTTGCTCTTCTGCTCAGGCAGCAGGGACTTCTCACACACAGACTGTAGCAGGCATTTCCCTCGGTGAGTCGAGATCCATGGAGAGATCAATCTCCTGCGGAGGGAAACGGACACTAGAGCCGGACTGGGGGCCAGGGGCACCTACAGAGGTCAACATGGGGCAAGGAAAGTTCTGTCTCAGGATTGATGTGAGCGTTCAGACCCCTTCTGTCCAGCTGGTTGGGGACCAGGCAGAGAGGGAAGTGAGGACAGAGGTGGACACAGTGGAGCCCAGCCTGGCCCACTCTGGAAAAGGCTGGCCTGACCCAGTCCTTGTTGACCTCTACTGCAACTACAGGTTGTGACCCAATTGTGGCTTATAAAATCAATTTAATGGGTCATATCTAAGATTTACAAAATAAAAACCGAAAGTAGGATGAAAATAGCACTGTGCTTCGTATGTAGCAAGGGTAGGTATTGCTTTAGGATGTTCCTGCCTCAGTGTCACATACACACCGGTGTGTGCACACGTGTGTAGATCATGATCTGATCCACGAATGAGTCTCTTACGATGATCACAGTCAAAAGCATTTGAAAGTCTGTGTTCTAACAAGTACTTTTTCCTGTAGGCAGATGGGTTTGGGCTTCCAAATGGCCTGTCCGCAAGCCTGCAGCATGTAAGGGGTCTAGAGCCCAGCCCCCGTCATCCAGGATGTTCAAAGCTTCCTTCAAAGGAAGTTCTACCAACTGTTTTTCTCTTTAGAGAAAAGATCGGGGAAGACTTGGAGTCAGGATGCCTGGGGTCCTTGTGTGACCTCAGGTCTCCCCTTCCCCCATCTCAAGGAGTGCTGCCTCTCACTTCCGCCTGAACCTGACAGCAGCTGGCCCTGGGCAGGTCTGGGGTCCTTTGCAGATTTTGTAAACTTGAGGGTTCATTTTCAGAATGCACTGACTCTCGGTCCCAAACCCATCCCTAGCACCTGCAAGCCCTGCACTTTGGAGAGATATAGACGGGTAGATTGATAGATCTATATATGCATGTGTATGTATATGTGTCTGTTTATGCGTATCTAGATATCCAGCTACATTCAGGTCCATCGATTCAGACCAATCACAATTCTTGACTTTAACACCTATCAGCTTTCATCCACTTCACTGAATCAGAACTATTTCATATTATAATGAGCACCAGCAAACGCGCCTCTCAAACTGAGTTAGAATAGCACCACTAACACATGTGCTCCCCTCCCTCCCATCCCCCATCCCTGACTTCCCTCAAAAAGAACCACTAGCTGAATTTTGTGTTTAGCATTTTCTTGCCTTTTTTCCCCCTCCCTTATCACATTTATGATAATTTTGCTTTCCTTTGAGCTTCACTTTTAAGAAGGAATCTCAGGCTATGTGGCCCTCTGGGCCTTGCTTTACTTGACCTCAGATAATATTTGTAAGGTTCATCTATGTGGTTCTGGGTAGCTCTGGTTCATTTTCATTGCAATACAATGTTCAATTGCCCACATGTAGCACCACTCACTCACCCCTTCTTTCTGCCTTTGGACACTTGGGAAGTTGCCAGGTGTTTGCTAATTCGAACAATGTTAGTCTGAATATATTACAAACAGCCCCAGTCATACGACTGCAAGAGCTTCTTTTGGGTATATGTCTGGGAGATGAATCGCTGAGCGCTACAGCTTGCAAATGTTCAATTTTACCACACATTGCCAATTTTTCTCCTCTAAGTGTCTGTTCCGGTTTACACTCCCACCGCCAGCGTATGAGATTTCCTGTTATCCATCTTCAACACCAGTGTCAAGTGCACTAGTCCTTATTCTGTTAGAAAGTCGACGATGGCCACAGACGTGAAGACCCAGTTGGCTGAACATCCACTGATGAGGTAAGACCCCAAGTGCCCACCCTGCTGATCCAAGCGGGTGGGGGGAAGGCAGGGCAGGCTGGGAGACAAAAGTGGCGTGGCGGGAACCCAACAGATAGAGAGTCCAGGAGAGGCAGCCCTTCCTCACCTTCGGCTGCCATCAGCCAAGCCCCCAGTGGTGGGTTCTTAGGCCTGAGTTAGCACAGGTCACAAACTGGGTCCCTCCCTGGAGGGAGGAGGACATGGTGGCAGGGAACAGAAGCACCTGCGTGAGAATTCCTAGATTTTTAAGGGGCGACTTCCTCTGTCAGTTGGGGTAGGGAGGCCACGTAACTGCAACTTTCAGAGAAGGTTTGCTTTATTTCTTTAAGTCCCAGATGCCTTAGAGGCCAATGGAGGACGGCACAGAAAACTCAGGGGCCTGGCCAGCGAAATCCTCAGAGGGCCCCGAGGCCCTTGCTTAGCATATCCAGAGCCCACCTCTTCTCCAGAGGGCCTCCCTTCAGCCAGGGCCACCGGGAGAAGGGAATGCAGACAGCCAGCAGGCAGGTGGTCCCACCAGGCCCCAGCGGAGATCACCCCACCTCTGGATCCATGCTGGACGGACCCCGGGCTCCTCCAGAGGCAGGGCCCGGCATCCTCAGGAGAGGGAAGGGGTGCAGGGTGGAGGACAGACAACCTGAGAAACATGTCTCCAGTGAAGCCGACAAGAGCTTGATGCTTCCCTGCAGCGTTGCGACTCTGAATGCTGCCCAACAAGCTCTGCATCTCCTGGGAGGGGCTCCCGAGGAAAGAGGACATGCTGGCGCCATCTGGCCTTGGTGCTCTAGCTTCAGCCCCTGGACGCGAAGTCTGGGCCAAGACTGCCTGGAGGGGGGGCCCCGGGGCAGGGGGACTGCCCATAGCTGGCTTCTCCTGGGCTGCCAACAGTTGGCTTGGGGTGAGGTCCTTGTTTTGTCTGCCCCTGCCCCTGGAGGTATATATAAGGTACCTTTGCTCCAACCCAGGTATTTGGAGAGTAGGTGGGTCTATGGCTTCTTTTTCTGGCTTTAGAGAGGGTTTCTGGTAGAAAACTGAGGTCTTGGGAGATGCTATCTGAGTTCTCTCCAATGGATCCTAGCTCCCTGCTAAGGCATCTTATGAAGACAAAGGCTCCCTGGGACTGGATTGGACTAGTTGGGAGAGGACCCCAGGAGAGGCCTGGCTTTGGGAGCCATGGGGTAGAAGTGAACTCCTGGAAACCAATTTCAGAGTGCCTCAGGAATAGACTCCATCTGAGCCCTGAGTTCTGAGCTGGGTGGGCACTAATGCCAGGAGGCTCCATTAGTTTCTCCTTGACTTTCTCCTTCAGTCCAAGGGCTAAGCTGAAGCCTGAAAAGAAGTCAGGGCACAGGCCAAGGAGCCACGGGGACAACGGGCCACAGAAAGAACTGATGATCCCAGGGATCGTGGATTTCCAGCTGATCCAAACAGCACTGAAGACCCCCAAGCCCCAGACCCCTGGAGCCTACCGCTTTGGCCGCCTCAGCCACCACTCCTTCTTCTCCCGGCACCACCCCCACCCACAACGTGTGACCCATATCCAAGGTAGGCCCTGGGGAGGTAGGGGCCTGACTGGAGGTGGTGGGGCAGTTCTGATGACCAGAAAAGGAGGATCCAGCCTCTGTTTCCAAGCTGAGGCCCAGAGAGGATGGGGATTTGGTCAGGGACAGAGAACTGCTTGGCCACTTGCAAGCACTCAATCAAGTGAAGACTGGACCTGGGGAAGCAGGCTCTGAGGCTGACTGTGCAGCCCTAGACCATTCCCTCATTGCTGATCCTCCCATTTTACAAATCAGATAAAGGGATGAATGTTCTGCCCCAGAACTGCACTCTGTTCTCTAACTCAGGCCAATTCATCCACTTAGCCATCTGTCCATCAGATATCTGTTGAGTGCAAACAATGGATCAATCACTTATTTAGGCCCTAAGGATATGACAGTGAGCGAAACAGTTCCTAACCTTGTGGAGCTGACTCTGCTGGAAAAGGCTAGGAAATAGATGAGGTGTCAGAGTGTAGGAAGTGCCAAGGCCCTAGAAGGGAGCAGACCTGATCAATAGCATGGCATCTAAGCCAAGAACTAAAGGGGAGAGCGCATTGAACTGTGTGGCTAGTGGAGGAAAGAATGTCCCAGGCAGAGGGAACAGCAAGTACAAAGGCCCCAAGGCACACATTTTGGCTCTGCTGGAGAAGCAGCAAGGAAGCCAGTGTGGCTGGAGCTGAGTAAAGAGGGGGAGAAAGGAGAAACTCCAGAGAGGTGGTGGGAGTTCAGATTATGTGGGCCTTAGAGGTCACTCCACTTACCATTAAGCCATCTCGCTGAATGGATGGGAGCCACTGGAAGGTGGAAAGCAAAAAAGTGACAGGAGTGACCTGTTGGCTGCTGTCTGGAGGGGGATGTAGACCAAGGAGGTAGCAATGGAAGAGCAAGTGGCCCTGCTCTAGAGCTATACAGAGGTGGAACCAACAGGATTTGCAGATTGGTTAAAAATAGTAGGAAAGGCAGAGGGGAGTCAATGATGACTCCAGGTGCTGGGCCTGAATGACTAGAAAACCATAGTCACATTGACTGAGGCAAAAAAAATGCCTGAAGGCAGGATCAGTGCAGGGCAAGGGGGGGGGTTGGAAATTGGGTGGGAATCTGGGAGATGTGAGATTCCACGCATCTTTCAGGCTTGGGGGTAGAAGTGTAAAGTAGGCAGTTGGGGCTGGAGTTCAGGTGAGAGATGCCAATCTGGCCACCACTCAAGGAGGGAGGGCATTGGAAGTGCCATGCCTGGATGGGAAAGCCAAGAGCCCGTGTAGATGCAGAAGAGGAGAGCCTGGCGCTGAGCCCAGGGACCCCTGGGAGGGCAAGGAGGTGAGGAGCAGCCTGTGAGTTAGGAGGGACCAGGGGAATGAGCCCCCCACCCCCACCAGCCAAAAAGGAGAATGTTTCAGGAAAGACAGAGTAAGCCAGCATGCCAGGACCTAACCAGGCTGGTCCTCGAAGCTTCACCGTGTATGCTAATACACCGTCACACAGACCTGAAGCCAGAAGGGTCCTCATGTGTAAGCAGCTCGCCACCACCTCTGGGCTGCCCTGCAGAGGCTGACAGATGGCAAGGAGTTTTATCCAGGGGGTCTGGCTAAACCTTGCTCCTTTTGATTTGAGCCCAGGTCCTTCTGGTCACAGACTATGGCTCCATGCCCCATCCCCGTGTCCTCCTCTTCAAGCTGTCCACCTCCGTGTGCTCACACCTGCAGTTCCTCGCTCTGTCGTAGAAAATCAGAAGGACCCCAGGACTAGAGTCCTATCTCACCTCCCCCTGACTCGCTGGGTGACCCTGAGCACTGCCTATCACTGTTCATTCTTAGTATCCCCCTGGGTAATAAGGCCTCTGTGGCCGGAGGGCCCTCCCAGCTCTAGCGATCTATGGTCGGGAAGAAGTGGGGTCCGTACTCTCCCTGCCCACCAGCCTCCTCCCAGCCTCCTGGTGTTCCTGGGGTCCACCCAGGCCCTCCTTCCCACAGCCTCTCACCCTTCGCAGATCTCACCGGGAAGCCTGTCTGTGTCGTCAGAGACGAGTTCTCTGTGGCCCCCTTGCCTCAAGCCACACTTTTATCCCGCTGTCTGATGGGGTTGCCCACCATCTCTGTCCCCATCGGAGACCCGCAGTCCAATCGGGAACCCCGGCTTTCTTCTGGTGGGTACTCGGGCACCAGCCTCTCTCCCCAGGGGCTGCCCTCCCTCAAGGCAGGTCCCTGGGAAGGAAAGAGCCAGCGCTCTTAGGTTGATGGGGTCCCCTGCGGCTTTCCTCATTTCCTCAGACAGCAGCATCTGCACTATTCCCCCCCCAGGTCCTCAGAAATGGGGCCCCTACTCAGATTTGAGGTGTTTGAGGCATGATAACAGAAGACAGACAGAGTGGGGCAATAGTCATGTGACTTACAGCCACAGACAGGATTGATATGGGAAATGCCGAGTAGCTTGCAGGCTTGGGCACGAGCCCGTCGGAGCAGTTGGCCAGAGATGGAGCTGGAGCTGAAGCAGCAGCTTTCTAGCAGCCCCTGCGCTTCCCCTTCCCCTCCATCAGGGTCCAGGGGAAACCCACTGGTGGGGACCAGGACAGCTGTGCAGGGCAGAGCGGCTTGGGAAGCTAGCTGCAGCACATCTCCCCAACTGCGCCAAGAGCAGTTTGGTATCTGAGGGACTAGCACATTGCAGAAACTGAGGCTCAGTGCTGGCCTCAGGTGCCTAAAAGAGGCGCAGCTAGACTAACCGCACACATGTTGGCGCAGGTAGCCAAGCATATCCAGCAGCTTCCAGGGAAGCCACAGGCTAGGATCAACATCAGCCCCCTCCAGTAGTGACCATGCTCACCCCCCCAATGGCGAGATTCCTGCTTCTCCTCTCAAGGTCACCGCCTCCCCCTTTCCCTTTAAGATATAAGGCGGAAGGCTGGGGAGGTGAGCAGGCTCTTCCCACCCCGACCCCCCACTCCCAGCCCTCTCAAGGCTGGGTACCACAGGGAAGGCAGGAGAACCCCGGGTTTCAGCTGGCAATGTCTTCCCAGAGGCATGGAAGAAGGAGTTGAGAGACCTGGCTTCCCGGGTGGCCGTCTTCACCAAGGAGAATGAGCTGAAGAGCAAAGAGGTGGGTGCAGAACACAGGAGCCATCTGGGAAGAGATCCAAAGGGTCCATCGTTTTGTGATGAAAGCCCTCCCAAGTGGGTTCCCCCTCGTGAGCAGTAGAGCTAGTGTCCACAAGAGGTGCTGCTGTTGGCCCAGGAGGAAAGGGCTGCAGAACATCCACCTCCCCACCCGAGGAGGGTCCAGCAAGGGCTCAAAAGAGAAGAGAAGGTGGCTAGGTGGGGAGATCCAAGAAGGGTGCATAACAGAGGTGGGATGGGCAGACGGGGACGGGGGACACGTTCCTAGTGGACACATGCAGCTCAGAAGCTGCGAAGTGCAGGACATGCTTAAAGAGGGCGGCATAAGCGGGCAGCCATGTGGGGTTGGGAGTGGGGAGGAAGGTAAGAAGGGGTTGACTTTGCATGTGGGCAAAAAGGAGGAGCTTGCTCTTCATTTCTGAACTTCCTGTAGTGCCCAGTCTCATAGGGAATAGAGAATCACTGACGGATTTCAAACAGGATGGGGTGACTTTGTGGGTGCTATCTGCTGATAATCCAGTAAAGACAACTGGGAGGCAGCATGGAAGTAGTTGGTACTGGATGCAGGACAGGTCTGGCCCTTGGGACAGAGTCTGGCCCTGCCCTGCTCTTGGGCAGCAGAGTTCTCATTTCTGATTTGTGGCCTACTCAGTGCAATGCTCACGGCAACTCGGCTAAGCTCTCGGGGTCTCACTTTTGTTATCTTTAAAATGGGGACAAGTATAGGGTCACCTGGGTGACTGAGTGGGCTGAGCGTCCACCTCTTGATCTCAGGACCCTGGGATCGAGCCCCACATCGGGCTCTGCATTCAGCGGGGAGTCTGCTTCTCTCCCTCCTCCTCTGCCCCACCCCTGCTCCCACGCACATGCTCTCTCACTTGCTCTCTCTAAAATAAAAAAAAATTGAAAATATAAACAAATAAATGTGGGAAGAAGTATACTAGCAGTCTCAATTGGGGTTGCAGGGGTAGGAGGTCCCAGGCCTCATACCAATAGGCCTAGCTCAGGAGGTTTTCCCAGGGCAAAGAATGGATGCCAAGTTCTAGGGGACAAATTTGAGGGGTAGCTGAGCTGGAGTTAAGGTAGGAAATGGGGGTCTTGGCCTAAAATACTGCTTTCCAATCTCTGATGGGTGCAGGGGTGAGGGGAAGGGAGGGCGGGTCTCCCTAGGAGGAATAATGAAGACTTCAGAGGACCACCAGGGTCTCCAGCATTGAAGAAGTTCCAGGAGGAAGCATTTTGGATGGGGAGAGTCCCTGGCTGGGGAGAGGGGTCCAGAACAGGGTGAGGCTGGCCTGGTCATCCTCCCAGCTCCCTGCAATGTTGCGATGCTGGAATTGCAGGAGGGGAGGTGAAGCCCCAGAGGTGTGACTGGGCCTCCTTCTCTTCCTCTTCTTCCTCGAGCCTCTCTCCCTCTCTCTCTCTCTCAATCTCTCTCTCTCACTGCCTGGAGTCTCTGGTCACTTTGCTCCCAGCAGAAGGAGGAGCCTCAGCGGGAGCAAGGGGCAAAGTACTCAGCCGAGACCGGGAGGCTCATCCCCACTTCCACCCGAGTCATTGGTCGCCGCCACTCCCGCCAGGGCCCACGGATGTATTCTTCTGGCAAAGATGAAGGAGTCCAGACTGTCTTCCTAAAGGATCATGAGCTGCTGGTAAGGCCCTGGGAACGCTGGGAGCTACGGCCCAACAGAGGCCTGGTCTGAGGGCAGAGAACATGTGGTCGCTGCTCCCAGGCTCCCAGCAGTCCCAGCTAGGACGTTTACAAACTGCTTTAAAGTGTGGCCTCTCAGGGTGCCTGGGTGGCTCAGTCAATTGATTGCCCAACTCTTTTTTTTTTTTTTAAGATTTTATTTTTTCATGAGAGACACACACAGAGAAAGAGAGAAAAAGAGAGAGGCAGAGACACAGGCAGAGGGAGAAGCAGGCTCCATGCAGGGATCCTGATGTGGGACTCGATCCTGGGACTCCAGGATCACATCCCGGACTGAAGGCAGGCGCTAAACCGCTGAGCCACCCAGGGATCCCAATTGCCCAACTCTTGATTTCAGCTCAGGTCATGATTTCAGGGTCATGGGATCAAGATCCTCTCTCCTTCTCCCTCTGCCTTCTCCCCATCTCTCTCTCTCTCTTAAAAAAAAAAAGGTGTGGCCTCTCCCAGGATACTTGTACCTGAGACTATCAGCCTCAGAAACTCCTGACCTGGGAGTCAAGCACCTGGATCCAATCCTCTGCCATGTCCAGGTTTCTGCGGGAAGCTCTCCCTCTCTTTTAAAGCCTTCCCCCGACTTGGGGTTTTAGCTCCATGATCTACGCAAGCTGGGAGCATGCACATGTTGTCTTGAAGGGCTATCCTAGCTGTGGCACTGGATGAGTTCAGGAAGGGAGCTACGGTGGCTGGATGACATTCATAGAAGAACGTCCTGCCTAGTGTGTCCCCGAACCATACCTGGGTGTGCTGCAGCCTGTGGCCAGCCCCGCCAGTCCCAGCCCAGTCTCCCCACACTGTGCAGGGTTTGGTGGGTGCCACAGTGAAGCACAGATCTATCTTCTGATGTTTAAGTTTCACCGGCCAAGGCCTGAGATGAGTCCGTGACCGATGCTGGTGGGTTAAGGCTACCTGCGGTCCCTTTTAAAATGCATACATGTTCTCCAGGGAAGGTTAGTCCCCGAGCCAGCATCTTGACACCCTCCCTGTGACCCGTGCTTTCAAGCATGCAGTCCCTTTGAAGACTTACAATGGTCCAGTGAAGTGGATAGCAGACAGGGCCCAGAATCCCCATTCCACAGATGGGGAGGCTAAGGCCCTGCCAGGTGACATTCTGTGGCCCAGGTCCCCAGAGAGGGAGCAGCATAGCGGAGACTAGAACGACACTTTCTCCACCTTAGGGCGGCCTCATCTTGCCTGGAATTAGGTTCTCGGGTCCTGTGGGGAGGGGGCCCCGGGCAGGTAAGTCGGATGGGGAGAATGGAGAAGGGCCCAGGGGCAGACCCAGGGGGTGGGGGGAGTCACTGCAACAGGTGGGTATCTGGGGCTGAGGGGGCACCCTAGCAACCAGAGGCCCGGGAAGGGGCTCAGCCCGGTTCCTGTTCTGCCAAGGATGAGGCCGACCTGCTGGGGACTGACAGGCCCCCTCTGGTCCTGGGAAGACCGACTGCCAAGCACTAAGGGGACCCTGCTTTCCTAGGACTCCAGGGGCTACACCTCCTACCACGGGTCCCAACTCCAGGCGACCGTAGCCACAGTCACCGTCAGCAGCCTGGCCTAGGGAGCCCTCGTAGTCCATCCTCCTACACAGAGCTGGAGCTCCCCCCGATGATACGAGACTGGAGGACGCAGGGGAAAGAGGGCCCGGCGGTGGCAGAGATGCCAGAGGCTGCGGAAGCGACCAAGGGTGAAGCGTTCACGCTGCTTGGCCAGACGGAGCCCCACGCGGGGTCATCTGCAGCATCAGCCAGCCCTGACCCCCAACCCGCCCGCTGGGATCACCCCACCTCTATGCTAGTGTCTCCAGACCCTGGGAGCTCCAGGGTGGGGAGGCCCGTGGGGTCCCTGAAACCCCCACACCAAGGACCCAGGGATCCGGGACTCAGTGGGTCTCCGAGTAGCCAGCTCTGACTTTGCCTCCCAGTGAGGGACTTTGGGGGTACAATCAGCCCACGCAGGTCTCAGGGATGGGTCCACATATGTGATATGGAGCTTTGTTGTGCCACACTCTCCCTGCTGGGGTCGTCCTCTTTCAAGGCCTCAGATTCCTCATTTGTCCAGTGAGGAGGTTAAGACTCTTCCACTGGGGGAGAGAAAGTGCTGTGTAAAATGCAAAGTCACAGGGCAGGGACAATGGTGGGGACCAGTTTAGCCAAGCATGTGGCTCTGGGAGCACATGTTGTAGGAGCGGGGCCTGTGCTGCTGGCTGGGATGTGTCATCCAGGCTCACTGACCCGGGGCCTGTCCTCCTGCCCGCAGGTCCTGGAGCTCCTTTGTCAGATCCTGCAGACAGACTCCCTGAGCACTATCCAGTTCTGGCTACTTTACGCCCCCCCAAAAGGTGAGGACACAGCCGGGGCCCAGGGCTTTCTCGGAGTGGAGGCTGTGGAGGGCCTTGTTCTCTGGATGTCACTGGGCTCCCACCCAGGGCCTTCCTCCTGGGCCCCGAATGCACCTGTCTCCAGCAGGACAGGGCTGCTGCTCCCTCCTCGCCCTTCCTCCGCAAGATTTCCTCGACCCTGCTTCTTGGAGGGGACTTTATACTGACCACTGACCGCCCTTGGCACCCAGGAGGGGGAAATCCAAAGATATATTTAGCAGACACGCCCCCTCACCCACCACTGCGGGAAGTGTACAGACACACACACACACACACACACACACACACACAGGAACCATGAAAGGACGTCCTTGTACACACTGGGATGGTGGGCAGAAGGTTTATCTGGGTGGGAGGCTGAGGGGTGGTGATGGGAGCCAGGGACAGTGGGGGAGGAGGGGAGGGGGAGGGCAGGAGGCAGGTGTCCAGGGGGCTTTGCAGAGAGAGCCCAGAGGCATGACCACTGGGTGGGCCAGCAGGTGCGAGAACAAGGAACATGCATGTGATCGTGTGGTGAGAGAAAGGTGGGGAGGGGCTGGGTGCTCTGCACACACAGGGGCCAGGATAGAACAGGGGCCTCCCCAAAGTGGACCTGGAAGCAGAATGAGAGATGGTTAGAGGGCTGCCCTGGGCCAGGGTTGGGCAGAAGAGCCGAGGCCCTGCTTCCAGCTTGTCCCTTGCAGGGACAGGACAGGATGTCCGGCCACTGAGAACCATGCCCCCTGGCTGTGCTTACAGAGAAAGACCTGGCCCTGGGGCTCCTGCAAACAGCCGTGGCTCAGCAATTTCCACAGCCCCTAGTCTCTATCCCGTTGGAAAAACTTCTCTATCAGCTCCAGGAATTCCAAGAGCCATCTCAAGAGAAGCAACAGCCGCCCTACAGGTGGGCTTCACACCCCTCACCTGCCCCTCTGTTCCCAGAGCTCTTCCCTCCCATTCAGCCACTTGTCCTCCCCAGTGAGGCCGGGTGGTCTGGAAAGGGGATCCGGGCACTGGGCTCACTGAGCCTGTGCTGGAGGAGGAGGCCCAGCCCCTTCCCCGAGGGACCCTCCGGTTCAGCCCCTGCTGCCTGAGGGCCCCTCTGGCAGCCCACATGTCGGCGGCTGACTATGGGGGATGCCCGAGGGGTGACCAGTGTCAGCTGTAGCAAGACAGGGCCGGAGAAGCCACAGCTAGCCCTCCAGCTCTTAGTCTCGGGGAAGGCCAGTAGAGAGGGGAAGCTGACACAGGGGAGCAGAAGTACCCCCACGGATGGCTAGAGGACACAGCGGAGGGTACAGTGGGAAGCCCTCACCAAGCAGGTGGGTAGGGCTAGGGTGTCAGCAAGGGACCTGGCAATAGTGCGGGCCCACTGTTCTGCCGGACACCACTGGAGTCCACACAACCACCCACAGAGGCAGTGTTACCCCCATTTCACAGATTAGAAAACTCAGCAACAGCTGAGACTACCTAGAGTCACCTGGCTAGTCGGAAGAGCTGGGATCCAGCCTAACTTCCAAGCCCAGCAGCACCCAGATTTGCCAGAGACCCTGTTAAAAATGCAGATTCCTGGAGATTCTAACAGCTGGTGGGGGATGAGCCAGGGGATGCATCACTTTGACAATCTCCCTGGTTTTCCCCGATAGAGCTTTGCAGAACGTGGCTGGGACAGGTAGGATTTGAAGGAGCAAATGAGAGGGTGGGGACCGTCAGGAAGGGAAGGCAGGAACGCGCTCAGTCTAGGAAATGTTAAGTTTGGGGGTGGCTGCAGCTTGGTGAGAGGGGGCAGGTGCTTGTGCTCATTTAGGTTTGTTGAAGGCCTGGGTTCTCTCTCTGGCCCTAAACTGGGTTCTCTTTTCTGCTTTGAGAGACCAGAGAGGCTTGGGAGGAAGGCAGGCTTCGCTGTGACCTCGGGCGAGCCACTGCCCCCACCATGGGCCTCAGCTGCACCCCTCAAAACCACTCTCCTAGCGTTGTAGGGAGGACAGTTAGACCGAGTGCATAAAAAGGCCTGCTTTGGTGCAAAGCGGAAGTCCTCCGTTAGGGCAGCAGGAGCTCCAGCTTCTCCACTCACAGGAGAAGGCTTCCTCTATTCCAGGAAGCAGGAGCCAAGCACAGCCGGGGCGGGCTGGGGCGGGGGCCTCCCTTACCGCTCCTGGGGCAAGAGGGCCCAGGAGGTTCCTCGTGGTCACAGCAGGCAGTGGAGTCACAGCTGTCTGTCGGGGTCCCACTTGGGGGTGGTGCCAGCAGGGGCCAGGCGCCTTGGGCTCTTGGGCTCCCTGGAACATTTGTTTCCCCACCGCACCCACCCTGCTGCTCTGCTGCAGTGGGCTCCAGCCTCACATTCCCTTTGTGTCCCTTATAGTCAATCCCCGAAGAAGACGAAGACCCCACCACTACCCAAAGGCGACCAACCAGGTAAGATTCTATGCAGCAGATCATCCCAGGGGCTCTCCCCCCCACCCCCACCCCCACCCCTAGGCCCACCCTGGCTGTATGCCTCAGGGGATTCGGGGACACTGGAGATGAGTCTCTGCCCCAGGAAGCTGCTCATTCCACCCATTCATCTATTCACTCATCCATTCAACAGAGACTTCCTTAGCAGCTGTGAGCTAGGCTCTGGGGAAGAGTCCAGACAAGTTCCTGCTGCTATGGAGCTCACATCCTAGTGAGGAGGAGCGCAGACAGCAAATCCAAACATCGGAGGGGGATAGGTACTGGCAGGAAAATAAAGCAGGGGAAGTGAGGGGCAGTAAGAAGGACTGGCAGGGTGGGGAGAGGGCTCCTTGGCCTGAACGACAGGTAGTTCCAGCCCAGTGTGGGCCTCGGGAGAGCCCAGAAATAGGGCTCTCACCTGCCAGCTGTGTGGGTGAAAGCGTACTCAGGCCAGGGTGGCTGGGGCCTTATGGGTCAGGCTGGTGGTAAGAAATGAGGTGGGCAGGGCCAGCCTGGGTCTCACCCAGGTGACATGGGGGTGCACTGGAGGCTTATAAGAGGGCCTGGTGTCCAGACAAGTTCCCCTCTGGCTACCAAGTGGAGGAAGGACTATTGGGGGCAAGAGGGGCTGAGGGGAGACCAGGCAGGAGGCTGCTGCATCCTCCTGGTGTCTTCGGCCAGGGCAGGGGCAGAGAAGAGGACAGCTACCCACCACGTACCGTATTCTCTGCCACTAGACTGTAAGGCGTCCCAGGTGAGCATCCGGCACAGGTAGGCACTCCCTAGGTATTTGTTGTCTGGATGTAGAAAGAAGAGGCGGAGGTGAAGCTCAGAGAAGGGAGTCAGCTCCTCCCGGGTCACCAGCAGCACCCAGAGTAGCAGCTGGGCTTGACCCACATCTGCCTGGGGCCTCGCAGGGAGAAGACGTCCATTTAGGTCCCCAGAGCAGCTCCCAGCTAGGGACCTGGCCCATCCCTGTCCTCTGCTGACGGATGTCTTCCCTTCTCCCAGAGTACATCGGGAGAGCACAAATTCTCCGGATGCATCTGAACCAGAACACAGAAGACAGAAATTCAAAGCCAAAGGCAGAATGCGGAGTCTGAGTCCCTTTGGCCGCCTTGCTCAGGAGCTGTCCCCAGGTTCGGGGCTGCTCCCAGTCCACCCACCTCAACAGCAACACCGACTTTCCTATCACACGGAACCTATTAAAAGGCTGCCTTCCCCCTAAGAGGACAATTCCACTCCACTCTCTATAGCAGGTCTGTACTTGGGGGTTTATTCCAGGAGCGAGGATGGGCTGCACGGAACCGTCCGGCTCCCTTGGAGAAAGCTCCCTTGCTACCGCCCACACGGGGCTTACCTGCTGGTTCTATGTTCCTAAGAGCTGAAGGGCAGCCCGAGGAAGAAGCTCTGTCCCACCCGAGCCAAGACACACAGGGGATCCGGGTAGGTTAGAGCAGATGTCAGGAGCCCACAGGCCTCTGAAAAGTAACCGTCACTACCAACTGTTGAATTCCTGCCGGTACCATATTCAATTCCCCCAAATATTCGATTCCCCCAAAGCTCTGTGAGGTAGACTATTAATATCATCACTCCCATGTTACAGGTGAGTACATCGAGGCTCAAATGGGGGAACTAACTCGTTCAAAGCCACACAGTGAGTGGCAGAGCCAGGACCCAAATCCAGCATGTCTGGCTCGGGAACCCTGCTCTTTCTTCCCCGCTGTGCTCTACCCCTCACCCAAGGTGGTAGCTGCAGTCTGAAAATCATAAGCATTAGCAAAATGGTGGTGGGCAAGATCAAGGAGGAAAGAGATACTCCATAAGTGTGACCCAGTTGGGGTTTTGTTGTCCTTTAAAATCTAGAGAAGATAGCCTTTGACCCTCTTGGAAGTCCAGTGTGTTCCTTGAGATTTCTGCAAGATTCCCTGGAAAGCCAGGGCAGGGAGATATGAGAGGCATCGAGCATCCCCCGTGTCATGGTCACCTGTGGCTCCGAGCTGCTACTTCCACTGAGTGAGGTCCCCAGACTATGGCTCCCTCCTGTGCCGGCAACACCGCTCCACCTCACAGCAACTCAGATTCAGTCCCTCTGGGTTTTCTCAGACACCCCACACAAAACCTATATGTGCAGCAGCGTTCAGCCCAGAGCAGGGGCTGGATGGGGATTTGCTGTGAGTCCAGCCAACAGCTTCACATCAACATTAAACCATCTTGTGTTCTTAAAATCCCCTCTCCCACTGAGGATGTTCCCCCAGCAGCAGCATCTCTTATTACAGCCCTGCGCCTTGTGACGTCGCTGGCTTCGGCCTCCCTGCACTCACCCCTGCCACCAGTTTTCCAGAAAAGCCCACCAGAAAGCCCACATAAAGTTCACCAGAAAGCCCACATTCATTTGTCTTCTCCTTATTGCCCTCCTCTTTTTTTATTGTGGTAAAATCCACATAACATAAAATTTAACCATTTTAGCCATGTGTCAAGTATACAGTTCGGTGGAATTAAGTACACTCACGTCGTTGTGCAAATATCGCCACCATCTGTCCACAGAACTCACATCCTCTTACAAAACTGAAACTCTGTGCACCTTAAACACTGACTGCATTCCCCTTCCTTCACCCCCAGCAACCACCTGCCTCCTCTCCGTCCCTGTGAACCAGACTGCTCTGGCTGTTTTGTATCAGTAGGGCCACAAACTATTTGTCTTTTTGTGACTGGCTTAGTTCACAGAGTAGGATGTCCTCGAGACTCCCCCATTTTGTAGCGTGTGTAGGAATTTTCTCTCACACTGATTTTTCTTTTTTTCCCAACGCACCAGCTCGGCTTCCCCGCCAGCCCCATTCCCAGACTGTCCAGCCCCACGTTGGCCTGTCCAGCCCCATCAAGGCGCCAACCTAGAGGTCCATTCTTGAAAACGGGCCCTTGCCCCTTGGCAGTTGTAGGTATGACAGTCTCTCTCTCTTCCATTAGGAATAATTTTTAACAATCCACATTGTAAAAAATCCTAGAAGACACCTGCTTCCAGAATAAATCATACTTGTTGGCACGAAAAAACCCCACCTGGCCCTTTTGCTCATCCTTCTATCTTCCCTTGAACTGATTAGGGAGTATTGCTGAGTGGTTAATAATTGCGGTCACAGATTCTCATGATTTTCTTATTCCAAAGAGCTTACCTCTCCTCAGAGCGGCTCAGCCTGTCCCGCAGATTGATTGATTGATTTTGCTTTTGCAACTCCCTGCAAAATGCATGTGGCACTGCCTGGCCTTTGCAGCCACTGTCATTGTGCTTAAAGACAGGGTGGGCTGGGCCTGGCTTCTTACTCCTGTATCTTGAGGGTGGATGGCAAACAGTTCGTTCTCTGCAGCCCTGAGGTCTTTTAGGACAAAGAAAGATCAAGGGGCTGAGCCGAAGCGTGCACACATAAACACTGTGCGGAAAGAGCACCGAGATGCACACTGGTGGGAAACTGCTGTCTTGCAGACACGTGGGAGGACTGAGCTGTGCCTGTACAGATGACCTGACCTCAGGCGACACTCACGACAGCCTGTAAGGCAGGCATCATTTTCCACATCCAAGGCTTCGAGCAAAAGTAACACATCAGGGCTCATGTAGCCCATAAATCAGGGATCAGACTCAGGGCCGCAGGGCTTCTCAGTTGGCTCTGTCCTTTCTGCTACACTGCCCTCTTGCAGGCCACCTCCCCGTCCCGCTGCCACAGCCACTTCGCCCACCCTTCCTCCCCCGTCTTCCTCCCCCATCTCTCAGAGAGGGAGCACGTCAGGGTTTGCTCTCACTCACTCCCTGACTCTTCGCAGTCCCTCCTCAGGCCCACATCCTCTTTCCAGGTTTTAAGGGAATTACTGCTGAACCCCAGGGGGCTAGCGAGCTGGGATAACTTGAAGGTTCCAGAACCATAGCAAAGCACTGATCAGAGAAGTTGCTGGCCTTCTTGGAAGGGCAGTGGCATCCAGCCTGCCTTCCTCATCACCTGCACTGGGCTACCTGTGCCCTCAGATCCTACGTGGGTTGGAGGCCAGACTGGTTCCCAGGCGGAAGCCCCAGGGGCTGTGCAGTCCCTGACTGTCCCCCATCCTTCCCCATTATCCGAGTCCATAAAATTACTTCCTGTAGTTGATTTTTATGCATTTTTACACCAAACTGACCATCTTACCCATTGTCAAGAGTATGGTTGGGTGATAACACATGCATGTTGTGCAACCATCACCACATCCACCCACAGAACTCTCTTGATCTTGCGAAACTGAAACTCTACAGCCATTAAACACGAACTCCCCGTCCCCTCCCCTCAGCCCCTGACAACCATCCTTCTTCGAAACTCTCTATAGATTTGTCTATTCTGGGTACCTCATGTAAGTGGAGTCATGCAGCATTTGGCCTTTCAGTGTCTGGCTTGTTTCACTAAGCACAGTGTCCCCAAGGTTCGTCCATGTGGTAGCACACATCAGAATTTCCTTCCTTTTTTAAGCTGAATAATATTTCACTGAATGTCCATGTCACATTTTGTTTATCTATTCATCCATCTGTGGACACCTTTGGGTTGTGAATAGTGCTGCCAAGAATACGAGTGCACAAAAGTAGTTGATTTTTATGTCACATGACGCAAGGGAGCCTGGATCATTTAAGGTCATTACAACTAGTAAGTGGAGCCTCTGGGATTAGAATCCAGGTTTGTCAGACTCCAGGGTCACAGATAAGAGCCCTTGGCTCCCAAGCTTGAACCATTCTCATTCCCCCATCACAAATTTCTTACAACTGTTCCTAAAGTTTCCTTTAATGTACCTTTTTAATACTTCTCCTTGAATATAGTTTTTATCTAAGCAATATGATCCCATGGCATCATGTTTTTGATGTTTTTTTATTAAAGTTCCTCATACACAATGAGGATAAATATAAGTGTATCAGAATTGCTCCTCCACGTACCACCTAAGTTCATCTATCGTACCACCAGAGTTTGCCACACTTTGGAAATGTTGCCTAGAACATATTGCAGTTTGAAGAAGAGAGAGCCACCCCTGGGACTCCTGGCTTAAAGACACATGTGGGGGTCACCTCCTTGCCCAGTTTTCTAGCTCAACAACCACCCCCTCTCCCACCTCACTCCACTTAAATAGATAAGGATAGGCTGGAGACTCACGGCAAAGGCAGGGAAAGCTCGAATCCTCACTAGCGATGCCTTAGAATCCCATCGTTGGACACCTCAGAAGTTCTGTAACAGCCTTCCCAGCCCATTGGAAGCCTTCACTGGAGCACCCCAGACATGATACCCAACTTCACCTTGGACAACGGTAGTAACAGAGATCTCACTACATTTCCTGGCTTTTCAATCCTGAGTTCTGTCCCCAGAACCACCAAGATCATGTCTTTCCAGGCTACCTGATTTTGTGCTTGTCAAAACTCTTTTGTAAAAAGTCTCAATCAGACCACACCTCTTTTCCAATATTTATATCTTTTTTTTTCTTGTCCAACTGCATTAGCTAATACTTCCAGAGAATAATGTTAAATAATAATGATGACAGGGTTTCCTGGGTGGCTCAGTCACTTAAGCTCCCAACTCTTGATTTCAGCTCCAGTCATGCTCTCAGGGTTGTGAGATCAAGCCTGGCATCAGGCTCCACGGCAGTGGGGAGTCTGCTTGAGATTCTCTCTCTCTCCCTCTGCAACCCCCCCCCCCATGAACACAGGCATATGCTCTCTTTCTCTGTCTAAAATAAATAAATAAATATTTAATTAATAATAATAGTGCCAGTGGGCATTTTAATAGTATTTAATGAGAATCATTCTCATTTTTCACCATTAAACATGTTTACCTATGAAGGATCTATAAACTGAAATAATCACATATTCATAAAGTTATGTCAAGAAGTCTCCTCCAGGGCAGCCTGGGTAGCTCAGTGGTTTAGCGCCACCTTCAGCCCAGGGCGTGATCCTGGAGACCTGGGTCGAGTCCTGCGTCGGGCTCCCTGCATGGAGCCTGCTTCTCCCTCTACCTGTGTCTCTACCTCTCTCTCTGTGTGTCTCTCATGAATAAATAAATAAATAATTTTTTTTTTTAAAAAAAAAGAGAAGTATCCTCCAGTTCTTAAGTGTTTTTTTTCTTTTTTTTTTTTTCCACTGTGCGACCAGTTCTTAAGTGTTTAACCCATACTGGAATCTAATGAGGTAGATACTATGACTGTTACGACAATTTTACACATAAGGAGCTGAAAAAAAGAAGTGACTTGGTCAAAGTTATACAAGTAATAAGAATCAGATTCAGGATTTAAACTTGGCAGCTTGAATGGGTAGATCCCAGCCTCCTGACCCTACACGCCCCATAACTTTACGTAGTAGAGAGTGTTATTAGTGCAATTTCACGGGCGAGAAATCAGAAGAGGGGTTAAGTGATTCATCCAAGGTCAAACAGCTTGCTCATATATCCTTCTCTCGCGGTGATGGGGCGATCTTAGAGTTCACCTCTACTGCACATTGGGTTAATTTCTTCCGCATGCTGTGTGATTTTCCTCACATCTGTCTTCCACTTCACTATCATGTCAACTACGCCCTTGATATTACTCTACTGTAACCATGACCTCCATAGCGTTATTTTTGTCCTTGGCTCCCTTTCTTTATCCCCACAGCCTCCTTCCGACTCATTCTGTTGCTTTGTCTCAACTTCAAGCTCTTGTTTCAAAGAGCCCAAGTCATCTTTTAATTTCTTGAGAATGCAAAACATTTCTTATCTAATATTTTCTTCAGTTCCTGGGGTTGTCTTCTTCCAGAATGCAGGCTTCATCTTCCCTTTGCATATTATCCTCTCTCTCTCTCTCTCCCTCTCTCTCTCTCTTTCTTTCCTTTCTTCTTTGGTTCCTTCCTCCTTTCTTCTTTTTCCTGTAGAATTCTTGCACGGGCACCATACCAGTTGCTTTGCTCTTGCTTACATTGGATCTGGAACATTTGCAAAGCCTTCCCTTTGCGAAAAGGGTGCAATTCTCCTTTTTGTTTACCTGGGCCCCGTATGCATCCTCCCCTCTGAACATTAGCTTGAGGGCTGAGTGTCGCTGGTGTATATTCCCTAATTCTCTCTTCAACTTGCCTGGGACAGAGAGGTTGGAAAAGATTGGGTCCCGGGAAACCAGTAAATCAGTTGGGTCTCTGCTCTCTTCATCTATAGGTTTTTAAAAATAAACTTAATTTTCAAACTTAATTTCAAACTTAATTTTCATGTTTTAGGTTTACAGAAAATTTGTGAAAGTAGTAGAGAGAGTTCCCACATGAAGTTTCTCCCACTAGTGTTTTTATACGATAGCTTTACTGAGATCTAATTCACAACTACAAAATCCACCTACTTCTACAGTTCAACGGTTTTTAGTATTCATTCACAGAGTTGTGCAACACAGACAATTCTAGAACACTCATCACTCCAAACAGAAACTCTAGTACTTTCCATCTCCCTCAGCATTCCGGCTGCCCTGTGCAACCACTGAACTGTTTTCTGTGTCTCTGGATCTGCCTATTCTGGACTTTCTTGTATAAATGGAATCATAACATATGTGCTTTTGTGTCTGACCTCTTCCATTTAGCATAATGTTATCAAGATCCAACCATGTTGTAGTGTGTCACAGTATTTTATTCCTTTTTTTTAGAGTATTTTTTTTATTTATTTATGATAGTCACAGAGAGAGAGATAGAGAGGCAGAGACACAGGCAGAGGGAGAAGCAGGCTCCATGCACCGGGAGCCCGACGTGGGATTCGATCCCGGGTCTCCAGGATCGCGCCCTGGGCCAAAGGCAGGCACCAAACCGCTGTGCCACCCAGGGATCCCTATTTTATTCCTTTTATGGCCAAATACTATTCTATTCTACGGACATACCACACGTTTCCCCCACTCATCAGCCGATGGACATTTGGATTGTTTCTACCTTTTGGCTTTTGTGAATAACACTGCTAGGAACATTGATGTACAAGTTTTTGCGTGTGCATATGTTTCAGTTCTTCTGAGCAGCTACCTAGGAGTGCAATGGCTGGGTCATAGGATAACTCCATGTTTAACCCTTTCAGGAACAGCCAGACTATTTTCCAGAGCAACGGTACCATTTTATATTCCCACCAGCAGCGTAGGAGGGCTTGAATTTCTCCACATTCTGTCAACACTTGATATCTATCTTTTTTATACTTATAGCTATCTTAGTGAGTTGAAGTGTTATCTTACTATAGCTTTTTTTTTTTTTGACAGAGAGCGACCAAGAGCATGCACAAGTGGTGGGGGAGGTGGAAAGAGGGGCAGAGGGAGAGGGAGAGAAGAGAGAGAACCCTAAACAGGCTCCACACCCAGCGTGGAGCCCAATGCAGGGCTCTATCCCATGACCCCGAGCCCATGACCTGAGCTGAAATCTAGAGTCAGATGCTTAACCAACTGAGCCACCCAGGTGCCCCTCTTACTGTGGTTTTAATGTGCATTTCCCTGATGGCTCATGATGTGGGGCATTTTTTCATGTGCTTATTCCATTTGTGTATCTGCTTTGAAAAAACATGTTTGTTCGGATGTAATTTTGTTTTTAAAACAATGAAGCTCCTGTTTTGTGTATGAGGATATCCTATCCTAACCCAGAACTCTACTAGTCCTATAGCGGTTGCCCTGCAAAAGCCCACCACCCACTTAGGTCGGAGGGTCTCCAGTTTTTATTTGCTTTTGCTGTGGCCCAGCACTTTGTTCATTCCACTCCACTCAGCCTCTGTTCGCCATCCGAGATTATGAACACAGAGTACTTAAATTGGTTGCATATTTTCTCCCTGCCACCTGGGGGAGGAGAAAGTGCCTCTCAGCAGTTCTTTTGTCTCCATCTGAGATCCTCTTTATCCTTAATGGGTGACAAATACCTGGTGCCATCTGGACACCCACGAGTCTACATTCCTCTTTCCACCAAACTGGGGAGACCCTGAGAGATTTTTAAGCTTCTCTTTGCCCAACTTCTATCCTGGCACCACTTTCACAAAACAAGGCAGATATCTGTTCCTGGAATCCTTATTCGGTTGGGGCCAAATCATGGCATCTCTGGGGTCATCTTCATGAAGCACTTGGTTTTGGTTGAGACCCTCGCTGAGTGTCCAGTGACCCATTCCTTACTACTTGTACTTCTTTTGGGCCATCTCAATATGCAAAAGGAAATAAAGAAAGCAACGGAGATGCTGTGATGCTAATTGTGTTCTATTTTTGGCTTGACTTGGGTGTGGAGTAAAAATCCGACCAGGATTTTAAGAGTGTGAAAATCAGCTGGGACTGCAAACAACATAAGCGGTCCTGCGGTGCATCAGGCTAGAGGACAGATGCAGACCAGACAACTGTCAGGTTAACAGGAAATGCTGGTTTGCCCAAGGTCATGCAATACTTGTGAGTAATCGCACCCTCTTTGAGTGACACTTTTTTACCGATGAGCCCCCCAGAGCTATGTTGCTATTTAGACTTACTCCTGGGGATAGCCAGTTGCTAAGCCGCCCTCGCCTCATGAGAGCACCCTGTCCCCTGGTTGATCCCTGTTTCTCCTCATCCTCCCTCAGAAACAGTCACCAATCCAGAACTGTCCTCTAACCTACTTCCCTCGGGCCTTTCCAGAATTCTTCAGTGGGAACCCTGAGAAAAAGGCACGACCCTGCCTCTTGTCCAGTGACATTCCATACTTCCTTGCTGCCTTAAGTCAATAAATTTGATTTTATTGAACCACAGGCTTGTCCTCTGCAGTCTGTGGCTGCTTAGACTGTAAAAGTTAGTATTAAATTGGGGAGGCCCAGTTCTGGTTTTTTCCATTCAGCTCCAGTTTGCCATCAGAGATAATTAACCCAGAGTAATAATTGCTTAGATTTTTTTCTTCCTGCCAGTAGAAAGAAGGAAAATCATGTCTATTAAATCTGCTCTCTCAGATCTGTTCACCTCTGCTAAGATAGGGGTGGATGCCCATGCAGGATGGTGGGCAATCATCTAGCTCCAACCACGGACAGCACTTGGGTGTAAGGCTGGTGATCAGTGAGCACATCCCAGGGCCTCTCCCCAAACCCTGCCAGGAAACAGACATGGTGGCCCTTGGCCTTGCCCTCAACTGGGGGCCTGTCCCAGGGGAAGTCCCTCCTAGCCTTGGGCCTTTATTCACCCCTCCCTCGGGTCATCAAGGCCACTTCTTCCCACTTGGACAGTCTACAATTCTAAGTTCAAACTATGGAATGAAGTGGGGCTCCCAGTAATAAAAATCTCTAACATTTATCAAAGGCTTTCCACGTCCCTGGCACCATGCTTAGCTTTTTATGCTCATTATCCCATTAGTCCTTAGAGCAATGAGATTAAATATTATTATCCCATTTTTTAGATGCTGGAACCGAAGCAGAGAGGGATTAAGTGATTCGGCATAGTCAGTGAGGGGCAGCTCCTGCATTCAGTCAGCAGAGCACCTGTCTCCCTAAGTATCGAGGATAGAGCAGAAACAACAGGGGAGACTGGGTGGCTCAAGTGGTTAACTATCCAACTCTTGACTTTGACTCAGGTTATGATCTCAGGGTCAGGGATAAAGCCCCCACATCAGGCTCCGTGCTCAGTGGGGAGTCTGCTTGAGATTCTCTCTCTCCCTCCCTAAAATAAATAATCTTAAGGGGAAAAAAGAATTGCACTGCACTCGGAGAGGCAGCATGCAGAGCAAGACAGGAGGGACTTCAAGAAAAGGTACTGGTGGCTCTAGAAGGGTGCAGCGAAGCCCATCTTTGCCACCTCAGCAGACCAGAGACGGCATGTGGCCAGAGGACCAAACCTAGACCACTGGTAGGTGCATTTGATCTTTGGAGTATATTTCTTGCTAAAATTTAAAAATCAGAATTTGGGGTGTCTCTTGAAAACATCAGAAGCTACGAAAACACTGGATCCTTGGTCTGCCTGGCCTGAGTCCCCCTTCGCCGTAGTCCCTACCTTCATTCACAAGATTCGTCCTGAGTCTGGGCGCCCTGCTCCGGCCACACATGCTGTCCACTGTGGGCTGCTCTGCTGCTTCTGTCCACTCCGCTCTGCAGCTCCCCATCCCCTTCTTCTCTGCACCCACACAGCGATGGCCTCAAGGCTCAGAAACAGTCCGGCATGCTCTTGGCTGGGACAACTGCCCAGGGAGCTTTTAGTTCAATGCCCAGCCCTAGAGGGGGGATGGTCTCGCCCAGTCATGCACCAGGGAAGCTCTGCGTGAAGTGTATTTCGCTGCATTCTAAGTCACAGAAAATGAGCAGCAGGAGATCCAGTTCCACCCACTGCAACTGTGTTGATGGACCGCCTGGTTTTATCTGGTGGCTGGGCCGATGGTGCCCTGACCACGTTCTCGGCCTGCAGTTACATGGCAGACTGGAAGGACAGAGTTGGTGGCTTTAGAGCCAGGCTCAGGCCCTCATCGTGTGGCCTTCCGCAGCTACTCCATTACTCTCTTGGCTTCTGCTTCCACAGACTTCCCAGCCAGAGCATTAGATTCATCAGTAAGTGGATTATCTGGGCTCAAGCCCTTGTTGTGAACACTGTCACTTACTGGATAACTTACTGTCCTGCATACAGGATTCCAGGTTTTGTCCGCCACATGGTCTCTCCTCAGCTGCCTAGCTGGAGACTAGCTCAGTAGAGCTAGTTTACTGGCTGTGTGACTTTAGGCAAGTGAATCAACCCCTCTGAGTCTCAGCGCTTCCTCTATGAAATGGATGTGATGAACCAACTTCATAGGGTGGTTGTAAGGATTTAGTGACACACCAGAAGGGCATAGCAGTGCCTGGCACATAGTACGCGTTCGATGTCTCTTTTTTTTCTTCTTTTGCTGCCCAGAGAACAGGTATTCTGAAGACTGAGATCTCTAATTTAGGAGGTGTAACTATGACACCTCTGCCCCATTCACATCACATCACATCACTCTGGTCCATTCACTGGTCCAATGCACAAGCATTATGTAAGGTGAATACTCTCAGAACATGGTTTTAAAAAAGTATTCCTGCAGAGACACCAAAGATTGAAGATAATGCTAGTAACATAAGGCCAACAAAACTACAGGGCTGGCATTTCCCCTATGCCTGGCATAAGCTTTTCAATCAGCACATTACAGGGGTAAGAGGAGGCAGGCTGATCAGAGAACGAAAACATTTCCAGGTTTGAAAAATGCTTGAATTTGAAGTCCAAGTGAGTTAATTTGTAGATTGTGCTTAGAGTAGAGCCTGGCACACAGTAAGGGCCGTGTTAGCTATCATTATCGTAGACTAGAGAAATAAATGGAAGAACTAATAAAAAGTACACATTGGTGAGAACACAAGAATTTGTGCTCCTTCTTTCCTAGAAGGAGACTGATGGTTCTGTAGCCATGGTAAAGAGATTTTTTTTAAAGGTACTGTAACTTTATAAAGGCTTGCCTAAATCAAGAAGCAGCACACACACACACACCTAATTTATGCAAACTAAAAATGTATATAAACAGCACAATACTGTGATACTGGATCATGATACATTACCTGTACACTAACTACTACCGTTATTCATAGACCTTTGGGACGTTCTGTTTTATGCCCACCAAGACATCAGTTAAGTCTTTAAAATCTTCTCTTTCTCCTGTATGGGAGGGAATTTCTAGACACTAATTTTCCCATCTAATATTTGAATATAGGAAACCGATTCCACAAGGTGCTTCAATTGATGAGACCTCAAGTGCTGTTTTTCTCTCTTGAATTTTTGGACAGTAACCAGTCCATGGGGACCACACACAAATACTATGACAGAAGAGTTGTTACATTAAGTCTTGATGGGATCTGAGTGGTGACAAAGCTTTATGACATGCTTGAGCAACGCACTGAAGAGGATCCCACCTGAGTTAATACTTTGTCCAGCCACTGTAGAGGTCCATTCAGATGAAGTTCAATCCAGCAGGGAGTGCTCATTACCATCTGCCTTTGGTATTCTACTCCCCATCCATGTCGATAAATGTCAGCAATATATTCCCCTACACACAAGCACCCATTTCTGGAGATTAATCTAGAATGAAAACCACATTACTATTGCCATGTCTTTTTCTTGACAACTCTTTATACAGGGACAGGCTGACACTTATAAAAGGGTGTCATGGCCACTCTGCATACCATCTCCACAGCGACCCCATGAAAGGATCAGAGCAGAGGTGGTTGTGGTTTTCCCTGTCTTGCAGGTGACCAGTGACAGGTGACCGGTGACACAAAGATAGGCAAAGTTGGACTAGAACCTGGGTCTTCTCCCAGACCAGTATACTGTCTCCTACATCCTGCTGACCACTTAGCAAGACCATCAGCTGCTATGGTGATGGAATGTGCTAGGCTGCTGGGAACATCACTATGAACGTCAGATTCTAGCCAAGCAGACAGTAAATTCAAAAAGTTCTGGTAATGTGATCTGTTTGGATGTCTAAGACTTCTCTAAGAGTTTTGAGAGAAGATGATGAAACCAAAATTTAGAATACGCAGGCTGTAGTCCTATTACACCATTGGAGACACTAAAATCTGAACGACCTTTCTGGATCAACCTCTTCCAACTGCCTTAATGGGGAAATATCCAACAAGTGCCCTCAGAATGTGGTTTTGGTACCTTTTTCACAAAGATGCACTTCTGGAAATGTCTCCTAAGAAAAACCAGGTAAGCAGAAACAGATTTACCTTACATCATTGTTTATGATACGAAAATTTAGAAACACCGTCCATTTACAGTACTAGAGGATTTGGTTAAATGATTGGCCATATGATAGGGTGTGAGGTGTCTTTGAGGATGAAGGTGCAGCTTGACTTATTTCAGGTTGGAAAGATGTGCTTCTATTGTTGCAGGGGCAGCGAGAGAGGGAAACAATAAATTTTTAAAAAATTTTTTATTTATTCATGAGAGACACACAGAGAGAGGCAGAGACACAGGCAGAGGGAGAAGCACGCTCCATGCAGGGAGCCCGATGCAGGACTCGATCCCGGGACCTCAGGATCATGACCTGAGCCAAAGGCAGACGCTCAACCACTGAGCCACCCAGGAGTCCCAAGGGAAGCAAGTTTCTGATGGCATGCATGGTAATGTCCAGGGCTGTGTGTGTACATATACACATGTGTGCACAGATCTGCATATGCCTAGAAGGATAACCAAATGGTTAACAGTGGTGATTGATAAGTAGAAAAATGGATTTTTTTCTCATTAGGTTTTTAGATTTGATTTCAATCATGAGCATGTAATTTCTTATGCAATCCTTTTTCAAAAGATTTTATTTATTCATGAGAGACACACAGAGAGAGGCAGAGACACAGGCAGAGGGAGAAGCAGGCTCCATGCAGGGAGCCTGATGTGGGACTCGATCCCAGCGCCCAGGGATCAGGACCTGAGCCAAAGGTAGACGCTCAGCCACTAAGCCACCCAGGCGTCCCTCTTATGTAATTTTTTTAAAGAAAAAGACTTGAGATGTAGAACCCGGGGTTTCCTAGGCAGTGGAAGCAAGGTCCCTGGGCACTGCCCCAGCCATAATCCCCCCTTCTCTTCCCTATACTCTCATCCCCGGCCACACCTCTGTGAGGTGAGGGGCAGGTGCTCCTCACAGTGGCCCTTGGAGTCTCAGATCAGATGGTGCAGAAGGCCCATCCCCTGCCTCTCTCTGGTCCAGGGGACTTAGCCAGGTCCTTTCTTTCACTCCTTGGCCTGCGAGGGACAGGCCAGAGGCCCTGGGGCTGGACCCCACCAGGGTTCCCATTCCAGCTCGGAATGCCTTCCTTGGGCAGATCCCTTTACCTCTCAGTACATCAGTGGCCACACGTATAAAGTGGGAGGATGAAATTATTCAGTGAAAGCATCTTGCAGAGTGGCCAACTACCAGTGTCAGACCCAAGTACAGATAAACACATGTGCAGAAAACAGCACCCCGGGGTCCTGCCCGGAGCACCTACCCAGCACAGAGTCCCACGTGGCACTGGGAGCCTCTGGCCCCCTGCCACGGCATCCCAGGACAGATATCCTTGAACCCTCCCGGCCCTCATAGTCCGATTTCCGGGGCTCCTGCACACAGAATGTTGGGCCCCTCTGCCTTTGCTCCCCACCCCCACCCCGCTCTGCCCCTCAGGTTAATCCGGATGCAGAATTTGGCTCCGACACGAACCGCGACAAGGAATCCGATCATAACATGCATTTGGGATCTCTGGGGGTGCTATAGATGTGTGGGTCCCAGGGAAGAGCTGTGCTGTCAGCCCTAGCACTCTACCCCGGGCCCGCCCCCCTTCCCCCATGGCCATCCCTCCTTCGGCCCTGCAGAAGCCCTTAGGTATCACCCCTCGCCAGCTCCCAAGCTCTGGTGGTCCCTCCAGTGATGGGGGACGCTTGCCTTGTGTCATCGTCTCCCCGAGTGGCATTACCAAAGCCACCCCCTCTGTCTCTCAGAGGCAGGCAAAACAATCCATCCCCCCACCCCGTTCCTTTCCCCCAGGATTTGCCGCTGGGCTGGGGCCTTGATACCCCCAGAGAGTAGCCCACTCGGAATCTTTGCGGGGCTGGAAGCCTCTCGCACTGACCTGTGTCCCCCTTCCACCTCCTCCGTCCCCACAGGGTGGCCTTGTCCCAGGTCCCCCTGCTCCCCCTCCCCAGTCCCTCTGGCTGGGCACAGCCGCCTCCACCTGGTCAGGGGACTCCCTGCCCCAGGCCCTTGGCGGTGACTGCCGACATGTGGCCCGATCGCTGCTGCAGGCGGGCAGGGCAAAGTGGCCGAGGTTGGACCTGCGGGCCCTGAGGGACACCCACCTCCTGGAACCCTGCCCCACACTGAACACAGCCAGGGCCACACCTGCCACCTGCTGTGTCACAGACCTCAGAGGGCCCAGTCCCACCCTGGCTCCCGGCATCAGCAGCTTCCCCTTCTGGCTCCTTCCTCTCTCCCTGTACCTCCCCCATCCACCCGGCCCCTCTTCTTTCTTGGTGGCTTTTCTCCACTCAGTGTATGGCTCCTTCATAACCACTCATCAGTTTGTCATGGGTGGAAAGGCCCCAGAGAGGGCGTGTGATTTGCCCCAGGTCACACAGTGGGCTCCATCTCAGTTTTCTGGATTATTGACCGGCATGTTACTTTTTTTTTTTTTTTTCTGAATTTCTTGGCCAGTTTGTCACTTTTCTAGGGCTGCCATAACAAAGTACCACAAGCTGGGTGACTTCAGCAACAGAAATGTATTGTCTTACGGTTCTGGAGGCCAGAAGTCTGAGAACAAGGTGTCAGTGGGGTGGGTTCCTGCTGAGGCCTGTGTGAGAGAGTCTGGTCCAGGCGCTCCCCTCGCTTTGGTGGTTTGATGGCAATCACTGGCATTCCCTGGTGTAAAGATGTCTCATCCAATCTCCACCTTCGTGTTCACATGGCCTCTCCCTAATGTGCGTCTCTGTGCCCAAATTTCCCCTTTTTGTAAGGATCCCAGTCACGTGGATTAGAGCCCCCTTCTACTCTGGTATGGCCTCATGTTATCTAAGTATGTCTACAATGATGCTATTTCCAATTAAGGACACCCTCTAGGGTATTGGCGTTAGGTGTTCAACACGGGGGTGGGGACACACACAATTCAACCCATGGTGGGGTCACAATTCAACCCATAACACACGTGTGAGGTCTTCCCAGGCCCAGCTGGCACTTGCTGTCAATTCACGGCCAGCAGTGTCCCATACTGGGCAAACACACTCTGCCTAAGTGACTGATTTTTAAGTGTCGGGGACCTACCAGGTCCCCACCTGAACCATCTGCTCCCTGCTGATGGCTCTCTCCCTTGGCCATCCTTCCAACCTCCTAATAAGACACCCCTAATAAGCTGAGAACCCTCAAACCTACCTGTCCAGCCCTGGCCTCTGCCCTGAGCTCTGGCCTCCCGTTGTCTCTGCTCCAGGGCTCCCGACACCGCCGACCTAGCGTGCCTGCCATGTAGCTCTCGACCATGCTGCAAGAGCACGGGCACTTCATTCGCCCAAGGGCTCAGACCCCTGGGCTTTACCCTTGACCCCACAGCCAATCCATCTCCAACCTCTGACTCTCGCTTCCCGCCACCTGTGTCGCTACCACCTGGTCCAGGCCACCAGGGTTTCTGGGCCAATGGCTTGCTCCCGTGTCCCTTACAATGTAAACCATACCTCATCATTCTTTTGCCCAGCACTCGGCCCCAGCCACGGGCCCAACTGTCGTCCCACTTCTTAGTGGGGGCCTCCCCTGCTTCTCTCTCCAGCGATGCTCGGGTGTCCCAGCAGGTCGGGGAGCCAGTCCCGTCCCTACCGCAGAGCACCTGCTCATGCTGTTCCCGCCGCTCGCAGTGACGCTCTTCCAGCACGTGCCTGTTGCTCCTTCTTATCCTCGGGTCTCAGCAAGTCACCGCTCCTCTGAGAGAGCCCCTACCATCCTACCCAAGGACAGCTGACCCCTTTCTTCCTCACCATGTCACCTGTGTACCTCCTCCCCACACTCCCACCATCTGTAAGCACCTTCCTGAAGGTCCTGAAGAAGATGTGCTTCCGCCTTTCCCATCAAACTGTGAGCTCCGTGCAGGGAAGGACCCTGTCTGTCTTGTGCACCTCTGCGTGGCCCCTGCCCCCGAGGAGCCCCAGCCCAGGAGAGGGGATAGCCAAGCGGAACTCACGAGACATGATGCAAAGGCAGGCTCCTAAAACCAGCTCTGCACGTGCACGGGGTGGGGGGTGGCAAACTCACTTGCGCT
This sequence comes from Nyctereutes procyonoides, assembly GCF_905146905.1. NCBI lineage: Eukaryota > Metazoa > Chordata > Mammalia > Carnivora > Canidae > Nyctereutes > Nyctereutes procyonoides. Next base: position 66,541,229 of record NW_026575046.1, read on the forward strand.
TCCCTGGGGAGGCAACAGCTGGGCCTGGTCCTGAGAGAAGAGTATGGAAAAGGCAGGGGAGCCCAGGTGTGAGCCCAGGCCTGTGGAGGCAGGGACCACCTCTGGTCCCCAGAGACACCCCCCATGTGGTGGGGCTGCAGTGATGAACGTGCATCCGGCTGGGCCCGGATGTGTCTGCCCAGGTGGACGAGAGCGCATGGGCACAGAAACTGCAAACCAAAGCCCAGCAAGGGAGGGAGGGATTCCAAGCCTGGAGCCTGAGGCTGGGGTCAGAGGTCCTGCGCCCCCAGAGGAACGGGTTTTCCTCAAGCCTGTCCCCACATGCATGGTGGGGTTCCCGGACGGCTATCTGCTTCCTCTCAGCAAGGACAGGCTGTGGGGCCCTGATTATCTGGATGATGGTTCCACGTGAGTGAGCAGGAGCCCTAAAATGAGAGAGGTCCCCCTCGGGGAGCTGCCCCAGAAATGGACTCCAGTTCTCTGTGGGTGCCCTTCACAGGGGTGCTGAGTGGACCACCCAGCTGGATGTGGAGGTCCCCCACCGCCTCTGCTGTGGCCATGGCAGCGTCGGCCAGCCCCGTGCACCCCCGTGTCTGCAGCTGCAGGAGGGGGAGGCAGAACCCCAGGGCCGGGGCCCTTTGGTCCACACCAGGGCCTGACGGAAACTCTGGGCTCCGTGCACCTGCCCACAACCCAGCCAGCGCTTACTGTGTGCTGGGGGTGCCAGGCTCCAAGCTGCTGCTCAGGGCTCCTGGGGGCGGTGGCGGAAGCTGACAGGTCACACCCAAGACGGACACCCCGGGTGCTATCAGAGCGCAAAGAAGGGGAGGCCGAGGCTGCCGGCGGCGTCCGAGGGGAGTGAGGGGGCTTGACTAGATAACGGGGAGACAAGGCTTTAGGCAAGAGTACCCTTTCTGCCCTCACTTTGGCAAGCAATAGGGTCTATCTTCCTTCCCAAGGAACCCTGGGATGGAAAGAGACACATTACGTCGGGCTCCCTGCATGGAGCCTGCTTCTCCCTCTGCCTGTGTCTCTGCCTCTCTCTCTCTCTGTCTCTCTCATGAATAAATAAATAAAATCTTAAAAAAAAAAAAAAAGGAAAGAGACACATTAGACAGAACTTGCTGCCCTGTTCGAGCGTGGGGCCTGCGCTGGGCTCAGAAAGGAAACAGCAGGCCCCTGTGGCTGCTCGGGCTCCGTGGTGGGAGAGGGAAAGGCTCCAGGCTGGCCTCCTGGGCACTCAGCAGGGGCCATGGGGGCTGCATGGAGGAAGAAGCCTAGGCCATGCCAAAACTGTTCCTGGTCCTGCAAAGCCCGAGCTCATTCAGAGCCCCTCTCAGCCCTACGAGGCGAGACTGAGGCTCAGAGAAGGGGCTCCAGCAAATGGGTGGTGGGCTGGGATTTGGCGCTAGCGGTGGCTTCAAAGACAACACTTGCCCTGCCGGTAGCACGGCCCCCCGAGTGGATGGCACTACCGAGGGCAGGACTGTGGCAGAGGGGCTCTCTGGGCTCCTTCGGCCACAGCCAGAGGGCAGAGCCGGAGCCGGAAGGAAAGGCCAGTCAGGTGCAGGGGTAGGGAGCGCTCTGGAGGCCACACTGACCAGGAAGGCAGGTAGACATTGCCAGACGTTGCAAGGGGCTGGTGGCCCAAGAGTGGGAGGGAGGCTTCAGGAAGCCGGCTCTCTCCTGGCAAGCTCGGGGTGCCACTTCCTGCAGCCCTGCTTCTTTCTGGCCGCTGGGGCAGGATGTGGGCCCTCCCCCTGGCTGAACCACCTTCCCTCTAGCTCTCTTTCACGGGGAGCACTTCAGTGGTCCCCCACCTTGTCCTGGCTGCCAGCTCCTCCCCACTGCACCAGGCCAATGTGGACGTGCCCTACACCACGCAGGCTGAGGCCCTCCCTCCCACGGGCCCCGCGACATGTTGGACCCTCACCACCAAGTTCCCAGAGTCACAGAAATAGCTGTGAACTAGGTGACGGAGCCCTGAATCTTGGCCTGGACCCTACCCCCAAAGATTTGCGTTGGGAATAATCATTTGTTCTCTCTTGGCCTCAGTTTCCCTAGTTGTAGAAGGAGATCAGAACTGTCTACACCTTCGCCTGCTGCTAATCTTGTACGAACCGAGGGCCTAAGTGCCCTCTTACTGATACCGCCAGTGTCGGGCTCCTCCAAGGAAGATGCTATCTCCCCGGGGCTGAAACCAGCTCCAAGGCCCAGTGGGCAGCCCTCCTCCCCTGGCTTCCGGTCTCCTCTTGGTTTCCAGAGCCCCACCCCCTCCCCAGGAGGGCCTAGTGAGAGGGTGTGAGCCCTGTGGGACCTTGAAGGGAGGCAGAGAACCCACCATCACTGTTTATCCCACAAATACTGCATCTATTGAGATGAAGAGCCCCCCTGAAGGGGCGCGAGGTCTGGGGGGCAGACAGGCCTTCAGCAACCAGAGATAAACTCACAGGCACACCAAGGGCTCTGAAGCAGAAGCTGGCAGAAGGCGGCCTAAGGAAGGCCAGCGGGGCCTCGGCAGCCACAGAAAGGACTTGGTCTTCTCCCCAAAGATGCTAGAAGCCACCAAATAGCTTCTAGCCATGCCCACATGAGGCAGAACTGAATGAGCCCCAAGCCAGACTCCCCAACCCCCAGCAGGTCTCCTGGGTATTATTATTCATCACCACATTTTTTGGAACAATAATCCCTCACCTGCTCAGCACATTCATAGACACGGCTTCCTTTGCTCCAAATCAATCTCTCCATACTCCCATTTTGCAGATGAGGGAGCTGAGGCAGGAAGAGAGGGGAGCGTGGCTGGGCAGGCGGCACGTGGGCCCCAGAGCCGAGGGTGGAATGGCACCTCCTGTCTCTTTGCACTTGTCCCGGGACTCTGAGCTTCCTGAGCAGGTGCCTTCTTGCCTCTGCCTCTCTGGGGAGACTGAGGCACTGCCGACCCTGGGCGGTGCCCCCCTCCTGGGGAGGTTGGGCAGCAGGAGCTGGCCCTGCCCCTAGGAGAGGAAGGCTCAGTCTGAGCAGCCCTGGCTGGCCTTCCAAGTGCTGTCCTGCATCATGCCAGCCAGGGCCAGGGCAGCAGGGAGTCCCGGAGGCCTGGCTGCTCTCTTTGCTGAGGCAAGGGGTAGGGAGAGAAAAGCACAAATGCAGAAAGAACTGCCCTGCTGGCAGCCTACAGCTTTGGTAGGCAGAGTCAAATATGTTAACAATTATAAGGAATAATTAGTACTTATAAAGCACTTCTGTGCCAGACACAGCACTTAGCACCTTACATAATGATCAGCAATCTGATAGGTAAGAATTACGCCTATTTTGCTGATGAGAGGGTCTAAGTCCCAGAGAGGTAAAATGACTTCCCCAAGTCCTCCCAGGTGGTAAACGGCGATGCTGTGAATCCGGTGAATCCCCGTCTGATTGGGGGAGGGGAGACATTTTCCACCAGGAACACAGTGCAGCCTGTCCTCAGGGACCCAGGGTGGACAGCGTGTCTCCCATTGCCTTGGTTCAGTGATTTGACATTTTTTAAAAGATCTTACTTATCTATTTTGAGATAGAGTGAGGGCATGCGCACACAAGCAGGGGGAGGAGTAGAGGGGGAGAGGCAAGGAGGGGGAGGGGGAAAGAATCTCAAGCAGACCCCACGACCTGAGCTGAAATCAAGAGTTGGACGCTTAACTGACTGAGCCACCCAGGCATCTCAATTTAACTTTTTTTTAACTGAAATATGGTTTGCACACAAGAAAATTCATTTTAAAATGTGTGACAAATGTGTGCAACCACCAGCACGTGATAGCATCTGGGGGCTCAGCAGTTGAGCATCTGCCTTCACACTCAAGGTGTGATCCTGGGGTCCCGGGATCAAGTCCCACATCGGGCTCCCTGCATGGAGCCTGCTTCTCCCTCTACCTGTGTCTCTGCCTCTCTCTGTGTGTCTCTCATGAATAAATAAATAAGATCTTTAAACAAAAATCTGTCAAAATGTTTTCCAAAGTGCCTGTACCACTTTGCATTCCCAGCCACACGTATGAGTTCCATTTGCCCAATGCCGCCCCGACACGGATGCAATCCATTCTTTCCATTTTAACTGTTACAATAAGTGTGAGGTAGTATCTCACTGTGGTTTGAATTTGTGTCTCACTGACTCAGGACATGGCACGTCCTCTTCATGTGCTTGTCGTTGTACATCTCCTCTGGTAAAGCGTCTGAGTCCTTTGCCTATTTTTTATTGGGTGGTGTTAGTGTTCATTATGTTTTTTGGACGACACACGTCCAATTTCAGATATAGGATGTAGAAAGATTTTTCTCATGTTTTGTCTTTCTCACCACTGTCGTTTGAGGAATAGAAGCTCTTAGTTTTGACCTAGTCCAATTTGTCCATCCTTCCTTTTGTGGTGAGGACCCTCCCTGTTGTCTCTGCTTGACCCAAAGTCACAAAGGCTTTTTTTTTTAATTTTTTATTAGAGAGAGAGAGAGAGAGAGAGAGAGAGAGAATGAGCACAGAAAGAGAGAAGTAGACTCCCCACTGAGCAGATAGCCTCACACGGGGCTTGATCCAAGGACTCTGGGAGCATGACCTCAGCCAAAGGCAGATGCTTATCCAACTAAGCCACCCAGGTGCCCCACAAAGGTATCTTTTTTTTATGTTTCTTTCTAGAAGTGTTATAGTTCCAGTTAACACCTTTAAAGTAGATTGTCCATTTGGTCTGATCTCTGTATAGGATATGAGAGCTGAGGTTTATTTTTTCATCTGGAACTTCCAATTTTCTGGGACCATTGACTGAAAAGACTATCCAATCCTAACTGAATTATTCCGGCACCACGGTCTTGTGGGTGTCTTTCTGGATTCTCTATTCTGTTCTGTTGTTCTATGTCGGTTCTTACACTAAACCACGCTGTCTGATGACTGCTGCTTCACCATAAGCCTGAAATCAGATAGTGTGAGATCTGCCACTTGGTGCTTTTCCAGGATAGTTTTGGCTATTCTAGATCCTCTTTATTTCCATAAACATCGTATAATGACTTTGTCAAATTCTAAAACAAAAAACAGTCTGCTGGGATTTTGATTGGAATACCATTAACTGTGTAGGTCACCATGGGGAGAACTGACATCTTACCAACGCTGAGACTTGGGATTCATGAACAGTCTACCTTCAGGTATTCTTATGGTTTTCCACAGAGAGGTATTTCGTGTCCCTGATGCACTGTAAATGGGTATTGCTTTCTTATTTAAAAAAAAAATATTTAATTTATTCATGAGAGACAGAGAGAGAGAGGCAGAGACACAGGCAGAGGGAGAAGCAGGCTCCCTGCGGGGAGCCCCAATGCAGGACTCGATCCCAGGACCCCAGGATCACGACCTGAGCCAAAGGCAGACGCTCAATCACTGAGCCATCCAGGCACCCCAAGGTATTGCTTTCTTATTTTGCACTTTCCAACTTGGCTGGAGCCCAGAAGAGTGATCTCTTGGGCCTCTTGTCCTGCTCTATATCTTTCTCGCGTGCAACCAGCAGAGGCCTGTGACAAGAGCAGGTATAGGCTGCCTCCTTTGTGCACAGGGCACCCGATGATACCAAATTGTCACACTGATCTTTAGAAATTTGTTAAAACTCCGCTTGTATTTTCTTATCTGCTCCTATGTTGGCCACTTCCTCCCATGCTCTGTCTCTGTAGAACAGCATATGTATCCTCTCTGCTGACAGGGGCTTGTGGCTCTTTGGAATTTAGTTCACCTGCCTGCCTTGCAACTGCACCCCTATGATAAGCTAAAAAAAAAGTACTACTTTGTAGGGGCTCCTGGTTGGCTCATTCGGTTATGCATCTGACTCCTGGTTTTAGCTCAGATCCTGATCCCAGGAGCATGAGATTGAGCCCCACACACTCAGCCTGGAGTCTGTTGGAGTTTCTCTCCCCCTCTCCTTCTCCTCCTCCCTGCCCCCACCTCACTCTCTAAAATAAATTCTTTAAAAAAATTTTTTGAAGTACCACTTTGTAGACTACCAGGCTGTTTCTTTTTCTTGCTGTTAGGGTGGGACTGATGTTCTCTTGTAGTGCTTTATGTCCTAAGCAGGATATGGGTACCTTTTGGTCCAGGCTGTGGCTTAGGCTGCCCAGGTTTGGGCCCATAGCCCCTGCAGGGGACAGGCCACAGGGAAACCAGAGAAGGGGCAGGACTCCACAGGTAGGGGTCTGGGGGCTTTCTCAGGAACCCAAACTCTGACTCTGGCCCACTCCTGTGCACTTCTGTGCACACCCAATGGCTCATCTGGCCCTCCCAGCAGAGCGGGTCCTCTACACTCCACAGCAGGGGTACCTCAGGAACGATGCTGTCCCTAGGAGAGACCTTCTCCGTCGTCCCTTGCATTTCCTGGTTGTATGGTTTCCTGAGTTTTCACAGGTAGGCAGGGCCAATGCTTTCACTGCCATTTTTCAGATGCGCAAATGGGGTCATGTCCCTCAGAATCTAGGGCCCAAAGGCTCTCTAGAGTGGTCTCACGCCCACACCAGACTCTGTGGGGCCCTAAGAGTCAGTGGAGGTTCCTCAGGGATGGTTTCTGGGTCCCTCTCCCTGGACTCAAGCACCACAGGCCTGTTTTGAGATACGGCACTGCCAGAGATGGCTAAACACAGCTTCCTGACGGCGTTAAAATTACCAAGTCAGCCCAGCGGCGCTGCCCCTCGTCCTGGTGATGGCAACTCTATGAAGGGTTCCTATGGCAGCCCAGGCTCAGTGTGGTGACAGACTGGCATTGTCTGCCATGGCACAAGATGGGGGCGCATCGGCATGCATGCCCACGCGCGATCCCTGCCAGGTGTCAGAGCTGGGGCGCTGGGGCTCTCAGAGGCCCCACTCTGCCTACCATGCCAAGGGTACATGCTCACCGGGGCCCCAGGATCCTGCCCTTTGCAGGCCACACTCTGGGTGCCTTAGCCCACAGAATTCCTTGCCTGAACAGTCACGAGGGCAACTGTGGGGCCTATGCTCACATCTCCCAAGACTGGCCCCCTCTAAGGTGTGACAGGTCACTATGTGCACTCCTAGGCTCCAGTGGTGGTTGTTTAGCTCAGGTGATTCTCAGGGGGATGCTGTTTGCACATGGATATAACTGGAGCTTGGACTTGCAGGCCAGACTGTCCTCACACAGGCAATGTGAGGCCTGGAGTGGGGAGGTCTCTGTGCCTGGTTCTGAGCCCCACAACTGGCAGGGACAGGCCTGGGAAGAGTGGCAGTGGGTGGGGGCGGGGGGCACGGCACCTGTGGCTCAGTTGGTTAAGCGTCCAACTCTTGATGTCGGCTCAGGTTGCGATCTCAGGGCTGTGAGATCGAGCCCCCTATCGGTGTCTGAGCCTATAGGAACCTGTGTAGGATTCTTCCTCTGTCTCTGCCCTCCCCCTCCCCCAGAAGAGCATGGTGGTGGGTTAGTGACGTGTGACACAAGCAAGCTGTGAGGCACGGATGGGTGGTTTTAAGTCACAGGTGCTCTAGGTCAGCCCGCCCGCTCACTGGGCTGTGTCACATTCCTTCCCCCTCCCGCGTGGCACTCTCGTTCAGCCTGGACTTTTCTGGGGAGAGAGCACTTGCCCCCCCCCCCCCCACGGAAGCCACCTCTTGCCTGCTCGAACAGCTCTGCTAGTTAGAACATTCTCGCCAAAGCACACTCCAAACCACCTCCCAGGCACTTCCACCCTTTGGCTCAAGTTCTGGACGGTGACCTGCCCAAGGCCACAGAGCTACTCGATGCTAGAACCCCGAGGCCCCCGGCTCTGTTCCTGCCTCTCCACACTGAGTTCCAGGGAGCCCCAGAATGAGTGAGGTCAAGGCAGAGAGGCTGAGGGTCTATGGCCCTGGGCCCCCCACCCACCCCCTACCCCCTCCATCATCTTGCCCAGCAGAGCACATGAGAAAGTTGCTTCAGTATCTTTTTCCTCTGAAACAGAGAGAACAAGAAAAAACACAACACAACATTTTGAGGTCCAACAAAACACCAAGGACAATGTTAATAAATACATGAAAGTATAAAGATCTGGATCTCCAAGGCACAAGAATTTATACCCCTAACACAGGCAGGCTGGGTCTCACAGGAATGATGCAGTGTGTGCCCCAGCATCCCGGGGTGGGGGGGGTGGCAGCAGGCAGAGAGGACATGTGAGGAGCCCCCTCCAGGGCCTCTATTCTCCAGGGGTTGCAGGCAGGGACCCACTGCTCTTAGTCCTCTTGCCTGGCTCAGAATAGCCCCCCTGCCCCAGGGAAGGAAGACTGGCAACCACCTCTGTCATCTGCTGAGGAGCCTGGGAGACCCTCTGCACGACTGGGAGTAAGGACCACTGGGAGAAATCCTGGGAGCCCAAGTGGCTTCCTGAGAACCAGAGGGTCTAGAGAAGTTACCTGCCTTTGGAAGTAACACGGAGGGCGGCTGAGGCGCCACAGCCCTGTGGGCCATGTCCTCTCAGGGTGGGGCAAAGGCTCACATTCTTGCCTGGGGCACTGGGCCCCGGGGGCGGGGGTGGGGACTCTGGTCCTCAGCCTGGGGACCTGACCATACCCCCTTGCCCTAGCACCACAAATGTCTGGCCCAGCCCAAGCCAGGTGGGAGAAGACCCTGGACCCCAGCAGGAGCACTCTTTGGCAGAGAGCAGTGACCAATGGGGCACAACCTGAGAACTCATGTTTCACTGTCCCACAAAGTCACCTTTCAGGTCAGCCTCCCCTCATGCCACAGCATGATGACCAAAGTTGACACTCCCTGTTCAGCCGGTAGTCTAGCACCAGTTGTGACCCCCCGGGATGATGAAGACACGCATTCCAGAGTGCCCAGAGCCCCCTTCTCTGGGGTGGGCTGGGTGAGGCTGGGGAGCACCAGAAGTAACATGAAATGCCATCTGCAAGGGCAGAGGTGGCCACCAACACTGAGCTGCATTCCACCTCTTGGCCTCAACTGGAGGGGCTGTGTGGTGCCCCTGCTGTGAAGAGCTGGGCCTGAGATGAGCTTGCCTCCCACCCACCCCAGTCCGGCAGCCAGAGCCTCGTGACCACGTGCACCCCAACCCTGAGAGCGCTCCTCCTGACCTCCCCTGGTCCCACTTGGCCTCTCTGAGCAGAGGGGCCAGATAGACAGGGTCTCCACAGCGGTCCCCACACGTTCTGGCAAAGGCAGGCAGCCGAAGAGGATCCAGTGTGGGGCCCCCCCAGTGTGGCCGTGAGGAGGAGGCGCTAGCTGGCCCTCAGTCCTGCCAGGAGATAGACAGGAGCCCCTGAGAGGTTCGATTGTGTCACCCTGGCTGCTGGCTGAGGTATCTCCGGTTAGGGCTTTCCCTGATCTTTTTCTTCCTCGCACTGCCCGCTTTGCGGGGTGAAGTGTCACAGCCCCAAACTAGAACACCAAGAAGGCAAATAATTTAAAAGGAAGTCTGTGTTTGCCCCTGCCCTGCTGTGTGTCCTCCGAGCTGGCGGTCTCTGAGGCAGCACACAGTGTAAACTTGACTGGCGGGATAGGCATGGTGGGGCTCATGTCACCAAGGAGGTGGCGGGGAGGCTGGTGCCTGGGTGTTTCAGGTCTTCCCTGAGCTCCCCTCCATCCTCGGAGACCGACGTAGGTGCCAGGGTCCAGCCCCAAGGCTGTCCCCGGGGGGTGCTGGGGGAAGTGCCCCACGATGCTCTAGGGCGCAGTTTCTGGGGAGTAAAGCGGTGCTGGGTCACTGGGGAGCTGGTGCCCAGAGGTCTTGGGAGTTGGGTGGGTTGGCCATGCTGATGGTCATCTGATCCCGTTGGCCCCACAGTGGGCTCCACAGTATCTGGAGGGGACCTAGGTCCCGGTAAAGGGCTCCCGGGGGTGGAGAAGGGTGGTGGTGAGGCCAGGCCAGGGGCCGGGCTGGTGTCAGGGCCCAGGGCCTTCTTGGTACAGGACTCACAGCACAGCCGGTGGTAGCCGGGGATGGAGCAGTAGCGATCGAGTACTTCCAACTGGCAGAAGATGGACCGGTCCCCCTCGCAGGGCTCCGCTGCACACACAGCACAAGGACCAGCATGGGGGGGATGCCTCTGCCTCCCACTCAGCCCAGCAACGGCAGGTCCTCTAGCTCCTGCCCTAGCTGGACTTGCTCTGAAGCTCTTCCCCAGAGGGCACCACAGGGCCGCCTAAACAGAGAGACTGGCCCGAGTAAGCAGAGGAAGAGGAACTAAGGCCCCTAGAGTAGTGGTTCTCAAAGTAGGGACCCCACACATGAAGCATCATCACCTGAAAGCCTGTTGGAAATGCCAATTCTTAGGCCCCATCCAGACCTACCGAATCAGAAGTTCTGGGGGTGGGGCTCAGCTCCAGGTTTTAACAAAACCTTCAAGGAGATTCCAATGCATGGAGAAATCTGAGAACCACGGCCCTATATCATTAGTCACCAGACCTGGCTGCAAAGTGGAATCGCCCAGGAGCTTTAACAGCAGGCCAGCGCCCACCTCCCACACCCAGGGAGACTGGACATTTGGTGTGGCCTGGGCACTGGGTGGTTTGGATCTGCAGCAAAGCTTGGAAACCCTACTCTCGATGAAGTGGGAACCCTCGCCCCCTCCCGATCAACCCAAAGGAACTGATCCACTCAGGCCAGGGCCAGGCAGGTGCCTGGTAACCCACACCTGTGACCAGCAGATGAACCATGTCAACAACATTTGGAACAGCTCCACCAATAAAGCTGGAATCTAGCAGATCTGGGTTCCAACTGAGGTGCTCCACTTAAAAAGTGTGAGCCCTTGGGCACATCACTTAAACTCTCCAACCCTCAGTTTCTTTTCCTATAAAATGGAGATAATGCTGGACATTTAGCAGTGAATAATAACATTATGATTATAAATACCATTTATAAAGTTCCTGGCATACAGGGGTGCCCTCTATACGAGTTTCATTTGTTTTGGTTCAAATATCACCTAAAAATGTTCTTGTGTTTCTGTGACAATTCCAGATAGATCTCTCCAGACAACGTAAAGGCAGGAACTTTGCTTTCTATTAATTTTTGCTGGGGAAGGGGTTGGGGTGGGGGGCTGGTGGGATGGAATGGGGGTTGGGTGCTTACGTGCTGGTTTAGGGGAACAGGAGAGAGATTAGGGGGAAAAATTGGATAGCCAGTGGCCTCTAGATGGCACCAGAATTCCAGGACCGGAATCCCGAGCCCATCTTCTGCTTAGGGCAGAAAAGGGAAGGAAACCTGGCACTCGTGCAGCCGGCAGAGGGGCAGAGTGCAGCAAGGCTAGAGCCAAAAGATACTCTGAGGACATCTAGTGAGACCCCTTTCTTACAGATGAGGTCACTAAGCTCAGAGAAGTTTAAGGATTTGCACAGGGTCACACAGCTAGTTAGTCCTCCACTAAAAGTTAGGGTCATGATTTTTCTACTCCTCATGTCAGACACTGGTCCTTGAGAAGGTGAGGAAGGAAAAGAGAGAAGGAATCTAGAAAGGAAGCACAGAACACAGGGCCAGGTTCATAGCAGGTGCTCAGTCAATATTAATGGACAGATTGGTGGATGGATCGAAGGGTAGATGGATATGGATGGATGGATGGATGGATGGATGGATGGATAGGTAGGTAGGTGGATAGACAGATGAATGGAAAGGTGGGAGGATGGACCAATGCACTCTTGATCATGAGGCAGAGAGAAAGTACTACTACTATTTTTGTTGTTAGCCGACAGCTAGGCAGGAGTGCGTGCATTATCTTATTTAATTCTCTCCACAGCCCTATGAAGACAGCTTAGATCTGTAACTGCTTATCCCCAAATCTTGAAATCAGAAGTGATTCGTAATTCAGAACTTTCGAAGTGAGAAAAGTAATATTCATGTTACAGAACACCCCTATGGGGAGTGGGACGTCCCCCTGTAACTGCGGCAATGTTTCAATAGCAAAATAACTGATCTCCTGGTAAGGCCAGTTCTGCTGCCAAATGAGTCTGCACCAAATTTAGGGAAACACTTGCAGCTTTCAACATTCTGGAAGTGCAGATAAGGGCCTGTGGACCAGCGTGGGCAGCACCCCCAGCTCACAGCTGAGGAATCTGAGGCTCCAGGAGGCTAAGATCATGTGGACAGAGACTGGAAGCTGGGGCTGCTCCACCACATGGCCCATGCTTGTGACATGGTGACCACGGGAAGGTCTGGGGCGGGGGGAGGGTTCCAGAGATACACTTACTTGATGATATCTTGTTAATGGGATGTAAGGGCCCTGACTGTGGCACCCACTGTCCTTTTGGGGTCACAAGTTCTCGAATGTCAGCACTCACTCTGGAGTTCTGGAGATTTCCTGTGAGCGGAGAGAAGCAGCTCTAGCATTTGGCATTTTGTGGGGGGAAAGAATGCAAGCCGGGCTGGGTTCAGGGCTCGGACAGAGGAGCTGGGCCTTGCCCCCCCCCCCATCCTATCCAGCTTACCTGCACAGGCCGGCAGGCTGCAGACCTGAACGGTGTCTGGCCTGTCCCCCTCACACTGCCCGAGACTGTTGGCATTGGTCCGGCACACCACCTGCCGTTGCTGGATGCCCTCCCCGCAGGTAGCAGAGCACTGTGGGCCGGACCACCGTGGCCGGGGAAGGAAAGGGGGAGAGACAAGAGGAAGGGGGCAGTGAGCTCCAGAGGCCAACCAATGCCCAGGACAGCATCAGAGGGCGGCGCTGAGTGTCTCCTTGACCAGAGGGACGCGCAAAGACTGCTCTAAGTGCCTCACCAGGACAGAACATCGATGGTCGGTACTCCTGTACCGGGTGCTGAACAGCACCACCCTCAGCTCAGAGCCCCCTGACCCCTTTTGTCACCTAAACAGTTAATCCTGGCTCAGGAGGGGACCGTAGGGACCCCACTCCAGCACCTCTACCTGTGCCCACCCTCTGGTCTGCGCCCAGGGCCTTAAATATCCTGTGGATCATTCTGGCAACTCCCTTGTTGTGATCCACCAGCCTGAGGGGCCTGGGGCAAGTCCACTCATTTGACGTTACCTTAGCAGTGGGATGCAGGGACCGGGATTGTGACACCTGCTAAACTGAGAGAGCTGGGTGACAGGGACACTGCGGACCCCCTCTACCTCTGACATTCAATGACTCTGTGACTCAATGTACCCAAACTCAGCTGGAAGAGGCAGGTTCAAAAGTGTCTTCCTTCCGGAAAGGAAAAGGCGTTGGGAGCAAAGGGGCTCAAAAGACAAATAACGCCTTTACATTAGGGACAAGAAAATAAAATTTGCATAAGTTGTACGGGGATTTTTAGTTATTTTAAAAATACTCTTTATTATGTAATATTTCTAGCATACGGAAACATATGAGGAAGTTGGGCACGACAGCCTGTTCAAATACCACCCGCAGCTTTCATCAATCAGCATTCTGGCACATGTTCAAATACCGTGCCGTGCCTTTTCAAACTTTAAGTGCATGGTCTCCCGTTGGAAGTGATTTTTCTTCATACGCCCGTGCTTTTTCTCACCTGTTTTTCTGAGGTTTATCTATCTTGGTTAAGTACAGTTCAAGCTTACTTATTTTTCTCAATCTCTGCTATTTTGTTGTATGAATGGACCTTGATTTGTTTGGTCCAGTCTCCTGCGGATGGGCATTTAGGACATTGCCTGAAATTCTGCTATATTGATGAGCGTTGTCGTGCTTATCTTTGTGACCAAATGAGATTCTGAAAATTATGGTAAAACATATATATCATAACACCATTATAACCATTTTTAAAGTGTGTGCAGTTCAGTGGCATTAAGCACCACCCTCACCACCTCCAGGTCCAGCACTTTTTTCTTCTCTCTAAACTGAAACCCTGTCCCCATCAAACACTAAGTCCCTCACCCCCCGCCCCCAGCCCCAGGCACCCACCCTCCTATTCTGGGTCTCTAGGAACGGGACTAGTCTAGGTAAGTGGAATCATAGAGTGTGCGTCATTTTGTGTCTGGCTTGTTTCACTTAGCGGGACGCCTTCAAGAAGCCCTCCCGGATACGTTACCCCCATATACTTTTGCACGGCTCCATCTGCAACCTGTAAACGCTTTTGTAATTGGTTTGCTTATCTCTGCTGTCTCTCTTAGTGGACTGTAAGCTACACGAGGACAAGAATCGAGTCTATCTAGTCGATGATGGATTCCAGGATTCCCAATACAGTACGCCTGGCATGTAGTTGGCACTCAGTAAATATTTCTCAAATGCAAGAAAGTGCTTCAGTTTGCTCACTCATGTCACGAGGATATTAGCCCATGCCTCCCAGGTGTGACCCAGTTCTAGGTCGAAGCAAACGGTGAAAGAATACAAAGGCCTGGCCCAGAAACGTGGCCCAGCATACATAGGAACCACTGGACTGAGTTTTGAGAAAAATCAGGTTGGACCAGATCCAATGTGGGGAGAGAAATTCAGTCAGAGACTCTCTACCTGCTGGGAGCACCACACCTCTTAGCCCCCCCCCCCACCCAGATCCACCTTTTCCCCGACTCCCCAGAGAAGGTGCCCAATGGCCCAGCTCCTCCCCCGCTCCAAGAACAACTCACCTGGGACCAGGCGCCCGTGCGCCACTGGGCTGGACAGGGCACGCGGAGGCAGGGCCGCCGGGCCTCGGGCCGGTCCCCAGGGCAGGCCTTGGCCGGCATGGCCTTGTGGGTACCATTGGAAAGGGGTAGCAGGCACTGCACCCCCCGGGTCTGCACCCCCAGCTTCCCACAGCTCCGGCTACAGGCACCCCACTCTTCTGTCACCCACCTGGAGACAGACAAGGCAAAAGGTGGAGGGGAGGGGGGACTAGAGGGACACTTCCTCCCAGGGTCACTCCCTGCACCCCCAACCCCCTAACCTCACCACCCTGAATTGCTGCGGGCAGGAGTGGGTTTGAGCTTCAAAGTGCCAAGACCACATGGTCCTGGCTCTCCAGCTGCCAGGGTGTGCGGCCTTAGGGAGGTTGCTTACGTCCTCCTCCGTTTCCTCATCTGGAAAATGGGTATAAGGCATCTTTCTATCTGGCACCCTGTAACCCCTTTGATCCAGTGACCCCATCTTTCATCAGGATTCCTTCAACACCTTGTAAATAGATAAGTGTCTCCCCTGGGCAGGTGCTATTGCAGGTGCTGAGCTACAGCAGTATGCAAGACAGACGAGAGTCACAGCTTGTGGAGTTGAAGCCCCTCCCCTGCGACTCTTGGGACAATTAGACTTGTGGACTTACAGCACTTGGCAGAGTGCACGCCCGCAGTAGATGTGTATTATTATTGGGGTACTGTTATTATAATACAGTTGCTATTATTTTTTTCCTTATTTTTTAAAAATTTTATTTAAATTCAATTTGCCAACATATAGTAAAACACCCAGGGCTCATCTCATCGTGTGCCCTACTTAATTGCAGGAAATAGGATTATGACCATCAGCACCTACAGGGTTTGGGTGCTGACCTGCTAAGCTGGCAAGCTCCAAGCCACAGAACAACTCCCAAGAGCACCAGAGGCAGACACTGCTGGCTGAGTTAGACAAAGACCAGAAGGCTCTCACAGTGGGGCAGGAGGGCCCCCCATCCCCACTCCCTTCTTCCCCAAGATATCTTTTAGTGAATGAGGGCTCTTTCAGCCAACTCCTTCCTTTAAAAGACAACAACAAAAAGTCCCCAAGCATCACTTGGCATTTCACAGACGAGAAGCCAGGATGACAGCAGAGTGGGCGCCGCATGCGCTGCGACCACAGATAGTGGTGGGCAAAGCGGCCTGCAGACAGTGGGAATGGGAAGCACAGAGGGCTGAGTGGCGGGGCTATCCTGGCTGGGGGCCGGGCACAGGGGGGCCGGGCACAGGGAGGACACCGTGGGCTCTGTGCTGGTCACCAGCTCCTGCCCCGGCCCCGAGGCTCCCCCTGCCTGAGGAAGCAGAGCTGCTCTGGGCCAGCAAGGCCAAGTTGGGCTGCTTGGACCCTGATGAGGCAGGAAAATGGACACGGCCTCTGCATGTGGGCCGAGGAGGTGCTGGGCCATCTCTGTGACACGCGGAAGGCCAGACCTTGAATCCCCGACAAGTCACAGCTCTTCTTCTCCCCAAAGCGCCCTCCAAATCACCCCAGGAACGTGACCTTGTGCTCCAATGAGCCTGTCTCCCAGGCCAGGGAACCCAGTCAGGGCCTAGGCTACAGCTGGTGGCTGGTGTCAGCACCCTGGAGCCCAGAAGCACCAAATCAAGTTCACCTCACAGTCCCCTTGGATCACTGAGGGAAAGCCATGTCCCCATTGTGGGCCTCAGTTTCCCCACTGTAAAAGAATGCTGGAAGGGGCAGAACAAAGGAAGCATCGGCTTCTTCTGGGAGTGGAAGTTAACCTAGAAACCCCATAGGGGACAGATGGGCAAGGAGGGCAGCGCTGGCCCAGGGCAGAGTCTGGTGTGCGGGCCGTGTGCCTCTAGCCCTGAGGGCCAGAGGAAGCAGGCCCAGCAGCATCTCCTCCCGACTAAGGGTCAGCAATGCCCCTGGGAACAGGTCAGGCTCCTAGTCCCTCCCCTGGGGCACTCACGCGGGCTGGGCACAGGGGTGCTGGTTGCAGCGCCGGCGGATGGGCTTGGGCCTCCTCCTGTGGTCGCACAGGTGCCGCTGGACCATGTGGTGGTCTCGCCGGCGCCGACAGCCATATTTGGTAAACTGGATCCCTGTGGGGAGGGCAGGCTGAGTTGGGCCGGGTCCCGCCAGGCCCCTACTGCTCTGCTGGGGCCTCCCGGGCTGGCAAACTCTGGAGAGGCTGGGGGGACAATCCTACCTCCGTCTGTGACTTTGCACCCTCCTGCCCTGGTCACTTTCTGAAGCCTTCCTTGATCTGCCCATTTCCTGTGTCCCTAGTGTAGTGCAGGGTGCGAGAGGAGGGGACCCAGCTCTGGACAGCCACCTTTCTGCATAGCTGGGGAGCCCTTACAGGGCACAGGCCCTGCCCCAGTGCTGCTAGCACTCTCAGCCCCTTTCCCAAGGCCCTGCCCAGACAGGCTGTCACACCAAGAGATCTTTAAGGAGAAAGTGGGGCACAAGTTAGGGACACATCAAGCGGAGGCGATAGTGCCCTCCCCACCACTTCTGTTCCTCCCCTGAAAAGCCTGGGCTGCCCCCACGAGGCTGCCAGATGGTTGGACAGGTCATTACCTCCTCCGCAGGCCTTGGTGCAGGGGGCCCAGCTCTTGAGCGCCCATTCGTATGTGTCCGTCTCCTCCAGAAGCACATTGTTGCTCCCGATAAGGGGCAGCAGGTCCTCGTGGATGATGTACTTGTAGGCCAGGCTGCTGCGGGGACCACCCTCAGCTGGGGGGAGCACCTGAGGGGAGGCAGAGCAACTGGCACAGGCCTGGAGAGCAAGGAGGCAAGCCCAGCATGCGGGGTGGTGGGCAGGGAGGTGGAGTCAAAGGGAAGGATGTGGGGTCAGCAGTGAGTATGGCCTGGGAGACCATTCACACCAGCAAGCCATGTGGCAAGCGTGGGACAGCCAGCCCGAGGACGGCCTGTGTGCTCGCGGATAATCTTCCCTCCCACAGACCTAAGTTCTAGTGAGGGCAGGAACCATGTCTGTTGGTCTGTCATCCTCACCAGGGCAACCACACTACCTGCCTCCAGAAGATGGAGGTAGACGGTCTATAAGCTAGACTCTTATCAGATACATGGTGGCAAATAGTTTCTCTCATCCTGTTCAGCTTGTCTTCTCACTGTCATCATCGTACCTTCCGATGCACAAGAGTTCTCAGTTTCCGGGAAGACCCATTTACCTATTGTTCTTTTGTTGCTCATGCTTTGGGTATCGCAACTAAGATCCAAGGCTGTACAATTGATCCTGCTATTTTCTCTACGACATCTATGGTTTTAGCTCTTGTACTTAGGCTTTTGATCTAGTTTGAGCTCTTTTTTGGATATGGTGTGAGGTAGGGGCTCAATTTCATTCTTTTACATGTGGATAATCCAGTTGCCCCAGCACTGTTAGTTAACGAGATTATTTTTGCCCACTGAGTGGTCTTGGCACCCTTGTTGAAAATCATTGGCTATAGGAGTATGGGTGGTCATTACATACAAGGTGAATGCATATATATGTAGATTGAATTCATATGCTGACACCAAGAGGTTTCAGATCCTGCCCTCTAGGACCTCCCCAGCTAGTGAGGGTAGCACCAGGAACAAAGCCTGTCCACGGTCTCCCTGCCACCAGCCAGTGTCAAGGGCACTGCAGACAAAGCTCCTCCTGGTCTGATCTCCTGTATTAACAGTCCCTCCTCCATAAGCCCTGGTCTATGGTCTAGGAAGAGGGGGTGTGGGCAGAGGCAGACCCCAGCAAGGACAATGAGGCTGGCAGCATGAGACAGCACCCCTCCTCTACCAAGGTCACTTGTTGGCAATGCCATAACACAAACGGACACTGGATGATGCCAGGATGACAGAGGGAACCAACCCAGGTGCCTCCTGCTCATTTCTAGGCCCTATTTCTGATGCTGCATTAAGGAGATACCCTCTAACAGCAAGACAATCATTTCTCTCTCCCTCATTTGCCACCCTGCCTGCCTTTACACACAAAAGGCACTTCGGCCTTGGCCTTGCCCAGGCTCCTGAAGACATTGCAATAGGAGGACCTCCGCCAGGCCTGTGCTGGCTCAACAGTGAAGACAGTGAACTGGGAGAGGGGACTGGGCTGGGGCAGCAGGGGAGTGGACGGGGGCCATCATGCAAGGTGGGGGCTCACCAGGACAGCAATGGCTTCAGGCAGGGGCCCGCTGGTCTTGAGGCATTCCTTGGCATCCTCCACCACGTATTCCCACTCCAGGCCCATTGCAGTAAAGGTCCGGCTCATTGCTTCCTTGCCCTTGGGGTTGAGGATGAAGCTGCCTGTGACCTGGTTCTTCACCGCTGGCCATGGGGAGAGGGTCACACAGATTTCTATTCCCCTTCACAGGAGCACTAGGGGCTTCCAGACTTTCCTAGTGGACCCCTCAGGGCTCCCTATGACCTGTCACTCCTTTCCTCCAGAGCCTTCCACACTCAGATGAGTCACCACGCTGGCTGAACTCAGCATCCCTGCCTCTGGACCCTGGCGCAACCCATTCCTCCCACCTTGTCTTCCCTTCCTCCTGCCTGCCTAATCTTCACTCATACGTAAGGCTCAGTACAATTCTCCCCTCCTCCAGGAAGCCTTCTTTGAGAGCCCAGTCCTCAGGGATTTGTACTCCCTAAAACTTCTATAGCAGAGAGCTAAGGCTAAGAGTAGAGGCTCTAGAGTCAGACTGATCTGGGGAAGTTACTTAGCTTCCCTGTGTTGCCTCAGTTTCACCATCCATAAAATGGGAATCATGATTATCCCTAGCTCACAGGGCTGCTGCCCCATGAGGCTAACCACAGTACTCCACCCCCACTACCCACCATGGGGCTCCTGGGACAAAAAGGAGTTCAAACGTGTAAAGAACGAGGCAGAGTGCATGGTATGCAGCTGGCAATCAATAAACGGTAGGAACACACTATTACTGTCATGAGAACAGTCCCTGACATTTAGCATTGTTGCCATCATAGATGTCCTGTCTCCCTACCACCCGCAGCCTGTCAGGGTATCTCCTCCATCCTGGTGTCCTTGGGGCCTGACACAGAGTGAGCATTTAAAAAATATCTGTGACTGCCTACCCCTTAGAGTCCCAGTCAGTGATTAACTCGCAGCTTGATATTGAAAGGTGCCCAGTGGCAGGTGGGTAGGAGGTGTGCAGGTGCAGACAGCCTGGCCTTGGCCACCCTGGAAGCAGCAGGTTGGGGAAGGACTACAGCCTGGGACCCAAGCCCCTCAGCCACGTAGAAGAGCAAACGCCCCCAAGCCTGCCGGTGTCCCCACCTACTGAGGATGAAAACCATTCTGCATAATTATGATACCACGAGAGCCAACTAACCACGCTCTGGTCACTCTGCTACCTGCCTCAGTGGCATCCTCACACACATCCTGAGGTTGGTGCTACTATTAGCCCAGATGGAAAGTCAGAAGCCCATGAGGGGCAAGGGTTTGTCCTCGACACACAGAGCACTGGTGACCCAGCTGAGGACCAGTCTTCCTGCTGAGTGAGAGGAGGACAGATCCCCTTTCACCTGTCATTGTCTGATCTCTCTCAGCTCCCAGAATCCCCAGACCTAGACCCAGAGCTGGGCAGCTCCTCAGGCCAGGCCTGGTCTCAAATCTTCCCGCCACCCTGTGTGCTCCCACACCTCACAGCAACTGCCGTGCCCACCCCTGGCTGTACACCCCTCCTTCCAGGGGCAGTGGGCTGGACTCAGCATGGGCTTGACCACCCGGGTGCACCTGTGAGTCCTGGCCCGACCGCTGGCCCACTGTGTACCCCGAGCAACTACAGACATCCCTCGTTTCGCTTTATTGTGCTTTGCAGATACTGCACTTTTTGCAAACGGAGAATCTGTGGCAACCTTGCATCAAGCAAGTCTATTGGAGCCATTTTTCCAACAGCTTTTGCCCACTTCATGTCTCTGAGTCCCATTTTGATAATTCTTGCAATATTTCAAACCTTTTCATTAGGATACTTGTTACAGTGATCTGCGGTCAGTGATACTTGATGTTAGTATTGGTAATTGTTTGGGGCGCCATGAACGCTGCCCACATAGCACAGTGAACGTCACGGATAAATATCGTGTATGTACCGACTGCTCCACTGACAGGCTATTCCCCTGTCTCTATCCCTGTCTGCTCATTCCCTGAAACACAAATCGAAATCAGGTCAATCAATAACCCTACGATGGCCACTAAGCGTTCAAGTGAAAGGAAGAGTCACCGTCTCTCCCTTTAAATCAAAACCTTCGGGATCCCTGGGTGGCGCAGCGGTTTAGCGCCTGCCTTTGGCCCAGGGCGCGATCCTGGAGGCCCAGGATCGAATCCCACGTCGGGCTCCCGGTGCATGGAGCCTGCTTCTCCCTCTGCCTATGTCTCTGCCTCTCTCTCTCTCTCTCTCTCTCTCTCTCTCTCTCTCTCTGTGTGCCTATCATAAATAAATAAAAATTTAAAAAAAAATCAAAACCTTCGTATGATTAAGCTTAGCACAAAAGGCATGTCGAAAACGGAGATGGGTCAAAAGCCAGGCGTGTTATGCTGAACAGTCAGCCAAGTTGTGAAGGGAAAGGGAACATTCTTGAAGGAAACTGAAGATGCAACTCCAGTGAACACAGGAATGATAAGAAAGCGAAGCAGCCTCATTGCTGATAGGGGTCAAGTGGTCTGAAGGGAAGATGAAACCAGCCATGTCATTCCCTTAACCCAAAGCCTAACCCGGAACAAGGCCCTAACGTTCTTCTGTTCTGTAAAGGCTGAGAGAGGAGAGGAAGCTGCAGAAAAGTCAGAAGCTAGGGAGGATGGTTCTTGAGGTTTAAGAAGCCCTCTCCATAACATGTGCCGGGGGAGGCAGCAGGTTCTGACATAAAAGCTGCAGCAAGTTAACCAGAATATTCAGCTGAGATTAGTCATGAAGGTGGCTGCACTAAACAACAGATTTTCAATGTGGATGAGACCATCTCCTTTTCAAAGATGCCATTTAGGCCTTCACGGCTGGAGAGGTGCCTCCGTGGATCATCACCAGGGTGACAAGAGGTAATGGATGAAAAACACCAGCTCCAGGCCCAGCGCAGGGGTGACAGCAGCAACAGGATTCTCTTCCCTTCCTTTCAAAGGATCCACATCCCCAGATTCCAGGGCCCTGGCCTTCACTGCCAACACTGCCACCTGTCCTGGACTTCTCCAGAGAGCAAGTACCATGATAGGCATGTGTGCGCACACACGCACACGCACACACACTCTCACCCATTTTTACCAGGGTCCCACCCTCTCCCTCACACATGCGTAATCACATGATGTGAGCCAACATCAGGCCGCAGTCCCAGTTCCCTCCCTGCCCAGCCCCTGAGAAGCTCCAGCCCCCCAGGGAGCTCACCCAGTACACACACAGGCAAGAGTGCCTGCTGCACTGAAGCTGCCCTGGATTCTGGGAGCCTCTGCCCCGGCCCCCATGGAAGCCCTTGTGCAGAGGATGGAGGAGCTAGACTTCTACAGGCAGCGAATAGGGGCTGGGTAGGGGCCAAGTAGGGGACCAGGTAAGGGGCAGGGTAGAGGGCAGGTAGGGGCCGGGAAGGGGTGGAAGGAGCTGGCCCAGGAGGCCCAAGGGGAAGGGCAGAGCAGATGGAGTGTCTGCAAGTTCCACCCTCCTCTTGGAGTAAATGACCCTTCTCTCCTCACCCTTCCCCTCTCCTAGCCCCTGTTCCATCCAGCAAAATACCCAGAGCCACACAGGCAGGGCAGAGAGTTTGCCAAGCCCTCCAAACTCACACTCCCTGTGCAGAGCTGTGTGGGCAGCAAGGGCATGGGGCTGGGAGACAGGAGACCCCGGCCCAGACTGGCTCACCGTATGGGTGAATCAGGGGACACAGAAGGCCCATGAGCCACTGTGGGCCTGTTTCCCCTTGTGCCTCTTGCCTATTTGCCTGTCAGGTGCCTTCCAGAGGAGGTTAGGTATCTATTACAGTTGTGACAACGTCGATGTATTCCCCAGAGGGTGCGACCTCTCCCAGACACTTTAAAATATTTTCTATTATTTTGGTGATGACCTAAAAATATAAATATTAGCATTTTTGTAATATATGAGCCTGCCCAGAGAGGTTATGTTTTGTGTTCGTGTTTATGAAGCACTGGTGATAAGCAGTGTGACCCAGTGGGCATTAACAGGTAAGAGGGGCCTCTGGAACATGCTAAGGCCCAGTGACATCAAGGCACACATGCCCCCTGTAAGGGGTCTGAACATAGACAAGTGTGGGAGAACCCAGATACTACCCAATGTCAGGGCGGCAGCCTTCTCCCTGCTTGCCCCCTGGGTCCATCCTTATGTGTTTTGAATTGAAATATAATTCACATACCACACAGTCCGCCCTTTAAAGTGTCTAAGTCAGTGACTACTGGACCACTATCCAATTCCAAGACACTTTATCACCCCCATTTGCAGACATTGCCATCCCCCTCCCATCAGCCCCTGAGCACCACTCATCTGCTCTCCTGTCTCCCTGGATTTGTCTGTTCTGGACACATTCATTTTTTAACCACCAACTTAGTTTCAGCACAAACAGAACACAGCAAACAAAGGAACACAAGACTCTGTCCCAATACATTTACGTTCTCAATTTGAATTGTGTCGATTTGTTGGGCGGGGGTGCTACTTTTTCATCTCTCTTGGTTTTATAGCTGTAGAACTATGATAAGGCGTGGCCTAATGATTGTGTTTAAGTGCCATTATGTTAAGGATAGTTTAAGGGTCCGTGTGGCAGACTGCAAAAACGGCTACAAATTCCTCCTCTTCCCATGTGCACGCCTGTGCTCCGACTGTACCACACTTCCCACCAAGAGATCTTCTGTTTCTACCCCTTGAGTCTGGGCTTGGCCTTGACACTGGCTTGGGCCAACGGGATATCACAAAGCATGATGCAAGCAGGGACCTGGCAACTGTGTGCACATGGGGGCTTGCCTGCCCTTGCCCACCCTCAGGACCGTGTGACAGGCTCCATGGGAATAATCCCAGGCTAGCCTGCTGGGGACGTGGCTCTGTCCCCTCTGCCCCCGTCACCCCAGCTGACAGCCAGTACCTATCAGGATCTACAGACCCACCAAATGCTGCCGTGGCATGAGTGAGTCCAGGCAGAGGAGCAGAAGCTGCACACACTGCACCCAGTCCAACCTGACAGCCCACAGGACCATGAGCCAACAGAAACTCTTGTTGTTCGAAACCAGAGTTTGGGGATGATGTGTTATAGAGCAAAAGGAGACTGATACATTCTATAAAAATGGTTTTTCTTTAAAAGATGAGCACAAGTAGCACCTGGGTGGCTCAGTGGTTGAGCATCTGCCTTTGGCTCAGGTTGCAATCCTGGGTCTTGGGATTGAGTCCCTCATCAGACTCCCTCCAGAAAGCCTGCTTCTCCCTCTGCCTGTGTCTCTGCCTCTCCCTGTGTGTCTCTCATGAATAAATAAATGAAATCTTTAAAAGAAAAAAACTGTGCACAATTAATCAACAGTGGCTTCCCCTCAGGAAAGAAACTGCACCTCCGAGGGCAGAGGTGGGGCGGGGGGATCTCCACTGGATCCCCTTTCACATCTGAAATTTGAACCCTGGAATGGGTTTCTCTTCAACATAAGTAAAACACAAAGAAACACAAAAATTTCAAAATTATTTTGAAATCTCCCCTGCATGAGGATCCTCCTCCTCTGCTCTCCTGCTCCCCCACCCCTGAGGGCAAGCCCTCTCCTGCTCCCCCACACCTGAGGGCAGGCCCTCTCCTGCTCCCCACACCTGAGGGAAGGCCCTTTCCTGCTCCCAATACCTGAGGGCAAGCTCTCTCCTGCTCCCCCACACCTGAGGGCAGGCCCTCTCCTGCTCCCTCACACCTGAGGGCAAGCCCTCTCCTGCTCTCCCACACCTGAGGGAGCCCCCTCTCCTGGCTCCCCGACACTCACCAATGCGGTGTGGAACCTTCTCCAGCTCCTCGATCTGGATGTGCCTGGCACCAGCTGGGATCTGTACCAGTTTGAGAGCTCCTGCGGCACAGGAAGATGGGCGAGCACCCTGAGCTGTGGCCCTGCTGCCCACCTCTGCCCCTCACATACCCAAGAACCTGTTTCCTCATCTGTAAAATAGGAATGGGCCCTTGTCCACAAGGTGCTGAGAGGGTCAAACGAAATGCATCGCTCAATGCTCCCTCGAATCTAAGGGCCGCCTTGTGCGGGTTTGTGGGAAAGCCCACATGGGCACTACTTACCTCTTTTACCCCACTCTCTTGAGCCTCCTTTTCTCTCCTTTTGTCCCCTCCCCCTTTCCTCTCAGGCCTTAAGGGATGTAGATGAAGGTCTGGCATGGCTCCTCTGGGCCCTCTCACCCTCCCTATCCCAAGCCTGGAAACAACCTCTCTCAAAGCCTGGCCCCCGTAGAGAGGCAGGCAAAGCTGTGACACTCCCAAAGGGGAAATGGACCTAATTCATCCTAGGGTATAAAGGACGAGTATCAGCCAAGTGTGGCCAGATTGAAGGAGGGGAAGGAATTCAAGGAACTAAGGTACCAGGAGTTCAAAGCAGGAGGCACCACAAGGTTCCCAAAACAATGGAGAAACAGAAGAGAAAAAAATGTTCCAGTCCAGAGGCAAGCTCCAGGTGCCTCCCGCCCCGAACTGTGGCCCAGCAGAGGAAGAAGGGTCCAGCCTGAGAGACTCAGGCTCAAGGGAACCTGGCTAGGCCGGAACTCCAGCCCCAACCTGCTCACCTGCCTGCTTGGAGGCCTTGCCCAGTGTCCCCTTCACAGTCCTGCAGTGAGAGTTGTCCCCTCCACAGACCCCGCACTTGTCATCTGCCTTCATGGATCCCACCTCCTTGTCACAGCCGACGGGCTGAGGCAGAGGTAGGGTCAGCAGGAGAAGGCTCCCATGCCCCCCACTACCACCCCCAGGTTGGCAGCCCCTGGCTCCCTCCCCAGGCCCCACTCATTGACCATGGACCAAGAGGCATTCCTGGACAGGTCTCTGTCACAAACTCGCCATGTGACATGGATGGATCTTAAACCTGGCCTCTCCTCTTCCCTTAAATGGGGCTGGGTGATGACCCACTTCTAGAATCCCGGGCTTATGCTGAGGACCAAGGGTCTTGTGGGTGGGGAAGGTGAGGAGACGCCTGTCTCCCTAGGGAGCAGAAAAAGGGGCAGGCAGTGCAGCACTCAGGTGTCCCCGGGGAAGGCAGAGGCGGACAGCCCAGACCTACCACACACTCGCCACGGGCACAGACGCTATATGGGTCCCGGTAGCTGCAGCGTGTCCCATCGTGGACCACCTGATTCATGAAGACCACATCCCCGGTGTCCTCCGATTGGCAGATCAGCTCACACTTCTGGGCATCTGTGGAGAAAGGGACCATGCTGAATTCCCAGCACTGAGGAGAAAAGGGGCTGGCCCAGGACAGCAGCGCTGGGCCCAAGCAGGAAGCTCCTGGACCAGCTCTGGACTGGGTGGGGAGCTCTGGAGGGGGATGGTGCTTAAAATCCCTGCTGTGTCACTTATTAGCCCCTTGACCCTGGGCAAATCATCCAACCTCTCTGAGCTTCAGTTCTTTATTTATTATCCTTGATCAGTAAAATGCCACAGCAGGATCTTAAAGAAAAGCAAGTGAGGGGCACCTGGGTGGCTCAGTATTGAGCGTCTGCCTTTGGCTCAGGTCGTGATCCTGGGGCCCTGAGATCGAGTCTCGTATAGGGCTCCCTGCATGCTTCTCCCTCTGCCTATGTCTCTGCCTCTCTCTCTGTGTCTCCCATGAATAAATAAACAGAATCTTTAAAAAAAAAAAAAAGAAAAAGAAAATTGAGTGATAATACTAATAGCAATAATAATAAGCCAACACTTAGTGAATGCTTACTTTGTACCAGATACTTCCAAAACCTTTACATACTTTTTTCCCCCTCTTTTTTTTAGAAGTAGGCTCTAGGCCTAACGTGGGGCTTAAACCCACGATTCTGAGATCAAGAGTCACCTACTCTACCGACTGGGCCTGCCAGGTGCCCCTACACACTGTTGATGTAAAACTTCAAATGTTTTTTTGTGAATTAGCTCATTTAAATTTTGCAATACCCCAAGGAAGTAAGTTCTAGCATTATGGAGGAGGAGACCAAGGACCAGAGAGGTTAAGAAATTTGCTCAAGGCCACAGAGCCACACACTAAGTAGAAGAACCAGGATTCTGAGCCAGGCAGTCTGGCTTGAGTCTCACGCTGACCTCTCCATATGCTTCACCGGCCACATGAATGATGGTGTACCTTAACATGTTCATAAACTTTAGATGGCTGTGTGAAAGGAAGGCAGGACAGTGGTCTGGGTTTGCAAAATGAAGCTGCAGTGAGAAAGGAAAGGAGATCTTTTCTAGTTCTAACAATAAATTATTCTGTTCCCTATCTGGGCTATTGATGTCCTGAAAAGAAAGTCCCAGAGAACATAAGACACTTGCTGTATTTCTTAGGAAAAAAAGGGAAGCTGGAGCTTAGCTAACTTTCTGGACTTTGTCTAAAAGTCCTGGGAAAATCCAAAGACCAGTTGCCCCATGGGCCTGGAAGCTTCCACCCACCCACCCAATCCCCTTACACTGGCTTGTTTGGACTTGAATGGATCTGCAAAGCTTTCAAAGCCAGCCACCCCCTCAGCCAAAATTTCTATGAAACGATCTGGTTCCCGCTCCTGGTCCCCGGGCCCCCCAGGATACATCTTGCCTCAGTGCTCAGGGCTCAAGTCCAGAGCCATAGCATCTAATACCACTTTGGATTTCACGCACAGGAGCCCGATTCCTGGTGGGACCTGGGCCAAGGGGAGAGGGATAGGGGACTCTAACCCTCTGAAAGACACGTAGGACACTGACCAGTATACTCCAGGCAGGGAGCTTTCTAGGCAACCATGGATGCCAGCCCATAGTGGCAAGGGAGTGGCCAACCCCCAGGGTGGGAGGAATTCAAACCAGAAGGAAGGCACTCTCTGTCGTCATGTTCCGGAGAAGTATGTGCACTGGTGGGCAATTCACAGGCCTCTGAGGTCCCTTCCAACCTGAAGATTGTCATTCTAAATGTGAATTGAACAACCAAGCGTCTTGCAATTAATACTTTGGAACCAGGGCTACAAAGAGGTGGCCCTGGGCTCAGGAGAGAACAGGCCTTTCTAGTAAGTGCCATCCGAGGCTGAGGGCTGCATGGTGGGGGTTGAGCATCTGTCCAGCAAAGGGTGGCGGAGAGACAGGCAGGGGAAGTGGACACAGAGGACTGCTGAGGGCCCTTCCAGTCTGAAATCCCTAAGATGCCGTGAATCCCAACCCTTCATTGGCCGCTTCTTCTCTGCCACTAGGAGAGCCATCAGTGGGAAGCCTCCAGAGCAGACTGGTACTGGCCCTGGCACTTGGTCTCAAAATTCAGTTCCCCTGCCTGAGTCCTGAGGCCCGTGTCTGCCCCAGAGCAGCCTGAAGGGAGTCAGTATAAGGATCCCAGAGGCTCTCATCTGCCTGCCTTTTAACTCCTTTTCATTAACACTAAAACAGTAGCACTGTCAGTAAAACCTAAAAATGCTGTGTGTAATAGGACAGAGCCTCTCAGGACGGTGGCTACACAGAGCCAGGGCACCTCCACCTGCATAGTGTCTTCCCATACAGGTAAGGACCGGTGTAAGAGGCACCGACCTCAACAGCCAGCACTGCTGCCAGCCTCTGGGCACCTCTGGGTGAAAAGCCCCTGGTTCAAGATATTTTCCTTGTCAGAAAACAGTCCTCATACGTATACAAATCAGGGATGGCTTTAATGAGGACAGCTGGCCCCATGGCACACAAGACAAGGGCCTGCACAAAGGTATGTGGCAAGCCTGCCAACCACATGTCTGTTTTGGCACCCTACTGTCCCTCCAACCTCCGCTGGTGGCCCCAGGCATGGGAGGAAGACACAGACACAGCAGATGCCCAAGGACACAGTGGGTGGGGGCAGAGGCAGGACCCACTCACCATCTTCAGGCTCGTAGGGGATCCAGCTGTGCTTGGCATTCTGGTGGATGTAGTAGGAGTTGCGCTTGGCACACTGCTGGGCCCGGAAGTCCTCGTAGGGCCCCGGACACTCCTCGCTGTTGCACACCTGGTATTGGAACATGGGCCCGGAACACAGGCGGCCTCCGTAGGCTGGGCTGGGGCAGGCACAGAGAGACCAGTGACTTGCTGGAAGGCTGGGGAGGGCCAGGCTTCCCTCATGGCCGCTTGGGGGCAGCTCAGCCTTTTAGAGGAACATAAAGAGGCTCTTCTAACTTATAAACTAGAGAGGGACCCCCATGGTGGGGGCTGCTGTGCACACAGCCCTTCTAGATTCCTCTTGCTCCACCCACCCCTTGGGCATATGTCACCTGTCCCACCGTGTGTGCGTGTGTGTGGAGGGGAGAGGGGGAGAGCCGAGAAACAGGGCAGGCGGGGGACGAGTGGTGTCAGGGACAAGGATGACTAAGTCACTCCGATGGGGCTGCAAGAGAAAGCAGTCTTATTCATCTTTGCGAACGCTTTCAACCACCGCACAGGGCCTGGCATACCGTAGGCACTCAAAACGTGCCTCAACAATTCTGATTTGCATCCGCTTCTGCTTCACGTCATAATAAACTAAGGAGGGGTAAAGAGAGACACGGATCTGGAGTGAGAAGGCCCCCGCTGGCTCTGCCCCCAAGCCCTGCCTATGCAGATCTCAGGTAGGTCATTTAGTCTTGCTGAGCCTTAATTTCCCCTTTAAAGGTGACACCGGGATACCTCTTCCCTTACCTACCTCCTGGTGTGTCTGTGAAGAATAAATAAAAAAAGGTATTTAAAGCAATCTGTATTCTCTTCTCCATTAGGGAGAGGACTGGGTGGGATTATGGATGCAAACTATGAAGCACAGGCTCCCGGTACTCTGCTCCCAGACCCGGGAGCATCTCATGGGTGTGTGCGCTGAAGTGCTCAGTGTCCCACCTGGCATGGACAGCGAGCTCGATCCACGCTAACAATTATAACAGCAGCTGCCATTCATTAGCGCTAAATCTGGCCTGGGCAGAGCGCTGAGAGTACACATATTATTTCACTTAAGCCTCATAAAATAAAAAATTCTTATTATGGAGGAGTTTGCTGGATGGCAGCTTTGGTCAAGGGGAGAGCCATCCGTCTTGACTGGAAGGTGGCTTACTCAGAGTAGGCCCCACTGGGCCCTTCTCCAGCCCAGGCTGTCACACTCCCAACAGGTGGAAGTTATAGGGCCGTGCATTTGGGCTCATGTCTGTAAAAGGTCAGCACAGCCAGTGGACAAAGGAATGGCTGCTCCAAGTGGTGGTGAGCTTCCCATCCGTGGAGGTAAACAACAGAGGATGGAGGGCCCCTGCTGAGGATGCAAAGGAGGGCAGCCACTACCAAGCCACAGCATCCAAGGGCCCTGCTGTTCTGTAGAGGCTGGGCACCCCTGGTTCCTGGAGCCCACTGACCCACCCGGCCACCCCACCAGCCCCCATCTAGCCTGAGGCTATTCTGACCAGGTCACTTCAGCCTGAGAGAGGGAGACCACAGCCAGCTGGCACTTGGAAGTTTCAAAACCATAGGAGGGAATAAAAGGAGAGAAACAGATGCTCCCCCAGAATGCTGGGGGAATGTGAGTGGGGCAGTGAAAGGCAGGATTTGATGTCAGAAAGAGGGAAGTAGGGGCACCTGTGTGGCTCAGTGGTTGAGCATCTGCCTTCAGCTCAGGGCATGATCCCGGGGTCCTGGGATCAAGTCCCACATCAGGCTCCCTGCATGGAGCCTGCTTCTCCCTCTGCCTGTGTCTCTGCCTGTCTCTCATGAATAAAATTTTTTTTAAAAAAGGTAAGTTAAGAAAAAATTAATGGAAATTCTGCTCCATGTGGTAAGAAAACAAACATGACTACTGAGCATTTAGATCAAGGTTTTCTCAAAGCTCGGCCAGAGGATCAGGGTCACGGGCAGACGTGTTAAATTAGCAGAGTCCCGGGCCCACTCAGAATCTTCTGTGCATGAGGGTTGGAGAATCACTGGTTCAGACATATTCTCGGATGCCCCGCCTGATGGGCCATGTCAGGCCTGGGTGGAAGTGATCCAGCCCCACCTCCCAACAATTCGGGGTTCTCACCCTTAGAATACAAACCCAGCTTTAGGGCCGTTGTCTCTAGTGCCCAGCCTCCTCCCCCCATGGCTTCCTCTCCCAGCCCCTCAGGCCTAGGGTTTGGGGGGGGTCCCCTGCCCTGCCCAACTCAGCCAAGAGCACTCACGGGGGATTGTCACAGCTCCGGCTGCGGGATCGAACCCCGCCCCCACACGACCGTGAACATGACCCGAACTTGGTCCAGGAGCTCCAGCCTCCATCCTGGCCGTAAGTCAGCTCCAGCGATTTCCAGATGCAGTGACCCTTGAAGCACCACTGGGATGGAGCAGAGGGAACGAGGTTACCTGAGGGCCACTGCTGCCCAGCCTGCTATGGAGATGCCCCGACTGTGCACATGGCACAGCTGGTGGGCACCACAGCTGAGTCCAGAGGGAGGGACACTAAGAGTACAAGCCTTGAGGTTTCGCAGAAGCCACCTCTACCCTGAGCTGAGTGACCTTCAGCAAAGGGTCCCCCTTTCTGAGCCCATCCCTCCACTGTACAATGTGGTGATAGCACCTGCCCACGGGGCTGCTGGGAGCCCCCAAGGAGATCATGCTTGGCACACGCAGCCCTCCAAACTGGCAGCCAATGACGGCACTAACTGCAGTTATTTGGTTTACCCCTCCTGGAGGGAAAAAAGAGCTGATGGGGGGTAGAAGACACAATCTTCCCATGCCATCTAGAGTCGATATCTTGGCTCTGTACCTCAAAATCCCCATCCTGGGGCCACAGGCAGGCGTGTCTGTGGGAAGCAAGCCCTAGCCCCACAGGGGGGTCTATCCACGCATAAATGGAGGGAGTATATGAATGGAATCCACAAGGCCAGGGTTTGAATCCCAGTTCAGCCATTACTAGCTGTGTGCGGCTTTGGCATAATGTCACCTTGCTGGGCCTCTGCTTGCTCACCTGTTAAATAGGACTGTTCTAAGAACTGGAAGCAAGAACACCTACAAAGGCCTTAGCTCAGGGCCAGGCACCAAGGCAGGCTCAACCCAAGTAACTCCCTTCCCTTCTCCTGCAGGGCATCATGTAAGAAATACAGCAAAGCTCCGTGGGTCTTATTTAAGAGGTGACGGAGTGGTTCTCAGCCCTGGAGACTTTTAAAACTCTAGATGCCTTGACTTCATCTCAGACCAACTGAGTCATAATCTCTAGGGGGAGGGATTTTTTAAAAAAGCAGCAGTACTGGCAGCCCGGGTCGCTCAGTGGTTTAGCACCGCCTTCAGCCCAGGGCCTGATCCTGGGGACCTGGGATTGAGTCCCATGTCGGACTCCCTGCATGGAGCCTGCTTCTCCCTCTGCCTCTCTCTGTGTCTCTCATGAATAAATAAATAAAATCTTTAAAAAAAATTAAAGCAGCAGTACTATACATACCATAAAATTCACTCAGGTCAAGTGTGCAAGTCAATGACTTTTCACAATTTACAGCATTGTGCAACTGTCATCACATCTAATTTTAGACCATTTCCATCACCCCAAAGAGGTCTCTCGTGCCCATCTGCAGTCACTCCCTGCCCTGGGGCAGTGGGGGCTTTTAAAGTTCCCCAGATGGTTCCAAAATGCAGCCAAAACTGCGAGCCATGAATTAATTGTCATGTAAAATTGTGACGGAAGGACCTGGAACTCTGGAAATAACCTGAAGCAGGTATACCGAGTTGTCCAGGATAAGAGCCCGCCAGATGTGGAGCCTACTGGGCCCTGTGCAAGGCCGTGGGAAGCCCCATCCATCTGTGAAGGAGCAGCGCCCCCACATGTGTTGAGTGGATGAAGCCTGGCAGGGGCAGAGGGCAGGGACAGAAGGCAGGGGCAGAGGGCAGGGGGCAAGGACAGGGGGCAAGCTAGGGGGCAGGGGACAGGGACAGGCAGGTCCCACGACTGGGCTCAGAGCTGATGCTGAGTAAGCCTCAAGCCTCACAACACCCTGCTTCTTCCCAGAGCTCTCTGCTCTGACATGACTTCAGAACTCTGAGGAATGGAAAGGCCACTTGGTCAGGGGTCAGCAGGACCTGGAGGAGTGCTGTGAATGGCCCAAGGGCACCACAGAGGTCAGGCTCGGGGCTAGCAATAGAGCAGAGGTCGGTTACAGACCCCAGGTCAGGGCTCTCACACCCGGCTATGAGGCCCCCCTGACAAATGAAGCCCTGGCACCCACACACACTCCGGGGGGAAACGCACAACAGCAAATATGTGAAAGCGTGTGTCTGGGGCAGGGGAGGCAACAGGTGTGGATGTGGGAGAAATAGCACAGCAGGCCAGGGAG
The DNA here is from genome assembly GCF_905146905.1 of Nyctereutes procyonoides. Lineage (NCBI taxonomy): Eukaryota > Metazoa > Chordata > Mammalia > Carnivora > Canidae > Nyctereutes > Nyctereutes procyonoides. The sequence goes on from NW_026575046.1 coordinate 66,574,154, forward strand.
GGCAGGCAGGACACCTGGGGTCTCCCTTCACCCCTTTTTTGACTCCACAAGTTCCTTCACCTGCCTGGGCCTCATTCTTCTCATCTGTAAAATGGGAATAGGCCTTCCTGCCAGATGGGCTAGGAGATCATGCCAAGCTCTGCAAATGGAGGAAGCAAGGGATTGTGGTATGGGAGAGAGGGTGCAAACATATGAGATTATGGGGGGACTCTGCACACCAGCTGCACACACGGCTGGGGGACACGGGCTCCCTGGGAGCCTGCACAGTCCTGCTGCAGCCCCGGGCCCACAGGTACCTGGCCGGGTGCACACTCGGTCCCGTCCAAGGGGGGCCCCTTCTTGGTCTTGCAGAAGTATGGGTTGTCAGGGTGGCTGCACCATAGCTGCTTACAGGGCTCGAAGGTCTGGAACTGTGTGGTAAGAGGAAAGTGGTCACTGGGCACAATTCGTCCAGAGGGAGAGAGAGGAAGATGTGGACACTGGGGCCAGGACATGGTGGGGGGAGGCAAGAGGGTCCACACCCTCAAGCTGGACCCCACTCCAAGTCCCCGTGGCCTCCAGGGACCCCCTCCTCTCTCCAGCAGGGCACCAAGAAGGGGCAGGCCACTGCCCACACACCCCCTGTTGCTTCCCCAGGCCCTCCTCCCTCCCTGAGTCTGCAGAAGAAACTGTGCCACTGGGCAGGGACCAGGGTTGGAGGCTCTGGGGATGCCTGGGCCTGCTAATGCCCCTCGAGCCCAGTGCACATCAGGGCCCTCAAGGGGCTGCCGGTTTAGCCCAGACTCCAATGCACCCAGGTGAGGTCAGGACCCCCACCCCACTCTGGTCTCCCCAGGCTGTGCCAGAGCTTGGTGACATCCTGTCTCACACTGTCCAGGAGAGCTCCAGGTTGTTCTCTCTCCTATCATCCCCCACCAGCCAGACCAGTGTCCTACAGATACAGCCTCGGGCATTGAAATCCCACATCCCAAGCTGTTTCTCCAGCCCCAGCTCAGAAACTATGTGTCCCAGCGTGGCCTGGGCAGTAGGAAGGTGACCGTACACTGGCACTCCTGGTCCTGCAGATCTGAGGAGGGGGCTGCATTCCTGAATGGGAGGTTTGAAGCACTCGAGTCCCCAAGGCCTGACCCTTCAGAAAGACCCATGACCCCGGATGTGAGCCTGTGCCTGGGACCTGTGAGGTCCTCTCCTGGGGGTCTCGAGCCCACCCCCAGCGCCAGGCTCTCCCCTGCCCTGTCCTGCAGGGCAAGGAAGGGCTATGCTCCCTTGGATCTGTCTCCTAGGCATGGGGTAGGAGGAGCATGCAATTGACCCCCTGGAGAGAGAAAATGGGAGGACACAAGAGATTTCCACTAGGGTGACAAATCAGTCCAAAACATCCTGTCAGATCCCTGAAGAGCAGATAGGGGCAACTATTCCTCCATTGGGCCAGAGTCCAACACCTGACAGAAGGACCACCAGGCAGATAAGCTCCCCAGGAAGCAGTCCAGCCAGGATCCCATCAGCCACCTGCCCTCTCTCTTCTACTCTGTTCCATCTTTCCCAGGACTAAAGCATCCTCCAGCCACTGCATACACCTGCCTCCAAAGGTGGGACTAGGTGGGGCAGGTATGCAGCAGAAGGTGGCAGGGCCGGGCTCTGGTCACCCTGCATTCCCCCATGGCAGGTGGCATCAGGCTGTGAGCCCATCACCAGGCCACCCGGCCAGCTGGGAGGAAGGAGCTCTGTGGATGCCCAGCCTGGGTCACAGAAGGACATGGCCCTGGCACCCCAGCAGGCAGAGGCTGCTGGGAACTCACCGCAGAACAGGTGTGGTATCCAGAGCCGAAGTCAAAGCGGCATTGCTCGTCCATCGAGTAGTCAATGCCCGGCAGCTCTGGGGGCCGGGGCCAAGCAGGCGCAAAGGGGTCATCGAGGAGGCAGTCGTAGGAGCTGCAGGTGGAGACAAGAAGGAGAGCCAGGCTGAGGCAGGGGTTCCCACGCTTCTCTTTTTCCAGAGCTGGGGGTTTAAGGAGCAAAGATGGCCTGCAGGAATCAGCCCCTGCTACCCTCTGCTAGGAGCTGTGTCTTCCTGGGAGGAAGGGATGGTTCCCGAGGGCTCACTGCACTAAGGGAAGGAAAGTCAGCCTGCCACGCAGGACATACTCTGGGGGCCCTGGCTGGCTGCCCCATGATGCTAGTGACAGTGTCTCTGCTATACCTGCCCCCACCCAAATCCACTCTGCACCCATTCTTGGCCTTGAGCTTCAGAGTCTAAAGCTTATCCTGGGCCTCAACATCCCTGGAGACCCAGGAGCCAAGCAGCAAAGCTGGGAGCTGAGCATGTGTCAGGGACAGGGTGGTACCGGAGAGAAGATGGCTGGGAGTGGGGGATGGAGTGGCAGGCTGCATGCTCCCCTGTCCCCAGCCCGGAGCCGGAGGTGACCTACGGGAGGTAGCGGCTGAGCTCCACTTTGCTGCAGCGGGACCAGTGGAAACGGTGGAAGGCAGCCTGCACCAGGGGTGCCATGACGCTGCCCAGGCTGGTCTCGTCTGCACAGCCATTCCCCTGACCGTCGTGCTCCATGCCGAGCCTAGAGGACGGGGGTGGGGTACAGAAGGGAGCTGGAGTCACGCCAGGGAGCCCGTCCCTGTGAAAACAGGCAGGTGGGCCAGCAATAGGAAAGCATGCACCGACCAGGCTTCTGACTGTTTCTCGGGGCCTCAGTTTCCCCACCATGCAGGAGGAAGGACCACCCCTCTGAGTGGATGCTGAGGCCCCACCCTGCTTCCCAGGAGGGCTGGTTCCATTCTGCCCTCCTGCCCCCTCCTCCATCCCACCCACATCCTCAGTTTCCAAGGCCAGCTCAAGCCCCACTCCCAGCCCAGACACCCTCCCTGGCCACCCCTGACCCAAGGGCTGACCTCCCACAGCAGGGGCCACCTATTAACAACGCGCACGCCATACACGTCTCCCCACCAGGCCCAAGGCCTGCAGGTGCAAGGACCAGGTCTCGTTTAGTCCAATTCAACCTCATTTACTGAGTGTGTCCACGTGCCAACTTTTAAGCTTCTCCGAGACCCCGAGGTACAGAGCACAGAGCTTTGTGCATGGTACGCACCCACCCCGTGACAAAGTTCAAATTGTAACATCTGTTTCTTATCATTAATATTTAATGTCAAAGCCCAGAGGTTGTAAATTCTCAAATACTCCCAAGTGGCCGCATCTGGCCTTGACCACCAGACAGACGCACAGACCTCTAAGGCTGTCCTGGTCTCTCCACAGAAGGCTCTGCTCTGCGAGGAGTGGACACCACCCTCACCCCCCCATCCCCACCTGCCACACACAGGAGGACAAACTCCTGACTCTGAAGTATGTGGAACCAGGGGCTTCTGGGAAAGGAAGGGACCCCTGAGGGGTCCCGTATGTCAGCCTCCACGTTGTAGAGGAGGAAGCCGGGGGGCCCCTGAGGGACAGAGCTAGCATGAGGTCCACAGGGGCCTCCTGCACTGACAGAGCTGGCAAGGACAGGGGGGCGGCCCACAGCAGGTGGCAGGCTCCCTCCGGGCCGGCCCACCCCACTCCTTCCCAGGTCCTTCCCCCTGCAGGAAAGAGCCCTCACTGTGTGTGTGCGCACATGCTGGGGGCCCAGGAGTGCGACCCTCGGTTCTGCCCAGGGAGCAGACGAGGCCAGGAGGCACGACTGCAGCCTGTGCACGTCACCAAAGGACAACCTGGATGACCGTGGCTCACTTGCTTTCTCCGGGAACGTAGCCCCCCGGCCTACTCCCCCCTGCAGTCCGTACCTACAACACGGCCTGGCACACAGTAGGTGCTCAAGGAATAGTGGTTGAATGAATGAATGGATGTGTTCTAAACAAAATCCAGGCCCAAAGATCAAGCACGCCAGCTGCCAGCCTGGCCCGAGGCCTAAGCCCATGAGCGCCTGTCTCCGATGGGCGCAGGCCAGCGCTCCAGCGTGTCCTGAGCAGTGGTGTGGGCTGGAACGGCTCTCGGAAGGGCCTCAGGTTGTGGATGGGATAAGGGACAGAGGTCACCCAGGAAACAGACCACCTCCTCTGATGGGACGCTGCACCGACCTGCCCAAAGGCAGGGCCACATCAGGTTCTCCACGGCCCTGGGATTTGGGGGCTGTACCCCAGGCAGGCCCAGATCTGCCATCTGGGCCCCTGGGCTCCCTCCCCATCAGGGCTGGGCATCAGTACTTGGGCATCTCCTCTGGCATCTCCCGGGACTCTGGGACGGGGGCCTGATCTGGGTTTAAGCCCCTCACACCCACAGGACTCCTTGGAGCTCCCAGCACGGCCCACCGTCCTGGGTGCCACTTGCACACACTTACACATGGCCAGTCTCGTGGGCCACCACAAAGGCTGAGGAGAAGCCATCCTCGTGGTTGAGGGTACAGCTTCTCAGGGGGTGGCACATGCCAGTCACAGGCGCATACCCTGCCAGGGAGAGAGGGCACAGAGAGGTCATAGGAAGGTGAAGGACTCAATGAGGTCTGTGTCCAGCAAGCCACCGTAGGGACATGCTGACATGGTCACTGCCAGAGAGGGCTTGGAGGAAGAAGGATGTTTGCAAAGTCCAACCCCCTCCCAACAGTAGAGCAACCTGAGCCCAAGGCTCCCACATCCTAACCCTCTTCAGCTCCCCTCGGGGCCTCTGCAGTTTCTATGCTTGTCAGCCTTTCCTCTAATCAAGACAGTGAGACTTCCAGATGCCCCGAGCCTGTGCACCGCCAACTTCCACGCCGCAACCCCCCAGCCAGCCAGTCAGTTGGTCAACAAACACACTCCATTCACAGCCACTCGTGGGCTCAACCAAGACAGCAGGGACCATTCACTTCCCCTGGTCCCCAAGAAACCAATTCAAGCTTGGCCACCTGTCTGGCCAGGTCCCATCTCCAGAGTCCCATGACTCTGTTGACAGAGGCCCTTGCCCCTCAAACCTCCTTGGAGTGGCTCCAGAGAGCCCAGCCCCGGACCTCGGCCTCTGCCTGCAGCTGCTCACCCCCGGCCACAGCTAATACAGTACCTTGCATACCTGAGGGCCCGAAGTCCTGCCGGGTGAGGAAGACGACATGGTCATGGTGCTCTGCGTGGCTGGGGTCCTGGCGCTGCTGAGAGTGCGCCCAGCGACACACCTGCTCCAGGCTGCGAGAGGGGTTCCCACGCTCGATCAGGCTCAGAGACTGGGGGCCAAGAACATCAACAGAGGGGTGATCGCCAGAGCCGCCAGACCGTAGGGGGCACCCACCACTCCCCTCCCACTGGCAGAGGACACTGAGGCCCAAGGGTCCCTGGGTCCTCAATAGTCCTGACTCCAGCCCTCCAGCACATAGACCTCCCACTTTAGGGAGAGGTCACGCTCCAGGCCCTGTGCCAGGACACCTGAAGCCTGAGACCTCAACACGCATCCTCTCTCTCATCCCTCAACTGACTTGCTGAGCACTTCTATGCTTTACCACCGTCTCAGGTAATCCTCACAAAAGCCCCTGAAGGCAAGTCCTGTTGCTACCCCATTTCAGGGAAAAGAAGAGTCTAAGATTGCAGAGCCCAGGGCTGCAGCATCCAACCAGAGCAGGGCTTGTCTCAGCCACTGCCCCACCCTGAGCCCATCTCCACCTGGATTCCTCAAGGAGAGGGCTCTCCAGCTGCAAGGTTGCAGGACAGTCCACTTACTACTTTGGAGGGAATCTCCCAGTTCTTACTTAACATCCCCAAATGCCTCTTCCCTGAAGCCTTGGTTATAATGGTCTCAGGATTCTGATCGTGGAAACAAAATGCTTCCTGAACGCTAACCAACCCCACGCCATCCCACAGCCAGTGCGATGCATCGGCTCCACACCCCTTCTTCCTCCAACTCCTGCCTGTTGGTGAGGAAAGGTTACCTGTCGGTAGCCGACCATGATCAAGCGGACCAGCGCGATGTTTATGTGGGTGCCCAGAGACTCATCATGGTAAATCTCATCTACCTGCAAGGAGGAAAAGAGCATGTGCTTTTAGGGGAAGCAAATGTGTGTTAAGAGCCTACCACACAGCAGGTCTGAGCCAGGCACCAGGGAATAACCATGCTATCTGGATTCATCCTCAACATGGCCTTAGCAAGGCAGCCATTCTTATCCCTACTGAACCGATGAAGAAACTGAGGCAGGGAGGCAAAAAAGGCCTTCCCGGGGCACGCAGCTAAGAAGCTGCGAAGTTAGGATTCAAATCCTGGCCCAGCTGGCTCCACCTATGCTCTCTCTCCATGAAGCCAAGCGTGAGGGGACCTGGCCTCAAATTCAGCCCTCTAAGATTCATCTTTCCATGGCTTGGACGAGTCGTTCCACAAATATCTGTCCCCAGCTGCTCATCCTCACATCCCTGTGTACCTCTCCAGTTGCCACTGGAATCATCTGGCCGATGCCCCTGGCGCTGCTCTGTGGTGCCCAGGGAACTTTTCCAGGACAAATCCAAGGGCCTTAGAAATGCAGAGTCTCAGGCCCACCTCCCAAGTCAAAGTCTGCAATATGACCACAAGCCCCAGTGATTCTCAGCCATGGTCAAGTTTGAGGAGGATGGCATTGGAGAACTCCCTTCTCCCACAGGCCCAGGAACTGTGGGGCAATGCCACACACAGCCCACCAAAGAATGCTGTCCTCCCCACCCCCCTAATCAGGAGACCCCAGAAGAGATTCCATGACAGACAGATAAACCTCTGCCTATCCACACCCAAGGACAGGGAGCTCACCCCCACCCCCAAGAGCCCATCTCCTGAGGATGCCCCTTGAATAATTCCAGCTTTTAAAAAAGGTTTTATTTATGTATTAGAGAGAGAGAGAGAGCATGAGCACAACCAGGGGGAGGGGCAAAGAGAGAAAGAGGGAGAAGCAGGCTTCCCACTGAGCAGGGAGCTTGATTGACCAGGACTCCATCCCAGGACTCTGGGATCATGACCTGAGCCAAAGGCAGATGCTTAACTGACTGAGCCACCCAGGTGCTCCTCAGCTTTTTTGTTTTAACTAACTTATTTTCTGAATATAAAACATTTCACCCTATAAACTTTGAAGAGTCTAAAAAAGGTGAAAGAAAAAAATCTACCATCAGCCAGATCGATGTATGATAACCACAGTTAGCACGCTGCTTGCCATGTGTGTGTATGTGCATTGGGCTCATTTCACAAAACAGCAATCATACCAAATATACTGTTTACATGTTGCTCGTTTCATGAAACATTATTCGGTATGTTTAAAAGCATCATCTGCGACGTCTGCACGTGATGGGCCACAACTTATATAACTAATTGCCTAGTTGGCCATAACCCCAGAGAGGAGTGGCTTGCTCAGCAAGTCAGCATCAGCATACGGCAATGGTTACATAATGCAGCTACTGGGGCCAGGGTCCTGAGTTCAAATCCCACCTCTGCCCTGGATGCCGGGTGGCTCGAGGTACATTAGGCAACTCCTGAGGACCTCTGTTTCTGTTTCTGTAGAATGGGGATCGTCATGGCTGTCATAGCGCTGGCATGTGGACATCTTATGCCAACTCAACATCTGGGAACGATGAGTGGGCCACACAAACAGAGAGGCAGAAGTGGATCCCAGCCTCTGACTCCTACCCACACGTCTTCCCTGGCTGGATGGAGTTTCATACATGGCCCTCTTCTCACCGCTTCCGTCTCTCTGTGCCCCTCAGCCCATGAGCAAAGAAACCAGCCTACAACCCACAAAGGGACCGCTGTCTACCAAATGAGAGGAGCAGCGCTGCCAACCCTATATATGAGACTCCCACAGGGAGAGGAAAGCCAGGAGGCGACCGGAGGCCTGCTCCTGGGCCAGCCAAAGACAGAGCAGGCTGGGCAGCAGAGCTTGGCAGCAGAAGCCGTGTGCACCACAGAGCCCCCACCCACTCCCCCAGAACTGGAAGCTGCCCCAAGTCATGAGCATGCAGACTTTAGAGCAGCCTGTGTCAGGCTTCCTTCCACCAGAGCCTACCTGGCACCCATGTCTGGACCCAACTAAGACCAAAGTCCACAGCAGGCCCCCTGACACCCCAGCATAGGGAATGACAGAAAGTCCAATGGGCAGTGACACTTCCTTCCACCCTCCTCCCCTCCCCAGCCCACATCACGGGGGCGGTAGTGCCCAAATGTGTAAGGAGATGATGTCCTTCTCCATCTATGTGCCCCTGACTTATCCCAGGAGAACTGTGGTGGAGGCGGGGGGGGCCACATGTGGTGGGGGACCAATCGGCCACACGTACATTTCCTCCCTAACAGAATTCCAACCTAAGAATTCTTTGCTGTTCTGCTGAATTAATAATCAGCCTGCAACAGAATTTTACTCTTAAATAACCTTCGCATCTCAGCCCCTCCAACTCAGAACATGGCCGTCCTTCTCCATGGGTTACGGTCAACGTCTCAGACCTCCCTGATGTGCCCTGTACACATGCAGACCAAAGACGGGGTGATAAGCAAGGCATGGTCTACACAGCCACATCTGCGCCCCACATGGACACATGTAAACCCACCACCTGCCCCGGGGCAGGGAAAGAGAGCAGTCCCTGGAATGCTTGGGTGGAGGCATCTGCAGGGCCGCTGGGCATTTGGAAATTCTCAGGCCCATCGTCTTCCTGCCCCGTCTCTCTCCAAAGCAGGCCAGGCAGATTGCTGCCAGAATCCAGCCGTACCCTTCATTACTGTCCCCACATTCAGCAGGTCAAACCCACCCACCAAAACCTCCAGTGACTTCTGCTCCAACAGCTGGCATCTTCAGCCCAAGACACTGGGAGGTACTCACGGAGGGACAGAGGAGGAGGCCGCTGCCTCTCTAAACAGGAGGGAGAATCAGAGCCCGAGCGTCCAACACTGGTGGGGAGGGAGTGGGACCTCCTGATGCCACCTCCCACTCCCGCGGAACTGGCCTAAATGCAATATGGAGCAAGCAGTAAGGGACACGCCATCTGGAGGGACCTTGCTCAGCACAGCACAGGACTCTGAAATAATCTGGAGGCCAAATGCTTCAGGTGACTGGTGTACCCAGACCCCAGGGGTTGGGGGAAAGGGAGATGGCGTACACATGGGTGGGAAGGGTCAGAGAGGGCTTGCTGGAGGTCATGGGCCCTTTACAGGAGATGGACAGAGGTTCAGAGCAAGAGAGAGAAAAGTAGGAGTCATGTGGAGGCATCAAGAGAGCCCCGAGGCCTGTGGGAATCAGGGCAGCTGAGGCAAGCCCCTCATGTGATGGGGAATTTCTTCCCAGCCTGCGCTTGTACACTTTCAGCAACATGTACGTGCAGCCTGTTAGAAAGTTCTGGGCGCCATGAGCCCCATTCGACCTTCCCACCTGCCTCCTCTGCTGGCCTCAAGTCTCTCTGGTCCCACTGAGCACAGCTGCTCCATTCCTGGGGAGAGATGGGAGCCACGGTCTCGGGGGAATCTTCTCTCCGTGGCTCATGTCAGCCAAAGAGAAAACCTTCCAGGCGGCAAAGGAGGGGACGGGCCACTTGCCAAGGAAGGGCCATCTGGTTAGGAGTAGGTTTTCAACAGTGACAAGGGGAGACACTGAAGTAATACCATCAGAGCACCCAGATAAAGAACCCGTCTGCCCACGATCCTGGCCCAGCAGACCAGCTTTTAAGAACCATGATGAAAGACGACATTATCAAGGAAATGGAACCTGAGACAGTTACACAGACCCCACCAAAGGGTTTGCAGCCAGGGAAGATGGAGGGTGATCCCCAAAAGGTGGCCCAACGCGCAAGAGTGGATGAATAGCTCTGAGGGGTGATAGGAGCACCGTTCAGCAGTGAGTGACAGTCTAGTCTTTTTCTTTTACTATATAAGGGTGATAAAAAAAAAATAAAGTATTCTATTTTATGACTTTACTCCATCATTTAAAAAAAGGTGGGAAAAAATAATTAATTAATTAATTAATTAAAATTAAAATAAAGGTGGGGTTGGCCCTGCCATTCCACATCTCTGGGGCCCTGGCACGCTCTTTTGCACACACCCCTACCACCCCCAGCCCTTGAGGAGGACCTCAGGGCTTTGATTCAGCTGAAGCTGTCCTGACCGTGTGCACAGGCCAAGGAGGTGGCTGGACAGGGTTCCCATGTCCACCCAGAACTGCAGAAGCCGCCTAGCACAGGTTCTGGCCACAGCCACGAGCTGGTGCTGGAACCACAGCCAGGAGGTGCAGCTACCTGAGAGGCCCAAAACCCCTGGAACTCACACACAGGAGGCCCCCTGACCAGCTCCGGTCTAGCTGTGCACTCAAGGACTGGCTCTGTCAGCCTCTGCCCCTCACAGCTGCCTCCCAAATGCCAGAGGTAAGGCCAGTGCGCCAGCTCTGGGGGGGACCAGGAATCGCTTCCCGTGCTTGTGGGCACCAACGTGACGGCAGCAAGACACACCCACGGGGCAGAAAAGAACACTGTGTCTGGTCTCCTTGCTTCCCCACCTCGGCCAGCCAAGTTCAACGTCATCTGCCAAGACCCCCAGGTTAGGGTTCCACCTCACGTGTTGGCTTGGGATGCCCACTGGGTATGTGCTAGAAAAACAAGCAAAGGTCAGGACTCTCTCTCTCTCTGGCCAAGGGGAGACAATATAGAAGAAGGGAGAAGCTACGTGATAATGAAGCAGAAGCTAGAAACCCCTAAGGTTGGAGGAAGAGCTGCTATTCGCTGAACACCTACGACATGCCAGGCACCATGCTGAGGGCTTGCACACGACCTCTTTTCAACCTTATGGAGAGAGGAATTGTTCCCCTTTCACAGGTAAGAAAGCCAGGGCTCAGAGAGGGTAAGTAACTTGCCCATGGCCACCTAGCTGGAAAGTGGGAGGGCTCAGTTTAAATTCAGATCTTTGTGACTCTTGGCCATTACACCCAGCTGCTTTCCAGAACCAGCCCCTGTGGCAGGCTGGCTGGAAGTGGGCTTTCTCTGGCCTGGGAGAGAAGGTAGGAAAATGGGTTTCCACATCCGGTAAACAGCAACACAGCCAGCCAGGGAGTCGTTGCAAGAGCCCCTTCTCTGTTTTCCTGCAACCCTGCATGGGCAGGCCCCCTGGGAGCCTTGTGGTCAAGCCCGGGCAGCAGGAAGAAGGGAAAGAGCGTCTAATGGGGTGGGAGCTCTGAATCTGTTTTCCTGTCCAAAGGGAGGGTCAGACTCTGGGTGGCTACAGCAGAAATGCCAGGCCTCTGTCTATGGCTGGAGGGCAGAGCTAGGCCCCTGGGGAGCCCATGGGAGGGCAGCTGGCAGCCTTCTCTTCTGGACCAGGCCAAGATGGGCTTCTCGTCAGTGTGGAGACAGGGTCCAGCCGAGAATCCTCCCTCGCCAGCCCCGAGTTCCCACACTGCTAGGGAACACTGCTCCCGAGAGCTCTGGGACAGCATGTCCCCCTGCTTGCTCAGCCAGGTTGAGGCAGGTCCCAAACAGGGAGGGGCCGTGCTGGGAAAGCAGGACCCCGAGGTCTCTAGCCCATCCCCTGTGCAGGAGAGGGCATGAACTTCTTCTCAAGGGCTGGTGCGGCCACAGCCCCTGCCCGCCCCATGGAACCTCCCAGCAACCTGCCCGGAAGGAAGTACTATCCCAACTTTTCTTCTTAATTAGTATACTTTGATTTTAGAATAGCTTCAGATTTGTGGAAAATCTGCAACCATAGTCCAGAGAATTCCTGTTTCCCCTATGATTAACATCTGCCATGACCATGGTACCTTTGTCACAACTGCTGAACCAACAGGACATATTATTATTAACCGAAGCCCATATCTGTTTCAGATCTCCCCAATCTTCTCCTAATATCCTTTGTTTTTGCTCTGAGAACACATCCAGGGCACCAGGTTACATTTGGCCATTGCATCTCCTTGGGCTGCTCCAGATTGTTCCTCCTCTCTGACAGTTCCTCAGACTTTTCCCGGGTTTTGATGACCCAAACAGTTTCGAGGAATACCGGTGAGGGGTTTTGCAGACTGTCCTTCTGTTTGGGTACGTCTGATATTTGTCTCCTGATTAGATGGGGCGGGGGGGGGGGGCAGCGCACAGGCCTAGGGGAGGAAGGTCACAGAGGTGAAGTGCCACCTTCCCCACATGATGTCAAGGGCACCTGGTGCCAACAGGACCCATCCCTGACGAGGCTGACCTTTGATCGCCTGCTGGGACAGTGTCCGCCCCCATGCCGTGCTCTTCAGAATAAAGTCACTGTGCACAGCCCAGCAAAACAGCTTTTAAGAACCATGATGCAGGAGCAGAGGTAAAACTCACCTCCTGGAGGACAGAGTACATCTCCTCCTATCTGCTTATTTATTCTGTCATTTATCAGTATGAACCCGTGATATAATTAGGTTATAATATAAGATGGGTTATATATAATTCGATGCCACATTATTTATTTTGTTGCTCAAACTGAAATTGTCCCAGCTTTGGCCACCAGGAGCTCTTTCAGGTGGCCTGTGTCCCTTTGAACACACTCTTGCTGTTGACTCTGGGGTGTTTTAGTTTTGTTTGTTGACCCCCTCCTTACGTTCTGGCACTACAGGGTCTTCATCCTGGACATTCTCGCTCGGGTCTAAGAGTCAGCCATTCTTCAAAGGTGCTCCAAGCAGGATGGCACATGACCTGTCTTCCTAACAGGGGACAAGCAGGCCCACAGCAACAGTGGAGCCTGCATGAGCTCAGCAGCCAGGTTCGGAGCTCATGTCCAGCCTCTGCTCATGCACCTTCCCTGGTCACGTATGACCTCTGAGGCCAAACAGAACGGAGACAGCACTGCTTGAAGGAGAGACCTGGCCACAATCACCTGTCCTGCTTTTAGTCCCAGACCCTGGGACTAGCCCTTTGTCTCCCAGTCCTGGACCTTCCAACCAGAGGGCACACAGCGACTCTGTAGACCAAGTGCTCCAACAAGCTCTGCATTGCATGTATCTGAGATGCTCCTCTTCCCCTGCTTGCAATCGCAGCGGGTCAGGTGGCAGTTACAGCATGTTGTCACCATTCATGCAAGCAAAAATCTCATGTTATTCCTGGTAGCTTCAAAGGCCACCATAACCCCTTGACATTGCTGGCGGTCAGCCACTTTAGGAGCTATCTGAAAAAGGAATGCAAGTCCTGGTTGCCTGAAAACCTTCATTGCCACCTTCCAGTAAAATCAAGAAGGCACCCACATCAAAGCTCGCAGAACAGGTCCTGGCTTGCAGGAAATCCCAATGATAAGAGTGGGGCACTCCTGCGGCATCGTCCATACTCCAGATGGCATAGGAGACAATGCTGTGCAGAGAAGCACACACTTTGGTGGCTCTGTGCTGAAAGTGACTTGGACAAGGAATACTCTGAACGGAAGACGTTAAGGGAATACCTTACTTTCTCACACTATCCTACCTACGTATGTACGCAAGTAACATATGATAAAAATCTAAGTCCCAATTAAGTGAAAAAAGCTTTTCCAGTGAGTACAAATAAAACTCTAAGTGATAAGAAAACATCATTATCAGAGTTTAAAGGGTAGCACTTTTTCTGTTGTTGTTGGGTTTTGTTGGTTGTTTGTTTGTTTTTTAAGATTTATTTACTTATTTGAGAGAGAGAGAGAGCGCACGCACATGCACGAGGGGGTGCAGAGGGAGAGAGAGAATCCTGAAGCAGATTCCCTCCACTGAGCACGGAGCCCAACACGGGGCTCAATCACAGAACCCCAAAACCCTGACCTCAGCCTAAATCAAGAGTCAGCCACTTAACCAACTGAGCCATCCAGACACCCCCACTTTTTCTGTTTCTTAGATATGTAAAATAATAGAACATCTGATAATCAATGGGTTCAATTTTGATGATATATGGCAAGTATATGTCCACATATAATGTATGAACTCTGGATGTGTGCACCTGATTTGTTGTGGCACATGTGGTACATGTATCTACACACACACACATCTGTGTTATACATACGGATGAGTAGATGTGTGCGCATGTACACACACGTGCATGGAACATGCACCCTATCTGTGCTGTGTGCACGGTGTGGGGGTGTATATCAGTAATACTCTGTGGCCTGCAGCCCAGAAACCCTGCCACCCCCAGCCCCCAGCATAGGGCTGACCTATGCAGTAGCCAGAGCCGGGCCCTGGTTTCCACCAGACTGGGATGCTGAGCCCTGACCCAGGCACTGCTCTCACTCCCACAGCACGTGGGCAGGCCCTGCCTCTGAGGTCACCAGAGAGATCTTGGAGGCTGAGACTGCTCTCCGCGTGGTGGGAGGAATGCATTGAGTTTTCTGATTCTTTTCTCCTCCTCTCCTGGCTCAGCTGCTCCATCTTCTCCCCACAAGTTCATGACCATGGCCCTATATTTCAAAGGGCTGGGTGCAGGCTGTAAGTGGCTCTTCCAGCTGTCTCAGAACAGCATGCCCCTTCAAGGCTCCCAGAGCCCATAGGGTGGCCTGAGTGGTTCTCTGGCCATCCAGGCACTTGGCCCACCTCAGGGCCAGGCCACTTGTATGGGGTGGTTCCAGAGCACACAGGGATGAACCACCCAGCCCAACAGAGGCCCTTTCACGGGCCCTCAATGCTCAGCACTTAGGCCCCACGACTTGTCACCACAAGGCAGCAGCCTTTCTGCCCGAGGTCGGCCTGTCTGGGTGTAAAGAGAGGCCCCATGGAGGCCTGGAAAGGCCTGAACTGCCCATGACCTCACCCGGCTGAGCCCAACTCTCCATCCGAGTGTAGACAAACAAACCTTGCAGAGAAGCCTGCGGACAGAAGGTGAGGCAAATGTTAAGCCTTTGGAACAGGGCCTGGAACATGTATGTGTGCAATCTCTTGGTTGGTTTAGAACTTTTGCTTCCCGCTTTGGGAGCTGAGGAGAGGTCTGGGAGGTCAGCCCAGGAATAGGATTTCAGGAGTGTGACCTCCTGTATGACAACTGAGATGCCTGGCATGAAAGGGCTCCGTCGACCATACGGCTCTCACCACCGTGAGGGATACTCATTATTACTATGTCTCCCCTGCCAGGAACCCCAGCATCCCTGCTTCTGTGGAGCACTCTTCTCTTCCTAGGGGATCTACTCCGAAAACGCAAATGGCAGCATGTGGGAACTGGGGCGAACAGGGGAGCACAGGGCCCCTGCCCACCGGGACCACTCCGGCTGCGGGCACCCCGTGTGCCACAGGATAATGAGCAGCAACCCCAGGCTCCTTGGGGGTGTCAGAAACATCCCACCCCCTCCCGCTGGGATAACCAAAAATATCTCCAAATCTTTCCCAGGGGCCCCTGGGAGGCAAAACTGCCCCCGTTAAGAACCACCACCACAAGGTAAGAAGATTTTGCGTTTAGTTTTGGGGGCCTCGAGTGCCCTAAAAAGCAGCAGAAGGTTTTTAGAAGAGAGACAGGAGAAGAGAACGGATTAACAAGAGAGGGAGGGGGAGGATTTGTGTCCTTCCAATGAGCAGGGAGGATGAGCTGCTCCAGAGGCTCACATATCCCCGAACGGAAAAGGTCTGGCGAAGCAATCCTCTGTCAGCACGAAAGCAGTTTTTTTGTGGTGTTCCAAACCGGCCTTTATGATGAATATTTAACACAGGTCTGTGCCAAGAGAATGCCACCCTCCCAAGCTGAGGCCACCAAAACCCTGGTCTGACAGCCATCTGGGCCAAGCTTTTCCAGCAGGGCATCTGAGAAGCCTCAGGAAGGGGCCCCCGACACACAGGTCAGAGTGGGAGGACCCACTCCGAGACACCAGGCAATGTCTCTCTGGCAACCACGCCAACGCCTCTGTGGTGTCAGCCTGGCCGGGTGGGGTGGAGGGCAGGGTGGGCAGGAGCCTACCACCCCAGTGGGTAGGCTGCCAAGAAGGGCCCGGCTGTAGACTGGCTCATGAAGACCGATGAAGGGGCCTCTCTGTTTCCTCACCCTCCCTCTGCTCCAGCTCTGGGCCCTCAGAGGATCCCTGCATCCCCCTGTCCAAGGGAGTCCTCACCCGCCCCCAGAAATGCGATGTGTCACCCCAGGCAAGCAGAGGGCCCCTAACAGTGCCTGATTCTCTCCAAGGCCTTGGTAAGCAAGCCTGGCCACAGCCAGGAGCCAAGAGCAGGAAGCAAGCCCAGGGGTGAAGCCTCAGAATCCTGACTCCGATACGGAGACCCATTTTGGGGAGAGGCTCCTTCCACAAAGCGGCAGCAGCCTCCCTACCTCCCAGGCCAGGAGCCCGTGATCTTCCTTCTCCCTCCTCCTCAGAGCTGCCTGCCCCAGGTCCTACCCAAGCAGCAGTGGGGGGAGAGCACAAACTTTGGAATCAGACAGATCTGGGTTTGAATCCCAACTCTGCCTCAGATTATTCTGAGCCAAGTCACTTTGCTTCTCAAAGCCACAGTGGTCAAAGGAATGTCACTGGCACAAGGCCACAGTGAGGATTCACGGAGCCTGTCTGCGAAGTTCTCAGCCCCGTGCCTGACATGTGGTAGGTATGGGAACGATACTGTGATATTCGAGAAAGCTCAGCGTCCCTGTTTCTGAAGGCTTCCCGCTGGCCCATCACAGCTTCAGCTGACTCTGGTGTCGTCCCCCCCCCCCAAATCTCAGCTCCTGAGAGGTCTCTGCCGGCCTGGCTGCCCCCTCGTTCCTGCCTCCGTAACCCTGCCATGCACGCTGGCATCCTCGCCAGGCCTGCACGCTCCACCTCACCAAACCCTACCGCCATCCCACCCCAAGGCTGGCTCAGCTCCAAACCGCCCCAGAGAGCCTCTCTCCCCAGTCCACAGGGATGGCTGCTTCCTCTAAGCATCTTCAGCACTGCCCCAAATTATTCCGTGGGCTGAGGCTTGTTTTTACAACCAGACCAAAGCTTCTAGAATAAAAGTCTGTCATACAAGGCATATACCAGGCACTCACTAAATGCTGAACACAACTGCTCCTTTATGTTTCAAAGCTCTCAAATGGTTCCCCAGCCCTGAGGTGTGAACAAGCTTTAAGGAGAGTGACCTGGTACAGGTGGGTAAACTGAGGCATGGGCAAATAAAACCCATGCAGGGCCCACCAGCAAGTGAGGAGGAGAGAGGAGGGAGTCCTGCCACCAGCTGCAGCTGCATGAATCTGTATAGCACATCCCCAGGGTAATGCAAGGGAAAAGTGAGAGGCACAATGCCCTGAGAGCTGCCGTAGGCAGGGCCTGATCAGATGGTTCTGAGTATTTTGTTATGGGCTTTGGCCCCTCCTCTGGGGTTAGCACAATGGGACCATACATCCTGGGAACCGGATCTCTCCATGATCCTACCAGACCAGCGCTGGCCCCGCAAATCAGGATCAGAAATGGTCACAGGCAGGTAGGCAGGCACTCCGAGGAGACAGCAAAGGGACACCCTGTTTACTGGCTTCGTGAAATCCCTCAGGAAATTAGTGTTTCAAGCATCCCAGCCAAATAAAGTTCCCACACAATGAATGGGCTGAGCTGCTGGTCCCCTGGGAGGAGAGGTGGCCAGCCACCCATCCACTCACCTCCATGGGCCAGAACTCTGGTTGGCTGCCCTCTGCACCTGGGGAGTCAGGACCCCACTGCTCACGTACCCCCTGTGGCAGCAGGGGTTGACACACAACAGCTCCTAGGGGAATGGGCCTGCCTCAACTTCCCCTTCTATTCTCACATCCACAAGGCAAGCCAGCAATGAGCAGAAGAACCAGCCTCAAGCAGCCTCCAGGGACCTCTGGAAGACATTTACTCTCCTCCCCTGCTTTCTGCTAGGTGGTAAGGAGAAAGAAAGTGGCACCAAGCTTACGGAAACAGCAGTCTCCAAGGCAGGCCCTCGGGGCCCCAGTCTTCAGTGAGGGCCAAGCAGGGAAGCTCCCTGGCCAAGGCTGTGAGTCATGGGTCAGAGGTCAAGAGAGCCTGAATGGGACACAGGCCTGCCTTTCTCCAATAAACGTCCTCAATAAAGTCCAGGGGACATGGGGAGGGACGCCAGGGAAGGAGGACTACTAGGCAGGCGACTCTACTCCACACCACGAACCTCAAGAACTTGGTGGCACTTCCCACTCACTCGCCACCACCCTCCACACGGCTCCAGATCTGAGGGATTCAACGAGATCCTTCTCAGCAAGTCACATCTCAGTCTGGGCAGGCCTTTGGAAAACAGTTCCAAAAGCATACTTTGCTCTACCGAAAACAGTATCTCCTTATGATTCACCAGCAGACCTCCACCACTTAGCTGCTTAGGACGGTCACACAGCCAGCACCCAGGGGTGTGTCCTGAGTGAGGCTGCTCCCCACCAGCTCCAGGAACAGGGACACAGCCCATATGTCAGATGGGACACCAGACTCCCTGCCATCCACGGGAAGGGCGCTCTACCCGGGACCCCGGCCAGGCCTCCAACTCAAGAGAATAATTATAACGTGTACTTTGATGGAAACTGCATTGTCCACAGCACACCTTTCAGCCTTATCTGAATCTGCTTCCACGGAAGCTACCTTAAAACTGAGAGCTCGACCCCTGATAGCAACGTACAATCCCTGCCTATAGATGCACGGAGTCGGGCTTCTCCTCCACCCTGTCAGAAAGGCCATTCTGTTCTCTGTTTGCACATTCATTTCAAGAAGTCCTGATTATAAATGTTTCCATTCTTGGGGTTCTCTTTTGAAAGGGTTATCACATTTGCCTGGTTCTCTCACTGATTTGGGAGTGAAGTAAAATCTTTAACACTTAAAAAAAAAAAGAGACTTTGACACTTGTCCATTATTTCTGAGAGTCATGTGTTTACCTTTTCCTGAAAAGTACCTTTTGGCAAACTGAAGGTCTCTGGGACTGAATAGGGCCTGGCTCACCGGCTCACACCCCTGGGGTCTTCAGCCCCTGCTCTGGACCCAGACCCAGGCTCCCAGCACCCAAGGGCTCCCTAAGGCCTCTCTGACTCCTTCTCCCTCCCCACCACTCCTGTTCTCCACCTGCTGGCTCCAGGGGCTAACCCTGCTCTCCTACTAATGGGATTAGTACTTGGCTGTCTGGCCTGAAAATTCGACTAGCAATCTAGAGTCTGGGTGGGTGGTCAGGTGCTCCAGGGAGGTGGGTCTGTCCATATTCATAGTTATCCTCTTTCTGTCACAAACAACCCCCTGTGGTAGCCTTTGCTCCTTGCATCCCAAACCATAGGTTCCTAAAGGGACAGAAGAATTAATATCCAAACAAAGAGGGGGTGAGGGGAGCAGACACTGGGGCAGCCCTCCCTCTCCCTGAGGCTCCTTGTGACTGGATCTGATTTCTAGCCTCCCCCTTTTCTTTACACCTTCATTGCGGACACAAATCTGCTGCCTTCCTGGTCCCTCTAAGCAGATGCTGGCTCTCTGCCTGCCCCCTAGATACCATTCGCTTCCATATTTACCCATCACCTACCAGAAGCCAGGCACTGTGCTGGGTGCAGTCAGGCTCAAAAAAGTATAACATAAAGCCCCCATGTCAGGACCTTTCTTCAAGGGGCTTAGACAAAGAACCACTTTTATACACACGCCGACCACACAGCCGTAAGAACCAAGAGGGGCAGGTTTGTCACCCCAAGAGATGCCTCTGCAGATGTATGAGAAGCTCTGAAAACCCCAGTGGAAGTTTTACCGTTTTGTGGGAGACATTTCCAGGTATAAGAGGACTAACCATTTGTAAGGGCGTCTCCTGAGCTGGACCAGAAGAGGGGGATGATTCAAGCTCTGGAAACTCTCATCAGTGAAGGCCAAGACCTAAATCTTGGCACAACCACCTTTCTGTTCTCGGTGAACACCAAAGGCCCACCTTCAGGGCCTGGGAGTCCCACCTCACACACCAACCCCAGCCCCAGCTAGCGTTTGTTGGCCAGTCTTCCAGCCTGGGATGGGGCATTATCTCCAGATGAGGAATCTCAGGGAAGTCGAGGTAACTCCAAGGCATGTGAGCCCATCCTACCCCTCAGACCACACTTGCCTCAGGCTCTGAATGTGTCCCAGCCCTGAAGCCACTCTCCCCAGGCTCCTACCTGCTGGGGGGGCTGGCGCCCAGGGCCTATGGGCACCTCAGCACAGGTACGTACAGCTGAGACCAGGCCTCAGCCTGGGGTGGACATCAGGCCAGCACATCCGCCAGAAAACATCAGGCTGGAGAGAAATAGTCTATTCTGGCCACAACAGGTGGCACCCCACCCCCCGCCCCACGACACAGGGACACTCACGATGTTCATGAGGGTGAGGATGTAGTTCTGCACGTGCTCCTTGCCATGGAAGCGCACCACCGAGTCATCCACCACCAGCAGCACCTCAATGCTGTAGCTGCCTGCCTTAGCATGCCGCCGCTTCCGCTCTCCGTCGCCCAGCTGGTCCCCCACCAGGCCCAGCAGGTTGGGGAGGTCACCCAGGCCAAAAGCTGCCAACCAGGAGGAGAAGAGAGACAGGGGTCAGACCCACAGGAGAGGCTGCCCCTCGGATGCCACCCACCAGCCCACTCAGCCCCATCGTGTGGGTCCTTTCCCTGCCTCTGTGAAGCCAACCCAGCATGAGGCGGTTCCTTCCACACGGCTTAACTCATAGGCTGGTGCAAAGGGCTGGTGCCAGGCCACGGCTCAGTCTTTGAGGCAATAAACAGCAGAGAAGGGGGATCTGGCTGGGAGTCGCAAGCCTAGGTCCTAGTCCCCACCCAGTGCTATCTGCCCATGTGCCCTCCCCTGGCCCATTCACCCCTCCAAGTCCCCCTCCCCTCCTGTGACACAGGGATGACGTATCCTTGATCTCTTACCACATGCTTGCTATAAAAGTCACAGGTGGCAGTGGATGGACACACCTCAATTAAGGGGAAAAATCATGGTGTCACTGCGGCCTATGCAGGGCATTTTAAGAAGCCCTGGACTAAGCTCCCCACCAATCCCTCCCCATCACTTCCAGCAACCCAAAAGTTCACCACCACCACTTTTCCTTTTTGGCAAAAAAGCTAAATATTTCTTTAACAAGGATTTATGAACTTGTGTGATATAATCAGGGAGTTGTCAAACCTTTTCTGAAAGGACCAGAGAGTGACTTTTTTAGGCTTTGTAGGTCCTACAGTCTCCATCTCAGCTATTCAATTTGGCATACGAGTAGCCACAGGCAATATATAAGCCAACAAGTGTGTCTGTCCCCATAAAACTTAATTTGCAAACACACGTGGTGGGCTTTAGTTTGCCGACCTTCAATCTAATCGAATCCAATCCCATCCTTACAACTCTCAGGTTACTGTCCCCAATATGCTGGTCAACAAACTGAGACCCAGGGTAGCCTGCCCAGGTCTGTCTGAAATCAAGAGAGCAGACCTGGAAACATCGCATCATCATCGGTGCTGCTGCCCAGAAAGGTAGCCCCCAAAGCAGTTACCAGTCCAAAGAGACTGGAGTGACATCTGTTGGGACAATGGAGTCAAGGGTTCCTGAGGACGCTGTGGGAAAAGCTAGTGACAGGGAGCAGAACTGGCCACCCCAAAATTTGCCTCCATGGTGTAAGGACCATTTTAGACTGATTATTTTTAAGAAACGGCAGACACAAGAAAAGCTCTGGAAATTGCGGATAAGTGAGGCTTTTGCAAGAGACGTTTTCCTGTAGAAGGAAAATCTCCATTTGTAAGGGTGTCTCCCTGTCTGTACCAGGAAGAGGAGGATGACTCTACATATCTCAGGAAACTCTTATCAATAAAGAAGGAAATGACTTAAATCCACATAACAACCTTCCCCTTGTTGACTGTGCTTTTCCTGGTAACCTCCCATAACTCACTCCTCCTCCCCACCCACCAACATCTTCTTTTGTCCTTAGCTGGAGATATTAAGGTAGTGGCTTGGACCATTTGGGGGAGTTATTGGGTTTCCCTGGCTCTCTCCCACGTCTATGGGAGGTATCCATGTAATTAAACTTCTGTTTGTTTTATTCTTGTTAATCTGTCTTTTATTACAGGGTGCCTCAGCCAAGAACCTAGGAGGGTAAAGGAAAAAAATTTTTTCCTCCCCCACACCAAGAAAGCAGGATAGGAGCCTGGGGTCTCTTGAGAAGGTTTCAAAGCCTTAACATTTCATGACTTCCCCACCATCCTACCCTGAAGTTCCTTTTTTTTTTTTTTTAAGATTTTTATGTGTTTATTCATGAGAGACACAGGCAGAGGGAGAAGCAGGCTCCCTGCAGAGAGCCTGATATGGGACCCAATCCCAGGACCCTGGAATCACACCCTGAGCCGAAGGCAGATACTCAACCACTGAGCCACCCATGCATGTGTACTCTGAAGTTCTGAAACTTGCACCATTAATTTCTAAGAATATCCAGTTATGTGAGAATCTCTCAGAGAGTGGGACAGGGGGTAAGGATAGAAAAAAATGCTACCAGTGCATCCCCAGCACGTATCAAGGGTTGTGGCTGCAGGACAGGCCCAAACGTATAAGGTGGGTAGATGGTAGGTGAGTGATGAAGGTAGGGCCCCTGCCCTCGAGCCCACTGCCTGCCTCGGGTGACAGAGAAGGAACCAGAAGGTAACAGTGCAGTAACTTCAAGGCCTACAGGAGGACTGACCAGGGAAAGCTTCCACACTAGAGACCCAAACCAGGACAGGGGAGTTGACAGGAACTTCTGGAGCAAGCTGCTTGGAGCATGGAGAACAGAGTCCCTAGCAGAGGGAACGGTACCTGCAAAATCCATTGTGAGCAAGTATGAGGTGACACCATCCACAATGCAGGGGACCCTCGTAGAGGATTCCACAGGTCCCTCGGCAGAGACCCAAGTTTTGCCTCTTAGTTTCTATCGATATGGATGCTTCAGGAACTGAAATTTAAGGGCAGGGCAACAGGGGACCATGGGACTCTGCTACCCTTTCTTTTTATCTTCCATTTGGTTAGTGGCCTCCATGTGCAAAGGAAGGAAAGCCCTAGACTAAAGGGTTGGTAAAATGTGTGCCCACGGGGGAAACCAGAAAAGTGTGGCCAGTCCCCTGAATGATGCACAGCCTGGCAAGCAGGGCTCACACTGCTATCACCCTCACTCAACCTGGCACAGGAGCTCATGGTGGCCTGGCACCTGAGCCCAGTGGTGAGTACAGCAGCCCAGGGACAAACACCTGGGAGAAAGGAGGGAAAAGCCCCAGGAAGGCCGAAGAAAGGACAAGCATTCTCTCCATGGAGCAGGGAAAATAAATAACAGTCACTCCCAACACATGAACAGTGCCTATAGGTTTTCAAATCATATGTAAAACGTGGAGCTTGACCCCTTACGGCTCTCCCAGCCAGGTCTGTCAAAGGGGGGCTCAGAGAGGTTGCCTGACTCATCCCAGGTCACACAGCAAGTACTGGCAACGACCCAGAATGCAAAACCAGGGCTCACACTCTCCCACTATCACACCCTGTCAGGGCCCACCCAGATTTCCCTCTCTGCAAAAATAGTGAGGAGCAGTGGGGAGGGCCTGCTGACATCAGCCACAAGCCCTGGAGAGGTGCCCCCCACACCCTCTTCCATCTCTCATCCTTTAAGGCCAGAAATAGGTAACCTTCCAAGAGGGGAGCTGCGGGGGGAGCCACAGGCCCCTGGGAGGCTTTCCAGAAGCCCACCCAAGAAGCCCCATGAGAATCTAAAATGGTGCAGCTGTTTCGAAAAACAGTTTGGCAGCTCCCCAAAAAGTTAAATATAGTGTTACCATAGGAACCAGCAATTCCACTCCGAGATCTATACCCAAAAGAATTGGAAACATACATCCACACAGAAACTTGTATGTGAATGCTCATAGCAGCATTATCACCATAACAAAAAAAAATGGAAACAACCCAAGTGTCCATTAACAGATAAAGAGATACATACAAAAATGTGGTCTATTTGTGCAATGCACGCTACACGTGCATGAACCTTACAGGCTAAGTGACAGCGCCAGTCACAAAAGGCCACATGGTACGTGATTCCCTTTATATGAGGTGTCCAGGATGGGCACATCCATGGGGAGAAGGGAGATGAGTGGCTGCCGGGGGTGGAGAGGGGGGAAACTGGAGTGGTAACTAATTAATGGGTTCTGGGCTTTTTATGGGAGTGACAGAAATGTTCTGGAATCAGCGGTGATGGTTGCACAACACTCTAAACATAGTAAAAAACCACTGTATTGTATACCTTAAAATGATTAAGTTGGTGGATTTTATCTCGAGTTAAAATAAAGCGCAGCAGCCCGTAGCCCAGCCTGAAGGCTGCCCCTGAAGGGATGAGCTGTCCTCACATCTGGCGGCCTTGGCCCCCAGCCACAGAGCTGGAACCGGCCACAGGTGCGTGCGGCTCCAAGGGACCCGCTCCCTCCCCAGGGGAACCTGTGGGGTGGGACTGGCTCATAGAGAGCGGGGCCCAGGGCTGAAGAGGGAAGGGGCGGCTTTAGGAGCATGGCAGCATCCCGGGCTCAGCCCCGGGGGCCGAGGCAGGGTCCATGGGGGAGTCCCTGCAGGCTGGAAGGGGGCCGGCCGTGCCTGGACGTCCAGCCAGGGAATCTACCTGCAGGCTTTGAAGTTCGGTGTGCTGTGTGTGAGTATGCGTGTGTGTGAGTGTGCATGTGTGTGACTGTGTGTGTCGTGTGAGTGTGAGTGTGCATGTGTGCTGTGTGTGAGTCGGTGCATGTGTGAGGTGTGTGAGTGTGCATACATGTGACTGTGTGTGTCGTGAGTGGGTGCGTGAGTGCATGTGTGTGTATATGTCGTGTGAGTGTGAGGTATGTGACTGTGTTATGGCGTGAGTGTGCATAAGTGTGTGTGAGCATGTGTGAGTGTGTGAGTGGGTACGTGTGTGAGGTGTGTGAGTGTGCATGTGTGACTGTTGCCGTGTGTGAGGTGTGTGACTGTGTTATGTGTGAATGTGCTTGTGTAAGTGGGTGCATGTGTGAGGTGTGTGACTGCATGTGTCATGTGTGTGAAATGTGTGACTGTGCTATGTGTGAGTGTGCATGAGTATGCATGTGTGAGTGTGTGTGTGCATGTGTGGCTGTGTGTTACTTGTGAGTGGGTGTGTGAGGTATGTGAGTGTGTATGTGTGTCATGTGTGAGGTGTGTGACTGTGTTATGTGTGAGTGTGCGTGTGTGAGTGGGTGCGTGTGAAGTGTATGAGTGTGCATGTGTGGCTGTATGTGTTACTTTTGAGTGGGTGTGTGAGGTGTGTGAGTGTGCATGTGTGTGACTGTATGTGTGTATGTGAGTGTGTGTGTTGTGTGAGTGTGCGTGTGTGCTATGTGTGAGTCGGTGTGTGTGTGAGGTGTGTGAGTGTGCATACATGTGACTGTGTATCGTGAGTGGGTGAGTGGGTGCGTGTGTGTGTGTGTATGTCATGTGTGTGAGGTATGTGACTGTTATGCGTGAGTATGCATAAATGTGTGTGTGAGCACTGTGAGTGTGTGAGTGGGTGCGTGTGTCAGGTGTGTGAGTGTGCCTGTGTGTGACTGTTGTCATGTGTGATTGTGAGGTGTGACTGTTGTGTGAATGTGCATGATTGGGTGTGTGTGTGAGGTGTGTGAGTGTGTATGTGTGTCGTGTGTGAGGTGTGTGACTGTTATGCGTGAGTGTGCATGTGTAAGCATGTGTGAGTGGGTACATGTGTGAAGTGTATGAGTGTGCATGTGTGGCTGTGTGCGTTACTTGTGAGTGGGTGTGTGAGGTGTGTGAGTGTGTATGTGTGTCGTGTGTGAGGTGTGTGACTGTGTGTTATGTGTGAGTGTGCGTGAGTGTGCATGTGTGAGCATGTGTGAGTGGGTACATGTGTGAAGTGTATGAGTGTGCATGTGTGGCTGTGTGCGTTACTTGTGAGTGGGTGTGTGAGGTGTGAGAGTGTGCATGTGTGAGCATGTGTGGCTGTGTGAGTGGGTGCTATGTGTGAGTGGTGAGTGCGTGAGGTGTGTGGGTGTGCACGTGTGTGTGAGTGTGCATGTGTGTGAGTGTGCATGTGTGAGTGGGTGAGTGTGTGAGTACACACTAGCTCCCTTCAGGAAGCTGCCGTCGAGCCCATACCCTGAGGGCCCAGAGGAGTCCCCCCACCGGAAGGTCACTTGTGCGTCACGGATACTTCTAGAGGGAGCCCAGGCGGCTGCAGCCCTCCAGAGACCACAGCGCAGCTAGAAAGTCAACGTGATGGGTCACCGGATGCCCCCTCCCTCCTTGAGGAAACCCATAACCTGGGGGTGGCAGAGCTCACGGGAAGGAGCGACAACCACGAGGACGTGGCATCTGTCCTCTGGGAAGCCCGCAGCCTACCTGGGACAAGAAGACGGTGCCAGGAGACGTCCGGGGGGCTCCGGGAGCCAGGAGAGGGGACCCTGGGCTGGGCGGACCCTCGGGGCAGCGGAGACGGAGCACAGTGCCCGGGATGAGGCAGATCTCTCAAAAGCCCGTTTACCAGCGGGCCTAGGCCTCTAGCATTTCTGTGTGTACCAAGAGGTACACCCCCTCTTGGGTGTACCCCCAGACGGGACGGGACACCTTTCGGCCCAATCAAGAAGGCTAAATGGAGACGGGACACCCAGAAACGCCAATACACTCACCGGGCTCAGACCCACAGGTGGGCCTAAAATAGCAGTGAGTGTCACGGGTTTGTAAGGAAGCCCCCCACGGCAGCTTGCCTTTCTAGGGAGGGACCAGGTGGGCCCCGGCATGGCATCTCCCACAGGCCCAGGACTTCCAGAAGGAAGCCTGAGGACCGGGAGCCCCACCAGCCTTCCTGGGCCTCGGGGCCAACCCTGTGAGCCCAGCGGTCTGGGCTTCCCGGCCACCGACCGTGGTGGCAGACGCTGTGGTTGGCTCCAGGCCCACGGCCATGCAACAGAACTCCCACCCTCCAGGGTCTCCCCAAAAGGGGAGATTTATTGTCTTTTGATTCAGAACTGGCCTCAGATACAATGGAGCCCAGAGAGACTTGTCCTTCTTCCCAGCCACAGCGGAGAGCATAGTGCTGTCCCATCCTGGCCCCGTAATCCACCCCAGCCCCCCGAGGCTCCACCGAGTGCCTGCCCCCCACCCCAGGCCTGCAGAGCCCCCCACCACCCAGGTCAGACTCTGGTGCTGCAGCTTCTCCTCTGGGCGACCCTGGAAGAGCAGCTGGAGCTTCAGAGGAGGCACTGTTTGTGGGGACAGCTGGTCTCCACGCATTCCTTCACGCTGGGCCCAACCCCACCGGGGCCCTGGCACGGCCAGATTCCACCCAAGCCCTTCTCATATCCTCTTGGCCAAAGGGGCTTCGTGACAAAGCTGAGTTGGACAATGCAGCTGGCCGTGGGCCCAGGGCCAGCACATGCTGCATCCACCGCTTCCTTCACACAAGCCCAGGGCCTGGGCGCTGCTGCTGCGCGGGCTCCTGTGCCGGTCGCCGGGGTGCAAGGCCGCCCCTGCTCTCAGGGGCTCTCGCCCTAACCTGCCAGTAGTTACTCGAATAACAATACTGTCAAGGGGCACCTGGGAGCCTCAGTGGTTGAGCGTCTCCCTTCGGCTCGGGTCATGATTCTGGGATTCAGGATCGAGTCCCGCATCGGGCTCCCCATGGGGAGCCTGCTTCTCCCACTGCCTGTGTCTCTGCCTCTCTCTGTGTCTCCCATGAATAAATAAACAAAATCTTTAAAAAAAAACAATACTGTCATAAAAGCAATCAGTTATCAAGCACCTACTAGATGTCAAGCTCCACGCCAGGATTTTTATATACACTATCGCTAATATGCACAAGCTTAGAGATTAGCAATTGCCCCCACTTTACAGATTAGAAAATGAGGTTCAGAGACTTTTTTTTTCTTTTTTACTCTGTCATTTTTCTATTTATTTAGAGAATGTCCTTCCTATGCCTGACATACAAGCACGGACTTAGTACTAAGCTTTTGATTGAGCTCATAGGCCACATAATACAATGAGATATTTCATTTATCCATTTAACAAATACTTAAGGGCTCTGTTTTAGATGCTAGGGAATACAGTAGAGAATAAAAAAAGAAAAAATCCTCTCCTCGTGGATCTGTTTTTGTTTTTTTTTTTGCATTTTTTTTATTGGAGTTCGATTTGCCAACATATAGATGCTAAGTAACTCGGTTAGGGTCTCACAGCCAACCATGTTGGACATAGGATTTAAAAATGGTCTGTTGGACACAAAGCTGACCCCGATGCCCTCGTACCTGGCAGTCCCCCTACAAATGTCCTGAGACCTTCCTTCCTGAGGCTCCCAGGGGCTGAGTTGATCTTCAGGGGAAGAGCTAACTGCAGACATTGCACCGCCTGCCAGGCGGGGAACTAGCCTTCACAAGCAACCGTAGAGCCCCTCAGTGACCTCTGGAGTCCCTAGGGTCACAGTTCAGGGGGCTCGAGTAACTTGGCCCCCAACTCCAGCCAGCTGTAGTTGCCCCTAAAACCCACTGGGGTTTCTCCGCTGGTATACACGGTCCAGTCCCACTTTACAGATGAGAAGGCCGAGGCCAGGACTCAAGAGGTGAAGGTAACCAGCAGAGGTGAAGCTCAGGGACCTGCCCAGTGCCTACCTTCGTTGTGAAGGTCCCCGCCGGGCTCAGTCCACTCCTGCCGGACCACCTCCCGGCGGTACACCACGTGCGTCCTCCCGCCGGCCTCCTTCTCCTGCTGCCCCCACTCCAGGGGTTCTATGAAGTAGTCGCTGCTGTCCGTGCGGATGAGGCCCGCCTGAACCAGGCCCGCCGCAAGCGGGAGGAGCACAGAGGGGGAGAGAGAAGAAGTGTGAATACGCAGCACAGAACAGGCGAGCATTTGTGAATGCAAATGTGACCACACACGTGCAGACTCTTCCTCTGGGGTGGGGAGGTGGAGGGGGGACGCCAAGCAAGAGGGCCCAGGCCCATTTCCAGCAACGCAGATCCACTTTGTGTCAACATTTCATTTAAACAAAGGGTTCCAGGGGATCCCTGGGTGGCTCAGCGGTTTAGCGCCTGCCTTTGGCCCAGGGCGCGATCCTGGAGTCCGGGATCGAGTCCCGCGTCGGGTTCCCGGCATGGAGCCTGTTTCTCCCTCCTCCTGTGTCTCTGCCTCTTTCTATGTCTATCATAAATAAATAATAAATAAATAAATAAATAAATAAATAAATAAATAAATCTTTAAAAAATATAAAAAAAATAAACAAAGGGTTTCAGCCCTTAAACAGGGGAGGGGGAGGCAGGAAAGGCCCTGCTGCAGTAAATACACACCCGCACACACACACACCAACCAGGGCACAGAATTCCAGCCCCAAAGCCCCATCCTGTAGATTTGCCTCTACCTATAGGAAGACCAGTGGTGGAAAGTTCCTACTGGTAAAGGTTAATTATCCTTTACATGGGTGCTGGTCCCCGGTTCCAATACAAAGGGCTATTATTTCAGATTTAAAGCACGTGTGTGTGTAGACCCAGGACAGCACTTAACGCTCGCCGACAATGAAAGAGCCTGGATAAGGGCACAGGAATGCATGCTCTGTTTTTAATCTAATTTTTCGCCTGCATCAAAATATGCCTGTAAAAATAATCAGGTGTTGGCCTTGGAAATAAAAACATTAAAAATATAATCTTGGCCAAGGCCAGCAAATGTGTTATGAGCCCCCGGTGAAAGCAGTAATCACAGACATGCAACTAGATGTGTGTGAAGACATGTTCAGGGCACAAGCTCACACCCTCCCCCCAGCGCCAACTCTAGAAAGCAGTCAGACCAGCCCACCCACCACAGTGCCTGGAAAATAGTAGGCAATCCTTAAGGAATATGGGGAGGGGGGAGTTGTTTTGTTTTATAAGTTTTTTTTAAAGATTTTATTTATTTGAGAGAGATAGTGGGCACAAATTAGGGGAGGAGAGGAGGAGAGGGAGAAGCAGGCTCCCCACTGAGCAGGGAGCCTGACAAGGGGCTCGATCCCAGGACCCTGAGATCATGACCTGAGCCAAAGGTGGACACCTAACCAACTGAGCCGCCCAGGCGCCCCAAGGAATATATGTTTATTGAATTCCTTCACTCATTCGACAAATATCTACTGAGCGCCTACTACATACCAGCCGTGCTCCAGACACTGGAGATGCTGCTGTAAACATCAGGCAGTGATTGAAAGAACCATTTTTAATCAATCTATCAGACCTTCTTCACTTGAATAGGAGCTGCCTCTTTTTTTTTATTTTATTTATTTTTTATTTATGATAGTCACAGAGAGAGAGAGAGAGAGGCAGAGACATAGGCAGAGGGAGAAGCAGGCTCCATGCACCAGGAGCCCGACGTGGAATTCGATCCCGGGTCTCCAGGATCGCGCCCTGGGCCAAAGGCAGGTGCTAAACCGCTGCGCCACCCAGGGATCCTGGAGCTGCCTCTTTTTAAAGCAGCCATGACTTGGCACCTGGGTGGCTCAGTCGGTTAAGCATCTGCCTTTGGCGGGTCATGATCCCAGTGTCCTGGGATCAAGTCCCACATCAGGCTCCCTACTCAATGGGGAGTCTGCTTCTCCCTCTACCCCTCCCCTCTGCTTGCATGCTCGCTCGCTCTCTCATGCTCCCTCTCTCTCAAATAAATAATCTTTTAAAAAGCAGCCATGACTTTAGGCAACCAAACTCCACCAAATTTTCCCACCTCCACCTGTTCTAAGACGACTTCTTGGGGAACATCCTCTGAAATCTACCAAGCACATGAGTCAGCCACCACCAATCCTCCTCCCACCAAAGCTACTGCAGCTCCTCAAAATCTGGCACTCCTTGCCCCATGTGGCCACCAGATCTCAGGGCCTCACACGAGGGATGCAGTCTCTGGAATGATCCGCACGGCATCGGGCTGGGCTGCAAGGCACAGCCGTCCAGTTCACCCCTCCTGTCCACAACTGTGGACCACACAAGACTTTTCAAGATCACCATGCCTGCCCCAGTCTGAAGCTTCAATCCCTCAACCACCTCCCTCATCAGGGAGGCTCTGAACTTTGACTTGGATGCCTCTAGCAACAGACAGCTCCCTCCTTCAAGATCTAACCTACTGTGTGCAGGGACCCAGGTCACGTTTTGCTGAGCTGAAACACACTCCCCTACATCCCACCCTTTGTAAACGGTTTTATTATCAGTGATATTAACCACACTATCCGCCACTTATATTTACATATCTTTTTTCATCTTTACAACAGCCTTATAAGGTAGATACTAATATTAGACACATTTCACAGATAAGGAAACAGGCTCAGAAAGGTTAAGAAACATGCCCAGTCACCCAGCAAATAAGTGACAGCACAGGCCTCTCCCCAGAGAAGTTAGTGAATCCCTATCTCCCCATCCCGGTTACCTGGTAAGGGCAAACACCTGAACCCTGGAATATACGATCTGGGAAGTAAGTTTCAAAGCTCTTTGTGACTATGGATCTCACAAACCCCAAGGGGACCAAACTGGACCAAACCCCAGGAGTCATGGATAGAACCTCCCAGCAGTGTTCTTGGTCCATTTTGCACATTGCATCTGGCTCTGACAGGCCATTCTTGCACAGGCTGGGGTGCCCCCTCAGCCTCTGAGACCCTCCTCCTGGAGAGAGGAAGAGCAGGCGGGCTGGGCCACCAGATTAGGAAGTAGGCTGGGCAGGTCCCTGCCACACAGCCCTCAGTTTCCCCATCTGCACCACGAGAGGTTTGGCGGACTATCTCCAGCCCTGCCCTGGCCAGGAAACCAGGCACCACTTGGGGCAGACAGACTGGCAACGGGAACTTTCTGGTTCTCTGCCTCCTTGCCAAATGACTCCTGTCTCCCAATTTATGAGATGTTTATATTTCTGAAAAGTGGTGGCTAATTTTAAAGAATCAAATCACATTTCTGTACAAGACATCAAGAAAAGGAGGAAAATAAGTTGCTGGAAAATAAATGGCAGCCCTATCTGTTTTCACCCATACCTCCACCTTCTTCTCTTGGAAACAGTAAGTAAGTAGAAATATATATTAGAAAAGTTCTTAATGCAACACAAATAACAACAAATAGCTGGTTATATCCAGTTGAGCCACATACTATGTGGGCCCTCAGGCCACTTCTCCATATAGAAACTCTCTAACGTGCAGGCCTGGCCACCATCAGCCAAGCTCTGGACCCCTTTACTACAGCTGCTCCTGAGAGACCTTTCGTGAGACATGATTGGTTGAGGGGGGCCTGGTTGACATTTCCAATATGGGTGGTGACATCACATCAGCTGCAGGGGTAATGCCTTCCGCTATACCTTCATCCTGAGGCCTCTAGGCCATGCTATCCCAGATTTTTCAGCCCTGCTTCCCTTCAGGGGAAGCCCCCAGGTCCAGAGGGTAAGTCCGGGGTGCCTGAAAGAGATAGGATCATGTGGTGATGGGGGAGGCAGGCATTGGCTTATCCTTGTATCCTGCTGTAGGTCGTAACTGAGGAGGTTCAGCTGGTCATCAGTAGCTGTCTACCATCAGGATGAGGTCCCAAACATCTTAGCAGGCAACTGAAGCCACATTATTTCAGCATTAGTCCATGTGTATATATAAACATGTTTATTCTGAAATTGCATGTACTTGCACATAAACTCTGAGGCAAGGGTAGACTAAGCCAACACATCTCCTGGGAGGCCACAGGAAGAGACCACCTCCCCCCCACCCAAAGACTGAAATATGTGTGCTTGGAAGTGCCAAATTCTGGGCTGAGACAGGAAAACACTCTGTCTGTGCCAGGTCAAGTGCAGGGACAACGAGCAAGGACCCAGCCTGGGGTCCAGGCACAGGTAAACCGCGGAGCTCTGAGAGGACAGCCTCAAGGTGTCCCCAGATTCACTAACCTTTGCAGAATGCCCAGGAGGACCTATTCCAAGATGACAGTTCTAATGAAGCCAGGTCCCCTCTTTCTTCTTCTTCCAAGGTGAGCCTATGTGGGGCCTCCCCAGAGGAGAAAGTAGCAGAGCAGGCCTCCAACCCAACCATCCCATCACCTCCCAAGGAGAGCACATTCTTGGGCCCAAACTGGTTCTGGAAATTCCATTACTAAGGTTTTACTGCCAGCTGTGCTGTCTCAGGTTCTAGACTTCCAGCAAATTCAGCTTAAAACTGTTCCACTGTAGGAAATGAAAGAAAGCCTAGCAAGTAGAGGCTGAGGTGATGTACATAGCTGGGAGTGGCAAGAGAATCTGAAATGGCTTCCCTCAGGTTCACTGCCAGCCCAGCAACCTGCTTCCACCCCCAGCCGCACTCCCTTCCTAGACCACGACACCGGCTGAAACTCAGAAAGCCCCACTGCAGGTGTCTGCGTCACTTCTACCACCGTCCTGCTCACCCAACTCCTGCCCTCTGGCTCCAGGTATTACCAAGCTTCATCAAGACCTCCAGTGCCTGGCCTCATTGCTTCGAACTGTCGATACCACCACCTCCCCCCACCAAGTCCTCCCCTCCCCTCCTACCACCTTAGACTCCTCAGTCTAGATGCATAATAATTCTGTGAACACCTATAGCTCTCTGTCTTTCCCTCCTTCCCACTGTTCCAGAAAAGCCTCTGCCCTTGTTCAACCCAAGCAGTCACCTTCTCCATGTCTGCATACCGATGGAGAAATGCACACAGTGCCCACTGGTGTCATTTGAAATCAGCGGTCACAACTCTGGTGTGAGCATGATGCCAGCTGGCGATTCTCTATTGCACTTCCCTGTTATGTCTGCATCCCAGCTCTCCCATCGGCTGAGGCTCCTAACCCTGTCCCCACCTCCTCCTCTCTTGTTTTTAGGGAGTAAACAAGGCACCATCACACAGGCCGTCCCCTACCCTGCTGCCACCCTATGAACTCCCACCGCTGTGCCCTTCCTCACCTCCTGCTCACCTCCATCTCACCTCCTCCACGACTTAGCTCCCACAATTAGTGCCCTGCTTCTCAGCATCACCATGCTCACCCTCTCTTGGATCATTCTTATCGGCCTGAGAACACACTCCAGGATCTCCCATATGAGAAGCTCCCTCCCTCCCAGCCCTGGACGCCGACGGCCAGAGTCTCCGCTCCCCTCCACACTGGATGCGGCCACTGAGAACATGAACCGATGCAGCCACTTTGGAAAACAGAGTCTAGCAGCTTCACAAACTACTAAACTGTTACCACAGGACCCCACAATTCCGCTCCTTGGTACACATCCGAGAGAAATGACAAGTGTCCCCACAAAAACTTGTACACGAATGTTCACCGCGGCCCTACTCCCACTGGCCAAAAAGGAGAAACAACCCAAATGCCCGTCAACAGATGAATAGATAAACAAAAACAAAAAACAAAAAAGAAGAACTGGTCCATGCTCAAACACACATGAATCTTGGAAACATCCTACTAAGTGAAAAAAGCCAGCCACAAAAGGCCACATATTATACGATTCTATCCACATGAAATATCCAGAATAGGAAAGTCTACAGAGACTGGAAGATGAGCAGTTGCCAAGGGTTGGGGTAATGGATTGGGAGCAAGGGTGACACCAAAAGGGCACAGGGCTTCTTTCTGAGATAGTGAAAATGTTCTCAAATTGAATGTGGTGATCCTTACCCAACTCTAGGCACATCGTAAAAATTCACTGATTTGGACACTTGAAATTAGGTGAGCCACATGGCATGAGAATTGTATCTCAATAAGCAGTTAAAAAAAAAAAAAAGAAACACGATACACCTTCAGGGAAATGTGAGATTTTACAGAGGCCTGTGAACAGGGACACACACGCACCACGAGGCCACGCAGAGGGATGGTGCCCGCGCATGTGCAGGCAGACAGCAGACACCCAGGCACGGAGACAACACACGCGCACTCAGACGACACTCGTGTACGAGACGTACAGGCCGCCTGTGACCACGGAAGCGTGAGTCAGCACGGCTGGGACGGGCCCGCGGACGCCGAGGTTCCGCGTAATTCAAACCTGATGTGGAAGCCCCAAGCCGCAGGAGCTCTGCTGCAGCTGGACGGCCAAGGCCTGGGCCCCGGCCAAGGCAAGTCTGAAAGCGGATTCTTCCCAAGCTGTGGCTCCAGGGACGGGCAGGAGGAAGGAGCCCTTGGAGGACAGAGCCGAGAGCTGGCATGCCCTGCACGCCTGCCCCACACGGGCAGCAGGAGAACTCCCAGGACAGGCCAAAGTCTCAGAAGAAGCATCAGGAAGCAGCCAGCCCCCACCAGCTGGAGGTAGTTATCCGGGACGACCACTTGCCCCCCCCCACCCCTTCCTGGGGTCACGATCTCTGCAGGCCCCACATCCTGGGAGTCGCTGGGCGAAAGGATCGCTAGGCCCTGTCCATCTGCAGCAAGAATCCTTCTCAGGGGACGCCTGGGTGGCTCAGTGGTTGAGCATCTGCCTCTGGTTCAGGTCGTGATCCCGAGGTCCTGGGATCGAGTCCCACGTCGGGCTCCCTGCTTCTGCCTCTGCCTGTGTCTCTGCTTTTCTCTGTGTGTGTCTCTCATGAATAAATAAATAAAGTATTTTTTGAAAAATCCTTCTCAGGGGAGAAGTGATATGGTAGGTGTGCTGGGTAAAGGCAGAGACACGAGAGCCAGAATCTCTGGGGGCTAACACTCTCAAACCATCATCTTGGACAAGTTAAAAGCTCTGAGAAATGCACACAGAACACGCAGAACGGTCCAGCTTGCGGCAAGGACCATGCCCATGCTCCCGTTTGCTGCCAGGACTATTGTCATCACCACTCACGGTGTGCCCAGGAGTCCCAGTGGCTCAGGTAGGGAGCCTATGGCTTCAGTGCTCATAGGGATGGGCATCCCTTGGATGCCCAAAGGAGTAGCATTCCAGAACCATAGGACGGTTAGCTTCTAAGTCCTGCTTCCACTGTGACCTGGCTTTAACCTGCTCATATCCCTGCCCAGAAACGGGAAGAAATAGCTGAGGGAAAGAAAAAAAAAAAATACCATGGGTTGAGCATCCTTAAGGGGAAATGTCCTTAAGGAGAGGAAGTGGCTGTACTGGTTCGGGGCAATTTTAAAAATGACAGAGGACACACCAAAGGTTGGGGGAAATGCACCCAGCTGCTAGGAAGATGTCTCTGGCTGGTGAAGTTGCAGCAATTTCCCTCTCTTTAAACACTGAGGTGTTTTCTAACTTTTCTATGATTCCCCATCTGAAAAGGAAAGTCAATTCTGCACAGAATGCTGGCCTACTACAATGAGCCAGTAAACATTATATATGAAGTATCTCTTTTTTTATCTTTTTATTTTTAAAGATTTTATTTATTTATTCACTAGAGACACAGAGAGAGAGAAGCAGAGACACAGGCAGAGGGAGAAGCAGACTCCACGCAGGGAGCCTGACATGGGACTTGATCTCAGGAGCACAGGATCATACCCTGAGCTGAAGGCAGACGCTCAACTCTGAGCCACCCAGGCATCCCTATAAGAAGTATCTTAAAGTTTAAAAAAAGGAAACAACCCCCAATGAAGCTTTCCTTTTCTGTCACCCAGCTTCCCTGCAAGTGGTATAAAGGCTGCATCTGGGAGCCAGGCCCTGCCCAAGCCTCAGTGTCCCCATCTGAAACCAAAGGGTTACTGGCAGGAAGGGAAGTCGTGAGGCCCCGCCCACAGCAGGGCAGTAGCCTCTTCTGGTTCTGTCCTCCTCTGGCCTGGCTTTCCTGGCACCCCAGGCCTGACCCCAACTTTTCCATCAAACACACAGTAGACTTTTCCAGGAGGCCACAGCAGTGGGTGTCACCAATATATGCCCATTAGAATCGCCAGGGGAATTTGCAGAATTACTGGCGCCAAGACCACACCCCAGACCAACGGATCAAATCTCAGTGGGTGAGGCCCAGGCATCAGGACTTTCTCTGAGCTGCCCAGGTGATTCTCTTGTGCAGCCAGGGCTGGAACCCACTGATCTAAACTCCAGAAGCTTCCCAACGATGGAATGTTTAAGGGATCACCCGTGTTTCACAGAGAGTAGTACCAACTGGGGTCAGTCGACCAGAATCCATTTGCCATAATGCAGGAAACAGGCAAGACAGGGAGGGAACCAGAGGACAATGAGAGCAGGCCCTGAATGAGGAGGGGCTGGGCAGAGAGTGTGGGCAGGCTGCATCACTGCATGCCTCTTGTGTCGTGAGCTGTCCCTGGGCTGAGCTTGACCAAGGAAGGTCCACATCGTTTGCATTTGTGCCTTAGGCGCCGTCTGAGGACTGAACTGTCTCCCTCCTTCGAGGGGTGACTCCACCGGGAGTGAAAAATAATTCACCAAAATTGCCCTGAGCTGGGTGGGCCAGAGGAGGGGGCTGTGATCAGCTGGGTGGCCAGAGGCAAGTTGGTGATGTCACGGCCACCCAAGCTGCGGAGTCCACAGTGCAGACAGTGAGAACAATTAGTAGCAGTGCCTCTCTGATGACGATGAAGGTGATGATTGACTCTGTCCTCTGGCACTGTGGAGAGCAGTGGCTTAGGTCTTCAAAAGCCCTGTAGATATTTTTAAAGGAAGGGTGCTTGCTTTTTATGATACCCCCTCCCCGCACCCCCAGCAGCAGAGGTCCTGGCCCAGGGGCAGGGCAGGGCCTCACCCCTGCAGGTGCTCAGAGACTCCCCTTCTGCAGCAAACTCCCACCCTGGAGCCCAGCCAGAGTTCAGGTCAGACCTTACCAGGCTGGCAGGCACCCCCACTTTCCATTCCCTGTGCCCAGGAGCCACATGACTCTGAAGTGTCCCCCCGCCATCACCACCATAGCCCACCAAGCTCGGGCTGGGAGCTGTAGCTGGCCCCCTGTTGGCCCTGAGTGCCAGCAGTGGCAGCTGCTTCAGGACAAGGAGACAGGAAGCAGCTATCAAATGCCAGGAGGCAGTGTGGCTGCCAGGCCCTGAGCTGAGGAGTGGCTCCCTGCACGGAGGCCCTGCAGCCTGATCCCCAGAGCTCAGAAGCAAGGCAGCTGACTGTGGGGCAGCTCCAGGAAGAGGTGCAGCCAGTCGGGCCCCAAGCCGAGGGCCAGCCCCCAGCAGATCACTCGTCCCAGCCAGACCTCCCCTCGGATCCATCCCACATCACCCCGGCCCAGAGGGGTGCTGACTTGATTTTAAGGCATGCTTCCCCCAGATGAGGTCATGCATGTAAGAGTCTGACACACAGCAGGTCCTCTGCGAGTGATAAATGAGGGATGTGGCAGCGGCAGGGAAGGTTCCCTATGCAAGGGGACAGGCATGAGGGGATGGACAGAGGCATGGGCCTAGTCACCCGGATTCTTGTGCTGGGCCCGGCTCCAGCCCACAAGTGGGCCCTGACCACACACGGCCTCTGGGCATCACTGCCCTCCTCTGCATGGCGGGGAGGAACCGGACCAGCTGGGGCACCTTACTTTCCTTGCTCCTGACCTGTGCTTGGCATCAAGAGGTATGTTCCAGATTTCTTAAAACTCTGACACGTCACCACCCCCTGTCTGTGCTAAGCCCTGTCACAGTTACTAGCAACACAAATAAATGACCACAACCTGGCTGCTTGGGCCACTCACCAGGTTCCCGACTCCTGAACCCCTCTGCGAACGCACTTCTCCTAAACCTCTGCCTGCTACTGGTCTTCTAGGCCTTCATCCATTCATGAGATACTGCTGAGAGGTCCCGCTTTGGGTGCCGGGGCCACATCCCCAAATCCTTCACGTTGAGCTAACATTCTACCAAGTGGTGAGATAGGCAATCAGTAGGTAAAACTGTGGCATCCCAAATGGAAAGAGCTGTCATGAGGGCACCTGGGTGGTTCAGTGGTTGAGCATCTGCCTTTGGCTCAGATCATGATCCCGGGGTCCTGGGATCGAGTCCCGCATCAGGGAGCCTGCTTCTCCCTCTGCCTGTGTCTCTGCCTCTCCGTGTGTCTCTCATGAATAAATAAATAAAATCTTAAAAAAAAAAAAAAAAAAAGGAAAGAGCCGTGGGGGAGGGGTGCTCCGAAGGAGGGCAGTCAGGGGAGCACTAAGGGAGGGGGTAAAGGGGGTCCCAGTCCCACAGGGAGGAGGGATGGCAGCCCAGGCCTCCTTCGCTCCACCCATGGGTGTGTCACGGGAGGGCTTGGATCCAACAAGACTGCCCTGGCTGCTGTCGGTGATGGACAACAAGGGCATGGATAGAGGCAGGGAGGTCGGTTAGGGAGGCCACAACAGTCATCCCAGAGAGAGGCGGTGTCTGGACTGCCCCACCACTTGTTTTTCCTGTCCAGCTCTGTTTGTTTCCCTTTTGGAATTATTAGCAACAAAACTCCCCCCCACCATACCCACCATACCCACTGCAGCCACACACAGGCCCTGTGCCCTACCTGGAACCGCATGTGCTCATGCAGGCCCTACACCTGTGTGGCTGCTGTGAGCTCCACCAGGAATGCCGCTCCAGCCCAGCCCACATGTCACCCCATCATCACTCCACCCTCTGTGCCCCCAGTGGCTCTGGCGGGGCTCTATCCCAATCCAGGGGATCTTCCTGTCTATTCCTCTTCGAAACATGGGCTTCAGGAGGACAAGTCCCCAGTCATACCAGGGGACCAACTTTAGAATAAAACCCCCTTCAGTAAGCTTCCTTGGGGCCAAGCCTCCTTAACGAACCCCTTTGGGCATATGGCCCTTAATGAGAGACATCTGCTCCCCCATGCGGTGTGGCCCTGGCTTAGGGGGCAACACGTTTTACCTAGAGTCTCCCCATCTAGGGACAATGAATTATGAGGTGACAAAGCACCAAGCACTCAATACACCCAGGCCAGCCTGTTGGGCTACAGAACACAAGGCCCCTTTGGGCTGGAGTCGCTCATTCAGGGTGTGGGCTTCTGACAGCCTCCAGGGGCGGAAATGAACCTCTGCCGTGGGGCGGGGGTGATTGGGGGGTACGGGCATTTGCTGGACAGATCAAAGGTATAAATATTTGGTTGGCTGAAAAGCAAAGGCTGACAAAAGGCTTCAGGCAACCTGCTGGGAACAGGGTTTGCATTCAGGCCAACTGTGCCCTGACAAACGCTCCCACCTTCAAACGTTCCTCTGAAAGGGGCCTGTTCTACGGGCCCCTCAGCCGAGCTAGGGAAAGCAGAAGAAAAGGAGACTGTAGCGTGTTTAATATTGTCTGACAAGTAACATGTACATAACAGCAGCCCACTACCCTACAATGTCTTAAAAATGAATAAAACAGGGCAGCCCGGGTGGCTCAGCGGTTTAGTGCTGCCTGCAGCCCAGGGCCTGATCCTGGAGACCCAGGATCGAGTCCCACGTTGGGCTCCCTGCATGGAGCCTGCTTCTCCCTCTGCCTGTGTCTCTGCCTCTTTCTCTCTCTGTGTCTCTCATGAATAAATAAATAAAATCTTAAAAAAAAAAAAAAGAAAATGAATAAAACAAGTGGTAGTGTGGACTTAGGGCCGAGAAACACCAGAAGGTTTTGTTTGACCTTCAAATCCCACTATCCGGGCAGCTGACAATGGCTTTTTTTATTTGGCTCCCCAGTTTTTTGGGGAAAAATGACATGTAAAAGTGGAGCACCCTGCTCTAGAAGTGGGACCCGGGCTCGGGGACCTCCAGGACATGCCCCAGAGGGCAACCGCTGCCCCAACCGCTTTAGCATTTGGGCTCAGGAGCCG
This sequence comes from Nyctereutes procyonoides, assembly GCF_905146905.1. Taxonomy (NCBI): domain Eukaryota; kingdom Metazoa; phylum Chordata; class Mammalia; order Carnivora; family Canidae; genus Nyctereutes; species Nyctereutes procyonoides. The sequence goes on from NW_026575046.1 coordinate 66,614,586, forward strand.
TTGCCATGGCTGCTGCATCTCTGGCCAGCACAGGGCTTATGACCTGAGCCACTGTCAACATTTACTCCATCCTCGTCCACTGACTCGGGAGAGGCTGAGTGGGATCGTGGGGGGAGCACTGGACAGGGAGTCAGGGGTCCTGACAGTTGCGGTGTGACCCTGGGTGAGTCCTTTCCCCTCCCTGAGCCTCTGCTTCCTCATCTGGAAAATGAAGAGGGGATCAAGAGGCCTTGAAAGCCTCCTCTGGCCACAGCTGTCTGCACCCGGGCCAAAGTCAGGGTGATATGTGGAAATGACGCTGAGCTGAACTCATCATTGGAGGTTTTCATAACACAAGGATTATTTGTGCTAACAGGAAACCCGGCTGCCAGAGCTGAGGCAGCCTGCAAAGATTACTGTTATCATTGTCGCCCCGGTCATTGTTGTTGTTTCTCAGGCTCTGAAGGAAGGGCAAGGCCTACACGCTGAAAAAGGAATGCCAGGCCTGGCGGATGGCTTGAATGCACGTATCCCCTGGGTCCCCTCCAAAAGCCCCCCGCCTGGGCCTCTGCCCCACTGAGCAGGGGAGGCCGATGGAAGGCGAGCGCAGCCCCCGCCACACTCAGTGGCCCTCCCTCTAGCCAGCCTGAGGATGCCGGGGAAGGAAAATAAAACCAGCCCCCAGACCAGCCCTCCCCGGCTGTGCTCAGGAGGAGCAGCAGTGAGGTGATGTCTGGCTTTCATTCCGTATCATAAATAAGTTATGAACCCAGGGCAGACGGCACGGCACAGCCGGGGGAAGATGAAGGAGGTGAAACTCTGCAAGACCAGACCACCTTGAGGACCGGGAAACTACCCAGGGCCCAGAGCCTGCACCCGCTCAGAGAGACAGGCTCCCTGACGGGACAGGGCCCTCCAGGAAACAAGAAAAGCGTCGGAACAGGTGACCAGAGGTCTGGAAACAAACCCACTGTGCCTGCCTCAGTTTCCGTATTTTCCAAGAGATCAACGATAGTGATAAAGGCCACCATTTACTGTTCCAGGCACTCTGGCAGCACGCGTGGTGCCAAGGAATAAAGCTACAAGGTAGGGCCCCCCACTTTACAGATGTGGGAACTGAGGCTCAGAGGGGTCACGTGACTTGCCATGAGTCAGTGTGGGAGAACGAAGGCAAAGCTGGCAGCAGTCATCCTGGCCCCCTCCACTTGCCTCTTTGCAGGGGGCTCGGCCTCCTCCTATCCCCAGAGGTGGCATCCAGCCCCCACCCTCGGAAAATCTGGCCTGGCCGTGTGGCTCACGGGACACAGAGAAGCAACATCACACAACTTGCCAGACTGGGCCCCCGAAGGGGTTCCAGCAGGTTCCACCACGCTGCCTGGGGCGCCGGCCTAACCCGGCCACGTGCAACACCCGCCTTGCCCACTGGAGTCAGGGCGCGGGCGGGGGCTGCCTGGCCAGCAGACATCCCCGGATGTGGGGGTGAGGCCCGCTCGGGCCTTCCAGGCCAGTCCCCCCTCCAGCGGCATGGTCCAGCCCCTCGGTTTCCCCACGCCGTCTCTCTGCCCAGCAAAACCCGGGCTGCCCGCCCCCAGGGAGCTGGCTGCGGCCCAGGCACCCCCGGCCGACCTCCGGCCTCCACCTCGGCGGCCCCCAGGCCCTCACAGCCACAGCCAGGAACGGGCCGCAGGGGCTGCACTCCAAGCACGAGGGCTGCCGGCCACTTCCCGGCCCAAGACCCAAGTCAGCCTCCTGAGGGACCCCCCCCGACAGACAATTTCTTGCTTTCATTCCACAAACATCAATTCGGAAGAGCAGACTGAAGAGCAAGCGTGAGCAGGCAGGCTTGTCCTGTACCCCGGGACAGGGAGTGAGCTCTGGTGACAGAAGAGATGAGGAGACCGCAGAGAGTGGGGAGGCTGATGGGCTTGAGGCCACACACCTACTGGGCCCCTGCAGCGGGGTTGTGAGGACCACAGCGGGGGGATGCACACTCAGGGGAGAGCGTGCCACAGCTGACCGGCATGTCTGCCAGGCGTGCAGGGGGGCATATGGCAGTGTGCGTGCCATTCTTGTCATCACTGGCCTGGGGCAGATGAACAGTCAGCCACAGAGAGAATGACACAGATGCACTGTCCCTCCTCATCTACTGGGCAGAGAAGATGCAAATGACCTTGGAAGCAAGTCGTCCACATTCCCTCACCAGGTCTGCTCGCCCAGCAGCCACCCAGAGCCCACCCTGAGGCAGGCCTGGGGCCTAAGGACACACACCACCCTTTGGGACAGACCACACCCCCTTGGGGAACCCAGTGGGACCGTTCCCGGTGGGAATGCAAACCAGGGTCAGGAGCAGGGTGCAGCCTTCGAAAAACTAACAGGCCTGGTGGGGTCAGGACAGGGACAAGACCTCTCTTGAGGGGGATGGGGGGTTGTCAAGCTGACTAATAGGGTACTCTTGACTTCCTCTTCTTTCCCACCATCCATCCCCTCAGACCCACCAGACTCAACCAATAACCTCACACCATTCCACAGCAACAGCAGAAGCACATCAAGTACCAGGCTAACAGGCCCCTTGCACACAGGACAACTCTACGGAGTGATCTCCATTACAATCCCCACTTCACAGACGAGGAAACCGAGGCACAGAGAGGCCCAGTAACTGTCCAGGGCCACACAGCATGTAAAAGCCAGAGCTGGGGCGTCAACCCAGCTATCTGGTTGCAGGGGCCATGCTCTCATCCCCTCACAAACTGCCCCACTGGCAACCCAATGCCTCCAGCTAATCATCCTGCTGTGTCGGGCCCACGCATTATATGAAATAGAACACTGCTGAAAAATCATTATTTCTAATTTCTCTTTCAAATACTCTGAGATCTTGCAAAGCAAGACTGGCACTTCCTTTAAACAGGGCACGTCCTCTCCAGTTTGCCCCAGCCTCACGCCCCCTACTATGCCCGGCCCTTTCTCTCTCTCCCGTTACTCCCTGAAGTCACGACCTTCTGTGCCTCGTGAGCCCCACCCAATGCTCCACACTTAGATAAATGAAAAGATGTACGCTGGTCTCTGGTTTCTGGGAACCGGGTGCCTGAGATGGGGGATGCATCAAGCGGAGGGCAGGGGAAGGCCCTGTGGGAGGGGTGAAGGGCAGGAGCAAAGGTGGGGGGCTGCCAAGGGAGGTGTGAACACATCAGCTTGACTGGGGTGGGGGTGGGGGGCTGCAGAGCAGAAGCCACCGTCCAGGCTGGACAGACTGGGGGAGCAAGGAGGTGAGACCAGGCCACCTCTGTCCCTCCCAGGGCTGTCAGCACAGCTGTGTGAAGGCAGGCAGCCCACAGGCCAAGATGGATCAAGACAGGCCAGCCGGGTGGCTGGATGAAGGTACCTCGGGACTCTAGGCCTCACACTCCACATCCCCAGGGCAGGGGCGGACAGCTGGGCAGACCCGGGGGCTTCCCAAGGAGCTGCCAAGCCAACCCATGCCCCAGCCAGCAAGGAGCAGCCCCCAGAGCAAGAACAGGTGCTGACAGGAACACCAGTGAGCCACCGGATACCTGCGACAGCATCCTTGCACGGGCATCCTCCCCCAATACTAACGTACCTCTAGCTTGCAAACCTCCCGTGGTTCCCTGTGGCCGCAAAGGCAAGTCTAAGCTCCACGGGGAGGCAGAGGTTTTTCCAAACTACATTTTCCCTACTCCCCCTCTCCCATGGAGAGCTGGGATGACTTGCCATTTCCTGATTCCTTCGAAGACACAGGATTTCCTTCCCTGCAGAACGCCTCCAGTTTCTACCTCTTGGCTTTACAAACTCCTGTCGCAGCTTTAAAATGCGGTCCCAATGTCCTCTACCTGGGAAACCTCCCCGGGGCACCCCTCCTTCTCAATCTTCACCTCCAGGCCACCCACCCAGTGCATCATGCTTCACTACATTCCCACAAAACACTCAAATGCAGTGTGGCCTGTCCTGCTTTGTTCATACTGCCCACCGTGCACGCCTGCCTTCTCTTTAAACTGTGCTTCTGGAGTACACGGAGGCACGGCTGATTTCATCCCGGCACCCCCAGGACCTGGTCAAGGGCTGGGCTCTGGGCAGGGGCCCACAGATTGTTAACATAATGCTCCACTGAGCCTCTCAGTATCCCTGTCCTGGAAGGCATGTGGGGTTAGATCAGATCGGTCGTGATGCTTACACGTCCATGCGTGGAGCAATCGGCCAATCAGACTGAGAAGATTGCCAAGGCAGAGGGGAGGCAAGGGCTTGGCCAGCCCGGGGACCAGAGACGGCCTCAGACCCGCGCCAGAGAACAGTGCTCATCTACATACTGTTTCAATACAACGGACTCCAACAATATTTACAGTGTTTTCCACTATTAATAATAACTATAATTACTGGAGTAATTTACTGTAGAGAAGTAATAAATGTTAGTATTAAGAACCACGGAGACCCCACCATATACCAGACCCTGTACCTTTTTTTTTTACATTCTCTTACCTAATCCTCCGAATAATCCCACAGGTAGTTGCTCTTCCCCCCCACCTCCTTAAAGATGAGGCATCTAAGCACAGAGGGATTTAGAAACTCATTCAACGTCATGCAGCTAGTCTGGACCTGAGGAAAGAGACCCCACAGTCTCCGCCACCCTAGACTGTGTCCCTGTAATTACTAACACCACCTCTCTCAGGCCCTACTGCTGGCCAGCCACATTTTGTAACAGCTTTATTGAAGTGCAATTCATATACCATACAATTCACCCATTTAAAGTGTAGAAATTAATGGCATTTAGTAAACGCACAGAGCCGTGCAACCACCACCACAATCAGGACATTTCATCACCCCATAATGAAAGCTGGAACCCTGTTACCATCCGTCCCCATCCGCCCCCTCCCCTGCTATAATCCCATTCCGCAGACAAAGGACTGAGGCTCAGAGAGCTGGTGTGATTGGTACAACAGGCAGGGGTAAGAAGGAGGGCTGGGACTCAGACCCCCCCCCTGCCCCTCCTCACACAGCCTGCCAGGGGTCTACTCTGTAACCCGTTAAATATGCAGGATCTGCAGAGGGTGGAAAATAGAACCAGATGGTGACAAAGCTTACACGTGCCTTCTGCTTCCACATCAGGCCTGTGACTCACGGAGTCGCTGAAGGCAAAAGGGGGGATGCACAGCACAGCCAAGTCCCCATCGCCCTAGTGCAGGGGCAGTGAGGCCCGGGACCCAGAGAGGCAGAAATGGCAGTTGGCCAGAGCCTTTCAAGCAGTCTGGGCTCTAGATTGTACATGGGGTCTCTACTCTGCTGGCCCCATTCCTGTGCCCCACAATCTCTCCTGGACCTACAAAGAACTGGCCCCGACCCCAGGGCTCCATGTTCCTCCCAGGAATTCAGAGCATGGCTAACGGAGGTCCGTTCTATACTTGGCCCCCAGCCGACAGGCCCTCAGAGGCTGGAGGTCACAGCAGTGTCGGAGGAACCACCTCACTGATTGGCTGGGCTCCCCGAGAAAGGCTCTGGACAGCGGTCTATCAGGTTGCTGCTGCTGCCTGGGCACATTCCCAGTGGGGGACCCTACGGTCTGACAGCTGCCCCTGGCCCCGAGGGAAAACACCCTGCAGGTAGAACATGGCCTCCCCACATCTCTTATTCTCTTCCCCCAAACATTCTCAAGCCTACCCTGGGTCAGTCATTCTTCCTGCTGGCCAAAGGCCCAGCACTTTCTTTCATGTTTATAATGTTTTAACAGTCTTGAGCCAATGCCACCTCCTTCGGGGAGCCTTCCTAGATGCCCTAACCAAAAATTGGTCCTCCTGCAGCCTCACACAGGATTGTAATGTGTCTGCTTTTACATATGGGTCCCCATTATCCTACAAACTCATCCAAGGCAGAGGTCCTGGCTTCCTCATCCCTAAGTCGTTCGTGACCCCCCTCCCCACCGCTGTGCCACAGCAGGCCCTTCAGAAGAACAGGTGGGAAGTGAGGTGAAGTACCCAATCCTCAGTGTTAGCATGAATTAACCCCAGTGCACAGAACCCTCCCAGTGTCTGTCCCAGTGCCCATGGCTGAGTGACTATGGGATGGCAGGAGATGGCTGCCCCCCCACTGTAGGTTCCAGTTGGAAATGAGGATCAAGCCCCCAGTTTTGACATGGCGCTTCTCACCAGAGTAGCTAAGATCCAAATGGCTGCAGTCTGTCCACACAAAGAGGTCTTTGTTCAAGACCTCACAGTTGGAAGATTTGCTCGGCCATGAGGGCCATGCTCAGGGCTGATGTCTTTCCTCGCTGTACCTGCAATGCAACCCTGGTCTGGCACAGAGCAAATCCTAGGACCAGCCAGGGAGGGGGGTGTCAGCTATAGGTTTAGAGGGGTCTGGCTTCAAACTCCTTCAGCAAGGCCTGCCCGTGTCACAAAAGCACCAATGCTAGAGCTGGAAGGGGCTCTGAGCCAATCCATTCCAGCCTCTGAGATGTACCCAGGAGGCAAGTGGAGCCCAGAGAAGGCAGGCAGCTTGCTCAGGGTCACACAGCCATGTGCCTCCGACTCCCAGCTAACAGGCTGCCCCACTTCCACTCTGGGCTCCCTCTCTTATCCTGCCCTTCTCTCAAGGTCAGGCCAAGGCCCGCCTTCCCAGTGTGTCTCCTGGGATGATCCCCTCCAGCTCTCACTCAGGCTTCCCTCTGCCCAGGATACCCTCCCCACCCTCTGGCCCCAGCAAACTTCCACTCACCCTTCAAGGGCCAGTTCAAATATCACCTTCTCTGGCACCAAAGACAACATTCACTTCCATCGACAGTACCATCCCAACCATGCTTCAGAAAACCAAAAAGTTAATGCTGAAATTACTAGAAGGGTTTCTCCTGCTTGGCACCCAAGTTCCTTGAGGTCAGGGACGGGTCTCTGCAAAGCAGGGTAAAGGCAACATCTGCATACACACCACATGCAACTGAAGGGCTTTACAAACTATAAGGTCCTATGCTACCATAAGCTGTTTGCATTATCTTCAGATATCCCTGCCATGGCTCAGTTTCCTGCACGTGACCCACCAGGGGCTGGGCCTGCAGTGGGAAGGGCTCCCTGTTGCTACTAGTCTGTGTGTCACTTTTTTTTTTTTTTAAGATTTTCCATTTTTTAATTTGAGAGAGAGCGCACGTAAGTGAGAACATGAGCAGGGGGTAGGGGCAGAGGGAGAGGGAGAAGCAGACTCCCCGCTGAGCAGGAGCCTGACGCAGGGCTCAGTCCCTGGACCCTGAGATCATGACCTGAGCCAAAGGCAGTAGCTTAATCGACTGAGCCACCCAGGCGCCCCTCTATATGTCACGTTCATTTTCTTAATCTCCCTGAGGGCCTTGCCCATCACCAATGGTCAGTACATATTTTTTTAAGAAAGAATAACTTCGGGACTTGAGGTACTGAGGAAATTGTGGTTAAAATCCAAAGACCACATACAGATAGGGAGTTAAATCTTATCAGAGATGCATTGTGGCCCATGTATCCAAAGATGGCTCAGCTAAGTCACTATGAACAGCCCCTTGCTCTCATGGGACAGGGTAGCTTTCCAGAATGGGATGGAAACGAGGAAATCCCTGCCCCGGGGAGGTCTCTGCGCTGGGCTGTGGCTAGGCACTGGCTCAGGAGACAGCCACGAGCAGAAACGGTGGCCTGGTGGCAAGCAAAGACTGTGGACAGTTACATGGTAATGGTGTTGCTCATCCACTGACCCCTTTGCTGGGGCCCCGGTGTACTTTTACAGCGGTAGCAGAAGAAGTGGGAGATGCAGGCCTGTCACTGAATGGCCGACAGCCTCAGGGGCTGAGGGCTGTGGGAGTTCACCATGTAATTCAGTCAAGCCACTGACCTGCACCAGGACTTTCTGTCTCTCTGCCTGCACGGACACTGGATCCCTGGGTGACTACAAGCAGCCCTTGGATTTTCAACCCAAACTGTGGCCACAGAACAGCACTAGCCAGCAGGCTTCGGCCGCACAAACCCGCTGATCCAGGGCAGGTGGCAGGCAGCCAAGGCTTGCACTGGAGTCAGGACAAGGCCTCAGGACAACCTGGGTTTCTCAAAGTCTGCCTCACAGAACCCTTCTGTTCCAGGTAATTCCAGCATCCGCTCCACTTTGAGAACCAACCACTGCCAAGACCATTCCTCTCAACAGGGCCTCTATCACCTCCAGTGAGACACAAACCGCTTCTTTGGAAAGCAAAAGATGTATTCTTTTCATATATGTATCAAGGGCAGATACACATACAATTTATAAACAGATGTGCAGCACATCTGTGGTATTAAAATTTCATGGAGGAAGGCAGTTAGAGAGAAAAAAATGGCTAAAAAGACTCCTCAGGGGTGGCGGTGATAATGAAAAAAAGATCAAGAAGCACTGGCCCAGACAAAGGTAGTGTGACATTCAGCAGGAAGACACCTGACAAGGATGGGAAGACAGTGAGAAGTGCTTGCAGCCCTGCTAGTAAAGAAAGACCCCCTCTCCCATCCCCAATCTGACTCATCCCTCACTTATGGCCAAACCACAGAACAAGGGGGTCCTTGTGGCTGAGGTCCCGGGACACATCACCTCATCCCTGACAAAGTAAAGGCCAGAATGCCCATCAGGGTCCTGGGACCATCACACAGGCTCACAAAGGCCTGAAACATGGGGGGATGGAGTCACACCCCAGCACAAGTCAAGCTGCAGATGGGGGGGCCACCCCTGGCTTTCTGGTTTGCAATAGGTAGCCAATGAGCAGGGCGTTCTAAGCTTCGGAGGAAGAAACAGGTCCTGAGAAAGGGAATCACAGGGCAGAGCACTGGGAAAGAGCAGGCTGGCCTTAGGACCAGAGACAGTGGGGGATGAGAAGGACGTAACAGTAAGAATCATAACAGCAGGGGCACCTGGCTGGCTCAGTGAGTGAAGCCTCTGCCTTCAGCTCAGGTCATAATCTCAGGGTCCTGGGATTGAGCCCCGTGTCGGGCTCCCTGCTCAGCAGGGAGTCTACTTTTCCCTCTCCCTCTGCCCCTCTCCCTCGCTCATGCCCATGCTCACTGTCTCAAATAAATAAATCAGTAAGTCCTTAAAAAAAAAAAGAATCATAACAGCAGCTCATGCCCACAGAGCCTTGACCCCATGCCAGGCAGGTGCCAACCACCAACCATCTGCCCGGTAGGGTAAGGTAGGTCCTATTATCATCACTACCACATCAGCTTCATGAGGGCAAGGACCACGTGTACCCACACCCTGTGGCGGCCCCCAGAGCCTGAACAGCGCTGAGCATAGGGGACACACCAAGTAAGTACGTGCATTATGAATAAATCCTCGCTTCACGGATAAGGGAGAGCAGTGCAGAGAAGGTGAGTAATATCTCCGAAGCCTCACGGCCAGCAAGTGGCACAGCCAGGACTGAACCCGAGCAGAGCCTGCCCTCCTTACTCCTGCATGTGCCTGGGCTCAGAGAAGCGCCCTCGGCAAGCTGTAGTTCCCCTGTGTCCATGGATGGTGAGGGAAGGAACAAGGCACCATCCTAACCAGGCCCTGCACACCTGCTAAGTGTGAACCTTGTGGCCAGTGGGGTATGCAGAGCTCATGGAGGCAATGAAGCCCGTGGCCCAAACCACACATTGTGCCCCTAGGAGTCCCAAATACAGGGGAGTCCAGGAGAAAATAGTCGGATGGGTTCAGGTAGCCTGGGCAGGGGGCAAAAGGAAGCTTGACGAAAGGCTTGTCCCTTACCAATCCGTCGCAGTTGCTGATGGCGACAGCTGCCCCCAGCATGCCCATGACATCCCCGGTGTAGACACACTCCCGCCGCAAGGGCTGACGGAATAGCTCCCGAAAGTCCTCCTGCCACTCCACCGAGGCTCCGGGCACGACCAGCCGGCGGTTGGGCCGCAGGCGCAAATGCAGTTCCTCCCCAAACACGGTAACGTTGAAATAGAGGGAGGAGCGCCCCACCCGGCCGGGCTGCAGGCTCGCTCCTGGGCGCTGGAGGCTGCGGGCCACCCGGAGTTGACCGGAGGGCGACTGTGCTGCCGGCGGCCCCTCCACTACCGCACTCCCCGTGGAGGCTGCCGCTGGCCTGGACAGCACGTGGGAGAGGAAGCGTCCCCGAAAATCTGTGCTGCATGGCACTGTCACACCATAGTCACTGAGCTTTCTGGAGAAACGTGGTTCTGCTGGAAGTAAACAAGGAGTTTTATCAACGTAGCCTGTGCAAAGGTAAGCCAGGGGTGGGGTGAGGTGGGATGGGGTGGGGTGGGATGGGGGGCAATTGTACGGGGGCGAGGGAGTGCTCTGCAGCCCTGAGCGTCACCTTGGAGGGGCCCCTTAGCCCAAGTTCATCCAATACTCATCCAGAGCTTCTGGATCTCTGCACTTGGATGAATGGGGTCCAAGTTCTCTGTGGACAAAACTTGCTCCCTGTAGTCCCCAAGGCCCTGTTAAACTTAACAGAAGAAATGAGGCCAGAGTCCTGTCTGTCACTCAAGCAACGAGCCTTCCAACGTTGGGCACTACCGAGGGATGGGCTCATGTTCCCCGAAAGCCCCCAGGGCACAGAGAGGGATGGCGGGATCTGCCCCAACTCCCTGCGCGCAGCGCGCTGAAGTCACTCGCGAGCCCAGCCTGGGGTAGGGCCCGCCTCGCCAAGCTCTCTGAACACAGCTGGCAAAACAAACACACCTAGAAACCCAGGGGATCCTGGGCACGTGTCAGGGAGAAAGGAGGAGCAGCAGAGGGGAGGGAGGCAATACAGGTTCTATATTCTTCCAAGTTTAGAAAGAAAACTTTTTAAAGTAAACAGAGGCTTGCAGAGATTTCTCCGTGGCCCAGCACCAAGCCCGGTAAATATAGATCTTCAAAAATAAAAGGAGACGCGTGGGGTGACCTGCCCACTCGGACTGAATTAAGTGTGAGGTCACGACCCCGTGCTCCAGGCCGCATGCCAGCAGCGAGGTCCTCGCACAGCTCTCCCTGAGCCCAGCCAGGCCCAGCAGGAATGACACCTCGCTGGCTCCCAGGCGTGGTGATCAGGGACTGGAGTCTGAGGGATTTTCATTTCCGCGTGGCTCGATCTCTCGCCTCCCTGGCCCCTTCATGCTACTGATGAAGCCTAGAAAATGAGGTCTCCTGAAAACCCCCCATGCCCGAGGCAGTTCAGGTGGGGGAGTGCAGACTCTCCACTGGCTCTACTCATTAAGACCCCCCCCCAAGATCTCTGCTACAGAGACCCCACTCCAGTACATGAACGGAGCTCAAACAGGTACCCTGCCTGGAAATGACCAGCCCCACCCCCACCCCACGGACCCCCGGCCACCCCATGCTCACAGCCACAGCAGGTGAGGGTGCGGGGTGTCTGATCAGTGTGTGTGAGAGGAAGAGTGTGTGCACTGAGCTCGAGAATGCTGGAGGAGAGGGCTGTGCGTGTCTTTCCACGCAGGAGCGTGAGTGCCAGGTGCTCCCTGGGGTGCGGGGCAACCACCTGCCAGCTTGATCCTGCGAGGCTGAGACTGTCAGACACGCGCACGCAAGCTGGAGACAGTGAAGACACGGAAAGTAAAAGGCACCCAGGACAGAGCCAGACCAAGAGTGTGCGTGCGTGTGTGAGTGAGGCAGAGAGAGAGAATGCGAAGCAGAGACAGTGCGAAGTACAGAGACAAAGGCCAATGTCCAGCCCCCTGAGAAGAGACTCCCTAGCCCCAAAACCTCTCCCAGGGCTTCTCTCCACCGCTTGTGCCAGAAAGGAAGAGCAGTCGTGGGTCAGCGCTCGCGACGTGGGGGAAGAAACGAGCTCCAGCCCCGGGCGCGCACCGCCTCCCGCCGGCTGCAAGGCTGCCCCGGCTCCTCGGGGCGCCCCCCCCCGGGGGCCAGCCTGACCCCCGCGCCCCCGCGCCCCCGCGCCCCCGCGCGCCCGCCCTGCACGCACCTGGGGTCGGGCTGCCCGCGGCGGCGCAGAGCGCACAGTGCAGGGGCAGCAGGCAGGACAGCAGCGCGCGCAGCCCAGCCATGTGGCCGCGCGGACGCGGGCCGAGGGCGCCCGAGCCGCGAGCCCCGAGGCTGCAGCGCGCCCCGACTGCCGAGCGCCCGCCCCGGCCTCCGCCTGCGCCGCCGCCGCCCGGACCGCGGGCTCCGCGCGCCCCAGGCCCCCGGCGGGAGAGCGGAGCGGCCGACGCGCCAGCGCCCCCCGTGCCGCCTGCCGCCTGCCGCCTGCCGCCTGCCGGTAGGGCCGCCCGCGCCGGGACGCTCCGGGACGCTCCGGGACGCGGCGGGAGCGCCGAGGGGGCGGCGGCGCGGGCCGGGCCGGGCCGGGGGTGGGCTCGCTGGCGGGGCGGGGCGGGGCGGGCGCGGGGCGGGAGGGCGGGCGGGGGGCGCCGCGCGGCCGGGGCGGAGCGCGGGGCCGGGGAGCGCGGCGGGCGCGCGGCCCTGCCGGATCGGAAGTGCCACGCGGAGCCAGCCGCCTGGGCTCCCCCCACCCCACCCCGGGGATGGGGGGGGTCGGGGGGACAGTCCGCAGCCGCCTTCCTCGTCCCCTCCGCTCCCCTCCCTTGACCGCGGGGCTCCCTCTCTAGCCCCTGGGCCCAAGGGGTGTCCAACTCCATGTGGATGGGGAGACAGTGAGCACCTCTCCTCCCCGCAAGAGGGTGCCTCCTTTCTCTCCTCATGGTCTTGACGCCCTCTCGAACCTTTGACGTACCCCCCCATCTAACCTTTGACACACACCCCCTGGATCTACCCATTTCACAGACTACAGCTCTCTGTGCCCCCAAATGCAATGGGTGGCCTGTGTCCTAGTGGAGAGTGGGGCTCGGCAAGGTGAGGAGAGAGCCTGGGCTTGATGCTCACACAACCCTCATTGAAATCCTAGCCCTGAGCCTTCCTTAGAGTGTTAACTATAGCACTTAGTAGGTGTTCAATAAATAAATATCCTCCCCCTCTGGCACCCATAGCCCCTCCACAGCCCAAGGTGGGAAGAAACCAAGAGTCAGAGATGAGAGTGGTTTGCTGGTTTTGCAATGTTCCTGAGACCAGTTCAGTAGTCAGGGCAAATAGCCCAGCTCCTGCCTGACTGTATAAATGTGTTCCTAGCAATTTGCAAATGAACTGTATTTCAAGCAAGCCAGAGGTGGGAATTGGAGAAAGGAGTTTTATGTGTGTGTGTGTGTGTGTGTGTGTATGTGTGTGTGTCTGTGTGTATGTGTGTGTGTGTATGTATGTGTGTGTGTGTATTTTAAAGAACTGTGGAATAAAGAATCTTTGTATAAAGTGCATAAAGACCCCTAATCGTTCTGCTTTTGAGTCCAGACATTTTGTTGTGGGGCCTTCTTAAAGGAGACCAACTTGTGGGTGGAAATTCCCTAACCAGACTTCTCCTGGGAATCCCTGGATCCCCTGAGAGAGGCCTTGGCTTCCTGCACTCTTCCCCCATGACGTGAGGCTTCCCAGTCTGCACCCTTGCTGGGCTCTGAATATGTTCCTGTCTTGTGGGCAGAGATTGCTGGATTCCTCATCCCTGTGGCCCCCAGGCCCTGGCCCTGGGCCTTCTGAGAGGCAGTGCTGATAGAGTGAGCAAGCTTTGGAGGGGCAGTGCATTTGTGAAAGCCGGTTCAGAGAGCTGAAGCAGTGTCCCGGGTCACACAGCTCATTTGCAACAGAGCCAGATCAGAATCCAGCGCCTAGTGCTGAGCCAGAAAAAGAGATAAGATTAGGGGTCAGTAGAATACTCTAGGCTGAACTTTGCCAAGTACAGTCTGTGTGACTGAGGGCAAGTCATTTTTCTCTTTGGGCTGCAGCACGTCATCTGCCAAAGGGGAAACCATGAGACTCACAGGAATCCCAGGCAAACTCTGAGGTTCTGTGGAAATGCAGAGCGTATTCTATTCCAAGCAATACCGAGACCATTCAGTTATTTGAAAATGGCACCACCAAACTGATCTATATTAAGTTCAGGAAAAATAGAGTTCCTTTTTCTCCTCTTTCTGGTCCCTTAAGATCTATGAAGTCAGGAGCCAGACTGTGGTTTTGTGTGTAGGGCAGATGGAGCAAGAATGTGAGGGGTGGGGGCACCTGGGTGGCTCAGCGGTTGAGCATCTGCCTTTGGCTCAGGTCCTGATCCTGGAATCCTGGGATCGATTCCCACTTCAGGCTCCCCACAGCCTGCTTCTCCCTCTGCCTATGTCTCTGCCTCTCTCTGTGTGTCTCTCATGAATAAATAAGCAAAATCTTAAAAAAAAAAAAAAATGTAGGGTGGGGGAGGGTGCGGCATGTGTCAGTGGGAATTTGGAGGAGAGACTGTGAAATGACCAGGCTAGAAGTGTCTCCATCTGGCCGTCCACAAATCCCCTAAATGAGCTCAGGATAAAATGACCTCCCTTCCCGAGGTCTCAGTTTTCCCAGCTGCAGTGTGGGGGCCCTGTGGGGACAGAAGAGCCAAGGCCTGTGATTGCTAATTTTCTCCTTTGCCACCCCAGCAGCTTGCCTAGCCCCATCCCAGGGCCCCACCCCGCTCTTCCTGCCTTAGACTTGGTAAGTCAAGAGGGACAAACTGCAGCTGGGACCCCAGCAGCCTGACTCATGAGCGATGGGCTGGGGCCTTCCCTGGAGCCAGTCCTGGCGAGCAGAGAGCAAAACCTCACCCGGGTTCTCTACCCCCACCCCCTTCCCTGGGGCTACGACGGTTGCTTTTGTTGGCAAGTATTGTATGTCCAAGCTCTTTTCTACTGAGGAAGCCTTTGTTAGCAAGAGGGGACAGGGGAGCATAACTCAGAGTCTGGGCAGAAGGTAGAGGAAATGGCTGGGTGGCAGGCCCCATTTCTGGAGGTGCACAGGGCCAAAGCAAAAAAATCTACAGGCATCAGCTGGGGACCCTCCTCGGAAGGCACGCTCTGGCTTCCCCGTCTCCCACCTTGGGATTCTTGCACAATGGAGTATGGCTCAGGTGTTTCTCTTCCTGATGGCCCTCCAACGTTCACCCAACGCTCCTTCTGTCTGATGCCCTGGCAGAGGAGGGGGAGATGCAAACAGTTGGCACTGCACACAGTCAGCAACCCAATGGAAGATGTGACAGGTACACGAGAAAGCCGGAAACCAGGTAAGACGGGAAAGAGAAGCGTGCTCTGGACAAAGGAGCAGTCAGCTGTGAGTGCAACGGGGATTCCAGAAGGAGAGGGGCTCGGGGCAAGTTCAGTGGAAAACCTGTGTCCAAGCCAAAGCCCACAGGCTTCAGAGCGCACCATGGTGTCTGCACAAGGTTCTCCCACCCTCATCCCCTCAGAGGCCACGTAGTTCAGTTTGTCTTCCTTTTTTCTTTCTAAAAGCCTTTCTGTTGAGAAAACTAGAACACACACAGAAAAGTGCCATCTGCTCGTGTTTTTACACAGGTAGACTGAGGCTCCGAGAGCAGAGGTGACTTCCCCGAGGCCACATAGTAGGTTCGTTCGGTGGCAGGATAACACCCCAAGACTCCTGGCTCCTGGCCAGATGATCCCAGGGCATCATCCTGTTGGTTCCTCCCACCCAGGACCTCAGGCCTTTGGCTACTCATCATTGGTTCTCACCTCATTCCTAAGAGAAGAAGAAAGGTTTGGGTCTCTTCCTCCTGACACTTGAGAGCCACAGTCTCACTAACAAGTTTCAGGTCAGTAGTTCTCAAATCAGGGTCACCGGGACCAGCAGAATCAGCATCACTAAAAAAAATAAAAATATATAAAAAAATAAAATTAAAATTAAAAAAAAGAATCAGCATCACTTAGGTGTTTGTTATAAATTTGAATTTTCAGGCTCCACCTGAGGTTCAGCCAGAATCTTGCGGGGGTGGGGCCCTGCAACCTGTGCTTTATCAAATCTTCCAGGGGATTCTAATGCACACTGAAATATGAGAATCACTATTTTAGGCGAAGCTTTCAAAATCAGGGCCAAATTAGGATGAGAACGAACTCACTGAGGATCTGTGACCTGCTCCTCATTAAAGGCTGCCTCCCTCATCTCCTATCCCCAGTCCCTAAAGCCTGGCCTCAAGTCCTATCTGAATCTGGGTCTGGACAGAGCTCCAGGAGCATCCAGAGCAACCAGAGACCATGCCTTATGGTCCTTCTCCACATCACCCTTCTCCGCTCCTCCTCCCCCACCCCCTAACATTCCCTTTGCACATTTCTTGGCGAGTGTCTAGTGACTGTATCTAGGAGACCCGGATGGGTTAAGTTAACCACAGTGATTTGTCATACATTACAGAACAGCTGACACCCCCGAGACCGACTGAACCATGAGATCAGTTAGAAACAATGCTGTTTGTGCCCTGTGTGTAGACACTGTACAGTTGTGGTTACTGCATGTCGAGAGGGGTTCAGGGAGAGGAGGTCTCCTTGTCCTTGTAAGGAGGGATACCAGAAAGTCCAGCTGTCCTTCAGGAATTCTGTTACTGCCATTTCCTTTCCCGAAACTGTAGATTTACAATTGCAAACCAAAGTCCAGTGCAGCCCCTGACATTGGCCCCTTGGAGCTCAAGAGAGGCAGGCAGAAAGCAGAGACCCTCTCCTATTTCCTGGAGCCCCTTGGCTCATGATAAAAGGTCTCAGAGAAATTTGGCCAGGACTCATTGCTCACAAGCCTTTCTTCAAATCCTGGCGTCCTCTTAGATGTCATGGTGGCATCCTGCAGCAAACATGGGCCAGGCCTCCATTCTAGTCCTTTCTCTATATCAGTTGGGTGACATGTAACAAAATCAATTTTAAAATATGGCTTAATTTGTTACTCCACATAATATGGAATACTGAAACACACCTGTGCCTCCCTGATTAATTTAGCAGCCTAACAAAATTATCCAGCACCCATTTTCTTCCCCTTTCCACTCTGCCATGTTTGTGTTTAGTCTTGTCCTCAGGCTTGTCCCCTCTTAATCACAAAATAGCTGCATTAGCGCCAGCCCAATGCATATGTTCACCAAATGCAATGGTGACCAAAGGCAGTGGAAAAGGGAGTTTTTTCTTGTCATCTCTTTTTAAAAATTTATTATTATGCAAATTTTTAGACATACACAAAAGAAGACAGAGTAGCATGAAGCTACCACCTGCCCCCAACATCCCCTACATTTACCCACAACCCAGCTTCCATCGTTGTTAGCACAAGATAGGTCTTGTTTCACTGTTACCCTCTCTCCCTCCATACATCCTGGATTATTTTTTTTAAGGTTTTATTTCTTTATTTGACGCAGAGAGAGAGAGAGCACAAGCAGGGTAGCAGCAGAGGGAGAAGAAGAAGTAGGTTTTCCACTAAACAGGGAGCCGGATGAAGGGCTCAAGTCCAGGGCCCTGGGATCACAACCTGAGCCCAAGGCAGACATTTAGCTGACTGAGCCACCCAGGCACCCCCATCTTGGGTTATTTTAAAGCAATCTCAGACATCACCCATCATTTAGTATCAGTAGCTTTTTTTAAAGATATTTAAAGAGATTAAGACTCTCTCTTCTTTAAACAACAACAGCAACAATAAAAAGCATAATGCCTTTGTCACATCTAACGAAATTAATCACAATTTCTTAAAATGGTCTATATGCACTCACTGTTTAAATTTCTCGGTCACAAAAATTTTTGTTTTCCTTAGTTTAGTTGTAAAGACTTGGTTTGTTCAAATCAGGGTGCAGACAAGTTTCACACAATGTGTTTGGCTGATGTGTCTGAGAAGACTCCTGTAATCTCAGCCATGGGTGGGCAAGGTACACGTGGGGCCAAACCCAGCCCACGGCCTGTTTTTGGACATACACCCAACCACCTTCACTTGTTTATACTTTCTCAGCTTCATTTCATGCTGCAAAGCAGAGTGGAGTTATTTCCATAGAGCCAGAATGAGCTGCAAAGACTGAAATATTTATTACTTAGTCTTTACAAGCAAGGTTTGATGACCCCTGATCCAAACAATTTCCCCTGCTTTTTTTTTCCTTTCCATGTTTTAGGCTGAAGACATTTGTCTCACAGAATTCCACGTTTTCTGGTGTTCCATTTAAAGAGCCAGGTAGAAGCTTCCAGAGGCCCACCTACAACACTGTACCCTCAAGTCTCAATACCCAGAATCCTCCACAGCCAGTGCCTGAAAAGGGCTGAGGCCATCCTCAGAAGCACATGGCTGCTCATGAGATGAACGAAATTGGGTTTCTATTGGGAAGGAGGGAGGGGAGTGAATGGTTAGGTTGGAAACCAAGGTGATGAGCCCAACCTTCCAAAATAAGCCAACTCAGCAAAATGCCTGAGGGGGTTGCATCTCCCTAGGGTGCCTCTAGACCCCCCAGGACACAGATTCTCCTTGCTCCATCTTCCAACTCACCATCAGCATCTAATAAACGCCCCCTCTCCCAGTTCTGTGCCCAACATCAGGGATCCGGAGGGGACCATGGCAGACCAGTCTGTATTCTGAGTGCATGTCTATGAGGGTGTTCTTGGGATGAGGGGAGGTACAGGTGCTGTGAGGGCATGGAGAAGGGATGCCAAGCCCGCGCTTGCACAGTCGGAGGAGGTAGTCAAGGACTGGTGGGGAGGGTGGGGCAGGATCTGACCTCTTCAGGGCTGAAAAGCCCTGTTGAAGACTCTAGTCCATCCAGAAGGTTCTCAGCAGCCCCTGGAAGCTTCTATGAGGGGCTGGGACCAGTGTTAGGCTTCAGAAAGCTTAGTGAGATATAAAACTTGCTATCAGATTCCTCACTCAAGATGACACATGAGCCAATCATGGTCGTATACTGGGGTGTTTAGACCCCATGAGGTGAAATTGTTAGGATATAGTGTGAGGGGTGCTTATAGTAGTATTTTGTCCTTTCAAAGCATGTCACATATATATTTTTTAATACATATATCCTTACGTTATATTTCATATTATATAATATCTATTTTAATATACAATTTATGAACAAACGGGATTGCTAAAAGGGAGGTGGGTGGGGAATGGGGTAACTGGGCAACGGGCATTAAACAGGGCACATGATGTAATGAGCACTGGGCGTTATATACAACTGATGAATCACTGAACTCTACCTCTGAAACTAATAATACACCATATGTTAATTATTTGAATTAAAATTAAAATTTAAAAAAATAACGTACTTACACATTATACATTACATGCTATAAAATATGTAATTAAAAAAATTAAAAAATAAAATATGTAATTATATCATGGTATATAAAATGCATTGCTTATTATATATTTAATATACATTTTTATTTATATATTATTAGTTATTAAATTATATATCAATGGAAAATATAAAGATGTCTATCTGAATTATATTTGACGTATTTCAGAAAGACAATACTCTTGTGGTCTATGTGTTTTCAGCATCATGGGGTACATAGCAGGGTTGCATTCTAATGACGGAACTGAACCTCTGTAATGACACCTTTCTTTCTTCACCCAAAGCCACCTATTGGAGCACTCCATTTTTTAAAAGATTTATTTATTTATTTATTTATTCATTCATTCATTCATTCATTTATGATAGACACACACACAGAGAGAGAGAGAGAGAGAGAGAGAGAGAGAGAGAGAGAGAGGCAGAGACACAGGAGGAGGGAGAAGCAGGCTCCATGCCGGGAGCCCGACGCAGGACTCGATCCTGGGACTCCAGGATCACACCCTGGGCCGAAGGCAGGTGCCAAACCGCTGAGCCACCCAGGGATCCCCCTGGAGCACTCCATTTTTAAACCTGGAAAACGAGACTAGAAATCTACCTCCCATTGAGGATGGATGCACACAATACCAGATATATATCTGGAAGTCCTTTAAGAGCTGGGGCAGAGGAGGCATAATATTATTGGCATTTTGCTTCCTTCTTAGCCCTTAAAACTGGATGCCCTGAGTGATTGAAAGGCCTCCCCATCTGCCACAGGTGGGTTGGAGGTGAACTGACATTTGCTCATTTCCAGGATGACCCGGCCTCCTTCAAATGGGGATGGGCTACAGGGGGATCACAAGCACCCACACTTTGATGTGGGATCCCTGCTTTCCATCAGCACAGAACTTTCACAAGCCCTAGCCTCAAAGTCATCATGGGTTGATCATTGTCTTGTGTCCTCCAAAGGAGGGCAAGGCCTTTATTGAGCACCGACTATGTACTGGTTGCTGTTGCAAGCACCACACAGGGTCCAGGAAACACCTGCTCTTCCAGTTCTGCTCTCCATGTACAAACCCTGAACCCAGATCAGGTGACCTGGATGCATGCTCACTTGTGATTCCAGTGGTGAAGGTGAGGCTCTGTATCATGTCTAGCATTTGCCCAGCGAGAGAAAACCCTCAGCAGGGACGTTGGGAGGCCAGAGATCTGGTCAAAACTCTGCTGCTAACTGGCTGGGGAGCTCTGGCCCTGCACCATCAGCTCATGGATGAGATCACCTCGGCGGGGGGCCTCTGAGCTACCCAACACCCACCCATGACTCAGCCTGCAGAGCTTTGCACTCAGGCTCTTTCCTGAGCCGGGGTGGGGGTGGCTTTTCCCCCCACCTCCACCTGCAAGCTGGGACTCTTCCTTCGGGTCCTTTGTCAGCAGGCACCTCATCCCTGAACCCATCAAGACACATACTTCCCAGTGAAGCATTTCTTATCAATTGTCTTAAGGGCCCGGCTCAGGTGCCATCTCACCAAGGCATGGCTCACAGTAGGTGCTCAATAAAAGTGTACCATATTGACTAGCATTGGGGTCCCCTCCCTCAGCCCTCCACACTGGGTGAGCAGTGCTCTCCAGAGGGCTAGATCATTCTTCTAACGGTTTGAACCCCTCCCCATGAAGGCTGTGAGGTAACAAAGGATAGAGGCCTTCAGAGATACTCAGGCCTTCAGAACTAAGGGAGGCTTGATTCACATCACCTCACCCAACAGCTGATGGTGACACCCTCGCGGCCACCATTAGTCACCCACCCGCCACAGGCACTTTTGTTCTTTTTATAACTCCGGGCAGCTGAGGCCAGCCGGGCCCTACACCTGCCCTAACGTTTATGCTCCACAGGCCTCCAGGATATGTTTTTTGGCAAGGCCTCCAGATCAATTAGCCAAGTCTGTGCTGAGAAGTTGGGAGGTTTGTGGGATGGGAACCGGGTCAGAAATCCCTCCCAGTCACCAAAGAGCTACTTAGGGCCAGTGGAGCTGAGCCTTGGGCGGAGGGGTGCCAAGAGCTGCGGGAAGACCAGGTCACGGAGAGAGCAAAATGCACGGAGAATGGAAAGCGCAGGGTAAAGGTCCAAATCCGGAGCGAGCTAAAAAAACACGTAGATTGCATGTTACCAGCTGTGTGCTTTCCCGAGTCGGCTCCAGCTGGCCAAGAGGAAGCTTCCTCCCACCCGGCCGCAGCTGACCTCCACCGAACGTTCCAAATAGGTCCACATACCTCTCCAGCCCTGTGGCCCAGAGAGCAGCAGCTGAGAGGTGAGCCCTCCCAGGAGGCAGCCACAGCCAGTGACCTCATTGCTCACTACTGAGCTGGGGCACCAGGGGGAGGCAGTAGGTGGGGCCCTCCATCCGTCCCTGGGGACTGGCTTTTGGAAGGTGCACCCCTATCAAAGGGCAAATGGCCCAGAAAGCCAAACACAAGCCCCAGATTAGCGCCAAGGCTACACAGGTTTATCAGTCCCCTGAAGAAATGTCACTAGCTGCCGCCCATCATATGCTGGGGTGTCAAACAGCCCTGTGGCAGCCTGGGCTCAGACTGGATCTGCCCAGAGCTGTCAGCTGTCAGCTCCGGGGACTCCTTGGCGCTTCCTCCTCCTCCCAGCCAAAGTGACATTCAGGCCAATTGCTTCCCTCCTACCTCCAGCCCTACAGCCTCAATAACAGGAAGGACAGTGAGCACGGCTCGCTCCTCAATCCTCCGTCACCACTTGGGTGACACCATCCATGGGGTTCTTCTATCCCTCATCGTGGCCCCCACAGGGCTCTTGCTCTTCCCACTTCCAGAAAGCCATGACTGTGCAGCACCCAACCTCATCACCAGAACCGTAAAGAGCCGTGCAGGTGGGAGATGTTACCCTCCTTGTAGGCTTGCCCTGGTTCCCAGAGGAAGACACTAAACGCCTGGGTCAGAGGCCAAGGACTGAGTTGTTCACAGCACAGAGGGCAGTGGGAGATTCTTGTTCACTCACGCCAAGTCCCGCGGGGCCCGGTTGGAGGTGGGCCCTGGTGGCTGCTGGGCCCGCAGTGCATATGCGTCACAGGGGAGGAACCCCAAGTTTAGGAAATGCCCATCTTATAAGGGAGCTGCTAGCAAACGGCCCTGCCCTGGAGAGAGGCAAGATCACTACCGGCCAGGGCCATCTGCTATGCCCTCAAAAAAGTAGTCCAGAACCAAAGCTATTCAGGAGACAAGCAGAGACTCCTTAGAATCATGTCCCAACAGATTCTATGGAAGGGACGCAAGCCTGTGAGCTGAGCAGAGAGGCCCCCCCATCTCCTTATGTGCAAGAGCAGTGGGAGCTACATCCCGTTCTCTCTTGGCTGAGCCCCATCTCAGACCAGAGCATTGAGAAGCAGAGTCTGATACATCCAGGGGAAGGCTGGTGGGAGCACCAGGTACCTGGGGTCCGAGAGGGGGAAGGAGGCCGCAGAAGGGGCATCGAACTGTTAAGGGAGCCCAGCCTCTGACTTAGATGACCCGTTTGTGTGCACTCCCGAAGGACCCCTTGGGACTTCCTTCCCTGCTTCACCCACATGACTTCCCTGGTTCTGGCAAAAGAGAAGGCCCCTGGGGACTCCGGAGCTCATCCTGCTGGTAGGAACTTGAGGGCTCCTTGGATTTATCCCAGAGATTACAGCCTCGGGCTCAGCAGCAGACTGGCCCAGGCTCAAGCCCAGTGCTGCCTCAGACCTGGTGCAAGTCACATCACCTCTCCAGTGCCTTGCTTTCCTTCCATGTAAAATTAAAAGAACAGAGCTACCTACTCATGAGAGATCTTATAAAGATTAACCCTCCAATCCACAGGAAGTGCTAGGCTATCATGAAGTAGCAGCACCAGGAATGATGACCACCAGGTTCCCAACGATTGTTCTGGTGGGAAAACTAATGGCGGAAAGTGGAGGTGGACCGGCCAAGATCACACTGCAAGAGAACATAAGCTCTGGTATTCCAACCGGGTGCCCTAACCTGCCCCCCGGGATGCCCACACCCACTGGGGCTGCCCAATCCACCAACCCCACCTCCTTCCTTCCACCTCTTCTCTCCTGCCTCAAGCAGCCTGGCACCCTCCACTTTGGGTGCTTGACACCTTGCCGACGGGATTTTGCCCACTGTCCCTGGCTTGTCCCTGTCGAATCCACAATCCAGAAGGGCTTCAGGAAAGTCTGTAATGCTGGCTTGCCACTTATCAGCTTGTGACTTGCAGAACGACCCCGGGTGAGCCTCAGTTTCCTCATATGTAAAATAGGAAAAATCACAGAGCTGGTTTATGGGACCGTGGTGAGGACGCCTAGATGCAAGGTACATGGCAGATGCCTGGCATATAATAAGGACTCAACGAATATCAGCTTTGTGTTATTATTAGCCTTCAGTATTATTATTATTAGTATTATTAGTTATTAGTATTATTAGTATTATTAGTATTATTATTCTAAATGAAGGCACCCAGATCTGGAGGCTCTGTGGATTCTGTGTCCCAAATGAGAGCAGGTGAAAGGGTGCTGACCATGATTAAGTGGCTCATACACATGCCTCTGTCAGAAAGGCCTGGAAGCAGAGCTAGTACATGATGCCACAAAGGTGGAAGGACACGGCAACCACCGGCTAGACTCAGTTGTCTGGGGTCCCTCTGGGGTACTTCACCAAAGTGAGAAGATGACAACAACGTGTGCAGCCATCTGTCAGAGGGCCCCACCAGGCTCTCTCACGCTCACAATGACCCCACGTGATTTGTCAGGCAGGTGGGGATCAATACTCCTATTTACAGATGTGGAAATGGAGGCTCTGGCCCATGGTTTCACAGATCCAGAGCTAGAACCCATTCAGCAGAGTGCCCAAGGTCCCACGGAGGCAGGTGCCACAGTGGGGCCAGAGCCAGGTGGCTCTGCAGCATCTAGAGGGCCTCTGTCCTACTTCTCACAGATCAGGTTAAGCACCAGCTGGGTACAGGGCTGGGTACATGGCGGGGGTCACCAGCTTGTCCACGCTTGCCCGGGCTTCTCTGGTTTGGGCATTGACAATCCCTGTCCTGGGCACCCTGGGGTGGTTGGTCACACACTTGTGGCCAAGACCCACTGGCTTCAGAACGGGGCCTATTCCCTTCCAGAGCACCCCCGAGCTCCCTCAGTGGAGCCACTCTCAGCTCCTGCTCTGCACCCCATCCCAGCTGCACCGTTGCCTAGGAGACCTCCCCACACAGGAGGTGGAGGTGCTTGAAAGAGGGCTGGGTGTGGCTGAGTCTGTAGCAGGGACGTTGAGGTGAGGAAGAAGGTGAGAAGGAGAACTATTTCTTACCCTCCCTTCTCGTGCGTGCTCCACTCCACGTACACAAGTGTCCCCCGCTCCATCTCTGCAGCTCCATGGCCTCCCTCGTGCTTCTCTTAGGCATCTTCCTCTGGCTGCTGCCCTCCTGCCTGGGTCCTGGTTGGAGGGGGACGGCAAGGATGTGACCAGCTACCAGTGCTTGGGCTCCTTCCTCGGGGACACACAGCACTTCCTGCAGCCTGATGGCCCCTGTGTCCCCTGCCACAATGCCCTGCAGCAGGGTGCCCTTCAGCACCTGCCCCTGGCACTCTCCAGCCACCAGCATTACCTCGCCAGGGCCATATCCAGCTCTCGTGAGGAAGTGTCCCCAGTATTTGGCAGACAACACCCATCATGACTGGCAGGTAGGGCTGGACATGGTCCAGGTGCCAGGGGTCAACGTGACTGTGGCCGTGGGGGGCCCCCACTCCAAGGCAGCCAATGTCAAAGCCCCAAAGATGTGCCAGGACCGGTACAACTTCAACACAAACTTGGTGGCATATCACTTCCACAGGTTGTCAGGCACGGGGGCAAGGCCTGCCGGGTGGCTGGGGAGGGCAGGTGAAGCGCTCAGTGTGGTGTCTGCTCCCAGTAGGTGCTCCAAACGGTCGTTTCTGATTTAACCTTTTATCCCCCAATATCTACAGTATGCACCCTCCCCTCACTGCCAGCTCCCCTGCCTCCAAGATTCTGCACCCTGTAGATGCATGACTCCTAATTGGTGCTCTTCCCAAATTGGACATTTATCCATTAGGTGACACAGAGGCATGGGAGGTGGTTGGACAGGGGCTATGTACAGGTCCTGGGAGAGATGGGGAGGTCTGGCCCCAGGCGCCAGCTGCAGGTTTAGGAAAGGGCAGACTCTCTGAGAAGAAGCTGGGTGAATATACTAGACGGTTCCTATCAGTCAGGGGAGAGGCCAGGAGGAGTGGGGGGGAGCACATAAAGATGACCCCACTGGTTTTTGCCTTGGTGACTGGGGGCCGGTGGGAAGCATCCCCTGAAATGGAGAAGGGAAGTTCAGGAGGGAGAGGATAGAGCTCCTTTGGAACAAGGTGAATGCGAAGTTTCTGGGACAACCAAGGGAACCCACCCCCCACCCCCAGCCTGCAGTGAGCACCCAAGCCTGGCACTCTGGGGCAAGGAGAGATCTGAGAATCATCAGCCTCGGGGTGGCAGCGGAAGCCACAGGGATTGGTGAGCTGACTCTGGGGCAAGCACAGTCAGAAGAGAGGCTTGATGGTGAAATTACCAGGACACTGACTCCTAGTAGCTAGAGGTCTTGTCCTCTGAGTTTTCTGACTCCTGGGCAATTTACTGAGCATCTTACTGGGATAGGATTGATTTTCAACCCCTTTTGCACATAAATCTCCAGCCCCTGTGTCCCAGGGACTTAATTCCCATCCTCAAAATGCATTTGCCCAGTAGGATTCTGGGGCCTTCTGCAAATAGAACTTCCAGTGACTTCCCCTCCTCTCCAAGGTGAATGGATATGCAAATTACATCTCCATCAAGTCCCTTGCCAAACTGTAGTGTTTGGGGCTTTTTGCTTTTATCTTTTAACTTTGGGGGTGAAAAATTTCAAATATATATGAAAGCAAAGAGTATAATAAGCCTCCATGTACCCATAAGCCATCTTTAATAATTAACTTGTAGCTAATCTGCTTCATTCATACACTCCCCACTCCCCTACACACACACGCACACACACACACACACACACACACACACACAGGCACACACAGTGCATCCTCACTGGATTATATTGAGGCAAATTATAAATAGTTCAGTATATATCTTTAAAATATAAGATCTCTTTAAAGAAAGTAAATTTTTTAAGTGTAACATATATACTGAAAAGTGTACAAAGAGCATGTGCTCAAGAAATATAAGAAATAGACACATCTAACTCATATAAGTACCTCCTAGACCAAGAAATAAAGAACTGGACGCTGCCTAGAAGCCCCACCACGTAGTCACCCAATCCCTAATCCTTCACAAAATGACCACCATTCTGCCCTCTGCTACCATAGTTTTCCCTATTTCGAACTTCATATACATGGAATCATACAATTTACATTCTGTTGTGCCTGGTTTCCTTCATTCAACATTTTACATGCAAGATTCATTCATAATTGTTTCCTGTACTCTTTGTTGGCTATTTGTTTTGCAGTGTAGAATTCCACAGCATGAAAAATACTACCGTTTATTCACCCATCCTATTATAAATGGACATTTTAGTGGTTTCCATTTGGGCTGTTAGAAATAGCACTGCTGGGATCCCTGGGTGGCGCAGCGGTTTGGCGCCTGCCTTTGGCCCAGGGCGTGATCCTGGAGACCCGGGATCGAATCCCACGTTGGGCTCCCTGCATGGAGCCTGCTTCTCCCTCTGCTTGTGTCTCTGCCTCTCTCTCTCTGTGTGTGTGTGACTATCATAAATAAATAAAAATTAAAAAAAAAAAAGAAATAGCACTGCTATGACCATTCTAGTACACAGCTTTAATTGGGCATAGCAATCATTCATGGGGAGCATATGCCCAGGTTTGGGATTACCTGACCATAGGATATATGTATGTTTATCTTTAAAAAATACTACTAAACACTTGTGTCAATGGTTTGACCAAGGGTTGTCTGTCTTTTTCTTATGGATTAGTAGAAGCTTATTTATATTCTAGATTTTATTTTTTTATATTTTAGATATTAATCCTTTGTTGGACATGTCTATTAAAAATGGTTTCATCTGGGGTGCCTGGATGGTTCAGTCAGTTAGGCATCTGACTCTTGACTTCAGCTCAGGTCTTGATCTCAGGGTTGTGAATCCAAGCCCCACGCTGAGCTCCATGCTGGGCTTGAAACCTACTTAATTTAAAAAAAAAAAAGTTTTTTCCTGCTCTGTTGCTTATCCTCTTTGCTTTATCCATATCTTTTCATGAACAGAAATTTTTCATTTTCATAAACTCTAAATTATCCATTTTTCCTTTAGTAAGCCCTTTTAAAATCTTACTTAATAAATCTTCACCTCACCAAGGTCTTAAAGATGATTTCTTATGTTATCTTTTAGAAGCTTTACTTTTTTTTTTTTCATTTGGTTCTATATCCATCTAGAATTTACTTTTACATGAAGTCCAGGAAGGTTCAACATGCATGTTTTTCCAATGTGGGTACTCAAATTTCACATACCATTTATTGAAAAAAAACATTCTTTCATTGTATTTCAGTGGCACATTTCTCAGAAATCTGGTGACCATAAATGTGTGTCTGTTTCTGGACCCTATTCTGTCGTCCATTGGTCTATTTTTCTATATGTATGCCAACATCATACTGACTCAATTACTATAGCATTAAAATAAGGCTTTATATTTGGTGGTAAAAGTTCTCCATTCCAGCTTTATTCTTCTTCTATGTATTCTTGACTATCCTTGGCCTTTTGCATTTCCATATAAATTTTAGAATTGACCTATAAAGTTCCATATTAAAACAGGATTTTATAGAACTGCATTATATCTATTGATCAAATTGGGGAGCAATGACTTCTCTACAACTTTGACTCTCCTAATTCATGAACATGGTATATCCCTCCATGACATTATTTACCTCAGTACTGTTTTGAAGATTTTAAATTTTATTTTATAATCATTGCTGGCACACTGACTTGGAATCCAGGGACATTACTAATTTATTGTTAATTCAATTGTTTATTATTAGATTCTTTTTAATTTTCAATGTACTCAATATGTCATCTTCATAAAGTGATAATTTTATTTACTTTCCATTCATATGCCTTTATTTCCTTTGCTTACTTGTTGTACTAACTACAACCTCCTAACTAACCACAACCTCCAATACAATGTTGAATAAAGTTGACGAAAGGAAGCACACTTGTCTTGTTCCCATTTTCCAAGGAAAAGCTTTTACTATGCCACCATTAAGTATGATGTCAGCTGCAGTTCTCATCTATTTTTAGATTATTAAGAGTTTTTATCATGAATGGGTATTAAATTATATCAAATGCTTTTTATATACTTTTTTTAACCATGCAACATTGTCTTTTATTATGTATGGTTTTTAAAAATTACTTCCTCAATCTATCCATACACAAGCAAAAGTAAGTATACTGTTTAACATACTGGAACTTAGAAATATTGATCATTGCCTAGAGAAGGGAAAATTATCCCTAAAACATGCTTAACCAGGAGGCCAATTAATCTGCCAGCCTCCAAGAACATGGAAATGAACATGATAGACAGACTGTCCCCCATCTGAACCTTCATTCACCACCATTTGATAACCTTTCTTCAGGCCCAGATCAGCAGCACATTTCTTGTCAACAATCATTAAATGTCCAAGAAGACTTTCATCATCATCTTCTGCTACAGAGATCTGGGATATATGTTTCTTGGGTATCACCAGAAAATGAGTTGGTGCTTGAGGGGAAATGTCATGGAAAACAAGACACTGGTCATCCTCAAAAATGATTTTGGCTGGGATTTCCTTGCAGATGATCTTTCCGAAGATTGTGTCACCTCCAGGCCGCGGCGGCCTGAGCCTTGGCGATCTCATCGGCCATTGTGGCTTCCTCCTGTATGGCCGCCCTGGGGAGAGCTGCTTTTTATAACTTGAAAAGGACCTAAAATCCAGAATATATAAACAACTTTTACAGCTCAACAATAAGAAAAGTAACTTAAAACTTTTTAAATGAACAAGGTATTTAAATAGACATTTCTCCAAAGAAAGTACACACAATGACCAATAAGCACATGAAAAAATGTTCAACATCATTAGGAAAATGCCAATCAAAACCACAACGAGATACCCCTTCACATGCACTAGGATGGTATAATCAAAATGACAACTACAAGTGTTAACTAGGTCATAGAGAAATTGGAACCCTCATACACTTTTGGTGGGAATATAAAATGGTGCAGCTACTTTGGAAAATGGTTTGGAAGTTTCTCAAATAGTTAAACCCAAAGTTACCATATGACCCAGCAATTCCACACCTAGGTATATACCCAAGAGAAATGAAAATGTAGATCCACACAAAAACTTATACATGAATGCTGATAGCTCCCTTGTTCATAATAGTCAAAAAGTGGGAACTATCCATCAACTGATCATTAAATAAACAAAATGTGGTATAACTATACAATGGAATACTATTCAGACATAAAAAGAATAAAGTACTAATAAATGCTACAATATGGACAAACTTTGAAAGCCTTATGCTAATTGAATGCACCCAGACACACAAGAACACATATACTTGTCCTATGGTTCCATTTGCATGAAATTCCCAGAATAGGCAAATCTATAGATAAGGAAAGTAGATTAATTGTTGCCAGGGACAGGTACAGGGAGGGGAGGAGAGAATGTAGAATGACTGCTAATAGATAGGAGATTTCTTTCTGGGGTAATGAAAACGTTTTGATAGTAGATAGTGGTGATGGTTGCACAACATTGTGCATGTATTTAAGACTGCAAAATTTAAACTTTAAAAGAGTGACCTGGGGATCCCTGGGTGGCTCAGTGGTTTGGTGCTTGCCTTTGGCCCAGGGCATGATCCTGGAGTCCCGGGATCAAGTCCCACATTGGGCTCCCTGCATGGAGCCTGCTTCCCCTCTGCCTGTGTCTCTGCCTCTCTCTCTCTCTCTCTCTGTACTCAGGAATAAATGAATAAAGTCTTTAAATAAATAAATAAATAATAAGTGACTTTGATGGTATGCATATCTTAGTTTAAAAAAAGAGAAAAATGGTTTTATAGCCAGTGTACATTTTTTTAAATTGTTTTATGTATTTATGATAGTCACAGAGAGAGACAGAGACACAGGCAGAGGGAGAAGCAGGTTCCACGCACGGGGAGCCTGACGTGGGATTCGATCCCGGGTCTCCAGGATCGCGCCCTGGGCCAAAGGGGGGCGCTAAACTACTGTGCCACCCAGGGATCCCTAGCCAGTGTACATTTAAATTGACTTATAATCCAAATTATTCTTAAAAATGTCTCAGGAAGACATCACATTGGAGACAGTGACCCTGAATAAATCAGTTGATTTCTATATAAAGACAATATTTTATACAGGATCAAAAAAAGAAAAAACATTTTTTTCTAGGTTTGGGATTATTCAGACATTTTATTTCTTTCCATGTAAATTTTGGTAAGCTATTGCTTTAAGGAAATGTATTGATTTTATCAAAATTGTCAAATTTATTGGTATAAAATTATTCATAACTTCCTATGATCTTTTTAATGTATGTAGGCTGTGTACTAATAGTACTTTTTTTTCATTCCTGATATTGTCACTTTATGTCTTTTCCTTCTCTTTGTCTGTATCAGTATTCCTAAGGGTTCATAAATTTTATTTATCATTTAAAAAGCAAGCTATGGCTATTGGTTTCCTTTATTGTATATTAGCTTTCTGTTTCATTAATTTCTTTTCTTCATTATTTCCTTCTCACACTGTTTTATTTTAATCTGTTGTCCTTTTTAGCACCTGGAGATAGTTATTTTGATTACTGATAGTAAGTCTTTCTTCTTTTGATGTATGCATTTATGACTATAAATTTTCCTCTAAGCATTATGTTAGTCACATCCCACATATTTTGGTATATCCTGTTTTTATTATCATTCAGTTGAAAGTATTTTTCAATTTATTCCCTGACTTAGGGTTATTTTGAAAGAATTTAATTCCCAAACATTTGGGGATTTTCTTTTATTTTTTTGTTCATAGAATTGATTTTAGCTTAATCCACTGAGTTATAGAATATTCTCTGTAAAATTTCAACCTATTGAAATTGAATTCATTTTTAAGACTTATTTTAAGGCCCAGGATACAGCCAATTTAGAAAAATATTTAATGTGCACTGGAAAAGAAGGTGTATTTCTTTAGCACATGGATGCAGTGCACATCAATTGGGCCAAGCTTATCAATCGTGCTGTTCAAATCATCTATATCAATACCAATTTTATTGTTGTCTACTTAGTTATAGAGAGAAGGAGGGAGTAAAGTCTTTCACTGCAATAGTGTATTTACTCAAGTCCCACTGCTTGAGTTTTCTTTTTTAGGTTCTCTTTTACATAAGAGTTGGATCTGCTCTGTCTTCCATATCTATCACTTTCTCCAATATCTTTTCTTTTTCACTTCCCTATTTATTTTTATTTCTTTTTTATTTTCTTCATTTTCATCTATTTCTTTTATGACATTATTTGTGTTATTTGTTCACTCTTATATTCACTCATTTTTTTTCATTTCTGAACTGGTTTTTCCTTTTAGAAAAGTTGTTTTTCTTAACTCTACATGAGTTCTTTTCAAGTCTTCCTTTTGTGCCATCACCTCATTCACAAATTTTTATAATCCTGAGTGAAGCTTTAATTTCATAGCTTTAGTCATTAAAAAATTATTTTAGCTTCTTTTAAAATATTAAATTAAAATTTTCATTTGTTATGTGGGCAAATCTCTCTAGAGGCTTTCATAGTCTGATGGCCTGTTATTATGCTCATTAATCTCTTTTCTTATAAGGACACTGAATGGAGTTGGTTTCCTTCTCTGCAATCCCAATTCTGTTGCCCATGTTTAAGTAAGATATGCTTCCCTGTACTCCTACGTGGAGAAAATGGGAGAGGATTTCTTGGCCAAGATTCATGACTCTAGGGCTCCATCTCCTGTTGTACCGAAAAATGTCTTTGAAATTGATTTCAGAGGAGTTCGAGAACTGCTTCCTCTGTTACCCTTCCCTACTATGTGTGTATGTGTATGTGCGTTGTACACACAGGTGTTCACAGAAACTGGGGTCCCCTACTTTATCTGGATCTTCTCCCTACTACACCATCCTGTTGTTTACTTCCAACCATTTTTCCTCAGCATAGGGCTTTGCCCTACAAGAGATATTTGGCTGATGAGTTTCAACTATCACAGGGAGATGTCATGTGCTCTTGGGAGAATTAATTTACATCATAATTTACATAATAAAGCACTTCCCAAGTGCTGGCAGATAGTATTAGACATGGAATATTTATAATAGTTATAATTATTAATGCCTACCTCCTTGTACCGTACATACTAGTCCTACCCCTAAACGCAAGCTATTTCCTTGATGTGGCTCTCTTTCTTGCCTCCATACTTCTGCTCCTCATATTCCTTCCCCTGAAAGATCTCTGTACAATCTCTGTCATCTGCCAAGCCTTCAAGAGCTTCCCATTCTGGCTATATGAGTAGGTTAACTACACCCAACCAAAAACTCTGGACTACCCCATAGCTCATCTTTTCTGAACCACACATACTAAACCTCCTCTAAGATTTTATATCAATGACCTAACTTTCATCTAGATTTTTTATTCTATGCCAAGCCCTTTACATATATTACTTCTTAATCAGCACCCTGATTATAGGTATAACTGGGTAGATATAATTAGTGGCCTTATTTTACATATATGGACACTGAGGTTGAAAGAGATTAGACACTTATCCCAACATTGTTGGTTGTCATAAAAGCAGGTATTTTGACCAGGCAGTCTGGCTCCTGAGACTATAAGCTTGATCATGGTTCTACAACTCTGGATTATAGTCTCCAGGAAGGATGGAGTCCTGGCTTATATGCCTTTACACTCTCTCTGTAATCATCAGTTCCTAGCAGCACCCAGCACACAGTAGGTGTGGAGCAAAGACTTCATCAATGAGGTACAATAGAATGCGCACAGTACATTGTGTTGCTTAAATGCACAGGGATCTGGGGTTTTAGGAAGAAACTTTTCTAGCTGAAAGTTAGATGGAAAAGTCTCAGACACTGTTCAATTTCTTCCAAAGAGTCATTAGTCAGACTCTTACTCAGAATTTCTTTTTTCTTTTTTCCATTCAGGTTTGAGCTCGGTGAGATATTTATGTTTTCACAAACCCTTGGCCACTATTAACTCATCACAAAACTCCCAGACATGGCCAGGCACAGCCCTGAGAACATTCACAAAAGCCACACCAATTTTCTAAACTCTATAATCTGAGGGACCGCCACTTTTGCAGAGAAGTCCCAGACCTACTGTTCTTTAATAGAAATATCAGAAAATTGAAAGCTTGCTGATGAGTAAGAAATCCAATTTTTCCAGACATTGGAATTTCACTTGGATGTGGATTTACTAGGCAGCTGTATGTGAGCTGGACTCCTGAGAAAGCACTGGCCTTGAGCCAGAAAACCAGGGTTTGGTCCCTGCTCTGCCACTTGTTGGCTATGTAATGTTGGGCAAGTACTTCTTCTTGCTGGTTCTCTGTTTTCCCATTAAAACAATAATTAGAGGGATAATGACATTCTGCTTAATGCCACAACATTGTTAGGCATAGCCAAATAATGTATGTGATAGTCTTTGTGAGCTAGAAAGTCTGTGCCATACAAAATCAAGAGGGTAAGCTGTGGGAGCCATTTGGAAAGGCTGGGCTGCCATTTTTTTCAACAGCCATGACAAGACCATTGAAGCAGATGGCTGGAGCCAAGAAGGCAGCCTGATGAAAGTGAAGAATGGAGCAAAGAAAAGAAAGGAGATGAAGACTATGTCATCTGAAAGAAAAATACAGAACGGACAAAAGGAGAGACTGAGGAGCCTGATGTCTTTCCAGTTTCTACAAATGCCAGCATTCTGGGAGATTTCCATAGTAGGCTCTCCTTATAGCAACCTCATTATTTTCATTGATTTAAAAAAGTGAGAGGGACACCTGGGTGGCTCAGCGGTTGAGCTTCTGCCTTCAGCTCAGAGTGTGATCCTGGAGTTCCAGGATCAAGTCCCACATCAGGCTTCCTATGAAGAGCCTGCTTCTCCCTCTGCCTAGGTCTCTGCCTCTCTCTGTCTCTGTCTCTCACTCATAAAAAAGTGAGAGACTACTTCTACTACTCATTTCCATGATATGTACATTAGCAATCTAGAGTCTTGTTTTATTAATCAATAGAGATTAACAAGGTGGGATAAACTGCAAACCAAGGGAATACCAATGCCCTTTTAGTGCCACTTAAGTTGGATCGATCTCACATAAAAATGTTGTCAGGAGGGACGCCTGGGTGACTCAGCAGTTGAGCATCTGCCTTTGGCTCAAGGCACGATCCTGGAGTCCGGGGATCAAGTCCCACATAGGGCTCCCTGCGTGGGGCCTGCTTCTCCCTCTGCCTGTGTCTCTGCCTCTCTCTCTCTCTCTCTCTCTCTCTGTGTGTGTATGTCTCATGAATATTTTTAAAAAAAATGTCAGGAGCACCTGGGTGGTGCATTCAGTTAAGCAACCGACTCTTGATTTTGGCTCAGGTTCTGATCTCAGGGTCATGAGATCAAGCTCAGCATGGTGCTCCATGCTCAGTAGAGAGTCTGCTTAAAATTCTCTCTGTCTGCCCTTCCCCTCATCTAAATAAAAATAAAATAAAATAAGATAATAAAATAAATTGTTTGTACATGCTCTTTCACTCTCTCAAATAAATAAATCTTTTTTTAAAAAAATGTTGTCAGGGCATGCCTGGGTGACTCAGCAGTTGAGCATCTACCTTCCGCTCAGGGGGTGATCCCGGCCTGGGGATCGAGTCCCACATCAGACTCCCTGTGAAGAGCCTGCTTCTCCCTCTGCCTATGTCTCTGCCTCTCTCTATATATCTCACGAATAAATAAATAAAATCTTTAAAAAAAAAAAAGGTTGTCAGTATGTAGCTACCACAAATCTAGTCATAGCCATCATCTACCATGGGTTTAGACTTCTTTGTTAAAACAGGAAAAAATTTCCCCTTCATCTAACAGTGTGTGAATTAACTGGTGGTTACTATCCTTACCAGTCTTTTGAATCTTTTGGAATGAAATAGAATAGAATAGAATAGAATAGAATAGAATAGAATAGTCTAGCACATAGTAGGCAATCAACCAATATTTATTTCATTCAATGCTATTTCATTCAATGCTATTGAATGAAATATTTATTGAGTAAATAATATTTGTGAGATCAAATATTATAGTAGTATATTAGTCTACTATATATTAGTCTTAAAATCTATCCTGCTGCAAAAACACCTAGAAAGGCTGAATTAAATAGAATGACATGTATCAGAAAGCATAAGTGAGATTGAAAATAAGTAATAGATAGCCCAAGGAGTCAAAACTGAAGAAGTAAGAACAAGAGAGAAAAGCAGGGAGACTAGCTGTGGATGCCCTGAGGCACATTCCAAACCAGGAAAACCAGATCCGAGTTATAATGACGTATAATGAAGTAGAAGGCAATCATGTCTTGGGGAAGGGAGAGGGGAATGGAAGCTGAGATCATCCCACATAAAACTTAAATAAATTCTCCATAGGCTAATAATGTCAATGAAAGCATAGACAAGAAAAAGGATCTATTTACTAGGAAAGGGAATCAAGAAAGACACTTGTTTGTCTCAGTCTTAAATCTGAGTAAAAGAACAGAGTCTCTCCTAAAGCCTAATAACCACAGACCTACCTTCTCAACATTCGTGATCCAAATTTACACTACTGGTATGGGGCAAAATATGCCAAGCCAACAAATGAACATAAATAGGTAGGTGGGTAAAACTGGGAGGTGCCTCACAAAAGCAAGTGCAAGCCTACTTTGAAAGAATATTCTTAGCCCAGGCTTTGCAGGATTTCCACAGATAAAGAGCAGCCAAGGGACGCCTGGGTGGCTCAGTGGTTGAGCGTCTGCCTTTGGCTCAGGTCATGATCCTGGGGTCCTGAGATGGAGTCCCGCACCAGACTCCCTGTGGGGAGCCTGCTTTTCTCTCTCTCCCTGTGTCTCTGCCTCTCTCTGTGTCTCTCGTGAATAAATAAATAAAAACTAAAAAAAAAAAAAAAATGCAGCCAAGCATGAGCACACAGTCTAAACTACAAGCAAAACACTCACAATATAAGTCAGCAAGAGGTGAGGTGAGAGTCCATTGATATAACAAGATAAATAATCAGATGCACCAAAGTCTTATTATTCTCCCATGCCTAGATGTAAAACTTGAAGTAAGTATATTTGAATGTTTTAAAAACCTTTAAAGAATATAGTCACAAAGTATAATCACAAAATTTGGAACAGAATGAAAACATAATCACAAATTTGGAACAGAATGAAACAGAGATATTATAAATAAAAAATAAGCCATTGAAAGTAAAAATTAACTAAAGAAAAATCTGGAAGACCACACATTCTATAGGTAAGACTGAGGGAAAACTAACTCACTCATGCATTGCTGGTAGGGTGAAAACTGAATACCAACCCTATGGAGAATGTGTGTGTGTGTGTGTGTGTGTGTGTGTGTGTGTGTGTGTAAAGTATGTATAGACATGCATATATATGTGTGTGTGTATATATGTAAGTTGTGTGTGTGCATATATATATATATATTTTTTTAAATGTAGGCTCTGCACCCAGTGTGGAGCCCAACATGGGGCTTTAACTCATGACCTGAGATGACCACATTTAAAAATAAGTGTCAAGAGTTAGACACTTAACCGACTAAGCCACCCAGGTGCCCCTGTATGTGTATAGTTTTATATGTGTTATACACAACAAAATTAAAAACTCATAATTTTCTGATTCAGCAAATGAGTTATGTATAGGTTATTCAATTGCAACATTGTTTGTAAGAGCAAGACTGTAAATAACTCAAATGGCCATCAATAGGAGGCTGTCCAAATTAATTATGTTTCATCTATGTAATGAAATACTAGGCAACCATTAATGAATAAGAGAATGAGGAAATTCTCTAATGTTGATAAGGAAAGATCTCCAAAGTATACTATTTTAAAACAAAATAAAAGCAGAAAGCAAGATGTATAAATGCTTCCTTTTATGTGAGGAAGGAAGAAAATAAGAAAACGTTTTTACTAGTATTTGCTTACATTTATGGGGCCGGGGGGAAACTCTGAGAACACACCAAAGAAACTAAAAAAGAAAAAAAGTGGCACCCATGGAGGTAGGCTAGAATGGGGCAGGAGTGAGGTTATTCACTAAATATGTTTTTATATTGTTTTTATTTTTGCATCTTGGGATATGTATCATTCTCATCTAAAAACCCAATGGGTGGATTACATAGCAGATTAGACACAGAGAAAGCAAGCATTAGGGAACTGGAAGGAAGAAGTAGAGAAAACCAATGAGCACATAGTACAGAGACACAAAAGGCAGAAAACAAGAAAAAGAGTATAAGAGACAAGGAGAGAGTGGGGGGTGTCTTTTGCATTTCTGATGGGCATTCCACAAGGCAAAACTAGAGAGAGCCTGGAAGTTGGGATTTATTCAAGGATGATGTCCAAGATGATTTCCAGAATGGTGAAAGATGTAAATCCTCAGATTCAAGAAGAATAAATCCCAAAGAGGATAAGTTAAAAAGAAATTAAGATCTAGATACATACTTTGGAGTAAGATTTCCAATATCAAAAATGAAAAGATCTTAGAAACAGTCTCTCCTCCCTCAAAAAAGATGAATTCTCTATAAGGGAATAGCAGTTAAACAACAGCAACGATCAAAGCCAGGAACAGAGAAATGACCTCAAAGTGTTGAGAGGTGTCAACCAACAGGGACTTCAAAGTGTCAACTCGCTGAAACTACGATTCAAAACTAAGGGTGAAATAAAGACATTTCAAGCAAACAGAAACTGAGAGCATGTGCTGCCAGAGACGCTTCTAGTGGGTGTACCTTAAGAAAAAATAACTATCCAAGGAGGCTCAGAAATGAAAAAATAAGCAGCAAAGAAACTGACAAATGTGTGAATAAATATAAACAAATGTTGACTGTCCTTAGTAATAGCACCCATGACTAAATTGGTACAGGAAAAGCAAGAGCCAAAACCTTGTTGAAGTACCTGACAACAATAACCCTGAGATGAGAAAGGGTGATTTTAGTTAACGGCATTCTGAGATCATGAAATCCCTGGAAAGGAAAACAACGGGAAACGTTAGACCTTGCTAAGAATGCATGTTAGTGTTTTTATGGGCAACCGCAAAAGAATCAGAAAGGCTCTAGGAGGGATCCCTGGGTGGCGCAGCGGTTTGGCGCCTGCCTTTGGCCCAGGGCGCAGACCTGGGATCGAATCCCACGTCGGGCTCCCGGTGCATGGAGCCTGCTTCTCCCTCTGCCTGTGTCTCTGCCTCTCTCTCTCACTCTCACTCTCTCTCTCTCTCTCTCTCTCTCTCTGTGTGTGACTATCATAAATAAATAAATAAATAAATAAATAAATAAATAAATAAATGTTTAAAAAAAAAAGAAAGGCTCTAGGAGTAAACCAGTATAGAGAAAAAAATGTAACTTCTTAAAAGTTCAGTCAGTCTAAAAGAAAGCAGGTAAAGCGGTGCCTGGGTGGTTCAGTCAGTTGAGCATCTGCCTTGGGCTCCGGTGATCTCAGGGTTCTGGGATGGAGCCCCGTGTCAGGTTCCCTGCTCAGCGGGGAATCAGCTTCTCCCTCTGCCTCTGCCCCTCCCTCTGCTCGTGCATGCTGTCTCTCAAATAAGTAGATAAAATCCTAAAAAAAGAGGAGAGAGCATGGGAAGCAGGACAGTGATCAAACACATCATCGTAGAAATAAATTCTCATAAAACAGTAAATATAAATGGACTTAATGCAGGGTGACACTGCCAGCTACTCAGATGGGGTGACATCACAAAATCTGACTAATTGTGTTTAACAGAGACCCATCTAAAACATAGAAACAAAGGGAATTTAAAAGTAAAACAAAAGATCTCCACGTAAGTACCAATCAAAAGATGGTTGGCACACCGAAAAATGGGTAAGATGGTAAACCTCATGTTATGTGTATGTTACCACATTTAAAAATAATTATATTAAAAACGAAATTGGAATAGCTTTATTAATATCAGACTAAATTGATATTGGGGGAGAAAGCATTATTTGGTATGAAAAAGGTTTAAAGAATTTAATCCACCAGGAAGACAAAGCAATACTAAACTTGTTTAATAAAATAGCCTCAAACATACAAAGCCAAAGTTGACAGAACTATTGTTGCGGGAGGAAATAAATCCATAGGTCTTGAACCATCTGTCTTCACAGTGGGAGACTTGAACATGATTTCCTTAGTCATGTATCAAGAAACTGTAGATTTGGGTTTTTTTAATATTTTATTTATTTATTCATGAGAGACACAGAGAGAGAGAAAGGCAGAGACACAGGCAGAGGGAGAAGCATGCTCCATGCAGGGAGCCCGACGCGGGACTCGATCCCCGGTCTCCAGGGTCAGGCCCTAGGCTGAAGGTGGCGCTAAACCACTGAGCCACCCGGGCTGCCCAAGAGACTGTAGATTTGAACACAGTACCCTGTATCAAAAAGTCAGCCAACAGATACTCTTCTCAAGCACACAGGAACATTTACAAAAACAAACCACAGAAAAAATTTCAGCCAGTATCAAAGAACGGCTGTCATCCAGATAACATGTCCTGTTATGGCACGACTGCATTAGAAATCACTAACCATGGGCAGCCCTGGTGGCCCAGCGGTTTAGTGCTGCCTTCAGTCCAGGACGTGATCCTGGAGTCCTGGGATCGAATCCCACGTCAGGCTCCCTGCGTGGAGCCTGCTTCTTCCTCTGCCTCTCTCTCTCTATCTATCTATCTATCTATCTATCTATCTGTCATGAATAAATAAATAAAATCTAAAAAAATAAAAAAGAAATCACTAACCAAGTGATAGTATTTAAAACTCCATTTTCTTGAAAATGTAAAAAGCATACTTTTAAGAAATTCACAGGTTAAAGAAAAATCATCAGGACATTTGGAAAATGTTAAGAAACCAGGCAACAATGAAACTGCTTCCTACAAAACTAGAGAGAGGCAGTTTAAAAGATTTTTAGGGCAATGTAGAGCCTTCAATGTTTACATTAAAAGAGAAGAAAAATGAAAATTAATCAGCTAAGGATTAAACTCAAGAAGTTAGTAAGGGGCACCTGGGGGCTCAGGCGATTGAGCACCTGACTCTTGGTTTTGTTTCAGGTTATGATCTCATAGTCGGTCGTGGGATCCAACCCTGTGTGGACTCTACACTCAGTATGGAGTCTGTTTCAGATTCTCTCTCCCTCTCTCCCATCCCCTGTTCACACACACTCTCTCTCTCTCTCTCTAAAATAAATAAAATCTTCAAAAAAAAAGTTAAAGAAAAATAGAAGGAGCCCAAAGAATACAGGGGAAAAGGAAGGAAATGAAAAGATAAGAATGAAATTGGTCAAGTGGGAAATAACGCTTCAATAAGAGGATCAATAAAGCCAAGAGCAGGTTCTTTGGAAAAAATAATAAAAAGAGAAAAATCGTTAGCAAGATCTAAAAAAAGAGAGAGAAAGAGAAAGAATGATTTAAAAAAACTGATCAAAAAGGGGGCATCGCTAAGATTCAAAGATATTTTTGCTAAGAGCAAGAGACAGAGACTACTATAAATAACTTCAGGGCCACAACAGTGAACTTTCACACAGATTGGAAATGTTCCTAGAAAAATGTAACTTGCCAAAAGTGATACCAGAAAAAAGCCAGAAAAGCCGAATAGAGCCATTACTGCTGAAGATATGAGCTCAGTGTTAAAAATCTGTCCAAGCACAAAACTGGGGGCTGGTCCTCCACAGAATGGAAAAAGAGGAAAGATTCCTCAGGTCTTTCCATGAGGCTGAGGAGAAAACAGCATCACCATGGCGACACATCTAGCCAGTGAGCAAGAACCCCAGAGGAAGAGGGGACCAAGGATAATCATGGGATGAAGGGAAAGCCACTGTGACTGCATTTGGTATCTTCAGAGTAAGCACAATAATTGCAATCTACACCTCTGTTTTGCTGAAGGACCTCTCCGATTATGGTTTTTGTGTGTAGTCAATACAGTAGGTAGAAAAAAAATACAGTAGGTAGAGTTTATGTAGTAGTTTATGTAGTAGATGCAATCAGGAACAACAGCTTCCTCATGCATTCTGTGTAGCTTTTCTCTCAAGGGTAAATATTTTGTCACCTTAGGAAAATAGACATCAAACCATACCCACATGCAAAAGAATGAGGTTGGACCCTTTTCCAAACACAAAAATAAACTCTAGATGCATCATAGACCTAAATGCAAGAGGTATAACTATGAGACTCTTGGAAGAAAGTATGGGAGTCAATCTTCATGATCAAAGACCTCTCCGCGTATGAGCGTATGATATTAAAAATACAAGCAACAAAAGGACAAACAAATACTTTGGACTACATGAAATCTTAAAAAGTTTTGTGCTCTGAAGGACACCCTCAAGAGAGTGAAAAGATAATTCAGAATAGGAGAAAATGTTGGCAAATTGGAAAAGGGTCTCGGATCCAAAATATATAAAAACTATTATAAATCAACTACAAAAAGACAGATAACCCAATTCAAAAACTGGCAATGGGCTCGAATAGACATTTCTCCGAAGAACATACACAGATGAACTATGAGCAAATGAAAAGGAGGTCCCCATCATTAGTCACACGGGAAATCCAAATGAAAACCACCCTGAGATGCCGCTTCACATCCCCGAGAATGGCTGTCATTAAAAAGTCCAATAAAAGCAACGATGTGGAGAAGTTAGAACCCTCCTACACTGCTGGTGGGAAACTAAAATGGTGCAGCACATAGGAAAACGGTTAAACATAGAGTTCCCATGTGACCCAGCAATTGCACGATTAGGTATATACCCAAGAGAAATGAAAGGGGCACCTGAGTGGCTCAGTGGTTGAGTGTCTGCCTTCAGCTCAAGTCGTGATCCCGGGGTCCTGGGATCGAGTCCCACATCAGCTCCCTGCAGGGAGCCTGCCTCTCCCTCTGCCTATGTCTCTGCCTCTCTCTGTGTGTCTCTCATAAATAAATAAATAAAAGCTTTAAAAAAAAGAAAGAAATGAAAACCCAGGGCCACACAAAAACTTATACACAAATGTCCACAGCAGCGTTATTCATAACAACCTAAAAGTGGAAACCACCCAAACGGCCACAATTAATGAATAAACAAAATGTGGTATCTCCATCCAAGGGACTGTTATTCAGCCATGAAAAGGAATGAAAGACTGATCCATGGTACAACTTGGATGAACCCTGAAATATGATGTTACATGAAATAAGCCAGACACGAAGGTCACCTCTTACATGATTCCATTAATATAAAACGTCCCACACGGGGCCATCCAGAGAGATAGAAAGTAGACCAGTGTCTAGTGAAACGAGCAGTGACCAGTGATACAGGATTTGTTTCTTCTTCATGATCCCAGGGTCTTGGAATCAAGTCCCACATGTTGGGATGGAGCCCCACATCGGGCTCGCTGCTTAGCAGGGAGTCTGCTTCTCCCTCTCCCTCTGACCTTCTCCCCTGCTTGTGCTTGCTCGCTTGCTCTGTCTCTCTCATTAAACAATTGTTAGAAGGCCCAAAGTCCTCCATTTGATTTTATGGTTGAGCAAATTAACCTGGCAAGGGATTCAAACTCTACTGGCAAGAGTCCAACAAGTTGCCAGCGAAGCTGAGTCTAGAACTTGTTCCCTGTACCTCACCTGTCTCTACTACAGAACTAAATCCACAGTCTCAGAAAACTTTATTTATTTATTTATTTATTTATT
The DNA here is from genome assembly GCF_905146905.1 of Nyctereutes procyonoides. Classification (NCBI taxonomy): domain Eukaryota; kingdom Metazoa; phylum Chordata; class Mammalia; order Carnivora; family Canidae; genus Nyctereutes; species Nyctereutes procyonoides. The sequence continues at coordinate 66,657,535 of NW_026575046.1, forward strand.
TTAGTCATTTGCATGTGATTTTTATGTAAAGGTGACAGCAGCAGTAACACGGGCATTCGACAGGTATGTTTGAATGATACTAGCTTCTAAATATTTTTTATGTTTCTGAAAGAACCATGGCACGTCCCTATCCTTTCCTTAAACGTAGAGATGTAATTTCTTTTGTGCACTAATATCTAAATTATTCAACCCTGAGGGCCTTTCCCTCCCTGTTTAAACTTCATTTCATTCTCAATATCTGACATTGAGAGGTATCAACCTGTTTTCATCAAAAATGACAGATTTCTCTGAATGCCAGTCCAGGAATATTAATTCACCCTGGGCACTTACCCAGTAACAGTCTCTTAGAAATACCAAATATTAAAAAAAAAAGAAGTTCCAATGATGTTAATATACGTCTTCCCACTGCCATGCAAACAACCCAACTCCTGTTCATGCCCATGTGACAAAACTAGGCACAGACAGATAGCAAGGGGTCAGGAGGCTGCAATTTCTGGTAGGGAGGGGTCCCCAAGAAGAGGAGACAGGGCCTCCAACAAGGTTGGGTAAGCCCCTGTTCCCGTAAGAGCGAGGCACTTGAGGAAGGACATACACTCAAGGGATGAGCTACCCCACAGTATCACACGTGGTCTGGGTCTGTAGCTATTTGTTCCAGTCACGTACACCAGTTGGAGTGTTACATTTTGAGAATAGCACCCCACTTACCCAGCTGTCTTCACCTCAGACCATGTGATTTGGGCCTCCAGAAGTTGTCCTGTGAGTCACTTAACCCATGGAAACCTCACCCCACCCTGACCTCAGGTAAGACAAAGGATGAAGACCCTGGCCGCTGGGCCCACCCACATCTCTCCCCCCATTTGTTCACCCACCCACCCTGTGGCTGCCACCTCAGGCCAGGGCTGGGGAGGGGCTGGGGGCTGATGTGGCCACCTGTTCTCCGCACAAAAGGGGGGACCGGAAACCATGTCCTGGGGTACGTTGTTTGGGGTCCAGAGCTGGGATGCAGGTGTGGGTAGGAAGTGGGCCAGGAGGTTGATTTCTCATGAGCTCACACTTGCTGAGGGCCAGGAGCTGTTCCAAGCACTTCACAGGTAGTAAGTCTCTCGTTCTTCACAACCAATAGGGTCTACACTCTTATTATCCTCCTTTTTAGCTGAGGAAACTGAGGTACAGAGAGGCTAAAGAAGTGCACCAGGCCACACAGCTAGGGCCCAACGGAGCCGGCCCAAGCCCAGGCAGTGGGCTCCGAAGCCCCCGTGGTGAGCTCCCACACTGCGCCACCTCTTATGTCTCACGTGTGTGGTGCCATAGATCAGAAGCAGGGGAACGGCCCTTGCGGGACTGCCCATCAAGCCCAGGACTGAATCTCAAAGTCCTCAGATCCCTGTGTTCACTCCACATGGATCCTCACCTGTCTGTCCAGGTCCCCACACCCCAGGGAGTTCTGCTTGTGGGATGAGACCCTGGCCCCCACAGCTTGCTTCCTGGAGGGTTGTCAGAAGGGCCGGATGAAGAGGTGAGGACAGGATGGGTGCTGGTGGGAGGGGGAGAAGAAGGGACCTGTGGCCACAGCAGGAGGGGCGGGACAGGAAGCAGAAGTGATATAAACAGTGGTCTGGGTGATGAGCTGGGTGGTGAGCCTGCCGGGGTGCTGACACCATTTCAGGAGCGTCTTCTGCGGAGAGAGAGCATCTGTGGAGAGCATCTCAATACGGGACCCCAGGTAGGGAGGAAGGCAGGCGTCGGGGAAGCTGGGAGCCCCTGGGTGGGCACAGAGGGGCATGGCAGTGGGGCTGCTTCATGTCGGGAAGAGCCTGATGGAGCAGGAAGTGCTGTGACCCATGAGACTGTGCCTTGTCACTGACTCTCTGGGTGGCCTCATGCCCGCTCTGGGCCTCAGTGTCCTCATAGAGATAGTGGAGACGTTATAGGGCATCGTCAGATGTGGACAGGGAAAGGCCGCGAGTAAAGCTAGAAACAGACTGCCTGGGAGATCGTATGATGAGGACCAGGTAGAGACAGAGCTCTGTGATTAAGGTCATGAACTGTGCTGGCCTCCCAAATGGGATGACCCTAACTGGGATGACCCCAGGACCTTCTCCTCTGGACTTCCCCAGGGCCTGCGTGTCGCCTGGAATCCTACCACCCCGTCATTCCTTCGGGTGAGGTGCAGGGTGCCCCAGCTAGAACACAGGGCTCCTGCTTTCCAGAGCCCCCCATGTCTCAGAGAAGCTGTGATCCCTGGAAGGTACTAGAAAGGACCAGCCTCCAAGGGGTCCGGTTTGGATAGGGGTAGAGTGTGGAGACTCCAGATGATAAACAGGTCTGGGTGAGGCTCCAGAGCCACCTCAAAATAAGGAAGAAATTTCAATTATTGTTCAACAGTAGGCCTCAGGCAGCTCGCAGGCGGTGCCAAAATTCTGCAGAGCATGGCAGAGAATGCCAGAGGAGGCGCAGGCATCAGGAGCCCTGGAGAGGGAACGTAAAGCCCTCCCCACACAGGTGCAAGGGCATAGGCACATGTCCAGCTTCCGGGCGGGAACACGGGCTGCTGTCCTCCCATGAGGCTCAGAGAGCGAGCCCCAGCGGGAAGGTAGGGACCATAAGGGCAATGCGTTCTTTCTTTCCCACTTCTGTTAAGGGCTTGGTGGGAGAGAGACAGAGAATGAGAGAGGAGGGGTGGGAAAAGCATCGCTTGTTCTGGGGCTCCAGAATCCAGGCCTCTCTATGGTCGCAGATGCCTCCCTAAATGTGTTATGTCCCTCTGCTATACGCAGAGCCCTGGCCCCACCAGCAGCGTCTGTGGTCCTGGGGCCAGAGCCATCTCCCTGGATCCCCATTACGCCTTAAATAATGAAATCCCAGCGACGCCCGGATGGCTCAGCAGTTGGGCGCCTGCCTTCGGCTCAGGTTGTGATCTCAGGATCCAGGATCCGGTCCCGCGTCGGGCTCCCTGCAAGGAACCTGCTTCTCCCTCTGCCTGTGTCTCTGCCTCTTTCTCTCTCTGTGTCTCTCATGAATAAATAAACAAATCTTTAAAAAAAAATCATGAAATCCCAGCAAGGGGCACCTCCTGCCTGTGTGACCCCCTTGGGCAAGTCACTCCGCCCCTTGGGCCCGTTTGCACGGGGGAGGGATGGGCCAGGTTTGTCAAGGCCAGCGCAGCTCTGACATTCGGTGACTTGCGAGATCTCCCCTTCCCTCTCCGCTCCATGTGCCACGATGGCTCAGCCTCCGCACCTCTCCTCTGCCCACAGCTTCTGGAGCCCAGACCCCCCCTGTTTCCGCAGCTCCATGGGTGCCCGCCTGTTCCTCCCGGGCCTCGTCCTGCTGCTGCTGCCCACGCCCACCCCAGCCCCCTGCCACACGGCCACGCGCAACGAGTGCCGGCGCAACCGCTGGTTCGTGCCCGGCTCGATGCTGGCCGGGGAGGGCATGGACGTGACCAGCCTCAAGCGCTCGGGCTCCTTCCCAGTCGACACAGAGAGCTTCCTGCGGCCCGACGGCACCTGCACCCTCTGCCGCAACACCCTACGGGGGGGTGCCCTCCAGCGCCTGCCCCTGGCACTGACCGACTGGCGTGCCCAGGGCTCTGGCTGCCAGCGCCGCGTGGTCAAGGCCAAGGCCAGCTCCACCGAGGGTGTGGCCAAGGAAGCAGCCAGCAACATCCACAACGACTGGCGCGTGGGGCTGGATGTGTCTCCCAAGCCCAACATCAATGTGCATGTGAGCATGGCCGGCTCGCACTCCAAGGTGGCCGACTTCGCTGCCCAGAAGACCCACCAGGACAGGTACAGCTTCAGCACTGACGTGGTGGAGTGTCGCTTCTACAGGTGAGCATAGCAGGGGGGGGGTGGAGGGGCTTGGGAAAAGGTGTGGGGAAACTTGGAGCGGTCTGGGAGCCCTGGAATGGCAGGGTGGGGACTCGGTGCCCCAGGAGGAGACACAACCCTGGTTCTCACACACTGGGTGGGACAGTGCCCCCAGGTCTCCTTCCCAGGGTCCCTGAACAGGAAAAGCCTCACAGAGAACAGGTGGAGGAGAAGCGAGCAAGGCTGTGCTGAGATCCCCAACACGGTGCCATTCAGATCTACGGAGTGCCCAGTCCCCTCTGTCCTGTGGGCAGGTCACCTGGCAGGAGACTTCCCATCACTGGGCCTCATGCACCCATCCACCCACGATCATGTCTGCCACGTATCAGGCTCTGTGCTGGGAATTAGGGCTATAGTGCCAGACAGCAGCATTACACCCCACCCTCAGGGACCTGGGTCTCACACCCCAGAAACACACGGTGTCCATGGAGGACCCAAGTCACCCACCCTGATTTCAACCACAGTGAGACAGGGTGGCCAGAGCCGTCAGGATCTCAATCTAGAGGCCAGACGGACCAAGGCCTCAGGACGTAGGTTCCAAGACTGGAAGGTCACCATCAGTGTAGCATCATCACCTTTATAACTAAAAAAGAACAGAGAAGAAAAAACTTAATTTTGAAATGGAAAAGGAGAGATTCAGCACACGTAGGTCACCACGGAGTGACAGACAGAATGGGTTTCCCTGGCGGCTCAGCGGCTAGAGCTTGGGCTCGGCGCCAGGCCACCTGGTTCAAGTTCTCTTTCTGTCACCTACCCGTGACCCTGGGCAATCCTGCGGGAAGGCTGATGGGGAATGCTAACCATCTGGTGTTCCTCTCCTCCTTCAGTTTCCACCTAGTACACTCTCCGCCACTGCACCCCAATTTCCAGAAGGCCCTCAGCGACCTGCCCCCCAATTTCAATACCTCCACAGAGGCTGACTACCTCAGGCTCATCTCCAACTATGGCACCCACTTCATCCGGTCCATGGAGCTGGGCGGCCGGATCCTGGCCCTCACTGCCCTGCGTACGTGTGAGCTGGCCCTGGAAGGGCTCACAGCCGATGAGGTGTCAGACTGCCTAACAGTCGAGGCCCAGGTCAGCATAAGTGACCACGCCAACCCTTCATCAGAATTCAAGGCCTGTGAGGAAAAGAAGAAGAAGCACAAGATGACAACCTCCTTCCACCAGGCCTACCAGGAACGCTTTTCCGAGATAATTGGTGGCCACCATACCTCCATGAGTGACCTGCTGTTTGGGAACCAGGCCGGGCCGGAGCAGTTCTCAGCCTGGATGGCCTCACTGCTGGACAGACCCGGCCTGGTGGACTACACCCTGGAGCCTCTGCATGTGCTCCTGGAGAGCCAGGACCCACGGCGGGAGGCGCTGAGGCAGGCTGTGAGCAAGTACGTGATGGACAGAGCCCGTTGGAAGAACTGCAGCAGGCCCTGCCCCCCGGGGCAGCAGAAGAGCCCCCACAACCCATGCCACTGTGTGTGCCACAACTCAGGGATCACCAACCAGGACTGCTGTCCCCGGCAGAGGGGCCTGGCCCACTTAGAGGTTATGAACTTCCAGGCAATGGGCCTGTGGGGCGACTACTTCACGGCCACAGATGCCTATCTGAAAGTCTTCTTTGGAGGCCAGGAGCAGAGAACCTACACGGTGTGGAAAAATAATAACCCCACGTGGATGACGCGGCTGGACTTCGGGAATGTGCTCCTGTCCACGGGGGGGCCCCTGAGGGTTCAGGTCTGGGACCAAGACTATGGCTGGGACGATGACCTCCTTGGCACCTGTGACCAGAAAGCACAGTCTGGCTCACATGAGGTCAGGTGCAACCTGTCCCACGGTCACCTGAGATTCTCCTACATTGCCAAGTGTTTGCCTCACCTGACGGGGGCAACCTGCCTGGAGTATGCCCCCCATGGTCGTCTGGGAGAGCCTCCAGGAAACCAGAGTGGGCCAGTGTGGTGAGAAGAGTGAGCCTTGAGAGGACCTAGGGTGCCTAGGCCTGGACTGAATGGGGTTCTCACAGAAGGAGCCAGGGCCTATCTTCATACCCCCATTAGACAGATGGAAAACTGAGGGCTTTTTTTTTTTTTTCCAATGAAGTGCCTGAAAGGCAAGCCCCAAGTTTCCGGTCCAAGGTGCCTTAGCTCTCTGATACACTTGTGCCTCCAAAACGAGCTGGGGCCAGGCCACAACCTCCAGCCCCTGCTACACAGGGTCAGGAGCTGGGCAGAAGGCCAGGAGGCCCTTCTTCCTAGGCTGCCTCATGTCATTGAAGACCTTCCCTTGGGGATCCCTGGGTGGCTCAGTGGTTTAGTGTCTGCCTTCAGCCCCAGGCGTGATCCTGGAGTCCCGGATCCAGTCCCACATGGGGCTCCCTGCATGGAGCCTGCTTCTCCTGTCTGTGTCTTTGCCTCTCTCTCTCTCTCTCTCTCTCTCTCTCTCTCTCTCTCTGTGTGTGTGTGTGTGTGTGTGTGTCTCATGAATAAATAAATAAATAAAATACTTAAAAAAAAAAAAAAGACCTTCCCTTGTGGCCCTTGGTAGTACGGGCAATCCTTCACCCTCTGGAGTCTAACCCTGCCTGCCCGGATGGCTCTGCCTTCCCTGTCTTCTTTGCACCACCCCCACCCCCCAGCTTTGCCCCTGAGCCAAAACGAGAACTGTCTGAACCTGCCTGGTGCGTGCACTGCCTGAAGGAGGACTAATAAACGCGACGTGACGGTGACGGTCATGGCGTGGTTGAGGCAGAGGAGAGGATGGGGACCAAAGACGGCCCTGGAGACCAACTTCTCCATCAGCAACCCTGCACAGTGGGACAGATGGCTCACCCCGGGGCAGGCTGGGTAATAAACAAACTGGCTTTCCCCCTTTTATTGGAAATGCGGGGACCCAAAATATTTTACTTCCCTCGTAAGTCTTGATTCAAGAAACAGCAGCACAAATTCGATGACCAAAGGCAACAGACGTTCAGCTCCCACCTGGGTGGCCACAGGGAGCGGTGGTGAGGACTACGGTGAGTTGACGGGCACGTGATTCATCTGTGCGTGTCGGGGGCGGGAGGGGGGCAGTGGGGGCTGCAGCTCTGCACCCACCGAGCATTCCCAGGCAGGAACGTTGAGTCGGGGGCTGGCAGGTCTTCTAACTTCTGCAAGTAGCCACAAACCCCAGATCAACGTCTCTAATTGTTGGCAATGCAGTGCACTTTGCAAAAATAAACCCACGTGGGTGCGGTAAAAGCCAAAGAGAATGTGTGTGCAGGCCACGGTCCACCCAGAGCCATCGGCTTGAGACCTGTAATTTCAACAGAACCCGTCCGATGGGCTGAAGAGCTCTCCCCTGTCCCACAGTGTGAGGGGCGAGGCGGTGGCTCCAACAAGGTGGTGCAAGGGGGAAGGCGGTGGCTCCAACAAGGTGGCATCTGAGGCCTCCTGGCCTTGACATGAAGTAAGCCCTGGGGCCTCGGGTTCTGAAATCAAATGAAATGGTCTTTGTTTCAAGGGCTTGGGACACAGGCCTTAGAACACAGGCCCACAGGGGGTGGGTGGCGAGATTTGGGCAGCCTCCTGGAACTGGCAGATTTGGCTGCCTTCAGAGGGGCTCCGAGTTGCTGGCGTGGCTTCCTGACTCTCTTTGAAACTCCCTGCAAAGTCAAGTCAGCCTTTTGAGGTCCACGTGGACCTGACCCTCCAACGCCCAGCAGTCACATTACAGAGCCCGGATCCCCAAGTGGGGCGGGAGGGACTGGTTGGCTCTAAAAGCCTGGTTGCAGCCCATGTTCTTACACCTTTCCCTTCACAGCCACGCACATACCCAGGAACACAGGAAAAACATTGGAATGTCATGCGGGCCGCTGCACCAATCAAAAATAAACATGGGTGTGGGCCGCACCCCTCTGGGAAAGCAGGGGCAGGGCAGGCCTGGCTGGGGGGCCCGCTCTGACCAAAGAGGGGCGCTTTGTTTATGTGCCCACAGGACCAGTGACCTCCAGCCATCACTCTGTGCCCGGAGCCTTGGTTTCCCCAAAGGCTACTCTTGATTTTTCTCCCTTCTCAGGACTGTTTGGAAGGGGGGCCGTGAGCCTTTCTAGAAGGTCAGTGCTACACACGGGGTCATCTCATTGCCCCTCCTGGTTTGACACATAGGAAAGCTGAGGCCCAGGACATACCCGTGGCTGCAGAAGTTACCAGCAGAGCCAGGTCTTTGGGTCCCGGCGATGCCACCCGACAGCACCACCAAGAGCCCAACGGGCTCGAGAGAAAAGGGCCCTCGGCCAAAGGGGTGTGGGATGGCCCAGGAGGAGGAACGGCCGAGGCCATGGAGGGCAGCTCGCCCCCGCCCTGATGGAGACCTAGTATGACAGCACCATTTCTGCCCACGCTTGGGAGACTGTGAGCCCCAGGCTCCTTGTTTTATTTGTTTTGTTTTGTTTTAAAGATTTTACTTATTTATTCATGAGAGACACACACACACGGAGAGAGGCAGGGACACAGGCAGAGGGAGAAGCAGGCTCCATGCAGGGAGCCCAACACGGAGACTCAATCCTGGGTCTCCAGGATCACACCCTGGGCCGAAGGCGGCGCTAAACCACTGGGCCACCGGGGCTGCTCATGGTTAGTGATTTCTAATGCAATCGTGCAAACAGACCTCCCTGAAATGATTATAATTCGAATGCCTCGTTGGCTTCCGCTATGGTCTGAGTGTTCGCGTACCCTCAAAATCCATATGCTGACATCACCAGGCCCAAGGCGGGTGTATCAGGACGGGGTGCCATTGGAGGGCTGCCGAGGTAAAAGAGGCCTCAGAGACATCCGTATGAGGACCCACGGAAGAAAGTGCTCTTCAAACAGCAAACAGGCCCACTGAGTCCACCGACACCTTGACCTGGGGCTTCCTGCCTCCGGAAGTCAGGGGAATGTATTTCTCCTATTTGTAAGACCCCCGTCTGTGATATTTTGTCAAAGAAGCAGAGCCACAGGGGCCCCGGTGACACACCACCTGTGAGTCCCGTGGAAAGCAGAGCCACCCCACCCACACTCAGCAGCTGAAAATGCCTGACTCTTGCTTCCCCATCGTCCCCTGCAACCAGGAAAGGACACGCGACAGGGTTGGCCCATAGGAGGCACCTGCCCCAGGTGTGGGGGTCCCTTCAGAAGCAGAGGGGAGCCCAAGATTTGAGGACAGGTGATGTATGTCACAGGCAACTCCACGAAGCCCGGCAGGGGAGAGGAGGAGTGAGCCAGGGAAGGGGTGGTGGCCGGCCATTCAGCAGGTCGCCACTGTGGGCCACCAGAGCCAACGAGGAACACGTACCCCGAGTTATCCCAGCTCGGCGTGGAGGGAGCTGGGTGTCAGCACACCGCCTCCCATCGGTCGTTGGTTGGAGCTAAATCCTTTTTCTGCTTATTTTAAATCCAGGCTTGAGGGACGCCTGGGTGGCTCAGCGGTTGGGTGCCTGCCTTTGGCTCAGGTCGTGATCCCCGGATCCAGGTTCGTGTCCTGCATCGGGCTCCCTGCGAGGAGCCTGTTTCTCCCTCTGCCTGTGTCTCTGCCTCTGCCTCTCCTCTCAATCTGTATCTCTCATGAATAAATAAATAAATCTTTAAAATAAATAAATAAATAAAAATAAATAAATCCAGGCTTGGCTTCTGTTTCTGGCAAAACCCTGGCTGATGACACCACCCCATCTTCTCCCTCATGGCTCAGTTGTCCCCAGCACCTGCCTCCCCCCGCCCAAGCGCATGGAGCACGGAACAGCTGGGACCCCTCGCAGATCCCACGGTTCAGCAGGTGGTTACGGAGCACCTCCTGTCAGCCACATCCCACAGATGCGCCATGCAGAGCACCCGCCCTCTTGTGGCCTGACAGACAGGGAGACAGATGTGCCCACGGACTGGGACCAGGGTGGCATTCAGGCCGGGGAGCTGGGGGATCTCGGCTGCGTTGCTCTTCTCTCATCCCTTCCCCTAGGTCCAAGGGATCTCCCTCTCCTGAGACCTGGAGCTGGCACTGAGCACAGCCCAGTTTGGGGGCTTTGCTGAAGCAGCTCCTTCCCAGACCCTTCATCTCCCTTCCAACACACTGAGTGACCTCTGGGGCACGGGCCCCACTGACGCAGAGGAGGACCCGCTGGAGAGCCAGCAGCGTGGGGGTAGGGAGAGCCCTGGGGAGGTGCCGGGGCCCTTGCAGCTTCGGGAGGCTGTGCATCCTCTCCACCATGTGCCTGATTGCCCCACGTCCGTCACCCACATCCTGCCATCCGTCCCCTTCTGCTTATAACCACAGCCTCACCCGGACAGCGACATCTCCCGGACATGCCTTCCTGTGGCTTCTTCACGGATCCCTGGCTCCTGTCTGCCTCTCAGGGTCCCTGCAGCCCGTGGTCACTGTGGTGCTGGCACGCAGACCACCTTCCCTCGGCCCACTCCCAGCCGGCCCCCACCCCCTGCCTGAGGCCCTGAGTGAGGCCCCCTCTACCTGCCCCACGGGGAAGCCAGAAGTGCCCCCTGCCACCGGCCCAGAACAGCCTTCACCCAATGGCTGATGGGAGGTGGGTGGTACAGAAAACTCCAGCCCCCTCCCCGTCGTGGGGGGGAATAACTCTGAGGGACACAGTCGACCCTGACTCCCAGGGCCCACCACAGGGGAAGCTCCCGTGCCCACAGTGGTGACTTGCTTGCCCACATGTGCTCTCTTGGCTGGCCTGCCCCCTGGTCTCAATCCCTCCTTCCCCTACTGGTAGTTTCTGGAACCACTCCCCACATAGACTACCTGCCCGCGAATCCCTGCCTCAGGCTTTGCTTCCAGAGGAACCAGCTAAGGCACACATCTGACTGCGTCATTGCCTTGCCTAAAACTCTTCACTGGTTCCTTGTGGCTCCCGGAAGAAAGCTCAGACCCCCTAACGCGACCCACATGTCGGCTCCCTCTCAACTGTGCCCCTCAGCACGCCCTGCCTCACTGAGCTGCCCGCTCCTCTGCCGGCCGCGTCTCTCTCGCCCTTCCCACAGGCTGCCTCCTCTTTCTGCAACTTCTCTTCAGCTTCCAGGTCTAGGTCACGGCCCACTGTCAGGCCAAGGGTCATCTCTATCTTAGTCACCGTTGCATCAACCAGCGCAGCAGCGGCCTAACTTTGATGCTTGAAAAACACTGGATGGGGCAGCAGGGGTGGCTCAGCAGTTGAGCATCTGCCTTCAGCCCAGGGCCTGATCCTGGAGACCCGGGATCAAGTCCCACGTTGGGCTCCCTGCATGGAGCCTGCTTCTCCCTCTGCCTGTGTCTCTGCCTCTCTCTCTGTGTCTCTCATGAATAAATAAATAAAATATTTAAAAAAAAAAAAGAAAAACACAGGATGGGTGATTAGCTGGGAAATGGATAAATGAATGAATGGAACCCACCAAAGAGTCTTCCGGTCTATGCTTGAACTCTCCCACAGGCAGGGGACTCATTACCTACAGAAGCAGCCCTTCTACACGTGGCAGGCTCTAAGCGCAAGCCATCACGTTAGCCGGAAACCTGCCTTCTTACAGTGCGCAGCCCTCGTTAGCAGATCAGGGGTTCTGTGGACCTAAATCTCTGGTCCTGTCGGCGACTTAGTTGGGTGGAGGGACCAGTGCGGGCCATGACTGCCTCTCATGCCTCCCTCTGTGAGGCCACGAGAGAGACCACACGCTGCCCAGTGGCGGTGCTGTCCCGGCCGCCACCTCTGCTCCTGCCAACAGACACGGGAGCCTCTCCTGGACGGGGACGGATGGCTCTTCAGTTACCTATCCAGGCCTCTCATTCTTTTCAGTGGCCCCAGTCATAACCAAGTCGCTCCCAGCTGCGGCCGTTCTGTCTCTGGACACTGCTGGGGCTCACTTGGCCTAGGCAAGGTGTGATCCCAGGAGGGCAGCCCCACCCCATGGGATCCCTCTCCATGACCTGCATCCTGCTCTCGGATGAGGCCTTTCCCAGCCAAGGCTTCCAAAGCCCGAGCGGGCCCCCCCAGGGACTAGGACAGACTGAGCCCCTGCCTGGCTTCATTCAGCTCAGGACAGGGCTGGGGGCCGAGGTGGGGAGTGGGTCTGGCACAGCTGAGAGTCCCACCAGGTGGCTAGGGTGAGTGTCATGCACCACAGGAGATCAACCCCATCACAGACAGGACCCTCGAGAGCAGCCGAGGACTGACATCCAAGCCAGGCCACAAATAAAATGATCCCGGCCACACATTCACCCCAGATGAGCCAGAGACAGATCATATGAACCTTGATTTTGATCCAAGGCTGAGTCCCAACCTCAATTTGTTCCCTGTAGCACACTGCAATCACACACACCCCCTCCGCCCCATCCCGGGGTTCCCGGCCATAAAACGGGGGCTAGAACACTGATGTCTACACCACCTTCCAGCTTGGGCCTCAGTGGGCATGGCCGGATGGACCCAACACCTGGACTGCCCCCGGGCACACCCCCTGAGCACCACCCTCCCCCTGCTTGGAGGAAGCCCTGCCCTGCTTGCCTGCCTCTTCCCAAAGGCCCCGACACACCACCCAGCCAGCGGGACCCAGAACAGCTGCTGTTGTTCTGCAGACTGTGCTGGAATCTGCGTACGGCCGGGCTCCCTCTGCACATCTGAGACATCTAGGACCAGCATTAATCTGCACAACAGCTGGTCCCCAGCTTCCTCTTAAAAGGGCAGTGACGTCAGCTCGCTGGCAGGACACTGGCTTTTCCCTTGGGAAACCCAAACTCCCTGTGACACTCAACCATCCGGCTGCCGCCACCCCCGGAACACGTCCTTGCCCCTCTTTTGTCCATGTTCACAGGAATCAGCACCTCTAGGACCGGGGACCTTTGCCCAAGGTCCCGCCACTGCTGGCAGAGGCGGTGACCCAGGGAGGGCATCGTACTGTCCACAGCCACCGCTCTCCCAGGGGGATGGGGGATTTCGTGTGATTTCATTCTGGAAAGCATTTTTCCAAGCCACAGGAATTGAGAGACTCGCTGCCTTCCCTCGCCCCTTCCCTTCCATTCCTTCCCCGTCACCAACACCACAGATGAAATGCTAACAACATTTCTGCAGCGCTTGCTGTAGCATTTGAAGGACCAGACACGTATTGGTGCATTTAATCCCCATCTGAGAAATGATGTCCCTTCCCCCACTTTTCCCGAACCTTCTCCGCTCGTGCCACTGTCGGACTCCTGGGATGTCGAGCGCACATTTTGCACTGTCTCCCCATCGTCGTCGTCTTCACCACCACCTCCATGCCTCAGAGCGGCTGGACGGGACCCACTTTAGGGGGATGCCCACAGGGGGAGGAATGAATCTCTCTATGCCAATCGCTTTTTACAAACGTCATAAAATATACAGAGTATGGCATCTATCTTTCTAACCATTTGTGGGTGCACAGTTCAGTGGTGTTGAATACAACCACAATGTTGTGTAAGCCTATTTCTGCTTAGAACTTTTTCACTGGGGATCCCCGGGTGGCTCAGCGGTTTAGCGTCTGCCTTCGGCCCAGGACCTGATCCTGGAGACCCGGGATCGAGTCTCGTGTCGGGCTCCCTGCATGGAGTCTGCTTCTCCCTCTGCCTATGTCTGTCTCTGTCTCTCATGAATAAATAAATATTTTTTAAAAAAGAACTTTTCCATTATCTCCAGCAAAAACTCTGCGCCCTGTGAACCGTGAGCCCCCCTTCCCGCCACTCAGCCTCTGTAACCCCTAGTCCATTTCCTGTCTCTCTGCATTTGCCTGTTCTAGGTGCCTCGTATAAGTGGCATCACACAATGTTTGTCTTCTGTGTCTGGCTCCTCTCACTAAGCAATGTTTCCAAGATCCATCCACGTCATAGCTCGTGGCAGGACTTTGCTCCTTTTATGGCTAAATAATATTCCAACCAACGTGTCCATCACTTCGTTTGTTCAGTCATCTGTCCATGGACACTTGGGTTGTTTCCACTTTTTGACCATTGTGAACAACGCCGCTTAGGAACCATGGGGTATAAGTATCTGTTTGAGTCTCTGCTTTCACTTCTTTTGGTACATACCGAGGGGTGGAATGCTGGGTCACGCGGTTGTTCTATGTTTAACCTTTGAGAAACCACCAAATTGTTTCCATAGCCGGCCACTGGCGTCTTAGCCAGTCTCTGCCCTGACCTTCCTGTGTTCAAATCAGGACTCGAACACAGATCCACCAATGTGGAGACCATCCTCACACTCACGCAGGGGCAGGGGTAGGAAGCTGAATGGGTGGGCGCCTGTTCCTGGGTGACGGGGTTCTCTTACCCAGTATGCTAAGTCGTCCTGTCTTATCGTAACTGGCTCCATAGCCCCGAGCACAGGCCTGGCATATAAGCATTGGAGAGTGAATAGATGCTGACATACATTTCTGCCCCCAAAGGACTTATGAGCCAGGAGTGGGTGAGACGGTGAACACAGGCGCCCAGCTCCTGAGAAGGCAGGCAAGGAATGCTGAGGCTGGGCTGGGCTGGAGGGAGAGCTGTGGGTTCCCCCATCTTCACCTTCTAAGGCTTCCCCTTGTAAAGGACCAGCTTCCCTGCTGCCCCTTGGTGGTGTGGGGAGCTGATATACTTGGATAAAGGAACCCCCCAGAGCCAGCCAAGGTGCCCCTGGTCACAGACATAGGTGCATAAGAGGCACAAACGTGAGGATGGGACACTAGGGGTTTCTGTTTGCTTTTGCCTTCATCTACCATGACTGAAGTGGCCGCTATGGGGCAGGCCCTGTGTAAATATGCATTATTTCATTTTGTTTTCCTAAAGCCTCACTTACAGATAAGGAAACTGAGGTTCAAGAAGGCATGGTAACTTCTTCACATTCCTGCATTGCTGGATGCCGGAAAGGGTGAGATTTGAACCAGAAGCTGTGCTGCCAACGGTCCAGAGTACACGTCCTGCACCAGCCCCCAGACCTTCGCAGGGCAACAGACCCCTAGCTGCTGCAGACCTGAGGCGATGCCCACCACCGTAAATCTCTCCTTTCCTCCCAGAGCTGAGGGCTCATTGGGGGCCCCCTCTTTCCTCTCTGGCTCCCCACTCCTGCGGCCCAGGTCCATCCTGCACTGTGAGCCTACACTGGCCACCCCCTCTGCTCTCCACGGCATTTGGAAATGATTCACACAGGCTGCCCACAGCTCTCCGGGGGCTAGAACGAGGGGCATCCTTGGTTCCCCACCCTGGGGCACTCAGTGAGCCATACCCTCAGCTCCCACACCCGCTCTCTGGACCAGAAGACCATGGGGATGGCTGAATTGGGAATTCCAGGAAGCTTGAAGGAAAAGTGGGGAGCACGCATTTGCAGAGCATCTCTCTGGAGTGGCCCGCGGACACTCCTCCGTCACTCTGACCTCAGCTGGTAGGCAAAGACCCCGCAGGCAGGACAGGACAAGGACTTGTTCAAAGCCCTGCAGACTGGCCTGGCAAGCCCACTCCCTTTCTTCCCAAGGGCCATCCCCTCCCGGACAGGAGCTGTAAAGGGAGCAGCCAGGTGCTGGAGGCAGCTCAGGGGAGGGGCCGGCACCCGACTGCAGCCTGGCCGGAACCCCACTTCCCACCCCTGATGGAGTGAGCTGGGCAGAGGAGAAGTAGAAAAGCCTGTGTTTAACTGGAGCCGGCAGTCTAAACATAAACATCTGTTTGTGATTTCAAAAACAAAACAAAAATACAGTTTGCAGAACCAATTCACGGGCAAATGAGATGGCAGGGAATTCTATGACTTTGTTAAGAACCCAAAATGTTTTCAAGTCCTTTGGAAACCATTTAAACTGTGCAAATGTGCTTATTAAGCAAACCATGCAAATTAGCTTATAAACTCTGAGTGACTCCTTGTGACTCCTCTCTGGTACTTGAAGCAGGTGCTGCAGGGACCCCAGCCGGGGCACACGGGAGCTTATTCTTGACTAGAATCTGTAGCATATGTGAAAATAATATTAGGGCTTTCCTTGGAAACAGTTCAGTGATATAGACATCATGGTCATTTCTTCCCTAATATGTCCCCCCAACTAGTAAAAAAAAAATTTGTTTATGGTCTTTGTTTTATCAATCAAACTGGGCAAAAGGGCCTTTATGGGTACCATCGGGAGGGAAGAGCATTCCCCAAGCCCTCCCAGACCAGATGTGTATGGCGGGCTACACCCTTACTTGCTAAGTGACCTGGGACAACTGGCTTCTCCAGCAACTACCCAGCCCACCGTGCATCACCTGGACAGACTAACAGCTAAATCGCACGTGTGCTTCCGTGGGAAGGGACTAACGTGGTGGCGCCTACAAACATGCTGAGTACAGCAGCATCAGAAAGGGACCCCGCTTATGGGCGGATGCCCATACTGCCTCTGGTTCCACAGACAATTGGGGAATCCTGCTGGAGCTCAAGGAGAGCATCTGGGGCAGGGGAGCGTTAGCAACTCCATTTTAGAGATGCAGAGACTGAGGCTGGGGCCACTGAAGCAATTGATCGGGCACATATTAGGTGCACAATAGCACCTGTCAGCTGAGGACTCACCCATGGAGACGCTGCACACTCATGGAGACAGAAGGATCCAGGTCCTCAGCCCACTGCTCTCCCCTCCCCTCCCAGAGACCTGCTCCCTCCTCAGCAAACCTGCCCTGGAAAAACCTCTGTAGGAAGCCAGGTCCTCAGCCAAGGAGAGAAGGGGCCTAGCAGAAGAGAACCAGCCAGTGTGCTGATGCTGACTTGACAGGGAGTCGCAGGCAGGACAGACCAGGGCCTGTCTAGACTGCAGTAGCCGCATGCAGGAGGGAGGGAGGGACCCTGGCAACCACAAGGGAGTGGGGTCATTACACATGGCCAGCTCCTCCTCTCCCTGGAGCTTTCATAACCCCCCCAACCTCCCTCCCCCACCAGGGTTTCCCATCCAAGGGGGTTAGATGCATCAGGTTGCTTGGGCCACTCAGAGCCCACATTCTTCAGATTCTCTCCCAAAACCCTTAAGAGGAAATTGAACCCAATGCACAAGGACATAACCTCCCTCTGGGAAATGCATAAACACACCTGTGTTCGTTCCCCTCTGGAAAGCCGGGGAAACCGCCACCCCCACCCACCTTGCTAGAAACACCACCCAGGCACCCAGCAGAGCCTGTGCCCAGGCCGCTCCAGCAGGTGCCTTTCAGAACTGTCTGCAGCTTCTAGGACACAAGCTCTAAGCAGCTGCTTCTTTGGGTAGATGGAGCAAAGCGAGGCTTCCAGAGGACAAAGGACATTTGTCCACATTGACATTTTCAGTCGAGGACAAAGGAACAAAATAAGGACCTGGACAGTGTGTTACAACCCCTTTGTCTACTTGAAAACCTGTCATTAACCCCCACTCCACGAATTTGTCCTTGATTTGGGGGGTTAAAATGTCCCCAGATTTCCCTGAAGATACCTCCAGCAGGCTCAGGGAATGCATGCTGCCCCCATCTCTTACAGGTCCAGGGGTGGTTACCACTTGCCCCCATACTAGCTCCTGGCAGTCTCACTATTCCTCGCTGGTCCCCTTAACCTGCGCACACCTCTGTAAATTGTCCTTGCATTAAATTCTCATGGCAATCCGAGCTAAGGCTACCATTCATTCTCTGCCAGAACCCTGACAGCCACAGGGTCTGGCATACAGTATAAACTATTTATATTTAAAAATTAAGATTAAAAATATGCTCTGATTTCCCTTTTCCAACCCAAAGTCCTTAAGATGTCATAAATAGTGTACAGTTTTAAAATTCTATGCCAGTTCTGGAGTAAGAAGAAGTCGGTTGGAAACTGTGACGAGTCCCTGAAA
Source organism: Nyctereutes procyonoides (assembly GCF_905146905.1). Lineage (NCBI taxonomy): Eukaryota > Metazoa > Chordata > Mammalia > Carnivora > Canidae > Nyctereutes > Nyctereutes procyonoides. Next base: position 66,675,170 of record NW_026575046.1, read on the forward strand.
GATAGAAGACCCATGAGATGGGTCAGGCAAGGGGGAGGGCAAGCCCACAGACCATGTGGGTTAGGCCTCTGTGAGAGGATGAACCTGCTTTAAGGAAGCTTCCAGCTCAGAGATGCCAAGCCAGGAAGCAGGATGAAGCCTGGGCCCCCATTGTGGCATGGCTAGGAACATTCCAGCAGAGGCATCTGGAGAGTCTGACTCACCCTGGGCCCCCTAAGTAGCCTGGATCAAGTCAAGGTAGCAGTGGAGGTTACCCCATGTAGTAGCAGGGAGCAAGGCACGGAGGGCAGCACCCTGAAGTACACCTAGCACAAGGGGGCATCCCTGCCAGAAGGGCAGCCACTGGCCTGCACTGGTAACAGCATGTCCCATCCCTCCCCTGGAGTTGCCAGTTCAGGCTGTGCTAAGTAGGCACGGATCTTACAATCAGGCTAGTCTGAAATCTCAAGACAAAGATGAGCGCACAACCAAAATTCACCAGCCACTGGGGACAACCAACAACACGAAAGACAAGCACCCCACTCACTGAAGAACGAACACCCAAGGAACCAGGACTAACCAAATCAGCCTTCAGATAACAAGATCTTCAAAGAGATGAGGCTTTATCCAACCCCAAAAAAGAATGAACTAGAAATGTTATACATTTAAAATGTGACCGGAGGGTGGGGATGGGACTAGATCCACTACATACCTCTCAGAACGGCTAACGTTACAGATACAGATGATACCAAGGTTGGTAAAGATGTAGAGGTACTAGAACCCTCACACTCTGTTGGTGGAGATGAAACTGCTCATCAGCGTGGCAATCTCTTCAAAGGTCTAACACACACCTGGCATGTGCGTCACTCTCCTCCTAGGTATCTAACCAAGAGAAATGAGAGCATATGCCCAGGGTGCGCCTGGGTGGCTCAGTCAGTTAAGCATCTACCTTTAGCTCAGGACATGATCTCAGGGTCCTGGGATCAAGGCCTGCATCAGGCTCCCTGTTCAGCAGGAAACCTGCTTCTCCCTCTCCTTCCACCCCTTCCCTGACCTGTGCTCTCTCCCTCTCAAACATATAAATAAAATATTTTTAAAATAAAATAGTGACTAAGACCAGATAGACTGGGTCAAAGAACTTGCTGTACATCTAGCCAACTACCTATCTATGAACTAAATAGATCATATTAAACATTTATACCTATTAATCTTTTTTAAAAAGATTTTGTTCATTTATTCATGAGACACAGAGAGAGGCAGAGACACAGGCAGAGGGAGAAGCAGGCTCCTCACAGGGAGGGCGATGTGGGACTCATCCTTGGACCTCAGGACCACACCCCGAGCTGAAGGCAGATGCTGAACCGCTAAGCCATCCAGGCGTCCCTAGGCCTATTAACCTAAGAAAGACAACCTGATGGAAAAATAAACCCATAAGAGAATAAATTCAAAGGGCCAATAAACATATGAAAAGACGGTCCATCTCAATAGTAATTGGAAAAGCCACATTAACATAAAAATAAGACTACTTTTTTCCTCATCAGATTGGCAAAAGTTAAAAAGGTGAGTGACCTCAAATGTCAGAGTAAGAAGGGGGAAGTGGGTATTGTCATAAACCGGTGGTATTTAGTTCAGCCCAGAAGACGGCCTCACGTAGTTCAAAGAGAATGACAGTTCCATCAGGAGAGTGTAGACATGCTGTCCCATAGGCTCTGCGCATGGGTGACGTGAGCAGATGGTAGGAAAAGGAAGGAATCCACTAAGAGGAGATATGAAGTCAGACTTAAAAGGCCCAAGTCTTAGAAAATCTGTCACTGTGACTCATAGGAAACAAGCATTTCTTGTGGGCGTTGAGGGGAACCTCTTGAAAGAACATACGGGTTTGAACAACATCGAGTCCGAGAACCACAAGACCTTGAGGGAGGGTTTTCAGAGAAATCATCTGTCCCCCACAACGCCTGCCCCACCCAACCAGAGAGAGCTAGGGCACTCCTCCAGAAGGATTCCAATCCTTGAAAATGTCAGAGGATTCCACTACCAAAGAGAATCCCAATATTGCTAGCTCCGACACCCACCTCTGAAATGAGCTGGGCCTGGAATCAGACACTCTCTGGGCCTCAGTATCCCTATCTGTAAAATAGGAATCCTAAAACTACCTTGGGGTCTTGTTGGAGTATAAAATGGGATGTGACTATAAACAAAGCCAAATACAGCACCTGACTAAGTCATAGAGAACCTAATAAAATAAGCAAAGGTTATTGATCTAAGAACCAATAGGCTGAGGGCATAGAAGGACGAAGGGGACAGGCTCTAAGGGAACGCATGTGTCTGATGACATTGTGAGGCTAAAAATAATGAAACATATATGGGAAAGCAAGCATTACCATCTTTATAAATCAAGAAGGAAAAGACAAACGCCCCCAAAAAAAGTCAGCAAAGGACACAGACAATTCATAAAAAACACAAGTGGCCAATACACACGAAATTAAGTTCATATTAAAAGAAACACAAAAGTAAACAAAATTATGAGATTCTATTTTGAGCCACAAAATGGCAAGAACTTTTTAAAAGTGTAGCAAGCAGTGCTGGCAAGAGTGGGAAGCAGCATGCTCACGAAGGACAGCAAAACGGACCTTTCTAGAGCACACACGGGTGGTGCATATTGAAAACCTTTAAAATGGGGTATTCACTTTATTTAGAAATAATCGGAGGTTTGCACTGCCACATGCAGATTTGGGGGTATCGACTCCTTCTGTCCTCGTCTCTTCTCCACCCCTCTTATCCGCAAGGCAGACAGAGGAGCGGTGTCCTGGCCACAGTCCATACGACCCGTGGCCCCTCCTGGAGAAGGGAGGGCAGGGCAATTTTCTGGAAGCCGGGTTGTCTGCCCTCATCCAACTGTCAACAAATTTAAGAAACACTCTCTGGTCAGCTCACCCAGGGATCCACCCTGATGCCGGCTCCCTCTGGGCCAGGCTGCCCCACACCTGCGCTGGTTGTTAGAGACGTCAGCATGGCTTCCCTAACAGCCACCTGAGACGCTGAGGAGTGCCTTCGTCCCCTCCAACTGGCTCCTCCGGGAGGGAAGGAGACCTGGGGGGAGCTCGGCCTCCGGGGGAACTGGGGGCACCCATGGGCCTCTGGCTCCCCAGCATTACCCGCCTACTGGCTCAAGCTTCCCCGACTTCCAGGGAGTCTCCCATGTCCACGTCACTACTGTGGTGACATCTCAGCCGGACTCCTTTGCTCCGGGTCTCATATTAACAAACTCACCAGAGACCGTTCCTGCAGGAACTCCCCTGCACTAAGGCACGGCACTGGGCCCCTACATCAGGTTTGATCTTCCCCTACAGAATAAGTATTTCAGTCTCACAGTGGGGACACTTGAGACTCAGAGAGACAAGGTGACTCACCCACAATCTCAAATGTCAGGGTACGCAGGCTTGAAAGCATTCTGGCTGCCGGAGCAGAGAGGGGTGTGCTTCTACAGCCAGAGGGTGGGGCGGGGGTAGGGGCTGGGGGGATAAAGAGACTGGTTGAATTTTCATAACTGGCTGCTGACCATGCCTTACTTATGTGAGAAACAGATAAACAGCCTATTGTAAGGTAAAACCAATGTGAAGATCTGATGGTGCGGGTTCTGCTGGGGGTGAGGCTGGGGGACCCGAGGTTGGACCTGGCAAGGAAGACCTGTCCAGGTAACATCTGGGTGGGCGCTCCATTTTTCCAGCTCATCCTAAACTGGTTCTTGGGATGAGCAGAGAAGCCAAAGGCCCTCTGAGGGGTCCCCCTTCCACAGAATATGGCCAATTCCTGGAGTCTGGTCCAGGCAGGGAGAGTAAGCAGGGTCAGAAAGAACGCTGATCATTTGTGCTGTGGGGGTCCTGGGGTGAGGTGGCCTGACTCCAGGCCCCAAGGTCCATGCCCTTGGTGTTTCTTTGTTCTAGAAGCTCTGTCAGACAACAGCAATGGAAGCCAGGACCCGGGGCTGAACTCTGACCTTGAACCATACTCACTGCTCTGTGTACAGGCAGCCTGCGCCATCTCAGTTCTCGCCATACCCAGTGTGGATGACTTGTTGACTGTCTTCCCCGAAATACCACAGGCCCTGGAAGGCGGGGCTGTCCCTGTCACAGCCCAGTTGAATCACTGCCCACAGCCCACCTACGTGCCATCTCCAACCTACACCCTTAGATACAGAAGCCTGCATGTGCTCATTAGCACCCACGGGTACGCCCCTAAGTCGGGTAGGGTCCCAGGGAAGGCCCATCTGGTCTGGGCCCAGGGGCAAACTGATGTGGCAAGGTCCCCAGAAGACTCAGAAGCCTTTGGGAAAGAACACAGGGTAAGAGAGTGGCAGCTGGGCACATCGAGGCTGCTGGCCTAGGTGCTGGGCCCTCAGGGGGCTGGGGGAGGATAGGGCGACAGCTCAGCCAAGGGACCTAGGCAGGTTCCTCAACTACAAGTAAACGCAGACCCCAGGCCCTGTCCCACATGACACCGCCTAACCTGGGCACTTGAGCAGGGGAGGGCCTCAGTGATGTCTGAAGTTCCGGAAGCAGTAGGGATGCCCCCACAGCGATGACCAGACACAGGATAAGTGAGAGACTACTCCTGAGCACCCCAAAAGGATCTGCAGGGAGACTTTGCAAAGTTGGCTAAAACTGACTGCAAGCTTACGGCATGTCAGGGGCTGTTCTAAGGTCTCACGTGTATTCACTCATTTAGTTATTATATTTTGTATTCACTCATTTAACAGAGGCTTCCGATGCCCTGGACCACAGGAGCTACGGGCATGGGATCCAGTACTGCCACCTACCTGCCAGATGCCCTCCCACGGGCTGGACAGGCCCAGGGAGCCTGAGGGGACACACCCGTGAACACAGCATCTACTCTGCTATATCCCTACCCAGACCCTCTGACCCTGGGCCAAGAAGCGTCCCCTCCAACACCACGCACACCTACGCACACACGCCGGTTTGCATATCTCTACGTTCCCATTCAGAAGCCACGTGGAGCATCCTTGGGCTCTGTCGTGCTGGGAAATAACTCCAGGAGGCCTCCCCTCCCAGGCTGGAAAGATCACCAACCCTAGCACATGGAGCTCTGGGTTCCATTCTGACCACCTCCAGCTGACCGTGGAAATACAACCCAGGGGGTCTTATTCCCCTAACGCTGGGAGAGCTTGGAGAGGAGCCTGGGGTCGGTGCTCTCTGCCTCTTTACACACCAACCTCTCAATGCCATTGTGTCCAAGCATTTGGGGACTAAAAGAGGCCAAGCAAAGCCTGCAAGAGTGAGAGGAGGGAGTAGAGCCTGAGGTTCACCCTCCGTCACAGCCCCTGAATTTCCATGTTGCTCCATGTCCCTGAACAACACGACAGTCCTTCACACTTCAGCATGAATGAGCCTGTTACATGGCTTTCTTCAAGGAGAGGCTCAGCCCTGGGCATCCAGAGTGAGACAGTCATACATAAAGGATGTGAAGAAAAAGAGGGATGTCTGGAAAAACCTACCTTCTCTGAGAACTGGTGCTTTCAACTCACCTTGCCCACCCATTACTCTGAAGGAGCATCAGTTCTAGAATGTACTACAGACATTAGAGCAGACAGGCACACTTCACATTTAGCCATTTTTAATGCTCAAAAGCTCTGTACAAAAAAAAAATCACAAATGAATCCTCACAACACCCCTGTGAGGTAGGTAGGCAAGTATTATTCTCCCATTTTACAAACGGGGAAACTGAGGCAAAGAGGCGCAGCAACCGGCCAGTGGTCCCAGCACCGCTGAAAGTCAGGGCCACCCGTGAGAACACAGAGGATCCCTCACAGTTCAGCCTAATCTCTGACCCCTCATCTAGACCTTGTCTGCAAAGAAATGAAAACTCTCTAATAGATGCAAAAATAAAAACAAAAACAAATGGGAAAAGGTAGTGAACAAACATACAGTAGTTTTGCAGAAGACTTCAGCCAAGAAGGCCAAATGTTTTCCAATAGTAGGTAGATGTGAACAACTCTGGCCTCTTCTCCCGTGACCAGAGACACGTCCACCCACCTGTTTTTCTGCAGAAGTGCACGCACCCACCCAGGGAGGGCTCCCGGGCCGCCACGAGCCAGGCCAGGAGGGCGGCCTCTGCACCGGCCACAGCCCCCAGGGCTTTGGCGGACAGTGGGCCCCAGAGGAAGAAGCGCAAGACTCAAGGCCCAGCAGCCTTCCCACCGTGGGGACAGAGCTGCTCCTGAGGCTTCCCACTCACCATGCCTCGGCCCCTCTGCTCCCTCTGGAGTGAAGCTCAGGGGTCCTCAGCAAGAATGGCCTGGAACTTCCCTTGGCCTGCAGACTCACATACTCCACTGTTCACTCGGGGTCGCCCAGCAGTCCTCGGGGCTCCTGCTGCAGCGGCGGGGGACCTGGGGCCGAGCGGGGCTCCAGGGCAGGGAAGACGTGCACAGGGACCTGCCTCTGAGGGCTTGGGCTCTCTCTGCACCTCCCGCCCTGGCTCCCAGGGAAATGGAGCAGGCCTCTTCCACGGGGCTGCATCCACCTAGAAGGGCCTTCCCCCCGAGAGGGACTCTTCCCTTCTAGCTCCTTGGGGACCTCCACGGTCCCGCCAGCCCCAAGGGAGGGACAGGGGGAAGGGAACGAGAGGCAGAGCCTCCACCAGACCCAGCAGGACAGTAGTTGTGCTTCTTGGAATCTCCAGGTTGGAGACAGGGCATGAGAGGCAAGGAAACTGGTACAGCTGCCAGTGAGGTGACAAATCCACCAGAGCCTGTCCACTCACTGGGGAGCCAGGGGCCCCAGGGCAGGGCTGAGGCAGCAAGTGGGGAGAGGCTGAGTGGGGAGGGCAGCAAGAGAACACAAGATGGGGAAAGCAGCTCTGCACCCGAGGCTGTGAGGACCTCACTGAGGCGGGAGAGGAGGGCGTGCATGGACATGGTGAGAGCTTTGGCTGGCACTGAGCTCCTTGGAAACCGTCTGCAGCCTGCAAGGCACACACGAGGCCTTCCCAGAGGTCCACGCGGCTGCTGTTTACAAGTATAACTGTGCGCTACTTGTCCTATAAAAAGCTGGTTTTAATAAAGGGTGCCCACCCCACCCCAGGCTCTCTGGGAAGCTGAGGAATGGGCTCCTTGGGACCGCTCTCCCTGAAGAGCACCTGGTGCACCCCCAGCCTGCACGGGGCCCTGTAAAAGGGGGCGGCAGGGCCTGGGGCAGCACGTCCTACAGGAAGTCTCCAGCAGCCGAGGGCTCGGGGCTGCGGCTCTGCTCCTGCCACCTGCAGCGCAGTCTGGAGAAGGGCTGGGCCTGCACGCTCTCCAGCTCCGGGAAGCCCAGCTGATTGAGGATCTCGTAGACACCGGCCTTTGATGCCACCTGGGGGAAGACAGCAGAGATGGGGGCGGTACTCTCGGAGAGAGGTCACCCTGCCCCCTGCCACGTCACCACACCCTCTTCCCCTCATCGGGCTGCAGAACACACAGGTGAGCCTGGGGCCCTGCACGGCCTTCCACCAGCTCTGCGACCTGAGCAAGTTTGCCTTTTGGTGACCAGGAGCTTCAGCTTCTTTATAACGGGGACAACAGTGTCTATGCCCCAGGACGATGATGGAGGGCTCCAGAAGCCCAGAAAGCACCCAGCAGACAGTAAGGAAGAAGAAGAGTGGTGCAGGAGGCCAAGTACCCCTGTGTCCATGAAGCCCGGGTATTCCCACTGAGATGCTCAGGGTCGCAGGCCCGGCTGCTCTGAGCATTACAGCCAGGACCCCACAGAGGGCTAGCGAAGGTGGAATGGGCGTGGAAGCCAGCAAGAGCCCTGTGGCTGGCTGTTGCAGTTGGGGACCAGGCAGGCAGGCTGGGGCTCCCTGGACATTCTCCATCAGCCCTGTTGCCCGGTGGCCCCAGGCCTGGCACTAGATGTAACCCATTCAACAATCAGCCCCCTTCTCTCTCCAGCATCCTAGAAGATGGGGAGGATGTGCTCCACTCAGACCAGAGGTCCCAAGGCAACCCTCACCCCCACCCTCCATTCATCCCCGGGAGGGAGGGACTGAGAGCCCCTGAGGCTGGAGCCCATGCTCCTGGCTGAACCAGCTCTCTCCTTCCTTGACATCCCCCAACATGCACCACCCAGGCTCAGCTGGGGAGGGCATCGCACTCCTGCCCAGCCTCTGGTTCCCCCAATTTCCACTCTCCAAACAGAACCCAAGCATAAGTGTCCTAAGCAACCCACAATACCCAGGGGTCCAAAGAGGAAGCTCAGCCCAGGCCTGCCCAACAGGATGGCCCCGATGTGGCCTTGGTGGGATCCATCCCCTAACAGGCCTCCTGACTCTACACTCATCTGCCCAAGGACCACCCTCAAGGCTGGTCCTCACTATAAACCACCCAGCAGGCGCCAGGCACTGCAGTGGCCCCCCGCCCCGCCTCTGTTCCCTGGCAGCTCTGACCCCACCCGCACACTGCCTAGGCCCAGTGCCCCTCCTTACCCACTCTGGCTGGGGTCACCAGTCCCACCCTCCCACCCACCTGCCCCACAGGAGCTAACTCCGGCCTTGAGTGCAGATTAGAACTATCAGGACAGGCTGGCAAGGCCAGGAGACGCCAGCATCCTGGTGGAGGGGCAATTATAGGCCGCTCTGCCAAGGGAGGAAGGAGGCCTGTCTCCTGACCTGGAGGTGCCAAGGCAGCAGCTCTGCCCCTGTAACCACCAGCTGAGCCAGAGAACTAGAAGAACCGGGAGGCAACGTGGGGTGGGAGTGGAACAAAAGGCCACATCTCAGGCCAGATGTGGTGGGCTGGCAGCTGAGTGCCTGGCTCTGCTCCTGACCGAGGACAAGTGCCTCACTGGTCTGTGCTCAGCCTCCTCCACGTGAGGCAGACCTGCTCACATGGGGCCTGGCAGACGGCCCCCCACGTATCTCATGGAATCCCCATCACATCGCTCGGAGGTGGCGCTGACAGAGTCAAGAGGATCTCCCCCCTAGCGCTGAGGGTCAGCTGATCCAAGGTCATAGCTGGAAGGCGGCAGGGGCCAGGCCACCACGCCACCTTGTACCTAGCAGGGCACAGTGAGGGGTGAACACAGCGATCACAGGAAGCACCCAGAGAACGTCAGTCCCGGGGTGGGGGTGCCCAGAGCAGGACCCAGCCTGGCGCCCTGCCCCGTACTGCTCCCCACACCCCCCCTCTCCCTTCGTCCACTCATCCCACTTTGCCCAGCCGCCGGCCAGGTGCGGACGCGAGGCTGGACACCCACAGCTGAACGAGACAAGACCTTGTCGGGGAAGCCACCTGTGGAGAGAAACGATCGCTCGGGCCACCGGGAGCCTGCGCCTCTCACCTCCCACATCCACGAGCTGAAGGGCCTCCGCCAGGAGTCCGCCTTCTCCAGGTGGAGGTAAGCGTTGAAGAGCACCAGGTACACGTAACGCTCCAGGTACTGCAGACTGCGCAGCTGCAGCCTCCTGGCCTCCTGCTCCAATTTGGCCGCTCTCGCCTGCAGGACGGCACGGGGTGGCAGTTGGGGGGGTCCTCCCCACCCAACACGCAAGGACACACCACACACGCTCTACACACCGACACGCTCACACCCCCACTGCCCTCGGCACGATGCCGGGACATGAGGCAGGGATTGGGACAGCACAGTCAAGGGCATCGCCCTGGCTCAGGTTACAGGGGAGCCCAGCGGATGGCAAGGCGAAGCCATCGGGGCTCCGACTGTGGGCACAGCACGGCCTCTCCACCACCCCCGCGGCCTGGGCTCCCAGGCTTCCAGCTGCTCACACGCAGGGTGGTGTGTCTCTGCCAGGAGGGGGACCCCCATCTTGGCCTCTGACCCCGACTGGTCCTTCACTGACTTCATTGCCCTTTTCTCAAATGGCTCAGGGGCAGGGGCAGGAGGGGGTGAATGAATACAGCCCTCCAGCCCTGGCCCTCCTCCCCCAAGGCTGGAATAGATCCTAGAAAGGTCACCAGGGCAAGGGATCAACAAGGGATACAGTGGCTGAGGAAGAAAGGGGGGGGGTGTGTTGGGATGAGGAGGGAGGCATCGATCTTTTTAACAAGCCATCTTGGGCACCTTCTAGGAGACTGGTGCCAGGTGACACACTAGAGAGATAAAAGACTGCCACATGATTAAAGACAGGCTTCCCAGAGAGGGTGGGATTTGGCGGGGCAGTGTGGGCCTGGGGTTTGGGGGCAGAGAGCAAGCAGCCCACGGGCCAGTGCAGACATGAGGACGGTGCCCAGCAGGCGGGGACCTGGAAGGGGCTGGCCTGGCCATAACGAGGCTGGGAAGAGACAAGAAGGGGGCCTGGGCTGGCAGCCAGCTGAGGAAGCCCACCCTCTGCCCTAGCCCGGCTTCCCACCCCGGCACACAGATGCCAGGCCCCAGCCCAAACCAATCAGAGGGGAGCCCGTGAGACACGGGATGCTCCTGGGGAGACTGTGTGCAGCCAGGGGTGACTCTGTGCAGCCAGGGTGCAGCAGCATGGCATTAGCTTCCGAGAACCATTGAACGTTTAGGGGTAGGAGTGACCAGTTAATAGAAGGCTCACAGGAAGCTAATGCTCAAGAGGAAAGGGATTTAGATGGGGTCCTCTTGGGGCTTTCTCAGTGTGGACATCACAGGCACCCCAAGACGCACAGAGTCAGCTTCCCCGCTGCACGGGTGTCCCTGCACCATGCCCGAGATGCTCCTCTGACCCAACACAGACGTGCAGCTCACCCGGATGGGGAGCCCAGGAGAAGGAACGCCACACTTCACCTCACACTTGCCCCTTCTCACCGCACACCCTCCAGGCCTCCATCTGGGCCCCTAGCAGCTCTCTGTACTCCAGGAAGAAGACGGAGCACAGGGGCTGCTCCCTCGGGCACCTGGAACATCCTCGGGAGGGCTAACAGCCAGCCCTGGGCCTCCCAGAACCAGGAAGGACCCCACTCCTGCCCCCACCCCAAGCTAGGCTACAGATGAAAGCCTACCTGGATGGGCACACCTCAGCCCAGTGCATCTCCTCTGGGCCACTGCCCCCGACATGACACGACCCACAGCCCCAAGAGCCAGGAGCCATACTGGGACTGTCTGCAGGGCCCGTGGTCCCCCCTCTGTCTTCTGCCTCAGGTAAGAGCCTTCCTGGGGTTTGAGTAAGTGCAAGGGAACCTGCACAGCTGGCCCACCCACACCATCCAGAAGGGGCTCTAGGGTACTGGGGATGGGGCGGGGGTGGAAGGTGGGTAGCGATGGGGCCCAGTCGGAGGGCTCCCTGACTGGGCTCTGGGCCTGGTTCTGCCATTTAAACTCTCAGCTCCTGTGTTCCCGGAGGTAGGACTGCTCAGGTGCAGAAGGTACGAGGAAGCACCTATAAACCACGAAGAGTCACAGCAAGCCACGGAACAGCAGGGAGAGCTACAACACCAGGACCAAGAGGGCACAGGCCCCATGTCCACGGGATGTTTCTTGAGCACTAATTGAAAGTAGTTTAAAATGGCTCTTTCCTGGCCAAACTGTGGGGGAGATTCCCTCCTTCTTTCAAGAAAAATGTTCAATAAGCTCCAGGGATGGAGACTGTTCAATAAGCAGGCAGTGGAAGGGAAGGGGGTGGAAGGGCCTCGTGCAGGGCAGCATTGCCCTCCTTAGGGATAGCGGAGTGGTGGTGTACTGGCCATACTTTGTCTCTCAGTAAAACCTTTTGTTTTTGTCCATTGCCTAATTTCCAAACAAAAAAAAAAATTTTTTTTTGAGCACCTGCTTGGTTGATCCTTAAGACAAGAGGCACCTGGCCCTGCTCCAGTCATCTCCTGCAGCAGCCATGGGGCCATTGCCACCCTCACCTCTGCTAGAAGCCCTCACTGGCCCCTTTGTCTGTAGGATCAGGGCCTCGCTTGCCTTCCATACCCTGTCCTGGGCCCCAGTCTCCCCCTGATTGCCTCCTCCTCTGTGCCCCCTCTCCTGTCAGTCTACCTTGGATACACCCACTCTTGGCCCCTTCCTCCCCTCCTCAGATCACCTTTCTGCCCCCTCCCTCCCTCTTCCCACCCCACCTCAAATACCACCGCCTCTTTGATGCCCATCCTGGTCTAGTTACCCGCCCTGTCTCAATCCCCTGGCCCAGCTACTCTGGGTGCTCTGCAGTTGTCGTCTGCGCCACCCCCCTCCCCCAGCCCATGAAGGTCGCAGCAGGTGAGAGCTCTGGGGCTGGCCCAAGAGCACAACCACCTCAGCCTTGTCCTCTCCAAGCCCCGGCTCCCATGGGGACAGGGGTCTGCTCCTCCCAGAGACACCAGAGAGGACTGGGTCTGAGGAATATTCAGGGCAGAGAGGCTGGGTGATTCCTTCAGAGCCCTACCGGCAAGGTAGGATAGAATTATCTCTAAATTCGGACCCCAAGTAAAGGTGACACCTGACACCCCCTAGAAGGTTCCGTGGACACATCCTGCATGATCATAGTCTGTGATTTGAGATGATGGCCCATCTTCCTATCAAGGCCCTGGTTTCCTTAAAATCACCCCATGTGGGCACTGTCTGGGGAGGAGGCTAGGCCAGCCTCCTCCTGTTGATAAAAATAGTGGAGCTGTTTTTAAATGGCCTGGCAGGCTAGGCTGTCATTAGCTGTGGTGGAGCTGGACAAGCCTTGCTCATCCATTGGGACTGGGCCCTAAAATAGAAGAGGCCTAGGAAAGGTGGCCAGGGTGCTGGGCATTTCAGCTTGAGAAGCCTGCGGTCAGCCGGCGTCAACGTGGGCCGAGCATCGCCGGCGGTGGCTCTCCGGAAGCGCTGCTCTTTCTTGGCCACATGGAAGAGACTCACTGAGGCAGGGCTAATGCACCTCCCCAGGTGTGTCCAGGGCCTAGCACATGCCACGTGCCAGAGTGAGCATGTCACATCCAGGACTGTTAGATCCCAACATGCTCTCCTGGCAACCCTATGCAGAAGAGGGACACTCAGTTTGCAGATGAGGCTAGACAAGGTTAAGTTACTGCCCGGTGTCAGAGTCCCCAGGTGAGACACAAATTCCAAGTGCCCAGCTTGCTGACCACCCTGGGCCCTTTCGCCGCGGTCAAGCTCAACCACACCCTGCCTCACTCTTGCCTCTATACCCTTCCCCCCAGCCCTCCTCCTGCCTGGAAAGCCCTTCCCCTCCACCAGGTCAGGCTCTGCTCCACTTGTCCCTCCAGACCCAGGCCGAGCCCCAGCTTTCCTGAAGCCTGCTCTGAGTGCTCCAGCCTCTTCTCGGCCTCTTCTGCTCCCCAAAGAGTGATCAGTCTTGAAAACAAGCCTGGGGTCAGGCCCAGATTATAAGGAGGTTTACATCTTCCCACCTCCCCACCACCCCGATGTCAGCGCCAGGGCGCGGACTAGGTATGCGGCAGGTACCCGACTGGTGGATGAGCACGGACCCCCCCAGGCCGGCTCAGCAGGTCTCATGCTTCCAATGCCATCTGGAATCTAGATTCCAGACGGGACACTGGGGACCCCACATGGTACCTCCACCCCTGGGGAATCCAGACTATGACGTGCTACTGCCTGCCTAAGGGCTCCCGGTAGGTATCGATCCAGCTCCTCAAACTCACAAAACACGTCCCAGGAGAACCTCCTGAACTCTCCCCAAACCTGCCCACCCCCGTGTCTGCCCATCTGAATGTCCCTCCTTCCCGTTGCTCAGGCCAAAACCCGGCCCTCCTCCCTGACTTTGCCCTTCCTCAGCCCCACAGCCAACCAGTCAGGGCATCTCGTCAACCACTTCAAACATTCCCAGAGGCCGCTCACCTCTTACCACCTCAGGCCAAGCCACCTCACCTCAGTGACAGCCCCTGGCTCGCCTCCCAGGCCACCCTCATCCCCAATTCGTGCAGCCTATTCTCAACAGAGCCCCAGAGGGAGCCTGCTAGAACCTGGCTCCTCTGCTCAACCCACTGCACAGGCCCCCACTGGAACTCAGAGTAGAAGCCAACGTCTGTGAAATCATCCGGGCAATCCCAGACGGGGCCCCATCCCGCCTGCCTGACCCCTGACCTCTGTAGCCTCTGACCTCCTCTCCTGCCTCTCCCTGCCCCTCAAACATACCGGGAAGCCCGCCCCCCCACCTCAGGGCCCTTGCACATGCTGTATCCCTCTATCTGGATGTGAGCATGGCTCCCCCATTCGCCTCCTCAGGTCCGTGTTCAAATGCTACCTTTCACCAAGCCCCTTCCTGACCCAGACCATTTGTAAAACTGCAATCTCGCTATCCCCACAGATGTATCTCGATGTGACACGACATGACTTTGACTTCTGTATTTTTCCTTGTGTGTCTCCCTCACTGCAGTGTGGGATCCATGGGGGCAGGAACTTCCCTGTTGCGCTCATGAGGCATCTCCAGAACTAGCACAGTGCCTGGCACTTAGGAGGGACACGGTAAATATTAGCCAAATTGGTGACTAATACTTCTGTCTCCCATTTCTGTTAAGCCCTGCATCACAGACTGCCGGGGGTTACTCAGATCAACCCTCTGCTTTCCAGAAGGGGAGACTGAGGTCAAAGAGGTGAGCCAACCCACCAGGGTCCCATGGAGAGCTGGACGCAGCACAGGCTGTGCAGAAAGAGAACCCAAGGAGAGAAACAAGAAGAGTAGGTGAGGCCAGGCTCAGGGCGTGAGTCCGTCCAAGCCAGACGACACCCCCATTACTGGAGCCTGCCTGCTGCCCTCTCCCTGACCCGCTCAGTAGGAAGGGGCAGGGCCCGGCGGTCTCTGCCGTACAGCTGGGGAGGCAGCTGACAGCCCTCGGAGATGGCCAGTCTCTAGGGGTGAGGGGCCAATCTCTAGGGCCAGTCTCTGGAGCACCGACCTCACCATCCTTCCCAAAGCGCAGTGCCACCCCCTCCTTGTCAGACCCAACCAATCAGTGCCAGCTGCTTCCAGGGGCTTCCTACAAGTCCCCGCAAACCCTGTCCTGGGGCCTGTCCTGGGGCCTCCAGCACAAGGAAGCTTTCTGTACCTCATCCACAGAGGAGAGAAAATGGCCCTTGGCCCATAGAAAAGTAACCAGTTTTCCAAAGAACACATCTCATTCAGTACTTTCAAAGCATGAAGGGACTAAGGCTGGCACCACGGGCTTCTCTGTGTGCCTTTCATCCAACAAATGTTGTTTACCCGTAGGCCAGGCTCTGGGATTCAGTGCCAAGACATGGGCCTCAGGAGCCCACTCCCCAGCACATAACCCGGTGAGCCAGCCAGGTGTCCCAGCACCCCCACCCACCGCACGGACACCCACTCCCACCTCACCTGGTGCCCAGGCTGTGCTCACCACCACCCTTCAAGCCAGGTGGAGAGCATCAGTGACCTCAGGTGCTAGATGGGCAAGAAAAGGCCCACGCAGGCCAAAGCAATTCGCCCAGGGTTGTGTGGGGAGTCAGTTACTAGCAGAGCCAAGGCTAGAACACGGGGTTTCCATCCCAGACCCTGGGCATTTTTGGTTGCTGGACAAGATCGCCCTCTCCTGGCAGACCAACAACGTGGCCCAAGAACAAAAAGGCCTAAGGAAGGTAGGAGTCAGTTTTCCTGTTTCATCATATGGTGACTTATTCAACCTTCTGTCCATTCATCCACTCACCAGACAGACGTCTGTAGAGCCCTACTTGTGCCAGGCAGGGCCTGGGAGTCAGGGTCCCAGAGAGGAGCCCTTGCACAGCAGAAGAGAGATGAGCAGCAGACAGAGGCACCCCCGGTGACAACCACAACCCTAACAAGGTCAGCAGTGAGCACACAGGCAGGGTCTCGCTGATGGGCGGTGTGCCGCGGCAGAGATCTATACCCCCCCAGCCACTGAGACTCCCAAGCCTGATGCTGCACACTTAGAAACAAGCCTGGCCCACTGCAGGTGCTCAGTGGATGTCTGCTGTGGAATAAACCAGAAGGTCCCCCTGGAGGGTGGAAATTGTTTCAGCTCAGCCACACAAAGGGAAGGAGAGGAAAGCAAGAGGTCTCAGCCACTGACAACATGTGCTCTACACACAGATGCGTGCACACACACATATGCATGCACAAGCATGCACACAACATACGCACACACATGCGTGCACACATGCACGTGTATGCACACATATGCATGGATGTGCATGAGCACAACACAGGCACACAACATACACACGTGTGTGCATATATGCATACACACAACACACATGCACACACGTATGCACACACAGACACACACACACACTGTTCTGACAGCCACTCGTCCACCCACTAGCTCTATTTTGGGCTGGATGTGAAAGAGCCGCGGGAAGCAACCCTTTCCTCCCGTCATATTTTATGTGACAGCTCACAGAGCCCCAGGGCTGCTCTAATTGCATGACGCAGGCCCTGGAGACACATTACCTACTGGAATGAGGTCTCCAGGGAATGACTTTGGCCTAGCCAGAGCTGTGGAGAGACTGACAGGGACCCCGCCTGGGGCTCAGAGCCAGCGCTGTCTCACTCTATATTTTTCTTAAAATAATAACCTTAGCCTTTGGGGGCACCGAGCTGTATCTCTGACCTTTGGCAACTCTGCACCAAGCCAGACTGGCGTGAGCAGTAGAGGCCCCCTGGCTTCCTCACTGGCCCCTTCCTTTTTCCACCACAACAAAACTGGTCCCCTGGGTTGTGGCCGTCAGAGAGAAAAGGAACACTGGTCGAGGAGCTGGGAGGTAAGTTCTGGTCCTGCCTCAAGCTGGTCATGATGTCATTGGGCCTCTGCGTCTTCCTCAGTAAAATGGTCTAGTAAAGCCCCACCAACATCTCCCTACCAGCCACTCTGACGACCAGAGGAGACTAAAACTCTAAAAGCACTGCTCAAAGTTCAAGATTGTCTAGGAAAAAAAATCTCCATTTGAGACCAAAGGACATTTCATTTCTCTCGTGTGGCTACGTTTATCTCAGTTTTTCTTCAAACGCTTTCTGAAGGGACAGACGGGAGACCCATCAGACTGTTTTAAACACAGAACGCTAAGGATGAGCATCACCAGCCAAGGCTAAGGGAAAGGCTCCTGGCATTAATGACTCTAGCAGGCCTTCCTCCAGGAGCTCTGACCTTGGTTTGTGTCACAAATATTTTCCCCCTCCAGGCCCAGCAGGAAACAACTAATCCACCAGATGGTGTCACCACTGTGAGCTGGTGGCCATCCCAGATTCTCCTCAGCCTGGGCCCAACCTTGTCACCTCTATCACCACCTCACCGAGTGGCCTAGTTCAAAGAGCTTTCTCTTTCTTTTTCCCTTTTGAGGTGTTTTTTTTAAATGCCCTGAGCATGCTGGTGCCCTCGCACGCGCAGGGTTGATCAGGTCCTGGCCCAGTCTCACTGACGCTCCAGAGAGTGGAGGACACAACCCTGGGCTGCAGCTCGCAGAGGCCAGGCAGCTTGGGACGGGCCCAGGCAGACAGAGGAGCCAAGACTGTCCTACCAGGAAAGGCCTGTCTCTGTGGAAGATGTGTGTGCACATTGGGTCCCATCCCCCCCATCTCTACCTATGACTCGAGTCTGGGATGTGCTCTTGACCTCTGGCCTCCTCAGGCTGGGAAGACAAGGGGCACAGATTGTGGCTTCTAGTTCTCATTTTCTCCCACAGCAGCAAGGGCTCGAGGTGGGAGGGCAGTGAAACTGCCTCCTCTATCCGGGGAAGCACAGAGGGCCCGATCTGGGTGTCACACTCTGGGGTCCCGCTCTCCTTCTGGCCTCCACCAGCTGTGGGCTGTTGGGCAAACCCAGCACCTCCCCTTCCTCAAATGCAAAAATGATGTTACAACCTGCCCTTCACCAGGCGCAGGTACGGAGTAAGGACGGAGCCAGACCAGGGATGTGAAAATGCACAGTCAGCCTGCTGGGGGCATCTCCCACGCTGGTTCTGAGTTAGGGCTGGGTGTGGGGGCTGGGTCCCCTGGCCTCCAGCACTGGCTGCCAGCAAGTCCCAGCTTCCCCTCGGGAGCCCCTGTGTCCTCCTTCCCCCAGCCCACCCTGGTCACCCAGACCCGCCTCACAGACCCCAAGTCCATCCAAGTCTGGAGGAGACGCAGGGCTCACCACATCAAACACGCTCCCCCTGGGCTTTAGAGAAGCACCTCCCACACCTCTTTTGAACATGAGCAAGTCAAATGAAAAACCAAGCCCTGTGCCTGCCTTCCTTCCTCCATCACACCTCAGGGAAGTACCTTTCTGGAATTAATGGAGAGGGAATGAGAGCGCCAACATATCACCATTTATGCAAACCCTCAATGAAATAAAGGATCCAGGGAGGGACGCCAGCAGCTGCGAGATTGCAGGGTTTTCTGTACCCCTGTGGCAGCACACAGCATCACTGTGTCTATACCAGCCAAATACCAAGCTGGATCTGATCAAGCCTCTGGCTCTACCCATTGACAGGAAACACAGGAGCTGTGGCACAGCGCAGTTAAACCCAGGGATGTGGGATGCCTGGGTGACACGGTGGATGAGTGCCTGGCTTTGGCTCGGGTCATGATCGTGGCATCCCGGGATCGAGTCCCACGTCGGGTTCCCTGCATGGAGCCTGCTTCTCCCTCTGCCTGTGTCTCTGTCTCTCTCTCTGTGCCTCTCATGAATAAATAAATAAATACAATCTTTAAAAAAAACTCAGGGGTGCAATTAGCCAGGTCCAGACTATAGGATGCCTAGTGAGCAACCCAATCACCTCAGGGCTATGCGTCAAGAGAAGAGCTGTTCTAGACTCCATGGGCCACACCAGCCAAATGTGATCTGTGGCTCTTGTTTGGATACTGATCCAACTGCAAAGACTTTGTGAGACCACTGAGAAAATCTAAACACTGCCCAGGTATTGAGTGGTAAGAAATAACTTCTAGGTTTTAGGGACGATAATGGCTGATAATGCTCTTTTTTAAAAAGGTTTCCTCCTCCTTAAGGTATGTACTGAAATACTGACAGAGGAAGGAACTGAGGCCTGGAATTTGATTCAAAATGATCCAGAGGGTGGGGCTGGGGCTGGATAGGCTTTAGATGAACTAAGTCTAGCTCTGATTGGTCATTCCAGAAGCTGGGAGGCAGGCACACAAAGGTTTGTGAAATTATTCTCCCAAGTTTGAAGGCTTCTGTTTGAAATTTTCCAAAATAATTTAAAAGAAAAGTAAGATCTGACCTTTCAACGTTGTCAATAATCCTAATTCCATGCATCAGCCTACAGAAATTGTCTGCACCAGAGACAGAGCAACACTCAGTATGATGCTCACCACCCATCACCTGGCCAGAGAATGACAGCGAGCCATTGGGCCACCTCTGTAGGAACAGCACATGGCCACGGGCACTTCTGCTCGGCAGACGCCGTGACCGGTAAATAGGATGATGGAAGGTTCTTTGGCAAACAGGATAAAGTGTCCCTGAGCTGAAACTATGGTCTGATGTTGTCTTTATAACAACCAACAAGCTCAAAACAGCCCCCAACCTCACCGTGCAAGCCCACAGGCACAGAGGCTCCTGCACCCCGAGCCCTCCTTTCTCTTCCACAACAGGGAAGGGACCTCAAATGCTCCCACTCTTCTCTGCCAGGGACCCTGAAATCATTTTATTGCTGGAAGAAGCACACTCGTCGAGTTCCAGGAACTGTTTGCTTAACTGCTAATTATTAAAGTTTAAGTTCCCCACTGGACCTGGCAGGGGCCGGGGAAGGGAAATTCAGTATTTGGGGAACCTGGGGGGTTGCGGGCCAGGAATCTGAGGTACCACATACTGACGAGGGTTTCAGAATCCCACAGCTGTGGGCTCCCAGGAGGAAAACTTCAGATGGGCAGAATGTGGACAGTACCTAGAATGTTCCCAAGCAAACAGAGCCGATGTGGGTGATAAATCCTTGCCCGGCCTGCTCTGGGCAGACAGCTACAGGCTCCATTGGGCACTGAGTGGAGACTTCCAGCCCTCTGGTTAGAGGGCAGGGGTTTAAATAAATAGCCAGGTACCAAGGGCGAGAAACAGCTGACAATTTCAGAAGAAGTCAGTTCACTGGAGGGAAAGCAGGTGCCTTTCTGGAGCCTCAGGAAATGAGGCCCACAACCCACCAGACGACAGGGATCAAGACCCTCGGGTAAAGGGTGACATGGTCAGGGAAGAGGTTTGGGGCTGGGAGTGAGGATCGTTGCCTCTCATCCCTGCTCTGATAGCAACTCACATGGGACTCAAGACAACCAGCTCTCTGGCTCCTCTGTAAACAGAGGGGACAAATGCCCAGTAAGCCCTTGAGCACCAAAATCTGAGGGTCTCTATGGAGAACATCACAGGACCCTGCCTACAGTGACCCTCAGAGTTCTCCCATTAGTTTAACATGTGTCATAGGCCAGCCCCATGCTTCCTGTCCCTCATGTCCTTCCCACACACAGCCCTGCCCGGGAGCAGTACTGGTCTAGCCTAGCAGGTGGGGACACGGGCAGTCAGAGAGGATGAAGACTGCTGTCCAAACCCAGGGTCCTCCAACTCCCACATCCGCATTCCTTCTGCTTGTCAGCCCACAACAATCCAACCATTCCCAGAGTCCACACACCCACACCGAGCAGGCCAGTAGTTGGGATTAGAAACATTAATCTACTCAAGGACTCTATCCTGAGATAATGTCCATTCTACTTTTCTGGTACTAAGATATCCTTTCTTTTATTTATTATTCATTCATGAGAGACACAGAGAGAAAGGCAAAGACACAGAGGAAGAAGCAGGCTCCTCTGGGGAGCCCGATGTGGGACTTGATCCCAGGACCCCAGGATCACACCTTGAGCCAAAGGCAGATGCTCAACCACTGAGCCACCCAGGTGTCCTAGTAGTGAGGTGTTTAAATGTTTGCTTCTTTCTTTCCTTCTTTCCTTCCTTTCTCTAAAATGGACACACTGAACAAGGTTATACACTAGCAATGCTAGGAAGGTCCTTCCCCTTTTTAAAAACTGGCCTGTGACATCCCAACTACTGGGCTTAAGGTTGCTTTTACCTCTTTCTTTGTTTTCTATCAGCAGTTCCAAGACTTCTAAGATTAGTGTCCTTAGAAGAAAAGATACCAGAGGGCCCCTTCCTTCCTTCTCTCCCTCCCCACTATCTGTCCACATATAGGCACTGAGGAAAGGCCCTGAGAGGACACAGTGAGAAGGTGGCCATATGCAAGCAGGATGACAGCACTCACTAGAAACCAAGCCAGTCAGAACATTTGCCTTGGACTTTCCAGCCCCCACTATATGAGAAAATAAATTTCTGCTGTTTAAGCTATGCGGTGGCGGTATTTTGTTGTGGTAGCCTGAGCTGACTATTGCACTTAATGATGACCTCTCTCCTCTAGAGGTTTTGGTTTCATCTGCAAAAAAGTGAGCCAGTCACATTCTGTGAGGCCAGCAAGACCCTAACACCACACCAAAGATATCAAAGGAAAAAGAGAACTACAGACCAGGGCAAGGTCTCTTAAGAATCTGATGTAAAAATCCTCAACAAACTGAATCTAGCAATGTAAAAAGATACACACCATGACCAAGTAGGATTTATCCCACTCGGATAAATGCAAGGTTGGTTTAACACCCAAAATTCAGGGACGCCTGGGTGGCTCAAGTGGTTGAGTGTCTGCCTTTGGCTCAGGATGTGATCCCAGGGTTCTGGGATCGAGTCCACATCAGGCTCCCTACATGGACCCTGCTTCTCCCTCTGACTGTGTCTCTGCCTCTCTATCTCTGTCTCTCTTGAATAAACTAATAAAATCTTTAAAAAAATAAAACACCCAAAATTCAATGAAAGTAATACACCATATCAATAGAATAACAGACAAAAACCATATAATCATCTCAACAGACATAAAGAGGCATTTGGCAATATTCAACATCTCCTCACAGAAAAAAAAAATTCAGTAAACTAAGAATGGAAAGGAACTTTCTCAAGCTGACAAAGAACATCTACCCACAGTTAATATCATACTTAATGTGAAAGGCTGAAGGCTTTGCCTTTAAGATCAGGAACAAGTCAAGGATATCTGTGCTAGCTACTTTTACTTAACATTCCACTAGAGGATCTAGCTAGGGTGATTAAGCAAGAAAATTAAATAAAAGGCATCCAAATTAGAGAGGAAACAGCAAAACTATCTCTATTTGCATATGACATGATCTTATAAATAGGAAATTCTAAGAAAATCACTAAAGAAAGTATTAAAACTAATGAATTAATATCACAAGGTTGCAAGATAGAAAATCAATATGTAAATATCAATTGCATCTCTAAATGGTAACAATGAACAAACTAAAAAATTAAATTGAGAAATCAACTCTATTTACAACAGCACAAAAGCAGTAAGCTGCTTACGAATAAATTTAACATAAGAAATATAAAACTTACTTGGCAACTCTCAAATATCTTGTAAAAAAGTAAAGAAGAGGGGATCCCTGGGTGGCTCAGCGGTTTAGCGCCTGCCTTAGGCCCAGGGCGTGATCCTGGAGTCCCAGGATCGAGTCCCGCATCAAGCTCCCGGCATGGAGCCTGCTTCTCCCTCTGCCTGTGTCTCTGTTTCTCTCTCTCTCTCTCTCTCTCTCTGTCTCTCTCTCTCTCTGTCTCTCATGAATAAATAAATAAAATCTTAAAAAAAAAAAAGTAAAGAAGACCTACGGAAATGTCAAGACATCTCCTGTTCATGGATCAAAAGAGTAAGTATTGTAAAAAAAAAAAAAAAAAAGAGTAACTATTGTTAAGATGGCAACACTCCCTAAATTGATCTGCATAGTCAATGTAATACCTATCAACTCTCAGCTGGCTTTTTTTTTTCTTTCAGAAATTAGCAAGCTAATCCTAAATTTCATATGGAAACACAAGGGACCCAGAATAGCCAAAATAAATTCTGAAAAAGAAAGAGTTGGGAGACCTCATTTCCTAATTTCAAAATTCACTACAATATCACAGTAATTAAGACAGCATGCTACTGGCCTAGAATAGACAAATAGATCAATGGAACAGGATTGAGATCTCAGAAACAAACCCTCACATTTACAGTCAACGGATTTTTTTAGAGGTGTCAAAACAACTCCATGAGGAAAGAACAGTCTTTTCAACACATGTGCTGGGACAACCGGATATCTACATGCAAGAGAATGAAGTTGGATCTCTACCTCACACCATATATAAAAATTAACTCAAGATGAATCAAAGACTAAATGCAAGAGTTACACTATAAAACTCTTAGAAGAAAACTACTTACTTCTTAGAGGTAAATTCTCAGGACCTTAGATGAGGCACGACATCAAAACCAGAAAGTGATATAGCCATATAACAGGATACAGGTCATAAAAAGGAGTGAAATAATGATCCCTGCTAGAACACAGATGTAACTTGAAAACATCACACTGAGGTAAAAGAAGCTGATCACAAGGACCATATATTGTATGATTCCATTTTTATGAAATGTCCAGAATAGGCAATTCCATAGAGGCAGAAAGTAGATGCACGGTTGCCTAGGCCTGGGGGAGGGGGAAACGGGGTGATGAAAATGTTCTGTATCTGGCTGTGGTGACGGCCACACAGCTCTGTGAATGTACTAAAAACCACTGACTTGCATACCTTAAATAACTGGATTGTATGGTATGTGAATTCTATTTGCATAAAGCTGTTATTAAGAAGACAGCAAGAGGGTGAGACAGGACTGCACAGATCCCCCAGTATGGCCCCCCACCAGGAGCATCCATGTCATCTAAGAGCTCACCCAACATCCAGACCTATGGAATCAGAAACTCAGACCTGGAGCCCAGCAACGGGGCCCTCCAGGTGACCTTGAAACTCACCACAGCTGGGGACTCCTGCTTAAACTAGATGGTTCTCAACTTTGACCCTGCATTGCAATCACCTAGGGAACTTTTTAAAAAAGACCCACACCTTAGCCCCCAAGTAGACCTACTAAGTCAAAGTCTTTAGGGATAGAACTCAGGCATGGTTATGTTTCAAAGCTCCTGTGTGAAACTAGGGTGCCACCAGGGTTAAAAAGGCAGAGAGAGTGAAGGCCTTCTGCTCTTCAGCCTCTTTGAGAGTTTGGCCCAGGCCCAGCTCACTAAGGCCACCTGGTGGCCATACTGAGGAATGACTGTATTTTGCTTCTGCTCCACCCCCACCCCACCTGCCACCCCCACCACCAGGGAGCGCTGGACCCACAGGGTTCAGGGATCCCTCTCCTCCCACCCCTGAGGTCAGCAACATCCTGGCCTCTGGAATGGGGGCGGGTGAACTTTTCCCAGAGGGTCATATCACGGGGCCAGGAGAGCTGTGTATGACAGTGCTCTGCTGACGACTAACAGAAAGGCACATTTTTTTTCCTACACAGGATGAAATTCTGGATTTTTACATAAAACTTGTACTTTTATGGAAACCTTTTAATGTTTATGATTGAATGAGTTATCCAAACACAATTTTTAACTGAAGAGGTCAATCTGGGGGCCAGCGCCAGCCCCCAGGCAGCATAGACATACGTGTAGGTCCTGAGTGGTAGGCATGGATCAATCATCAGCCATTAAAACACTGAACGGCTGCCCTGCTGGTCATTAAACAGCCACCTGCCAAGACCTTGGAGTGGCCAAGGCCAATATGACTCCTTCCAGGGACCCTCAGCACCCCCATGACCCAGAAACTGAAGGGTTAACACAGGGCAGCACTGGAGTCTAGGACAGGGTGTTCATTCTGACTGGCCACATGGCTGGCCAGTCCCAGGGCTGCCACAGCTGTCAAACACTCTGAACATCACTGTCACCAGAGCATGCAGCTCGTCAAGCACTCCCAAATCAAGCCAGGATGAGTTGGGGCTGGGCGTGTTTCCATTTCACAGATCACTTCCAGAAGGTGCAGAAGTAACAGAACCGATGAGGGACCCCTGGCCACCTCACATCCAGTCAGCCACAAGCTCGCTGTGCACTAGGGGAGGGGCAAGGCTCACCTGGCGGTAGGTGCAGATGATGATTTCGCGCAGGTGGTAGTGCATGGGCGTCATGGTCTCACTGACCGTGTCCAGGGCTGCATCTACCTCCTTCTTCACACGGTGCCCATCGGGCAGCAGCTGCACTACCTTCATCACCACCTGGGGCCCGAGGAGCACAGAGAAAAGTGGGGGGTAGGTTGGACCCCCAATCCCAGCAACAGGCTCACCCCACACTAAAGGCCACCTCAAGGCCCATTTCAACAAGTGGTGCTGGGAAAACTGGATCTTCACATGCAAATTTAACTCAAACCAGATCAAAGATCTAACCACAGAGCTAAAACCATAAAACTTACAGAAGAAAATAGAGGGAAACCTTATGACATTGCATTTGGCAACGACTTCTTGGATATGACATCAGAAAGGTAACAAGAGAAAGGACACCATCCACAGTGTAAAAAGGCAACCAACAGAAGGAATGGAATTATTTGCAAATCACATTATCTAATAAGGCATCAATTTCCAGAATACATTTAAAAATTCCCCTAACTCAGGGATTTACCCCGAAGATTCAGATGCAATGAAACGCCGGGGCACCTGCACCCCGATGTTTCTAGCAGCCATGTCCACAATAGCCAAACTGTGGAAGGAGCCTCGGTGCCCATCGAAAGATGAATGGATAAAGAAGATGTGGTTTATGTATACAATGGAATATTCCTCAGCCATTAGAAACGACAAATACCCACCATTTGCTTCAACGTGGATGGAACTGGAGGGTATTATGCTGAGTGAAGTAAGTCAATCGGAGAAGGACAAACAGTGTATGTTCTCACTCATTTGGGGAATATGAATAATAGTGAAGGGGAATATAAGGGAAGGGAGAAGAAATGTGTGGGAGATATCAGAAAGGGACACAGAACATAAAGACTTCTAACTCTGGGAAATGAACTAGGGGTGGTGGAAGGGGAGGAGGGCGGGGGGTGGGGGTGAATGGGTGACGGGCACGGAGGGGGACACTTGACGGGATGAGCACTGGGTGTTATTCTGTATGTTGGTAAATTGAACACCAATAAAAATTAATTTATATAAAAAAAAAACACCAAATCAGTACCAGGAAAAAATAAATAAATAAATAAAAATAATAATAAAAAAAAATAAAAATTCCCCTAACTCAACAACAAAAAAACCAAATCAAAACTGGGCAAAGAACTTGAACAGAAAACATAATAATAATATTTTAAAATTTTGGGATCCCTGGGTGGCTCAGCAGTTTAGTGCCCGCCTTCAGCCCAGGGCGTGATCCCGCAGTCCGGGGATCGAGTCCCACATCGGGCTCCCTGCATGGAGCCTGCTTCTCCTTCTGCCTATGTCTCTGCCCCTCTCTCTCTCTCTCTCTCTCTCTCTCTCTCTCTCTCTGCGTCTCTCATGAATAAATAAATAAAATCTTTTTTAAAAAATGAAGCAGATTATCATATGATCCAGCAATTCCACTTCCAAAAGTGCAAGGAGATATTTGAACAGGCATGTGTACTCCCGTGTTCACAGCAGCATGATTCACGATCGCCAGGAGGTGACAATAACCCAAGTGTCCACTGGCAGATGAGTGGATAAACAAAATGTGGTATGTCCAACACAACAGAGTCTTATTCAGCCTTCCAAAGGAGTGAACTCTAATAGACACTCAACATGGATGAATCCTGAGGACATGATGCTGAGTGAAATAAACCAGACGCAGAAGGACAAATACTGTATGATTCTACTTATATGAGGTATGTGGAACGGTCAAGTCCATAGTGGCAGAAAATAGAACCGTGGTCACCAGCGACTGGGGGCAGGGAGGGATGAGGAGTTACTGTTTTATGGGTATGGTCAGTTTGCAATGAAGAGAAAGTTCTGGAGGGCTGGAGGGTGGTAACGGTTGCACGACAAAGTGAACGTACTCAATGCCACAGAACCATACACTTAAAAAATGGTTAAAATGGTAAATTACATGGTATGCATATTTTACCACAATTTAAAAAATAAAAATCTAAGAATCAGCCAATCAGCGGGGATTAGGAAGAGAGGAGTTTCAGGGGAGGGAAGAGCATATGCGAAGGCCAAGAAGCCGAGGAAGCTTGGCAAGGTTGAGGGAGAGTGCAGAGTGCCGTCCCAGGGTGATAGGACGGCAGGGACAGCAGGGGAAGGGAATGTGATGAGGCCAGCCATCTAGGCAGGAGCCGACCACGGCCTCGACACCAGAGAGCCACATGCCAGCTCTGAGCTCCACATCCCCCGGCCGTAGGATAGGGTCCCTGCCGCCCACTTGCAGGGTGTCTGGGATGATGGCGTGTGGCAGGCGCATAGTACAGGAAGTGTCAGTGGCCGTCCATCCAGTGCCCTGGACTGAAATGAGGGTGGAGTGGGACACGCCACGGCCCTACATCAAGGTCACCAGCCACAGCTGGGGCCCAGGCACCTGTTGGGCAGTCGTCAGCGTTACCCAGACAAAACGTGGCCAGAGGCCTCCTCCAGGGCAAGGGGCAGCCAAGGGCAGGGCCAGGCAGGGGGGTCAGTCAAGCCCCCCCTTCTCCAATAGCCATCTGCCAGGGTCCAGGGCCACGCTCACCCAGCTGCAGTTTGCTCATCTGTGAAATGGGAGCAGGGGAACACTCAGAGGACAAGGAGGAAGATGGTGATATGAGTAAGAAGAGCTCTGAAGACCCCCCAGACCTGCAGCAACACTTGCCCTCTCCCCTCACCCAGCTATCCCCGCAAGGCCCCAAGGGGCACGCTCACCTCAAACTCGCCCTTGGTGAACTTGGCATCGGGCACACTCACGAGTTCCTCCTCGTCCACCTCGGGGAAGCCCTGAGGGAGGACAGCGGCTGGGACGGGGAGCACCTCTGTCCAGGTCGTGCCCTCCCCCGTGCACCACCTCTGTCCCAGCAGCGTCCCGGGCCCAGGTGCCCCCTGCCCTGTCCACACACACCTGGATGTGCCAGAAGGTGAGCACGGCCACCACCATGGCTGTGGTGGTCCGGCCCTGGCCGCTGAGGCAGCTGAACACGAAGCCGGTGCCCGCGTCCAGGGCGAGGGCGGCCCGCAGAGCCTCGAGCAGTCGGTCAAAATCCTGGGTGGGGAGACCAGGGTGTGAGTCGGGCAGCGGGCGCCCGGGGCGGCCCCCACGCACCTGCCGCTCCCAACGGCAACCCCAGCGCAGCTGTCCTGGGCCGGCCAGGGCCCCAGCTGGGTCACGCTCACGGCCCAAGTCCCGCAGGTCACGCCAGACCGCGTGCTTGTAAAGTCACGCGCCTGTGGACTGTCACCCGCCCCCAGGCCCCGGTCACACACATGAGCGCGCACGCACACACGCTGACACCCTCCACCGGGCAGGACACAAAACGTGCGTATGCCACTCCCATGTGCCGTGTCCCCAGGGGACCCCTGGTGGCGATGGTGCCTGCGAGGGATCCAAGGCCACACACACACACACACACACACACACACACACACACACGTGCACACACACAGCCGATTGCTGCAGCACGGGTCCACCAGGGGGAGACAAACAACCGGCAACCAGAGGATCACCCCTGCACCTGGCAAGTCCCCACACGCGCCCCGCACAGATCCACACCCGCGTAGACACATCACCCAAACAACGGAGGCATCACACAGGCACACGGTGACCCACGTGCCGTAAGTGAGGACACACACACCACGGACGTATCCATGGACCTTGAGACACCCAAACAGCCCAGACTCCCACAGAGACCACACACATAACACACCAATGACCTTGGTCATACGCAAGCACTCCACGGCTCCCTCCACACACACACCACACCACACGGTTCCCCAGCCACGCACCTCTCCCCTGGTAAAGACAAGACGTGCATCACAGACTCCACACCAGTACACCCACCACACACACGTACACGCTCCACAGGGACCCCACACACCCTCCAAACATGTTTCCCCAACAAACACACATTCACACAAACACCAGGGACGTGCTTCCCCCACACACACACACACACCTACCACACGTAATGAACACACAGGTGCATACGTGCCCTGCAGACACGAAGCTAGGAGTGCTGTGAATAACCACTCGGTCGAATCAGAAGGTTCGTGGAACAGGCTCCCAGTCCCTCGGGGGAGCTGTGCCCAGGACCAAGTCCCAGGCCAGAGCAGGGGACAGCAGGAGAAGGCCTCCTCCCCCTCCCCAGAGGCCCGGCCTTCACAGCCCCCTCACCTTCTCGCAGGGCGCACAGAAGTCTGGCACGGGGATGCGGTGGTACGTGAGGCCAGGGTAGGTAGCCCGGTGCTGGCTGAAGACCTCCTGCATGGTCAGGCATGTCTGGAACCTGCGGGTCGGTGGACTGCCAGTGCCCGAGAGAGGCGTGCTCAGGTGGGCCTTCAGCTGGGACTCCAGGTGCTAGAGGAGGGTGGGACAGAGGGCTTAGGCCACTGAGGTAGCCGCCAGGCTGACATGAGCCTGACATGACCAGGACCAGTCTTGGCTACTGGGTGCACCCCTGCCCCTTCCTGAGCCTGAGGGGTCCGACCAAGAGCCAGGGAGACAGCCAAAGTGGGAGTCCTGATTCGGTCACTCCCTGAGTCTGCTCCTCTTGCAGCCTCAGTTTCTCCAACTTACAAGAGGGGCATGGGACCTTCTGAAGATCCTCCCAGGCCAGTTTCCCAGAAGGCCTCTGAGGCAGGCATGTGCAGAAGGCGGGGGGGGTGCCTCACCTCAAGCTGGTCGGAGGCCATGGGGGGCCCAGGACACCGCAGGCTGTGGGTGTGCCCATCACACTCCAGCACGGCCTCCTCCCTCAGGTTGACCCACACAACATGCCGTAGCTTCCTCTTGGCATCAGTCAGGTAGGCCAGGACACTCCCCAGGGCCTGGGGGGGACAGGAGGGCCATCAGTGAGTGACAGGGCTCACTCAGGCTCAGCCTTCCCCCCCAGCCCTGCCCCGACCCTACGAGTGGACCTAGGGCCCCTAGGGTGGTCACCTTGGCGCTGGGCTGGGCCGTGCCATAGATGGGCATGCGGGGCACCCGTCGAAAGTTGGCCACATCCATCTCTCTGATGGTGCTGAGTGCATCCGGGGAGACAAGGTCGTCTGCCACCTGTGGGGAGAGCAGCTGACTGAGGTTCAGAGCCTGGCCCAAGGTGGGGCAGAGGAGGCGCTTTACAGTTTACAAAGTTACGCTTGCACTCTTGCAACTTCATCACTGCGCTGGCGAGGAGAAAAGCGACAGGGCCCACTCTCCAGATAAGGAACCCGGCGCTCAAAAATGAGAGGCTGGTGACAAAAACATCAGAACCAGGACTCCCGGGGCACCTGGGTGGCTCTGTGGTTGAGTGTCTGCCTTGGGCTCAGGTCACAACCCCGGGGTGTCGGGATCGATTCTCGCATCGGGCTCCCTGCATGGAGCCTGCTTCTCCCTCTGCCTGTGTCTCTGCCTCTCTCTCTCTGTGTCTTTCATGAATAAATAAAAATAAAACCTTTACAAAAAAAAAACAGAACCAGGCTTCCCGCCTCCTTGCCCAGAGCACACGGGTTTGAGAATGAGGAGAGCGACTACACCAGTGGCCAAAGCTACAAACGCTCCTGAGGGCCTGAGATCAACTCCACATCACTCACAGGAAGATCCTGCCGCCCCAAAGGCCATCGCCCCTTTGCCTTCTGTGAAGGAGGGCAATGCCTAACCCGACCCATCAGGCGTCAAGGGCCCGCCAGCCCCGGGCCCACACCCATTCCCACTCCCTCAGCCAGCCAGCCACACTCACCAGAGAGCCCTTCGTGATGAGGTCCCCTGGGGCCACGGGGCTCGCGGAGTTCAGCGTCACAGGCAGGCGGTACAGCTCAGGATGGGCACACAGCCAGCGGCTGAAACTGAGGGCAAAGGCCAGCGGGTACTGCAGCCCGAGGCAGAGAGACGGGAGTTCAGGGGCACGAGGCCATCCCAAACTCTCCCAGCCTGCCCTGTGGCGGGGGAGCCCCCAGAGACATCCATCACGGTCCAGGGCAGGGATGAGGAAAGAGGGCCAGGAGGTCTGAAGCAAGATCTTTCCAGGCCCCAAAGCCCCGGCAAAGGGTACAGAGCCTGGGGCCAGGGGGGAGAGAGCTGGGTGCTCCCTCGGCCCGACCCACGGCTCTGGGACCACCACTCTAACTGGGTCTCTCCACGCACCCCCCACACCCACCTTCCTCTGGAACCAACACAGATGTCCCCACTCCCCTCCCCAACTCCACGGGGGACCTCGGCAGCCCCATGCCAGTCACCACGGGGGACAAGGCCAGAGGGACCCCAGGAGGATGGCTGTGGCCCTCCCCTTCCCCCAGCCCCACCTGTTCATGCAGATAGTAATTAAACAGGATCAGGTAAAAGTATTGCTCCAGGTTCTGCAGTGCCCTCTGCCGGACACCGTGCTGGCTGCTGCGGCCCTGCGAGGAGGTGACAGGGAGGGACACCGGTGGTAAAGGGCTCCTGGCACCACCCCATCCCCATCCCGTCCCCGTGCCCATCCCCGGACCGGCGGGAGGTAAGCCTCAGAAATCCCCCGGAACACAGTCTACCCCTCCTTCATAACGCAGTGCTGCGAGGCTGGAAATTCTCCCAAGTGGCTCACGCTATCCCCTTGGCTGTGATTAGTCTGTGGCACAGCGAAAGCGTTGGTGGCTACCCCAGCACTACTGCTATCGGATTGGGGACCGCCTCGCCCACAGGTTCTGAGCCCAGAGACAGGCTGGGACCCCCTCACCTCCACGCCCACTCTGTGCACCAAGTCGTGCGCTTGTATAATCAAGGTGAGGAAGCAAGTCTATAAACACCCACCTCTGAGCCAGAGGCCCCCCCCCTCAGAACTGTGACCCCACCACAAGGAAACAAAAAGACCCTCCTCACGGTGCTCCAAGGGGGCCATTATTTTCACCTTCACTTCTGAGAAATGAAGTGACGATGGCAAGGAGAGCTGGGTCCCCAGACAAATGTCCTAACCCCAGCCCAGTGTGCTCTGGGGGTAAGGAGCCATCAGAGAGGATCCCAAGCTCCCTCTCTCCACCTTCGCATCTCAGGGTTCTCCTGTGGGGTCACAACCACCTTCTGGAGGGCAAGTGAGGCTCATATAGGCCTGAAAGGAAGGTTATGCTCTTTGATTACATTTAACCCCATCACTGGAAATCCAGGCTAGAGCTCGGCAAACTTCTACTTCTTTCAAAGGCCAGGTAGTAAATATTCCAGGGTTTCTGCTGTACCTGCCTCACTCTGCCACTGCAGCCTGAGAGAGCCACAGATGGGACTGAAATGAATGGGCAAGGCCATGTTCTAGGAAAACTTCTTTACTGGGCTGGATTTGGCCCATGGGTCATAGTTTGTCAACCTCTAATCTAGCTAAGAGAAAAAAAAAATCCTAAATATAAAACAGCTTTGCTTTCATGAAATTATCTTGAGGCAAAGGAATTTACACAGATGAGAAACTGGAAGCAACTCAACTGTCCAAGGCCCATCCAAGGGAACCGTGATTAGTGAGTGAATCATGGCAGGTGACATTCCAAGGACACCTGCTCTGTGCCAGGCTCCCATCGAAGGGCTTCATGGCTCATATCTCAGCTGATCCTCACAGCAATTCTACAGGGTGGCTACTGTTACTGGCCCTGTTTTACAAGTGGGGAAACTGAGGCACAGAGCCGTGAAGCAGGTTGCCCACGTCCACTCACCTATATAGGTGGCAGAGGCAGGACCGGACCCCAGGTGGTCAGGCCAGAGCCCATGCTCTTAACCTAGCAGCCCAACGACGGCTGACGTCACAGAGCCAGCAAGCATGGCCATGACAAAAGCAGGGGTGGCACGGGAAGCTGAAGAGAAGGGCTACCAGCAGGCCGCAAACGTGCCGTGGAGCACCCGACACAAGATCGTCACAAAGCACGTGGGAGGAAGCCAGCCCCGGATGCTCACAGCAGCTACGCTGGCATTATGGGTGACTTTCTTCCCTCTCCAATTTCTCATTTTTCCATACCACACTACTGCTTTTCAAAGTTATTTTTTTTAAGTGTTAAAGAAGAAAAAGTCTCTGCCGGCCTTAGATTCCTTCCATGCACTGTCATGCGCAAACACTGTCAAGACAACCGCCTCTCCCCAGAGCGCAGGGACAGGGCGCTGAGACAGCCCAGAGCCCATCACTCTTCCAGACGCAGCGGGCTGGACCAAACCCCAGCCGACCCAAAGCAACAGCAAAGCACTGATTGGCAGGAGGAGGGGAGCCAGGAGCGATCTGGGAAGTCTCTGGACCCAGAGGCCCCCCAGCACCCCTGCCAGCAGCCCCTTCCTCCATCCTGTTTATTCTGCAACGAGGGGACCCGGCCAGGGAAAGTAAACTTCCCCTCTTCCCTGTCCTGTCCTTCCTGCAGGCCTCGCTCCTGCATCTCCCCTTCCTCTGAACACCTCTCTCCTCCAGGAGAAGCAGCAACCAGAAGAGTCGGTCGGACAGAAAGCAGCCAGCAGGCCTCACGGAATGAGGTCGCAGGACTCAGCAGCCCCAGACGGTCCGGGCCTCACCTGGGCTGGGCCCTCTGGCCGGGTGCCTTCCAGCTTCTTCTGGCGTTCCAAGACTACCTCCTTCAGGTCATGCAGCTCCGCGCAGGCAGTGAGGGCTCTGTCCACCTGGTGCCCCAACCAGGGCAGGAGGGCAGCAGGGAGGGAGCAGGGCCGGGGGAGGATGGCGGGAGGTGGAAGGGAAGAAAGGTTTGTCAAGAAGCGGCAGCGACAGCGATGGGGAGGAAGCGAAGCCCACCGAGGACCCCCGCCCCCAGACCCTTGGCTCACCTCCTCCACCATCTTCCTCCCCTGAGGCACCATGTGGAGAAAGCTCTGGATCACCTGGAGCTGCTCCAGGGGCAGTGGCTTGGTCTGCAGGGGGACAGCCCTGACAAGGAAGGGGTCAGTAGCATAGGCAGTGCCCCCAAAGGCCTCTACCTCTGTCCCCCCACCACACTGACGCTCCCATTCACACAGCTGCCGAGAAGCCCTGGACTACAGGGTCCAAGTCTTCCTTCCCATTCAGGTTGGGGGAAGCAAGGGGCATGCTCCCCACTGGGGAAACTGAGGCCCAGAGAGGTCAAGTGACTTTTTCCACGTCACTCAGCAAGTCTGTGGCAACCCAGGAGATGAATGCCACCTGCCCCACCCCCAGCGCCGGCCCTGGGCTCCTGCCATGTCCCCAGACTCCTTCCAGCCCTGCCCTCTCCACTCCTCATCCCCACACTCACTCGGGCCTCAAGGCAGCCCTGCTGTGGTGAAACAGGACGAGGGTACCCAGGGTCATTCCCAGGTTGGTCCTGCCCACGCCCGTTTGGCAGCTGAAGAGGAGAGCAGGGGGGGGCCCGTGGGCATCTCGGAGCAGCAGCAGGCTGGGGGTTTCCTGGGAAAGACCAGAACCATCAGCAACAGCGTGACCTGGAAACCCCTCTGCTGGGACCAAGCCGGGGAGGTCGAGGGGATCACGACGTGGGCCCACCCGTGCCCTGCAGTCTTTGGCAAGGATGGGGGGGTGCCTAGACAGGTGGCTCAGCCTCTCTTACCAAACTTCAAAGCCTAATCTGCCCTACCCGCCCCAAGGA
Organism: Nyctereutes procyonoides; assembly: GCF_905146905.1. Classification (NCBI taxonomy): domain Eukaryota; kingdom Metazoa; phylum Chordata; class Mammalia; order Carnivora; family Canidae; genus Nyctereutes; species Nyctereutes procyonoides. Next base: position 66,709,639 of record NW_026575046.1, read on the forward strand.
ACACAGCCCTGCCTCCTTCCCAGGCCCTGGCGGAGCTCAAGGAGTTGGTCTGAGAAGTGAGATTGCTCAGAGGGGACAGGCTTGTATTAACACCCCCCAAGCCCCGAAATACAAATTAAATAAGGTGGCTCTTCCGCAGGGGCTGGCAAAGAAACACCACCCGCACTCAGGAAACACCAGCCCAGGAGTCTACGGATAGGAATTTTTTAGCTCCAGTAACTTGGTGTCTAGACAGGTGATTTGTCCAAAGATCACACAGCAAGTTAACAACTGAGCCTGCCCAGAACCCAGGCCTTCAGACCGTCAGCGCTGGGCTCTGGCAGCGGAGAATGTACAAATACACACTCCCACAGAGATACGGACATTCCACCTCCTACACAACACTTTGCTCTGAGGAAAGCCAGAGGCCACACTTGCCCTGAGCTTCACCATGGAGACAGGGCCCAGACCCAGACCCACTCTGCAGGCAGCTGTCCCTACTCTGTGCTCCCACCAGCCCCTCCTGCCCTGACTTACCCGGAGGACACTCACAAAGGCATCAAACTGGGCTTCCAGGGGGGCCCCTTGCTCTGGCAGGGGCAGGCGGTGGTACCTGCCAGGCGAGGGGGAGAGACCCATCAGGCACAGCCCAGGCATCCCCCCTCACCCCTGCATTCCTGTGGGGGAAGAGGGTGTGGGGAACTAGCCCACCCTGCACACAGTGAAACTGAGGCCACAGCTGGAGAGCAGGGCCAGAGAGCACCCATGCCCAGCACACTGGCATCCTGTGTGGCCCTAGTCACCTGGTGACCCCAGGTGGGACTGGCGCTCAGTACCTGTAGGTGGGCTGCAGGAAGAGGGGCCGCTGGAACACCTCCTTGGTCACGAGCACATCGTCCTCGCCCCGGATGGTAACAGAGTGGGGCTCCCCCAGCAGGTCCTCAATGTTGTGGTAGACGTGATAGGTGTTCTCACTCAGCTGGGCAAAGTCGTGGATCTACAGGAGGTGTTGGGGTGGGGGGCCATGACTGACCTTCAGGCCCCTCCTGGCCTTCCTGGCTGAGCTCTAGAGGGACTGGACCCCACAGAGGCCACCGATGGGCCGCTCTGCCTCCAGGGGGAAGCACCTGGCCACAGGGAAGTACTCTGTGCCCTGGGAGTCCTGACAGGACGGAGGTGGCCCATGGCCTGAGGGCAGCCACCCATGTACAAAATGACATGGCCCACACTGGGGCCACGGAGGAAGTGCCCCGCCCTGTGGACAGCAGGAGCCAGCTAAGCCATCAGGCCAAAGGACAGGGGAAGCTCCTTCATCTGGGCACCAGAGGTGACGAGGAGGTTCCTGCCCGGGGAGTCTCTGGGGGCCCCGTGACCACACACTCCAGGTACACAACCCCACGGTGTGTCAACGGCCTCAGGAACTTGGCAGGCCTCCCATGTTGTGGAGGAGGAGAAGAGAGGCACCTCAGAAACAGACAGAGGCCCATCGGGAGCAGTGGCGGCTCACAGAGGGCTGACCCTCAGTGTTGGGGCTCTTCGTCTGATGCTACTTCCACTCCCTCCTAGACAAGGGTGCTGAGTGTGAAGGAGGTGTGCAGGGAGGGAAAGGGGCAGAGGCAAACAGAGCTGGGCCAAACAGAGGCAAAAAAAGTCCTTCCTGGGGTGCTGGGTGGCTCGGTCGGTTAAGCTCAGGTCATGATCCCGGGGTCCTGGGATCAACCCCCATGTCGGGCTCCCTGCTCAGAGGGGAGCCTGCTTCTATCTCTGCCTCTGCCACGACCCCCTGCTTATACCTCCCTGTCAAATAAATAAATAAAATCTTAAAAAAAAAAAATGTCCTTCCTCTGGCTTCCCACGAGCTGGCCTTCCAGCCAGCTGCTCGCCCAAGCCGGGGAGGGATGTGAGTGGGCATGGGCCAGTGAGGGCCGATGAGCTGCCCGCGGCCTGCCAGCAAAGGGGGGCCCCCCCACCCACATCAGTGACCCTCACCTCTTTCCGGATGGCCAGCTCTAAGCTCTCTACTTGGATCTCGGGTCCAAGGCCCTGGAGGTTCTCGTGAAGATTCTGCTTATCTCGGGGTGTGTAGGGCACGAAGTCCTCGTCGGCGCGCAGAAAGAGCACGGGCTCCTCCCGCACACAGAAGATGATGCACCCCTGCCAGGAGCCCAAGGCGGAAGAAGCTGTCACCACTGTCCAGCACGGACGCTCGACCTTCTTAGCTCTGGGCCTTTGTACAGGCTGCTCCCCCCTCGTTGAGCACCTGTCACCCCGCCCGGTCCCTGCAACATGAATCCTGCCCAATAAGCAAAGCTCAGTGCAAATGCCACCTGCCCGCGACTCTCCCTCTTCTCGGGGCCAACAGCCCTTTGTCCAAAGCTCATGGTGGTAACTCCTGCTTCATACTAACATGATCAGTGAGTACATCTCCCTTCATGGACTACAGGTTCCTTACACATCCCACTAGTCCTAGCACGAAACGCTGGATCAATCAAGTGCTTGACAGACACCAGGTGAAGAAATGAATGTCCACCACCATGATGCAATCATTCATTCACTGAGCACCTTACACCCAGAGAGGTATGTGGGCAGACCCTTCCCTGTGGAACTTGCTGTCGGGCTGAGAAGACAGGACCTGCACAGAGCTAACACCCCACCCCACTCTGGTTCACTTGAGAACTCTCCAGCTAAACCTCAGGTCAAATCAGGCGTGGGCTGCCCACACTGAGCCTGCAATCACAGCGGGCCCTCAGCCTCCACCCTGCAAACACTCAAAACCCCACCTCAGCATCAGGCAGGAAAGAGCAGACATTAAAAGTAGGCGTTTAGGGATGCCCGGGGGGTCAGTGGTTGAGCGTTTGCCTTTGGCTCAGGGCTCAGGGCATGATCCTGTGGTCCTGGGATGGAGTCCCGCATCAGGCTCCCCACAGGGATCCTGTTTCTCCCTCTGCCTATGTCTCTGCCTCTCTCTCTGTCTCTCTCATGAATAAATAAAATTTTTTAAAAAAATATGCATTTAGAGTCCAGATGCCTAGTTTGGGTCTTGGGACACCATTCATAAGCTGGGCCTCATAAGCTGACACCAGTCATTCATCCTCTCTGGGCCTATGTTCTTCCTCTGAAATGGGAGGAACTGCCCTGCCTTCATAGGGTTGACACAAGCATATGTCAGCTCTGGTCATCATGCTGTGGCTCTCTCGTTATCACCTGTCCCCTCTTGTCACTGTCACCCTTCTGACTTCTCCGAGGTTCTCAAAGTTAGGTGTATAAGGGCTCCTGACCTTAGGGCCCCCATAGCCACAAATGACATGGCAATAAATATTGGCCCAGAATCTCAACCATGCCGACCACAATGATCATCACGGCATTCAATGCCCAGCAGAGCCCAGTCTGCGTCCCCAGCCACCCTCCCTATCATGTGGCCAGGGCCCTCCCGGAAGCCCCTGTGCCAGATTTGGGGGGCCGGATCCTGCCTGGAAGCAGCGCTACTTACCCTGTGTCCGTCCTTCTGGAGTTTCTGGAGAACCTGCCTGAATCCAGAGAGGCTGGGTTGTCCCATGCCAAACACGGTGAGCCCACCCTGCACTTGCCGAAAGTTGGGGGCCCCACAGCCCCGCAGAGTGCCCAGCACATCCATCTTCTCAGCAACATCCCGCACCAGGAAGTAGCGTCCCTGGCAGGGGGAGAGCCACAGGGGGTTACTCAGATGGCTCAGGGACATCTTTCGTAGGTGGAGTTCTATCCCAGGCCCCAGAGGATGGGGAGCAGAGAGATGGGGCAGGGGACATGCTCTTCAAACTGTCTGTAAGCTTTTCAAAAAAAAAACAAACAAAATACATGACCATCTGTGATCCCAAGAAAGGTGTCATTTAGCATGGGAAAGGGAAAAACAGTTCCTCCTGGTGGGGAATCAGAGAAGGCTTCACACAGGAGGCAGCATCAGAGCCAGGCCTTGAGAAGAGACCAGGGAGAGGCACTCCAGAGGAAGGAGACTGAGGCTGGCCCTAGGTTGGGGCCCGAAGCTCTCCACGAAGAAGGCAAATGTCTCCCTTGGCCAGAGAAAGGGCTTGGAGAAAGGGCCAAGTAGGGATCACAACTGGGGCCTCAGGAATCAGCTAGAGGAATCCTGCACTAGCCCTTTCCTGAGGCCCTGGAGCTCTGACGAGGGACGGAGCTCCTCCCTCCCCGGCTGGCGTGGATGGACGCACTGACCACAGAGTAAAAGTCATCTGTGCTTGGAGACTTCACTTTCTAGGGTAGAGGTGAGGGGAAAAAACAGCTAAGCCAGAGAAGTTCTGGGACTCAGAGACTGGGATGGAGATCCCCAGGCTGGGGGGAGCAGGCTGGGACCCTGTCTCTGTTCTTCCTGCTGCTCAGAGGGTGTGGTGGGGGCAGGCTGGGGCCAGGCAGTGTCCTGCCAGAAGAGAAGAGCCGGGGACTCCACGGGCAGGGGGAGTGGCCCCCAGAAACCAGGGCGTGGGAGGAAGTGGATAAGGGCCCCAGAGGGTGGGGTGAGAGCAGAAGCAGAGAAGGGAGGAGCCAGCGGGGAAAGCAGGAGGGAGGGACCCTGGGAGGCAGGAGGATGGGAAGGGGTGGGAGAGCCTGAAGGGGGAGGGCCCGGGCTGACCTCACCTGCACCAGGTAGTGCTCAGGGGTGGCATCTGACAGGCGGCCCAGCGTGTAATGGGCCTTGAGCAGCTCATCATGGATCTGGAACTCCTCCTTGCAATTATACCTGCCAGGGCAGAACAGAGCCCAAGTCAGGAAACCTTCACGATCTGACTAACCCCCATCCTCACCAGACCCCACAGCAGGGCCACCCCACCCTTCCCAGGCCCTGGACCACCCCTCTGTGGCAGAGATGGCCTGCTGTCCTCAACATCCACCCTCTCCTTCAAGAACAGAACCCTGCAATTGTGACTGGGCCATCCAGCGGGGAACTATATTTCCCAGCCTCCCTTGCAGCTATAGGATGGTCATATGGTTACGTTTTGGCCAATGGAGGGACACCTGGGTGGCTCAGTCAGTTAAGCATCTGCCTTGGGCTCAGGTCATGATCTCAGGGTCCTGGAATCAAGCCCCTACAGGGCTCTCCGCTCAGCAGAATGTCTGCTTCTCCCTCTCCCTCTGTATACCCTTCCTCTCTCTCTCTCTCTCTTTCTCTCTCTCTCTCTTTTTCTCTCTCTCCCTCTCCCTCTATTGCTCTCTCTCAAATATATTAAAATCTCTAAAAAGAAAAAAGTTCTAGCCAATGGGATATGAGGAAAAGTGCTATGTGTACAACTTTTGGGCCATTCGCTAAAGAAAAGGTGGGTGCCTTCTTCTCTCCTTCTCCCTGGCTAGCACCCAGAAGTGATGGCAAGAAGTAGATGCTGATGATGGTGGGGAGACAAGAGAGGAGGGGCCTGGCTGACCCAGAGCCACCATTCCAGGCTGGAGCACCTCCTGGACTCTAGTGTAGAGAGAAGCTTTGGTCTTGTTTAAGGCCTCCTATTCAAGGGTTACTTGGGTCCCAAGTGACCCTTCCATCAGATTGTCTCTCAGAACAACGCCACACTGAGAATCCCACAGCACAGTGAGGTGGCTCAGGACACAGGCTTCGGGGGTGTGTGACCTGGGCACGAACCCAGCTCCAGCACTCGGCAACCCTGTGGCTTTGGAGTTACTCAACTCTCTGTGGCTCCGTTTCCAGTAATCCTCACCTCCCAGGGCGGCTGTGAGAATTCAAGGCACGGCTGAACGTAAGCGCTTAGCCAAGGGCCTTGGGCACAGGGTTTATTAATAGAATTACTTTTACTAGTAGCAATGCTACCTCTACACAGGGCCATTTCAAACAAAACTAAGAGGTACGAAACTAGAGTTCTGCAGATGCTAAACCAGGGTGGGTCTGTGCGCTCAAGACACGACAAGCTTCTGTGCCGATTGTAACAAATGGATAAGACACTCGCACTTCTCTGGTGTCTGCTCCTCTGCTCCCTGCGTCTAGGGAAGGCCAGGTGGTGGAATGAGTGGGACAGGGGAGCACTAGGCGAGGAGTCAAGAGACTTGGGGTCCCGCTAACAGCTCTGCCTCCATCTCGTCACGTGGTGTGCAAATCCCTCTACCCCAGGAGTTCCAGTTTGTGTGCTCAGATCCAGTTTTCACATCTGATCTAAGACGTATAAGATGAGGAGTCAGAAAACCTTTGATAACAAGAACTGGATAGTAAATAATTTTGGCTGGGGAGCCATACAGCTTCTGTTGCAACTACAAGTCTGCTACTGAGGTGTTAAGTATCCACGGATAGCATATAAGTGAATAGGACTGGCAGTGTCCCAATAAAACTTTATTTACAAAAACAGATGCCAGGCGGGATTGGGTCTGTAGGATACAGTTTGCCAAACCCCATGTTGGGTGATCTCTAAGGTCTCTTCCCCGCACCCATGCTGCAACCCCAGGGGTACTGCACTCATGCTGGATCCAGGAGACACACACAGTCCCACTGTGGCAGATTTCTTCAGCAGCCCCGTGACTGTTCTGAGCCACAGCACTTGGTTAAATATCTTGCAAGTCATCCCCACATAATCTGCTAAGAAAAATGAGACCCAGAGAGGGAAGAGGATTTGCCCCAGGTCACAAAGCCAGGCCCAGGACCAGTGTCTTCAACACCGCTCTCGGGGGGCCAAACCTAGATGTGTCATCCCTGGGAGAGGGAATACATATCAGGTCTCTTCTCTTCCCCTTATCAGGAGCACAGTAATGGATTAGGACTCTAATTTTCCTGCCAGGCCTCAAAGCCAAAAGGCAGATTTATCATTCCCGGCCCTCAGGTCTCCTTACACAGAAAGTCCCGTCTACTAGGTCTCTGCCAAACTTCCATGTGTGGAACACAGTTCATTCTTAGCTCACCGTGTCCTACTTCCTGCGTCCAGGAGGGGCCCAGAGGCAGATTCAACAGAAGATAAGGCTTCTCCATTCACCAGGAGACACAGCCAATGCTTCTTTTGTCCTCCTGGCCTCCGGCTCCCAGCAGCCCCTCCTTGACTGACCCCATAAGGGCAGACAGGGTTGCAGAGCCCCCTTCCGGACCCCTTTCCTCTGGGTGCATGTAGTGCACTGTCTCAAATACAGTGTCAGAACAAACCCTCAGCCTCCTCGTCCCTCAAGGACTTAATTTTTTTTTTAATTTTTATTTATTTATGATAGTCACAGAGAGATAGAGAGAGAGAGAGGCAGAGACACAGGCAGAGGGAGAAGCAGGCTCCATGCACCGGGAGCCCGACGTGGGATTCGATCCCGGGTCTCCAGGATCGCGCCCTGGGCCAAAGGCAAGCGCCAAACCGCTGCGCCACCCAGGGATCCACCTCAAGGACTTAATTAAGAGAGGTAACCAACAGCTTCCAGCTTTTTCAGCTCACAGCTCTTTAACGACCTGGTATTAACCTCACTTTCAAGCCATAATTACTGGTTGTGAAAAATAAAAATCTAAGCTTTATACATCCAAGTATATAAACTCCCTTTGAAAATGTTGGGCCAAAAATTATTTTCAAAAGGGCGTCCCCCCACCAGCCACTCCTCCCTCTCCATGCCTCATGTCCTCATGCCCATAAGTAACATGAGCCTAGAGACCCACTCAGCCACTCACTTGCTGCGTTACTCCAGACAAACTGCTTAACCTCTCTGGGCCTCAGGATCTTCATCTAGGAAAGCGGTTTGCAGGCTACGTGCTGGGTGCCACCCCTCCTCCAGGCCGCTGCCCCAACCCTGTCTTCTAGGGACATGGTCACAGCCCCACCCCACCCCCGCCACTCACGTGATCACGACGGGGGCCACTTTGTTGGGGATGATGGACTTGGCCTTACTGTTGTGCAAGCCTGTGCTCTGGAAGGAGTGGACGCTGAGTGAGTGCGGACCGTCCATCGTGCCTCCGCCCTGGAGGCCCTCAAAGGGGGCGCCCGCCGAAACTGTCTGCTGGGCGGTACTGGCCGTTGTACCCATAGTCTGCCGGCAGCCTCAGGACCCCAAACCTGTGGAACAAGAAGCATGTGGTAGAGGAAGGGGTAGGAAAATCCAGGGCAGGAAGGGACCTGGCCCCCTCCACCTCCGCTGCACAGATACCAAGTCTGAGACCCAGAAAGGGCCAGCTGACCTGTAGCTGGAGACAGGGCAGGTATGTGGCCTACCACGTGTTCATGAGGGCCTGCTATGGGCCTGGCCCTTTGCTGCTGTTTTCGGAGGGTCATGGATATGAAGAGACACAAAGACACAGCCCTGACCCCTTATAGTCATACTCTCCTGGCAAAAATATGACTGTCAGAAAGGGGTTAACCCTCCACACCTGGTCAGGACCTAGGGCTGTAAGTGACTGGATCAGGCCACCCAGAAGCCAAACCCCGCTGACGGGGAGGAGTGCAAAGACCTAGGGCAGGTGCAAAGGGAAGTCAGGCTTGGCTCTGAAGAGTGTGGATGTGGGGTGCCTGGGTGGCTCAGGTGGTTAAGTGTCCAACTCGATTTCAAACTCAGGTCATGATTTCAGGGTCATGAGATTGAGTCCAGGGTCAGACTCTGCACTCAGCAGGGAGTCTGCTTGAGATCCTTGCTCTCCTCTCCCTCTGCCTGTTGCCTCTCTCTCTTGCTCTAAAATAAATAAATCTTCAAAAAGAGAGAGAGAGAATGTGGATGGGAACAGGATGCTGGAGGACATGCTAGCCACAAATCTCACGAAATGAGGCCAGAGACATCCAAGGGTTCAGTGAAAGCACCAGGCCCCCGAATTTGCCATCACCATCATCGATATCACCAACAGCCGAACCTTCCACCCATGTGAGGCAGGCTGGGCACCCTGGTGGACGCAGTAATCCCCACCCCACAGTGGTCTCCCCTCCCAGAGAAATACTTAAGGATGCATGCAAAAATCAGGCTTCCAGGGTGTGTGGTTGCTGGAAGTGTTATTTAGGATGGCAAAACCCCGGGAACAACCTCCAGCCAACAACAGGGGCTTTGCTGAATAAAGGAGGGGGCATCACTAAGGTGAAAGGCTAAACAGCCATTAAAAATACCACAGTGATGGATTTGAAAAGACCTCAAGGACACAGGGCTAGAAGGAACAGGTTGCAGGGCAAGAAGAGGCTACAGTCCCTTTTTAATTCATGGAAACGTATCAGAGAAAAGTCTGGGGGACACAAGAGGCTAATGTGAGTTATCACCATGTGAAGAGTACACTTCTAACTTCTCCTTTTGCTTTTTCTCCCCTGAACACTAGGTAATAAAGTTAAACCCTACTGAGGACAAATAAGAGAACATCTGGGGAAATAGCCAGAGACCAGTGAGGAGCTGCTGGAGGGCGTGAGGAGGACTGGCCGGGGTCGGAGGACCAGCCCTGGGGAGAAAGGAAGGGGCTGGGAGTTCCTCGGGGCCCAAGGGAAGGGTGACAACGGGCAGAGACAGGCTCCAGGGCTCTGAGGGTCCAGCGGCCCTTGGCCCCAGTCGACCCCGATGATCTAGGATCAGGACAGGAGGGGCCCACCCGGCCCGCCCATCCCCGGCTCCATCTGCACCCTGACATCTCTGCACTGCAGAAACACCAGGACATGACCATCCCTCAGTGGCCACTGGCCCGGTGTGAGCTGCTCCGTGTGCTGGGGACGGTCTGCTCCAGCCACGCTCCCCAGCCCTCCCTCTCCACACCAGCAGCAGCACCTTGGGAAGTGGGTGGCAGAGGCAGGGTCAGTGTGTTAGTGTGAAGGCTGAGCACACTGTGCCTTCTCTCCCCCAGGCCCTGAGGACTCGGGCTCCCCGTCCCCAGAGCCGCTGAGACAGATGACTAGACTCACCCACCCCTCCTCGAACCTTCCCCAACCTGTCCTTCTCGGGTCTGGAAACGGCTCCCTCTCTCCCTCCAGCCCTGCCTCATCATCCTTGAGATCTCCCAGCAGCCATGTGACAGCTCTGTCAACATGCACACCTTGTGTTTATAAGAGCCCCACCAGAGCCCATCCAATTTCTCCCTCCCTCCCCCTCTCCATCTCTGACAAAGGTGAAGGGAATGAGCCTCTGTTCCCAAACAGAAACACAGGCTGCTCGGAGAGCACGAAGGGCTCCACAGTGGGCCCCAGCCTGCCACAGCAGAGCCAGAAACTTTTCTCCACTTCACTGGCTTTGGCAGGCTCCCAACACAGCTCACCAAAGTTCCCCAGACCCCTCTCAGCAGCCTGGCCCAAGGAGGAATGGACGAGTACAGTCTCCTCCATGAACAGGAGCACGGGAAGCCACCCCAAGTGAGGGTAGGAAGGACAGGACGTGGGAAGGGCCTACAGAAGGCAGCAGTGGATCACAGCTGCCCAGCCCTGGCCACGTCCTGCCCCCCCCCCCGGATCGAGCTACGGCTGATACCCCCACAGCTCCAGCTCCAGCCACCCCCATTTCTCACAGGCTCCACAGGCGACAACAGGCCCCAGCTGGGCCCTGTAAGGACAGCTGGGAGACAATACACATGTGCACAGCTGCAGGCTACAGGGGTGGGGGAAGGACAATCTCCTTTGAAAGTTGACCAGCTTCCAAACTGTCTAGAGGGTGAAGCCCCGGGATCCCCAGGCCTCCCACTCTGCAGATCTCCCCCCATCCTGAAAACCATTCTCCACCCTGCCTGGAGTGAGCCTCGCCAGCACAGGGGCCTCATCCTCCCCACATCTGCAGCTGTAAAATGGCAGTAGGGATGGGACGGTCCAACAGCTTCTTCCAGATTCAATCGGATCTGACTCCTAAGACTAGAGGTCCTGGCGGTCAATGCCCAATGTCCCTAGTGCTCAAACCTCTGCTTGAGGGGAGAGTGGGGAGGGCAGGGTGGGAGATGGGGAGACTGAAAGAAGGGGTCCATGGAACCTGGATGGTTTGTAAGCAATTATGCTGGTCCAGAACTTCCTTCGATCACAAGTGAAGGCCATCATCCCCATTGCACCCCAGGGCCTGGGACGTGGTCCCTAGAGCTCACAGGCCCTTTTTCTTTTTTCTTTTTATTTATTTATTTATGATAGTCATACAGAGAGAGAGAGAGAGAGAGAGAGGCAGAGACACAGGCAGAGGGAGAAGCAGGCTCCATGCACTGGGAGCCCGACGTGGGATTCGATCCCGGGTCTCCAGGATCGCGCCCTGGGCCAAAGGCAGGCGCCCAACCGCTGCACCACCCAGGGATCCCCACAGGCCCTTTTTCACACTGCTGTTGTGCAGATGTCTGGAAACATGGCTTGCACACATCCCTCCTCTGAAACCACAGGGACCCGGGGCCCTGCCCACAGGCACTGGGGTGACATGACTGACCAACTTTGGGAAACTATGTGCCCGGTGGTCCTGAGCCCCCCAGGCTCTCACAATCAAGTGACCTTACGAGCCGGTGAATTTCGAGGACATGAGAACAAAGCATAACCTCACTGCGCAAAGCGAGCTATAAAGATGCTGCTGTGCCATTTGCAAACTGGGGTTCTCGACACCAGAGACCAAAAGGACAATCAGGACTGTCTGGTGTCCATGGTGCGGACGGGTGCCCATCAAAGGCACACTCCAGCTCAATGCCCCCATCCAAGCAGAGCGACAGCAGCCCTGTCACTGTTGTGTCTTTATAAAATAAAATTTAACCTCGGGTCTGGAAAGGGCTCCCTCTCTCCCTCCAGCCCTGCCTCATCATCCTTGAGATCTCCCTAACAAGGTCATAGGTTATATTGTCAATAAAATAATAACCGACATGTGTTACTACACCACCAACTTGTTTTGTAGTGTTTCTGCTCTCCGAATACGACTCACTTCCTCTGTAATCCCATAGTTTGTGCACCTGAAAACATTCTGGAAAGGCGCTCCATAAGTTTCTGCCAGAGTGTGAGAGTGGCTCTTGGAGGAAAATTAAAAAAGAAAACCCTAATTTGAGGGAAGAATATTCCCCACCAAACATAGGTCCTCTTTCACCTTCTCCTTTGCTGCTGCTTGTTAACATTTCAAAGCACCCCTGAGGCAGTAGGCACCCAACAAGCCCTGAGATCCAGGCCCAGGGCAGCCCGGGTGGCTCAGCGGTTTAGTGCTGCCTTCGGCCCAGCGCGTGATCCTGGAGACCTGAGATCGAGTGCCCCGTCAGGCTCCCTGTACGGAGCCTGCTTCTCCCTCTGCCTGTGTCTCTGCCTCTCTCTCTGTGTGTCTCTGTGTGTCTCTCGTGAATAAATAAAATCTTAAAAAAAAAAAAAAAAAGATCCAGGCCTTACTGCGTCCACTTCCAAGGAGGATGGTTGACCTCTGCTAAGTGGCAGCAGTTGACATGTGCTCCTCATCAGTTTGCCTTCCTGTCTCTTCACAGCTGCCCTGAGAGCCAGAGCATGCCCCACGCTCTCCCTCCCTTGCTCTTGGATCCCCGTTCATCCACTCCACTCTCTGCCAGAGCATCCCAGACACGGCCTCCCAGACAGGGAGAGAGATGCACGGTTTCCCACAGAGGGATCAAGGACTCCAGGCCCCATTTCCCCGACAGAGACCCGCAGTGATCAGCTAGGAAGCCACAGAATCATCTGGACTACACTACCATGGCATGTGAGAAAGTCCCTCACATGGATGGACACGCATCCTCCTGCCTCCACAAGCAGTCATTCCTGAGACAAAAGAAACTGTGCTATGGAATTGGTGGCACAGAGGTGACCTTGTTTCCCCAGGAACAATTCAACTTCAGGAGCTGGAACATTAGCTCTAGCTCATCCACTAACTGCCTGATGCCACAGCACAAGTGCCCGGGCTGCAGAGGGATGAGCTTTCTCGTCAATGGCAGCATTCAAGCCGAGGAGGTGCTGGCGTGATGGGGGACAGACAAGAGGTTCAAGAGCGGACTTCTAAGGTCTTGGCCCCCAAACACCTCGTGAGTCGAAGTCCATTTTTTAAAAAAGATTTTATTTATTTATTCATGAGAAACAGAGAAAGAGAGAGAGAGAGAGAGGCAGAGACACAGGCAGAGGGAGAAGCAGGCTCCATGCGGGGAGCCTGATGGAGGACCCGATCCCACGTCTCCAAGATCACCCCCTGGACCGAAGGCGGCGCTAAACCGCTGAGCCACCCAGGCTGCCCAAGTCCGTTTATTTTCAGGCGGTTCTTGGTAGGACTGAACTGTCTCCATTCTGGCCTCAGTTTCCCCATCTGTAATCAAAGCTCACAAGTCCCCTACCTTCTTTGTCCCTGTCGTGGTGCAGCAGCCATGACCTCCGGGTCTGGCAAATCCCATGGGCTTTTCCAAAGCAGAGTCTGGCTCTTGAGACTGAAGTGGAGAGCTGCCCGTCCCCGTTCCTTCCTCTGCCCTCCCTGCCCACCAGGATGGACCCCAGGCCCTGTCGCAAAATCCCAAGTCCCACATCGGGGAAAGATGTGACTACAGGCCACAGCTGTCACCACGGGTCCCCAGCAGCAGCTTCAGAGCTGGCTACGCCGCTGGAGGCCAGCGAGTCCAGCCCTCTGCCTCCACAGGTGAGGAAACAGAGGCCCAGAGAGGGAGAGCGATGTGCTCGGGTCACAAGGACAAGGCCGAAGCCAAGAGCAGCTGCCTCCCAAGCCGAGGCTCCTAGGCTGGGCCATGCCCACTCCGGCCCGAGCAAAAGGGGAGAGTCTGCTGTGAGCACAGGGAGACGGTGCCGAGCTGATACTGACCGAGTGTGTAATGACCCTAGCCAAAGCACGGGTGTGTTCCAGAGTGTGTGAGTCCCGTGCCTGCATCTGGGGGGCAAGGGGAGGGTCTCAACGGTGACCCTGACTGCAGAGAGGGGGTGTCGGGAGGGCCGATGGCAGATCTCCACGTGCAGAGCACTTGACATAGAATATCTCCTCTAAGGGGATCCCTGGGTGGCTCAGCGGTTTGGCGCCTGCCTTTGGCCCAGGGCATGATCCTGGAGACCTGGGATCAAGTCCCACATCGGGCTCCCTGCATGGGGCCTGCTTCTCCCTCTGCCTGAGTCTCTGCCTCTCTCTCTCCCTCTCTCTCTCTCTCTCTCATGAATAAATAAATAAATCTTAAAAAAAAAAAAAAAAGAATATCTCATCTAAGCCTGACCAAAAGAGGTGCCAACTCTTACAACATGGTCCCAAGTTAACAAGAAAGCCAATGAAAAATGAACAAAAGATGGGGCATCCGGCTGACTCGGCAGGTGGAGTATATGACTCCTGATCTCGGGGTTGTAGCTTTGAGCCTCACACTGGGTACAGAGATTACTTAAAAATAAAATCTTTGGAGGCACCTGGGTGGCTCAGTTGGTTAAGCATCTGCCTGTGGCTCAGGTCATGATCTCGGGATCCTGGGATCAAGCCCCAGGTCCCTGCTCAGGGAGGCATCTGCTTCTCCCTCTCCCTCTGATCCTCCCCCTGCTTTCTCTCTCTCTCTGTCTCTCTCTCTCTCAAATGAATAAAATCTTTTAAGAATAAGATAAAATCTTTTTTTTTAACAGGTGAAAGATTTGACAGTATATGCGGGAGCCAAATAAGTCCATAAACACACACCTAGCATCATTCATCATCAGGGGAATACATTAGAGTAACAAATACTAAAAGACCAACACCAGGGCAGCCCAGGTGGCCCAGCGGTTTAGCGCCGCCTTCAGCCCAGGGCGTGATCCTGGAGTCCCGGGATCGAGTACCACGTCGGGCTCCCTGCATGGAGCCTGCTTCTCCCTCCTCCTGTGTCTCTGCCTCTCTCTCTCTCTCTCATGAATAAATAAATAAAATCTTTGAAGAAAAAAAAAAAGACCAACACCATTAAGCACTGGTGAGGATGTGGAACAAAGTGGATCCCAGACACGGCTGCTGGAGTGTACGATCGTGCAGCCTCTCTGGAAGACAGCTTTACAGTCTCTCACGGTCCAGCAATTTCAGTGGGATGTGCTGCAGGTGTAAATGTGCGCACACATTTCAAGGAATTCGAACAAAAAAAAGGGAATCCCGTTAACAGTGTAATGTATTGTGTTGAGTCATGTCAAAATGATAATATGGGCTGATATATTGGGTTAAGCAACACCATTAAAATTACATTCATCTATTTCCTCTCACATTCTTAACGTGACCATTTAGAATAAGGCAGGTGGTCCAGGTGACATCTGACTGGACGGTGCTGCGGAGTCTCAGTGCTCCGCGGTCCGGGGGGCACCCCGCGGCCCACTGTGGGGGGTCGGTCAGGGTTAACCCGCAACCCTTGCCGGGGGTGAGAACTGAAGAAACCTGTTCCAGGCCCGAGGACTCCCGGGAACCAGCGCCAGCATTCCCAGGATGCTGGGGACTCACGGAAGCTGTCGTGACTCTCTGATGGCCTGGTACCCAGTCAGGGACACAGTGGCTCCGACTCCGGGAAGCACGGGCTTGGGGGCCCAAGTCCGGCTGACTCGCGTCTCCACCACTCCTCGGGGCCCCTGGGTGTGTGGCTTACCTTCTCTGGGTGTCAGTTTCCCCTCTAAGCAGAGGAGCGTCCCTATGCCACCTGGGTTGGGTGGCCTAAGCAAGGGCTAGCCAGCCTGACACCCAGCAGGGGCTCCGACCCCTCAGCCCCTCTTCTCCTCCCAGGGGCCCCCTCCTCATGCACTTCCCTCCCTCTCCTCCCTTCCCACGTCCCCTCCCTGCCACAGCTGGATGGGAACCTCCCTGACGGGGCCGGGGCCTGACCCAGACAAGGCCTCTGGAGGGAAGGGTCGGGAGGAGTGAGCGGGTTCGGCAGTCCGCTGCCATCCGGGGCAAGCACCAGGGCAGAGCGGGCGAGGCCACAGCAGCTGCCCTACCTGGGTACCACAGGTACAGCTCCCCATTTCGCTCGGTCTGCTGGGCCACCCAGGGAGGTTGCCATCCGCTCCTAGCCCAAACCAAGAACCAGGAGAGCCCTGCTCCAGGTGGCCCCGGGCAAGCCCTCTGCCCGTTCCAGAACTCTCCCCACAGAAGACTGGGGTGTCCCCTCCAACCTCCTCCAACCTCTGCCACCACCCAGTCCTGGCCACCAGCTCCTCACGAGGCCAACTGCAGCAGCCCCCAGCAGGCCTCTCCTTCCCCCCACCTGGGCCTCCCGACATCCATCTGCCATGCGACAGCCAGAGGATCTTTAAAACCCTGAATCAGGTCACATAACCTCCTTATCTGGTCACACGGCAACATCCAGCCCCCTGTGCTGAGGAGGCCCCACCTCCCTGACCTCACTCACCCTGCGTGACCTGGCCTCCATGCTCCTGCCACTGGCCACAGGCCCCTCCTGCTTCCAGTGCCCCAGGCCCACTCCTCCTCACCAAGGCACCTACAGCCCCTCTGCCTGGAACATTCTTCGGCTTATTCACAGGGCTGCCCCTTCTTGCAGTCTTGGCTCAAATGTCCCTCCTCTCTGAGCCGCCAGTGACGCTGTCTGCCCACAGCACCCCCCACCACAGCCTCTGTCCATCCACGAGCCTTCATTTCCCGGCTGCCTCACTATGCGGTTGTCCCTGTCACCTCAGTCTCCCCCAGTCCCTCAACAAGCTGGGACAGTGCCTGACTGATCCACACCGCGGCCCCAGAATCAGGACAGCGCCCGGCAGATGCTCAGGAAATATTAATGAGATGAACATATGACCAGCCTCAGGCACCTGCAGCTTCTAAAGACGCACAGAGGAGCGGGCACCTGGCTCCAAGGAGCAGGTCTCAATCCTTCACAAGACGGGGAGGGGGAAGCTGCTCCCACCCAATCCTCCTCTTGCCCCGGACTGCCCTCCTCCCTCCAGCCTCCCACATTCCGCCCTCCCCTAGAGGTTAAAGCCCAGCTCCTCCAGGAAGCCCTCCCAGACTACACACCCACCCGCACCTCTCCACACACACGGCCCATTGTGATCATCACAAGATGGGACACTCCATTCCCTTCCACAGCACGCTTTTCCTGGCGGCGGCCATCCTGTGTCCTTCCTGGCTCCCATCAGCTGCCTGGTCAGGGGAGGAGCTGCACACATAATGACAGAACAAATCAGCTCCATCTCTTTACCTCCCCACCCTGCCGGGCTCACCTCGGATGGGAACAGGGGTGGCACTCAGCAACACGTAGGCACAAAAGAACAGGAAGGATGTTTACTTAAACACTGTGGTACTTAATCCTGAGTGGGAGGGACAGAGAGAGGTATTTACTTTCCTTTTGCTCATCGTCGCTTCTCAGTCTCCTACAATGGACGTGATTACTCCGGGAACCTTTTTTTTTCAGTATAGGTATTTGTAATAGTTTCAAAGTTGGACAAAGGTCCCAGCTCCTCACCTAGGGTGCCCCCGAGGCCCCAACGATGCTCCTCTAGCTCTGTATCCACCGCCCCCCATGCCCTCTGCCCACTGCCATCCACGTTTCCATAATCACTCCGTGCACAGCCTGGTGGGATATTTCATGTCTTTGTGAGGTTTTTCTTCTTTGCTAATGTCAACAACCTTAAGAGGAGGTGAGACAGGGTTTATGACCCCCACTTTATAGAAGAGCCTCCAGCTAAGCAGAGCCAAAGACATGAATTTCTCCCAGGTTCCACTGCTGGATTGGAGGCAGAGTCACATGGTTTTGGCCGTGTGTGTCTCTGAGGGTCGCCCGACCCCATCCCTCCACAACCTCCATCCCTCAAGCCTCCTTCTTTTGAAAACTTGGAGATCCAAATATGAAATAAAGCCACCAGGGCTGGGATGCCGGGTGGCTCAGTGGTTGAGCGTCTGCCTTTGGCTCAGGGTGGGATCCCAGGGTCCCAGGATCGAGTTCCACATCAGGTCCCCCGCGGGGAGCCTGCTTCTCCCTCTGCCTGTGTTTCTGCCTCTCTCTGTGTGTCTCTATGAATAAATACATAAAATCTTAAAAAAATATATCTGAAAGTTAAAACCAGAAGGTGGAGGAATGTTTGGAAATATTACCACATACTCAGCAGGCGGAAAGCCACTGTGGAATGGGCCTAGAGGTCTGGGCTTCAGCCTGCAAACTACAGGGAGCCTTTGAGGATCCCAGTTCTGGCAGGGACAAGTCATCCTTGTCACCCCCTAAGATGACGTGTTGGGGTGGCCTTGGAGCCAGGAGTGGACAGAGTGGGCATAGTGCGTGAGGGGCCAGCCAAGGAGCTGTGGCAAGGGGGGGCCAGCAAGGGGCAGCAGGTCCCACTGAGGATGGAGCACCCAGGCTGAGAGAAGCTGCAGGGGGAGCGCCAGCTCCTGCCTTTGGCGAGGGGGAGAACACGCCTCCAGTTCAGCTCCCCTAACAGGTGGAGGACAGAGAAGGAGCTCCCACCTGCTCTTCCTCCAGCCAAGACCTTGGCACTTGTCACCACATGCTCCTGCATGGCCCCCGAGGCTCCTGGAATTTGGAACCCTCAGGAAGGAAAAGGGTCGCTTCCAGCACCCTTAGGTGCCTGCCTCCATCCTGGGGAGCCCCCCACCTCTGATGCTCCCCTGCAGGTTAGCTCTGCTTGACCGAAAGCTCTGTCTCAGGGCGCCTGGGTGGTTCACTCAGTTGAGCATCTGCTTTCAGCCCCACTGCTTGTACACAAGCACGGGCGCACTCGCTCGCTCTCTCTCGCTCTCTCTCTCTGTCAAATAAATAAATAAAATCTTTTTTAATAAAAGGAAAGAAAGAAAGTTCTGTCTCTACAGGAGCTTGGATTGGGGAAGGGGGAAAGATTAGAATGAATTTGGGGACAGGTGGGAAATTTTGAATACGGACTACATGCTGGATCAGTAGGTTAACTCCTGGGGTGTGATGATGTTGTGGATACCGTGTTCCTGGGAGATCCAGGCTGAAGTGTCTAGAGATGAGATGAGACACCTTGATGTCTATCACTTGCAGATGAGACAGAGTCACAGAGACACAGAGGGCACAAGCAAATGGAACAAACGTCAGCCACTGGTGAGCTCAGACACTAACTATATTCTCCCCCCAACTCTTCTGGAGGCTTGAAAGTTTTCCAAACAAAAAACCGAGGATGAGGGGACACCTGGCTCAGCAGTTGAGCATCTGCCTTTGGCTCAGGGTGTGATCCCAAGATCTGGGATCAAGTCCCCCATCGGGCTCCTTGCAGGGAGCCTGCTTCTCCCTCTGCCTGTGTCTCTGCCTCTCTCTGTGTGTCTCTCATGAACAAATGAATAAAATCTTTTTTAAAAACTGCAGATGAAAATATGTTTAAAATAAAAATTTTAAGAGAGTAAGCTGCCCTATGAGAAGCTGGTCTTCCACACACTGCCCCCCTCACTCCAGTTCTCCCCTCGAAGAGACTCAGGAAGGATCTCATCTAGAGGGAGGAGGTCTGTAGGACCCCTGCAGTTCTGTTATTTTCCGCTCTAATTAGCAGCAGGTACTGAAGAATCAAAAGGTTTCCAATAAAAGTGCAGATCTCTGGTTTCTCTTGAAGGCACAGAGGCAGGGAGGCAGTCCTGGGGTCTCGAGGGGGAGGGCGAGGCTCCCAGGGGCAGCCCTGTAATCGCTGCATCCTGTCTGCCTCTGTCACAGCACCTGCAGCCCTTCTGGGAGTCCCCTGGCCTCGCGGCCACCCTCCAGTGGCGGAGCTTGTCCTTTCCCCTGGCCCCAGCAGCCCGGACTCTGAGCCCCTCCGGAGAGGCTGGCCCACCTCCCTTGTTCTGACCACTGGGCTGCCTCCTAACCCTACACAGCTTCTCTGCATCCTCTGGCTGGTCTGGGACATGTGGCTTTCTGGTCCCTGGATAAAACTGACCTCTGTGTCAGGGAGACTTCCCGGTCCCTGAAGTGCTTGTCCAACTTCTTAGCCTGGGGGCATCCTCAGTTTGACCAAAGTGCCCCCCAGGCCTCCAGCCCCTCCCTCCCTGCCATGTGTATTAATAAGCCAGTTGAGGGGGCAGGAACACACCCCCTTCCTTCCCTGCAGCTACCTGTGACCAGACCCAGCTAATGGAACATGAGGGGCAGTGTCGCGCGGCAAGTTCCAGAATCTTCCCTACGAGCCCTCCCTCTCCCCCCCTTCCTCCACCCTGCTGTCTGGAACACAGATGGGATGACTGAAGCTTCACAGCCATCTTGAACCACGAGCACATGAAGCCACACCCTCGGAATGGTAGAAGTCAAGTTCCCCAAGGAATCCATGGCGTGGAACCACCGCGCCAGGCGTGGGCTGCGAGGCTCTGGGTTTGGACAGGACATAGCAATAAACTTCCATCTTGTGTAAACCACTGCTGTTTGGCTTGTCCTATTACTCGCAGCCAAATCTAATCCTGACTAATGCACTCCATTATTTTTAGGTTTGACCCTCAGTGACCGACAGGCCACATGGCAACAAGACAGAACTTACTTCTTTCCCTTCTTGCAGGAGAATGTCAAGTTTCCCTGCTGGTAAGAGTCAGGCAGAGGGACACCAGGATCCTGTGAGCCCAGCCCACACGGGGGTGTGGGGGTTCACAGAATATAGAAGACATCGTCTCCGGCCCCCAGGGCCCACGGGGTCTCTAAGGAAATGCACACAGGACATGATTACAGCACCAGCCACTGCTAGATGGTGTGGTTCAGCAGCTCCCCCAGGTCAGCCGCAGAGGTCTAGAAAGTTCCAAGCAGCTAAATGTCTGTTCCATGCTATAGAGAGAGGCTTGGCCTCCATTGCTCCAAAAACGGAGAGAGAGACTACAAGTGTCCCCACACCACTGGGAGTCTCTCTGTGGCCCTCTTGGCCATTCTGGAAAACAAGAAGGTGTTATCTGGATAGGAAGGGCCCTGCTGGTTGGATCTTTCAGGGAGGAGCAAGAGGAGGGGATGTAGCACTTCCCAGGGAGGGCCCAGTCTGCTCTGGGAGGCAGTCATCCTGCTCCTGAAAGAGTCTGAGGCACCGTCCATCTCCAGGATCCATGCACCAGGGACTGGGAGAGGGGAGGCCAAAACTCAGGTGGGGAGGACCCTGGGGAGGAAACCTAGAGTTTCCTGAGACCCCACTCAGGACCCTGGGCCTGCTGATACTCATCTGGCTGCTTCCTGGAACTGGGCCCCAAAGGGCCAGTGAGAACTTAGGCTGGACCCCACTTCTGACTTCCAGTAACGTCATGGGGGCCAGAGGCTTCCTTTCAAAGAGCCTGGAAAATCCACGGCCCGAGGACACCTGGGTGGCTCAGCGATTGAGGGTCTGTCTGCCTTTGGCAGGGCGTGGTCCCAGGGTCCGGATCAAGTCCCACATCAGGCTCCTTGTGGGGAGCTTTCTTCTCCCTCTGCCTGTCTCTGCCTCTCTCTGTGTGTCTCTCGTGAATAAATAAATAAATTTTAAAGATTTATTTATTTATTCACGAGAGACACACAGAGAAAGAGAGAGGCAGAGACACAGGCAGAGGGAGAAGCAGGCTCCATGCAGGGAGCCCGATGTGGGACTTGATCCTGGGACTCCAGGATCGTGCCCTGGGCCGAAGGCAGGCGCTAAACCGCCAAGATACCCAGGGATCCCAAATAAGATTTTTAAAAGAGAAAAAAAAGAAAATCCACAGCCCACTTCTGGGGTCTGTCCCCATCCTTCCACTTCTGTGGCTTCCAGTCTAGACTCTCCTGCCTGGCACTCAAGAACCCCCTTCCCGTCTTCAGCACCCCCACTGCCTTCCACATCCCCAACATTCCAGGCAAGCCCTGGTCCCAGATACCCTATGGTACAGAGCAGAAAAAGCTCCAGTAAGTGTTCCTCGCCAGCATGGGCTTTCGGACAGGTCTCAAGTTCAGCATATCCCTCCCTGGGCCACACTTCATTGCCATCTGGAAAGTGAGGGGGCTGGACAGGATGGGAGGCTTTCAAACATTTTAGCAGCTGAGCCCTTTCAATCCTTGATGAAAGTCCAATGTGTAATGCAGCCCGATGTGCAATACAGCCAGCCGCAGAGCCACTCCGCTGGCTGCCAGCTTAGGAAGGGAGATGCAGCGAGTCCTGCCCCAGCCCCACCCGGGGCCTGCTCCCAGGGACGAATAGCTCCAAGGCCACTGGCCAGAGATGCTCAAAGCCCTCCCTTGCTCCAATCTCTCAGGACACATCCAACCCTTCCCTGTCCCCGTGCATCTGTCCTCCCTGGTCCCATAACCAGGAACACCATCCGCACCCTCACCCCCTCACTCCCTCTTCCTCCAGGGTTTGCAGCGCACAGCCTGTGCCCCACATGACCCCAGCCTGAGCTCACTGGCCTGGTGTTTGGTAAAAACATGCTCCATCTCCCCACCCTGGATCCAGCGTTCCTCCAGAGCCCCCACAGAGCAGAACCCACAAATGTCATTTCCCTAAACAAATTTCATGCTCACGACCTCATTTCTGCTTCGGAACAATCCTCTGAGAGAGCCAGAAGCCCAGGCCACTGTGCCATTCTGCAGATGGAAACACTGAGGCCTCTGAGAGTTCACTGGGTGACATAACAACAGAAGCCGGCCTTTGGTTCCACAGCCTGGTTCTACTGCATCATCACCCACGCACCCTCTCCCATTCCTCCTGACGCGACTCTCACTTTCCCAAGACACGATGGGAAGGTTAAACCAGGGACCTGGCAGGAGGCACAGAACAAGTTGGTCCCAGAAAAGAGGACCCCTTCCAGGGCCATGGGCTCTCATGCACCCCAGGCAGCCAGATGCCCGGGGCGGGTAACAATGGAGCTAAAAATAGGGCAGGAGGCTAAGTGGCCAGCTGCCGGAAACATCTGCCTCTGCTGCAGAACAAACATGAGGGAAGTCACCATGCTGCAGGGTCTCTACCGTGGGGCAGGGGACAGCTGGGGTGGGGGAGGGGAAAGTCAAACCTTCAGGTCTTCACCCTGGGCAGGGGGCTCAGACCAGCCCCCACCCGCCCTGGGCCCCATCCCTCCCCACACATGCTACAGACACACACGTTACACCTTGTGCACCAAGATGTATCTCCGAGTCAGAGTCAGATGCGCCTTTGAGACCCCAGTCTGTTCCTCTCATTTTACAGAAGAGGAAACTGAGGTCCAGAGTAGACCAAACAACTGCCCACAGTCATGGAGACAGTGCACAGCAGGGTGAGGAGCCGGGGTTCCATACCCCTCTCCTCTGCAACTCCCTGGCCATCTGCTTCCCGGAGCACGTCCATCCAGGGCCGGGAAAGACCCTGACCAGGAAGGGCCTTCCCGCTCCGCAGAATGAAGCACACCAAGCACAGGAGACAGATTAGCACAAAAGACTTCAGCTCAGGGGCGCCCGGGTGGCTCAGTGGTTGAGCACCTGCCTTTGGCTCAGGTCATGATCCAGGGTCCTGGGATCAAGTCCCACATCAGGCACTCCATGGGGAGCCTGCTTCTCCCTCTGCCTGTGTCTCTGCCTCTTTCTCTGTGTCTCTCATGAGTAAATAAATAAATCTTTTTTAAAAATTCTTAATATAACCCGTAAAGGACAAGGCTGGGCCATCTCTCAATTGGTCCAACACAGTTTTCCTCCAGCGAGCAGCAAATGAGGTTGGAGAGCCACGCACCGGCCTCTGCTCATCTGCACATCTTCCTGCCCCACTTGCTCCCTCTGCCTAGCTGACTCCCATCCCCTGAACCAGGAACCTCCTCCACGTCCCCCAGGCCACATCGCACCATGGCCGTAGCCTCCCTGAAGCCCACTGGGCTGGGGCTGGGGCTGGCCTTCGATGGCATCCCAGTGTTTGACACAAAGTAGCCACTTGAATGAGCAAAACTGGACAGATATTTAAACAAAAAAACCCCGATGAGCTCTGTGGGTGTCCATGCTGTGAGCACAAATTAGACAAAACAGGTGGGTTTTAGCCCGGGGCCCAGAACACAAAAGGCACTCTATAAATGCAGCCCTGTTTCAAGTGCCTAAGAAAATGGGGCTGGGGTGGGGGGAGACACTGACCCCTGGGTCCCATCTGGCAGAGAAGGTTAATGAGGAAGGGACGTGAAGGCCAGAGGCTGTGGAGGCCCCTTCCGGCCAGGAAAGGGCGAAGGTAACTCTGAGGGCCCCATTTGAGAAACAGACCCTCCCCTGTAGAATTGCCTCGCTGAGACCCCTGGTCTCTCGCGTTGACTCACACTCCCAGGGGGACAAGAAAAATGCGGCATCTAAAAAGTCCCCTGGGCTCCTCACTCACTCCTGAGGATTGAACACATTAGTAGCTTGACCAGGATTTAAAATCACAAATGAGGGCAGCCTGGGTGGCTCAGCAATTTAGCGCTGCCTTCAGCCCAGGGCCTGATCCTGGGGTCCCGGGATCAAGTCCCGTGTTGGGCTCCCTGCATGGAGCCTGCTTCTCCCTCTGCCTGTGTCTCTGCCTCTGTGTGTGTGTGTGTGTGTCTTACGAATAAATAAAATCTTAAAAAAAAATAAAATCACAAATGATGAACTTCTAACCCCAAAGGGCTTACAGCCCCACCCCCTCACCCCAAGTTGCACTTCCAGGTATGCGTAGCGGGCCGGAGCCCAAGGGAGGCTACCACCCGATCACAGTTCCAACGGCACTCTCCGCAGAGCCCAGGTCCCCAGTGCCTTCCACTGTCCACAAGGTCCAGACTATTCTCAGGACAGTACCAAGTATCACTGCCTTCTCACCACGAATGAGCATGCTGATGGAGCAAAGCCACCGCAGTGGGGGACACTCAGCAAGAGGCATGGCACTGGCCCCCAACAAGGCTACCGGTCACTCATGTAACAAAAGATGCCACTATCACTTAAGAAGGTCTTTGATGAGGGGCACCTGGGTGGCTCAGTGGTTGAGCATCTGCCTTTGGCTTGGGTCATGATCCTGGGGTCCTGGGATCGAGTCCCACATCGGGCTCCCTGCGTGGAGCCTACTTCTCCCTCTGCCTGTGTCTCTACCTCTCTCTCTCTGTATGTCTCTTGTGAATAAATAAATAAAATCTTAAAAAAAAAAAGGCCTTTGATGAGGGCACCAGGCTGGCTCAATCAATAGAGTACACAACTCTCCATCTCAGAGCTATGAGTTCAAGACCCACATTGGGTGTAGAGATTACTTAAAAATAAAATCGCTTTTAAAAAGTCTTTAATGAATCAGTAAAATTAATTTCACTGAAGCAACGGCCTTGAGTACGTGTCTTTTTACTACTCTGTGAGATGACCGAGCGTGTACCTGGGCAGGTGTCTGAGGGAAAGGCACCTGTGAGCCAGGCTGAGCTATCAGCTCAACTAGCATCTTTGTTCACAGAAAGAACAGCCAGCAGACAGACAAACACCAGTTACTCAGAATTGGGTAGCTGGCAGACATTTTCTCAAAAATGAACAAGGTGAGCCTGTCCTTTCAAGGAAAACAACTGACATTTGTTGCCAATGATCAAGTTTGAGCTTTAAGGTAAACATCAGAACTTTGGAAAACTGGCATCAGCCGTTGTGAGTCTGACCACTTCCCCAAACATAAAGACTTTGCAATGATACGGGTGATGATGTTAACATACGTAATTTCTGGATATTGCTGAAATGAAATGTGTCCACATTTGGAAGACCTGTGTAATTCCATGAACCAGCATCTTTCCGATGACCAATATGTAAATGTTACAAAATCACACCTGTGTCAAAGACCCATCCAGGCAGGACGGTCTGATGGATTTTAATGCAACAAACTGAAAAATTCATTAATATGTTTGCAGATTCTACATTTCAAATGGCCTTTAAGAAACTATCACATGTTGAATTTTTATGTAGTCTCAAAAGAAAATATCCAGAGGCTAATAAAATATTCATTCCTTTCCCAATCACTTATCTGGGTAAAGCTAGATTTTCTTGGGGATCCCTGGGTGGCTTGGCAGTTTAGCACCTGCCTTCGGCCCAGGACGTGATCATGGGGTCTCAGGATCAAGTCCCACATTAGGACCCCTGCATGGAGCCTGCTTCTCCCTCTGCCTGTGTCTCTGCCTCTCTGTGTGTGTGTGTCTCTCATGAATAAATAAATAAATTTTTTTAAAAATCTTAAAAAACAAAAAAGCTAGATTTTCTTCATATACTTCAATCAAAACAACATATCACAACAATTGAATACAGGAGTAGATAGGAAAACCCAAGTGTCTGTTATTAAACCAGACATTAAAGTGATCTGCAAAGGCACCAGGCTGGCTCAGTCAGCAGAGCATGCAACTCTTGATCCAGGAGCATGAGTTTGAGCTCTGCCTTGGTGGGGAGATTACTTCAAAAAAAATTTTTTTTAATCTTTATAGTGATTTGTAAACTGCAAAACAATGCCACTCTTTCCAATGTAGTTTATTTGGGAAAACATCTCAGTTTTCAGAAAAAAAAATTGTTTATGTTAACATGTAATGGGTTTGCTATTATTTTTTAAGTAAATGTATACATATATGTTTTAAAATATATTCAGTTTTTAATTTCTAATATGGTAAATATCAATTTATGTATATAACCCACATAAACAGAAATGCTTTGGAGCCTTCAAATTTTAAGAGTGTAAAGGAAGGAGTCCTGAAACTAAGAAGTTTCCAAATAGCTATGATTTAACTCCCACAGTAACCCTTTGGTGATCATGTATGAGCTGGTCCCATCTTGTAAGTACAGACCCTGAGGAACAGAGAGTCTGGGTGACCTCCCAAGGGCACACAGGTGGCAGAGAGCTTCCAAAAACGTGCTTTCACCCTCCAAATTATCCCTCCCCTAATACCATGCTCCCGAAGGAAGTGTAGAAGGATGAATAATGACTTACTAAAAAAAATAAATAAATAAATAAGTGAAAGAAGACAATTTGGGGGCAGAAAAGAACTTTCTGTACAAAATGCTAGGGAAGACATACAGGTAAACATCAGTAGATCAGACTACATAAAACATGGTCAGCTTTGGGGTGCCTGGCTGGCTCAGTCAGTGGAGCTCTTGATCTCAAGGTTGTAAGTTCAAGCCCCACGTTGATTACTGGAAAAATAAAAATCTTTTTTAAAATGACCAGCTTTTAACCAACACAGAAAAACCACGAAGCTAAAAGACAAATGGCAAACTGGATAAATATATTTTTGACAGCTTTTTATTATTTATCATATTCAATAAAGCTTTTTTTCCAAACCAGAAACCAAGTATATCTTGAGACTGTAACAGACCCAAGAAACCCCAAAAGCCCAATCCAGAAATACAAATGGACAATGAATGTCAGAAAAAGATGTTCAACCTTACTTGTAATTTGAAAACTGGAAACGACGAAACGCCACGTCTTGCCTATCATGGTGTCACAGGTACAACAGCAGGACACACCCTGTGTCAGCATGGGTGCCAGGATGGGCTCTCCCTGAAGCACCAGGCAGGATGCAACCTGGCACTGCTCCCTAGCAGCTAATCCGGCAATAATTCTAAAATACCTTAAGAGCACACAACTCTTTGATCCAGCCAAGTTTCCTATCCGTTGAGTCAATGCAAATAATCAGAGATATGGCCACAAAAATGCTCGACACAGCTTTGCCTAGTTTAGTCAAAGACTGAGAACATCTTTCACATGAACAGTGGTCAAAGTCCAATGTATTACAGACGTCATCACGCAGTCATTAAAATGGATAGAGTGTCAGATGGCCGTCACTTAACAGAATGTGGAGGGAAAGAAGCCAACATCAACAAACGCTGTCTAATTCCCTTCATCTAAAACTCAAACACAGGCCGAACTAATCTATGGTGTTGGAAGTCAGACAAGATGTCCCATCTGGAGCAGGAAGGAAGGGATGGCGATGAGGTGTGGGGATCCAGGGTTCTGGAACACTTCTGTTCCTTGACTTGGGGGAAGGCTCTGAAGGCTGTGCTCATTTTGTGTAATCAGGGTGTGTACTTGCGAAGGGCGTCCTTTTCTGGGCATGTGAAACTCCAACTTAGAAGTTTCAAAAATAAGAAGTAATAGTTTACTTACATAGGAAAATGTCTATTGTATGTTTAGTCACCAAAAAAAAGGCGAAGTATACACACACACACACACACACACACACACACACACAGAGGAAAACTCTCCAGAAAGATACATCTCAAAACCTGAATGGTGAACTGTCCATGGTGAGTGAGCTGTGGTTATCAATGCAAAGTGGAGTCACAGATGGTTCTTCGAATCTTCCTGCATATCTTTATTTTCTCTGACGTTTCTTTTTTTTAAGATTGATTGATTGATTGATTGATTGATTGATTGATTGATTTGAGAGAGAGTGTCAACCAGACCCCCCCACTGAGCATGGAGCCTACCACAGGTCTTAATCCCAGGACCCAAGATCATGACCTGAGTTAAAACCAAGAGTCGGATGCTTGACTGACTGTGGCATTCAGGAACCCCTCTCTGATGTTTCTATGATGAATGAACATATACTATTAATAGAAAAAAAGAAGGAATGGGGCACCTGGGTGGTTCAGTCAGTTAAACATCTGCCTTCAGCTCAGGTCATGATCCTGGAGTCCTGAGATCGAGTCCCATGTCCATTGGGCTCCCTGCCCAGCAAGGGGGTCTGCTTCTCCCTCTGCCTCTACTTGCCACTGCCCTTATTTGTGTGGGCTTTCCCTCTCTCTCTCTCTCTCTCTCTCTCTCTGTGTCAAATAAATAAATAATATCTTAAAAAATTAAAATCTTTAAAAAAAGAAAAAAGAGACAAGCCCAAGAACTGTGCAGTATGGCTGCTGACAACAGCAATCCTGTTTGTGTGTCAACCCTACAGCCTGAAGAGCCCCTGACCCCACTGGAAAAGCTCAGGCAACTGAGGGTGGTCCTGAATTGCCGTCAACGGCTTTTGCTAAACACTTGCCCATGGAAATCATTTGGATATAGGAATCAGAAAGCCCTGGGTAGACCCCAGCCCTGTCCCCCTACCAGAGGCCTGGGCCACCTACTTAGCCTCAGTTTCCCTGTAGTGGAAAAAGGGTTACATGAGGTTACAGATGTAACCTGAGCACATCTGACACACAGGTTCTCCCAGTTTCCACAGTAGAAGAAATGGGGGCCCTGGAGGCTGAGTGACAGCCCTGGGAGACGCCCAAAGAGCCTCTCCGGCCATCAGTGCCCCCACCGGACGGTGCGCGCCGCACACTGGATTTGACCTCGGGTAGCCTCCCTTGGAACCCACACCCATCATCCCCATGAAACCTCCACGTGGAAGGCCACGGCAGGAAAGGTGGGTGGCGGATCCAGACAGGAAGTGACCTCGCCGGATGAATGACAGGCCAACATTCCACCGGGAGCCCCACCTGCTGGGGACCTTCGGGGTCATGGGAGCCAGGAGTGGGTGGGCACACGGAGGCCAAGGAGGAAACAGGATTTACTGCAGAAGGCCAGCCACATGGCACACTTCCCCAGGCAGGGAAGTGACTTCATTTCACAGTCTGTCGCCCTCACTTCCGTCCCTCACGTGGCAAGGAGTTAACCCTGAGAGGGCCATGCTTCCCTGGGCTCTTGCCAACTCCACACGAGCCAGGGCAGGAGAACCCAGGCTTTCTCCTCTCCCCCACTCCTGGTACCCCCAATCCACGGATGAGGAAACTGAGGCTCAGAGAGGCTGTCCACGAGACAGGGACTCCAGGACCTTCCCCACTACACTGAGCTGCACGGAGAAGGGAGATGTTAATTCAAGGTCAGGAACTCAGGGAAGACTTCCTGGAAGAGGAGACCACTGAGCTGCAACTTAAAAGAGGAGCAACATTTGACGGACAAGAAAAGCATTGTGCAGGGAGGAAACTGCACGGAGAAAAAGAGATACTTGGCGCTGTACAGAGTATTAAGTCCAAGTATTATGGTACTTGTGAGGCCAGAATACAGGATGGGGTGGGGTTGGGCTGAACCCCAACTGCCTTGGAGACTGTGCCAGAGAGTCAGGATATTGCTCTGTGGGGTGAGATGTGCTGTGCAGACTGGGGCATGAGTAGAGCTGCAGGATGGTGCCCGTGTGTCAGCCTAAGAGGGCTGCACAGAAGAGGCAACACCCAGGGAACCACCTCAGCAAGGGCTTGTTATTACTCTGGGACCCCTGAGGCCCACAGCTCAGCAGGCCTCACCGTGCCCCCCACCTCTGCCCAGGATCCCCAACTACACTGGGCTTCTCCGTAAAGGAGAGGGAAGGAAATCCACAGTACCCACACACTGCGAGCCGAGGTGTGCATCGCATGCCAGACCGTGACACAGCAGGGCGCCGATGACACTGAAGGCGCCAGCCTCAGCGCCACGACCACCGGCTGCGTGATCTTGACAGAAACACTTCACCTCTCTGTGCCTCCGCATCCATCGGATGCAGACGGTGTGTCACGGCCACACTGACCCACGGGCAGGCGGAGTGAGCTGGCTTGGGTCACATGGCAAAGCAGCAGCAGAGCCAGGATTCAAATTCGGGCCCACCTGGCCCTCACACCCAGGCTTCTCCCAGCCCTTCAAGCAAAACAAAACCTGAAACCCAAAAGCTGGGGCTCTCCAGGCCTCTGGGCGGCTTCTGGCGGGGGAAGAGTCTTCCCACCCCAAACCTCCAGGAACCAAGGGCAGGGCAGGGAGAAAACAGTAGGGCACGGCAGGGGAAGAAAAATATTTTCAAGTTTCTCCCTCTTCCTGTTTATCTATCCTCTTGATCCAGAAGCTTCTGGTAGCTGTTTGTCCAGGGAAAGTCCTGCCAAGAGTGACATCCTGCCATCCGCCGCCCTGGGCCCAGCAGCCCCTGCCCGGCCTGCACTGGAGGCAGCGGGGACCACTTCCCTGCAGACCCTGCCTCGCCAGGGGGGCTGCTGCAGAGCCGGGCTCTCGACCGATGCTGGGGCCCAGGACCGAGGACCCGGCCAGGGGGGGGGGGGCCGCTGCCACCGCCTGCTCAGCTCCAGCTGGCACCAATCAGCTCCACACTCAGCTGCAGAGAGGTGATGAGAAGGATTCAAGGAAATGAGGCCGAGCCTGGCCTGGGCGCTGCAACGGGGGTGGGAATGCAGAGCACAGGTTGTGCAGCCAGGCTGACCTGGTGTCTGATCCAGGCTGACCTGCAACTTGCTGTGTGACCTTGCCCAAGGTACCAAACTTCTCGGAGCCTAACCCCCTGATGTGTAAAATGAAGATAATATTGGAACCTGCTTCATAAGGATGTACTGAGGATTACAGGAGACAATGTGGGGTAAGGGCTGGCACCTGGGAAATGTGAACAAATATTATCAATTCCCACTCCTACCATCAAGCTGACCCCCTCGCTCAGTCCTGAAGCTCCGAGCTATGTTTCAAATAAGCTCAGGGGTACCTGGGTGGCTCAGCAGATTAAAAGCTCCGAGGTATGTTTCAAATAAACTCAGGGGTACCTGGATGGCTTCAGCTCCAGTCATGATCTCAGGATCTCAGGATCAAGCCCCACCCTGGGCTCCCTGCTCATTGTAGGGAGTCTGCTTCTCCCTCTCCCTCTGCCCCAGCCCACTCCCCCACCTGCTTGTGCTCTCTCTCAAATAAATCAATAAAATATTTTTTAAATAAAATTAAATAAATAAAATGAGCTCAAAAGAACAATTATAGCCTCAAAAAAATGAAATTCTGACACATGCTACAACACAGATGAGCCTTGAAGATATTATGCTAAATGTTTAAATAAGCCAGACACGAAAGGACAAACATTGTATAATTCCACCTACATGAGGGACCTAGCATAGTCAAAGCACAGAGATAGAAAGTTAGAAGGGTGGCTGCCAGGGGTCGGGGTAGGGAGGGTGATGGGAAGTTAGTGCTTAGAAGCCACAAAGTTTCAGCTTCAGAAGAGGGAAAAGTTCTGGACATGATGATAATGGTTATACAACGGCGTGAATGTACGTAATGCTATTGATCTGTACAATTAAAAATGATTAAAGGGGTACATTTTATGGTACATATATTTTATCTCAATTTTTTAAAAAGGGCTCATTCCAAAAAAAAAGGGGGGGTTGTGATGCCCATATTAAGGTTTGTCCCTGTCCTTGGATAGTCCAGGGTCAAGAGGCAGGACAAGCATGCAAAAAGCAGAAGGTGCCACCTCCCAGGGAGCTGGTGCCATCAGAGACCCGAGTGATGGGTGCTGAGGAAAGAGGGGCATGCATTGCCTCCTGGACCCGGCTGGGCTGGGAGGGGAGGCAGCCCCTGAGCCCACTCAGCCAGGCTCCTCCCAGGACATGATGGAGCCCCAGGCTCCTGCACCCACCAGGAACACAGTGAGTGTGAGAGATGCAGGGCCCCTCTCACACCTCGTGCCTGTGTGTGCACACACTGGCACACACACACACACTCCCAAGGCCAAAGACACCAGAGCAGCCCTCACAGGCCAATCCCACCTGTGTCTGGCCAGCCCAGGCACCAACATCCAGTAACAATGGCTCCTTATGAACCCCAGCACCCACCACCCTGGAAGGTAAACTGCAGCCTGCCCACCATCTCCAGGGCCAGCAATGGGGAAGGAGGTGTGTGAACAAGAACTGCTTACTGGACACACCCCGTGTACGGAGACCTAGAAATATGACCCTCCAGAAGCCCCTGACCTCTGCCTGACAACCCTACTCATAGGGCTTGGGTGAGAAGCAGGCCACCTCTAGGGGGTAGGAGGTGGGTAAGAACAGGAGTGAGAGGGCCGGTGGGGGGAGGGGTAGACTGGCTGAGGTCCATCGTGAGTCACTGTGTGACCCTGGGCAAGTCACTTCCCCTCTGGGTCTTTTGAAGACTCCTTAGCTTCCTTCTTGGTAGAATGAGCCTCTATCCCACCACCCAATGGCCATACATCCTACAGAAGTGTGTGCGTCCACCACAAGACGAGCAGGAGTGTTCAGCAGCTTTTCTCACCATCACTAGAAGCTGGAAACACACTGAAAGTCCATCTACAGGGAAAAACCAATGTGAGGTGGTAACACCTCTACAACGGAACACTACAGAGCAATGGAAAGGGACAACCCGCTGAGGCCTACAGCATCACAGATGAATCTTACAGAGTTGATGCCAACAGAAAGAAGCCAGAAAAATCCAGATAAAAACAGCTCACATTCTGGGGCACCTGGGTGGCTCAGCGGTTGAGCGCCTGCCTTTGGCTCAGGGTGTGATCCTGGGGTCCCAGGATCGAGTCCCACATCGGGCTCCCTGCATGGAGCCTGCTTCTCCCTCTGCCTGTGTCTCTGCCTCTCTCTCTGTGTCTCTGATGAATAAATAAATAAAATCTTTTTAACAAAAAACAGCTCATTTTCTCTGGTGCCATTTACAGAAAATTCAAGAGCAAGTAAGACTAACCCTTGGTAGGCACTCCAAAGCACGGACACTTGAGAGTGGGGCTCAGGTAACTGACTGGGAAGAGGCCCCAGGGAACCTTCCAGAGCACTGAAAACGTTCTCTATCTTGGTCAGGGTAGGGGTCACACAGGTGAGATACACCTGCATCCTTCTCAAACTGTGCCCAATTTACCGTCTATAAATGAGACCTCAATTTAAAATAAAATGCCTAAATAAATAAATAAAATAAAATAAAATAAAATAAAATAAAATGCCAACAGCGATAACTCCTACTCTGTCTTCCTCTGAGGACCACGGTGAGGCTCTGCTGAGTGCGCATGTGGACAGGGTTGGGTGGCGATAAGAACATGGGCTGTGAGACAGAAGGACCAGGGTTCAAATCCTAAGCCTCCCTCTGACCGGGTCCATTTTATTTTCCTTGTTTGGTTTATTTTTGGTGGTGTTGGCCAGATTTTTTATTACAGGAGTATTTGTATTTACTGTCCAAACCAGGTGAAGACGCATAAAGAAAAGGTTTATGCCCTTCCCATCCTCCTTGAGGCCACCTCTTAAAAACTTCCTCCTACAACAAGGCTTCTCAAACCCTTAAGTAGACAACACGAACACCCCTCGGGTTCATACACAGACCTCCCACCCTGTCTGCTGACAGGGCAGGCCACTGACTGCAGTACTGCTCATTCAAGTAACAGCTACTAAGCATCGACCATGTCAATCAGCCAGACACAGTCCTGCCCCTTCACGGAACCGACATTCCAACAAGAGAGAGAAAAGAGAGGGCGAGAGGGATGGAAGGACGAAGGAGTCAACCAAGAAATACAATGATGACACGTGTATACGTTATGTGCATCGCAACGTGGACGCCAAGGGACTGAGAAGCTCAGATGGAAAATGAGGGAAAGGACCACGGTCACGGAAGGTCTATGCTATGAGATCCGAAGACAGGGAAGGTTCCAGCCACAGGGGCAAGCACTCCAGGCAGACAGAACAGCATGGGCAAATGCCCTGGGGCATGGGGAACTCGGAACTGAAAGGAAGAGCATGTGGTCTCCAGCGAACTGCTGCAAAATCCCCGTGCACACGGCCTTCCATCCTGATAGTGTACATCTGTGGCACAGGCCACCGAAACCCATACTGCTGAGATAGAAAGGCCTGTGCATTTAAAACCACAGTAGGGGGATCCCTGGGTGGCTCAGTGGTTTAGCGCCTGCCTTCGGCCCAGGGCGTGATCCTAGAGTCCTGGGTTCGAGTCCTGCATTGGGCTCCTTGCATGGAGCTTGCTCTTCCCTCTGCCTGTGTCTCTGCCTGTCTCTCATGAATAAATAAAATCTTTAAAAAATAAAAATAAAAAAATAAAACCACAGTAGACTCTGTAGTCTTATTTTTCCAAAAGGCAGCAGCATTTTGCCCAGCAGCCAGCATGGCTGAAAAGGGCCAGTTTCCTCCCATCTTCACCAGTTCAAGAAGTCATCAATCTTTGTCCTTTCCGACCATATAAAATCTCTCCACGTCCTTGTCTGTGGAGTGGGGTCGATGACAGTGCCCCCGCTCCCAGCCTCAGGATGCTACTGTGAGATTTAAGAGAGAAATAAATTCACCTAATTTGCTAAGCTCGGTTTGCACAGAGGGAGCACTCAACAAGCGGGGGCAGCCTGTTACCACCATTTCTGCACAAATGCCAGGAGACACACGTGTCACCTCCATAATCACCATACCAATCAGGCCAACTTGCTAAGGGGAGCTGTGAAGGCTCAACCCCCGTGGTGTGGCCTGGCGTTCCCTGGAAACGGACAGAGGGAGGAGGCTGAAATCATGGCTCAGCATACAGCAGTGAACTGGCTGGGTGGGAGTCAAGAGACTAGTCAGGGCAACCTGAGACTCAGCTTCCTCGTCTATAAAATGGGCTAACTCATACGTGCCTCCTGCAGACACTCGACGGATGTCCCTGGAGCACCTGCCATGTGGGAGGAATTATTCTAGGAGTGGAGGATGCAGAACAAAATCCTGCAGCGGGCCCTGGAGACCCATGAAGAAGGACAAACTGGTCGTAAGGCCAATGTGGAAAAGCCAGCACAGCATGCCTACAGGCTTCACTGCCCACAGAGCCTAGGCCATGGCCAAGGTGGGGAAACTGAGAGAAGCAGGTTCTACAGTGGTCACCTGCCGTTTAGATGCCAGAAAGACACGGAATGAGCTAAGGAGGAGGGCGGGTGGGAAGCTAGCCCATTTGGTTCCTGTAGTTCCCACCTACCACCCCAAGCAAGGACCATGGGGCTCAGGCCCCACATCTGCACCACGCAGGAAGTCTGCAGGACCCACAAGGCAATGCAGGGCTGTGGGTTTTCAGGCA
Organism: Nyctereutes procyonoides; assembly: GCF_905146905.1. Classification (NCBI taxonomy): domain Eukaryota; kingdom Metazoa; phylum Chordata; class Mammalia; order Carnivora; family Canidae; genus Nyctereutes; species Nyctereutes procyonoides. Next base: position 66,745,050 of record NW_026575046.1, read on the forward strand.
TTGGCAACACAACTCAATCCAGACTCCACGATGTGTGCTCTGGGATCTGTGAGCTCTCTCTCTCTCTCTCTTTTTTTTTTAATCGGGATTTAATTCACATACCATAAAATTCACCCTTTTGAAGTACAATTTGGTGGCATTTCATACATTCACAAAATGTTGCGCAACCATCACCGCTGTCTGACTGCAAATATCAAATCCAAAAAGTTAAACACACGGTTACCATATGACCCAGAAATGCCATTCCAGGTATATACCCAAGAGAACTGAAAAGAGGTATCCAAACAAATGCTTGCACACCCATGTTCACAGAAGCCCCATTCACAGCTGGCGAAAGGTGGAAACAATCCAAGTGTCCCTGAACTGATACGTGGATAAACAAAATGTGGTCTCTCCATACAATGGCTTTCTTATTCAGCTATAAAAAAAAATTTAAAAAAAAAAGGAAGCACGGCTACATGCTATAGCACATGTGCACCTTGCTTGATAACATGATTCCAAGGGAAAGAAGCCAGACACAAAAAGTCACATATTATATAATCCAACAGGTGAACCCACAGAGGCAAAATGCAGATTAGTGGTTACCAGAAGCTGGGAAGAGGAGTGGAGGGCAGGGTGATCCCCAGTGACTGCTTATGAGACAGGGGGTTTCCTTTTGGGGCAAAGACAATGTTTTAGATGTTTGACATCATCAATCAAGGAAATACATATCAAAACCACCTCACGTCCATCAGAACAGCTATTAAAAAAAAAAAGCCACAAGTGTTATTAGCAGGATGAAGAGAAACTGGAATCCTTGCACGTGGTCAGCAGGGATGTAAAATGATGCAGCCGCTCTGGAAAAGGGTACCGAAGTCCCTCAAAAAATTTAAATAGAATTTACCGTAGGATCCAACAATCACACTTCTGTGGACATTTACCCAAAAGAATTAAAACCAGGATCGCAAAGAGATATTCACATACCCACGTTCACTGTGGACAATTCACAATAGCCAAGAGGTGGAAGCAACCCAGATGCCCACTGATGGATGAATGGATAAAGATGTGGTCTGTACGTACAACAGAGTATCATTCAGTCTTAAGAAAGAAAGAAATTCTGCAATGTGCCACAAGGTAGATGAAGTAGATGAACCTTGAGAACATTATGCAAAGTAAAATAAGCCAGTCACAGACAGACGAATGCTACAGATTCCATTTATATGAGGTACCTAAAGTAGACAAATTCATACACTCGCAGAGTGGAATGGTGATATCACGGGAGGGGAAACGGGGCTAGTCATCCACAGGCATAAAGTTTCAGTGAAGCAAATATGAGTAAGTCTAGAGATCTGCTGAACAACATTGTCTCTATAGTCATCCTGTATTGTACACTTAAATTTTTATTAAGAAGGTAGATCGCATGGTAAGTGCTCTTACCACAAGAAAATAAAATTGTGAGAAATGTTTTGGACTTAACACAGAGGTGACGGTTGGTTGCACAACGTTGTGAATGTACAAAATGCCACTGATTTAACTCCGCACTTTAAAACAGTTAATTTGGGGGCAGCCCGGGCGGCTCAGTGGTTTAGTGCTGCCTGCAGTCCAGGGCGTGATCCTGGAGACCGGGGATCGAGTCCCACATCGAGCTCCCTGCATGGGGCCTGCTTCTCCCTCTGCCTGTGTCTCTGCCCTCTCTCTCTCTGTGTGTCTCTCATGAATAATTTTTTAAAAAAAGTTTATAAAACAGTTAATTTGGGCTAATGTGAATTTTACTTCAATTTGTAAAAAAAAAAAAAAAAATGAGCACATCCCCTGGGTTGTCTAAATGACCTCATAAGCAAACACCACCGTGCAATTTGGGGCTGAAGTCGGTCCCCGTGTTTACAATCGAGTTCCTTTTCTGTGAAGGCCAAATGACATCATTGCACATGGTACAAACAAAGGTGGTGGTCCAAACAGAGGAGGGGTGGGATGGAGGCTGAGCCACCCGGTAGCTGGCCCATGGAAGCCTGGATGTGGCCAGTTCAAAGGCCCTCCTCTCAGGAGTCAGGACCATGTTCGTGTTGACAGCATCTGCGTGACCTGAGCAAAGTCCACCTCTGTCTATGCCAAATGCCTGATTCCCACAGGAAGCGGGTTTAAGAGCCACTAGATGCAGAGTTCCATAACACCACTATTCCGCTCTTATCTTCCAACAAGCCAGCTTCCCAGATACCAAGTGGGGCACTACCGAAACATTACTCACTGGCAGGCTGGGCTCTAACGTGAGTGATCAGAATTCACTCCAAACCATCCAACCAGCCAACATCATTAATGTCACTCTGTACAGCAAGCTGAGGTGACAGAAGCAGGGGAAGAGACCCAGCTCTCTACCATCAACCCAACATTGGCAATTCGGGTGCAGCTTACATCCTCCCAAAACATTAACATTGTTCCTTTGCAATGGGTTGGCTTTCTCCTTTTATTGGTATTTCCCATTTATTTCATGGTTATGGAGAAACTATGTAACTCTAAGGCATTTACATCTAGTTTATATTTGTACACATTTCAGTTATTCTAATAAGAAAACTTAAATCAACAAGTGAGGTTTTTTACTTTCTTTTTTTTTTTTTTTTTAAGATTTTATTTGAGGGATCCCTGGGTGGCGCAGCGGTTTGGCGCCTGCCTTTGGCCCAGGGCGTGATTCTGGGGACCCGGGATCAAGTCCCACGTCGGGCTCCCGGTGCATGGAGCCTGCTTCTCCCTCTGCCTGTGTCTCTGCCTATCTCTCTCTCTCTCTCTCTCTCTCTCTCTATCATGAATAAATAAATAAAATCTTTAAAAAAAAGATTTTATTTGAGAGCATGCGAACGAGAAAGCATAGAGGGAGAAGGAGAGGGAGAAGCAGACTCCCCCCGCTGAACAGGGAGTCCGAGGCAGGACTTGATCCCAGGACCCCAGGATCATGACCTGAGCCAAAGGCAGATACTTAACCGACTGAGCCAGGGTCTTGGGATCCTGGCTCAGGTCCCCAAAAAGGGATTCCCTTTTTTTTTTCTTTTAAAAAAGAGTGCACAAGGGGCACTTGGGTGGCTCGGTGGGTTAAGCATCTGCCTTTGTTTGACTCAGGTCATGATCCAGGGCTCTGGGGATGGAGCCCAGAATGGAGTTGGGCTCCCTGCTCAGTGGGGAGTCTGCTTCTCCTTCTCTCCACCCCTCCCCTCATCATGCTTGCTCTCTTTCTCAAATGGATAGATAAAATCTTTCAAAAAATAAATAAAATTATAAAATTATAAAAAACTTTAAAAGGGAGGCCACAAAAAAACCCACACACTGTATGATTCCATGCAAAATGTCCAGAACAAGCAATTCTACAGACACAGAAAGCAGACCAGTGGGCTGGGGGTGCGGAGTGACAACGTACACAGAATATCTTTCTGGGGTTCATGAAAATATAATCAGACAGCGGTGACTGAGGCAGGACTCTGAATATACTAAAAGCTACTAAATTCTGTGGGTTTTAAGATTTTATTTATTCATGAGACACACAGAGAGAGAAGTAGAGACACAGGCAGAGGGAGAAGCAGGCTCCCTGTGGGGTACCTGATGCGGGACTCAATCCCAGGACCCCAGGATCATGACCTGAGCGGAAGGCAGATGCTCAACCACTGAGCCACCCAAATCCTGTGCTTTAAATCCGTGAATTGTATGGCATGTGAATTGTATCTCAAAACACTATTTTAATTTTAATTTTTTAAAGATTTTATTTATTTGAGAGAGAAGGCAAGAGAGCACAAATGGTGAGGAGCAGCAGAGGAAGAGGAGGAAGCAGGCTCCCCACTGAGCAGGGAGCCCAATGCAAGGACTTGATCCCAAGACCCTGAGATCATGACCTGAGCTAAAGGCAGATGCTTAATCAACTGAGCCACTCCAAGCACCCCTCAAAAAGCTATTTTTACAAGGGGAAGGGTCCACATGTTACCCAGGTTTGAGAAGCACTAAGCTGGAGAAATCACAGGGAAATCAGGAAACCCACCTGTTGCTAGCTTCCCTCCCAGGCTCACTCCCCTCTCCCTCCTCCTAAACCATCCCCAAGGGCTCAGAGAAGGAGGCTGACATGAAACCTTTAGTCACAAGACAAGCCCATCCTGGAACACAACTCCCATCTCATGGAGCTCACCTCATACAACAACAGTAAGACCCTATTTTGAATTATTAAACTAGGAAAAACTTTAAAATGATTAAAACAATCTATGTTAGTGAGTATGCACAGAAAGTCAATCATTTATATGCAGATGACAATGGGCAAGGAAAGAAGCAGGACAACACAGATGAAGAGCCTCCATGACCCAATGGGGGCGGGGGGGGGGGGGCAGGGGGTTGTAGAGCCAGGCTCATGCAAATGTGGGCACAGGAGGCCACAGACATCCCCGCCCTGTACCCGCACACCCGCACACCCAAGGGCTCCTGTCACCTCAACAAGGTGCATTTTCACCACAACAAGAAGGGAGGCCTCCAGGGTCCCTTTTTGGTCGTCCAACAAATCACCCTCTCCTTGGGCCTACTCCTTCCAGCGATACGCCACGGAGCCAGGAAAAGGGAGCCCCTGCAGCCGCCCCCAGTGGAAGGTGGTAGTGATGACAGCAGGAACGCAAACCCACCCAGATGCCCAGCTACCCACACACCCACCCCAGGACAGTCTGATCTCTTGTGTCCCAATTCCTCCCTCCTCCAGAAACCTGATCTGAATGGACCACCTGCAGGAAGCCTGTATCCTGTCTCCCCAAAGCCTGGCTGAGCCCCAGCCAGAGCCAGAGGGCAGGGACACCTGCTCCCGTGCCCCAGGCCCCCATCTCTGGGCCCTCGGCTCTCAGGGTACGGCTCCCAGGGAGGGTACGTGAAGCACCAATGGCAGTGCTGGGACCCTCCCTAAGAGCAATGGCTAAGGAGTGAAAAAGTAGGTCCCAGAGTCATGGACTAGTGTGACTGACACCCCCAAATCAACACTACACAAAGTCACAGAGGCACGGAAGCAAAGTGAATGGATACTCAGCAAACTGCTGACGGTGTTATCTCCGGCCAAGAGAGGAAGTGGGGCAGGGGTGGGGTCCGTTTTACTCTCTGTGCGAAGCTGCTACTTGAATCTTTCATAAATTACTTTATATTCTTTTTTATTTGAAAGCATTTTCAGGGATGCCTGGGTGGCTCAGCGGTTGAGCATCTGTCTTCAGCCCAGGGATTGGTCCTAAGGTCCCAGGATTGGGTCCCCGCTTCGGGGTCCCTGCAGGGAGCCTGCCCCTCCCTCTGTGTCCTCTTATGAATAAATAAATAAAATCTTAAAAAAAATTTTTCAAAAGCAGGGCAGGCAGGCATCCCCTGGGAACCTGATAAGCAGTCCCCCCACACCCAGAAATTCTACTCAGCAGTCAAAAAGGCAGGCACATCCGAAACGTCCAGCAATGTGGGCACATCTCAACACCACGTGGAGCAAAGACGTCAGACAGGAGACTACCTATGATGTGAGTCCATTTACGTGACAATCTAAAAAAAGCAAAACCAGAGGGACAGAAAGGATATAAGTGGGCCCAGTGCCAGGGGTGGGAGTGGACTGGCTGCAGCAGAGCTCGAGGAACCTTCCAGATGGTGACGTGCTCTCAGACTTGACCAAGGTGGTAGCTGCATGTCCCTGGCACTTACCAGCACTCATGCAGCTGTGCACTGAGAATGCATGAATTTTATGGTTCATATGCTTCCATATAACTTTTTTAGGGGCACCTGGGTGGCTCGAGCGGTTAGTGGTTCAGGCCATGATCTCAGGGTCCTGGGATCAAGCCCCATATGGGGATCCCTGCTCAGCCCAATGTCTGCTTCTCCCTCTCCTTCAGTCCCTCCCTATGCTCATGCTCTTGCTTGCTCTCTCTCTCTCTCTTTCTCTCCAATAAATAAATAAAATCTTTTTTAAAATTTTTTTAAGGTAAGGCAAGAGGTTGGAATGGAAATTAGCTCCTCAGTGGGTACGGGCTTTCCTTTGTCGTGATGAGTATGTTTTAGACCTTGGCAGAGGCGGTGGTTGAATGACATGTAAATGCACAGTCCACTGAAATGTACAATTGAAAATGATTAATTTTATATCAAGTCAATGTCACCTCAAAAAAATTTTTTTAATATCTTATTTATTTATTCATGAGAGAGACAGAAAGAGAGGCAGAGACACAGGCAGAGAGAGAAGCAGGCTCCATGCAGGAAGCCCGATGTGAGACTTGATCTTGGGACTCCAGGATCAGGCCCTGGGCCGAAAGGCAGATGCTCGACCACTGAGCCACCCAGGTGTCCCCCCCAAAAAAATTATTTTAAGGTAGGGAGGGTAAAACATTATTATCCCCATTTTGCAGATGAGGAAATTGGGCTCCAAGGCAGCGGTGAAATGCCAGTCCAGGGCTTATCCACCTCAGGCCCAACTCAGGGCCTGGGAGAAGAGAGACCTGAACTGCACCTCCCTCAAGGACTCTGCACCTCGGGGGGTGGGGGGGCTGTCTCCAGGGAGGGCCCTTCTCTCTGGGACATCTGGAAACCAGAGCTTCCCAACAGGCCTTGGGGTGAGCCAGCAGAGCGGCCCCTGCAGGAGACCTCCAAAGCCCATGAGATTCCATGCAAAGGCAGGGCTTCCAAGCAGGTGCTCACATCGAGGCTGAACCGCTAGGCCAGGATGCAGGTGGGGAGGGGGGGGTCATCAGATCCAGCCTGGATGAGGTCTTCCAGGCCCTGGATGGCAGGGCCCTGACGGAGGGCTGCCCCCGAGAGTTAAGAGGTCAGCACCCACGTCAGGGACCCCAGGAGGCAGGACTCAGTAACCACAGGGCAGCAGTCAAAGGGGACATGTCTGGCAGTCACTTTGGAAGTTTTTTGTTGTCGCTGTTGTTTTTAAGATTTTATTTATTTGAGAGACAGAGAGTGAGTGACAGAGAAGGAGCAAGGAGAGGGGCAGAGGAAGAGGGAGAAGCAGACTCCCCACCGAGCAGGGAGCCCGACACAGGGCTCGATCATAGGACCCCAGGATCATGACCTGCGCTGAATCTAGATGCTCAACTGACTGAGCCACCCAGGCACCCCTGGCAGTCACTTTGTGACCAGCAGGAAAGGGTTAACTTCTTCAATGGAATCCACAGTTCCCGGAAAAGGAAAAGGAAAAGAAAAGATGAGGAAACTCCCCTCTGTGCTTTCTAAACATCCAACAATCTTCAAAACATCCAAGAGTCCCTGTTCTGTGCTCTGGAGAAGGCCTGGACAGAGGCCACACAGCCTGCAGACAGGTAGTGCCTGGGGCTCGGCAGGCAGCAGAGGCTGGCAAGGCCAAGGTCAGCCAGGGGCATCCACCTCTCTCCTCCTGCATGGGGCCAGCGCAGGCTCTTGGCAGTGGGGCTGCTCCTCAGGGGCGAGGGCGGGAGGCCCAGCGGCGGACGACAGCCCTCCCAGCACCACACCCTCCCTGGAGTTTCCAAAAGCCCTAGCTCTCTGGGAGCCCACAGGGTCAGCATGACACACCCAGTTCCCAGATGTTCCCTGCTGCCTGCCTCAGACATGTAGGTAACCCCAGAGGCCCTGTGCCTCTCTCATTGGAGTACCCCAGCCAAGAAGGGACACCCCTCGGAGCTAAAGCCAGTCCACACATCAGTTACATATATATAATATTATTTATATAAAATTATATGAATAATATATATATGTATATAACTCATATATATATATATATATAAATGCTTCCCAAGGTCCCAGAATTCCACCATTAGACATTCACTCCTTAGGAAAAGCTAAGGAGTTTTCAAAGGCTTCAGTTCATTCCCAAGATGGGAGACCTATTAACCCATGGGTTTCTTAACTAGGAGCAAAAAACAGGCATGTTCCTGGGGCAGGAGCAGTCTGGAGCCCCAGCTCAAGAACAAGGGCCCCTGGAGAGGGCTGGCAGGCACTTCCAAGAGGCAGGAGGGTCTCTGGAGAATGAGGGTACAGCAAATGGGATTCCTAAAAGGGAAGTGAGAGGCTCAGAATTCTGGTGGGCCTCCAGCTTGTGTCCTAACAGGGAAACCAGGGCTGCCTCCAAGCCCAGAGTGGGAGGGACAAGGGTTTTCTTGACAGGGCGAGGGGCTAAGTGTGGGTCCCCTCTCTAGGGGCATGGACCAAGCTGTCACACATCTGCACAGGCCTCTCTTTCTGCTTGGGGAGGCTTCCCTCACCCTTGCAAACTCGGGTCCATCCTTAAAGCCCACCTGAAGCATCGCCCCACCCCCAGGCAGGCCATCCCCTCCCTCCAGCTGTGATCACAGCTAGCACAGGCCCTGGGAAGGTGCCAGTCGGGTATGGTACAATGTATGTAGGTGTCCCCGTCACCCAGCAGGGACTCAATCTCACTCACCTTTGGTCCCCCGCACCTCTTACTGAACCCAGAGCCAGGAGCCCCAATCAGGAGGCATGCCAGGGCTTTCCAGCCATGAGGCACTGTGCAAGCACCCAGGCCTCACACATCTCTCCCTCTTGGAGAAAGTAGTAATCGTGGAAATAACAGCAGCACTCGGTGTTTAGTGAGCACTTACTATGAGCCTCATGCTACCCCAAGGGCTCTCCACGCACCACCTCCTTTCATCGTTGCAACGTCCCTATAAGGGAGTTACGGTCATTAACCCTGTTACACAAGGAATCAGGCACAGAGAGGGTACGTGAGCTGCCCAGGGGCACACAGCTAATGAGACCAGGACCCGGAATTCAGACTCTAGTGGTATGGTTCCAGAACCGGTGTTCTTAGCCACTAGAGATCCCCTGGTGGGGAGGAAGATGGTCAGGGAGCAGCCGACAAGCTCTGAGTGGAAGAGAACTCAGAGATTTTAATGACCAGTGCCTCCCAGGCCTTCTCTCTCTCCAGGCCCCAGCCAACGACCCAAGAAGAGCCGCAGAGCCTCTTCCCAGACCGAGCCCGCTGCTCCCAGGCCCATCCCTGTGCTGAGTGCCAGTCGTAAGAAACGTTAAAGACCCCACAAGCACCTTGGCCCACACCAGGGAGGCACACGGCTGCCTGCTGGGAGGCAGAGCCATGATTTGGGGCTATTCTTAGCAAACCACTGGCTCCCCTCCCAGAGGCCTGGCAGGCAGCAGGCCTAAGCTTCCCAACGCCCTGCCTGCCACTTCCTGACCCTGCATGTGGAGTCCCGCAGGACTAAGGAGCGGAGTGGCGGGTGGGCGAGGGGTGAGGACAAAGCCCTCCGGTTTCAAACGAGAGGTGTCTACTTGCCCAGCCTTCCCAAGGCCAGGCAGCTGGCCGCTGGAACAGCTCTGGGGGGTCCTGGCCACAGGGGAAGGCTCGTAATCAAAGATCCACTGGCCGCACTCGCTCTGTGCCATACCCTGGGCCGTACGCCTTCTTCTTATTTTCTCCCATTTAGACCTCAAAACACCCTCAAGGACTAGGGACTTACTGGTCCCATTTTAAAGATGAGGAGTTTCATGCTAAAGGTAAATCAATTTGGACATTAAGAAACCTGCCCAGGGTCACGCAGTGAGTTAGTGTCAGGCTGTGTCTAGACTCTGGGTTGGCTCCAATCTCCAGGCTGGACAGAACAGAAGTGACCACAGCCAGAAGGTGGGGGGGGGGGGGCCTTCCCTGTCCAAGCCCAGGGTTTCAGGGAGGGGCAGTCCATACCTGAGGGCAACAGTCTCAACAAAGACACTCCCCCGGCCCCCCTGCTGCCACAGGTCTGCCTTTTCTCTTCCCTAAGAAGGGTCCCTTCCTGGGGCACCTGGTTGGCTCAGCCTGTGACTCTTGATCTCAGGGTCAGGAGTTCAAGCCCCACGTTGAGTGTAGAGATTATTAAAAACAAACAAATAAATAAATAAACTTATTTTTTAAAAAAAGAATCATCCCTTCCCCACTGGAGAGCCTCAGGCTTGGGGTCCGAAGGAGATTTCCCGCCAGGTTCCTTCCCTACCCAGGCCATACAGCCTCACTTCAGGAAACTTCTGGAAACCCAGGATAGAGGAGACTTTAAGGTTCAAGGAGCCCCTGCTGGTGCTGAGGGCACGCACCCAGCCGTGTAACTTAGGAAGTAGGGAGGTCAAATGACGCTCAGAGTAAAACAAAGAGCAAGTCCTGTAGGGTCTTCAAACCCCAGTGGGGGCCTAGAAACAAAGCCACACCACAGATCACCTGTACTACCACCACCACTCAAAATGGGACAACTTTCCTCTGCCACACGGAGTCACAAGGGCAACTGAGCAGTGCACACTGCAGGCTACACTTTGGAACCCACCTGACCATGTCCTGGCCTGACGTGTATGTGTCCACTTCCCCCAGGAGCCCACGGCCAACTCCACATCTGGCTCCAGGTACTCGAGCCCCTTCCATGTGACTCCAGGCCCCGAGTCTGTGGATGTCAGCTCACATCCATGCCCATCATCCCTATGCCTGCCCACGACACATATGCCTCTTGTATGGGGAAGCTCGAGTCCCCACCAAGGTGTAATCCACCTCACGTCTGTGGCCCATGTGTGGTCCACGCTTAGGTGTCCACATGGTCACCTGCACACATCTGTACCCTTGGGTTGCCTGGTCCACCTCTGCTGCCTTCCTGCATCTGTCTTCATTCTTGTCTGCATCCAGTTCCCCTCTGCCTCTGCCCACACAGCCATAAACCCCAGCATGCGCACCAGTATCCCCCACCTGTGCCCGGGTGCCCCTGCATGAGCCGACTCTTTGGAGGCGAGTGGTGTATTCACACAAGTGCTCACAATGCCAGCCATGGGCAAGCTCGGCAACCCCCTCTCCCAGAACAGTGCCCAAGGCCATGAGCTCAAGCACAATGCCACCTCCACCAAGTGTTCCAGAAAAGCAGAAACCTGCCAGGGACGATGGGGGCGGGAGCAGAGCCCCAGACACAGCAAACTTCAGAGTGAGGTCAGTGCTGGCCCGGGACCACCCACACATCAAGCCAGCCCAGTCCTTCGGCACCCCCAATTCCATCAATACCCACATCAATACCTGATGGCCAGCAAAGGGGAGAGTGCCCGTCTGTGCTCACAGGAAACTCTGGCTCAGGGCCTCCAGCCTTCCAGCCTCATTCCCAGCCCCGGGCAATAGAGGCTCTTCAGAAATGAAGTGAGGACTTCCTCCCTGCTGGCCTCTGAACCTCCTATATAGGGTTGGACCCAGACCTTAAACCTCAGAGGCCCCAGGGAAGCTGAGAGAGTCCCGAGCTCGGCCTGACTCCAAAACCAAATGGGTTTCTATAGAAATCTACTGGGCGGGGGTGGGGGGGGGCTGAGAATGGGGCTGGGGACACATACACTGGGATGGGGGCACATACACGCAAGAGAATCCCTCCTGCTGCTCCCTGTCCACGGAGGTGGAGAGGTCCTCACTACCAGCAGGATAACAGGGAGGGATGGGTATGGTGCTGGAACGTTTTAAATAGATTTAAACAGACGCATATGATTGCCTGAGAAGGGATCCCAGGACCCTTGCCCCACTGCGCCCCCCCCCCCATTGATGGCAGCCTACATCACTCATTTAGCAATTAATCGCATGTAGCCTCTTGGCACTTCCACTATTATTAGTCTGCGACTGGTATGGAAAGCTTGTATCAGCAAACTTTCTGTATGTGTCTTGCACTCTCCAGAGGCCTGAGCCACCTGAGGGACAGCGCGCTGGGAGTCCTCCCACACTCCCACCCTCCCCAGCAGAGGCCAGGGCCAGGCACTTAAGAGGTGCTCGGTCACTGGGTCCAGCTGCTCTGTACAGAAGCCAAGGAGTTGGTGCCTAGACCTATGGTTGGAAGAGTCAGGAATCCCAGAAGCTTCCTGAAGCCATGAAGCTTTCTTCCATTTCTCAGTCCCCAAGGGATAAGAACAGGTTCACACTGTCCTGGCCGCTACAGTGGCAGGTGCAGCCGGCCTCCCACACCCCACTCTGCTTTCTGACAAGTCCCTGGCTCTTCAGGAGAAACCTCTGGTGATGAAAAGAGTGAGTCTTTTCACTCTTTTCCTGGGAGACCCAGGTCTGCAGACGGACCCAGGTCTGCAGAGGGACAGGGCCAGAGGAGCTCAGAATCAAAGCTGGAGCCACTGGGCCCTCGTAACCCGAACCCGTTCCATGGGCCTCAAGTCTTTTAAAGATGCGCCCGGAGACCCCCCACGTGTGGATCAGGAGCCGGCTCCCCCCTCCAACGGGCGCGGGGAACCTGGCTCAAGGCAGTGCCCCGGCCTGGCCCCAAGGGTGCAAGTGCTGCCCGCCCACGTTCACCCCAGTGCGAGGGAAACCTTGGGGCAGGACCCAGCCCGGGACCGGCGAACCCCTCCCTAACCGCCCGCGCTTTATCGAGGTCCCGCTTCTCCCCGGGCGCTAATCCCGGGCGGGTTTGGAGCGGAGCCCAGGAGGCGTGCGCTCCCGGGGCCGGGGCGTGGGTGGTCCGAGCAGCCCCACGCAAGGCCAGGGGGTGCCCCGGGGACTCCGGGCCTGCCCTCCCGTCGCCAGCCCCGGTCCGGCCGCGTGGGTACCTGCCAGCCCGCGGCTCCGGGGGGCGTCCGCGCTCCTGCGGCTGGCGCGCTGCGCCCGGACTGCGGGCGCCAAGTCGGGCGGCGGCTGGGCGCGCCCCGCGCGGGCTCGGGCTCGCTCCTCCCCGCTTCCCCAGCCCATCCGTGGGCACAGGCGGCTCCGGGGGCGCGCAGGCCGGGCGCAGCCGGGCGAGGCCGGGGAACCGCAGCCCGCGCGCAGGGCGGGAGATGCGCGCCCCGACCCCCGCGGCCGCGCGCCGCGCTGCGCCCGAGCCCCCCACGCCGAGGGGCGGACCCTGCAGGGCCGCCAATCCCCGCGCCCGCCCCCGGCCCGCCGGAGCCCCCCCCCCCCGCCCAGCCGCCGAGGGGGCGGGGGGCGCGGATTTAAAGACACACTCACCCGGCCGCGTCCGGATCGGCCTCCCGGGGCCGGGGCCGGGGCCGCGGGGCGGGGAGCGCACGGCTGGCCCCACCCTCTCCGCCCCGCTTCCTCCCTCCGCCCGCCCACCCTCCGCGGGGAGGAAAAGTTTGGGGCGGGGGAGCCTGCCCGTGAAGCCAGTTCCTCTTCCCTTGCCATTAGTTCGGCTTGTTCTGGAAGATGCCCAAACCCTGCATCCAGCCTCCCGGGCTGCAGAAAGAAGCCAGCGCGCTTTGGCGCCACCCCCCCCCCAGGCGCCCGCTCCCCGGGAGCTCGGCGGCCGCAGCTCCCCCGCGCGCTCCGCTTTCTGAAGCCGGGCCGGGCCTCGGCGGGGCGCAGACGAGCATCGAGCATCCGGGAGCCCGAGAAATGCCGCCCGGTGCTGTGCACCCTGAGCTTAGGCGACGGCCCTCTCTGGGCCGCGGCCACTCCGACGGGCACAGGGCGGACTGTCCGCTCGGCGCGGGCCCTCCCCAGCCCTGGACGCCCCTCGGCCCGAGGCTCAAAGCAAAGAGCGCGGCAGACACTTGGGGAAGCGAGGGGACCCTCGGCCCCCGTCCCCCTGCCCGCTCACGGTGACACTCGCGACCCCGCCCCTTCGGCGCCCAGCGGCCCACGCGGGCCCGTGGCCACCCCGCCCCCGCCCCCGGCCCCGCCCCCGGCCCCGCCGCCCGCACCCACGTGCGCTCACTCTCGCCGCCGCCTCCTCTCCCCGAGCCCGGCTTTGTTGTGGTTAGTGAGTCACTTCCTCCCTCTCTCCGCGCTCGGGAAATCCTTCTTCCTCACCTGTCACTACCTGTCTCGCCCCCACGCGGGCCGGAGGGGGCCTTGGTGGAGCGGCTCTCCCCAGGACGGTGGCCTCACCTCCTTCCAACGTCAGGCTGTCAGGCCGGAGGGCGCTGGGCTGGGAGGGGGTACCCAGCTCCCGCATTACCCGCCCCCCCCCTTAGCCCTGGGAATGAATGAAGACAAAAGGAACTGTTGTCCTTGGTGGTTCTCTTACCAGGTCTCCAGCACCCACGTTTCAAGTGCTTCATTCACCTGGAATGATTTTGTGAACTAACTACTGTCACTGACCCTATTTTAGTGGATGAGGAAACTGAGGCCCCTGGAAGGCCTGCCCGCAGCTGCAGGCTGGCCTCTGCCCACCCAACATGTGCCAGGAGCGGCCAGAGAAGCACACCCGACAGCCTTCAGAATCGGGCAGAGCTAGGCTCAAACAGGCCCACAGTCTACAGGCTGTGTGGTCTGGGATGCGTGATACAAGCTCTCTGATCTCCAGGTTCCTCATCCATAAGCCGGCCTGGCTTCCTTCCAGGGGGTGCTGAGAAGCCCAGAGCTGGGGTGCCTAATGCCTGGGGTAGCATGCTGCACATGGTAGGCTCCATCCTTGGGCGCCATTCCCCTCCTTCCTCCTCTTGCCACAACCACATAACTCACCCCACCCCCTGCCAGATTCCCCAGGATATCCCTGCCTGCCATCCTGAGGATGCTGCATTCCTGGACAATGCCCCCTTGAGGCAGGACTAAAGTAAGGGTGTACCCTGCACGAGCATGAGCACGCGCACACGGGTGCATGCACACATACATGCATGCACGTGCATACAAATACACACATGTGCATACATGCGGCTCCCTCTCCCTCACTCTCCAGCAGATGCTGGGGGCTGCGTCTGCATCCATCTGTTTCTCTAGACTGAGCCCCTGGAAGACAAATTTCTGACTCTGACCTGTCTTTTGGTCTCCAGCGCAGTGCCAAACTCACTCATTTCTTTTCACCATGGACACAGTAGGTGTGCACCTACTATTCTTGTTGAATCAAGCAGAAAAGCCCAGGGCAGAGGTGTCCCCCGGACAGCCAGCAATCACAGCCCTTCTAGCTCCAACAGACAGCCTCGAGGCTCAGCGGGTAGACCCAGAGGTAAAGGACCGGAAGCCTGAAGCTATTTCAGGGTCACGTCTCAGACTCCATCCAGACCACAGTGCTCAGCCTCACCAGCCCACCCCCAGCTCCTGAGGTTCCACCAAGTCCCTGCGGGTCATGGGGCTGAGGGTCCTCCCAACCACAAGAAAGGCCCAGGACCAGATGGGCCCCACCCTGGACCTGGGAGGAAGAGAGTAAGGAAGGGACACAGAGCAACTCCTAGATATGCCCAAGGGAAGGCACTCTGCTCCCTCCCCTGCCTGAAGCAGGAGGCAAGAATCCCTACGCTAATACTTTGAGCCTAAATTGCCCCCAGAAGCTTCTGAGACATCTGGAAGCTTGGAGCAGAAGCCCAAAGGTCCCTGAGAAAGGATCAATGGTCCCAGAACAGGATTTCAAACACTAGAGGGCTCGGGACCTATGCCCACTCTGCCGGCACCCCCACCAGCTAGTTCTACCACCACCCCACATTCTACATGCATAAGCACCCAAGACATCACCCTAGCATAAGCACCCAAGACATCACCCTATCATCTAAAGAATGCCAGGAAAAAAAAAAAAAGAATGCCAGGGCCCCGTGGGTGAGCACTTGTGTGTGCATACATACATGCTTGTGTTGCTCATGTATGAGCTCATGTTTGCAGAGACGTGAATAACGGGTATGCATGTGTGCACAAATGTCCAATGAGCGCGAGTGTGGACATACAAGTGAGCCTGTGTGTGTGTGTGCAACAAACGAACCTACTGCAGCCCAGAGCTACAGAGAGTAGCCAAATAGCCCCACTACTCACACTTCCAGAATTGCCAGTGGCCTCCACAGCCCCCTTGGCCCAAGCAGGCAAGGTGCTGGTGCTCTTGGAAGAGACTCTCAAGTTCAGTCCCTGCACAGAAACACAAACTGTGGGAACCCCAGTTGCCTCATGGGAACACTCAAGCCAAAAATTATTTCCTGACAGGCACACAAATGCCTCACCGGAAGGCAGAGGAGCTGAGTTCAAACAGCAAAGATGAGACTTGGCGGAAGATGACAAACAGGCCCTCCTGTGCTTCTCGGCTCCTTGCTCCCCGCTAAGCCCACCACAGACCGCAGGAGGCTGGGCTGGAGGAAGGGACGGAGTCAGGGCAGGGAGCCGACCCAGCCTCGCTCCCCATGGCATTGCTCTGGTGGGCCCACCAGGGTGGGGGGTGTCTCGGAGCCTGTGGTCTTCCCCTTGAGCCAGATGGCCCCTGAGCCTCCCTATCACACACCTGCTGTCTGAGTCCCAACACAGACCAATTCCCACCTGCCCTGGCTGCCTGGGGTCCTGCTGTGCCTGTCTGGCCCTCCAGGCCCACTGCCCCATCTCCAGGACTCAGCATCCCTCTTCGGTTCAAGCCCCTTCCGTGTACGGCCTGGGGCTTACAGACATGGACTCTGAGCAGAGCTCTGGATCTAGCCTCCCTAACGTTACCACCATGAGATCCCTACCCTAAAAGTCCCCACATTTTTCGAGTTTCCTTTTCTTCATTTGTAAAATGATGTGTGGCTCCTGCCTCCCAGGAATGTCTGGAGGATTGAAGGGGTGCCTGGCACTCAGCTGGAGCTCACTGATGGCACCTATGGCTAGCGTTACTATTATTGCCACCCGAGCTTGCACTCTGACCTAGCCCTGAACCTGCCAGGCAGAGGTGTTCTTCAAAGGCTGCATTCACACTTTACCTCCTCCAAGCAGTCTTCCCTGCTGACAGGATCTCTGTCTCTCTGGACTCTTTCCCCCTCACCTCTTCACAGGGCCCTGGACCTGAGCACTCCTACCAGGCACAGGATACATGTTCAACAATTGGCATCATAGTCATCAGCAGGATCATTAATGTTATTGGTTGTACCCTCTTTTGGGTCTGGGTTCAGGGATGACATCTCCTGTGACTGAAATTCACACACCTGGTTCCAACTTTTTTGACCAAGACTCCAGGTAAGAAATAGGTTTAACATCGGGACCACCAGAAGTGAGATCATTCTGGAGGGACTCATGCTATGAAGTAAGTAACACAAAAGAATAGTAAGGAAGAGCGTACTACAGGGCTACTTGAGAAATGATGGAGGCCTCTGAGCCTCCGGGCACGCATCTATAAAAGGATGACAGTGACACCTGGGCAGGTGAGTGTCACCCTTAAATGGGGTGATGAATTCACCACCCCGCAGCACCACCCTGGCACAGAGCAGCCTTTATCACCACCGTGTTTAGGTGGATACCAAGGCCCGATTTGAAGGCAGGCCGTGATGAGCTGCACAAGGCAGTGCAGTGGGGCTCAGAGGAGGATGAGGGGACAGTGCCAGCCGCAGCACAAGCCCAGACCTATGCATGTATTTTTTTTTTTTAAGATTTTGTTTATCCATTCATGAGAGACAGAGAGAGAAAGAGACAGAGGCAGAGACACAGGCAGAGGGAGAAGCAGGCTCCATGCAGGGAGCCCAACGTGGGACTTGATCCCAGGTCTCCAGGATCAGGCCCTGGGCCGAAGGTGGCGCTAAACTGCTGAGCCACCCGGGCTGCCCCGACCTATGCATGTATTGACTTGTCCCTCTGCACACCCGCCTGGCTCATCCCTCCCCATTCCACCCCCACTGCTCTATTCCAACCGTCCTCACCACGATCCACCCTAGCTCAGTTTGCGTTGTCCTCTCTCGAAAAGCTAGAGCACTGAGGAGTTAACTTCCTTCTAGTGGGGCGTCCCAGACCATGCACAGCCAGATACCCTGTGCTCCCATACCCAGCAGCCCTCACGGCTCTACCCTGTGCTTTGAAGGGCTCCCGGCTCATCAGACCACACCTGCCCAGGAACATGGGTGCCGGATCTCAGCAAGACGGCCAGAGGGTGCAGATCTGAAACCCAGCCCCAGGGAAATGCCAAAGGGCCCAGGTCTATCCAGCTGGGGCAGAGAAAGCTCCAGGGGAGGACACCATCCTTTCGGCTCTGCAGGGCTATCAGGGTGACCATGAGGACCCTGTCTCAGGGAGAGCTGCTTAAGCACCCCAGCTCCATGTGACAATGTTCTCTAAGCACCTACAATACACCTGACCCTGGGCTCAGGGCACAGAGGTAAACAAGACCTCACCCTGCCCTAGGTGCTCACAGACCTGTGGGAGAGGCCAACAAAGAAACTGAGAGTTTCCCACCCGGGTGTTTCCTGCGCAGGGAGTGGGGATGGGGGGCACCCAGCACGACCTTCCAGGTCAGCTCAGGATGCAAGTGGGTGCGCTGCAAGGGCCCTGCCAACTCTAGCCATGTGCAGTGCTTCATTCCAGCTTGGGCATCAGATGGACCTGAGTTTTAATTCAGTTGCTGCCACTTGTTAGCTGTGTGACCTCAGGCGAGGCTCTGAGCCCCTCTGAGTCTCTTTTTCTATATCTATAAATTGAGAATAGTCACGGGGCGCCTGGGTGGCTCAGTAGTTGGGCATCTGCCTTCAGCTCAGGTCATGAATGTGCAGTCGCAGGATCGAGGCCCGCATCAGGCTCCCTGTAGGGAGCCTGCTTCTCCCTCTGCCTGTGTCTCTGCCTCACTCTGTCTCTCATGAATAAATTAAAAAAAAAAAAAAGGAGGGAGAGAATAGACACATCTACCTCAACTGGGTAATTAAAGCTCTTAAAAATGCATTGTCTGAGAGGAAGCTCAATACATAGTAGTAGCTGTGGCTACCATCATCATCAGAAGAGCCCCTCCGAGGCCTGTTCCTCGCCTTAACGTCCTCCCTCCTCTGCCTTCCCCAGCCAGCACTTGTCCAGTGCCTCCCCAGGACCTGCAGCGAATCCGCCGCCCCCCTATCAGAAAGGTGCTCCCAGTGGCCTTCTGCTGTGTCTCCCCGCAGAATCCCAGGCCCTGGACACTGGGAATAATGAGACAGGAGGTGGGGGGAGCTTGAGACAGGGTCTGCCAAACCCTGGGGCAGGGAGATCGTCCACTCCTGAATAAACAGGCTGTCACCCCTTCCCTCCCTCCCTCTCCCTCCTTTAAATAACCCAGATCTGTTGCCCAGTTGTCTCCAAGCAACACCACTCTGGCTCCCAAGGATGCCTCACTGTGACAGAGCCGTTTATGAAGATGCTGTAGGGAAGGTGGGGGCAGGGCAGGGGCGAAGGGAGCTACAGAGGCTGGACACCGCGTCTTCCCAGGGCCTCCGTGTGACAAGCTCCTGGGCTGACCAGGCCAGTGGGCGGTGCTTGCTTACCAGACACATTCCAGGAGAGACGAGGCCTTCAGACTTATAGGGAAGGTCCCAGGCCCCAAGCAGCTCGGGACACACAGGAGCCAGCCAAGTGCCTTGCAAAGATCACCAGCCCAGGCTCAGCCTCCTGGGCTCTGGTCTCCATGTCAGCACTCACTAGCTGTGTCATCCCAGCCTGGTCACTCACCCTCTCTGAGCCTCCAAGAACCGTAGCGCTAGAAGACAGCTTCAGTGGGGGGTACAAAAGGAGCACTGTCACACTTTCCAACAACGTCTATCCAAATGACAAATGTACAGACTCTGCTTCAGCAGCTCCACCTCCGGGAGTTTCGCCTACATGTGTACACATGCACAGATTGACGACTGCACAAGGCTAGTCACGCTTTGCAATGGTGAAAGATCAGGAACCACCAAAACGTCTGTGGAGAAGGAGAGATGGCTAGATGGCTAGATCAACTCCGGAGCATCCAGAATCGGGAAATAGCACGCAGAGGTCTTAACACACGAGGCAGGTGTATGTGGGCTGATGGAAAAGGATGTCTAGAGCCGGGAGCAAAGTCTAGACGTGGACGAGGCCACGGACGGTCAGGGCAGAGTTGTCTGGGACGGTGGCCTCAGGGCCCATCTCCACAGGAGTGGCTGAGTCACATGGACCCCAACCAGGGAATCCTGTGCAAGCTCCACCCCAACCATCCAGGTGTACACACAGAAATGGGGAGCGAGGGTGAAAATGCAGTGTTCTGGGACAAACTAATAAACAGAACTCGATCGGCCACATAATACCATGGATAGGAAGGAACGACGTTTATCTATAGAAAAATACCAAAGTCCTTTGAAGTCAGGATGTGTACATTATGTGAAACCATTTGTCAAACACAGTACCATGGGTGCTTGTGAGAAAGAAGAATGAGGGACGCCTGGGTGGCTCAGCAGTTGAGCATCTCCCTTTGGTCAGGGTGTGATGCTGGGGTCCTGGGATCAAGTCCTGCAGTGGGCTCCCTGCAAGGAGCTTGCTTCTCCCTCTGACTGTGTCTCTGCCTCTGTGATTTGTTATCTCTTAAAATATGTCTTAAAATAATGGGGGGGAAAAGTGAACTCATAGGTCTGTATGTACACGTTCGGTGTCCGGCAGGGCTGCGGAGGATGCTGGGAAGGGGGCTCAGTCCCCACAGGGGACATGGGCCCCAGGAACGGCAGCCAACTTGCCTTCCACTCACTGTCCTTTGGTGCCGTAGACTTCTTTACCCCGTGCATCTAGGACACGTTCTGTTAACTAAGTCATTTTTAGTTTTTATTCTGCACATTTTCTATACACACAAAAATAGACACCAGTACAGTCGATTCTACGTACCCATCACCTGGATACGACAACTATCATGATTTTGCCGTGCCTGCTTCACCTGCTGTTGTCTCTTTTTCTCTTTGGGTTTCCTCGCTGGAGTATGTTAAGGCAATCCCTCGACATCACACCGTTTCGCCCCCACCCGCATCAGGATGCATACAACGGATGTAATAAATGCAGTTTAAAGGAACAAACGCCGAGAGGGCGAGTCCATGCACTTCGCCAGGCATAGAAGGATTCCCTGTATGAAACCCCTGCCTCTGCTTGACTGTTCCCAGAGACCAGGAGCTCACTAACTGACCCAGTCTCTTTTTTTGTCCCTAATGGCCTAGAACTAGGCCTCTCAGAAAGGACAGACACCACCCCAGTGTTCCTTTGCTGTCTTAGAGGCACCCAGCAGTGGGCCTGGGCCGCTCCAAGCCACAGGGAAACAGGCCAGCTCATTAGGGGCTGTTCCTCTCCAAAACAAACTCGGAAGCATAATGGCACGCCATGCATATTCACAGAAACTGGAGTCCACTGAAGCTCTGCTGGCTTGGAGGGCCCGGCCTGCACCCCCCAGGCCATCTGAGACAGGCATTCACTGTGCTGGCAGTCAGGGCCAAATCCGGGGCCAGGACTGGAGAGTTGGTCTCTGGCTTGCCTGAGTGTGCATTTGAATCGCCGTAGAGAAAGGTTCAACCTCAGACCCCTAGGCTCCACTCCAGTCCTCCCACGCCAGGATCCCCAGGGCCGGAGACTGGGAAAGCCCCCCTGGCTGGCTGGTGCTAAGGCTGTAGTCATGTCTGGTGTTTGGGAACCACTAAGCCAGTAACTCCGAGGCGCTTTTCCAGCTGCAACTGGCCATGCCAACTCTAGCACCTGCCCTTGTACGAGGATGCTGGCCTCCCCCACCCATCAGCACCGATGCAACATTCCCACCTGCAGCTGATACGGCCCATGGTGATGCCAGTTCCTCTTAAGAGTGTGCAGGCGAAGGCTCAGAGGAGCCCATACCGCGCCCCAAATCCAGAGTGCTTTCTGGAGCTAGAGGCAACAGATTCAGAGACGGCATCCTGCTCCCTCCTCTGCACAGTCTTCTCTCCTCCAGGAAAGGACAGACACTGAGCATTCACTCTGTGTCACGGTTTGTGTGCATTAACTCACTGAAGGCTTGCCTCCATCCCATGATGCAGGAATCTCCTTGGTCTCCTTTAGCAGACGAGGAAACTGAGGCTTGGGGAAGTGAATTAACCTGCCCGGGGTACACAGCTGGAAAGGGGCAGAGCTGGGAATCTCACCAGGCCACCTGACTTCAAAGTTCACCTTTCTCTCCCCATAATACTTGGCTGCCCTCTTACTCCAGCAATCGAGTGGGACATCTGAGGTCCCCTCCGGCCTGCCACCAAAAGCGGCACCACTTTATACCATGTGTCAGTAATGACCCACAGGAAAGCAGACAGCAAGGCAGAGTGAGCTGTGCAAGAGCCTTACTGGGGAGAATGCATGTGAGAGACTGGGGAGAGGCAGGAGTAGGAGGGAGAGCATTCAGAATGCACTGCAGGCCTGACATCTATGAATGGGTTGTGGGGGGGATCAGGCAGGAAGGAGGATGGGAAGGAAGAGCCAAGACCTGGCACAGCCCTGAATGCATCACTGCCAGGCCCAGGGGGCGGCCAAGGCAAAGATTGCCCAGTAAAGTAGTCCTCATCTGGCAAATGTGGCCCTGCTAGTACCTTGGCTGGGCTCAGCCACTTGCCAGGAGCAGCCCAGGGAGATGGTGCCCCGCGTGTGAATGCAGCAGCCTATCCTGAAGGCAGGGCAACCAGAGGGAGTGGGGCAGTCTGCTTAGGGCATCCTGCAGCAAGTTCTCTGGAAGGGAGCTCAGAGCAGCACACTTCAAGGCTGCCACCCACCCCCCTGCATGACTCATTGGTCATGGCTTACCTGTCCCTTCCACCGCCAGGCCTCCTGGAGGGCAAGGGACCGTGCAGTGCTCATCACTGCGTTCCAGCCCAGGGCATGACATATACTAGGAGCTTAATGAATTCGTGTATATTGGCCAGACCAACCCTGCCACCACTGCAGAGCAGCTGCTTTCCCTGTAAGAGGTGTTCTTGGCAGAGAAAACAAGGAACAAAATCAAGCCTGGAGTACTTACCATATGCCAAGCTTGGGACCAAGGTCCATAAAATGCTTTTTGGGTTACAGAGGGCTTTCTCGAATTTATCATGTTGGTTATTCTCAGTCAAACTGGGAAGTAGCTGCCTCTCCCACCTCCAGTGAGGCTCTGATGGTGATGTCACTCATCTGAGGATGGTTCTCCTGAGGCCACACTGTGTCCAGACAGCAGGTCCACCAGAGGCCCCGGGCAGGGGCTCCTCCTGGGACAAGGACAGAAAACTACACACCTGAGGCCCAAAGGAAGCTTCCTTCAAAACCTTGCCTGGTGCCCCTCATCGAGCTTTGTTCCCAGGAAGACAACCAGGCAACCCCTCCAGCTAAGTGGAAAACCAAGGGGTCACACCCAGGCAGGCTGGGTGTTCGGGACCCTGACCAGGCTTCCAGAGACCCAAGACCCTGCCCCAGCTCCTGCCTCACCAAGTCCACATGGGGCAAGTCAAGGGACCTCTCTGGCCTCGTCTGTAAAATGGAATAAGTAATTCTTGTCTTACACAGAAGCACAAGAGGTAATCTCCTACTCTCCTCACACCCATCTGTGGTGGGTAGGTGGACAGCTGCCCATCTGGTGGCAGGTGACAAGCTTCAGACAACTCTGAACTCTGTCAGGATGAGCCCCATGGTTCCCCTTCCATGAAACATCAGGGCTGAAGGATCCCCTGGGTGAGGATTTAATGGAACTCCCCACCTCACCCAAGAGTGCTCCCCACAATAGCCCTGTCCCTCACAGGGTGGTTTCTAGGTGCTCCACACTGTGTTAGATGTCATATCCACAACCTCATTCCTCACTTTTGAAAAGGATATCCCATTACTCTTATTATTTTATGAAGAAAGAGTGAGATTGAGGAACTCACCCAACGGCCCCCAGGCCTCTCTGACTCCAGAGCCCTGTGTCCAGCCAGTAAACTGCCGCCTGACTGTAATCCTCCCCAGGCACGGGGAGCTCACTCCCCAGAGAGTCTTCCCTGCAGAACTGCAACGGGCATGGGCATGAGGACGTCTTTCTTCTTTTTCCTCACATGAATCTGACACCCACTTCCCATCATTCCCCTCAGTCCTCAGCTGGTCCTATCCCCTCCCCTCCGGGACCACCAGATCACATTTCACTAAGTACCACTTTCTTTCAAATATTTGAAAAAATACCCATCTCATAGCCGGGCCCCAGATGTCTTCAGCTGTTAACACACCCAGGGCTTCCAAGCTGGTGGGAAACTTCCAGAACCAGAAGAAACCTTAACTATTATTGTACCTCCAGACTCCCCCAGGAGGCTCCTTCCCAAGAGGGTCAAGAAGAGAATGAAGCGCTTCTTTCTCTCACCACTCAGCACGCCTCCTACCCCCCAGGAAGCTGCTCTTCTGGCTCTGACTTCACACCAAGCTGATGTTCGACATTTAGAAACCTCTAGACAAATCTGCTTCTGGGGCCAGCAGCCACCTCCCAGCCCGTGGGGGTGCAGTGCCGAGCTGCTGCTGGGCGAGGCAGTGAAAGGGTTAAAATGCCCTCCATTCCAGTGTGAAGAGAGAGGGAGCAGCCGGGATGGGGGCAGGAAGGAAATGAAGAGCCCAGTGCAGGCAGTCAGGAAAGCCCCAGCGGGGTCTTGGAGGAGAGCGTGCTGAGCGTCCCACTCAGGGGCCCTGGTTTCCCCGCAAATCCCTTTGTTCCATCTTCCCTCGCTTCCTCTCGCTTCCTCTCGCCTTCCCCCAGATTACTCAGGGCAGGCCACCTCCCACCGCCCCTCTGAAAACCACTATTCCAAAAGCCTCTTTGAGTTAGTAGAGAGTTCCATTTGGGGATAATGAGAAAGTTCTGGAGATGGACGGTGGCGATGGTTGCACAATGCAAATGTACTTGCTGCCACTGTACCATACACTTAAAAGTGGTTCCAATGATAAATTTTATGTGTATTTTACCACAATTTTTTTAAAAAGGACAACCCACGGAGTGGAGGAAACAGTCACCCACACCCACACCCACATCCACACAAAACGCCTTCAAGGTCCCAAGGTCCAGCTCTGAGAAAGGAAGACTAGTAGGATGTGGGAGGTGAAGACCCTGCACAGCCCCAGGGCTGCGGGGGGTAAGTAGGGGGGCAGGACCCTAAAGTCCCAACACCTCTCTCCCCTCTCTTCTCCCTGGTAGCAGCCCAGGAGCAACGGGTACCTGTCAGGACAATGAAGGCCAGGAGACCCCCAGTCCCCACCCCAAGTGAGAAAGTCCTGGGAACAACTCAGATACCCATCAGGGGAGAGTAGATAAACAAATCGCGGTGTCATGTCATAATGGAAGAGCCCCAGCAGCTAAAATGAATGAACTACCCACACAATATCCTGCATGAGTACCACAGACTTCGTGAGTAAGAGGACGGCAGATGAAGAGGTGGCAAAAGATGTCCTCCATGGAACTGAAGTCCTAGCCTGTGAGGGTCGAGGTCAGACAGCGGTCACCTCTGTGTGAGGGGCGACACTGACTGGGAGGGGGCCTGAGGGAATCTTCTGGGGCGCTGGGCATTCCACGTGTTGCTCTAGGTAGGGGTTACGGGGACGTACACATCTGGGAAAGCCCACCAGCTCGGGACTGTGGTCTTTTCCTCAGCCTCTTCACCCGCCGAGTTCCAGCCTAACTTGTTTGAGTTCTTCAAACTGCCCAACTACGAGACCTCCTCAGGGCCTTTGCACTTGCTGGTTCCTCTTCCTAGAATGCTCTTCCTCCTCCAGACCTTCCTTCCGTCTGCGTAGGCCTTTGATCAAATGTGGCCTCCTTGGAGCAGCCTCCCCGGCCACCCCACCACTCATTCCAAGCCCTGGGATGATCCCCGCATGGCACCCATCACCATCAGATGTTTCCCTTGCTCCGTTTGCTTGTTCAAGTCTTTCCCCCACTGCGACGATGTCCTCTCTATGAGAGCAGGAACTTGTCCCTCTGGGTTCATATCTTAACTCCACCTGGAGGAAAGGCTGGCAGACGGTGGAAGTCACTTAATAAATATTTGTGGGATGAACAGGCCATCTCTAGAGCAGGCCAGATTATGTCTCGCATCTTGACTCTCTTCAAGGTAGTGAGAGGAAATTCATTTTTTGTTTTCTCAACCATCCCACAAACATGCCAGACAGGCCACTATGTGCTGGACACAACCCAAATTCCTAAGGGGTTCACCACGGAGCAGAGGAGAAAGGCCCATGCCAGACCTTTCTGGTAAAGTGTGGGGAATGGGCAAAAGGGGGTCTGTGCCCAGGGCTGGGGGAACACCCAGAGTGAGCGGCGACGCTCAGCTTCCCAGTTCCCAGGGCAGGGACACTGTGGTGGACTCCGGGTGTGGCCGCGGCTGCCGAAGCCAGCTGAACGTCTGGGTAGCAGGAGGGCCTGTGCTTTGGCAGGAAGCCACCGCCTTCTAAAAAGCCAGAGAGCTCAGCCAAGGCCAGCCCCTGTCCCGCTACAGGCCCCATCACCTGCTGCCATGGCAACCTGTTCTGTCAAGCCAGTGGCACTGAGTGCAGGGGGCGGGGCCACAGTGCCAGGAAGGTGACAGGGCATCTGCTGGGCTCCCCTGTCCTGGCAAGGGAGGCACCTCAGTCTGCCTGCGCTGTAGCTGAGAGAACTGGGTGCTGTTCCTGGGCTTTTTCCTATATGGCTGTGTGCACACGTGCTGCACACCTGCACACACGGTGCTGCCCAGTGCCACGGTGGGCAGTCCCTCCTGCATCTGCCATCAGGGGCCCGGCAGGGGGGAAAGGAATTGTTCAATTGAGCCCTTGTTCCCTGACATTTATTTCACACCATTCTAAATACTTTCCACGTATTTCTTCATTCTGGTCTCACAATGACCCTAGGAGGCAAGTGCTAGTCTCACATTTACAGAAGCAGGTGCCCGGGTGGCTCAGTGGTTGAGCATCTGCCCTCAGCCCAGGACGTGATCCTGGGGTCCCGGGATTGAGTCCCGTATGGAGCTTGCTGCAGGGAGCCTGCTTCTCCCTCTGCCTGTGTCTCCCCCTCTCTCTGTGTGTCTCTCATGAATAAATAAATAAAATATTTAAAAAAGAAAAGAAGACACAGATCGGTTAACTGACTTACCCCAAACTTACCTCACAACTAGTAAGCAACAGAGCCAGGATTAGAGACCCGGCAACTGGGCTCCACAGCCTTAACATTAACCACCCAGGGAACAGCCTTTCCATGGGACCAAGTTACCTTGTTTTCCACTCATCATTAGTTTAGGGACAGAGCTTTGCACTGTCTCCAAGGGGAAAAATGGGTTAGCTCCGGTCTCTGGCTTAAGTTACCACAAAACCCATGCAGGAGATGTGGGCAAAAACAACCAGGGCGCAATACTTAAAAAAAAAGTGGGGGAAGTGGGTGCCTGGGTGGCTCAGTCAGTGGGGCTCCCGGCTCTTGATTTCTGCTCAGGTCATGATCTCAAGATCATGAGATGGGCCACATGGGGCTCCACGCTCAGTGAGGAGTCTGCTTGAGATTCTCTTTCTCCCTCTTCCCCTCTCTCCGCTCCCTCAAATAAATAAATAAATCTAAAAAATAAATAAATAAATAAATAAATAAATAAATAAATAAATAATAAATAAATAACCATGATGTGGAGTCACAAGTCTCAAAGAAGTGTGGAGGGAGGGCAGACTGGCTCCCGTACCTGCCTTATTTATTTATTTATTTATTTATTTATTTATTTATTTAGAGAGGCAGAAGCAGGCTCCATTCAGAACTCGATCCCCAGACTGGGATCATACCCCGAGCCAAAGGCAGATGCTCAACTGCTCAACTGCTGAGCCACCCAGGCGTCCCTGCTGTACGTGCCTTTTATTTTTTTTAAAAGATTTTATTTATTTATGCATGAGAGACATATAGAGAGAGGCAGAGACACAGGCAGAGGGAGAAGCAGGCTCCATGCAGGGAGTTCGACGTGGGACTCGATCCCAAGTCTCCAGGATCACACCCTGGGCTGCAGGCGGCGCTAAACTGCTGGACCACCGGGGCTGCCCTGTACCTGCCTTTTAGATCTCCAACTGGGAGGCCCTGGGACCTGAGGAGTGGTCCTGGAATGGAAGGACCCATGTTCTGTCCTGGGAGGCCACCTGCTGGACAGATAGCAACAGGACAGCCTCAGCAGCCAGCCTCTGTCCTCTCCCTCACAACAGGTAGCTCCTGGGTGCCCACGGTGTTGGCTAAGCCCCGTACTAGGCGTAGAGATGCTGAACAACACAGACAGTAAAGTCAACAGCCCGGCGGCACTCACCGTCTGGTCGAGGAGGCAGACATAAACCAATGGCAGATGTAAACCAATCACAAATAAAGACACAACTAGAACTGACAATAAGTGCTCTTGAAGGAAAGCTACAGGGTGTTCAGAGGGAGCGTGAGGGGGGCATCACTGGACAGGGTGGCTGAGGGAGGCTTCTCTGAGGTCTTATCTAAGCAAAGACTTGGAAGTGGAACAGGTGTCTGCCAGGTAGAGTGGGAGAAAGAGCATTCCAGGCAGACGGGACGGCAAGGACAAAGGCCCTGGGGTGGAAGCAAGCTCATCAAAGTCCAGGACCCGAAGGATGGCTGGTGTAGCAGGGAGCGATGAGGCCCACAGGCAGGAGCTTCAGGAGCTTGTATGTGCTCCTAAAGGCGGTGGGAGGCTCTGAAGATTCTACACCAGGAAAGTGCTGCAGTCCCACCTATGACAGCAGCCCCCGTGGGAGTAGATCATGGAGGGCGGCACAGGAAGACCAGCAAGAAGGCCAGTGCAGTTGTCTAGGTGAGACACCATGGTGGCTGGGACCAGGGTGCAGACAGAGACGATGGAGAGGGACAGGCAGGCTCTAGAGAACCATTTTGGAAGCAGGATCAGCGGGGTTGGTATTGGATTGGATGTGGAGTGTTGAGGGAATAGGGGGTTGAGTAACTGGGTGGAGGGAGGGGCTTGAGTGGATGGGAACAGTGGGCAAGATACACAGAGCTCAGTCTTGGACGGGGTGAGGGAGCGCAGGATGCCTCCAGGGAGCCCAAGGGAGATGAGCAGGGGATGGTGGATCAAGGCCCTCGGGCTCAGAGGAGAGGCCTGGGGCAGAGAAAGGCAGGGCACCACTGGTATGGGGGGGGCTTTAAAGCCTCGAGGAGAAGCGAGTAGTGCGAGGAGAGGAGAGTCATGGGAGCAGAGTGTGGGGGTGGGGGAGCAAAGGAGGAAGAGGCTACAGGGACAGGGACTGAGCAGGAACACCAGGGAGGTGGAAGGGAAGCTAAGTGGCATGCAACCCAGGGGGTAGGGAAGTGTTTCAATTGTGTCACAGGCTGGTGTGAGGTCAACTAGGGCCAGAACCAATTTGGCAAGTGGCCCACAACCCAAGCATGGTGGGTGGGGACAGCAGGAGGCACTCTAGGGGGTGAGGAGTGACCCTGGGAGGCAGTGATTGTGCGGAGCCAGAACCCATCAACAACTCGGCGGTGAGAAGATGTAGCAGCTGGAAGGGAATCGGGGTGGGTGGCTGTAAAGATGGGGTGTCAGGGCACAGTGGTGTGTCCTGGTGGGATGAGGGGCATGGAGGCAAACGCAGGACACTGACAGGGCTGCAGGACCCAGCAGCTTTCCAGAGCCTCTTCCTTCTGCTCCACCCCCCACCCTCCTGTTCTGTAGTCAATCCTGTAAGGACCACACCTTCCTCTGATGAGGGAAACTGAGCCCCACAGAGAAGCTCCAGGTCACACGAGGGCTCTGCCCAAGCTGGCTCCTTCCACAGGTGGCAAAGGGGGTGGGTGACCAGGGGGGGCCAGGCCTTTTGGAGTCCTGGGAAGCCAAGAATCACGTGGGCGGTCACATGAGCCCCTTGACTGGGTCTGCATGCCCGGCCCTCCTGCCAGGCCTGCGCACCCCCACCCCCATCCCCCACCCCCACCCTTCCCCCAGCCACGTGGCAGAGGACTGCAGACAGAGGAGGTACCCAAGAGAAATCACTTGTTGTAGGGCCTGAGCCTCCTATTGCTGGGGGAGGGAGCTATTAAAAGAAAATACAAAAATACAAATACAAAATAGGGTGGGCGGCCTTGGAAGCTTACACTTCAGGAGCTTCAGGGGGACTCCCAGGACCTCCCAGTGCCCACTCTGTAGAGCTCTGAGCACCCCATGAGACAACTGTGCCCTGTGTTGACCATGGGTCTGGCTCAGGCACACGTGCCCTGTGACACACCGCAGCAGCTGCTTGTGTAGCCCGGGCTCCTGCAGGGCTGGACCATGGTGGGGAGAACCCTGATCTCAGGGAGCCCAGTGGCGGCAGGAGCTCCTGGGGGCAGGAAGCACTGAGGACAAATAGGGGGATTAGGGCAGCCCCGGTGGCTCAGCGGGAGGGGGGACGTGATCCTGGAGACCTGGGATCCCTGCGAGGAGCCTGCCTCTCCCCCTGCCTGTGTCTCTGCCTCTCTCTCTGTCTCATGAATAAATAAATAAAATCTTTAAAAAGGGGGGGGAGGGTATGTGTGTGACCCAGGCTGCCTGTGGGACCCCACCCCAGAGCCAGCCCGGCACCAAGTGGGGGCTCTGCAGATGGCCCTGAATCCCAGAGGCCAGCGGCAGCAGCAGAATGAGGCCAAGGGGCAGAGCCCAGGGTGGGGATGCGGCAGGTGCAGGGGGACCATCCGACCGCCGCTGACCACCCGGCTGCCCGAGGGCGGGGGGGGGGGCTCACATCCGAGGGCCCCTGGTTTGGCGGGGCTGTCCAGGACCGCAGGGCCGGGGAGCTGCCCCCGGGGCGGCCCAGCTGGCGCTCAGGCCGTTCGGGGCTCGGGGAGGGGAGGGGAGGGGAGGGGAGGGGAGGGGAGGGGAGGGGTCGCCCCGCCGCCCTCCCGCCCGCGGGGGACACTCACCACCCCGCGGCCTCGCCCCGCCGCTCGGCCGCTTTCCCACGGAGGAGGGGGCGCGCTCGACCCGCGAGTCCGGTGGGCGATCTCCGCGCCCCCCGCGGTGCCAGCGCAGGGCCGGGGGCGCCCTCACATCCCCTCCAGACCCTTCTCGGGGAACAAGGCAGGCACGCAAGGTTTGCCCCCAAGGCCCCGGCTCCTCCTCTCCCTCGCCGAGGCCACCACCTCCCAATGACAGCCACCGGCCTTCCTGGGGAAAGCGAGCCCTCCGGTAAGAGGAGTACCCTTTTGGGCCTCATGTATTAGCACCTACTGTACACAGGGCACTGGGAGCAGGGGTCAAAGGAGACGTCTGCCCCCTGGAAGCTCAGGATCCAAGAGGAGGTAGGCAATAGGGGGCATGATGCAAGGGCCCTGGAACGGCGCCAGATGCGCAAACAGGCTCCACGAGGCCACGTGCCTTGGCCAAGGTCAGACTGGTCTGGGTGGAGCGAGAGGAAGTCCTAGGAGTCCCAGCTCCCTTCACCTCCCCTCAACATACACGCAAGTCTCATTGGTATGAATTTTTTTTTTTTTAGAAAGACGTTTTTAAATTTTATTTATTTATTCATGAGAGACACACAGAGAGATACAGAGACACAGGAAGAGAGAGAAGCCGGCCCCATATAGGGATCCTGATGTGGGACTCGATCTGGGGACTCCAGGATTACGACGTGAGCTGAAGGCAGGCGCTCAACTGCTGAGCCATCCAGGGGTCCCCACTGGTATGAATTTAAACCAATACTTTCTTCCCTGTCTGGGCTCCCCTGACCTGGGGTGGGGGTGGGGTTTCTTGGCTGGATACCCCAGCAGGGCAGGGCCCTGTCAGTCTCTATTACCAGCCCCTCCAGCCCTGCTAGGGCAGCTGAGGACCTGAGGCAGGGACAGGCAGTGAAAGATCCTGTGATGTGGGTGTCTGGGTGGCTCTGCCTTCAGCTCAGGTCGCGATGTCAGTGCCCTGGGATCAAGCCCTGCATCAGGCTCTCTGTTCAGCAGCGAGTGTGCTTCTCCCTCTGCTTCTTCCTCCTCCATCTCTCTGGCTCTCACTCTCAAATAAATAAATAAAATCTTAACCAAAAAAAAAGGGTCCTGTGATTTTAAATCTTACCCGTGGGCAAAGAGCAGCACTCTGAGGCTGCAGCCTCTGAGTGTCAGCTGTCAGGGGAGTGATCAGGGTGTAGGGGATGGATATGAGAGCCACAGGATAATGTGTGTGTGGGGAGTCTTGAAGATTTATAACACCTCAGATCCTGGGGATATTATCTCAGCATTGGATTACCCAGTCCCTGTCCCCCAAAGATGCGAATGTACTAAGTGGGCAACAAGGCACAGTGCCACCACCTCCTGTGCCCGCCACCCTCACACCAGAGTGAAGGCAAGACCAGAAGAACACCCTGGGGTCTTAGCTGTTTGTCCCCTTACAAATGATAGGATGGGGAATGGAAGTTAGAGTCAAAAGGGACCTGGGCTCCAGTTCCAGCTCAGCTGCTTAATATCAGCGTGACCTTGGCCAAGTCTTTAAGCAATCCAAGCCTCGGTTTTCTATCAGTAAAATGGGAATAATTATACCTATAGAATACAATGTGAAGGGGGTGCCTGGGTGGCTTAGTTGGTTAAGCGTCTGCCTTTGGCTCAGGTCATGATCCCAGGGTCCTGGGATGGAGCCCTGCATAGGGGGGGGGGTCTCTGCTCCGTGGGGAGTCTGCTTCTCCCTCTCCCTCCACCTGCCACTCTGCCTGCCTGTGCTTTCTCTCTAGCAAATAAATAAATAAATAAAATCTTAAAAAATAATAATGCAACGTGGAGGTTGCTCCTTGGAGTTGTGCACGAGGCATGCATCCAAAGCACTCAAACACTGTGCCTGGCACAAACTTGGTAACAACTGTTTTCCAACATGTTTTTCCATCTATGGAATGGACATGCATTTGGCACAGCCCCCAGCTCACCCCTAACCCCCAGGTGTCTACAGCGTCTGTGAGTAGCCACAGAGTGAAAGATCCTGAGGGTGAGGGAGTGGGTGAGAATGTATTCAAGTTCCTTCCATTGAATGATCTGCTCCATGAAGACTCTTCCTGCCCCACTGGGTCCCTGGTTAATCATATTAGCTCTCCTGGGCTTTCCTGCATACCTAGCCAGGTATGTGCATCTCCCCTCAACCTGCCTTTGAAGCCCGGGGCCCTTTGATGTGAGTGGGGGATGCGTCAGCCCGGGATCTTGCCAGCCTTGTGGTCAGTAGCCAACAGGGCATGGGGCTTGGTGGAGTTTGGAAATAAGAGTGTGTCACCACCCCCACCCCCCCTCCCCAACCACCACCCTGCCTGAGTTACCCGGAGTGCAGGCTTTGGAGTCAGACCACCTGGGCCTGGATCCCAGCCCTGCTTTTAACTACCTGCATGACCTGGGGCGATTTACCCAGCCCCTCTGAGCCTCAGGCCCAGAAGCAGCTACCCCGTGGGTTTGTGGAAAGACAGAAGAGAGAGTAGAAAAGAGAAAGAGATGATGCTGTTTTGCACTGCACCATACTCCTCCAGTGAGTCTACAGACCTAGAAGACTTTGGTATTCCTTTTTTTTTAAGACACATTTATTCAGTGTCATGAGCAGACTATAACATTTACAATCAACACCATGGGTGCAAAAAAAAAAAATCTACATTAAAACCCTTTGTGGGAATGCTTTACACTTTCCACAGAACAGAAACTAAAATAACCTGTTATACAATTAGTCACAAATACAGTCCTCGAGTTTTTTGCCCAAACACATGAGCATTGCCTAAAATATGTCTTCTTTGTAGCAGCTAGGCCCTGCCACCACTGTACTGGACTGAGTTCAAAAATCTGTTGAAACCTGTAGATTTCCTGTCACTTCTCTGGCCAAATCCGTTATAGCCATCCCCACTACCACTATATCCACCCCCCTCAACTGTCACCAAAGCCATCTCGCCCACTGAAGTTCCCTCCAGGACCAAAGTTGTTAGTCCCACCAAAACCACCTCCACGACCACCACCGAAGTTTCCAGAACCACTTGGACCTCTTTGGCTGGATGAGGCACTAGCCAACTCTTGCTTAGATAGGGCTTTCCTTACTTCACAGCTCTGGCCATTCACAGTGTGGGATTTTTGAAGGGCAGTCTTGCCTACTGAATCAGGGTCTCCAAACGTTACAAAAGCCAACCCTCTCTTTCTGCCCCAGCCTGGGTCAGTCATGGTCTCAATCACTCCAAATTTCCTATACTGTTCAAAATAATCTCTTAGATGATGTTCTTCAGTGTCTTCTTTCATGACACCAACAAAAAACTTTTTCACAGGTAAGTGGGCACCAGGTCTTTGAGAATCTTCTCTTGAGACAGCCCTCTTTGGTTCCACAACTCTTCCATCCACCTTGTGTGACCTTGCCTTCCTTCATGGCTGCATTCACCTCCTCCACAGTGGCTTAGGTGACAAAGCCAAAGCCTCTGGAGCACTTGGTGTCCGGATCTCTCACGACCATGCAGTCGGGAAGCATTCCCCATTGCTCAAGAGGATTCCTCAGACTTTCATCGCCTGTTTCAAAGCTCAAACTTCCCATGAAGAGCCTCTGCAGCTGCTCAGGCTCTTTGGGAGACTCTTAGACGGGAGACTTTAGCGATGCTTACTCGGCAGTGTCCATGGATAAAAAGCAGACTTTGGTATTCCGAACGTCTTAGTGTCCTTGGAAGCTTTAGCAGAAGTAGAGTCTATTAGATGGATTTCTTTTTCAGAACCATAAATGCCACAAATTACAAAGAACACTGAAGCTTATTTATCTAAATTTCTTTTTTTCTTAATATTTATTTATTTATTCTAGAGAGAGGGGGGACAGAGAATCTCAAGCAGACTACCCACTGAGCTCGGAGCCCGACGTGGGTTTCAATCTCACGACCATGAGATCATGACCTGAGCTGAAATCAAGAGGTGGATGCTTGACCAACTGAGCCACCGAGGCATGCCTCTAAATTTCTTTTATGCTTATTTAGTTTTATGGATTTTGAAAAATAATTTTTGTATTTTGAAGGCTTATTAGAGTTACATTCATTGTGACAACTTTATTTTCTGATTTTTTTTTAAAGATCTTCTTTTTTTAAGTAATTGCTACGCCCAACATGGGGCTTGAACTTACAACCCTGAGATCAAGAATTACACACTCCACCAACTGAGCCAGCCAGGAGTCCCTGTTGTTACAAGTTTAGTAAAGTATAATTGACACACAACAGCTACAAATATCTGAAGTGTGCATTTTAGTAAGCTTTGACATGCTATGCAGCCATTGCTACAATCAAGACAATAAATGTATTTATCACCCCCAAAACTTTCCTTGTGCCCCCTTATAATTTCTTCCTCTCCCCTCTCCTCTAGACAACCACTGAACCACACTGTGCCCTGCTTCTCTGCAATCACTAGTCTGCATTTTCCAAAATTCGATAGAAATAGAATCATCCAGCATATACTGGATTCTGTAACTCAGCATCATTACGTTGAGAGTAATCCTCATTGCGTTATCAACAGTTACTTGTCAAGTCGTATTCTGATGTTCAGATACCCTTTACAGTCTGTGTATCCAGTCACCCACTAATGGGTGTGCAGCTTGTTTTAAATTTCAAATAATGAAATTTCATCTAATGTTTTTTGGAAGACAGCAAAAAACAAAAAAATTTTAATTAAAAATGTCTTATTGGGGCGCCTGGGTGACTCAGTTGGTTAAGCGTCTGCCTTCAGCTCAGGTCATGATCCCAGGGTCATGGGATGGGATGGGATGGGGCCCTGAGTCCGCCTCCCTGCTCAGCAGGGAACCTGCTTCTCCCTTTCCCCCTGCTTGTGCTCTCTCTCTCTCTCTCTCTCTCTCTCTCTCTCTCTCTCTCAAATAAATAAATAAAATATTTTTAAATGTCTTATTAAAAATTTACAAATAAAATAAGTACAAAAGAGGGGATCCCTGGGTGGCTCAGCAGTTTAGCACCTGCCTTTGGCCCACAGCGTGATCCTGGAGTCCGGGATTGAGTCCCACATCGGGCTCCCTGCATGGAGCCTGCTTCTCCCTCTGCCTGTGTCTCTGCCTCTCTCTCTCTCTGTGTCTCTCAAGAATAAATTTTAAAGATCTTAAAAAATAATAATAAAATAAAAAATAAGTACAAAAGAAACATAATTGCACCATTGAAGGGTGGTTTTTTTAAGTTTCTATCATTGGTATTTTTAACATTGTTAACATTTCAAAGGGCACTAAAAGTGTACCCTGACTTTTGGGGCTCCCTTTATCTTTAATAAGTGCACGTAAGTCTCTCGGCAGAGCCAGTACCTGGCACACAGGTAGCACTCCCTAAGCACTCCTTATTCCCACAGTACATGCTCCCTTGAGTGTTTGCCCTTAGTTCTGATTCTTTTCCTTGCCCTACACATACATACACACACATACACACACATGCACGCACACACACGCATGCACACATGCATCCACATACACGCACATTGGAGGCTCTCCAACCCCAGGCTAGGTTGTGTCATCAAACTCCAGCTCAACTTCAGCACCAGTGAGACTCAGTGGCAGGAAATAGGAAGG
Organism: Nyctereutes procyonoides; assembly: GCF_905146905.1. Taxonomy (NCBI): domain Eukaryota; kingdom Metazoa; phylum Chordata; class Mammalia; order Carnivora; family Canidae; genus Nyctereutes; species Nyctereutes procyonoides. The sequence continues at coordinate 66,781,044 of NW_026575046.1, forward strand.
TGGGAAGCAGGAGGTGGCTGGCAGGCTGTGGGAATCTCTGAGAAGCTTCCCAGTGGGAGGACAGGGATTCTCCTGGTGGTCTCTTTGTTTGTTTCCCAGGGCAGTCGGAGCCTTCACCTCCTGACCCTGTGGGAAGTACAAGCCGAGCCTGGGCTCTACCCAGGAGGGGTTGGAAGGAGAGCCCGGGCTGGAGGGAGCGTCAGATTCCAAGTCAGACAGGCCTGGCCACTTTACCATCTCAGGCTAGTCCCCCTCTCCAAGGGTGACGCCAGCCCTGCTCAGGTCACACAGCTCCTGCAAGGATCTGGAGCAGCAATGGAGGCAAGAGGGTGGCATGAAGGCTTCTTCACATGAATCATGGTCATAAGAAGCCAGGAGCACTAAGGAGGCACTCTCTTGCTGATGCCAAGACATTAACATGCTAAGATGGGTGTCCTAAGCATTTATTGAGCATCTACTATGTATCCCCCCTCCAAGTGCTCAGGACAGTGAGGTGAAAGAACTTGAAACCAGAGAAAGCTGGTGACCTATGGGGCTTATATCCTTTCAGTGGCCACTGGATCTCCCTGTCCTCGTCTTACCTCTGGGTCCCCCAGTCCAGGGACTGGGTTAAACATATGCATTCAACAAATATGTACTGAGCGCTTGTAGGTGTCAAGGTCTGTGCTAAACATAGGAGGTTCAGTGGTGAACTGGACAGAAAATCCAGCTTAAAGCCCGGTGCTAGAGGAGGGAAGAGACAAAAACTGAACAGTACCAGGAAAACAGGTTCATTTCTGCCCGTGAGAAAAATGAACACGGTGATGGGATCGACTACAGGAGGCCGACGGAGACGGGGTAAGTGGGGAAGGGCTTCTCTGTGCAAGCAGAGTAGCAAATGACTGTGTTGGGACATAGCAGTGTCCAGCCTCACTTCCAAAGCCAGAATAACTCAGGATCCATCAGAGCTTTTGCACTTGCTAGGTGTTCTTTCTTGAGCAAGCTCTGAGCCACAGATTCTTCACCTGTAAAATGGGAGTAAATATCCCATCTGCTTCACAGGGGCAGGAGGGGTAAATTAGACCATGCAAGCCCATTGTGGTAAGCACTTATGAACTAATAGATTATTTATAGCTCATCCCCCGTGGGCCAGGTACCCGAAGTCTGTGGGCTGGTCCCCATGGAGTAGGACACTCCTGACTGAGTCTCTGTCTCCTAACAGATTCCAGAGTGTCTTCCTCTCATCCAGCATACAGCACGGGTCTCAAATTCATCTGTCTCGGGGGTGGGGGGCAGGCAAAGGGGTGTGATAAGTTAAGGAGTGATGGGGACCATGGCTCACTAGAGAACAAACCCTGCCAGGAAGAAGGAGGCTACTGTTCCGCTCTAGGGAACATTTGCTATGTTGAGATGAGGGGAAAGATCTTTCCATTTCCCAAATGATGAAATAAACCATATCATTCAGGGGTGCCCTGCTGTCTCAGTTGGTAGATCATGTGACTCCTGATCTCAGGGTCATGAGTTCAAGCCCCCATATCAGGTGTAGAGATTACTCTTAAAAAATGCCAAACTAAAAAAAATAAAAAATAAAAATGCCAAACAATTTTATTCAAAATCTAAAGCATTTTTAGTGTTGATGATTTAAACAAAAACCTTTCAAAACACTGTTGGGGGTAGACAAAACATTGCTATACGCCAAGGCCAGCTGCAGGCATGGTTTGCAACCTCCACTTACAGAGTGCCAAGCCCTCTGCTGAACACTCTGAAGAATGCAAAGCGAACCAGACAGTTGGCTTGCTGGTGGGAAACTCCTGAGGGCTTGAGGACCTCAACCCTCAATGAAGAATGGCCCAGATCAGAGCCTGCAGCGGGAGAGAGCCCATGTAGGAAGCCTTTGTGGAAGAGGAGACCCTTGAGGGTTCTGGGTGGCTGGTGCTTGAGCATCTGCCTTTGGCTCAGGTTGTGATCCCAGAGTCCTGGGATTGAGTCTCGCATCGGCCTCCCCACAGGGAGCCTGCTTCTCCCTCTGCTTGTGTCTCTGCCTCTCTGTGTCTCTCATGAAGAAATAAAATAAAATCTTCTTAAAAATTAAAAAAAAAATGGGGGATCCCTGGGTGGCGCAGCGGTTTGGCGCCTGCCTTTGGCCCAGGGCGTGATCCTGGAGACCCGGGATCGAATCCCACATCAGGCTCCCGGTACATGGAGCCTGCTTCTCCCTCTGCCTGTGTCTCTGCCTCTCTCTCTCTCTCTGTGTGACTATCATAAATAAATAAAAATTAAAAAAAAGAAATTTAAAAAAAATTTTAAAAAAAAGAGGAGACCCTTGAGCTGAACATGGAAATAAATAGGAGTGTCTTGTGTGAATAAGGAAGGGGGAGAACTACCCTGGACAGAGGAAGAATGGCTTTGAACTTTGGGGGATGGGTAGATGTTCCCCCGGGGCTGGTGCACATTTGCGGTACAGGGGCACTGTTGGGGGGAGGGCTGGGTCTCTCGCTCTCTGGATCACACGAGCCGCATGTGCTTGGAGGCGCCTCGATGGTACTTCTCAGCTCTGGGTGTTGGCCTCCAAGATCCACAGCATTGGGATATTTACTACCATTTCTATTTTTCTTTTTTTTAAAGAAGATTTTATTTATCCATTTGAGAGCGAACACAAGCAGGGTCCCCGCTGAACAGGGAGCCCGACGCAGAGCTGGACCCCAGGACCCTGGGATCATGACCTGAGCCGAAGGCAGACGCTTCATCGACTGAGCCACCCAGGTGCCTCTCTACTGTTTCTAGGACTGGGGTCATTCATGGGGGTTGAAGATCACAGCAAGCAACAGTCAGCTCTGACCCAGGGGCTGCGGCATCAGGAGAAATGAATCGGGAGCCATCTCTGCTTCTTGGGAGGCCACTGTCCAATGGCAGCCACCCAAGACTTTGGACGACGGCTCTATCACACTGTACTTAGAAGAGGCCCCTGCCACGTTGCCGGGGAGCTGGTGATAGGTCTTTGGAGGAAGGGAACTTTCAAGCTGTGTCTTGAGAGTTGAGTAGGAGTTCACTAGGGGGATACGATGGAAACATGCCTGTGGAAGAAGGAGCACATGAAACGCAGAGGTTTGCTGAGAAACTGAAGACAGCCAGGGTCACACTGGGATAGGGGAGATGCTCATCAAATGTGTGCAGAACTGAGATGCCTTCCTGCCTTGCCCCCGAGACAGTCTAGCTCTTGCCCTTAAGCTGCTGTGGACGCACTAGGAAAGGAGGTCCCTTCAAGGAATGAAGACACAGGGATGCCTGGGTGGCTCAGCGGTTGAGCACCTGCCTTTGGTCCAGGCTGTGATCCTGGAGAGCTGGGATCGAATCTCACATCGGGCTCCCTGCATGAAGTCTGCTTCTCTCTCCACCTGTGTCTCTGCCTCTCTCTCTCTCTCTCTCTCTGTCTCTCTCTGTGTGTGTGTGTGTGTGTGTGTGTGTGTGTCTCATGAATAAATAAATAAAATCTTGGGGGAAAAAAAAAAGGAATGAAGACACAAATGGCCAGATGCTACAGGCACTATGTGCTTTACACACACTCACTACTTAGAACATTCCTTTCAAGGAGATACTGTCCTTCACTTCCATTTTACAGATGAGGAAGTATGGTAAGTGGCTGGTGTAATGAGCCCAGGGAGTGAGGAGAAGGATCCTGACTCTGGCTCCTGGCAGCCTGACCTCCCAGCTCCAGCACTTAACCATGCCACACACCGTTGCTCACGTTGAGGGAGGGTCTGGGACGGTCTGATGGAAAGCATTCAAGAACTTCAAGGGACTTTGCTCCCCACCCTCCAGCCAGCTGGGATGGCCCTGAAAGGTTATCTCGCAGGTCAGGTAATCTGTTGGTCAGTCCGTCTGGGGCAGGGGATGTGAGAAGGTGTCATTCCTCACCTGGAAAGAGGGCACTCTGGATCCTTCTTGCAGGCAATGGATCCTGGATGAACAAATACCCTTCAAAAGTAAGAAGGGTATCAGCCTTGGTCCTGCAGAGGTGACAGAGATTCGATTTCTTCTAGGTGCCGGAGCTGCAGAAAGGGCAGTGATGGATGGGCTTTGACAGAGTCGCTCTTGCCGGTCAGAGAGTGATTCCAGGCCCCTACAGGGCTCTGGGCCAATACACATCAGAAGGAGCTCTGTCTGCAGCTCCCGGGCCCAGGAAAGGCAAGACTTTGAGAGTCGTTTAAGTCTTGGTACATGGTCACCCTCTCATCTGTGGGGAAGCAACAGGGCTAAAAGCACAGGTTTGGGTCATACGCAGACCTGCCCTTCACAAACTGGCTGTTCCCACCTGTAAATCTGTGGCCTTGAGCAAATTGCCTTGTTTCTTCCGTTTTCTCATCTCTGAAGTGGGCCTAATGATAAAATCAGTGCAGTGATGAACAGAGCACTAATTGCATTAAGTACTCAGTAAGTGTCAGCTATTTGTCATAATCGTTCATTTTAGCTAAGACATTTATTAAGCGCCTCCTGTGTGTCCCATGGTGCAAGGGACACAGGATGAATAAGCTTTATCCTGAATTTCAAGAAGCTTCTGGTCACCGTGAGAAGTAGAAGAAATATCTTCTTTCTCGTTCCTTTCCATCCTGGTGGATAAGACCGCTCTGGGCTGAATGTCCCTGTTTAAACAGGGTCTATGAGGATCTGAGGTCACTTGGGGAGATCCAGGTTTGGGGGAGACTCTTGTACCTCTTGCTAGCTATCTGCACCTCCCCTGTGGTGCCATTCTTGGTTCTCAGGTCCTCATCAGGACTCCCATTGCACTGACCACAATCTGTCCCTGTTTTTTACGTATATATTCACAACCTGGGTGAGGGTGCCTTCTGCCTCCGAGGAAAGGTTTGGTGCAGATGGCTGGGGCTGATGATCCCGAACCAGCAAGCCCCCAGACTGGGGAAATTGAAGGACAACCACGGAGCACCCATAATCATATCCCAACATGCATAAAGCTCTCCAAATACATCAGGTTTTAGAGTTTGTGAAGCACTCTGCCATTCACTTCATATAACCTGTATGGAGGGTGGTCTCCGCAGGAACACTTTACAGAAGAGGAAACTGAACCCAGAGAGGTGGCTTCCAAACTGCGCCTAGAACCCCAGCCCACCCAGGTTGGCAGAGTTGTCTGGTAAGGACCACCAGTCCCTTGTGAAATATGTAGATTACCAAGCCCTGTCTCCAAATCCTAAATCTTAGAGGTCTGGATTGGGGTTCAGGAATCAATAGGTTTAACAAACACCCAAGGTGCTACTTATCTTGGGGCAAGTCCGGACACATTTCCATTCACTGATTTATTTACTTAGCTAAGATTTTTCGGGTCCAAACTAAAATGTGTACTGTGAGGAAAACTCGATGAACAAGGCAATCCCAACTTTAAGGAACTAACAATCTGCAGGCTGAACAGATCGTCCAGGTCCCATGGCCCTCTGGGGTGTGCAGCCCAGGTCTCTCCTAGGGGAGGCCCCTTCCTGCTGGGTGGGCCTGCCCCACCCTGCCTCCCCCTACCCCAAGTCTGCAGCTCCAGGCTGAGCCTGCTGGGCCCGCTTCCCCTGTCTCCACCAGCTCTGGGCTGAGCCTTGGTTCTTTGGAGCTGGAGCAACCTGTGGAAGGAGCCGAGGTGGGCCCGGCACCTAGCATTTCAGCAAAGGCCAGCCAGCTGCTCATGTACCTGGAGAGGCTAAGAAAGGACAGGAGGCAGGAGGAGGCCTCCTGTGTTGAGGGAAACAGCTCGGGCCTGACAAGGGGCAGGGATTTCTATTTCTTTAAAGGTAATTCCAGCTCTGATCTGACTGTACCTGGAAAGGGAGCCAGACAAGAATCAGTCCTGTGCAGGTGAGGAAAGCAGGGCACCGAGCAAAGGGAATGAGAGTCCTGGGCTGAAACCCGGGTCTCCCGGAGGGGGAACTGCCAGGACAGGCAGGGACGGCAGGGCACGGACATTACAGGTGACACCTTTATGAGTGGGGAGGCTGCACCTGGCCGACTGTGGGGGGGGGGGGTAGCATCGCAGGCCAATGTGGGGAGAGCCTCCAGGATGGGCCACCACTCTCCACCTGCTCCAGTTGAGCCAGACACCGGCTCGGAGCCTGGAGACACAGGGCGTGGCAGGGATCCGAGGCACGGCGGGGCGAGGAAGCCACAATTCCGACCTGAGAGTTGCAGGCGACAGGCTTGCTGTGCCGCAGAAACGAGGCCCTCGGTACCTAGAGCAGCCGCGCCAGGGTCCCGAGCTTGGCCGGCTCAGGTCCGGCCCGCCCCCAGCAGGTGGTCTCCCTGGGGGCCTCCCCCCACCCCCCGACCCCCACCCCCGGGTGGAGGGAGGTATAGGAGCTCCAGGCTTTCCCGGGGAGCGAGGGAGGGAGGGAGGGAGGGAGGAGGCGGGGCGGCAGCGAGGGCCCGGGATATAAGGGGCGGAGGCGCCGCTTCCAGGCCCCGCCAGCCCAGCATGCACGCCCCCCGGCTGCCCCTGTGCCTGCTGCACGCCTGCTGGGCCCTGCTCCAGGCGGGCGCCACGACGGTGGCCCCGGTGCCGCTGCGGACGCGGGTGCAGCCCTCGTCGCCGTCCCCTCTCGCCTACATGCTGAGCCTCTACCGCGACCCGCTGCCCCGGGCTGACATCATCCGCAGCCTGCAGGCGCAAGGTAGGGCCGGGCCGCCGGGGCCTCCGCAAGGGCGCGGGAAGGGCTGGGGCCGCCGGGGCCGCGGGGCCCGAGGGCGCAGCGGCTGGCGGCGGCGGGGGCGGCCCGGGGGCCCCAGGGCGTTGCGCGGTGCTTGGGGGGCGCAGAGCGCGGTGCGGGAGCGTGGGAGGCCGACTGCGCCGCGGGAGCTGCGGGCTGCACGGGGCGCGCTTCCCCGCGGCGGGACCCCGGGGCCGCCCTTAGAGACTGGCGAGCGCTGGGGGCCCCAGCACGGGCCGCGCGCAGCACGAAACCGCGCGGAGCGATCAATGGGCGCGATTACCGCCGCGTACGTTCTGTCGATTCCTTTTGTTCTTCGCGCCTGTGGGTGACAGCGTGAGGGAGTCTGGCCGCGAGCCCCGAAACCCAGCATGGGGCGCGTCCGTGAGGTCCGGCTGGGAGATGGGGTGCCCCGAGGTCGGAAACTGAGGCGGGCCTGGGAACCCCGCCCAGGCTGGGAAGGTGTCAGCGTCCCCGGGGGCCGGGCCCCAGCCTAGGTTTGGATGGAGGGAAGCCCTCCGCGACCCCCGGGGCCCCGGAGGTCACCCTCGGAACGGGGCGGGCGGCGCGGGCAGGTGGGTGCTGGGCTGAGGGCGCGCTCCTGCGGGGTCCCCTTGCCCCCTGCAATCCACATCCTGACGTCTGGGGTCGGGCCGACCCCCGCCGCCCTGCGCCGGCCTGCGCCTCCCTCCGCGGCTGGGGCCAGACGGCCCGCCCCACGCTGGGGCGCAATCCACATCCGATAATCTGACCTAATTGGCCACCCGCCAGCCCCTTGTGGTCTGGGGCTGGGGGCTCCCAGCTCCCCCGCCGGCCACGTCTGGGGTCAGACAGCTGATGACCCTCTCCCGAGGGGTCATCTGGGGACCAGACGGACGAGGGACATCCGAGGGGCTAGCGGGCTTGGCAGTTACGGGAGCGCTCGGCTCAGGCCCTGCATCCAGAAAGCTGGGTGCGGGGAGTAGGCTGGGCAGAGGGGCCGGGGTGCGGGTGCGCTTTTTCGGTTCATTCGTCCTTCTGGAGAGTTCCAGAAGGTTTGTGGGGGGGGGGGGGGTTGACAGTCTGGGAGAGTGGAAGGAGGGGTGCTGGTCCTTCCAAGCCTGCTTCCCAATTCCTGGTGCCCCCCCCCCCCCGCCTTGCATATCAGTTGACTTCTCTAGTTTCCCCTTCTCTCAAATAGGGGGCTGGCTTTCTGCCTCATTTGTGTGTACAGGTGGTAAAATACAGGACAGAACTACCAACTCACCTTTTCTCAGTTTGTGCAGCGGCATTAAGTACATTCAGTGCTGTGAATGGGCTTCATTTTTTTTAAAAGCAGCAGGAAGAGCCTGCCTGGAGGGACACGGGTGGAGAAGGGATGTCCCCGACGCTCCTTTCCCTCGTGGGTTTATCTGTTCTCCTCGGGAGGAAAGCGGGACGTGGGTGTTGGAGTCTAACCAAAGTGGGTTTGCATCTGCTTGTCCCTGTTGAGGGCTCACCTTGGGTTTTTAGAAGACCTTCAGTTTTCTCACCTGCAAAATGGTAATAGCGGTGGTGAGGATTGCAGGAGACGAGGCTCGGCCGGAAGCAGTTATCGGCAAATATCCTCATCCTAAACGTATCCTATGTTTATAATAACGTAGAGCAGACACTTAGTGTCTTACACCCTCCTTTCCTGCAGAGCCCCAAGTCCTCACTCAGCCTCAGCACCCTGTCTGAGGGGAGAGAACCCAAGGGCATGGGCCCAACCACTTTCTTCTTTAGAATTGGATGTGGGTGGGTGCCTGGGTAGCTCAGCGGTTGAGCGTCTACCTTGGGCTCAGGTCGTGATCCTGGGGTCCTGGGATCAAGTCCCATATCAGGCTCCTGGCACAGAGCCCACTTCTCCCTCTGCCTATGTCTCTGCCTCTCTATGTGTCTTTCATGAATAAATAGGTAAAATCTTAAAAAACAAAAAAGAAAGAACCAGACATGGGTCAAGATCTCACTGGGGCCTGTGGGGCCGACTCCGTTGAGCCCATGGACAGGTTTCAGGGTGTCTGTGAACCCTCTCCGGAGACCAAGCCCTAAGCAAATTTGTTGTACAGGTAGGAGCATTCTTAGCATGTATCAGGCATCAGTGACCCCCAAGGGATGAGGCACCCTGTCCTAACAAGAACCAGAGCCGGACCTAAGAGAACCCAGCAGCACTATTTCCCAAGGAGCCCTTGGCTGGGGGTGGGGTCATGAAGGCAAAGACTCTTCCCACCCTGGGAAGGAGCCCTCCATACACATTGTCCATCCCGGTAACAGATGACTCTGCTCCTCTGTCCAGGTCCCTCGCTACCTATCTGGATACCTTCATTTCTTTCTTTCTTTCTTTCTTTCTTTCTTTCTTTCTTTCTTTCTTTCTTTCTTCTTTTTAAGATTTTATTTATTTATTTGACAGAGAGCACAAGCAGGGGGAGCAGCAGGCAGAGGGAGAGGGAGAAGCAGGCTCCCCGCTGAGCAGGGTTGGATCCCAGGACCCTGGGACCATGACCTGAGCTGAGGACAGATGCTTCACCGACTGAGCAACCCAGGGGCCCCCGGACACCTTCATTTCTACCTTGGACATCGGCAATAATAAGGAAGTGGTTGATGACAGCCAACATGTTGTACTTTGGTTGTGCTGGGCAAGACACTTTCCACACGTTATCTCAGTAAATCCTAACACTCCTGGGAGCTGGATGCTGTCACTATCTCCCTTTTACAGAGAGGGAAACTGAGGCCCAGAGGAGGCAAGTAACCTGCCCAATGTTAAACAGCAAGTGGCAGAATTTGAAGATCACAGGAGGCACCAGAGCCCTTGCTCTGAGCCACGGAGCCAGAACGCCTTCCTTCCTCTAAAAGGCCATTTGTGGATGCTTGAGATAAAAAATCTTTAACTCCTGGTGCAAGTGGCCAGGACACGCTGCAGGTCCCTCCTAACCCCCAGCTGGCTCGGGTGCTGCAGTGGGCCATGGGGGATGCCAGACTCCTCCCCACACCTCTGGGGAGAGTTGCTAGCCAGGGCCCGGTTATTGCCCCCTGCAGGTGCTAATGAGGAGGGAAGTGGAAATTAAGTGAAGAAGAGCAGCTGGAGATGGGCTGGGAGAAGCGGCCAGCAGGCTGAAGCTGGGAACGGTCTTGTCGTGCAGGGTGGATTTCTCAGAGAAATTCACTTACCACCTGACCAAAGATGCTCTATGAGACAATTAAAACAACAAAAAAATGGGGGCTGCCTGGGTGGCTCAGTGGTTGAGCACCTGCCTTAGGCTTAGGTTGTGATCCCGGGGTCCTGGGATCGAGTCCCGTATCGGCCTCGCACACAGCCTATTTCTCCCTCTGCCCATGTCTCTGCCTCTCTCTCTCTCTCTTTCTCTCTCTCTCTCTCTCTCTGTCTCTCCTGTATAAATAAATAAAAATCTTAAAAAAAAGAAAGAAAGAAAGAAAGAAAGAAAGAAAGAAAGAAAGAAACTGTCACATGGTCTTCCCAGAGTGGACCTAAATCAGAGCTCAGTTAGTATTTTTATTCTAAGGGATCATCTAAGGGACTTTTCTTTAGCAACAAACCTTCAAGCCTCTTTATTTCCATGAGGGCTTAGGATAATGCAAGGAGGGGTAGGGGATGACCATTCCCATTGCAAAGAAGAGGAAACTGGGTTTGAAAAAAGTTAAAGGTCACTTTTAGGTGAGCTGAAAATCCACAAAAACATGCTATTCCCGGACGGTGGACTAAATTAGTCCAGGACTAAAATGAATGGAATGTGCTTCCCCATTCCTTTTCATCCAGTTTGGATTGAGTTGTCTTGGGGTTGGAGGGGGGATGTGGAACAGGGCTGGGGGCTGTGTGTGCGCTTGAGGTATCTGCTGCAGGTGTGGGAATGCCCGGGCCAGGGCAGGGATGGGGGGCTGGGAGGGTGTGCTAAGCACCCTGCAGGTAGATGAGAAAGCCCGCTGGGTGGAAAACTGCCAGGTCCGTGCAGAGTCGTGCTTAGAATGCCCGTAGAAGCCTGTGTGTAAGGCTGTCCAAGACTCCCGAAGTTTCTGCCTCTGCCTTGAGGAATGGGTGGAGGAGAGGGTGGCCAGTCTTTGGCTTCTGTTTCTTGTGCGTCCCTGAGCGCGCCGAGGCTTGCCCTTGCAGGATAGGCATACCAACCTCATGTGCCCGTGAAATAGGTCTTTCCGGTGAGAGAATGGAGTCTGGGAAGGTGACTTGCTCAGGGTCACGGGGTGAGGGGAAGCTCAGGGTTTGGCCTTAGAGCAGAGAGAACTCATCTAGCTTCTACCATTTGTTCTCTGGCCACGGAGCGCCTTGGAGGGAGCAGCCCAACCGTGATCTGGAGTTTGAGCTTTGAGGTTGGGCAAATCCAGGTTAATTCTTGGCCCTGGCACCTTGTGCAGGTGGTTTAACCTCTCTGAGTCTCACCTGAAATTGGACTAAAAAGGACTCAGCAATGCCAACTCCTAGGGTTGGGGTGGGGATGGAGAGGAGGCCTGTTAGGTGAAGGCTCCAAGAGGAGCCCTGGGGGTTGTTACAGGGATGAGGCCGCAGGGGGTCCCCACTCACCCCGCTTCCTTCTCCGTCTTTCCCCACCCAGATGTGGAGGTGGACGGACACAACTGGACCTTTGCTTTTGACTTCTCCTTCCTAAGCCAAGTGGAGGATCTGGTGTGGGCTGAGCTCCGGCTGCAGCTGTCCAGCCCCGTGGCCCTTCCCCCCGGCGTGCTCCTCTCCATCGAGATTTTCCACCAGCTCAAGCCAGATGTGGAGCAGGACCCGGCTGCCTGCCAGGAACGTCTTCGGATGGACCTGTTCACTGTCCCTCTGTCCCACGTCACCTTTTCCTCGGGCAGCATGGTCCTGGAGGTGACCGGGCCACTCTCCAAGTGGCTGAAGCACCCTGGGGAGCTGGAGGCGCAGATGTCCAGCGTGGCTGGAGGGTGTCCGCAGCGGCCTCCCACGCCGCCTGTCACCAGCGTGCTCCTCGTGCTCTACTCCAACCTGTCGCCGGAGCAGAGGCGGCTGGGCGGCTCCACCTTGCTGTGGGAGGCCGAGAGCTCCTGGCGGGCCCGGGAGGGACAGCTGTCCTCGGAGAGGCGCCGGCGGCACCGGCGCCACCATGTGCCCGACAGAAGCCAGCTGTGCCGGAAGGTCAAGTTCCAGGTGGACTTCAACCTCATTGGATGGGGCTCCTGGATCATCTACCCCAAGCAGTACAATGCCTATCGCTGCGAGGGCGAGTGTCCTAACCCCGTGGGGGAGGAGTTCCATCCGACCAACCACGCATACATCCAGGTGCGGAGCCCTGCCGAGGGGAGGGGAGGCCGTGGGCTGCTGGATGGGGAGGTGGGGGGACAGGACGCCAGCGTGGCTCGTAAATCACGTGGCCCATTCATTCACTGTTATTCGGGTGCCAGCTCCTATCCAGGCTCCTATCCTGTAGTGATGACCTGTGACAGATCCTCTGAGGGCCTACGTGGAGTGCTGCCCCCTTTGGGTCACCTTGAACGCCTTGCTTCCTTAGGACGTCCTCCATAAAGTTAGGGGTGGAAGGTGTAGCCTAGAAGGCCGCTGCTTCCCCTCAGCTCTGACTTCGAGGAAAGGAAGGTCGGAACCCGGACTTGGGGAATAAAGCAGGCTTCGATTCCTACGTATTAGCCAATGACGCTGACCAAGTTGCTCATTCTCTCTGAGCCTGACTTTTCCCACCTGCGAGAGGGGGGTGGCCGTGCCAGATTTCACAGGAATGTTGTAGGCTTTTTTTTTAATATTTATTTATTTATTCATGAGAAACACAGAGAGAGAGAGAGACAGAGAGAGAGAGAGAGAGAGACAGAGGCAGAGACACAGGCAGAGGGAGAAGCAGGCTCCATGCAAGGAGCCCGACGTGGGACGCGGGACTCGATCCCGGGTCTCCAGGATCACACCCTGGGCTGCAGACGGCGCTAAACCGCTGCGCCACCGGGGCTGCCCAGGAATGTTGTAGGCTTAAACGAGGTGCTAGGTGTACCTAGAGCACATGTATGCCGGCAGGTGTCCGGCACGTCTGATGTTGCATTATCGTTACTAGAAGTGCGTGATTCACTGATGGAATGGGGGCCCTATTAATGGGGCCATGGTTGGGATAACACTGTTCCAGCCGCTGTACTCCTGCTGCCTAAAACGGGAGTTGGACACGGTTTTGTAGGAGAGAAGGCCCACCGGGTTCCACTAATCAGCCTAAGGTCTGAAAGGTGGTGGAGGGGAGCAAAGGGAGAATGAGAAGGAGGGAGCAGGGAATACAGCCCAAAGCGGTGGCCCTGGTATTGGGGTACAGAGGCTCTGGGGAGCATGTGAGCTGAGCTGATGCAAGGAAAACACCAGAGGAGCCAGAGCCCTGTAGGACCTTTCCCGGGCAAAGGCCTGAGCTTCTCCTGGGACTTCTGCTCCACCCACCTACCTGCTGCATGATCAAGGGGCCCCCCAGAGACCCAGAGAGTCCCAACTAGCAGCTCTGACACTAGCATCTGAAAAGACCTCACTGGACCACAGGGACAGGGCCCGGTTCCAGAGTGCCAAGGGATTGTTACCTTTTCTCTTATTGACTCTATTTGCCTTTCTCTGGGCAACAAAGGAAATCCCACAAGAATTTCCGCATGACTCTCTTCTGCTTCATGTTTCTGGAACTAAACCAGGAGTTTCTTGGAATTGGTATGCACTCTAGACTAGAACAATAGGAGGACATGTAAGCTTGCTACTGCTCTACCCAGATACAGCTTTTAGAATCTTCTGTTTAGCTCCTTTTTTTTTTTTCTTTAAACAGCCTGTGAAGTTACTTTATGTGTTGAGTTGATGACATGTTGGCAGGCTGATTTCCTTTATGAGAACAATTTTCTTCTATTTTTGTACCCAGATTTTAACTGACTTTTCTCCCCCCCACAGAGTCTGCTAAAGCGATACCAGCCCCACCGAGTCCCTTCCACCTGCTGTGCCCCCGTGAAGACCAAGCCCCTGAGCATGCTGTATGTGGACAATGGCAGAGTCCTCCTGGACCATCATAAAGACATGATTGTGGAAGAATGTGGGTGCCTTTGAGGCAATCCTGGCGGGGGGGCTGGATTTGCCTGTACCCTGGGAAGTTGGGAAGGTCCTAGAAGACACGATAACCATCGAATGTGATGAGGAGAACCGGAGGGGTAGAGCTTGCTCTGTCTGCCAGGGCTGCGGAGGAAGGGCAGCTCTGCAAAGGCAAGCTCTGTGGAGTCTGGCAAACAGGGAGGCTGCTGTCAGGAGAGAGGGAGGCAAGCCTGTGAGGCAGGCTTGTTGGTTTTCTCTTTACTGAAGAGACAGTGGTGAGTAAAAGCACTGGCGCAAGGGTTCTTGACTTTTTAACCTATGAACCCGCAGAAATTAGAAGCAAACGTTGGGGCATATGTGCATTTATCTGTGAGGTGGGACAGGTTATCCGTAACCTTCATGTATTCTCAAAACTGGTCCTTGACCACCCTCTCCCCTCCGCCAAGATTACGTTCACTGTGTTAAATGAAAAACGATTGGCCACTGTCGTGTCTGGCTGGTTCAGGGAAGCCCCCACATCTCCCGGGCTGGCCAGGGGCAGTGGGCTGGCCTTGTCCAGAGGCTCCCCAGAGTGGGTCTCTGCTAATGAGTCGCACGACAATAAAGACATTGTGAAGTCCTCCTAGGCCAGCTGGTGCCTTTGAAGGGAGAAGCAGGAACTCGTCCAGAGGACTGGCCACGTGGGTCTGCAGGAGTGGAGGCCTCGGACATCCCCACCGTCAGCCCGCTTGGGCAGACACAATCCGAGTCTATTAAAGTTGGTGCCAGTTCACCCCAGTGTCTCGTGTGTGCTGTTAATGAGGCCCCCGTGCCTCCTGTCCAGTGGGGGTGAGGTGTCCTGAGACTTGGGTTATGGTCACGGCTGAGCCGCTGAAAAGCTGGGTGACCTCAGGTGAGTCATTCCTCACTCGGGCCCCTCCTGTAAAGTCAAAGTGGGTGGATCCTGACGTGCCCCTATAAAAAGTCTGTGAGCAGGACCACAAGAGCCACAGGCCCTATGTCATGGGCTGTGCTCTGGGCCTTGTCCCCGTCACCCTGCACAGCTGAGGAAGGCTGCTAAGCCTCAGGCCTGCCGTACCCCCTCTATCGAACCTTCACCAGCTCTTCTGTTGCTCAGGGTGCAAAGTCTGGCTTAATTTCGGGTTCCACCTGACAGCACAGCAGAAAGAACCCCAGCTTTCTTGTGGGACGCTCTGCTACCAAAACACCTGAGCACGGCTTTGCCCCATATATGAAAAGACCCCGAAGGCAGTCATTCTGTTTTTCTCTTTTAGCTGACCTCATTGAGCGTCGCCAGGACAGGGGCCATCTCTGTCAGGCAGCGCGAGGGGGCCATTCCCCCGGGGAACGCAAGTCTATGGTAGTTCTACCCCTGCCTCCCTGGGAAGGCGGCCAACCCGTGCTCTAGGCTGAGGAAACCGATCTCCATGTGGGAACCTCTCCTGACTTTAGATGTGACTCGATTGCAGCCTCGGTTGAGGCAAGGTAGTAATCCAGGCCTAGGCAGAGGTTGGAGAGGCTGGAGCCCGGCCTGGGCTTGAGAAACCTCAATGCCCTGATTCAGCAACCAAGCAGATCCAGCCGCTCCTTTCTTAGGGTGGAAATAGACCTGCCCAGACCACAATTTCAAATCCCCATAGGATTCCGCATCTGACTCAGCTCTGGAAACACCAGAGCTGGGGAGTCCCTGTGAGGGCAGCTTCGCATCCCGTCTATTTCCCTCAGTGAGACCCCGCAGAGGCCCAGGGCCCGACCGCACAGCTGGGAGGGGTTGGGTCAGGAACTCGGCTCTGGTCCCTGGAGCCCCAGGGGCGCCGGCCTTAATAGCACCTGGAGGTTTCTGCTCCCCTACTTTTGGTCAAGACCTAGACTTTGGAACCAAACATTTGGACCCAATTCCACTACCACATGGAAATTCTGGGAAGTGAAAATCCTACCCCGGGGCTTTAGAGCGTCTTCCTTACTAAATCGGTGCCCAACATTTCTTCTGTGACTAGGGCCAAGAAAGAGAAAGTTCAAGCTACTTGTGGCCGCGGCTCGTGGGAGAGTTTACAGTTGGCAGCTCCACTGCCTCAGAGAACAAAGCTCCCTGAGAGGCAGCGCTTCCTATCAGCAGGCGGGGTCCAACGAGTGGAACTTGGCTTTGCTGACTGACCCCTGCTGAGAGCTGTGGGTCTTCCTCGGCGTCTGGGGCCAAGCCTAGCCACGCAGCTTCTTGCTTTGGCCCCCCTGGGCCGGGCAGGCTCCATAACCCAGGGGAAACCCTGCTCCTTTCTTCTGAGAACGAGGTCGGGCCCTAACCTGGGGGCCCGGGAGGGGCTCTCCCAGAACTTGCTCTCAAGGCAAAGCCCCACCGTACTTAGAGCCGCGCCAAGCCAGTGGCTGAATGGGGACAATCGGCTGCCTTGCTGTCCTTGGCTGGGTGGTACCTGGAGAGGAGACAGGACTGGAAGGAGAGAAGCAGAAACACGGGCTACACGGGTGGTGGGAGGCCTGTGCCTCCATCCTCAGCCTCCCCATACCCTGCCCTGCCTCTGCACAGAGTAAAGGACGATGAAGTGCTAGTGGAAAGATTCCTTAGTCCTTCCAAAGGTCCCAGGGCTGGCTGGGGCCGCGGTCTGCAAGCCCACTCCACGCCCAAACTTGCTCACTCCCGAGGGAAAGGAGGCCCAACCGGCCGACCTCTGGCTGCCATGCCAGCCAGGCTGTGCTCCAGTCCTTTCTCGAACTCTTCGTGCCAGGCCCGGGGTTAAGCGCCTTCTGTGAGCCGAGCCCAGCCTCACAGCCACCTGGGAACACGTAGTCCTTAATCCCAGGCTACCCTAGAGAACCCTGGTGTAAGGAATGTGGCCTCGGAGCCACTCAGCTGAGCTTCAAGGCTGGCTCACTCTGAAGCCAGACAACCAAACCTCAACACTGTCCTTGTAGGGAAAACGTTTCAAGTCCACTTTTACTCTGTGGACCTGTTGGCAGCTCACACAGGACAGGATTCTCATCCTCAGCATTAATATGTGAGACTCACTGGATTCGTAATAGCAGTCGGATGCTCCCGCAGCTCCTGGAGTTCAGGACCTCGGGCGGGATGCATTTCTGACAAGTGCCCCTGGGAATGCAGGCAGCCCCCTTCTGGAAAAAGGCAAGACTGTTGGCTTCTGTGAGGCCGGTAGGCGGAGGGGGGCCTGCGTTGGTGTGTGCGGCCCCACATGCACCTGTTCACCACCACGCTTCTGAGGGCAGGGAGAGAAACCCACTGCATACATAGGGGCCAAAGCCAGCATGCTGCGGATGTTGAGAACTGCCATACGGAACGGCTGACCATCTTTGCCCATCTCCCTCACCGGTCAAGACCCTCCACATGTGAAATCAACAGGGTTTCACTTGAAATAAAAAAAAAAAAAAATCAAAACTCAAGTTGATACTCAAGATCTTTATTGATTTGACTGTAACAGCAACCATTGGTAAGAATTTAATTTTTCCCCTAATTTCCAAACACCTGCTGGTTTAGGACAGTTACAAAAACAACAAAACCCCAACAGAAGTGATCACGGACTCACACAGGACGGCCTCAAGACGGCATGGTGTCCTCTGCTATCCATCCACGACAGTGAAATGGAGGGGGAGGTGGTGGGGGGGGCAGAGGACAATGACATCAAAGGACAAAGGGAAAACCAAGGAAAGTACTGGCAGTCTCTACTTTCCATTCAGAGTGGATGGAGCTGAGCCGCTGGTGCCACTAAGATGGGGAAGGGCATTTGTTTCAGATACAAAATATTTTAAAGATGCTCAAGTAGACACCTGGATATGTGAGTGTCCTCTGGGCTCCCCCAAGATGCCTCCAATGAGGCTTGCCCTTGGGATGCCCAAGTGGGAAGCGGGGGGTGGGGGAGGTGGGGGGGTGCTCTATCTTCAGGGGAAGGAAAGGCACTGGCTCACAGTACTCAGTGATTTGGACATGGCCACCAGAAGCAGGATGGCTTAGGAGTACAACCCGTCCTCATTTTGTGTTCCTCCCCCACCCTCCTGGTTTCAAGTAAAAACTACCCTTGGCCTGGGCTTGGGTTTTTTGTTTTTAAAGGTTAAGATGTAGAGGAAGGGATACACCGGGGGCAAGAATGAATATTCTGTGCTAGATTCATGGAACTCTAAGTCAGAAGTGTCCAGGAATTCAGGGAGTAAGCACCGGCAAGAGCTCCCTTTGGAAATTTCAGCGTGGCCCAATGATTATCAAGCATTGCAGCATCTGTCAGCCTCCCCACTCTTAGAAAGGCGGCAGAGTGAGAATTCAAATACCCTAGGAACTGCGTTTCACCTCGGCAACATTTCCCACTGGCCATCCATACCCCATGGTCTGCTGGGGGGGGGGGGGGCGTCAGCAGAGGGTAAGCTAAGAAAAACCATAGACCATCTGAACAGGGACTCAAGAAACCTCTTAAATCTAGCTTCGCCGCTAGGTATTCACTTCTAGGACCAGCCCAGATAAAGAAATTTAAATTCCAGAGGGCGAGAAAGGTGACATGAATGATTCTTTGAAAAAAGAAATTTGTGTCCATCTCCCTTAAGAGTCTCCCTAAGAAATTCCTGAGCTAGCCTCAAGGAAACCTCAGTGCTAAACTGGAAAATCCTTACTAGAACATGAAATGCCCCTGGGGCATAAGAATTCAAAAAGAATTGTGACCCAGTTGCCTCAAGATCTGATTTCATCCTTTATTAAGAGCTGAGAAGTAAAGACTCGGGAATGGGGCGGGGGTGGGGAGGGTTAACCACACCCCTTCCAAAGTCCAGACAGAAACTGCCCTCCCAAAGAAACCATGCTTCTTCAAATGATTACCGGGTCCCAGATGTCATGGGTGGGCAAGTGATTGGGTTTCGCAGATTAATAAACAGCTGCTATGCCTGTAGTCCAGAAACCTGCCAAGGGGGGCAAGTTCTGACCCAGATGGAGAGGCAGCAGACCGCCTCTCTGCAGGACAATGCAAAGGGCCCAGGGCCCCAGCTTCGACCAGCCAAGATGCTTGACACGCCGTGGAATACCCAAGAAGGGGAGAATGGGTAATGCTTCCATTTGGGTTCTGGGGTGAAACCCACACAAACAGGCCGCGTGTAGATGTACCAACAGGAAAGGTCGGATGGTCCCAAAGAGCTGGTAACCCGCTCAAATGAAAATGAAAGACCATCTATTTTGACTCCATCTCAAAATCAGAAGGAAAATCACAATGCAGGTGAAAGTGCTGTGAAGAGGGGCTCCTGACTTGTGGAGAAAGTACCCTTGTTCTTAGGGCTGCCTCAGCAGCAATGCTTCCTAGTCAAGTTCATGCTCCAAGCAGGGCCAGAAGATGCCAGTAAGAGACAGAGCTTAAAGCCAGACGGGAATGTGCATCTCGTAGATGTCTCTCAAGTCTCTAAAACGTGGTTGGGCCTGGGCGCCAGACACCCAGCAGACTTTCACTGAGTATGTGTTCGACGGACTAGGCTCACCTGTTTCTCTCAAGGGTGAAGCCAGGACCGCTTCTTTCTCTTTAAGAACACATTTCCACCAGAGAGCCCAGGAGGAGGTGAGCAGTCAAGATACATGGTGGGTTTAAAGTAGCAATCAAGCATGGACCTTTCTAAATCCCAGATGTTCCCCACCACATCAGAGAAGTGGCTTCTTGGGGGAGACCCGATCCAAATCTGTCTCAGCTGGTGTGGCTGCAGGGCCCAAGTGCTAACATCGACTCTGATAGGGACCTGGCTTCCAGATGCTGATGCTATCACCTACTTCATCCTGAATCTGAACTGTGAAGCTTTTACTCAGCCCAGGACCCCAACATCTCATTCACATTTCTTCCTTTAGTTTAGCAACTCTGACTGCAATTTAAGTCCATTTTAGTGGCTCGGTAAGAAGGATCGAATTCCCTTTATCAGTTCCTGGCTAAGGGAGATGCAAAGATGTGGTACGGAGGAGTCTCAGAGACATCAAGCCTAGGACTCCCAATGAAGCATCCTTGCACCGCTGCTAGCCAGGCAAATGTATAGCTCTTTTTATTCTCTTGGGAATTGTCATTTCTTGTCACCACTCTCAAAACCAGCAGGTGGCTTTGGGGAAAGAGTGTCAGTCTTCTATCCAGTTTGGAGATACAGTAGCAACATATCACTTTGTGTTATCTAGTTTAAGCTAACCCCTGTTGGGAGGACTTTATCCTCTATTGGGGGGGTGAGGTGATTTTAAGATACATCCTCAAATTCTTTGATACTGTTCCATTCATAGGTGGTATCTTCCCCTCCCCTTGTGTGTTGGCCAGGCTTCATAGCTTGCTTCTAAGGAACACAAGAGGTGATGGTGTGTGCTATCAGAGACAGCTATGAAAGGCACTGCAGATTCCTTCTTGTTCTCTCCCTGGGATCACCTGCTCAGGGGGGAGCCAGCTGCTATGGTGTGAGGACACGTGTGCTGTTCTACAGAGCGACCCATATGGACAGAACCCAGGCATCCTGCCAACAGCCACAAAAATGAGAGCACAGTAGATTCTCCAGCCCCAGATGACTGCAGTCCCTGCCAACATCTTGACTACAACTTCCTGCAACCCTGTGCCAGAACCATCCTGCTAAGCTGTTTTCCAATTCCTAACCTCCAGAAGCTGACAGAGGTTTGCTCTTTTAAGATTTAAAGTTTGGGGGTAATCTGCTACACAGCAATAGAGAACCAATACAGGTGGAAGGACAAAACTCTGGGCTTCACAGCCCAGCACCAAAAAGCCAGCTGCTCGGCCGTATGATCTTGAGGACGTTTAGCTAAACAATACAAAGAAGTGGTGATCTCAGCAAACCATAGTGTAGCACAGACACTTACTTGTACCAAGACAATTGCATGTCTCTTGCTGGAATTTGGAGGGACAAGGTCATTTCTCATTAAGATGGATTGTCCTCAAAGGTACAGAAACATGGTTTCCTCATCAAAAGAGCAAATGATCACTAAGATTTTACAAACCATTTCATGCTAATGGCCCCCTAAGGGTTCTCCCTCCCCATGAGAAGGCCAGGACAGATCACTTTCTTCTGGATGTGGCTCGCCCTAAGAAAAAAAAAAAACATTTTGTGATGCATGGCACAAAGGTGTCATCCATTACAAGTTAATCTGTTGCCTTCTCAAACCATCTTTAAAACACAGATTCATGCAGGTCACGGTATCTCTCAGCGGTGGCCTCCAGGATAGAAGAGTACCAACCAGTCAATAGGTCCTTGCAGAAAAGGCTGAAGGATCGGGCCGCTGCTCTATCATGCAGCTGACGCTCGCCACAAATACTAGAAAAACGGCCTCCGATTAGGGAGCTATGTGGAGAGATTCCCCAAGATGGCAGAAAAGGGGGAAAAGGGCACCTCAATATTACTCAAGCTGGCATGTTTTAAATCCACTCCCCCGCTGCTCAGCGAGGAGGCCAAGTTTTCATGTGTACCGATGAAGATCAAGAAGGGGCAAACTTCTGCTCACTGCTCGACCTGCTGGAGTTGGAGCTGGGTTCCACAGGATGCCAAAGCCAGCTATGAAGGACAAGAAGCTTCATTCCCAAAGAATCAAGCTTCCAGGGGACAGAGGGGTGCTGATTAAGTTTCTCATGCAAATGACAGTGCAACTCAAGTTTTTCTAAGAGTATGGAAAGCGAAATTCGGAGTTTAATTAAAATGAGAACAAGGATACATTACAAAAAGACAAGAAAATGCTTCTCTGATTAATTTTTTTAGTCTGAAAGCATCCCCCAAATTTTGGAGAGCCAGCTTATTCCTGAGAAACATCAACCATCACAAAAGGTTCACTCTCTGAACTATTCACATTTTGTAGTAGAAAACAGAACAAAGTTCCTCAGACAGCCTTCCTCTCTTCTAAAATGTGTTCATAAACAGGGTCTTTTCAGAGTTCAAAAGAAAAACTAACAGCTCTCTTTCTTAAGCCAGTTGGCCTGTTCCTCTCACCCTGGGATGTGATCTCTTAATGAGAGGGTTCAGGGCACCAAATGCAACCAGAAATTCCCAGGACACCAGCGGCTACTCTACTGGTCTAGGAGACAGAGGTGTTAGTCTTTCTACAAGGGGGTCACTGTCCCACTGTCCCGGGTTTATCGTGCCAGTCAACAGCTGGGAGGGCGTGGCGGGGGGGGGTTCGGGGGACATGAAAAAGCGAGGGGGGGGTGAAAAACGAGGCTTCTCGTGAACAACCCACGGCAAGGCATAATGGTCCAGTTTTACAAACCACCCACTACAAACTGCAAACACGCACACCCCAAACGAGAGGGAGAAGCAAAGAGCTCATCAGGGACTGGGGGAGACAAAGGATGGTGACATGGAACAGCAGACTCGCCTGTGGACGTTTCTCACCTCCCTAACACTGGAAGATGTGTAATCAAAAAGTTGCTGTTCAAAATCGTATTGAAAACATATCG
The DNA here is from genome assembly GCF_905146905.1 of Nyctereutes procyonoides. Taxonomy (NCBI): domain Eukaryota; kingdom Metazoa; phylum Chordata; class Mammalia; order Carnivora; family Canidae; genus Nyctereutes; species Nyctereutes procyonoides. The sequence continues at coordinate 66,803,171 of NW_026575046.1, forward strand.
AAAAATAGGTCTGTAGTCATCTTAAAAATAAAAGATCACTCCTCAGATAAGAGGAGTGAGATATTATCAGATACCAACACTTGAGGTATCTTTGATGTGTACTTGAAAAATGGCCTAGCAGAGAGAGAGAGAGGTGGGTGGGAGGGAGGGAGGGAGGAAGAGGGACAACCCCAAGTCCGATGGGGGAAAGGCAAGAGAACTGGGAGGAACCCACTTGTAAGCCCGTCCCTATCTATCCCAGCAGCCTGAGCAGGTCCACAAAGGAAAAGTTTTGTTCTTTCTTAAGAGCATTCTGAAAGTCACCTTTTTAAATTCCAAATATAAGAAACTGCAGGAAGATAGCAAGCATGGCAAAGCTCAGGAGACTAGAAGGCAAGGACTACTGAGACTGAGTACCTGGTTCCGCACACTCCCACGGTCACTCTCCAGTGTCACTGGCAGATTATGACTAGGCCTCCCCCAAAGCACCTGTCACTTGGCCTGTTCTGGGAGCAGCAGAATCACCCTGGTGGCTCAGATATAAGGGCACCAGCGAGCAACAGGACACCAGCAGGGAGGAAGGAGAAGAGGAGAGCCCCACTGCTTACAGGACACCAGCAGGGAGGAAGGAGAAGAGGAGAGCCCTGCTGCTTACCGAGGCCTCCCCCCTGGGGTAGGGCTCAGACCTTCCCACTCAGATGTGCTAAGTGAAGGACTGGGAAGCTGAACCAGAAGATCAAAGACAGGAGACACTCCTGCCGGAGGAAGAGGGGGAAGGGGACCTCACAAGAGCGTCACATGCTACCAGAGCTTTATAAACTGTGTTCTGCCCCTAAGGACAAACAGCTCAAGGTAAGAGGGAGAGTGGCTCTCTTTTCATTTATCATTTCCCTCCGATGGTTGTGAAGACCCCAAACACGCAGACTCTTGCAGCTCTGAACCACAGGTGGGGGGCAAGGATGGGGAAGGCAGGTAGAGGGTCAGAACACAGATAATGCTGAACCCACCAAAACTTCAATATTGCTTCCCCAGACTTCCCAGCCAGGCGATTGTTGACAGGCTGATATTCGATTGGGGATTCGAAAAAAAAATGAGGGGTGGGAGCAGGGACGACAGATTTTTTCCCAAATGTAAAGTGACTACGGAAGCCAGAGTGTAACGGTTTCCCTCTGTGGGCTGCTTATGTCTACAAAAATATGCCAAGGACTTGGGATCGAATCTGTGTGACTGGGAAGGGGGACAGGAAACAGGGAGAGGAAATGGTCAGATGAAGTTCATCTTCGCATCATTTGGCACCCAGAGGAAGGAAGAAGAGGGAGACATGGGGGCTGCATTGGGACTGCTGGCACTGCCCCTTGTCTGTTCATGTTGATCCTATGGGCCCAATCCGGTGCACACAGCCTTGGCGCTGCTGCTTTTCTGCGATCCTGCAGGGCAGTCAGATGTCCATCTCAAACTGAGCATCATCCCCTAGTAAGAATCAAGACAAAGGTTAGCACAAAAAGAGAAAGCCAAGCAGCCCCAACATTCCTCTGCACGAGGGTCAAAAAATAATCCAAACTTTCCCATTCTCTGCTGCCTTAAAACAATTATTTGTTTGCTTTGGCTGGTCTTTTTAATCGGGGGGTGGGGGGGATGGCATGGCAGTCAAACAACCCACAAGGAGTAGCACCTGGGGGAAGAGATCCAGGTGAAAACTCACCTAGCATGCCCCTGTCTGCAGATGCCCCAGGGGGAGCTCCTTGCCATCTATCACGTCAGCAAACTCTTCTGGAGGCTCTCAACTTTGGCCCTGCTCTGAATCAACACTTTGTCTATTAAAGGCTCATTTGGAATCTGAGGAGGCAGACTGCTGGCCTGAGCACAGAGGTCGCAGGGTACAACTCAGGGCGTACCTCTCGGGAGCTGGCCATTTCCCCCTCCCTCCTTCCACAGAGACAGAGTGGACTCATTACTCCGTGAGTGTGTGTGTGTGTGTGTAGGTATCACAGGAAGTCCTGGAGAATGGGGGAAACAAACCACATTTCCCCCTGCACCACAGAAAGGACACTGTTCTTGTAAGAATCAGGTCTACTTCCAAGAGGCAGTGGAAATGGGGCCTCTTCGGTATGTTGCTCTGAGTCCAGGACGGCCCAGGCTAAGCAGGCTCTGAGGCTTGGCTCAAGGACTCATCTAAGGACTTCCTTTGCCCTGAGTCTGGATTTCCCACCACGCCCGGATTAGATTCGCTTATGATTTAGAACTTAGGATTTCCAGAACATTTCAGTAAACCTTAGTGATGGAAGCTGGGGGAGGCAGGAACTTTACAGACATGTACATGAATGCTGGTTATAACCGAGGCATCAATTCTTCAACCTGTGATCGACCACTTGAATTCCCAGGGCTACCCACTTGGCCCCCAAACCAGCATTCTCTTACCAACTGCGTGCTTCCTGTCATGATTGTTCAAGTTGTTCAAATTGTTTACTTCTACTTTGGAGTCTTCGATTAAGGTGCCAGGGCTGGTGACCCCTGGGATATTGGGCAGATGGCAGGGCGGGGTCTGAGCCATGGGAGAATTGCGACGATCCAACAGAAACTTCCGATCATAAATGATTCGGGTTCCTGGAAAACAGGATTGAAGAGTCTGAAATCAATTAAGGAGCTATGAACATATATTACCCGAGAATTTATTTTAAATTCCATCTAAACCTAACCTGAGGGTTCACAGTTCAAGCAAAAAGGACAAGTTCTACTCTCCTTGCCTGGGACCAGGCTCCTTGCCAGAGGAGTGCCTTTTCCTCTTCTGCTCATCTTTAAGGCTCATTCCCAGCATCATTTCCTTTACAGAAAAAATTTAAAAAAAAAAAAATCTTTCCCCCATCTGACTCAATACACATCACCTCTTGTAGGAACCCGTTTATCGATCTGCCTCTCCTCTAAAGATTGTGACTTGCTTATGCCGGGCCTGTGTCTTCTTTCTATATGACTTTGGTTCTACCATTTAGAAAGTTTTAAATGAAGAAATAAACAAGTGAAAAAAATCACCAACAGACAGCTGCCTTTAAGTTAAAGGCTTTCCAAAGGCACAGAGACCAACCAACATTCTTCCCCGACAGAGTTGTGGGAGAAGTTGGACTGGGCAGCCCTTCTTTATTTTATGAAAAGATCTGCATACCTTAAGTGCTACCAGAGTGTTTTGCAACAATCCTTCTAAAGAGTGCATTGGACTTGATGAACAGTTAAGAAAACCTGCTACTTCTTCTGTCATGGCTGGCCAAAGTTATGAATTACTATAAATAAGATATAAGACTAAGTGACAGGTTAAAGATGCTTGATGTTGGCTTAATGTAGTGGATGCCTGGGGATCTACTATTGAACCTAGAGTACAGCTGGCTCAGTGATACAGAATGTGGCCACCATTCAGTGACGTCTGCTGAACGAGGGAGAAGAGGGAATGGTTGCCCAACACACTTGCCACCCCTGCCTACAAACAAAGCAAAGTGGTCAGGTGGAGGCATCTTGCCCAAACTAAGCTTAAAACCGGAGGAGGGGGATCCCTGGGTGGCGCAGCGGTTTAGCGCCTGCCTTTGGCCCAGGGCGCGATCCTGGAGACTCAGGATCGAATCCCACGTCGGGCTCCCGGTGCATGGAGCCTGCTTCTCCCTCTGCCTATGTCTCTGCCTCTCTCTCTCTCTCTGTGTGACTATCATAAATAAATTTAAAAATAAAATAAAATAAAATAAAATAAACCGGAGGAGGGAAAGATTCAGGCAACTAAGTTAAAAACAGTATTATATGAAAACTAGATTGTGTACAAAGTTACCCATTTAAAGAGGTAGATAGTATCTGCTGGTCAATGCTTGTCGATTCTCAAGTGAAAATATTCCTGTCATAATGAGTCTGGTTCAGGCAGATTTTCTCAAATACCATGTGACAGCTACATCCCAGGAAATGGAAAAACAAATAAAAACAGCTAATAAATCTACCTGAAATGAGTGGAAGCAGGTGGAAAAAAGCAAGGCATCTACTGCAAGAGGAATGGAAATTCTGGAGTCTTCCAGAAGAAGGAAGGAGATGAATATTTAAAGAGATGATACCAATATTCTGCTAAATAGCTGGGAAGTAGAATTACAAGCTCAGTGTTTTCTTGGGATTCCTATCTGCAGTGGTACCATGACACTTTCATGCAAATGCTAGTAAGTTATTTCTTTTTAACTAGATGGAAAATAAGCGTCAAACTAGTGACTCCTAGGTGAGAAAATGGCCAAGAGACTCTACCCTCCAAATTGCCCCTGCCCCCATCCTTGCTTTTACAACCAGAATCAAGTGCTAAACACACTCTTCTCTCTATACTACAAAACCTGTCACGGGAAAGAATGACTCAGTGTCTCAAAATGGAAGAAATGTTCTCAGGGGGGCATCCTCAAAACACAACCCTTAAGGTTTCAAACCAACTCTAAACGTTATCAATTTTCCCCTTTACTATCTAGTTCTGTTACAGCTACACTGCATACACAATCATATTTACAATTTATAAGAGGTGAAAATAAAGTATCTGGCTCTCAGCCTCTCCAAGATAGAGTACTATGAAAAATGCTGTGCCATATTTGGAACCTATCACAACACTATTTCTTGCAGGGATCTGCATCTGAATCCTCTGGAAAGCTTGTTTTAAAATGTCCTATCTGAATCAAAATCCCTGGGATTAGAACCTGGAAATCTATATTTTTAAGTTCCTTGGGCCATTCTCCTGTTCATTAAAAAGTGAAGAATCCAACTTCAGGGCCGTCTGGCTGGCTCAGGGGATGGAGCATGTGACTCTTGGGTCTAGGGGTTGTGACTGCGAGCCCTGCACTGGGGTGTAGAGATTACTTAAAAATAAAATCTTAAACAAAAACAAAAACAACCTGACTTCAATCTTCTACCAAAAGCCTAGTAATAGTCCATCTGAAAATAGGCAAAATATCAAAGAATTAGTGAGAGAACAAGGGAAGGGGCTACCGGGGTCACCTTGACAGATGAAGCAGACACCCAGAAAGTAACTGAATAGAGCTCACAGAGCAAAGCAGAGGCAAAATCAGAACACAGGAGCCCCTGGTCTCCAGACTCCCAGTGTTGCCCTCTCTCTACTCTGCCTCAGTCCCCAGGGACATCCACACCAGGGGCACGTTGTCTGACGCCAAAGGACTGGGCAGGTAACTGTCACTTCCACATCAACACCATAGTGAAGGGCAATTTTCATCCAGAGGCCACCTTGCTGGCCCTGGAGCAGTGCACTCCCAGAGGAAAGCGGTGAGATGGCGGTGCTATTCCTGGTCCTCGGGAGTGTTACAGAATTGGGGAGAGGTGGTTTCTGTTTCTTGGTTTTCCAGTTCACCAAGGCCCAAGGACTTACTTATGTATCTGACAAAGTAGTCATCCCTTCATTTTTGCATATGTAGCAGAAATACGCAATTCTCAGAATTACGTGAGTAGATAGGTCCTGTAATGTAAGTTCGTTTCAGAGCAGCAGGGGGGCCTCCCAGACTACTGGTAGTAAAAGGGGATGTTGGAGGATAATCTCTGAAGGACAGCGTGGCACAAACCTGGGCAGCAGCTCTAATTAAGTTCTTTCATTTTTCCGCCTAGGGGAGAAAGGTAAAGGCTGAGAACTTCACAGACGAAGTCTCTGGGTCCTAGAGCTAGAATTAGCTTCCTTATTTTTACTTGTAGAGTGACAGAGGCAAAGGCCCACAGCCTGTCTGTGACAGGACTCACACCATAAACCTCACCTTGGCAGAGCAGTTCTGTGTGCCTCCCTCCAGCCCCTGGAGAGCACTTGGAAAAGTTGGAAATCCTTCACTCCCAGTTGAAAGAAGCCACAAGTCTTACATCCTGTCTCAAATATTATTTTAGGACAAGGAGAGTACAAAATTTTCTTTGCCTTCTTTACTTTGAAAAATAAGAACTAGAGCGACAACTTTAAAAAAGTGTCTGGAAATTATGATGAAGGTGTCATTTTGGACAGCAGAAAACTTAGTTCAACTTCCAAAAAGTGAAGAATGTGAATTATTTTGGATGGAAAATTTTCTTGTACAGACTTAAAACTTTTTACTTTATTTTTATTTTTTTAAAGATTTTATTTATTTATTCACGAGAGACAGAGAGAGAGAGAGAGAGAGAGAGAGAGAGAGAGAGAGAGGCAGAGACACACAGACAGAGGGAGGAGAAGCAGGTTCCATGCAGGGAGCCTGGTGCAGGACTCAATCCTGGACCCCAGGATCACGACCCGAGCCAAAGGCAGACAGACACTCAATCACTGAGCCACCCAGGTGTCCCACTTTTTTACCACTTTAAACAGAAAACAATCCAACCCTTTCTTGATGAACTGGGGCTACTATTATAAAGATCACTCTATAAACTGCTGTGGCTGATGAAGTCTTGGAGCCTAGGCTCTACATTTTCCTTCTACTGGACAGGATTCAAAGAACCTGCACTTGCCCCTTCCCTCATTCATAGTTTCTTCCCTCACTATTAGGCTTAAGAACCCCCCTTTCTTCCAAGTCTCACTCAGCTTGGGCTGCTACAACAAAATAGCATAGACAGGGTGGCTTAAACAGAATGTATTTTCTCAGTTCTTGAGAAGTCCTAGACCAAGATGACAGTGTGGTCTGTTTCTGCTGAGAGCTCTCTTCAGGGTGTATACACAGTCACATTTTCAATATGTCCTTACATGCAGCAGGATAGGGGAGCAAGCTCCCTGGTGCTTTTTTTTTTTTTACAAGGGTACTAATCCCTCATGAGGGCCTCACGCCCTCATCTAAACCTAATTACATCCCAAGGCCCCATCTGCAAATATCAACACATTGGTGGTTAGGGCTTCGATTTAGGAACTTGGGGATGGAGATGGGGCACAATTCACTTATCCTAACCCGATGCTCCTAACCTTGTAGGGACTCCGAAATCACTGATACACTTATTAGAACACCATGTAAAATAAAAGCAGACGGGCTGAGAAAGGGGCCTGATGGCTTTCCAAGGAACCAAGGGAAGAAGCTTTAGTGGATGGACTTTGCATATTTGCTGTGTCACCACCACTTTTGTTCATGGCTAGGTTTCAAGAGTGAAGTTTCACTGTCAGATGTTCTTAAACTAACATTCAACTTGCAAGTCAGAACAAGATTATTCTTCTGCAGGATGTCAAGCTTGGAACTCTGGGGATGAGACGGTAAAAAAAAAAAAAAGCATAGGATAAAAGCAAGCTTTCTATGTCTAAATTATATATTAGCAATAGCATATGCATTAAAGAACTGTAATTGGACCAACTAGGAAATAAGCAGTAGAGTGCCCACTTAAATATGTGAGGTATAAGAGAAACTCTGAAGAACCTCTATGACTCTGCAGAAACGATAAAATACATATTTTTACAGCTTTGCTGAGATATAATTTACAGAGCTGCGCAAACATCACCACGATCAACTTTAGAACACCACAACTATCCAAAAGATAACCCATCTGTATTGAGCAGTCCCTTCCCGTTGTCCTACAACCCCTGTAGCCCTAGGCAACCACTGTTTTCTGTCTAAAGATTTGCCTATTCTGGACATCTCATATAAACAGAATCATACGTGATCTTTTGACTGCTTCCTTGACTTGCCTCTATTTTCAAGGTTCGTTCATGTTTAGCATTTCTCCAGTACTTTTCTTTTTATTGCCAAACAATATTCCATTACATGTATATGTCACATTTTATCAATTAATCGGTTGATGGATGTGTGGGGTGTTTCTACTCTGAGTAATGCTGCTATAAAAGTTCATGTACCTGTCTTTGTGTGGACATATGTTTTCATTTCTCTTGGGTAAGCAAAGAATTGCTGGATCATATGGTAACTCTGTGTTTAATCTTTTGAGGAAACACCAGACTGTTTTCCAAGGTGGCTGCACCAATTTTCCACTCCCACCAGCAGTGTATGAGGGTTCCAATGTATACACATTGCAGCCAACGCTTGCTCTGTTTTTTATTATAGCTATCTTGTGGGTGTAAAGTGGTATCTCATTGTGGTTTGATTTTTTTTTAAGTTTTTGTTTAAATTCCAGTTAGTTAACACATAGTGTAATATTAAGTTTCTGGTGTACAACATAGTGAAATTCAACAATTCCATACAACACCTGGTGTTCATCACAACAGGTGTACTTCTTAATCCCCATCACCTATTTCACCCCTCCCCCCACCTACCTCCCCTTTGGTTTGTTCTCTATAGTTAAAAGTGTGTTTCTTGGTTTGCCTCTCTCCTTTTTTTCCCCTTTGCTCATTTGTTTTATTTCTTAAATTTCATTGTGATTTAATTTGCATTTCCCTGACAGATAATGGTGTTGAACATCTTTTCAGGCTTATTGGTCATTCCAATGGACATTTTTGGGAAAATATCTTTTTAGATCCTTTGCCCATTTTTTAGTGAGCTGTTTACCATTGAGTTTTGAGTTCTTTATATTTATTAATACAAGCCCCTTCTTCATATATGACTTGCAATATTTTCCCCTATTCTGTGGGTTGCTTTTTCACTTTCTTGTTGGTATTCTTTGAAGCACAAAAATTTTTTAATTTTGATAAAGTTCAATTTATGTCTTTTTCTTTTGTTGTTTGTGCCTTTTTTTTAAGATTTTATTTATTTATGAGAGACACAGAGAGAAAGAGAGAAAGAGAGAGAGAGAGAGAGAGAGAGGTAGAGAGAAATAGACAGAGGGAAAAGCAGGCTCCATGTAGGGTGCCCGAATGTGGGACTTGATCCCAGGTCTCCAGATCACGCCCTGGGCTGAAGGCGGCGCTAAACCACTGAGCCACCCGGGCTGCCCCGTTGCTTGTGCTTTTGGTGCCATACACAAGAAACTATTTGCTAACCAAGGTCATAAAGATTTGTGCCCATGTTATTTTCCTAAAGGTTTTATAGTTTTAAGCTCCTAAATTTAGGTCTTCAAGCCAGGAGGTCCAACTTCAGTTTTTGTGTGCAGATATCCAGTTGTACCAGTATCATTTGTTGAAAAGACTATTTTTCCCCCATTTAATTGTCTTGGCATCCTTGTGAAAGATCAAGTGCCACAACTGTAAGGGTTTATTTCTGAACTCTCAATTCTATACCACTGTTCTATGTTTATCCTTATGGCAGTTCCGTACTGTTTTTATTTGTAATAATTTTTGAAATGTAAGTCTGCCAACTTTTTCTTTCTTTTTTGGAATTGTTTGGGCTATTTTAAGTCTCTTAAAATTCCCTATTAACTTTAGGATCAGCTTATCAACTTATGCAAAGAAGCCAGCTGGGATTTTGATGGGACTGTGTTGAACGTGTAGATCAGTTGGGGAAGTAAAGTCATCTTGACAATCTCCCTTTCCAATCCATGAATGTGCAATGTCTTTCCATTTATTTAGATCTTCTTCAATTTCTTTCAACCATGTTTTGTAGTTTCCACAGTGTAAGTTTTATATTCTTTTCATTAAATTGGGATCCCTGGGTGGCTCAGCAGTTTAGTGCCTGCTTTTGGCCCAGGGCATGATCCTGGAGACCCGGGATCGAGTCCCACATTGGGTTCCCTGCATGGAGCCTGCTTCTTCCTCTGCCTGTGTCTCTGCCTCTCTCTCTCTGTCTGTGTGTCTCTCATGAATAAATAAATATTTTTTTAAACTTATGCCTACATATTTTATTATTTTTAGGTTATTAGAAATGGAATTGTTTCCATTTTTGCATTGTCCATTGAAAGTATATAGAAGTTACAATTGGTTTTTGTATACCAATCTTGTATCCTGCAACCTTGCTAAACTCAATTAATTTCAATAGTCTTTTAGTGGATTCCTAAAACACATTTGATTTTGAATGCAAACAAAGTAAATTAATTCAGAAGACAAGACACCCTGAAGAGCTGGAGTCTTAAGTGATGCCATTAATGTTCTCAAGTATGGCCAAGAAATATAGGAGCACAAAAGGATAGTATTTTAGGTGTTTGAATTTTAGATCGCTGCAAGCGAAAAAGTTTCATTGCAGCAGATACAGGGCAAAAATGGGCAATCAGCCTGTCAGTGACTAAGGATCTATGGTGTGATTCAAAAGCATCTGACCATTCAAAAAAATCAAAACTATTCAAAGAAAAACATTAAGACTCAACTATGAATAAAATGGCAAGAAAAAAAACCTTTTGTTTCTTTGTCCTGTATTGTGTTTTTTTCCATGAGATTATATTTATTCCAAGACAAAAAAACTAAAGAAATCTACAATCTTCAAGGTCTCTTATACATGTGCACACAGAGACACCTATTTTCTGAAGCAAGAACTTCCTGGTGATCCACATTTCATCCAAACTGCCTGCCACATTTATGTCAGGCCAATTTCATGTCAACCAACACAGCTACAAGTAACTAGAAGTTAATCCTCAATTCCCGAAGAAGGAAAACAAAGACCATAGAAGAAATCCAACCCTGAATACAACATATTAAAATGGGGCGTGGGGTGCCTGGGTGGCTCAGTCAGTTAAGCATCTGACTCTGATTTCGGCTCAGGTCATGATCTCAGGGTGGTGAGATCAAGCCCCAGGTGGGGCTCCATGCTCAGCAAGGAGTCTCCCTGAGAGTCTCTCTCAGCCCCTCCCCCCAGGTGCTCTCTCTAAAAATAAATAAATAAAATCTTTTTAAAAAATGGACCATGATTTTGATCAACTGATGGAGTGTAAAAGAAAAAAAAAAGTTTTCTATTTCACCTTGATGACGGATGCTTTTCCTTTCAGTGAGTTTTCCATTTCCTTTTCTATAAAAATAATCATGCCCCTTGGTTTTATATTGAAAAGAACCAAACTATCACATATGCTATATACTGGTTTCACTGTTTGCGATCAAACTATAATAAAAGTAAAGAATAACTACAAGAGAGTATGTAAATGTTACAGGCCCTAATATTGTAAAAATAATGGAAAAGTTGACCTACCAGGGAAGTAGAGACAAGATGTATTATATAATTTTATACAGCAGAGAGCTAAATTGACAGATTGAGACAGAGGTTTTGACTCTATTATTTTCCATTTTAAAGGCAGCTACAGAAGAATCAGAACCAATAACACAATTTACAAAAACTGGTAAATAAAAAGGGAGTGGAAACCAGGGAGAGAGTAATGGAAGTGCTCCAGATTACTCATCTTTCATAACAGGGAATCAATGGTTATCATCTAAAGTTAACAAACCAAGAAACTGTGGTATACATATATGTAGAGCAATAGTGGTGACCAATAAAAGCACTACAAACTGAAACTGTTAAAAGCAGTCATGTACTGGCATTTTACTTTGCATTTCAGGTGCTTCTGTTTTTTTTTTTTTCCATATTGTTTTTCAAATGTGCATATATTACTTCAGTCTTCATGTTTGGATTTAGGAACAAACATGAAGTTTTAAATCTTTTAACAGTAGGTATTTACAATTTTTTCTTTATCCCTTGATTACCAGAGATACTAAGATAAATCTAATACCACGATCCAGTACTTTTTAGATGCTGACATTACTAGGAAAACAGGGGAGTAAGAGTTCCTTTGGTGGAGAATAGAAAGAAGGGGGAGAAAAGCATCTACCCTTTGATCTAAAAACTAGTGATTTTCAAATGGCAAGGAACAAGACCAATAAAAGAGGCTCAAAATTACGCTTGCCAAGATGGTTAGGTACATAAACAAGGTCATTCAAGCCTAAGGGTCTCTTTTAAGACCAAGTAGCTTAGTTAAATAATTAACCCAGGAATTAAGCTATATACATTCAAGAAATTGTATTAACCTCAAATTAAACCACCTACAGAAAGAAAGCCCACTGTAATGTGGTTAACTGAAGAGGATAGTCATTACTGTACTTTCATAGGGTCCCCAGCAGAAAGTTGTTTAACTACAGCTGCTTCCTGTATTAGAATAAAGCACACACTCATGCCAAATGACAGCTTGGAACAAGAAACATCAAGTAACTTGCCTAAATCGCACAGCTTGAATAAGCTGGTGACAAAATCCTCCAAAGGCTAAGAGGGACCTAATATCCCCATACAACAGTGTTCAAAGAGGAAGGGAGAATGTGGAGTCAAACAGGGCTTACCTCAGGGCACTCTCTCCAACCAAGAGAAAATCTTTCTCAGCAAACCTTTAGCAACTTGCCCCTCATCTCATTTAGCCAGAACTGGGTCAGATGCACACCAGACCAGACACTAGGGGAAGCCATGACTGGTAACTATGGTATATATCCGGGGGCTTGGCACACTGCCACTTAAAAAAAAAAAAAAGTCTGTTTAAACATCTGTTCTTTATGGAGACTCTGGATGAAAAGACAGACTCCAATAAAGCTCTATGCTATATAAACCAGAGGAAACTAAAAGCTGCCCAAGCCAGCATCCTCTGGGGAGGTTGATGGTGGCCAGACCACATTCAGCTTGTGCACAAATCAAAATCCCTAAAGTGCTAATAAAATCAAGAGAGGGACAACTTTTTTACATCAACTGAAGGTAAAACTGGAACCTGGGGATCTTATAACTTAGTGACTAAAGTACTACGGCAAATGGGAGACGTCTAAGGTTTGTGAAAAGCCAATCCTACTGTTCTTTGTTTAACTCCAAGTCTCAATAACTGGGAGCAGATTTCCAAGATATTGTCAAAGGATGGCTTCTGGCCCAGTCACTTAGGACACTGCCATCAAAGAACACACGCCTAGGCTGAAAGGGAATGGATAATGACCGTGTTTCTATTCTGAAGGTCTAGCGTTTAGAACAGGCTTAAAGAACATCTGGCAAAAGCCTGTCATTTTAGACTTGAAGAAACTAATCTCCAGAGAAGTTAAAAGTATTTGTGAAAAGACACATAGTGACCCAGGAATCAGGAGACCAATACAAATAAGCTAGGTACGCTAAGCAAATTTGGTTCTCTTGAGTCTCAGCTGTAAAATGATTTGAAAAGATCTTTTTAGCTAGTATCAGGAACAAAATGGTATACAAACCACAACTAATCTTAAATAAATGTCAAAAGTTTTTAAGTCTGTCTAGGCTTGACCATCGGAAAATCTGGGTCAAAATAAAGCATATCAAATGTACTTTTTTTTTTTTTTTAAGAATTTATTTGAGTGAGAGAACGCAAGTGCACATGTGTTTGTGCAAGGAGTAAAACAGAGGGAGAGGGAGTAGCAGACTCCCTGCAGGGAGCCCCAGGCAGGGCTCAATCCCAGGACCCTGAGATCATGGCAGATGCTAAAGCTGAAGGCAGATGCTTTAACAGACTGAGCTACCCAGGAGCCCCTCAAATACACATACTTCTGTTTGGGCTTGAACATTCATCTTGAAATAAATCTCTACAAAAATGTCTCGCTCTGATTCCAGGAAAATGTTGATTGGATCTGCCAGGTTGCTAGCTGTGTCCTGGATCAATTCTTTGGAATAGATTTCACAGATGTGGTTCAGCCTCTGTCTGTAATACTAATAATTAATCACTGCGATTGGTGTGGAGAAAACATTCAGATTCAAACCTGGCTTTCATTCCAACTGTATGCTTTCTTCCAAAGTTCACTGCTTGTGGACACTTATTTTAAAAAATAAAAATGATGCCTATCTACTAACATCTTCCACTTTTCACTTACTTTCAAGTAAGGAGCTTGAAGTCTACCAACAAAGTCTGTGAGAGGCAAGAGTCTATTGGAGATCCCTGGTCCAGGTCACTGTTTTCATCTGCTGCCTAGTCATGATTTTAGGAACTTACCTGCCCAGAGAATAGTTTCATTTCAACCTAAAAGCAGCCTGACTCTAATATAAATAGTCTCTGGTGGTGACATGGGCTCCTCTGAGGCCCAAATGATTCATTATGACACCTTGAAATGAAGAATCACAAGCCTCTCACACTTTCTGAAAAGTGTCTAACACCTAGAGAGCAATGGTCTACCTTCACCAATAAATAGCATTTCTGCTCTAAATTCAGCAGGCCATTTCTAAAATAATTAGAATTGAATGAGGCCAGTATTATCTTGGTTCTAAAAACCAAAGACACCACAAGAAAAAACAGACTAATACGCCTTATGAATAGAGATGCAAAAACCCTCAACCAAATAGTGGCACAACAAATTTAGCAACATATAAAAAGGATTATATACCATGACTAAGTGGGATTTATCCCAAGAATACGAGGCTGGTTCACCAGTCAAAAATCAACTGACCGGGACACCTGGGTGGCTCAGCGGTTGGGCACCTGCCTGCGGCTCAGGGCATGATCTCGGCATCCAGGACGGAGTCCCACATCGGGCTCCCTGAGAGGAGCCTGCTTCTCCCTCTGCCTGTGTCTCTGCCTTTCTCTCTGTGTCTCTCATGAATAAATAAATAAATCTTAAAAAAAATCAATTGACATAGTATGTCATGTCCACAAGATAAAAAACAAAAATCATACAATCAACTCAGTAAGTGAAAAAAAAAATGCATTTGACAAAATCCAACCCCCTCTTTCATGATAGAAACACCCAACAGACCAGGAATAAAAGGGAACTTCCTCAATCGGATAAAGGGTATCTATGAAAAACCCACAGCTAACATCTTACCAAATGGTGAAAGATGTTTTCTAATGCTGAAAACAAGTGAAGGGCATCTGTTTGCACTATCTTGCCAGCACTGTACTGAAAGTTCTAGCCAGAGCAATTGGGCACGAAAAAAATAAAAGGCACCCAGATAGACCAGGAAGACAAAACTATCACTATTTACAGGTGACAGGCTCTCGTCTATCAGAAGTCCCATGGCATTTACATGAACTGAATTGCCTTCTCCTGTTCATTTGTCCTTGCTTACTAAGGTTTTTTACTTTCTCAAACCACTCAATGAACTGAACAGCTTCTGTTTGTCAGGGCATGCGTCCTGAAGATCTGAAAGATTATTTACTTGGATGTAAACGCTCAGGGATTTCTGAGCTTTGGCCTGAGAACAGGTGCAGGGGACCTTTAAAAACTAGGCGCCCATGGGACAGACAGCTGCTGTCATTTAAAACACAGGTTCTCAGGGGCCTTCACAAAATGAAGTTCCACCATGAACAAATTGAACATGGAAGTCTAGGCCTTACCTATTCCATAAGTCGAATGACTACAATTCTCAATGGAATTTTGTTCTGTTATAGAGTAGCAAAAATCTTTTAAATATTACCTTACTCATCAAAAGACTTGGAAGCCAAGAAAAAGTTCTGCCGCACACCAACGAACCAGTCTGCTCAGGCTGTCTTCTCTAACCCAATGAACAACTGGCTTACTCCACATTAACTGTACCTTATCTGATCTGCGTATTTTTACACACACACATAATCAAGCCTACGGTGCAGCCAACCCATGCAAGACTGCTCTCCACCCCCCCCCCCTTTTAAGTAGGCTCCATGCCCCACATGGGGCTTGAACTCACGACCCTTATATTAACAGTCATATGTAGGATCCCTGGGTGGCTCAGCAGTTTGGCGCCTGCCTTCTGCCCAGGGTGTGATCCTGGAGTCTTGGGATCGAGTCCCAAGTCAGGCTCCCTGCATGGAGCCTGCTTCTCCCTCTGCCTGTGTCTCTGCCTCTCTCTCTCTCTCTCATGAATAAATATAATCTTAAAAAAAAAAATAACAGTCGCATGCTCTACCTACTAAGCCATCCAGGTACCCCTCTGCAAGACCCCTCTTATGAAATTGTCGTTAAGAATCAGTCATCTTTCCTGAGTAACCCTGCAGGTGCTGGTTTTCAGACTGATCACTTTTCCCTCTTCCTATTGTCCACAACAGGCCACCACAAGCTGAAGGAGCTGTGCACATGGCCTTCATACATGCTACACTATTGACTCGTAAGAACCATTCCTCCCTGGTCAGACTGCATCTAACTCAGGACAGGCAGAGGTGTGCCCTTCCATATAATGCACTGCTGTACGCCTTGAGGACACAGACTGCTGCCTCCCCCAGGCTCAGAATTCAATCTTTTGTGAGCAAAAAATGCACCCAATACAAAAACTAGAGTACATCTTCTTTAATAGATACTTTGGCAGCTGATGACTATGAGACCACAGCTGAATAGCCCACAGAATGACAAACATGTGAAAAACTTGGGTTACTCTGAGATAAACAAATGCCTTCTTCCTCGAACACTAGGTACAGGGACTGAACACCCTTCATTATGTTTTTCATGGACTTCTCACTTCTCACGTCATAATGAAGTTCTTTGGTTAATAACTGAAGCTAGAGAGCCAAATATGTACATTTGTTGGTTCAGAAGTCTTTGGCCCAGAATAAACTCAACCCAAGGTTATGGAGTTAGAAATTTCACGACAATCAGAAACTGACCTTCTTTCCCCATTATCTACATAGAGCTCTACTTGTCTCCCAAGAAAGGAACCAGATTAAAATTTAAGATTTCCTGCAAATGCTATTATTGTAGCTCACTCCAAGTGGATTATTTTCCCTTCTTCCTACCTTCTCCTTTAATTCCAGACCCTTCCAATGGCCTTCAGGTAATTCTGACCCAATGAACCAATCAGAGCAATACTCCAGCTGGCAGAGAGGAAGCACAGCAGTACAATTTTAGACCGTCAGTTAGTTCCCCTCTGGTGCTCTTGTTATGGCAACAGCACTTTTCCACAGCTGATGAGGATGTTATGCAGGAAAAGAAAGGCAGAAAGGCTGAAAGAGTTCTCTATGTTTCTGCTCATTTCTCAGAGCACAACACTCCCAGAAAGAGAAAGTTCAGAACTTACAAAAGCTTTAGGTTCCTTCCAGCTAACCAGTGTTATAAAAGTGAAGACAACTACAGTCACTTTCCCTTCCACTGAGGCTAGATGAAGCTTCTCAAAGAACCAAGTATCATCCTCACTCCTCCAAAGACAGATAAAACAAAACAAAATCCAAGGGCATTATTTTTTTGCCTTGAATTTTACTCAATAAAAATTTCCTCCTCCTCAACAATGAAAACAGGGACTCTTCTAGCAATCTGAGAAATCCAAAGGTCAGAGAGTGTTTCTACCCACCTCTCATTTCCTAAACCATGAGAAGGCAATTTTGAGAAATCTTTCCCAAGGGGTAGGCTGTAACCTCTGATCCCCAATGAAGAAAAAGACTCTCAAAGGAGAAGAAATCATAAGTTCACTATGTTGTGAATGTCCCTGCCCAGTCTGATCATTCAGAGCATTCAGCACATCAACTGCTATTCTGGAATGCTGCAACACGTGTATGACACTCCAGAAGGTTTCCAGAAGTTTAAGACAGGTCAGGCTAATCTCCTTCCTTTCCACTAAATAGATTTCCAGTCCAAACTATCATTTTTCTAAATGATTTCACACCTGAAATGTATCTTAGCACTGGATTCTATACATTTTTTTATTCCAGAAAAATCTTTATCAATCCCCAACCCCCTTTAGGATTTTAAGACCACTGAGAGCAAAGATTGCATTTCCTACTTTTGTCTGTGGTTCCCTTTTGCGCAAAGCAATGAGCTAGGCCCACAGAACTCATTTAAAATACCTAACCATATTATTCAGGTGGCTGGAGGTGACCAAATAACAAACTATCTTATCCTGGCTCAATTACAAGGTGTGTGTGTGTTTGAGAGAGAGAGAGAGAGAGAAAGAGAGAGAGAAAGAGAGGAATATAACAAGAGAGATGAACAAACCATCAGAGGGGAAAATTCCAAAGGGGGAAAATTAAATCAGTAAGTACTGAGCATCTAAACAGCAGAGTTAACAGTGATTAAATCCAATCCCAACAGTGCAATATCCCATAAACACGTTATGTCTTTGTGCTAAAAATCCAAAGACTACAACCTGTTCTACCAATAAATACGAGTTCAATATAATCGATGAGCTAAGATGACAAGTATTTAAATCTGAAACAAAGAGCTGTATACAAAAAATATCTGGAGACAGGTTAAGTGGTATTTGAGAAAGCAGCAGTGACTGTGTAAGTTGGAAGGAAGGGTAAATGAATCAGTATTTCTGGCAAAATCTTTCCAAGCATTTTAGGAACTAATCCAGACTATGAGACAGGCTTCTATCTTTAAAGCAATCCTTAAAGACTATGCCCTTATCCTAAAAGCATCGTAGCTTGGCTGTTAGAAATATGTCCAAAAGGTAACCCCTCTGTGGCTCTTCTGTCAGGGGAAAACAAGGTCTAATAAATAGCTGAAAGCCTGATTCCCTCCCCCACATAAATAATAGCTGAGTGCAGTTGTTACCGGGACATATGTTCTCAAATGCTGGGAGTACGGGCATTTACTGACCAGTACCACAAAGACTTCTGCAAGAAGTTATAAACCCCTTTCTATCGCCTTGGGAAAGAATATCCATTTCTTAAAAGCTGTCGGTCCAAAGTTCAGGACAACTTGATCTGGAGCAGATACCGGTCTGCCAAAATCTTTCATGATCAAAAAGCAAGATCACCCATGGCATGCTCCGGGGCTGGCCTTGAACAGATAAGGTCAGGAGGGAGGGTTCTCCAGTGAAGCAAGCTGCCTCAGGAGTCACCATCCCATTGTCCTGCAAAGTTAAAGCCTCTCTTAAGCCCAGCTCTCCAAAAATACTGATGGTTTCCTCCTGCTTGGGTCATTTTGAAGTCTTCCAAGGCAGCTACCGCTCCCCTAGACTGGCCTGGATGGATTCCCCTATGGAGCTCTCTCCTAGATTTTTATACTTTGTTGGCAAGAAGGTCTTCCTACTCTGTGGGTCTTTGCTATTGTGCAACCAATGCAAGGATCACCCGGCCTGACTGCACCGGATTGGTTGTAGTACACAACTGGAGCGGCCCGCCCACAGCAATGAAACTAGCAATCTCCCAGGGCAAGGGCTGCCAGCAAAGTTCAACCCTCTAGAAAGAGGCCGCCCCATCGCCGAACGAAGGCAAAGTTCCTTAGTTAAAATGAAGCGCGGTCCCCTTTCAATAAGATCCTGCAAGATCGCCCTCCCGTGTCCTCGCTCTGGAGAACCGCCCAGCCAGGGACAGACAACCTTTGAGCTCCCTGGTCTCGTGACCGATTCAACGTGGTTCACCTCTCCCCCAGTGTTCTTCCTTGTAAACAGTTCCCGGTCATACTCGGAGCAATGCTCGGGATACTGCGCTGCCCCTTCCCCGGGATGGATCCATCCTACCGATTCGGGTGCCCTTCTCCATAATGCCCTCCACATCTATCCCCAAAAGCCTCATCGTCAAAAACCGATCCTCAGGGCTGCCAGCGCTGCACTACCCTCCCCCCGTCTTCCCCCCCCCCGGGGGGCTATTACTTGAGTATTATCTTATTCTCTCCCCCTAGCCTGTGCCTGGGGACTCCCCCCCCAACTCCACTCGTGGGGCAGCCTCATCCAGCAAGTAAACAATGCTGTCAAAGCAGGATAATGCTGGGCGAGGCGTCCGAACTCTGCATTCCAGCCTCCTCCGGCCGTTCTAAAAGCGGCAAAACAAGTCACCGCACGGTCCCAGGAGCGAATTACTTTGCTTCCTTTCTGAAAAGGCCCGGGAGAGAGCTCCGGAACCGGGCATCAACGTGCACAAATGCACGACGTGCAAGAGGCAGCAGGCGATGCAGGAGTGAGAGCAACGCCAAGCGCAGACGAATTTGCCCAGGAGGAGGCAGAGAGGGGGGAGAAAAGTGGGTCGAGCGCGGAAAGCTGCCACGAAGCGGGAACAAGGGCTTTTTTTTTTTTCTTTCCTCCGCCCCAGCGACGGGAGAGCCACGTTCCCAGAGCGGCGCGCTGCTGAGCCGAGGGGCTTGCAGCCGAGAGGGGCCGCGCGAAGTTAGGGCTCCCGACAGCAGGGTCCCCGGGCTCCGGCGGAGCTGGGGGGGGGGGGCGGCGCGGCTCGGGCACGCCCTGAGTTCGAGGCCCGCGGCGGAGGAGACGGGCTGCGGGCGCTCACCTCCCGGCGTGGTGGAGAAGAGCGTCCCCCCGGGCGTGGTGCAATAGTCATGAGGTAGCTGCGCGGCGTCGCTGATGGGCACGGTGCGCGTGGGGATGGCGCGGCTCTGGCTGGGCTGGTGGCCGCTGCCGGCGGACGAGGACATGGCTCTGGGCGCGGGCTCTCGGGCTTTGTCCGGCGGGCGGGCGGGCTGGCGGCGGCGGCGGCGGCGGCGGCGGCGGCGGCGGCGGCTGGGGGCCCGGGCTGCTCCGGCTGCTCCGGCTGCTCCGGCTGCTCCGGCGAGCGGAAGGGCGGGCGGGGCTGGGCGCGCTCCGCTCGCTCCACGCTTGCTTCCTCTCGCTCCCTCGTCCCGCTCCGCTCCCGCCGCCGCCCTCTCAGCCGCCGCCGCCGCCGCCGCCCGATCCTCCGGCCTCCGCCAGCAGCCTCAGCAGCAGCAGCAGCAGCGGCAGCAGCGGCGACGACGACGACCGGAAGCGGGCGAAGGCGGGAGCCAGAGGGAGTTCGGGAAAGCTGGTCGGCGGAAGTGACGTGGGGGCGGGGCCGCGGAGGGGCGGGGCCGCGGAGGGGCGGGGCCAATGGAGGGGCGGGGCCGACCCCCGGCGGGCGGGACGCGAGTTCGGGGTCCTTTGCGCCCAGTGTTTGAGAGCTACGCCAGGGTGGGGGTGGAGAACCTAGTAAGCTTTTTATTTTATTTTATTTTATTTTATTTTATTTTATTTTATTTTATTTTATTTTATATTTTATTTTATATTTTATTTTATTTTAATATTAATTCATGAGAGAGGCAGAGACACAGGCAGAGGGAGAAGCAGGCTCCATGCAGGGAGCCCGATGTGGGACTTGATCCCGGGTCTCCAGGACCACGCTGTGGGCCGAAGGTGGCGCTGAATTGCTGAGCCACCCGGGCTGCCCTTTTTTTTTTTTTTTTTTTTTTTTCCAATCGCTGGTCAACACCACTTTACTTGAGCCAACTTCTGTTTTCTAGCCATCTAAACAAAAGTGTAATTTTACTTTTAATTGCCCCATAGTAGGTATAGGCGATGCATGCATGATGCATTAGAAAAAGAATCAGGACTGCTGTCTGGACTGGTTTCCCAATTCCCCTTTCCCGGGGAGAGCCCTGGTACCAGCTGTGCACTTCTGTATACTTGTGTATCCTGCCAGAGACAGTCCCTTCCAGACCCACATAATGCAAAATCTACACATTAAGGAAACAAAGAGATTAATAGCTACTCATGTCACAAGGGTGAGTATTGTGTTAGAAAGGAACTGAAGCACAAGGAAAGATTAAGAACACAAGGTACCTGAAAAATCTAGTTTTGAAACGCTGGTCTGTCTTTCCTCTGAGGTTCTCATACTTTTCAAAGTTTACATTCCTAAGAATAACTGAGGATTCCCAAGAGCTTTTCTTTGTGTGAGTTATAGCTATTGATAATTACTGTATTCGAAATTAAAACTGAAAATTCTAAATAGGTTGCTTGATAAAACAATGTTCGGGATCCCTGGGTGGCGCAGCGGTTTGGCGCCTGCCTTTGGCCCAGGGTGTGATCCTGGAGACCCGGGATCGAATCCCACGTCGGGCTCCCGGTGCATGGAGCTTGCTTCTCCCTCTGCCTATGTCTCTGCGCCCCTCTCTCTCTCTGTGTGACTATCATAAATAAATAAAAATTAAAAAAAAAACAATGTCATTACATTTAATGTATTTTTATTTTAAAAATTCTATTTTTCAAAACAAAAAGAAATTACTGAGAACAGTGGCATTGTTTTACATTTTGGCAGACATTTTAACATGTGATTCGTAGAAGACAGCTGGAGCCTCACATCTGTTTTTGCACTCGATCTGTTGTGATGTGTTATTTTGATTCAAGTACATGAAGGAAAGCCAGATTCACACAGGTAAGTAGTTGAAAATAGGAAACCTCACAGAATCTTGGAAAGGGTCTCAGGGACCCCCCCCCCCCCCGCCCAGGGATCTCCAGATCACATTTTGAGATCTGCTGCTCTAGGCAGCATTGTCTCTGCCTACAACATACCCTAAATGGAATTGGAAAGAGAATCACAGGTACCACCAACATAACTATCATTCCCATTTTGCAAATGAGGAAATTGAAGCTAAGAGATATTGAGTGTTTAACCCAAATAAAATAGCTACTAGTCCTCACTACTGAGAGCCCAATCAATTGCTTAGTAAGCAAGCAAGAAAACAAGCAAGAAAAGTTACACAGTGAAGCAAACATTGTTATTGGTGGTCAGGTTGGGCCAGAGCATGACATGGAACTGATTTTGTGATGAGCGTCCAAGAATTCAGAAAGAAGAACCCCTCCTGCCCTGCACCATAGAGGTCCCCAGAGTTGGAGGAGCCTGAGCTCAACCATGAAAGTTTCCATGGCTTTGCATATGTCCTTTGCATATGGTGCCTGGCTGGCTCAGTAGGTGGTGGAGCTTGCAACTCTTGATCTTGGAGCTGTAAATTCAAGCCCCAGGTTCGGTGTAGAGATTACATAAATAAATAAATCTTTTTAAAGATTTTATTTATTTTAGAGAGAGCAAACATGAGTGGGGAGAGGACAGAGGAGGAAGGAGAGAGAGAGAATATCAAGCAGATTCCACACTGAGCTTGGAGCCCAACACAGGGCTCAATTCCAGAACCCAGATATCATTACCTGAACTGAAACAAAGAGTCAACCACTCAATGGACTGAACCACTCAGATGCTCCTAAATAAATTAAAAGAGAAAGGGGGGGGGCACCTGGGTGCCTCAGTAGTTGAGCATCTGCCTTTGGCTCAGGTTGTGATCCTGAGGTCCTGGGATTGAGTTCCACATCAGGCTCCCAGTAGGGTCCCTGCTTCTCCCTGCCTATGTCTCTGTCTCTCTCTGTGTGTCTCTCATGAATAAATGAATAATATATTTTTTAAAAAATTCAAAAAATTGGGACAACCCTGGTGGCTCAGAGGTTTGGTGCTGCCTTCGGCCCAGGGTGTGATCCTGGAGACCCGGGATCGAGTCCCACATCGGGCTCCCTGCATGGGGCCTGCTTCTCCCTCTGCCTGTGTCTCTGCCTCTCTCTCTCTCTCTCTCTCTCTCTCTCTCTCTCTTTCTGTGTGTGTGTCTCTCATGAATAAATAAATAAAATCTTTTAAAAATTTAAAACTTCAAATTTCAAAAAATTAAAATTAAAAAAGAAAGAAAGAGGCACTTTCTAGAGGAAAGAAAAGGTGAGATACTAGTTTACAACTGTGTAAAACTTACAAAGTATATGATTACAACATGCTCCTCTCCTTGATCTCTCTTTGATTATGGATTTTGGGGTGTTCTGGGAGATCTTTCTGCCCAGAGACTGGGTTGGAATATGGAATGAAATAAACTAAATAAGGTTGACAATTTTGAAATCACAAAGACAGGGAAGTATCATCTGTTTTTTAAATTCATTTTGACAGTCAACCTGAAGTACAGAAAGGAGCTCTCCTGTTAACAGCTATGTGACCATAAGCAAGATACTTACACTCTCTGAGCCTCATCCATATTATGGACATAACACCGTTACCTCACTGAGTAGTCCTGTGAGTGAAGCATATAAACTGTTTAACACAGTTAACAAATAATTTTTTAAAAGATTTTTATTTATTTATTCATGAAAGACAGAGAGAGAGAGAGGCAGAGACACAGGCAGAAGGAGAAGCAGGGTCCACGCAGGGAGCCTGACACAGGACTCGATCCTGGGACTCCAGGATCACACCCTGGGCAAAAGGCAGACGCTAAACCGCTGAGCCACCCAGGGATTCCCCACAGTTAACAAATAATTATCTTCTAGGAAGGTCATATTGAAATTAATGGAGGTCTAGAATTTTTGTTTTTTAAAAAATTAAAAAATCTTGATCTTGGATCTGTAAATTCAAGCCCCAGGTTGGGTGTAGAGATTACATAAATAAATAAATATTTTTATTTTTTAAAAAAGATTTTATTTATTTTAGAGAGAGCAAACATGAGTGGGGAGAGGACAGAGGAGGAGGGAGAGAGAGAGAATATCAAGCAGTGTGTCTGAGGAGCTCTGGTGTGTCTTCTTTCCCCAAACAGAAGGTATCATAGTCACCTGTTCTGGTTTCTAGCCTAGAATTAAATGTGTGTGTGTATGTGCACGCATGCACATGGTTGTGTATGTGCATGTATGGATGGATTTCATCACCTCTACACTACCCTAAAAAAAAAAAATACCCAAAAACTTAGTCAAATAATTTTTTCACACTCTTTCTAAAAACGTGTTCTTTACTTGTGTGACAGCTTTATTGGGATATAATAGTTTACCATACATTTTAGCCTTTTAAAATATACAACTCAGTGGTTTTTTAGTCATTCACAAACTCGTTCAACTGTCATCACCACCATCTGCTTTCAGAACATTTTTTTCACCCTGAAAAGATACCCAATATGCACTAGCAGTGGCTCACATTTACCTCCAACCTCCTCAGCCCTAGGCAACCAATAATCTACTTTCTGGTTATATAGCTTTCCTTATTTTGCAACTGGTCTCTTCCATTTCGCACATTTTCAAAGTTCAACTATGAGTAGCATGTGTCAATACTTTGTTCCTTTTTTTTTAAAGATATATTTTTTAAGATTTTATTTATTTATTCATGAGAACACAGAGAGAGAGAGAGGGCAAAGACACAGGCAGAGGGAGAAGCAGGCTCCATGCAGGGAGAGCCAGAAGTAGGACTCAATCCTGGGTCTCCAGGATCACGCCCTGGGTTGAAGGCAGCGCTAAACCACTGAGCCACCCGGGCTGCCCTACTTTGTTCCTTTTAATGGCTATTACAAATTGCACTGCTATGAACATTTGTGTACAAGTGTTGTGTGAGTACGTTTTCAATTCTCTTGGGTGTACACTTAGGGATAGAATTGTAAATGTAGATTTAACCATTTGGGGAACTCCCAGGCTGTTTTTCAGAGTGGCTGTGCCGTTTCACATTGCCACCAATGGTGTATACAAGTTCTTTGCCAATGCTTGTTATTATCTGTCTTCTTCATTATAGCCACCCTTGTGGATGTAAAGAGGTATCTCATTGTGGTTTTGATTTGCATTCCCTGATGACTAATGGTATTGAGCATCTTTTCATGCACCCATCAGCATTCCAGAGTGTATCTTGTTGGAGAAATGTTTATTCAAATAATTTGCCCATTTTATTTTTTTTAAGATTTTGTTTATTTATTCATGAGAGACACAGACAGAGAGAGAGAGGGCAGAGACACAGGCAGAGGGAGAAGCAGGCTCCGCGCAGGGAGCCCGATGTGTGACTCGATCCCAGGACTCCAGGTCACGCCCTGGGCCAAAGGCAGGCACTAAACCACTGAGCCACCCAGGGGTCCCCCCTAATTTGCCCATTTTAAAACTGGGTTGTTTTTTATTGAGTTTTAAGTGTTTTTTGTTAATATTCCAAAAACTGGAACCTCATCAGATATAAGACCTGCAAATAATTTCTCTCATTCTATGGATTATCTTCACTTTTTTGATGGTAATCTTTGAAACACAAGTTTTTTATTTCAGTAATGTCCTATTTTTTTTCCTTTAGTTGCTTGTGCATTTGGTATCATATCTAAGAAACCATTACTTAATCTAAGATTACAGAAATTCATGCCTGTGTTTCTAAGTTTATAATTTTAGCTCTTACTTTTAGATCTTTGTTCCATTTTAAGTTAATTTTTGTATATGGAGTGAGGTAGGGATTCACCTTCATTCTTTTGCATGTGGCTAACCAGTCCACCTGGCACTATTTGTTGAAAAGGCTGTTTTCGGGGATCCCTGGGTGGCGCAGCGGTTTGGCGCCTGCCTTTGGCCCAGGGCGCAATCCTGGAGACCCGGGATCGAGTCCCACATCGGGCTCCCGGTGCATGGAGCCTGCTTCTCCCTCTGCCTGTGTCTCTGCCTCTCTCTCTCTGTGACTATCATAAATAAATAAAAATTAAAAAGAAAAAGAAAAAAGAAAAAAAAGAAAAGGCTGTTTTCCCACCCCATTGAATAGTCTTGGCAAAAATTTGCTGCTTAAAGTGACAGTCTCTGGGGAAAGCTACTCCTAGATGAGGAATTTAAGGAAGTGGGACCATTGTAGGTCAGCAGAGTATTTTTAGAAGCAACTGAGCAATAACCATGACAGCAACTAATGTCCAATGTCTCGCTCTTTTAAATAATTTATGCATACCACCGTTTCATATATTCCTGACAACAACCCTGTACAGTAGCCTCCATTATTATAGCCATTTTACAGATGGGGAACTGAGGCTCAAGGAAGGTGAATGACTTGCATAACAAATCACTCCAAACTCCTGGCTTGAAACAATACATAATTACTATCTCTTAATCTTTGAAGGTCAGAAATGTGAAAGCCAGTTTTACTCACGAGGTTGCAGTGAGGATGTTTGCCAGGTCTGTCCTCATCTGAAGGCTTGACTGGGGTCAGAGGATTTGCTTCCAAGCTCACTCACATGGCAGGGGACAGGAGGCCCCAATTCTTCACCATGTGGACCTCTCCAGAGCCACCTGAATGTCCTTGTGACATGGCTGCTGGCTTCTGCCTGAGTGATTGCACTGTGAGAGGGAACAAGGAATGAGCTACAGTGACTCTTACGAACTGGCCATAGAAATCACCTATCATGTTGTTACATCTGCCACATTCTGTTTATTAGAATCGAGTCACTAAGTAAGACCAATATTTTCTAGGGACGGAATTAGGCTCCACCTTTTTTTTTTAAGATTTTATTTATTTATTCATGAGAGACACAGAGAGAAAGAGAGGCAGAGACACAGGCAGAGGGAGAAGCAGGCTTCATACAGGGAGCCCGATGTGGGACTCGATCCCTGGTCTCCAGGATCATGCCCTGGGCTAAAGGCGGCGCTAAACCACTGAGCCAGGGCAGCCCCAGTGGCGCAGTGGTTTAGCACCGCCTGCAGCCCAGGGTGTGATCTGGAGACCCTGGATCGAGTCCTATGTCAGGCTCTCTGCATGGAGCCTGCTTCTCCCTCTGCCTGTGTTTCTGCTTCTCTCTCTGCATCTCTATGAATAAATAAATAAGATCTTAAAAAAAAATAAACCACTAAGCCACCTGGGCTGCCCAGGCTCCACCTTTTGAAGGGAGATCAAAATTTATGGACATATTTTAAAACCACCACACTTACCCAAGGTCACAAAGATTGCAAGTGTTTTAACAGGAGAAGCACAGTGTGCAAGCACTGATAAATCTCTGCTTGCACCACACTTGTTAATGTCCATTTGGCTAAAGCAAATCACATCGCCAAGCCCAGAAGTAATGGTGAAGGGGACAGGAGCCCACTTACTGGGAGTTAGAGCTCACTGGGGGCTGCCAATGTAACAGTCTAACACAATACACTACCTTTCATCTCCTTGAAATATTGGAGTCTTTTTGGAGTTGTCTTTTCCAACTTGCATTGTCTCTATTTCCTTGAATTTGCTTTCTCTGTTTTTAAGCTCCCTTTTTCAGGTTAAAAGCATTCCTCACATGCCTGATGATCTTCAGCTGTCCATTCATGAGGGGCTGAAATACTTAAAGGAAGCTCTGAGGTGGAGGGGAGGCTAATCTCAGGATGAGATTCTCTGTGTGGTCATCTGATCCAGACCATCTATTTCACTAGGGGTCACCCAAATGTCAGTATCTATAAATATTTTATCTTCTGCTGATCATTGTTCCCCCAAAAAGCAGCCTACATTCTCCTGCCTGGGGAGTACAAGTCTGGGTCCAGGTTCTGAAAGCCAAGCTGAGGCCAGGCAGAGAGCAGGGACTCTCTATTCAGAATGCAGACTTTCACTTTCTTTCAGTATAGCACCTTCCTAAGGCTACACCTGGAGTGTGTCTCTGAAGCCCAAGGGGTCCCCAACCTGCTGTATCTCTTGCTCAACCTGTCTCAAAGATAAACCTCCCATCACCTGCTGGTGTCACGGAGGGAAAGGTGGCTGGCTGGGTAGGATAGTGGAAGAGATTTGTGGGTTCCAGCTGTTCCTTTTAAAGACGTTAAGCCAGTCTTTCTCTCTCCAACCACACCTTGCACCCCTGATCGCAGAGGTACCTGACCTCTGATCTGTGAGCCTCCCTGGAGTGCTGATAAAAACTGGCCTTTCTCTTGTTAGCTGCTCCGCCCCCACTGTTCCCACTCTATGGAGTCAGTCACCATGCGTCTCTCTGCTTTCCAGCTTCCAGAATGTTGTTGCTATCACTGGTTCTGTGCCATATCCTTTCCTGACTTCTTAGTCCTTATGGGTTTATGCTTAAAAAAAAAAAGTCGGCTCTCACTTTGGGGGGGGTGTCTAATGTGAAAACACATAAAGAGCTAAATATATGTTTACCTGGTTTTATTTAAAGTACATAACACATGGTTTGTTTATGTATTTATTTGACAGGGAGTGAAAGAGCACAGGCAGAGGGGAGGGACAGAGGGAGAGGGAGAAGCAGGCTCCCCGATGAGCAGGGACCCCAATGCAGGGCTCGATCCCAGAACGCTGGAATCATGACCTGAACCCAAGGCAGACTCTTAACCAGCTGAGCCACTCAGGTGCCCCAACACATTTTTATTTTATTTTTTCTTATTTATTCATGAGAGACAGAGAGAGGCAGAGAGACACAGGCAGAGGGAGAAGCAGACTCCATGCAGGGAGTCCGACATGGGACTCGATCCTGGGTCTCCAGGATCACACTCTGGGCCAAAGGCGGCGCTAAACCGCTGAGCCAGCCAGGCTGCCCACCCCAACACATTTTTAAATAGCCTTTCAGTTAGGAGGCAGTTCTAATAACAGAAAAGGTTTATTCAGAGAAGTAGGTGCGTAAAACAAAGAATGACCCTCAGAACCCTGCAGAACTGACCTAGGAGAGCTGCTACCCTGACCAGAGTCAGGAAGCTGGGAGTAAACAGCTACTGGCCCAGCCACCCGCCCCACCTTTGCCACAATCAAGGATCAGAGAGCTGCTGTCCGATGGGACTTCAGAGCCACGCAGAGCCTGCTGGATCCATCCAGATAGTGGTGCCTGAAACAACACCGCACCCCACCCCCCACCCCCACCTAACTCACTTCTGAATTCAAGTGTTACGTGAAGGCGTCTGCTGATATAATCTTGACCTCTGAAACACATCTGGGGGTCTTGCTTTCAGGGAATGTGAAAATGACATTTTTTAGTTTTCCAGCTTCTGTAGTGTGAGAAGGCACAGCAGAAGAAAGTTAGAAAAGGCGTTGAGTGCACCAATCTACCTATCCACCACAAACAGTAAGGAAATGTATATAAACATTTTGTCACTGAACACTAGCATTCATTCTCACTGTTCTCACCTCACTTAATTTCCTTTCTCCTAGTCTGTAATTAAGGGTTAAACTCCACAAGCATCCCCTCCTGCCTTTGGTCAGGAGTTAGCAAACTCTTTCTATAAGAGATCAGAGGGTAAATATTTTACCATTTGCAGACTAGATGGTTTCTGTCACAAGTATTCAACTTCATTATTGTAGCAAGAGGGAAGCCATAGACAATGTGTGAACAAATGAGTATGGGTCCAGTAAGACATTCGTTTGTTCTTTCTTTTCTTTTTCTTTCTTTTCTTTCTTTCTTTCTTTCTTCCATTTTTTCTTTTAAAAAGATTTTATCTATGTATCTGACAGAGAGAGAACAAGCAGGGGAAGCGACAGAGGGAGAGGGAGAAGCAGGCTCCTCGCCAAGCAGGAAGCCTGATGTGAGGCTCCATTGCAGGACCCTGGGATCATGACCTAAACCAAAGACAACAGCTGAACCAACTGAGCCCCCCAGAAGCCCCCAGTAAGACTTTCTTAACAAAAGCAGGCAGCCAGATGGATTTGTCCCACAGGCTATAGTTTGCAGACTCCCATATTGGTCATACTGTCCTTTAACAAATCCTTAATGAACACCTACTATGTGTCAGGTACTTTCTGGAGGAGGGGATATAGCAGTACACAAGACAGAGGCGCCCCAGATCCCATGGAGTGAATGAACATCCCACCTGGACTGATGGTCTCCTCCCCCACTTCCTTGCCTACCTAGCCCACACTCCTACTTAATACTCCGTTTAGGTTGACCTTCCTTGACTTTCATTTCCCCAGCCAGGGTTGGTTCCCTCCCTCTGAGCTCCCGCAGTGCCCTGTGTACACTGAGGTCACTTGTACCCACCTTGTGCAGGAGCGTTGTTTGCTTTTGCATCTGGTCCCCTGCAGGACTGCTAACTCTACAAGGACAAGGACTTCCTTGCCTCGCATCCCATGGGGCCTGGCTCAGAACCAGCCTGTGGTCTGTACGTGCCGAACTGACTTTATAAAGCTTTTGTGGAAGCTGAGATATAAACAGGAGACACAGTTGCAGGCAGATTGGTCTGGTGTAGGCCCTCCCTTTTCAGATGAGAATTTTTGTTTCTCAGTTGGGTTATGGTGTAATTGGCATGCACTCCTCTCGAGTGTGCTTGCCTATGAGTTTTGACAGATGTCTCCATTCTTGCAAATACCACCATAGTCAAGATAAAGGACATTTCATCACACCAGAAGTCCCCCGAACCTTTTTGTAATCAAACCCCCCCACATCAAAGCCCAAACCCCAGGCAAGAATCATTGATTTGCTTTTTAGCACTACTGATTCACTTTATCTGTTCTAAAACTTTATATAAATGGAATCATATCATATGTATTGTTTAATATGTCATGCAGCATACCATTTTGCTTGTATGAGTAGTCCATTCCTTTTTATGACTGAGTAGTAGTCCATTTATGAATATACCACAGTCTGTCAGATGAAAATTTAAAGATATCTCTGCCTCCTCTCCCAGAGCCTACCATGAGGAACAAGGAGGGCCTCCTGTGGCCTCAAATATACTATTTGGGTATTATCTCATAATAAGTTTATCTAGGTAGTTGGCGATTTGGGAAGCTGCCAGGGCAATTGTGACCCCACAGACACACACCCCTAGGTCCATACCTGATGTCCCGCCATTGAACATGCAAAGTATGGATTGAATATGCAAAACACACCACATTTGGGCAGCCCTTCCTTGAAAAATTGAACATTTATTGATATAATTGGAGTTGCAAAAAATGGAAGTGGCCTGGGGGTGCCCGACCCAGGGATTCCCTTCCTATAATCTCTTTTTTAAGATTTTTGTTTATTTATTTGAGAGAAAGTGTGTACACACACATATGGGGAGAGGGGCAGGGGAAGAGAGAGAAGCGGGCTCCCTGCTGAGCAAGGATGTGGGGCTTGATCCCAGAACTCTGGGATCATGACCTGAGCCGAAGGTAGCCACTTAACTGAGCACACAGGTGCCCCGCTATCGCCTATATTTCAGGGATTGGCCACCTAGGCCTTCTAAAACTCATTCCTTCTTCCTGCATTTATCAGGTGCCTGTGTGCCCTCTGTCTCTGTCTTCCGCAGGGGCAACAAGAGGCTGGCCCCACCCTCTGTAATGAGGCCATCCATGCAAAATCTATATCATCATAAGGATAATCACCCCTTACCTTTGGATAACACTTTTCCACTTTACAAAGCACTTTCGGACCATTATCTCACATAAGCTGAGCCACAGCCCTATGATGGAGGCTGCTTATTATTCTCCACTTGATCTTAGCCAAAAGGCTGAGAAGTGATTATTATTATTCTCATCTACATCTCACAGATAAAGAAACTGAGGTTCAAAGAGGTTATGACTTCACTGAAACCATGCAGCCAGGACCCAAGGAGCTAGGACCAGTGTTCCTGCTTCTGGCTGGCCATCTTGTACATTTTCTCCTTCATCTTAGGTGAAGGCGCCCCTTGGGTACCGATTCTTTATCATCACATTTCTGAATACATTGGGCAATGAACAGCATCTACTTCCGGAGCACCTGAAATACAAGAGACAGATTGTGTTCAGAAGGTGATAACAATCATAGATAACTTTTATAGGCATCCAGACTGAGTCAGGTGTTGTATGAGGCTTCTAGAGATCTTATCTGTATATTCCCAGCTGCTATACAAGGTAGGTATTATTATGCCTGTTTTACAGGTGAGGGAGCAGCCTTAGAGAAACTAGCTTGCCCAAGGTCACCTGCTATATCTCTAGAAATTCTCTAGCCTCTTGCTGTGGTTGGGAACAGCCTATACTGTGTATAGGCTTTGACATTCCTTGATTCAAATGCTGGCTTTCCCACCTGCTTGATGTATGACCATGAGCTTTGAAGCTATTCTGTCCTCTGAAAAATGGGAAGGCGAACCCCTCATACGCAGAGTGCTCTTCTAAGGATGACATGTCAGGCCCAGCCAAGGTTTGGCCAACAAGAATGGTGATTAGGCACCAATCCAGATCCAAGAAGGTGCCAGGGGCCATGAGGCTGGGAGAAGAGGAGCAGGTGGCGTAGCAGCATGTGTGACTGTTGAGTATGCCAGAGGGGCCATGCTTCAGCCTCAGCATTTCCTCTTTTGGAGGTTTTGTTGGATGATGCCAACAGAAGTCTGTAGTTGACTTCAGAAAATGAGGTTTGGTTTGTTCAAGGTTACTTTGGCATAATAAGGTCCTCCATTGAAGCCAGTTTATCATCTGCCTGTTTACTACAATTCAACATCTGTCTTTCTCCTTGTCTATCCCAGTATATTAAGGAGAAGATTCTTCATGATACAATCTTCCCTGTATTACCCCTGGCCTGCAGGGAGAAAGTGGGCAGTACACTTGATGCCACACCACATCCAGTGGGATGTTCTGGTTTTGATAGCTTGACCTCCAACCAGAGAGAGCACTTTTGAAATGGAAATGTCCTGTCATCCAAACAGTGAATGGTGTGCATGCCCTGTGCTAGCCACAGCCCAAAGGCAAAGCACACAGTCTACAGAGCCTCAGAGCCAAGAGCCAAGAGTGGGGGCCTGCCACACTGAAGCAAGAGGTACTCTGCCCCAGGGAGCTTCTACTCTCTCTTGGGTGGAGCCCAGGGTTTTCTTTTTCTTTTTCTTTTTTTTTAATTTATTTTTTTGTAAGTTTTTTTATTTATTTATGATAGTCACAGAGAGAGAGAGAGAGGCAGGGACATAGGCAGAGGGAGAAGCAGGCTCCATGCACTGGGAGCCCGACGTGGGACTCGACCCCGAGTCTCCAGGATCACGCCCTGGGCCAAAGGCAGACGCCAAAACGCTGCGCCACCCAGGGATCCCAAGCCCAGGGTTTTCAATGAGAATCTTTTTTTTTTTTCTCTCTCTCTCTCAGTGAGAATCCTTTTATGATGACTAGGTAGGTGCTGTGAGATTCAGGGTGAAAAACTCTGACTCCTGGGATCTCATTCTCCATGCAGACTCTAAACAAGATACCTGGCTTCTGTCTCTCCATCAACAAATTCATTCAGAAATATCTGTTCAGATGCTAGTATAGCCCCAACTCTGGGTTCAGGAGTGAACAAGAACAGACCTCATGGAGCTTCTAGCTATGGGCCTTACCTGCCTTGGTGACAATTCCTTGTATCCAGGTCTTCTGGCTGGATTTGGGTGGGGTTATTCATCCATCCACTCTGAATTCAGCTCAGAAGCCCTGGGATAGTACTGACCGGAAGTGCAAATTGGATTATGTCGCCAATCTCTCTTCCATGGCTTCCCACAGAATCTTGAGTAAGGCCCTGCATGGTCTGGCCTCAGCTTCTGTGTTTCTCCCTCTCATTATCTGTGCTCCTGTTCTTCACATGGACCACACTGTCTCCCATCACAAGGCCTTTGCATGTACCATTCCCTTTGCCTGGTTGTTCTCTGTGGTGAAGAGATTTTAAGGTGACTGCCATGACACTCCTCTCCTGGCATTCACACCCTTGACGTAAGGGGAACTGTGACTTGTTTCTAACCAACAGATTATGGCAAGGGTGATGGAATGTCACTGCTGTGATTGTGTTTGTAGGACTCCATCTTGCTAGCACACTTACTTTAGAGTCCTCCCCTACCCCAGCTGGTCTTGCTCTTGCTCTCACTGGCTTTAAAGGAACAAGCTGCCATGAATCCTGTTGCCACAAAAAAAAAAAAAAAAAAAATCCACTTCCAAGCCTGAATGAGCTTGGAAGTGGATCCTTCCCCAGTCAAGCCTCCATGTGAAAAATGCAGCCTTGTATCATACCTCGATCTCAGCTTTGCAGCGGATCCAGCTACAAGATACAAGATGGTTCTCCACAGTGTTCACTTGCAGATTTGCTCACTCATGCCATTATTCTTGACCCATAGAAACTGAGATAATCGATGTCTTGTTTTAAGTCACTAAGTTTTTGTTCAAAAAAAGAAAGCTGTATAAATGTGTTACTATTTTCTATATGCAGCATAGAAAACCAATATATTCTCTCATAGTCACCTAGTTGACTTCTACTCATTCCTTATCCCTATCCCCACTCAGATGCATTTTCTCAGGGCAGCCTTTGCTTCCCTATCTAACAGGGCTCAGTCTCCTGTTAGAGGCTCTCAGGTCACCATGTGCCTCACATGCATATGACTTGTCCAGGCATAGTTGTATGATTAATTACTATCTGGCCCTTCTCTAGACTGTGAGGTCCATAAAAGCAGCCTGCTTTACCCCAGGGACTAGTGCAGTGCCTGGCACATGAGTGTGTTCAGTACTATTTGGTGAATAAATAAATAACTTAGCGGGTGGACTCAGGATGAGTGTAGTGAGAGACAGAGTTGTTCAGCGACTAGACTTGGGAGAAAGTGGTCTCTATAGTCCTAAGAACTCACTTTTATCATGACATAACTGAACAACTGAGGCTGAGAGTGTATTGGGGGCACCCTTGGTGGGAATAATGTGTCTATACAGCAGTCACACTGAGCCAGACTCAGGGCTTGGAATGAGTGGGTTTCTCTTGGAAGCTCCAGACTCCTTCCTCCTTTCAGGAGAAGATCTTGTATTTTGATCACCAGGCAACTCTCTTAGCAATGTCCTCCCTTTGAGTTTCTACTTTGAGGACAGAAAATGCAGGGGGAGAAAGGAAGGGTGAGTAAGGTAAAGGGAGCTCCAGCTTGGCAGTTCCAAGAAGGCCCACAAAATTCCAAATAGCTTGTCCCCATAATAGGTAGGTGAGTACATGGTGCTAGGACCTGGATTGTATCTGCTCTCCTCCGATCCATGTGTTGAAGTTCTAATCCATGTGTTGAAGTTCTAACCAAATACAATACAGAGATTGTATTTGGAGATGGGGTGACTGTATTTGGAGATGGAACCTATAAAGAGGTAATTAAGGTTAAAAAAAAGTCATAAGAATAAGGCTTTAATCCATAAGGCTGGTGCCTTTATAAGAGGAGGAAGAGAGGGATGCCTGGGTGGCTTAGCGGTTGAGCATCTGCCTTTGGCTCAGGGCGTGATCCTGGAGTCCTGGGACTGAGTCCCACATCGGGCTTCCTGCATGGAGCCTGCTTCTCCCTCTGCCTGTGTCTCTGCCTCTCTCTGTGTGTCTCTCATGAATAAATTAATAAAATATTTCTTTTAAAAAAGAGAAGGAAGAGATACCAGAGCTCTCTCTGCCACATGAAGATGCAGTAAGAAGGTAGTTGTTTACTGCCAGGAAAAGAGATCTCACCAGAAACCAAATTAACTGGCACCTTCCTCTTGAACTTCCGAGCCTCCAGGACTGTTTAAGTCACCCAACCTATGGTATTTTTGTTATGGAAGCCTGAGATGATTAAGACATGGAGTTATCTAGAAGGCATTTTATGCTATAAAAATAAGGTTTAGGAACCTCAGAGTTTAGGCTTATATTTTCCTGTCTCTTCAACTGGACTTTTCCTGTCTCTTCTGATTTTATTTTATTTTATTATTTAGTTATTAATTTATTTATCTATTTAGGCATCAGAGTTTAAGCATGCCCAAGTCTCTACAGCTTTAAACATCCCTCTCTGGATCCCAACATCCTTCCTAGCTATGGCCATGTTTTCCTCCCTACTTTCCAGCCATGCTTCTGGCATCTACACTTGCTGATGTATCATGCTCTCGCTTCCATTTACTCATTCTTCAATCCCTTCAGCTGGGCCTCCACCCTGCAGTAGCTCAGAAGCTACTTTGATGTCACATCCAGCAGACACTTTTTTGGTCCTCATCTGACTGTTCACTTTTTCTCAGCCCTTTCTCATCCTTTGAGTTTCTGGACACTGCTCTCTTCTGCATCCTTTGTCTCTTCCTGGGATCTCCTTGCTGGTCTTCATATGCCCCCTGCTAACCCTAGTGCCCCTCATGGAAATGTTGACATTCTCTGAGTTTTGCCTTTGGTCCCCTTCCCTTATCACCCCACATCTCTGTCCACTAAGCTTTCCCACTCCTTTTGCTCCAGCATCTGCTCAGGGCTCCCAAACCCATATCTTCAGCCCAGGTTCCTTGTTGCTGCCTGGATGTCCCTCAAGCACATCTAACTATACATCCTGTGAGTCAGCACACAATGCTGCCCCCTTTCCCCCCTGCATGCCCTTTCCTAGAACGTGGCACCATCAGAGGCTAAAGGTCAACCTCCAGGGGCACCTGGATGGCTCAGTGGTTGAGTGTCTGCCTTTGGCTCAGGTCATGATCCTGGGATCCTGGGATTGAGTCCTGCATCGGGCTTCCCACAGGGAGCCTGCTTCTCCCTCTGCCTATGTCTCTGCCTCTCTCTTTGTATCTCTCATGAATAAATAAATAATAAAGGTCAGCCTCTGTTCCTCTTTTCCTCACTTCTTAGCTCTAGCCAGTTACAGTGACCTGCCTTCTTGGCTTCCTAAATATTTATATGCACCCATCTCCTATGCCTCTTATCCCATATAGAGAGCCTAAAAGACACTGATTTGGCTGTTGCCTCTGTATGGGAATGATTTTAACAGGCAAAGGAAAAGCTACAATGGGTGTACCAAGGAAATAGTCTTTTGCTCTTCTAGAGCTGCTGGAGAAAAGTGGATTGATGTCTGGAGGTGCAGGGTTTAGTGGATTTTTTTAAATAACTCTGAGTCAGTGGAGGGGCTCAAGGCAAGGTCTACAGTGGAGGGGCTGTAATGTGGTCTCCTGCTTTGGATGTGATGTGGGGCTGGTGACCACAACTAGCTCACAGAGGCATTCTGTGTGGCTCATACATAGTTCAAAATTGTTTGATGAGTTTCCAACATTAAAATCCTGGAGATTTTGGGCAGCCTGGGTGGCTCAGCAGTTTAGTACTGTCTTCAGCCTAGGGCCTGATCCTGGAGACCTGAGATCGAGTCCCACATTGGGTTCCCTGCATGGAGCCTGCTTCTTCCTCTGCCTGTGTCTCTGCCTCTCTCTGTCTCTCATGAATAAATAAATAAAACATTAAAAAAATAAATACAAGCCTGGAGATTTCAACATAAGAAAATGGATTTCTAGCTTTTCTGGAAAAATCAGATTTAGCGGTTCTGAGCCCAGCACGCACAGGATCAAGACTGGAAGCTGACTTCCAGCTGCTGCACCAGTGGATGGTTCTCCACAGTGTTCACTTACAGATTTGCTCACTCATGCTACTGCCCGGACCCTGGAAGCATCTGAGTTTGCTAAACCTGAACTAGATATTCTCCAGTTTGCATCCAACCTGTGATTTTGCACTATCATATTTCAGCAATGGAGGAAGTTCCCTTAGGATTTCTTCCAAGCC
The DNA here is from genome assembly GCF_905146905.1 of Nyctereutes procyonoides. NCBI lineage: Eukaryota > Metazoa > Chordata > Mammalia > Carnivora > Canidae > Nyctereutes > Nyctereutes procyonoides. Next base: position 66,840,591 of record NW_026575046.1, read on the forward strand.
CTGCCATGTTGCTAATCCTAGAAAATCCCCTTTCCCTCGTCTTTACAGTAACAAGTGTTACTGGACCTGTCTGCTTTTTGCCTCTACCCCCCACTTCCCTTTCCTGTCCACCCTACTTGTCCCCTGTTCCAAAAACTCTTCTGGTTCGGGTCTTCAGTCCTCTGTGGCCTTCTCAGCTCCAATATTGCATCTCTTCAAAGCCCAGCCTCCGGGATCCCTGGGTGGCGCAGCGGTTTGGCGCCTGCCTTTGGCCCAGGGCGCGATCCTGGAGACCCGGGATCGAATCCCGCGTCGGGCTCCCGGTGCATGGAGCCTGCTTCTCCCTCTGCCTGTGTCTCTGCCTTTCTCTCTCTCTCCCTGTGTGACTATCATAAATAAATAAAAATTAAAAAAAAATCTTTAAAAAAAAAACAAAGCCCAGCCTCCTCAGGCACTTTGGTGGAGGATGTATGCCTGTGCCTCGCCATTGTTCTGGAAGTTACATGGCTCTCGGAATGAGACATTGGAAGATAAATGAGTGAGGAAGTCCTTACATGAAGTTCTGAATGTCCACTAACAGGTGCAGGGGAATGAACAACCATTTGGGGAGATGCTGGACTGGTTAGGAGTGCTTTCGGCTGCAGATAAGAGAAACATCTCCTCAAATCCTGAATAAAAGCCATGTGACAAGATGTCCGGAGTCCTGAGGTTACTGGAGTTGGTTCAGGGCCTCTGTCACAGTCAGAGATGGCAGCTGAGGCTACAACGATCATAGTCACATTCAAGGCAGGAAGAAAGTGGTCTCGTTTTATCAGGAAAGTAAACACGTGTCCAAATACCCCCAGCTGAGTTCTGTTTTTATTTCACTTCTGTCATGGTGTCCTTCCAAAACAGATGGGTTGGAGTCCTGAGCACCAGTAGCTCAGAATGTGACCTTATTTGGAGACTGTATCTCTAAAGAGGCGGTCAAAGTAAAAAGAGGTCGTTAGGGTGGGTTCTAACCCCATATGACAGTGTCCGAGTAAAACAGGGAAATTTGGACAGATCCAGACTGGCAGGGAGGGAAGGCGATGTAAAGGAACAGTGGAAGAAGGTGGCCATCTACAGGCAAGGAGAGAGGGCTGGAGCAGAGCCTCCCCTCACAGCCCCCAGAAGGAACCAGTCCTGGGAACTGCAGAACTGTGTGACAATAAATGCCCATTGTTCAAGTGACCCAGTCTGTGGTACCTTGTTATGGCAGCCCTAGGACACAAACGAGCAGACCATGACACATAGCTTCCTCTGGTTTCAAGGGAGGCAAGGAAAGCAGGTACTTCATTGTCATATGGCTGCCCCAAACAAAATTGGATTCTGTTGATGAGAAAAGGGAAGGGAGTGGATATTGGAATGGCCACCAATAGCATCTGCCAATATCCTGCAGAGTCAGGAACCGGAAAAACCGATCTACGAGAAAGGGTGAAGAGAATGGACGCATTAATAATTCCCTGACCCGCTGATAAATAAACAGTTTGTTAACAAGCACTCCCTAAGCATGTAGAGTCTTCAGCCCCATGCCAGGTAGAGGCTCCTTCCGCTGTCAGTCTCTGCCCTTCCCTCAAGAAGCTCATAAGTAGACTGCAGACATAAGATCTGTATTAATGAATCATATTTTCCTGGGCCCCAGGAGTCTGAGCATGAGAAACAAGGTTTATTTCTTTGGCTTAGTCCCCACGTACTGAACTGTAGGAAACTCTACCCCAAATCCTTCCCTCAGGCAGATATGCTAATTATTCCCTAGGATCCATTTCCATCTTCTTCTTTTTCATAATAAAATTCACAAGTTTTAACTGAGCACATGATCACTCAGCCATAGATTATAGTCCCAGCCTCCTCCAAGTTAGGTATGGTCACCTGACCAAGTTGGGGCTGTGGCTTTTGAAGGAGAGGGATGCAGGCAATATTTGGGTCATCCCCTTAAAGGCAAAGTGGCTTGCTCTGGATGTTTCCTTTTCTCCAATTCAGAAATTATATAACTTCAGGAGTGGCCTGGGCCCCAGAGGTGGAAGAAGCATATTGAAGATGACATGGGAACTGGCCAGCTTGGTTTTTAGATGATGTTTTCAGAACAGAGCTGTCAACCTTCCCTAGGTCACCTGTTTCAGGAGAGAGGGAACAAAATTATTTTATTTAAGTTGAAGTATTTTTGGGTCTTTTTTACAGTGGGTTCACTGTGTGCTAGTTGATATACTCCCTGAGAATAGAGTAGAGGTGTCCCATGTGTACTTGCATACATAGTGATCTCCAACGCTGTCAGGGGAGGAATACTCTCCACTGTGACATTTCTTCCAAATGCTTTGTTTCCAAGTCCCATAGCGGGCCTGTCTCTGGCTTCCAGTTTTTCAGGAGGAGCCAGGAGCTAGGGGCAGGCCTAGGGCAAGACAAGAACTAAAGAGGCACTCTTGGGCTATGCGGGTATGGGATTGGCAGCAGACAGTGGCTCCTTAAATTTTGCACCCTGAGAGCCTCTGGTACCACCCCCTAGTCTAGGACTGCCAGTAGCCATAGCTTCACTGTGGCTGCCCTCTTTGTCTATGAGGGTTATTCTCCTATCACATGCTTTCAACCAGGGCTGGGGACTGGTGACACTGCCACCTGAGCTCCAGCCCTGGTCTATCTCTGAAGCTCCTGACTCTACATCCAAGACCTTGTTGGATGGCTCCCAGTAGATGTGCCCTTAACTATCTTCTCAACCCTAAATTCTCCTGTTCTTTAGTCACCCCTAGACCCCTATGTCCTTTGTTCCATGCAGGGCACAGGCAACTCCCCTGCACTGATCCCTCTTCCACACAGTTTTCTCCTTCATCTCCACATCATTCCAAGTGCTGTCCTGTCTATTCTGGAAGTATCTCTTGCATCTGTTCCTTTTCTGTTCTCTCTCTTTTTTTAAAGATTTTATTTATTCATGAGACACACACACACACACACAGAGAGAGAGAGAGAGAGAGAGAGAGGCAGAGACACAGGCAGAGGGAGAAGCAGGCAGAGGGAGAAGCAGGCTCCATGCAGGGAGCCTGACATGGGACTTGATCCGAGGTCTCCAGGATCACGCCCTGGGCTGAAGGCGGCGCTAAACCGCTGAGCCACCCGGGCTGCCCCCTTTTCTGTTCTCTTTACAACTACCTTAAATCCTTGTCTTCCTCATGTCGCCCACCAACAGGGCTTTGCATGGGACCTTCCAGTATTTGGCCACGATACACGTAGGCTGTGGAATTGGGCTACCTGAGGTTGAATTCTAACTCTACCACTTAGAAGCTACGTGACCTTTGACAAACTCTAACTTCTGTGTGCCTTCATTTCCTAATCTTTAAAATGGGGCTGCTGGCAGTTGAGTGTGTGTAAAGATGGACTAGCAGTTGAGTGTGTGTAAAGATGGACTAGATAATATAAAGCATGTGGTAGAAAAAGTGACATTTTAGGCATGATCCATTATTGTTTCTGTTATTGATATATTTCCAACCATCCTGTGCTCTGTTCCTTCCTTCCAGAGTGTTTCTCTCATCAGGTCACTTCCTTGCCCAGTATGTTTACTCCTCCCTGTGTCTACTCCCTCAGTGGCCCTTCCATGTTATATCTGGGGTTGGCCACGTTTTGCCAACAGAATGTTTGTATCACTAGCTGGGGCTGGAAAAGTGCTTTCACTATGGGCTTGCCTTTTAGACTGGGCCAGTCCCCCGGGAGGTAAGAGACCATTTGGAGCAGAGGTCCCAGTCTGTTCCCCACTGAGGCCCCTCTGCCAACAGCCTGCTGACTGCCAGATGCAGGAGTGAGGTTGTTCTAGACCATCCGGCCCCAGCTGGGTGCCAGCTGACTGCAGAGCTCAGCCCAGCCAGTTCAGACCAGAACTGCCCAGCTGACCTACAGAATTGTGAGAAATAACACACATTTGTTGCTGTAAGCTGCTAAATTTCAGGGTGGTTTGTTGCAAAGCAAAAGCTAACTGAAATACCCAAGAAGTCAAGTACTACCTTGTCATCCCAGCAGTAAAGGCTCTCACGATGGCTCAATGTACCTTTGCGTACCATTCCCACGGCTCCTCATCCCCTAGGCCGCAGCCAGAGGTGAGCACTTGGCTGTTCCCAGGAATGCTTTATGCTTTCTGGCTGCTAAACCCGTGCTCAATTTGGGCCTCACTCTGGGAGTGCTCTTTCCTTCCCTACTCCTTTCCCTCTCTCATGTCCTTCTTGGTCTTCTGTGCCTATTTCAATTCAACTGATCCTTGAAGACTTCTTCAAGTGGTTGGTGGGCCAATCAGGAGCAGCCCATCCTTGAAACCTTTCACTTGATATTGCTGAACTCCTAGTTCTCTGTTGTGGTGGGACAGTTTTTCCCAGAGTGGGACCTATATTCTTGGAGGTCCAAGAGCACTGTTTTCAGAGTGTGATTCCCTTTTTAATTTCTTCCAAGTGTTTTAAATTAACCAAGGCACTGCCATGTCTTTACTATCTGGGTAGCACTTGCTAGCTTTTTTTTTAAAAAAAGATCCTTTTTTTAAAAAAAGATCTTATTTATTTGAGAGAGAGAGAGAGAGAGCACGAGCAGGGGAGGGGCAGAGGGAGAGGGAAAAGCAGACTCCCCACTGAGCAGGGAGCCCGGCTGAGGGCTCAATCCCAGGACCCTGGGACCATAACCTGAGTCAAAGGTAGACACCTAATCTACTGAGCCACCCAGGAGCCCCTAGTCTCCTTTTATTACAAAGAGAACAGCTTCAGGGATCCCTGGGTGGCTCAGCGGTTTAGCGCCTGCCTTTGGCCCAGGGCGAGATCCTGGAGTCCCGGAATTGAGTCCCACGTCGGGCTCCCGGCATGGAGCCTGCTTCTCTCTCTTCCTATGTCTCTGCCTCTCTCTCTCTCTCTCTCTCTCTCTCTCTATGTCTATCATAAATTAAAAATAAATAAATAAATCTTTAAAAAAAAACAAAACAGAGAACAGCTTCAGGAGCAGGCCTTTAGCAGGCAACAATAATGTTTCATTTTATTCACTTAATTATATTCAAATGTTATTCCAGTTCTATTGGGATATAATTGACATACAGTATTTATTTTTCAGGTTACTTTCTATCTATACCAAATGATACTACTTCCCATTTGTAGTTAGGATATGAAATTTTATTTTTCTTCTTCTTTTTTTTAAGAAAGGAGGGTGTACAGGGGCAGAGTGAATCCCAAGCAGACTCCACACCCAGCATGGAGCCCTATGTGGGGCTCCATCTCACCACCCTGAGATCATGATCTGAGCCGAAATCAAGAGTTGGACGCTTAACTGACTGAGCTGCCCAGGTGCCCCTAAAGTTTTTTTTAAAGTAAATATTTTTAAATTAAACCATGAATCAATTTAAAGGAAAACAAAGTAAATGATAGTATCATGTGCTGGTAAACTGTCCAAAAAAAAGTCCTGATTTAGAGCGTGGGCTTATTTCTATGGTATCAACCTTCTAACCGTGCTATTTCCAATGGTCAAGGTGGCGCCACTGAATGCAGAGCTGGGAAGAAGTGTGTAGAATGAGCTCTCGGAGTCTGCACAGACAGCTCAAGCTCATCACCAGGTGGGCTCAGGTACAGCAGATGTCAGCAATGACTGAAGCTTGAGAAACACGTATTAAAGTCACTTTTTGTGTGAATCTTCTTTGTCATAGCAGAGTGCTTTTGTGTCTTGAAGGTATTACCTGCTTCCTGTTCCTCTTTGCAAACCTTGCAGTACTGGAGAGATCCCTACGGTGGGTACCTGTGACCAGGCTGAAAATCTGGAAGAGGGACTGAGTGAATTGCTCTTCTGCATAGGATGACAGTGACTTGGAGTGACTTTGAGTTCCTGCCTGTTGCTAACTCAGCTCCAGACAGAGTCACAGCTCCAGGCGGAAGACTCAGGAGGACACAGGTTGATGCATAGGATCCGGCTCATGCTTGTCAATAGGACTTCATATTTTGTTTCTACCCGAATGTACTTTTCCATGAAGGGGTGTACGATAAGGACAAATACGAGGAGACTAGAATAGAAAAGGAGAGATTTGGGCAGCCCTGGTGGTGCAGCGGTTTAGCTCTGCCTTTGGCTCAGGGCGTGATCCTGGAGACCCGGGATCGAGTCCTGCGTCGGGCTCCCTGCATGGAGCCTGCTTCTCCCTCTGCCTGTGTCTCTGCCTCTCTTTCTCCCTCTGAATAAATAAATAAATCTTAAAAAAAAAAAAAAGAAAAGGAGAGATTTAAGGCCTTGTATTAGTTTTCTAGGGCTGCTCTAACCAAGTGCCACAAATGTCTCACAGTCCTGGGAGCTGGAAGTCTGAAATCAAGGTGCTGGCAGGACTGGTTCCTTCTGAGGCTGAGGGAGGATCTGTTCTAGGCCTCAGTCCTTGGCTTGTAGATGACCCTCTTCTCTGTGTGTCTCTTCACACTTCCCTTTACTCATATTTATCTGTGTCTAAATTTCCCCTTTTTACAAGGACACTAGTCATATTGGCCTAGAATCCACCTTAATGATGTCTTTTTAATTTGATTACCTCTGTAAAGACCCTATCTTGAAATAAGATCACAGTGTGGGATCCTAGGGGTTGGGACTCTAACATACCTTTATTGGGGGATCTAAGTCAACACACAGCAGGCCTTGAGACTGATTCCAGTAATTTTTTTTTCATTCATTTGAAATAGACAGACAGACAGAAGGAGCATCAGCAGGGGAAGGGACAGAGGGAGAGAGAGAAGCAGACTCACTGCTGAGCAGGAAGCCCGATGCAGGGCTGACCCCAGGACCCTGGGTTCATGACCTGAGCCAAAGGCAGATACTTAACCATCTGAGCCACCCAGGCGCCTCTGATTCTAGTCATTTTTTATGGGAAGTAGACCCCATTCGGGCTCTTAGTGGAGTTGAACTGCTGGCTTTGACCACAGGATACTGTCCCTTCCACAAGTACCCTGAGAATTTATCCTGCTTGGCAAGGGGCAGACCCTCAGGAAGTAGCCAGATAACAAGTTGCCATGGCACAAAGGTTTTCCTATTCTGCAGGCAGCTGCAAGGCTTTCAGGAAATCAACAGGGGCTGTGTTCAAGCTCTGGCAAATAAGCTTCTCTCTGTTTATAGGTGAAGGTGTATGACTTCCATCTCATGTGACCAGGCCTCCGAAGATGCTCTGTTTAGGAGCAGGAGCCTGTGTGGAGCCCACAGAGCTTCTTCACCGAGAAGCTTCAGTGGGGTTTTCTCTTGCACAGCCCTGTCCTCCTGATCCTCTTGTTTGTTATTCCGAAACTGAAGGTGGCAATGGATATCTTGTGAGTGAGAGAATTTTGCTTGTTGACTATGTTGAATGAGATCAGGAAATATCACGACTGAAAATCTTAGCACCATGTTAAATATTGACTGAGCGTCCACTATGTGCCGGGTGTTTTGGGAATACTTATTGAGCACTGCAGTCGGTTGCAAAACTAGCCTTGATTCTCACTACTCATCCCTGTATTCATGTTCCTTGTGACATGACTTTGCTGCTCCTACCATCAGAAGATGGAGTCTATTTCCCCACCCTTGGACCTGGGTTGGACTTGTGACTTGGTTTAGTCATGACTATGGAAGTGATGTAGTGCCAGTTTTGAGCCCAGACCTTTAGAGACTTTGTGTGATTCCAGTCTTGCTCTTGGAACCGCACAGCTCCATGTGAACCAGCCCGGGCTAGCCTGCTGGTGGAAGAGAGACATGTAACCCTGTTACCTCAGTTGGCAGCTATCCATCTCCCCAGAAGCAGTGGCTTCTGGCTGCCTAGCTACTGATGCCAGGTGTATGAGGGAGTCCAGGTGAGACCAGAGGAACTGCCCAGCTGAGCCCAACCTAAAATACTGACCCATAAAATCATAAGCTGAATAAATATCTATTATTTTAAGACACTTCTGGGGTGCCTGGGTGGCTCAGTTGGTTAAGCGTCTGTTGATTTTGGCTCAGGTCATGATCTCAGGGTCATGAGATCAAGCCCCACATTGGGCTCTGGGCTGGGTATGGAGCCAACTTAAAATATTCTCTCTCCCTCTACTCCTCCCTCGGGCCCTAAAATAAATAAATTAAATAATTAATAAATTAATTATTTAATTTATGCACTTTGGGGTGTTTCATGATGCAGGAAAAGAAGGTGCTTACTATGTGCCAAGCTGTGGTTGATCTGAAAAGAGGCAGAGTCTTGGGAGAAAAGACACGTGCAGAGATGGCATAGTAATGGGCACGGTGCAATAAGTGTTCTGGAGAAGCAAAAGCACTAGCAACAGAAGATGTGGCATCTGAGCTGGGCAGGAGTCCTGTCTATGTGGAGGTGGGGAATCCAGGATGAAATTCCTGGGAGAGAGGACTGGGTATGATAAGGCGTGAATGTGAGATGCCTCAGGGTGGGGCCGTCAGTCAGTGGTCTTTACTACATGTACAGAAGCATTGGACTGGTGATCTCTAGTCTGTGTATGGCCCGGCGGGGAAGAGAAGTCATCCATCTGTGGAAATTGGACAGAGATATAAGGCTATTTCTTTTTCCTTTTTTTTTTTTTTTAAGTAAGCTCTACTTCCAACATGGGGCTGGAACTCACAGCCCAGTGATTAAGAGTCACATGCTGTACTGACCAAGCCAACCAGCACTCAGTAAGGGTGGGTTTAAGTGACACAAAGTGGCAGGGTCCACTTTGTCCAGAGAAGGATCTTGGCTTGGGCAGAACGGGGTTTGATCCGTCTGTTATTTATATCTGGTACCTGGTATATATGTGGCAGGGATAGAGCGATGATGAGGTTAGGGAAAGGCTTCCATTGATAGGCTTCCTGGGAAGGAGTCAAAAAGCATGGATGCTCAGACATCCGCCTGAGTGGTAACCCCTTGAGGGCAGGGTCTGTGTCTAATTGATCTTGGAATACCCCAAGACACGGGACGTTGCATCAACTAGGCATGCAGGTTTAAAGACTTTCTTGGAGGCGGTTTTCATCCCCTTCCCTGTATTCCTACTTACCATCATATTAGTTCCCTAGGGCTGTGATAACAAATTGTCACACACTGTGTCACTTAAAAGAAATATATTTTCTCATAGTTCTGGAGGCTGGAAGTCCAAAACCAAGGTGTTTGCGGAGTTGTTTCCTTTCTTGTCTCTTCCTAGCTTTGGGTCCTTGCCTACACAGTCCTTGGGATTCCTTGTGGCTTATAGGCACATCACTACCATCTCTGCCTCTGTCTTCTGAGTCCCTTCTCCTTGTGTGTCTGTGTCTCTTCTCATCAGAACACCACGTACATCCTACTCCAGCATGAACTTACCTCTTTTTTTTTAAAGATTTTTTAAAATGTATTTATTCACAAGACACACAGAGAGAGAGGCAGAGGAAGAAACAAGCTCCCCTTGGGGAGCCCAATGCGGGACTCGATCCCAGGACCTGGGATCACACCCTGAGCGGAAGGCAGATGCTCTGCCTGAGCAGACCCAGGTGTCCCTGGTATGAGCTTCTCTCTGCAATGACCGTATTTCCAAATAAGGTCACATTCTTAGGTACTGGGGGTTAAGAGTTCGAGATACCTGTTTTAGGGGAGACCATTCAACCCATAACATCCCTCAGGACCCAGGGGAACGTGTGTTCCTTATCCGACTGCCCGAATACCCAGAGACAGAATTAGGACTCCTGCATATTTAAGACACGCTTCTGTTTATTAGAGCATTAGACATGTTCATCATCACGGGCTGAGCCCGGGGCCTGGCCTCTTTTGAGCTCTCCAAAGTGCCTTGGACAGGGTAGATGGTGAGCTCTTCACAAATGAAGCAAGCCCTGCGAAGCGGACGTGCTCTCAGCACTGTGCGAAACATTCCCTGTAGCAGTCCTCGCAATGACCCCTGTAAAGTATTTATGCGTTGTCACTCCTCTTTTATAGTGGAGAATGTTGGGACTTAGGGAGGCGAGAGAACTCTAAACCTGAACGGGCGCCCGAAGGCATCCCATGAAGTTCCCCATCCCCCACCTTCACATTTCCCAAAGTGCCCCTGATCTGGCTAGTTCGGCTCTCTTCCCTTGAGAACCTGGAGCCCCACTCAGTCCTACTGCCCCCGGGATCTGTGCGGCGCGTCCGGGTCTACACGTCCGCCCTCCCGAGCCGCGTCCCTCCCGCAGCCGCACACAAAGCGGATCCACCCTGCGCACGAGAGCGCGCGGTCCGCTTCTCCGCGCGGGCAGCTCCCGGGCGCGGCGGGAGGCCCGGGGCGCTGATTGGCTGCGCGCGGCCCCGGCCCGGTGCCGGCGCGGCGATTGGCCGAGCGGCCCCGCGCGCCCCGCCCCGCCCCGCCCCGCCCCGCCCCGCCCGGGCGCGCTGCTGTTGCACGGGGCGCCGCCGGCGGCGGAGGGAGCGTGAGTGCGCTGCGCAGGGCGCTAGGAGGCTTTGTCGCTGTAAGTGGAGCCGAAAGCGGCTGCATCGGGGTCCACGCTGCGCGCCCCGCAAAGTAGCCGCAGGCTGAGGCCGAGCGCTGGAGGGCCGGGGGCGCGGGGATGGCAGCGCCCCCGGCCCTGCAGCGGCCCCCCCTCCCCAGGTCACCGGGTGGAAAGGGCAGCGGTGCGTCAGCCGCGGCTTCCGCAGCGCCCCGGGCCCGGGGCCGCGCCGGCTCCTGCTCCTGCTCCTGCTCCTGCTCGCGCCCACTGCCGCTGGACCCGGCCGGCCCGCGGGGTGGGCGCGGCGGCGGCGGCGGCGGCAGGGAGTGGGGAGCCCGGGGACGCGGGCCGGGCCTCCGCCTCCGCCCCCGCCCCCGCGGGAGGTGCCGCCGAAGCAGCGCCGTCCGGGCTCGCTCCCGCCCCGGGAGCACGTGCCCCGGCCCTCCGCGCTGCCCGCGTTCGCCCCTCTCCCCGCTTTATTGCCCCCAGTCCCCGCCTGCCGCGCGAGCGGAGGCCCGGCGGCGAGGAGCCATTGGCTGCGGGCTCGGGGGTGGGGTAGACGCGGGAGGCGGGCCCCTTGCGCGCGGCGCGGAGACCCCGGGCCGGCCCGCCCCGCCCCGCCCCGCCCCGCCCCGCCGCGCCTTCCCGGGAGGCGCTGCCCGGCGCCTGGAGCGGAGGCAGCGGGGCGCGCGGCGCTGCGAACCCCAAGGCCCAAAACCCAGGCGCCAGCCCGTCCGCTCGCGCCCCAGCGGCTGCTCTCCCTGGGGTGAAAAAGTGGGTCAGCTCTGCCCAGGTCTCGAGGGCTTTCGGGGCTACTTGGATACCATCCAGCTTCCGCCGCCCCCCTTCCCCACCTGCTCCCCCCACCTGGCCTGGCCTGGCCTGAAGGACCCGCAGGAGCCAGCGGTCGGGGAGCCTGCACACATGGCTCGGGAGGCTCGAGTTGCCGTTCGGAGCGGCTGCCAGGCTCTAAAGTTCCCAAGTGACCACAACAGTAACTAAATATAGGAGCAGCTGGTGCGGACGGGGTGTCGCAGCGGCTCCTCTGCACAGATCTCGAGGCTCCAGATAAGGTGGAGTTCTCACGAGTGAGGACAGGAGCTCCAGCAGGGGGCTGCAGTCAGGGTTTAGGCAGAAATCACCCCAACTCCAGCCTCGTTTCGGATGAAACTAGGTTATAGATCCAGAAGGGCCTATCGCCAGCTCCCACAAAGGAAGGCAGCTTTTCTGGCATTCAGTTGATGATATCCTAATTCAGTGTCTGTACCTGTCACCTAATGCATTTTGTGGGAAGTGCTTAACATTTGCAAAGACCCTGCTCAAAAGTTCTATATCATTTACTTGTCGAAACAACTCAACAAGGTAGGTGGTATTTCCATTTTACAGATGGCGCTGCTCACAAACACCTGGATAACTTTCCAAACTGGCCTTAGGCTGCTGCCCTCCGAAAACTTTCCCTAGCTGCCTGCAGAGAAACAGAGGACAGAGTTAGGGGAGTGCCTACAGCCCCCCCCCCCAGTAACCTGGGGACAGATTGGCTACCTGTCTGCCTCTTTCTCTCATCTCTTTGGGTCCCTCTGCTCAGATATGTCATCTCTCTCCCTTTATACAGAGGGAATACACACTCCTTCCAGTTGGCATCACAGCCCTACTAGCATCTAGCTCATTCTTTGTCTTGTCACTAAGTTTCTCCTGGTGGGGGGAACCTCATTCTGGCTCATGCCCCATCTCTATAACTCTGCTCCCCTGGGTGGCCCTTCTAGAAGGTGCCCAGGAGATGTTTGTTGGATTTAAACATCTCCTGAGGCTATGATGTCCACTCTGAGGAAAGGGGAGTTGGGGATGTATAGAGAGGGATGTGTTGCTGGGCAGCAGCAGTGTGAATATAGCTTTGGATCCTGTGCTGAAGGATCTCTAGGATTTGGAGCACTTGCTTTGAAATTAGCTAAGGCTTCCCTGCAGTCCCTTGGGGGACATTCTCTGACTTTCTTCTGCTATGGACTCTGCCTGTGGGTTTGGCCAGATGCCTCAAGGAGCCCAATACTTGCGTCTGTGGTGTTACCCTGGGGCCCTGTAGTTGGCTTCTGGTTCCAGGAGGGCTTTTTCAGGGACCCAATCCAGACTCCTGTCATCCTGTTTGTTCTTCCCTCAGTCTGGCGCCCCCTTACCCCATCTTGGGCCTTCTACCCCATGCGGCCCTGCCATGCTCCTCTCTCACAGCCCTGACTGTGCCAGAGTGACCAGCCTTTGTTGTCTGACCTCAGAGAGGGACAGCCAGCTGGACTGTAGGAAGGAATTCTCCCTTGGGAGGGAAGGAGTTAGGGTTAGGTGAAGTGAGGTGGTGTCCTGGCCAATTAGTGAGGGTGGTGATTTTAGGCAGAAGGTAGTTCTTGGAGGTCTAGGGCCCATCTGTGAGGTACCCAGAGCATCTTCTGGGATTTAAGTCCTTCTAGTCTGGCTGTCAGATTGTTCCTGTTCCTGCTCTGACGTCCATTCTCTGACCCACACCGTAGTGTCTTTGTTTGCCACCAGGGGTGAGATTTTTAATTTGATTAGTTATCATCAGTGGGCTCTATCCCTAAGATCCTCCTGCCCTGCTCCCCCCACCCCCCAACCTGGTGACAGCTAGTAGAATTGTAAGCATAGTGCCTGGCTGAAAGTCATCAGCCCAGACAGTCCCACTTAGGGTTATTAAAACAGACCCTGGGCAGCTTGGAGATCTATCTGTTTCCCTTGTGCAGGGAGGACAGGATTGCCTCAGTGATTTTTCCTAAAAAGCTGTCCGTCGGAATCACAAGTCAGAGCTTTTTCCTGTGTTTCTGTCCTCTTCATTCTTATATGCCCTATACCTAGTAGCTGCTCAGTACATGTTTGTGGTTATTGATAAGTAATGGAGATAGGGCAAGGAAGGAGCATGGTGTAGTAGGAAGAAGAGTAGGCTGGGAGTTAGGAGACCCAGGGTTTTGTGTCCCATCTAAGCTCATTTATCTCCCCTCTTAGGGTTCAGTTTTCCCATTCACAGGGATAAGCCACCAAGATCCCAGCAACATTGCTGTGCCCTAGACTTTGGGGATGGTCCTAAGGGCAGCATGGTGAAGGTGTTGGGTTTAGTTTGCCATAATCATCACTATTCCCTACTTTCTTACCCTGGCCTACCTTATACAAGTTGTCTACTTAACACCATTAGGCATTTGACTGTATGACTCTTCTCATTTAAACGGTATCTTAGATTTATTATGAGAGTCCACATTGACTTGTATTTAGATTTGAAACCCAAATGATGGCTGTTGATCATCATCACCATTGTGGTATCCTAACTAGGCATTTATATTCAGCTTATGGTGTAAAGTGCTGGGAAAAAACACAGTATAGATCCGCTCCCTGTGCCAAGCTGCCCACAGGCCAATTAGGGAGACACATATATTTATTTTAAAAAGCTCATAAACAACCCAAGTGGCTTGTACTAAGTCTGTAAGTGGTGCTGAAACTCAGAGGGAGGAGAAAACACTGAGAGATGAGGCAATCAGGGAAGACTTTCTGGAGATGGCAAAGGAAATCCTAGTCATTCCTTAAAGATGAGTACATGTTCCACTGAGTTATTTGTTTGAAGTCACATGGGTATGAAACTGGGTTCAGGGGCCAGTGTCCTGTCTGCATGTGTACTGTTTTATCCTCCTTTTTTTTCTTTTTTAAAATATTTTATTTATTTATTCATGAGAAAAAATGAGAGGCAGAGGAAGAAGCAGGCTCCCTGTGGGGAGCCTGATGCAGGACTCGATTCCAGGACCCCAGGATCACGCCCTGAGCCGAAGGCAGATGCTCAACTGCTGAGCCACCCGGGTGCCCCCTGTTTTATCCTCGACTAGAATCTGTTGAGACCTACATGTCCTGGGCCCTGGCCTGGAAAGATATAAATATTTTTGTTCAACCCTCATGTGAATTCAGTGAGATGGATATTACTAGACCTCCACTCAGATGAAGAGACTACAGCTCAGAGTAGTTAAAAAGCTTTCCCAGGCTCCTGAACTAGCAAATGGCAGAGTTGGGCACTAGGCTTGTCTTCAAAAACCCAGTCTGTTTCCACCGCACTGAGTGTCTCAAGTCTTCAGTGTCAGCCTCCGTGGGGAGATCCACCCACATATTCACCGCTAACAGGCTCAGCACATGGGTGGGCTTGACTAGCCGGGCAGCCTTGTCTGCCCCACCTGTGTCGTTGAGCACGTTTGGACTTCTATGTGGTATCTATTAGCAGCACCGAGTACTACCCTCACCCCCTTCTTTCTGTCCTCCCGTTCTTTGGCCTCTGACCCTCAGAATGAGCGCATTAGAACTCCCTGAGCCATTTTTGAAGCTGGGATTGGGATCCAGAGGCAAAAAAGAGTCCTGACCTTGGCCCCAAGTTCATTTTGTCCCTGGGGTGCTGTGACCTTGTGGGCGACTGTCGTAAAGAGGTGATGGCTGGATATGGAGCTGGGCTGTTAACATTGTTGCCAGTGACTCACTTTGACCTTGGCCAGGTCATCTAGTCCCTCTCTGTGCCTCAGTTTCCTTCTCTGTAATAAACAGGGAGTTGGAGACATTTCTAGAGTCCCTCATGTCTTTAACACCAAATAACTTTTATTGTGTTCCTCACCTGTCTTGAAGCCTTTTCTCCCCCAGGGATCCAATTTCCCTTCTCTCCTTTCCTTGCCCTGCCCCCACCCCCTTCTCCCTCTGGGTCTGGCAGATAAACTCTGCACCAGGCTGATCGTCAGGTCTGCGGCCTAAAACTGTAATCAACCTGTAGCCTTCCCTCCATGTTGACAGGTAGGAAGGGAATTCTTAGAGACCCCCCACCCCTATCCCACCCCTTGCCTGTGAGCTCTGACCTGGCAGGCTGGCTGGATTTGCCTCTCTGCCCCCACTTCCCAGCACACAGAAGGTGCCTGGCAGAGGTGGGTGAGATGAACCGGGGCTGGAGGACTTGTCCGTGTGTGTATGGACAGGACAGCCGCCCAGAGGCTGTAGGATGGAGGGACACGTATGATGGAGGGACTCCCCACTGCGGTTGGCTGTTCTCTGCCTCTTCCCCACTGCTCCACCTGTTAAGTGAGTCACAGGCGGCACACACCTGAGTCCTCACACACACCTGGCTGCTGTTTGAAGCGCTTGCCCTGAGTCTGGTGAGGTCACGAGTGGATCACCCAGGAAAGTGGTTAGGCTGGGCTGCCCCAACCCTCTGATGGGCAGATTGGCTGCTCCAAAGGCCAAGCTGAATGTGGCCTGGTCTCCGGGCCTCTTGGGAGAAAGTGAGTGGCTTGGGGCTCTCCCTGCAGGCTTCCTGCAGCCTGGGTCCCTGGGGAGGACAGATTCAGGGGCATTTCTCTGGCTGGCGGGTGGGCGCTTCAATGGCCCTGTGTCTTCCCCAGGCACAGGCCCCCTTGTGAGCAGCAGACCGGCCTGGTGGCTGGCAGCAGGACCCCCTCGCCTGCATGCTGAAGAAGATGGGTGAGGCCGTGGCCAGAGTTGCAAGGAAGGTCAACGAGACCGTGGAGAGCGGCTCTGATACCCTGGGTGAGTGAGGGCAGGGCGCCCCTTAGGCAGCATGTGATATCAGTGTCGATGTGGATTGAAAGAGAAGAGTAGAGTGTCGGTGTGTCCCCTCCACACCAGGAGAAGTGTATTATGGAGTTTTATCGCACTTGTGCTTGGTTTTCGCCTAAGAAAATAGGAGAAACCAAAATAGCCCGCGTAACACCTATTTCTTATTATGGGTCACAATCAGGTTTGAAAAACATTGAGCGAGGGCTTCCATCTGCTGGGAGCCTGTCTGCACTGCCACTGACTCTGAGTGTGTGTGCCCTCGGTCCAGGTGACAAAAGCTGGCACTGCCGAGTAGCCCCAGGTACCAGGCCCTGTGCAGGTGCCTCGTGAGTGTTGCCATATTGAATCTTCAGCGCGGCCTTGTGATGGAGGAGACCCACCAAGCATGACTAACCTTGATCTTCAGATGAGGCGATGGAGGGTCAGAGGCAAAGTGGGCTTTTTCCAGGTCACCCAGCCTGGAGGCCCCTTTTCACTACATTGCTTTCCTTGAATTGCATCCCGTATGTTTTTTGCTTTGACTTGGTCGTAGCATTTTAGCCCATACAGCTATGCCAAGCCTTCAAGCATCTGAGCAAACCATCCTATTTAATTGAATTCAACAGATACTTACCATTCGTATGTGCAAGGATTGCGTGTGTACGTGTGTCTCACCTGCTGGAATGTGTGTACCCCCTTGGAACCATTAGCATGTTGTGGGAACCCAGAGCGAGGGGAGCACCATCTCACCTTGGGGATGATTGCTTAGATAGGGTGGGATTTGAATGGGGCCTTTGGCACACAGAGAGGAATTCCACAGGAGGGTAGGGATGTGTGTGTGTGCCTGTGTGCATTTGTGTCTGTCTCTCCAAGGAGCATTTCCATGGAGGTTATTGCCTGACCAAAGATCCAGAGACTGGGAAGATAGAGTATTTCTGTGAACAGCCATTGGTCAGGGGTGTCTGGGGCTGCTGGGCAGGGGTGGTGGCCCAGAAAGTGGAGGGGCACTCAGCCTTCAAGATGAGCTTGGTCACCACCTCTTTCAGGAAGCCCTCAGCTCTACACCATTCACCCCTCGCTCCTTTATTCCTCTATGTAACATTCACTCGGTGTCCCTAGAGGGCAGGGACTTTTGCCCCCCACCCCCACCCCAAGAGCTGTGTTAGGTACTTTGTAAGCACATAGCATTTGGTTATTTGTGGGCTAAAGCGAGAGAAGCATCTTCCTCTGCCAGCAGACAAACTTGAAGGTTGTCTTTGGTTTTGGAGGGAAGTTTCTGGGGGATGCCTTCAGCTGGTGAGCGAATGGCCATGGACCCTCAGGAAAAGAACTCTGGAATCTTGTGCTGGTTACTGATGTTTTCATGCTTAGTCCAGTGTTCAGAGCTCTCTACCACTCATACGGCCTGGATTCGAATCCCCACTCTGCACCAACTAGGCCACTATCTTAGCAGGTAGCTTAACTTCTAACTGAACCTGGGTTCTCTGTGTCTGTAATGGGGATGGTAACTGTGCCTATCTCATCAAGGTGGTTCAGAGAACGGGGATGTCTGTAAGGCACTGGTCTTCCCAGTTCAGTGAATGGCAGCTGTTACTGTCTCACCTCCAGGGGCTGGGGGTGGCACCGAAGTCCTGCTCTGCCACAAACATACCTCCTCCAGGGTCAGCAAGCCACCTGGCTGGATCTCTTCATGTTGTTTTCAAATGGGGAGCTCAGTGCAAATCAACAAGTCCCTGCAGGATATAACATACCCCTGCCTTAAAATGTTGCAGGGAGGAAGACACATGTGCAGCGCGGCCTCGTCCACATGTCTCATGGGGGCAAGGATGGTGGAGCAACATTTTGACCTCCTGGGGCTGGTGTTGCTAGATAAAGAACTCTAGGAGGCAGTAGCCAGGAGGCTGGGGCCCCAGGAAGCTGCGTAGTTGCCACTGTGACATGGAGAAGGGGATGGGGGAATGGGGGATGGCGCGCAGCAGGTAGGGAACCTGGAAAGCTGCATGGAGTCTAGACTTAAATGTCTGTGGACCGGAGATTACAGTTCTCTCCAGGCCAGGTGGGGAATTTCTGGAACTGAAGCAGGGCTGCCCTGCTCCCGGGGTGCAGTGTGTAAGGGGTCTAAGGTGGGGTGTGCTGTGACCAGTTCCTTTGTTGTGCCCAGGGCTGTGCCCACTGAAGAACCCAAAGGCAGGCCTCTGTCATCCTGCCTGGCCACTGCTGTACTAGGATTGGAACCCTGGCTGTCCGGCGCCAGGGCCCAGGCAGGCCCTTTCCACACCACACACGCTGTCCTGGGGTGGGGGCACGGATGGTTGCCAAGCCTCAGGGTTGTGAGCACTGCAAAGCTTTAGCCAGCTTTGGAGAGGAATTCATCCTTTTAGTCCTGGATGTCTTGATTAGAGCTCGAAACTTTCACAGGGAGGTCTTTAAAGTTAGAGCACATTGATGGGGGCCTACCTACCTCTTCAGTGCCCAGTGAAGAAGCAAAATGCCAGACTATGCCACTATGGGCACCTGTAGTCCTGACCCTTTGGCAAGTGGAGTTTACTGAGCTTATGCAATCTGAGGGGTCTGGGGGTCTGAGCTGTCTGTATTGAGCATCTGGTGTGTGCAAGGTGCTGGGGGGCTCCCTTGGGCTATGTGCAATAGAGTTCTGGATGTGAGACCAGCCTACCACTGGGATACAGAGCAGTGAGTGACACAAGGTTTCCATGCTGAGCCATGTGGGATACACTGCAGGTGGTCGGAGTTCAGAGGTAGGAAATGTTACGGGTATTAAAGGCATTCTGGAGGATGTGGGAATTGAAATGGTCTTGAAAGATGGGCGAAGTAACCCACTATGATTCTCATGTAAAACAGCAAGCAATCTGAAGCAGCCTAAAAAAACCAGGACCAGAAAATCGCTTAAATAGGTTTTGTTAGAGCTGTACAATGCAATTTATGTAGCTATTAAAAGTGGCACAT
Organism: Nyctereutes procyonoides; assembly: GCF_905146905.1. Lineage (NCBI taxonomy): Eukaryota > Metazoa > Chordata > Mammalia > Carnivora > Canidae > Nyctereutes > Nyctereutes procyonoides. The sequence goes on from NW_026575046.1 coordinate 66,859,482, forward strand.
AAAATTTCATTACATGCTTGAATGAAGACTGGCAGCTTGTTCTGTATAACATGAATTGGAAAAAAAGCAAAGATCCCAAACTGTATAGGCAGCACGATGCCAGTTAAACGTGTGTCTATAGGGGAACTAATTGAAACAAAACAAGATACAAATGGATGTTAGAAAATACCATTGTGCACTTTCTGAATGTCCTGTGATAAACATATTACTCTTTTAAGTAGAGAAGTCTAGGGACGCCTGGGTGGCTCAGTGTTTGGGTGCCTGCCTTTGGCTCGGGTCATGATCCCAGAGTCCTGGGATCAAGTCCCGCATCGGGCTCCACGTGGGGAACCTGCTTCTCCCTCTGCCTGTGTCTCTGCCTCTCTCTGTGTGTCTCTCTCATGAATAAATAAAATCTTAAAAAAAATAATAAAATAAGTAGAGAAGTCTAGATTTTGGAGAAAGGACCACCTGCCGCTATAGGTGGTGGAAATAACCCTTGCCAACAGCAGAGGAGAGTTTTGGGGCTACCTCCATCTCAGCCCTGGGGTGTGGGCCAGGCTTCTCTGGCTTCTCCCCATCTGCTGGCTTCCCCTCCCTGCCTACCTGGGTGCAGGCCCAGGGTGCAGCTCTAGGATGGCTGCTCAGAAGACGCAGGTGTCTTGCTGCAGGGCGGAAGATCCAGACTGGGCTGGGAGAGCTCAGTTACAGGCTCTCACCTTACTTAGGTAAGCATCACGCGCACTCCCCCAGGTGCTTGCGGGTGCCCACTGGAGCCAGGCTTGCTCCTCCTGCAACCTGAGCTGTGACTCCCAGCGCTGGTCTTCCCACACCAGGCCTCTTCATCCCCCCTGGCCCCTGGTCTGCCCCTCAGCCTGAGCTGAAGCCACTTTCCCCAGCCCCTCACCCCTCCTCAGCCTTTTTGAATGAGCTTGCACAGAGTTGGGAACTCTGCACCATCCTCAGGCTTTCCTCACCCTCCTCTCCTTGTGTCCCCAAATATGTTCTTTATCTTTGTAAAGATCTCAGACCCATCTGGGCTTCCTGGGTCCTCAGATCCCTGGGGCCCTCTGTCTGACCTTACCGTTCCCCCTGGCCAGTGGATCGGCAGGCCAGGCCGTCCTGCACCCCACTCCTCTCCAGGGGAGAGACTCCCAGGCATTTGCGGATGACTTGTAAAAACTGATCATGATTGCTGAGGAGCAGGACTTGGAAAGGTCTGGGAGAGTGTGGCTGGCTGGGACAGAGTCTGGCAAAGCTGGTGGGAAGGAGCGCCCAGTAAGAGCTACAGAGGAAGGAGCCAGCATTTCCCAGGGCCTGCTGTGTGCTGAGCACAGATGTTTGAGTCCTCTTTTCATTCTTTCTGTGGTCTTTTGTACTTCCTGCCAGAGGATTCCTGTCTGTGTTCATTTGAAGTAAATTCTGAATCAATAATAGCTCTAGGCACGTTGCCTTCCCCCCTTCCCTTGGGTTTCTTTTGCCTCGAATTTCTCTTGGGGCTTCCATCCTGTGCATTCCTCGCTCTGGTGTATTTCCTTTATCATCATCTCTCCAGTACATTCTAGATCCATCTGCCATTTCACTGTTTGCTTCTCCATTTGTGTTCAGTCTGCTCCTGAACCCATCGTTGAGTTTTAAGGCTACATACTTTAGTTAGTTTTCAAAAGTTCTGGGGGATCAGAACTCAGCCGATGAAGTGATTGACGCTTGATCTCAGCTCAGGTCTTGAACTCAGAGTTGTGAATTCAAGCCCCATGTTGGGATCCATGCTAGGTGTGGAGCCTTCTTTAAAAAAAGTTCTGTTTTAGTTCTTTTAAGAAATCTGACTTTATATACTCTGATTTCTCTTTAGATCTGATAAATCTCTTACCTTTTACTAAAAAAAATCCTATTTTAGGGAATAATATCTTGTTCCTTTCCTATGTGTTTAAATCTGCTTGTAATTTCTTTAATCTTTTTTTTTTTAATCTTTTGTACTACCTCTATCACAGGGCGTTCTCAGCAGCCCATGTCTGCTGGTTCCTCTTGACTCTAGCTCACAGTGGGTTGTTCTGGGTGAATTTGATGTCATTTTAGGCCCTATGCCTGGTAGAGCCTTGTCTGTGTGACCCTGGGTCAAGGGGCTATCCTCCAGAGGGGCTGTGGTTGCTTCCAGCAGATACCTGCCTGCAACCAGGTTAGACACCTGTTTTGTTAGAAACACTCTTTCTGGGACGCCTGGGTGGCTCAGCGGTTGAGCGCCTGCTTTTGGCCCAGAGCATGATCCCAGAGTCCTGGGATCGAGTCCCATATCGCGCTCCTTGCAGGGAGCCTGCTTCTCCCTCTGCCTATGTCTGCCTGTGTGTGTGTGTGTGTGTGTGTGTGTGTGTGTGTGTGTGTCATAAATAAATAAATAAAATCTTAAAAAAAAAAACCCACAAAAAACAACTAAGCCCTGGGGGATTCTGGGCCTTAGGGGAAAGGACTCTTCAAACCCTACCCCTGCCGTGAGGGTGGTGGTTTTAGAACCTGTGATTTCAGAACCTGACAGGGAACTTGTTTTCTTTTTTAATTCAGCGCCCAGGCAAAGACCAAGCAGCATTCTAATTATGAAAAAGCACGTCTTATCCCTAGTCCGCTCTTCCTCTGAAGGTAGTCCTTCAGAACTCCAGCTCCACGGGGTCTCAGCTTCAGCATCCCTCGGTCAGGCCCAGCACTGCATTCCTTACCCTTCTAGACCATTCAGCCCGGGCCCCTGGTAACCCGGATTCACAGCAGACATGGTGGGCCGAGCGTCTGTAGCTGCCTGTCGCTGTATCTTGGCGCTCCTCTCTACTTTGGACGCCTGCAGCTCGCTCTCATTAAATGCCAGGCGGTGTTGTCAGCACTTGGCTGGTGTTGCCTGATTGAATCCTTGCAGTGACTGTGTGACAGGGGTGATCTTAATCCCCCCATTTCACAGATGAAAAAACCAAGGCACAGAGCTTTCTTAATCCAGGGTTTCTAAGTGTTTGGTGGCACGAGGGCGTTCAGCTTGTCTCCTCTGCCGTGTTGCTTTTGAAGTAGGAGTCTCCCTGTTTTCTAGAAGCTGGAGCTAAGGCTGAGGATGTGACACAGGTATTGAGAGGTGGAGCCAGTTCCGTCCCAGCACCGGGTGGCCTTTCCCACTGAGGGCCAGGGGAGGAGATGAAAACTTGGAGCCCCTGCTCCCCCTCATGCTTGCCTCTCTGCTCGCACCATGTCAGAACCACAGTCGGCCCTACCCTGTTCCTTGACAAGGAGGAGAATGATCAGAGGCTGATACCTGCCTGGTCAAGATGTCTCAGGTGGTGGTGAGAACAGCCGCCGTGAGCTGCTTCTGATTACAGACAGATTCATGGAGCCCATTCTAGAACTTTAAAGGTGAAATCCCAGCATGGGCATGGTGATCTGCATTTGAACATGAACTTGTATGATTCTTCGCTGTCTTGAATAAACTACTGGCTTATGATTAACAGTCTGGAACTTCCTTCTCCTGGTGGGTTCTGGGGGGCTGGGTAGGGAGGGGTGTTGTCTGGGCAGGTCTCTGTGTGTTTATATGCGACTGTGTGAGAGAGAGAGAGACAGAGAGAGACAGAATGAATGTGAACGTGGGTGTGATCCATCCTCAGGGAACTGAGCAGCTGGGCCAGGAGCTGTGAGATAGTCAGGTGGGCAGACCAGAGCTAGTGAGAGAAGAGATGCATCTCCCCTTTGCAACTTACCCTCTCTCCCAGGCTCATCCCCACTTTGCTGGGGTGACTGCTTGTCTCCTCCAACTCTCACCAGCAGATGGTGCCCTGTCACCACGTGACAGGCAGCTGAGACCAGGTCTTGACCACACTGTTGCTAGGCAGGCATGAATGCCCATGTCCCACGTCCTCACCTCCGGTATTCACATTCCTAGCTGACTCCCATGGCAATCTCACTTTGTAGCCCCTTTCTTGAGCAAGGGTTTTCAGGAAGCTCAGTATTCAAGAAGCACGTGATGTATCTATATATACTCACTAAATCAGAGTACTATCTTCCCTTGGGCCAGACACAGTCCCTTTTCAAGAAATAACTACATTGAGCCCCTCCTTTGTGTACCTCACTTAGAGGAAGTGCCCCAGGAGTGCCCAGTCTGGAGGGGGAGGCAGACACACACAGACACGGACTCTCTCAGGCACATGTCAGGGAGGGGAGCAGCCAGGGGCTGTGGTGGAAGCAGTTTTTCTTGGTCCCAAGCAGGGGCCTGCATGTAGTTCCTGGCCCTGAGCCCAGGAGGCTGGTGCTGGTGGCAATGACGGGTATGCCGTTGCTCGGATGTATCCTGACCTGGGAAGTCCTGAGGGTCAGCCAGGCTCAGGTCAGCTCTGAATGTGCGGAAGAGGGAGTGGGTCCTCATAGGGCAGCCCTCAGCCTGCCCAGGGCCACCTGTTCACCATGAGGGCTGGAAGCCTCTGATATGCTGTCCTTAGCTTCCTGCCTTTCAATTGGGAAGGCAGGCTGCTATAGCTATAAACATTTGATTTAAAAAAAAAAAAAAAGAGGCAGCCTGGGTGGCTCAGCGGTTTGGCACCACCGATCCTGGAGACCCGGGATCAAGTCCTGCGTCAGGCTCCCTGCATAGAGCCCGCTTCTCCCTCTGCCTGTGTCTCTGCTTTTCTCTCTCTCTCTGTGTGTGTCTCTCATGAATAAATAAACAAACAAACAAAGTGATGCCAAGGTGGCTCAGCAGTTGAGAGTCTGCCTTCAGCTCAGGGTGTGATCCCCAGATGGGGATCGCATCGGGCTCCCTGTGAGGAGCCTGCTTCTCCTTCTGCCTATGTCTCTGCCTCTCTCTGTGTGTGTCTCTCATGAATAAATCAATAAAATCTTTTAAAAAGAAAAACAAAAACTTGGTAGGTATTACATGCACCCAAGAGTACAAAGCATGGGACTCAGAGGATAAATAGTAGGAAGCCAGGCTTCCTCCTGCCCTGTCCTCTGTGCCCTGGCCCCTTGTCCCTGGCATAGTGTCCTGTGGAAGCAGAGGGTTAGTTATAAGGCCCTGTTGGGGCTAGACTGGCAAGCTCTGGAATTGCTAGGGGTGAAGATAGCTGGTGTCCTGAAGTTTTTCCAGGACTCTTTCTAGCAGTGGTGGGAGAGGACGCAAAAGCCTAACAGATATGATACGCAAAAGCCTAGATAAAGCCTAGGTCTCTCTACTGGGATTCCCTGAATCCCCTTCTGCAGCTTTGAGAGCTCCATTGACCACGAGTCCCACCTGCCCCTACTGGAGCCCCGATGTGGCCTTTAGACTTCTGGGTGAGAGATGGCGGGAGGTGGGGGTGGGAGTCAGTGCTGGGTGACTTCCAGCACGGCCAACCTGTATCTTGGGTTCCTGGTCACTGCAATGCTGCCCCACGTAGCAGTGTTCAGAAGGCATCTGCCAAGTGGATGGACAGGTACCCTCAGACCACTTAAGGCATTAGCTGTCCCCCCTCGTTCTTCTGTCTGCAGGAAGGAAATTGCTCAGCTGTGAGAACTGGCCCAACCCTGAGTGGTCTCCAGGGAGGTCCTGTGGGAGGCAGAGAGCCCTGCACAGGGAGGAGGCCATTAGCTGGGTGTCAAATACTTGCAGGACGGAAAATGAACCACATGGATGAGTCTGCCTTTACTGTCTTGGGTTCTACATACCCCGGGCATTGTTTGAGTGCCCGTGCTGAGCGGGTGGCACGGAAAAGGGGGCACTGCAGCTGAGCCCCTGAGGATAGAGCAGGTTTGAGGGTGTGGGTGAGGCATGAGGGGGAAGGCTGTTCTAGGAGAGGGTGTCTCTGCGGGCAAAGGCATGGCTGTATGCAGGCAGGCTCCTGTGAGGGGTGACCCAGAGGGGAGGGAAGGCTCTGAGGCCCTCAAGTGTCACCTGCAGTAGTGCCTATAGCAAAGTCCTGTTGTCAGTGCAAAATGAACAAACCTCTTAAAATCTCTCTTTAAAAAAAAAAATTCTTTATTCATGAGAGACACACACACACACACACACACACACAGAGAGAGAGAGAGAGAGAAGTAGGCTCCATGCAGGGAGCCTGACGTGGGACTTGATGCCGGGACTCCAGGATCACGCCCTGGGCTGAAGGCTGAGCCACCTGGGCTGCCCCTCTTAAAATCTCTAAAAGCAAGGAAGAGAGTTTTATTAGAGCCCAGGTTAGGACAGCTGCCCAGGAAGCACGGCCTTTGCAGGGAAGAAAGTGCTCCGGAGAATGAGTGGTTTTTATTATAGGGTTATATACTTTTTACATCTTGCAAAATCTCAAAAGATTGGAGGTTTACATATAGGCGGGAGTCACAAGTTTTGAAGGAACGCAGGGAGGAGGAGTACTGATCGCTATCTCCAGGACGGGATGGTTTTTCTTGAAGCTGCTCACTCACAAAGCAAATGTACAGTGTACGCGTGGCAGGCTGTCAGCCCAGCTTTTGAACAAAGTCAGAACACAGTCATGTTGACTTAGAAATAAAAAATGGATTCCTTTGTATATCAGGCCTTTAGAGTTTTTCTCTCATCACTTTGTACGCAGGTTTTAGGTTCTAAAGACAGGTTCTAAAGACAGAAAATCACCTAGAGTCAGGGGCATCTGAGTGGCTCTGTTGGTTAGGTACCTGCCTTCAGCTCAGGTCATGATCTCAGGGTCCTGGGATCAAGCCCTGCATCAGGCTCTCTGCTCCCTGCTTATTCTCTCTCTCTCTCTCTTTCTCTTTCTGTCTCTTTCTCTCAAATAAATAAATAAAAATCTTAAAAAAAAAAAAACCTTGAGTCAAAATGACCCATGAATTATAATGAGCTCACACTTAATTTACAACCCGCTATGTGCTAAACTGTCCCAACTGTTTTTTTTTTTCAAGATTGATTTATTTATCCATGAGAGACAGAGAGAGGCAGAGACATAGAGGGAGAAGCAGGCTCCATGCAGAGAGCCCAATGTGGGACTCGATCCCAGATCCCAGGATCATGCCCTGAGCCAAAGGCAGACGCCCAACCGCTGAGCCACCCAGGTGTCTCCCAGCTGTTTTATATATGTCTCATTCTATCCTCACTGCAACGCTGTGATCTGTTCATCATTTTGCCTTGTGAGGGAGCTGCTGTTAACTCAACTTTCAGAGGAGGGAACCGGCTCAGAAAGGCTAAGCCGCTTGCTTCTCCAAGGGAGGGGATTCGAATCCATCACTCTAGCTGCAGAGTCCGTGTTCTTACTGCTGGGTTAGCCAACAGCATGGGATAGTCCGCTTTGATGGCTGGCAATCAGGGGAAGTCACTGACTGTGGACAGCAGATCCATGTAGGGAAAGACATCCCATCAGATGCTAGTCACGCTCAGCATCTGAGGCCAGTGAGTTCATTGGGACCTGAGTGCCTCTGCCGTGCTTAATCTAGCAGTTTCTTTCCTTTCTTTTTTTAAAAGATTTTATTTATTTATTCATGAGAGACAGAGAGAGAGAGAGAGGCAGAGACACAGGCAGAGGGAGAAACAGACTCCCTGTGGGGAGTCTGATGTGGGACTCGATACCAGTACCCCAGATCACACCCTGAGCCAAAGGCAGACGCTCAACCACTGAGCCCCCCAGTCGCCCCAATCTGGCAGTTTCTAAGCAGGGAGTGTCATGATCCAGGTGATGTTTAGGAGGATCCCTGCTAGGCAGAGGATGGATATGAGCACAGCGGGAGGGGAAACCAGGGAAGAGGCATCTTCTGTGGACCAGGCCTGTGCTGGTGTGGCTTTGTCCTGAGTAGGGCCCGGGGTCCAGGGGAGACAGGCGAGGAAGGCTGTGTGTGGGGGTGGGCAGCTGATTGCTTGCGGGAGCATGCAGTCTGAAGCCTAGTGATGCCATAACAGAAAGAGGGAAATCTGGGCCGTTTGGGGTAGATAAATGGATTCTGATGAGTTGGGGTCCCTAGGGGACATGTCCCTGAAGAAGTGCATGGCATGGACACTGGAAATATTAGCACAGCCAGAGAGAAGTGGAGAATTTCTATGGAAGTGCTGCTGCCTGGAAGCAGTGCTGTCTCAGCCCCCACCCTCATTGTGGGGGGCACTGCCCACCCCCAGAGCACATCCTTCACCTCTCCAGCACAGACCCCTGACCACCTGGCTGCCCTCGTGTCACAGGTGCTCAAAGCAGCATTGTTTTGTTTTGTTTTGTTTTTTGAAGGTGAAGAGAAATACTGAAATCACTTGGATAATTATGCAACCTCAAAAGATACGTGTTGGCAGAAGCCTGAAAATGTTCTGTCTCGGAGAGAGAACCACAAAGAGCCTGTTGTGGCATCCAGGGCTGGCGTTGCTCAAGTAGGAAAGTGTTAGCCTTGGGAAGGTGATTTAGTGAGACTGGGGAGTTTATGAAAATCAGATATTTCCAGAAACACTTCCGTGCCTCTGGCTGCCGAGACGATGGGCGCCGGGGGCACAGTACACAATGGAGGGGGCCTGGCTGTGGGGCTCCAGCAAACCCCATGCCGAGAAGGTGGTGACTGAGTGAAATGAGTGGTCTCTGCCTTCCGCTGCAGGCTAGGAAATGTGGTTCATCCGGAGAGACAAGTGCAGCAGAAGGTCATTATCTTTGAAGATGAGGCTGGATTCAATAGACTTGTCATTGACGCCGGCCTCGTCTTGGTGGACTGTTTTGCTAAGGCGCCTATTTTTCTCATGCACCAATTTATCCCCAGGATTTCTTAGTCTGTCAAGTTCATTTCAGCAGACCTTTACTCGCTGTGTGCTGTGTCAGGCTCTGGAAGGCTCTGCGGAGGATGGGAAGGTGTGGGAAGGAGGAGAGCGCTGACTACTGAGCCCTGCCCAGGGTCCCTTTACACTGTGTGCGTGCTGGCGCTTGTGTTTCTGCCTGGGTTACCCTTTGTCTAGATCTTTGCATGCCCTGCTCCTTCCTACTCTTGTCTCAGCTAAGTGCCACTTCTTCCAAGAAGCACTCCCTGACCACCCTAGTAAGGGTTGCCCCTGCGTCCGTCTTAGTCATCTGGTCTACCATCACATGGTCTTGAGAGTAGTACCGCCGCTTGACATTCCCTCAGGTATTCATCTGTACTTAACTACTCTTCTCCCTACACTATGGTGTAAGCTCCTTGAGGTCAGGGGCTCTGTCTTGCTCACCATCATCTGCCCGGCCAGTGCTAGCATGGAGCAAGGGCTCAGGAGACTTTGTCAAGTGAATGACTGCATCTGATCTTCTCAACAGCCCTGGATGGGTGGTGTCTTCACATCACTCATAGAAGGGGAAACTGAGGCTCTGTGAGCATCCATGGTTTGCCAGGATTTTCACAGCCAGCAAATCTTGTGTTGGACTTTGCACTTGAGTCTGTCCGGCTCCCAAGCCCCCTGTAACCTGCCACTCGCCTCAGTGGGACTGATCCCCAGGGGAACTCTCTGCCCAGCCAGGGAGGGTGAGACAAAGACACGCATACAGGGTGAGCACCCTGACAGAGGGGGCAGATGCATTAAGGGACCTGGAGGGCAGAAGACATGAGCAAAGCCTTCTTGGAAAGGCAGCCTTCAGGGGATCCTGGGTGGCTCAGTGGTTTGGCGCCTGCCTTTGGCCCAGGGCGCGATCCTGGAGTCCCGGGATCGAGTCCCACATCAGGCTCCCGGCATGGAGCCTGCTTCTCCCTCCTCCTGTGTCTCTGCCTCTCTCTCTCTCTCTGTGTCTATCATAAATAAATACATCTTAAAAAAAAAAAAAAGGAAAGGCAGCCTTCAGAGGCGTCCTAATATGGTGCTGATGAGGGATGTTTTTGAGGCTAAGGGAATAGTGCCAGCAAAAATGCAGAGGTGGGAAAGTAAAGGGAGTTTGCAGGGAGCACTGAGCAGTCTGGCTTGGCCAGGGTGGGGAGGGGCACCCAGACTCCTCACCAGGGTGGGGAGGGGCACCCAGACTCCTCGTTGGAAATGCAGGGCTGCAGAGGATGGGCTCCGCTCATGTGATGTGAGGCATCCTGGAGGTTCTCCAAGGAGCCAAGGGTATTGGGGGGCAGAGGGTGAGAATGGAAGGGTGGGGGCAGGGTGCAGAACCAGGGAAAAGGATTCCTTAGTAAAGGACCAGCCACAGTCATTGTCAAGGTGGATTCCAGGATTATAAAACTGGTTTCAGGTAACAAGCCCACATTAGTTGGGGGAGCACCTGGGTGGCTTAGTCTGTTAAATGCCTGCCTTTGGCTCAGGTCATGATCCTGGGGTCCTGGAATCGAGCCCCACGTCAGGCTCCTTGCTCTGCAGAGAGCCTGCTCCTCCCTCTCCCTCTGCCTGCCGCTCACACTACTTGTGCTTCCTCTCTGTCAAATAAATAAATGAAATCTTGAAAAAAAAAAAGATCCCACTAGTTGGAATCTTCACATCTTGGCCACAGAAGGCTTGATTCTTGCTGCGAACTCAAACCTTTGACAAATATTAGCTCATTGTTTTCCTCATTCCCAAAAGGGCCTATGTGCCCCCATTTACAAAGGAAGAATCCCAAGACAAAGCTTCTCAGTGGTGCAGAGTATAGTTAAGTTCAGAAGTGTTTGGCTGAGTGTCAGGCCTGAGCGGTCTTCAGCAGGATGTACATGTCTCCTGTCAAGTTCACCACTCATGCATCCCAGACACAAGTCTGTAGATCTTTAGCAGCTGGGAGAGGATGATCCAGGACAAGTAGTAAGGCAGGTGTCCTGGAGTTGGTCACCCTTCCTGGGGGGAGTTGGGACTGTCCAGCCAGAGGATTTGTGGGGGCTGAGGGGTGTTCTGGACTGTGGGAATGGCATGGACCAAGTCCAGGTGGTGAGTGAGCTCAACAACTGGCAGATGGACGAGACAGGGTGTGCAGGCTGATGGCCCAGCACTGGTGTTTGACTAAGTCAGATGCTGAGAGCAGATGCTCTCTACAGGCGTTTGCTGCTGTTCCCTGGTCCCTTCATCCAGCTGTGACCTCAGGAAGCCCAATTACTGCTCAGAGAATGAATTCCTTACAGGCCTGGATTCCTCACTGTTTCAAACCCTGATCGATTCTTGGAGGAGAAAAGGTGAAAATTTAGTCAGGGATTAAGCTTGCAGCTCTGTGGTGCCCAGGGCCCTGCCTTTGTTGTAAGCGTGCCCTCCCCGCTGTCAGCTGCAGTCGCTCACCGTCTGCCCTGCTCAGAGGTGGGCTCCAGGTGAGCTGAGTTGTCTGCAATCTCATCACCCCCAGAGATGTCCACATGTGCATACACGTGGGCTCCTGCTCTGTGGCCAGCTCCTCAGCCACGGCAGGCATAGGTGAGACTCAAGGCTTCTCCTGGGCCCAACAAGTCAGGCCAAGGAGATTTATTCTGGAACATGCATTGGCCCCTACTGTGGATGAGGCATTGCGCTGGGCACTACAGATGTTGGGGATGATGAGGGGTGTATAGACACTATTCTTGCCAGCAAGAAACAAGTGTTTGCCTCCCTTTGACCACGCGTAGGTGACGTTCACAAGTTTTTGCCACATCACAGGGTCAGCTGTACTTATTCATTAATGGAATAACATGGTCGACCCTAAAGTCGGGCTACCCTGATTTGAAGCCTGGCTCTGCCGCTTGTTGCCTGGGTGACTATGGACAAGTTACTTGATCTCTCTGATCAAGTTAAGTTCTGATCTGAGTTAGGTTTCCATTTTCTCATGTCTAAAAGGTCCTCACTTTCTGGAGTTGGAAGGATGAAAATTGTGTTATATTTAGAAGGGCGGCCAGCATATACTCAGTGCTATAAAAGTATTGCAATTATTGTTACTTAACATTTTTCTTGAAATGAAATGCACTTAAGTAAAATTTAAAACGACTTTATATCATTACTGTAAATGGAAAGTCAATAACCGGTAGCCATAAAAGTAAATATATAAAAAAAAGTAAATATGAAAACAAAGCACCATTGGGGGGCGCCTGGTGGCTCAGCCAGTTAAGGGTCTGCCTTTGGCTCAGGTTCTGATTCCGGGGTCCTGGGATTGGGCCCCACGTCGGGCTCCCTGCTCAGTGGGGAGTCTGCTTTTCCCTTTCCTCCCTTCTCATGCTCTCTTCTCGTTCTCTCCGTCTCTCTCGCTGATCTCTAATAAAATAAATAAATCTTTAAAAAAAGAAAGAAAACAAAGCACCATCAGGAAATCTTAGATATATATGTTGGGCTTAAATCTCCTCCTCCCTTAGAAAGAGGGTAGAGCAAAGATGAGAGAGGTGATGGCCAGGTCCGGACGGGACCAGGTCCGGACAGGAGTTTGAAATAGGCGTTTTTCACCATGTGGCACGTTGCCACTTGTATAGTGATTACCATCCATGTCCTGCTTCTCAAAGTGTGGTCAACATTAGCATCACCAGGAAGCTCATTAGAAGGGCAGATTCCCAGGTCCCATCCCAGACCTGCTGAATCAGAACCTGCATCCTAACAATATCTTGGGGTGACTCATGGGTACATTATGTTTTGGGAAGTCTGGTCCATGGTCACCAGTGTGTGTGTTCCACACTTGAAGAGAGATGGGCCAAGTTCATTTTTTGTATTTGACACATGAGGAGCCTAAGGTTCAAGAGTGACCTGCCCATGAGTTAAGGGCAACAGCATTTCAGAATCCAGGTCTCCAGACTCACTGTGCAGGGCAGCATCCTCAGAGGAAGTCAGGCTCCACCCCGTCTTTACTTACTGTGTGACCTCGAACAAATTTTTAACCTCTCTGAGCCTTAGTTTTCTTATCTGCAAAAGGAGACTGATAATATAATGCCCTTCCTCAGAGGATGTCCTCAGGATTATCTAGGGAAGATGCTCCATCGATGTGCTTATCTTTGTAGAAGACCTCAGGGCCTGTCTTGCCTTCTCCGGGTCTGGCTCAGCCTGTGGCCTCTTCCTGGACCAGCATTGGTTGTCTCTGAGGTGTTGGTGGCCACACTGTCGTCATCTTTATGGCTGCTACGTCTATTCCCTTTTGTCCCAATGTGTTAGCAATGAGTCATCTATCAAATTAAAATAATTTAATATCTCAAATGGGAACTATGTGTCATTTGGTTGAATTCTGCGTGGGATTTATTTACTTTTGATTTTAATTAAATAGGTTTTTGTTGAATAGCTCGCTTGCTAGGAGGACATCAAGATTGTTTTGGCAAGTCCCAGACCCCACAATACCATGCACACTTGTCTCCTTGCTGTGAGGCTCTTAAAGTGGGTGAGTGCCAGGGGTCGTCTTCCTCCTTCAGCCAGCCACGGAGCTGGAGCTCATCCTTGTAATGAATTCTCACCTAGAAACAATGTCTACATCCCCGAAGCAGCACCTCCTCTTCCCGTGCCACCTCTTGCACGGAGCTCCTCGAGGACAGTTTATTTCATGCTCAGAACAATTAATTGGATCATCTTATTCCCATTTTCTTTTAAATTAAGGACTAATTCATATCTGTAAAATTCTCTATTTTAAAGTGCAGTGTTCTGTGGTTTTTCACCATATCCACAGGGTTGTGTAGCCATTACCACAATCCATTTAAGAACATTTTTGGGCACCTTGGTGGCCCAGGCAATTAAGCATCTGCCTTTGGCTCAGGTCATGATCCCAGGGTTCTGGGATCGAGCCTAGTGTCAGGCTCCCTGCTCAGCAGGGAGTCTGCTTCTCTCTCTCCCTCTGCCTGCACCCCCCCCCCGCCCCCGCTACGCTCATGCTCACTTCTGCACTCTATCTCAAATAAGTAAGTCTTAAAAAAAAAAAAAAAAACACATTTCATCATCCCCAAAAGAAACCCTGTACCGTTTAAGCAGTCATTCCCTATTTTTCCCATCTCCCCCAGCCCCTGGCAGTCTCCTTTCTGTCTCTACAGATTTGCATATTCTAGACATCTTATATCATGGAATTATATACTATGTGGTCTTTGTGACTGGCTTCTTTCAGGTTCATCCATGTTGTATCAGTACTTCTTGTCTTTTCACGACCCCATAGTGTTCCATTGTACGGAGATAGCACATTTTGTTTCTCCCTCCACTGATAGGCATTTGAGCTATTTCTACTTCCTGGCTATTGTGAATAGGCTATGAACATGCACCTGTAGGTTTTTACATGAATTCTTGTTCTCATTTAACAAAGGGGAAACCAACCAAGGCTGGGATCAAGTAACTTGCTTCAGATCACATAGCAGGAAGGCCCTGGCACAAGGAAAGGCTCAGTTTGGATCCTGAGGAAGAATGAGCTCGCAGGCCCCACTGCAGCCACCTCTTCCTTTTTAGGCCTCTGGCTCTCATGTGGTTAGAGCATGTTCTGACCCTTGGGTGTGATGACCACTGGCTGGGGGACCAGAGTTCAGCTTTGTTCTCTGAGGCAGACACCCTGCAGTCGTGTCATTTCCCAGAGAAGCTGGGACTCTTGCAGTAGTCAGTGAGGAAGCACGTCTGGATTCATGTGTGTGTGGGATCTATCACAGGATTTCGGCTCGGTTCTGCGGCTAGCTCCTCTGAGCTTGATCCTGATGGGTTTGTAGCCCATCCCTTTGTCCCCATCAAGATGATCTCCACTGGCCCAGCATTCTTAGCACTTGAGGGAAGACATTTTCATGGGTAGGTAGCTGGATGGTAAGGATGTCACTCTCTTGAAATCGAGGTTATTAGTAAGAAACAATGAGTGCTTGTTATAAAAATATTAGACAATACAGAGATCCATAAAGTAGGAGGTGAAAGAAACAACTCTCCCAGACCCACAGCCACATTCAAGTTAAATGGTCTCCCCACATTCCCAGAAGGCACCCTACCCATTTCCCCCTTCTCCTCAAATGCCTTTCTCCTCTTCCCTAACTACTGGCCGGGCCCCAGTATAAATGCCATCATGGTGGAACTTTCTGGACTTCTGCGGTCCTTGGTGAGTTCCTCCTCCTGTGACCTTTTCTCTCCAGGTGGCATGACACCTGGACCGACTAGGGAACTTTGCTCTAGAGATGGGAATTTGAACACCAGCAAAATCCCTGAAAAGACCTGGAAGCAGTCGTCTGTGGGGAAGGATATTTGTGAAGAGGAAGTAGTGCCAGGCCGCTTTTTTGTCTTCAGTCTTCTAGAGCTAGTTAGCTCAGTAAACACTGTGCACAAGTAACTCTGCTAAAATCCTGGCAAATTGTGCACAGTGGTGCATTGGTGCTAGTTCTTGATGACTGGTGTGTTTTGCTTGCTCTGGGTGTCTGCACCTCCCAGCTTTGGAGACCAGGTGGCATTTCAGAGATGGGCAGCCAAGTCAGAGAGGCCCGGCTATCTATGGGGTTGCCTCTTGTTCCAGGGTGCCATACCTGGAGGTGCTGGGAATTTGATCTCCTGGAAGGGGTGCAGGCACCAGCCTAAGTTTTCATTTTCACGTTCCAGAAAAATCTCTTTTCTCTCCATCAGCCTCCTGAATGGGAGCCCCATGCCTCACAGGACTTCTGTTCCAAAGCCTTCACACAATCCCACAGGATAGGGGAGCTGGGTTTGGGTCACAGCTCTTCTATTTACACTCTGTGCCTAGGTTCCACGGTGGTAAAATGGGGACGAACATAATAATACCTATTTCATGGATTGTCAAATTAGACAAAGTGTGTCAGGTGCATGGATACATATGGTACAGAGGAAGGAACATGTAAGGGTAAGAAGCTATTAATACTTTTTGTTTTTAGGACTGTCTTCTGACCATGGTAAGAAGAGTGAGCATAGCGTAGTGTAGACTGTGTCACAGAAAGATCATGGGCTGTGGAGTTGGGTTACTCTGGGTTCTAATCCCAGCTCTATACTCATGAGCAGGGTAGCCAACTTCAAGAAGCTTCTGATCTCCCCATGATAGTCCACATTCTAGCATGTTCTGAGGCAGACAGCTTAGAAGCATTTGACTGCAACTTGTAACCTCTCCTCTTTAATGGGAGCATTGGCCAAAGAGCCTTTGTCTAGAAAATCATGGATTCACAGAATGTCCAGCCTGGTTGAGACACCCCAAATCCCCATGGTTCCAGCCCTCATTTTACAGAAGAGGAGAGTCCAGGTCCTGAGACCCCATGGCTGTTAGAACAGGGGCCAGGATGAGAACGGGGATCTCCAGAGCCTCGCCCACTGCTGCTTCCACATCGAGGGTCTCCTGTGCCCCTTCCAGAGCCGGAAACACAAACCAGGCCAGTGAGAAGAATGAAAGACAGTGGCTCTGTTTTGAAATAGCCTGGTCTGAGGGGAAAAAGAGGTGGGCAAGGCAAACCTAAGCCCCCTGCACAGGCCCGGACCAGCCAGCCCTTAGTAAATGTGCGTTACTGTCATTACTGCCACCATTATTGTCCTCAAGGCCAAGTAGCCACAGCTGATGGGAGGCCCTGTGCCAGTGACTTTCGAACACGGCTGCACACCAGAGGTAGAGGGCTTGTTAAAACACAGATGGGTGGGACCTGCTCCCAGAGCTTCTGATTCTACAGGTCTGGGTGGGGCCTGACAATGTGCATTTTTAGCAAGTTCTGGGGTGTTACTGATGCCATGGTTCCCACTTTGAGAACCACTGTGTGAGCCTGGCCCATACTACTGAGCATGGTCCTGGGACCTGCCTGGGAGAAATGTAGAATCTCAGGCCCCACCCCAGAAGCCTTGCCTAGCAGGATCCCCAGTCGTCTGTGTGCATGGTGTAGTTTGAGAAGCAATAGTACAGTGCAGAGTTCCCCACTGTGGCTTCAGAGTAGAATCACCCAGAGAGCTTTGGAACCCCCTGATTCCCAAGCTCCAGCTCCCACTAATTAAGTCAGAGTCTCTAGGAGTAAGACTCGACCATCAAGAGTCTGTAAAGCTCCCCAGGTGATTCCAGTGTGGCCAAGTCTGAAAACCACCAGCTAGAGTCCACAGTGGCAGTCAGGAGGCATCTCAGGGACCAGAAGTTCCAACCCTGGCATTTGACTGAGATGCAAACCAGAGCAGTAAGGGCCACAGCCGCCTGCCTGAGGTCCCACGACGGTAAGTGACACATCCCAGGCTCCTGATGCCAGATAATTCTTTCACCAGCTCTTTCGATTCTAAGTCTCTTTAGTCTCTAATAGCTCTGTGGCAGCTGCTATTAATAGACCAGTGTCCCCGGGAATCCATCACACCTTGGGAGATTGGTCTGCTCGTTGGAAAACAGTCTCCTGTTGTATTGCAGAGCAGATGTCTGTGCTGAGTCTGTTGTCCATTTTAGGCAGGCAGTGTGCATAGTGATCAGGGGCATGCACTGAAGGCCAGCTCTGCCACTTAATAACCAAGGCCGGTGGCTTCGTGCCTCGGATCCTTCCTCTAACAACGGGGACGGTGATAATAGTACTCATCCATGGAGCTGTGGGGAGGACTAAGGGTTAATGGGACCATGCCAAGATCAGTGACTTGCACACGGGGAGCCCTTCATAAATGTTAATTATTATTTCATTAACAAGGTGACCTTGGATAAGTCACGTGATCTTGTGCAGTCCAGTCCCTTAACTTCTCTGTGACTCAGATTCCTCCTTTGTTAAGTGAGGCAAGCAGAGAACTGACCTTACGGGGTGGTTGTGAAGAATAGGGGAAATTGTAAGTCTGAGGCCCCAAACACAGTTTCCTGCACACAGCTGGCATCCGTGAATAGTGGCTGCGGCTCTGTGTTGTAGACTGAAAGCCTGAATGACAGTAAGTTCTGGCTGAGGCAGGATCTGAGTTGAGCCAGTCCTGGCTCCCTAGAGGGAGCATCTAAAACCATGGGGCTTCAAGGTTCCTGGGATGTTTTTGTCCAGAGAAAACCTTATAATGTCCCTCATCCTCATTGATGTAAAAGATTGCCATGCCAGGGCAGATATACTATGTGTGATCCAAGAGGGCAGAGTAGCAGTTATCACGTAGTTCATGAAAGAAGTCTCTAACAGTTAAAACCATTCTGTAGAAGGGAGGGTGAGCTCCCCATCACCAGAGGTACTCGAGAACTTTATGCCCTCTGGTGGAGATATTAAGAGAATTTCGGGTCTGAGATTAGAGGCTACATTACTTAGTATTTCCCAAGTTCGCTTATTGCTAAGAATCACTTGGGAATATTTATTAAAAACATTCCAGTGGTCATGGCAGACACTGAAGCAGAATTTCAGGGGTAAGGGATCTAGGATTTGCCTCTTCACATGATTCTTACTGGGAAGTTTGGAAAACATGGACCAAATGACCTCCATTCTCCTTCTAACTCTGAGATTCTGTGGGAAAAAAGGTTATTTGGAAACAAGACATTCTGGGCAGGATCAGGTCACACTCCTGCAGCCTTGGGAGTCCTGCTTCTTGGCCAGGCCACAGAGCCGGTGTGCATGCCAGCGGAGTCCCTAACACTGTCTCCTTTTGGCCTGGAACTGGGTCGGCCAGGGCTGTGCCACCCTCTCTGCCTCCCCCTATAGGCCGCCGCCCCCCCCCCCAGCTCTCAGCAGAGACCCAGCAGGGGGCACAATTCTTGTGTTTCTCCGAAACACACGAGTTTGACCCATCCCTCCTGACTCCCCTCAGTACATTTGGTTTACTTCTTGGATTTTGCTTGTTTTGCCCTGGAGCTGCCCACCAGCTACTTTTCATTAGGCATTTACTAGAATTAACAAGATGACCTTTAATGAAAGACCTGTGCATTGTGCATAAAAGCTGCTTTATTAACATAAGGTACTGTCCTAATTAGAATTTTAGGGAGGAGCAGTTTGACCTTCTTGCAATAATAGTTACTTTGATGAGAATTATTTTGCCTCGTGTTTATTACCAAGCCTTCCTGCAGGCTTCTCTGTTCTCTGCTGCAGCTCAGGTCTCTGCCTCTGTGGGGGAGGACACTGGGGAAGGGCATGCTGGTGTCCCACTGCTGTCCAGATGCTGTCCAGATGTTGTCTTCTGGTGGTAGTACCCCTGAGCCCCACTTGGGGTCTCTGGGCCTGCATGCACCACCCCGTAGCATGAAATGGTCCCATGCCAGACCCTCCCTTATGAGGACTTGCTGAGTGAGGGCGGGGGTCTAGGAAATTGTAGCTCCTGGCAGGAATGAAGGTCTCCGGGGCCTTTGCTTGTGCCATGGGTTTCCCTTCCCTCTCTCCCCCGACTCTAGTATAACCTCTCACCCATCAGCATCTAGCCCGAATCAAGGAGGACTAAGTCTCCGGAATTTCCCGGGACTGAGGAGCGGTCCCCCAGGACTTGCAGTGCCAAAATGGGGAACGTTCTGAGCAAACCAGCACAGGTTGGTCACTCTAGTGGGATCTTTGCATTCAGATTCTTTGCCCTTTATCATCTTGCCAATATGACCTTGGACAGTTTACCTATCAATGCAGGCCTCACTTTGTACCTGTGAGGGTAACTCGTGGTTGCTATGGGAATTTAATGAGTTACTATATAAAAAGTGCCTATTACCATGCCCGGCCCATACCGAATACTCAGTGATGTTAGCTATGTTTGGTTGAGTTGAGGGAGAACTTTGAGGTCGCCTGGCCTCCATGTGGTTTGTGAATCCTCTGGGTGGTGACTGCTAGATCACCCCCCACAATGTGGCCCTCACCTCCTTGGGTGGGAGCTCTTCCTGTATGGCTGGCTGAATGATTCTCTGTACTATCAACTATTGCATAGAGAATGGGATCCTTTTCTTGAAGACATCCCCTGGCTCCTTGAGGAGGACTCACCTGTCTCCAGTCTGGGGCTTCTCTTACCTGGGTGGGATACCCCCTCCACCACTGAGACCTGTCTCCTAGCCATAAATAGTGCTCCTGTAAGCCCCAGGGCCCAGCATCGATCTTAGCTCAGTGTAGGAGGCTTTGCTCTACTGTAGACGGGTGTAGCGGGTATAAATGGTGCCCATCCTCTGAATTAGATCTGAGAAGAATTTCCTGAGAACAAAAGGCCTCTTCCCCAGAATCACATGCTCTGAACTAGATAGAAAGGCCTAGTAAAAATGATTTTTTAGCCATGGCCCTGGTTTCCCTTTGAGATGTTCTGCAGACTCCCCTTTCTCTGGCTTGGCCTAGAAACAGGCATCTAGGTACTTCTTAACTCAAGGGGGGAGGATAGTACCATGGTTAGGACCCATGGCTTCCTGAACAGCTTAACCATCTCAATCTTAACTCCCCTACTTTTAGCTGTATGACCTTGGGCAAGTCACTGCATTGCAGTTTCCTCATGTGTACAGAGGGATAGATCTTACAACCTAGCACATGTGAAATAGGAAGTGGTATTATTTATGGTTATTATTACTCCCCATCCCACAAGGAATGAATGTGAGCTACATTGTTCCTAGGGCACAGGCTGGGAGAAGATGGGACAGGGCTGAGATCTGTTCCCACTTGTCTGGGTACCTGGATCTCCATATTCTTGTTCCAGGGACCATGGAAAACTATTTTGGAGATCATGGACCTGTCCTCTCAGCAGGGATTGGAGTCCCTGTGCAGTGTTAGTGGCTGGTGATGAGGCCTGGTCATTTGCCTCACATCCCAGCAGAGGCCTTTACCATCAGTGGCAGCCAGATTGTGCTGGGCGGGAACTTTGGGCTCTACCCCTCCCACACGCACACCAGGCTTTAAGAGGTTGTTCTGGGGTCAAAAGATAGGTGGAACAGATGGCATTGCTAAGAACAACAACAACAACAACAATCCTAGGGAAGTTGCTAGGCACAGTGGGGAACATTGCGTGGCACACAGTAGGGCTATTATGGAGAATGAAGGAGAGCAGCAGGCATGAATACATTCCAAGCCCTCAGCACCCTTCAGATGTCGGGGCGGGGGCAGTGCACGTGCTTCTGTGACTTCAGCCTGTGTTGCTTGAATGGGAGACTGGGAAAGGGGAGAGTGTACAGTTGGGATGGTGTGTGGGTGGCCCAGGTGGCAGGACAGAGGTTGTGGGCTGGGAGTGTCTGGGCTGATGTACTCCGGGAAGACAGCTGCTTTGAGGACCCTTGGAAAGAACCGGAATGGCTTTATGGCTTTATGTCTCTTCTGCCTCTATTGTGAGCACTTCTCTCCCCACCATGAGGAGTGCGGGTGCATTGCACGATTGATTCTTGGTGCTTGAGTCCTGAAAGGTCCATCTCCTAGCTTTTGCTCCACCCGAGTACACCAGGGTTTCTTTCTTTTATGGGTCTTTTTTGTTTGTTTGTTTCTCTTATTGACGAAGAACTGGCTGCCCTCAGTTTATACTTGAATCTGCCAGGTTTGTTTTTTCCAATAAAAGCTGTTTTGGGGGATGCCTGGGTGGCTCAGGGGTTGGGCACCTGCCTTTGGCTCGGGTCGTGATCCCAGGATACAGGATTGAGTCCCACATCAGGCTCTCTGCGGGGGTCCTGCTGCTACCTCTGCCTGTGTCTCTGCCTCTCTTTGTGTCTCTCATGAATAAATAAATAAATCTTTAGGAAAAAGCTGTTTCTGTGATAAATTAATTTTTCTATTTTATTTTTTTTAAGATTGTATTTATTTATTCATGAGAGACACACACAGAGAGAGAGAGAGAGAGAGAGAGAGGCAGAGGCACAGGCAGAGGGAGAAGCAGCCTCCATGCAGGGAGCCCGACGTGGGACTCGATCCCAGGTCTCCAGGACCACACCCTGGGCCAAAGGTGGCGCTAAACCACTGAGCTACCTGGGGTGCCCTAATTTTTCTATTTTAAAAGTAAAGTATCACCATATATGCCTCAGAAATATTTTTGTTTAAATATGCAGTGGTACTTTGCCTATTTCATATAAAATAAACATCAGAACCATAAGTAGTACTAAATTCTCAAATCTTTTGTAATAACTATTCAATGTGCTTATTTTCCTTTTGATCTTCTTTCCCAGGCATATGCACTTTTTTTTACCTAGTTTTACAGTATTACAGAGTGCATATACTTTTTATTAATTGTGCTTTAAAAAATGCTATAACTTGCATTATTAAACAAGAGAAACAATGGACATAGGTCGATAATACTATTTATGAAGGTCTACCAACATTGGGAGGGGTGGAGAGAAATGCCAGCACTCCAAATAGAAGAACGGCCAGAGATGTGAACAGGATTTGCCACCAGGGAAATAAAAATGGTTGATTACCCATGAATGATAATCCATCTCATTATTGAAAGGCTTGCGGATTAAAAGCAAGGAATGCCATTTCCCCTGATCATATTAGCAAAGATCTTTTTTTTTAATGATCCTGTTACTTACTGGGCAAAATGTATGGTAAGTGACATAAATTCTCTGGAAAGCAGTTTGGCAGTACATTTCAGGAACCATGTTTATTTGTTTACTAGTTTTCCCCCTTGTGAACATCTTTATTTTCTTTTCTCGTCTCTCCACTGGTGGTCTTAATTTTTTTATTTGAATTTTATTGAGACTGCTAAATAAATAAGGATAGCTTTTTAAAAAGATCTTATTTATGTAAGAGAAAGAGCATGAGCAGGGGGGGGCAGAGGGAGAGGGAGAGAGAATCTCAAGCGGACTCCATACTGAACACAGAACCCAGTGGGGGCTTGAACTCATGACTCTGAGATCACAACCTGAGCCAAACCCAAGAGTCAGAGGCTTAACCAACTGAGCCATCCAGGCACCCCAAAGATAATTTTTTTAAAGTTTTTTAGTTAAGTAATCTTTATACCCAACATGGTCTCGAACTCATGACCCTGTGATGATCAAGAAGAGCTGCGTGCTCCACCAACTAAGTTAGTCAGGCTTCCCTAAAGATAACTTATCATCCTATTTATAGACCCTTTTCACAATCTATAGCCCTATTTTTTTAAACATCCAGGTGTTCTATATGGTTTATATGGTAGGTTTGTTGATCTGTTCTTTGTGATTCTTTTATTGCTCCTAGGTTTAGAAAGTCATTTTCACTTAAGAGGTTGTATAAATTTTGAATTCTGTTTACTTCTGATTTTTTTAAAGATTTTATTTATTTGAGAGAGAGAGGGTGAGTGAAAAGAAGAGAGAGCACAAGCAGGGGGAGCAGCAGAGGGTGGGGGAGAAGAAGGCTCCCCACTGAGCAGGGAGCCCAACACAGGGCTCGATCCCATGACTCCGGGATCACAACCCAAGCCGATGGCAGACACTTAACCAACTGAGCCACCCAGGCGCCCCTGCTCCTGATTTTTTTGTTGTTTGATTTCAAAAATATTTCAAGTGTAATTCTCTCTAGCGTTTACTTTCTTTTTTTTCTTTTCTTTTTTTTTTTTTTAAGAGAGGAAAGGGGAGGGGCAGAGGGAAAGGGAGAGAGAGAGAATCTTGAAGCAGGTTCCCCTGCCCTGCCTGGAGCTGAACGTGGGGGCTCTGTCTCAACAACCCTGAGATCATGGCCTGAACCGAAATCAAGAGTTGGACACTTAACTGACTGAGCCACCCCAGTGTCCAAGTTTACTTTGATTCTTAGGTTAATTAAGAGTCTCTCTTATTTTCCCAGAATTAATTGGCTATTCTGATATCAGTTATTAATCCTTCCCTTCCAATTTATTTGTGAAACCTCTTTGGGCATTTATTAAATTATGATATGTTCTTTATCAACTACATTTCCTAGACTGTTTTCTTTCTATAATCTATTTTTCCTGTTGTCCTCTGTTTTAATTATTGTAGTCTTTTTTTTAAGATTTTATTTATTCATTCATGAGAGACACAGAGGGGGCGGGCAGAGACATGGGCAGAGACACAGGCAGAGGAGGAGCAGGCTCCATGCAGGGAGCCCCATGTGGAACTCGATCCTGGGACCCCAGGATCACACCCTGGGCCGAAGGCAGACACTAAACCACTGAGCCACCCAGGGATCCCTAATTATTGTAGTCTTAGAATATTGGTTATCACCCTATCTTCTGCTCTTTTGAGGGAGCCTTGCTTACTTAATCCCCTAGCTGAAATTTAAAACCATTTCAAAAATAGTTTTGGGGGATCCCTGGGTGGCACAGCGGTTTGGCACCTGCCTTTGGCCCAGGGCACGATCCTGGAGACCCGGGTTCGAATCCCACGTCGGGCTCCCGGTGCATGGAGCCTGCTTCTCCCTCTGCCTGTGTCTCTGCCTCTCTCTCTCTGTGTGTGTGACTATTGTAGATTAAAAAAAAAAAAGAATAGTTTTGGATTTTTTTAAAGATTTTATTTATTTATTCATAGAGTCAGAGAGAGAGAGAGGCAGAGACACAGGCAGAGAGAGAAGCAGGCATCATACAGAGAGCCCGATGTGGGACTCGATCCAGGGTCCCCCGGATCACGCCCTGGGCTGCAGGCAGCGCTAAACCGCTGCGCCACCGGGGCTGCCCAGTTTTGGATTTTAAAGTTAAAAAGAACTTTCTGAATGAAAAGTAAGGAATTACATTAAACAATCTATAAACCAATTTCTGAAAAAAATCACTATCATTTTAGTCTTTCGACTTATCATGAATGAACAGGTTCTATATCTTCACTTACAAATCTATTTTTTTTGCATTCCTTAATTTTAAAAATATTTTTGAAATTTAATTTAATTAACATATAGTGTATTATTAGTTTCAGGGGTAGAGTCTAGTGATTCTCCAGTTGCATATAACACCCAGTGCTCATTACATCACCTAGTTACCCCGTCCCCCCACCTCCACACCTCCAGTGACTCTCAATTTGTTTCCTATGATTAAGAATCTCTTAAGGTTTGTCCCCCTCTCTGATTTTGTCTTGTTTTATTTTTCCCTTCCTTCCCCTATGCTCCTCTGTCTTGCTTCTTAAATTCCACACATGAGTGAAATCATATATTTGTCTTTCTCTGACTTATGTCGCTTAGCATAATACTCTCTACTTCCAAAGACAGCGTTGTGACCTTTTCTACTTAATATTGGTCAGACACAATTTCCTTTCTGATTATATGTTTTATATTATTGTTGCTGTTTGAAATAGGATCTTTAAAAATTATATATTATTGCTGACATTGGGAATATTACTGAATTTTGTGTATGCATTTTGATTAGCCACATTGCTGAGACCTTTTTGATTTGCATAGTTTGTCAGATGACTACTTTGGTTTTTCAAGGTTATGCAGGCATTTCATGTGCACTTAATCATCATTCTGTCTGTTTCTAGTGTTTACGTTTTCTGTTTCTTTGGCCAGAACCTCCCAGACCATATTCAGGGATACTGGTGATGGAAGGCACCCTTATTTTGCTCTTTGCTTTAAAGGGAAAACTTCTGATGTTTTCCTTGATGTTGCTTCTACCTTGAATGAGATCTGCCAATTTTACCCAAAGGGACCATTATGATTTACAACCACAACAAAGATTCCTTTCTAGCCCTAGCCCATCTGGCACAAAGCACTAGGAGACTAATTGGAAGCATTTGCTCTTTTCTTTTCTTTCTTTTCTTTTCTTTTCTTTTCTTTTCTTTTCTTTTCTTTTCTTTCTTCTTTCTTTTCTTTTTTCTTTTCTTTTCTTTTCTCTTTTCTTTTCTTCTTTCTTTCTTTCTTTCTTTCTTTCTTTCTTTCTTTCTTTCTTTCTTTCTTTCTTCTTTCAGATCTTATTTATTTATTTGACAGAGCAAGGGAGCACAAGCAGGGAAAACAGCAGAGAGAGAGGGAAAGCAGGCTCCTTGCTGAGCAGGGAGCCCGATGTGGGCCTCCATCCCAGGACTCCAGGATCATGACCTAGCCGAAGGCAGATGCTTAACCAACTGAGCCACCCAGCACCCCATGTTTGTTTTTCTAGAATCCCCAGCCTGCCCCCAAACTTTGAGCCTACAGGGCTAGCTAGTCCATTTCCAGATCCTTGATCTCCCTTTACTAAAAGACTGACTTCTGGAGTCATTCCTCTGTGGCAGGACCTCGTGCTGTCTTCTGCTAGCCCTACTGGCTGGCAGAACCAGTGCCTGACATGGGACGGTGGCAGGGCTAGAGTCACCTAGCATGGCCCTGGACCAGGGGAAGCAGTAAAGATACTTTTTTTCTTAAGATTTATTTACTTATATGAGAAGGGTGGGAGGGAGAGAGAACATGCGTGAGTGGGGAGAGGGGGAGAGGGAGGGAGAGAATCTCAAGCGGACTCCCCACTGAGCACACAGCCTGATGTAGAGCCCAGCCCCACAACCCCGAGACCATGATCCAAGCTGAAATCAAGAGCCAGATGCTTAATGGACAGAGCCACCCAGGCACCCCAAGACACTTCTTAACAGGTTGCCCTGCACAAGACCTGTGGATCCTCAGTCATCTGTACTAGCCCCACCTGTCCCCTTTCTTTTCTCAGACCTGAGCCTGCTGGAGCTCTGCTGACCCTGTGCTCTGGAGGTGTTCCCAGTCCAGTGGGAAAGCAGACACAAAAAGAGGTTAACACAGTGCTGGATGAAGTCTCATTCGTACTGTGTGAGACTCAGAAATCAGAGCGACTAACTACTTAGAGCAGTCAGAGGAGGCTTTTAGAGGAGGTGACATTTGAGCTGGTCTTAGAGCAAGAGTAGGAATTCTATGAGGCAGATGAAGAAGGGCTTCAATTATGATTATTTTGATGAACTTTGCATTATTGTTGCTTTTCAGAATTGGATCTTTAAAAATGATGTATTATTACTGGCATGTAGGAACATTAATTGAATTTTGCATATTTATTTTGGAGCAATCTTTAAAGGCTTAAGGACTTAGGGGAGTCCGGCCTCTTTGGGGAAAAGAAGAGTTTGTAGAGAGATGGGATAGTGTTGTTTGATTGGTTAGTGATCCTGGGGTTCAGGGATTGGAGGGTGACCACCAATAACGGGGATGATCCAGGCAGATTTCCAACAAGGTGGAATGGGAGCTGCTTTGAGGCATAGAGAGAATTTGGGTAGAGTGGGAAGGGAAGGGTAAAGTGGAGTAGACAGAGAGAAACAACATGCCCCCTGTGCACCTGCCAGACACTTTGTTAGCACATTTAGTACTTTTCATATTTAATTTCCATGACAGCTCTGCTCAGGTAGATAATAATACCCCTGTTTTGCAGATAAAGAAACTGAGGCTCAGCGAATTTAAATGTCTTAGAGCAGCTGGAGAGCCTAATTTCTGAGCTTCCAGGCTTTCAGTGCCTCCCTGCTACCATATGTACAGAAAAAAAATTGCTTTATTGGAATAGAATTAACAAGTACCCAGGTGGTTCAGTGGTTGAGCATTTGCCTTTGGCTCAGGTCGTGATCCCAGGGTCCTGGGACCAAGTCCCACATCAGGCTCCCCATGGGGAGCCTGCTTCGTCCTCTGCCTGTGTCTCTGTCTCTCTGTCTCTCTATCATGAATAAATAAATAAAACCTTTAAAAAATAAAAATAAATAAAATAAAAAAGAAATAGAATTCAAATATCATACAGTTCACTTGAAGTGTACAATTCAGTGGTTTTTGTAGATTCCCAGAGTTGTGCAGCTATCATCACAATCAGGTTTTAGAGCCCCACCTGTTAGTTGCCAACCTCCCAGGCCCCCTGGCTCTAGACAACCACTACTCTACTTTCTGTGTCTATACATTTGCCTGGACATTTCATATAAATGATCTCATAAAATATGTGGTCGTTTGTGAGTCACTTCCATCACTGAGCATCTTGTTTTCAAGGTTTATCCACATTGTAGCATGTATTGGTACTTAGCTTCTTTTTATGGCCAAATAACATTCTTTTTTATGAATGATACCACATTTTGCTTCTCCACTCAGTCTGTGGATAGACATCTGGGTCGTTTGCACTTTGGAGCTATTGTCCTGTGTGATGTGTTTCTGCGTGGACATGTGTTGACAGTTTTCTCTGGTGTATACCTAGGGGTGAAATTGCTGGGTCATGTGGTAACAACAGGCTTAACCATTTGGGAAACTGCCAGACTGTGCTCCAGGGGAGCCTCCCGGCTGCCTCTTGCACAGGCTTGCCTTCAAGTGACAGGGCTGGGAAGGAGGTCAGACCACAAAGTCTATGTGAATCGCCTGTTTTCAAAGTCAACTGTTAAAAAGCAGTGTTAAAAAAAATTTTAAATAAATAAATAAATAAATTTTAAAAAGCAGTGTTAAGGCGGCTTCACCGTTGAGCCTTTGGCTGTTGCAGAGGGCGATTACTGCAGGAGCCCCAGGACGCTGCCGTGAGTGCCGGTCAGTCCCGTGCCTGCAGAGCAGCTCCCTCTGCACGTCAGCTCACAGGCCATGCTACTAGTGAGGTGCTGCACTAAACCCAAAGGTTCAGGGTGCGAGAGAGGGGCAAGTGTGACCCATGGTGATGACGGCTCTCGGGAGAGGGAGGGCAGGGTTTCGAGCCTGGCACAGGGGAGATGGGTGAGAGAGAAAGGGGTGGAGAGGAGAGCTGGGTCGGGGGCTGTGTGGTTTGGGGTAAGTCCATAAGTGACTGTGGCTAACTCTGCTCTTTGTTCTTTGGTTGCAGACCTGGCCGAGTGCAAGCTGGTTTCCTTCCCCATTGGCATCTACAAGGTCTTGCGGAATGTCACCGACCAGATCCACCTCATCACGCTGGCCAACAACGAGCTCAAGTCCCTCACCAGCAAGTTTATGACCACATTTTGTCAGCTCCGAGGTAGGCCCCGACCAGCGCAGGCCGGGAGGGCATGGCCAGTCCTGGTCCTTCAGGCCCCAGCCCAGTCCACACAGTGTCCGCTGGGGCCAGCGTCTGGTTTGCGACACTCAGGAAATCATTCCTGAGGGAGACTTCACGGCTGTACCTGTGTGCTCCCTATAGCCGGGAAGTCTCTAAGTGACGCTCTTACCTCTAGCTGGCTGTGAATTAGATCCATCGTGGCAAGGGTGTGGGTCCAGGAGTGATTGTCTTGTTTAGAAGAGAGCAGCAAATCGTGTGGGGTCCTGAGCCCCACAAGTAGTTACCTTTTTTTAAAAAAAGATTTTATTTATTTGTTCATGACAGACAGAGAGAGAGGCAGAGACACAGGCAGAGGGAGAAGCAGGCTCCCCGCAGGGAGCCCGATGTGGAACTGGATCCCAGGGCCCCGGGATCATTCCCTGAACCGAAGGCAGACGCTCAACCGCTGAGCCACCCAGGCATCCCAAATAGTTACTGCTCAGTAGACGTGAGCAAGCCCCTTTCCTACCCTGCCACCCTAACACTGGTTTCCTGTGCTGCTGGCTCGGTTCAGAAGTGATGGATGTTGGTGTATCCTATACTGGGCACACACACAGCAAGTGGACAAGGATGCTTGGCAGGGAGATGGGCAGGAGGCCGGCAGGTGGGCATTGTGGATTCTCTTGAAACGGCCCCTCCAGATGGGCAAGCAGGACGTGGTGGCTGCTGTGGTGCCCACTCTCGGCTCCATAGAGCAGCCCCTCTATCCTCCCACGAGAATCCACTGCCGCTCAGTGAGCCATAGGGTGGGAGAATTGGGGAGGGCACAGGGGGCATGGGGGAGGTGATTCCTGTCTTCTGGAATTCTCTTTGATAGAGGCATGGAACGGGTCTCAGGGCCTGCTTGGAGAAACCAGTAAATGAAATGCTGGTGGAGCAGGAGAGACATGAGCCAGCAGACCTCACTCGGCCGGTCTGAGGCCTCCTAGAGGAGGCAAGGGCCTCAGGCAGAGCCCAGAGGGGCAAGGGAGGCATGAATTGACAAACGCAGCCCAGGGACAAGAAACAGCTTGTATAGTGCTCAGGCGCAAGCTACAGGCAGGGCCTGCAAAAGCCACCGACTAGCTGCAAGCACAGGGGCCAAGGAGGACGGATTGATCTGTGTAGTTGTTTCTGAGATGCGCTCAGGACTCACTGCGTCTGTGCCTAAACCTCTGGGAGGTGGAGGATCCTGGGCAACACTTGGCTCCTGGAAGCCCTGTGGGCACTTTTGACCAGGTTAACTTTACCCATTCTTCCTTTTCTGGTGGCTGCTGCTCTGCACAGATGAGATGGTGCCTCATGGCCAGCAGGCCCTGTGGACCACAGCTCTCAGCCCTGGCATAAATTAGAGTCATGTGAGGAACTTTTCTACAAACATAGTTACCTTGGCTCTACCCCACGACCGTTGAGTCAGAATGTCTAAGTATGGGCCTGGGCCTTGCGCATGTCTTGGAAAGCCTGTTGTATTCATCCTGAAGTGCCGAGGTCGAGGCCATGGCCCAGGGGTTATACATGCAAATACCTAAGAGATTAGCATGTCAGTGATGAGCGTCTGGGCATGAGAGTGGTGGGGACTGTGGCAAACTAGAACATGCCACGCTCAGCTTCTGCCAGAGGAGCCCTGAGAGTGTTCTGCTTTATTCGATAGAAACTAGAGGGGGGGTGGGGGTTATGTGGATCTTACCAATTTTTATATAACATGGAACCTAATAAAACACACTTGCACAGTAGATTTAGCCCATGGGCCATCAATCTCCCATAATATATTAGAGCTGTCTCTGTCATGTCCTTTCATGGATGGACAAGGAATGTTGGGGAGAGGAGGCTCGTCAGGCATCTCAGAGCAGCACGCCCACATCGTCCACCGTGCAGGCCAGAGCTGCCTTTCCAGGCCACTCACGTCAGCTCAAGGGCCCTCTAGAAATATTTGCTTCCCAGAGGAGGGCAGAAAGATGGAAAATGGATAGTGGGGGGCGGGGTTAGCTCAGACTCCTAGGAAGGGCAGTCAGGTAATGAGCTGCCTTTGGGTAAGCAGAGCGTTCATTTGTGTTCCCTTCATTTAGCTTTCCCTTGAGCACCTGCTGTAATCCAGACCCGTGTTTAGAGACTGGGGAACAGAGACCAGTAGACCAGGTCTCTCCCTAAAGGAGCCCAGGGTTGCAGAACAGAGTTGTTAACAACCCCAAGTCCCATGATGCCGGTGTGGACAACATGCTGAGACTGCTGGGAAGAAAGCTTCATGCTCCCTGCAAGTGGCCTGGGCAGCGGGTGGGCACGGAAGCAAAGACTTTCAAAGGACTTGACATTTGGCAGTGCCTTGGGGGATGAATAAAGAGGCCTTCTCCAAGGGACACAGTGACACATGCCAGAGAAATGTGCCCGGAGCCCCCAGGCATGTGTGCCTTAGCTATGGAAACGTCTTTATCATAATACCCTTCCGGTCAGAAGTCCATTGAAGGATGCAGTTTGAACTCCCTCTGTGCAGCTGGCATCTCTTGACT
Source organism: Nyctereutes procyonoides (assembly GCF_905146905.1). Lineage (NCBI taxonomy): Eukaryota > Metazoa > Chordata > Mammalia > Carnivora > Canidae > Nyctereutes > Nyctereutes procyonoides. The sequence goes on from NW_026575046.1 coordinate 66,890,382, forward strand.
CCCCCGCACCGGCCTGGATTACAAAAGGAAAGCTGTGCTGTGCGTGGTAATTGGACTTTGCAGATGTGGTGATGGCGGCAGCAGATCCAAGAGCTGGTGACTAGGGGCGGGGAGGCACTAGTGCTGATTGCTGCACCTGGCTCCCAAAGAGATGGCTCTGGGCCCCAGCCTTTATTTATGGTTTCTCTTTCAAATAGAAAAACTCTCTCCTTTTATGTGTGAAGGAGAAGCTTAAATAGACTTTGCTGGCTTGCCAGCTTCCTCTTCTTGCTTCTTGCCGAGGAGGTGGACTGCCTTGATGCTGGGGAGAAAGCCATCTGCCTACTTCCCACCTGCCTCATTGTGTCTTGTGGGTGCCCTGGGGACTATCTTCTACTGGGTTTATGGCCCCCGCAGAGTTGGGTCATCTTTAAATTATTCCATCCCCTTATACCCTTCACCTATTTTATAGACAAAAAAACAAAACCTGAGAAAGCCTGTGGCACAAATGGGATCTGTCCATAGGGCAGGTGTGTCCCATGGTGTGGATTTCATTGTCTGACTCTGGCTCTCCTGTCCTCTCCTATGTCCCTATCTCCACACTTCCTCCTGATACCAGTCATTGAACCCTTTTTATTGATTGTGTCTTGGGCCTGCCAGGCCCCAGGTGTGTGAGACACACCTGTGGAAGTCAACAAAGACCACGCAGATGAGAAGCAGAGGCTGTTTATTCAGAACTGGCTCTAGCGGAGGAGCCAGCAGCTGTCACAGGCATTTGGCAGAGACTCAAAGGCAGGCAGAGGTGGGGGATAAAAGGGAAGCCTGTGCCCCAGATCGGAGGCCTTTGGTGGAGGGGGAGCTTGATGCGAGCCAGCTACCAGCAGGTATCCTATGGGATTGGTTAGGGTGCATTTTGGCTTTTTCCAGGTGACCCACAGTTGGAAGTTGGAAGAAAAATTAGAGAAACTGTCAGTTGACAATCAAGGCCTGGCTACCTGGGGCTGATTGTTACGGGAGCATCATTTGGCCTCCTGCACTTGTCAGTGGAGATGGCTGGCCATCTGAGTCCCTGCAAGCGTGTGCTAGAGCAGACTGGCTTCCTGGCCGGTCCCCACCGCTGATGGGTTGGTTCCCCGGGCAAGGTGCTGCAGGTTGTGGGCCGGAGTTCTGTTTTTATATTTGGCCTGGCCATTGTCTGCATGTCTATTCAGTCACTCACAGCCTCCCTTTCAACTCAATTCAGCAGCTCCGCAGGAGCACCTGTTGTGGCCCTGCTGTGGGCACGGACAGATGAGTAATAACCTGAGGGTCCGAATTTGTGGGGCACTTAGCCCTCAAAGCTTCACTCAGAGGGCCTGACATGTGTCATCTCCGTTAACCCTCCTAGTCCTGGCTCTTTAGGGTAGGTAGAACAACAAGGACCTAGACACAGTCCCTGAGGAGTCTCCAGTCTCTCAGGGGAGGCAGGTGTCCAAGCAGACACCCACCTTAACGCACGGGAGGGGCGACATAGCAGTTGTTCACTCAAAGTCTGGTGGGCGTGTGGAAGTCGAGTCTTCCCTGGGTGGGTGCGTGTACCAGTTCACTAGGGCTGCCAAACACAGTACCACAACCCAGGGGTACCAGGGAGCTCAACAACAGGTATTCGTCGCCCACAGTCCGAGAGCCTGGGAGCTTGGTTTCTCCTCAGGCCTCTCTCTCCAGCTTGGGGGGGCCACTTTCTCGCAGTGTCCTCGTGTGGCCATCCCGTACACGTGTGTTCCCACAGTCTCTGTACGTCTTCACTTCCTCTTCTTGGGAGGACCCTGGTCAGATTGAATTAGGGCCACCCTGACAGCCTCACTTGAACTTGAGCACCTCTTTAAAGACCTCACCTCCAAACGCAGCCACCCCTGTGAGGTTCTGGGGGCTAGGGCTTCAATATAGGAATTTGGGGCATTGGACATCATGCAGCCCAAAAACTGGGGAGTCAGGAACCTCCAGGGAAAACGGCCTAGAAGGGTCAGAAAGGGGGAACTCCATGGCATCTTTCAGGAAGATGGGAGGTGTGCTTGGGAAATAGACAAAAATAAAAACATTACAAGACTGTAATGGTGTGACGTCAGTGACTGGCCCGAGCAAGTGAGTGGTCCTCAGAGAGTCCGCCAGGAGGGAGCCTGGGCAAGTGACCCCAAAGCAGTGGTAGACAAGGCAGAGGTCTGTGTGTCTCCTTCTGCTTCCTGCTTTGCCCCGGACCCACTGGCTTACCTTTTTTTTTTTTTTTTAGCTGGTAGATGAAGAGAGAGAGAAGAGGGCATCCGGAGGTGTGCTGGGAAAGCAGGGCAGAATTGAAGCCTTGCAGTGGTCAATTGCGTGCTAGCGTCTTGGTTTTAGTCTAGGATCAGGCATGTCTACTCTGTTGGGTGCACATCTTCTGCTCCCTCTGCACAGCCCACCCCTGGAACAGTGGGGGCCAGGAGGGTCTGTCTCTCCTGAGTCATTCACAGCTGCTGACGGTCAAGAGCTCCTACCTGATACCATGTTAGTGATCAGATTGTGGCCTTTTGCATCAGTTTTTGCCATTGGTCTTCAAGGATGCCTGTCCTCCAGGGAGCCGAGCTCAGTGGGCCAAATGCCAAGCTCTTAGTGACCTCTGTGTGCACGCTTATGGGCAGTAGGTCAGCCCTCCCTAGCAGAGAATTAAAGGAATCCCAAGTGTTATGGGTTTTAGCATCCTTAGGATGGAATTGCAGAGGTAGAAGCACCAAGGCCAGCATTTTAAGGCTGTTGGTCTATCCTAGGAGGTTGTCAAGCCCTGATGTCACCCTGAGCCTGGGACCCAGCACGGTGAGGAGCAGCCCGCCTTGTGGTCAGGCTGTACCAGGACCTACAAGATGGGAGGCTGGGCTGTTTGTTGTGCAAGGTACAGACACCAGTTCTGGGGCGTGCTGCCTTGTGTTTCCCTTGATCCTTCTCTAGCCCTCTGGCTGTGGCTGGATGCGGCCAATGGGGATTAGAGAAGAGCGAGAAGAGATGCAGTGAATATACCCCCTTGGCCACCTCCCCATGAGGTCCACCTCGAGGGCTATGCCCCTCGTCCCGAGGTCACCTCCCTCTAGGCAGCCTCCACACGACTCTTTCATCCCAGGGTTCCTGTGGGTGGTGACAGCTCCCTGCTCTGAACCTAGGGCTCCTACACGATCTCTTGAGGTACCCCCACAGATCCCTATACTTTTGTAAACAGCTCATTGCAAATAAACCCTCCATGGTTATCCTAATTTGAGTGTGCCATCTGTTTCTTGTTGGCACCCTGACCGCTCTTTGCCACCTGTTAGCTCTGTAAGAATGGGCAGGTTGTTGAGCTGCTCTGTGCCTCAGTTTCCCCCTTGGTGTTGTGGGATAATAAAGGTGAAGGGTCTATCTCCTAGAGCTCCTTGGAAGATTGACTGAGTTCATCCCTGTACAGCCTGGCTCTGAGATTTAGAAGTGTCCGTCCCCACTCTGCCCTTCTTACCCTCTTCCCATACATTCCTCTAGTCATTACAAGACTCTAAGACTTCATTCGAGGTTCCCGTTATATGTTTTGAGTGGGCAATGGATGCACACAGTACAATATTCCAAGGGTCAGAGAGGGACATAGGGAAAAATAAGTCTCCCTCTGATCCCTGTCCCCAGATAGCCATTTCTTCCACCCAGAGGCAGCTACTTCCCAGTCCTAGAGGTAATCCGTGCCAACGTGAACCCAAATGTACCTATAGGCCCTATATCACAATGGGCCAGTGCTGACAGAGCACTTTGCCAATATAAAATCATTTAAATCTGTGCAACCCTGTGAAGTCAGTAGTGTTCTCGTCACGTTTCAGATGAGGAACCTGAAGCAGAGAGGGGATCTGGAACTTTCCCAGGGCCCCACAGCGAGAAAGAAGGGTTCAGGACAGCAGGTCCACAGCCAGGCCCCTTTGTAGAGTGTGTGCCCTGCTCTGTAACTTTCTCTCCCACTGAGCAATATATTTTAGCAAGTGGCACATGTCAGTACAATGAGAGTCACCTTGTTCTTTTCATGAGGCAGACGGTTAGCGCTTTGCTTTAATTACTTCTAGACCCAGTTAGAGTTTTCTCGACCTTTCTTTGTGTCCATGTAGATGTGGCTTTTGGAAACTTCACTCTTGTCTCTTTGCCCCTCTGTCTGCTGTGGACAGCAGCCGTCTTTGTGCTCAGCATGGGCCAAGGGAAGGAGACCTATTTGCCTCACCCCAATGACTGGCTGCCCTGTGGGGGGCCCCTTGCAGGCAGCAACATGATTGCTCATTGACGCAGGGTCACGGCCGAGATGCTGGTGGATCCTCAGTGGGCAGGTATTTTTGGAGCTGGCACATTCCCTCGCTGCCTGGCTACATAATTACTGCAGACTGGCCTCATCTGTGCTTTCATGGAATCAGCAGGCTTCCTCTGTCCGCTGAGGTCAAGCCAAGGCCTCTGAGTCAGACCTGGCAGTTGCCCAAGATGAGGATGATGCGGAAATAATAAGAAGAACTTGGGGAAGGAGAGGTCCATTAAACAGACACCGGAAACCACACTTCAGTAGGGTTAATAAATAAGGGAATGTCATGATGGGCTGTTCTCAGGCTGTGGACAGCTGTGGGAGCCGGATGGAACAAGGTCTCCTCCCAGAGCCCCTGTCCATCCTGGGAGCCTAGGTTGTTCAACTGAACTGTGGCATAAGAGAGCAGAAAGAAACACATGGGGCCAGCCCCCACTGATGCAGCCCCCTGGCACCAGAAGACCACAGCCCTCTGTGTCCCAAGAGAGAGGCTGGGGAGGCCTGGGCATTGTTGTGACACCACATGTATAAGAGTGTGCCGTGGCCCCAGGGTTGAGAAGTAGGGCTAGCCGTGGCTGCTGCTGTGGGTTTTTGGAAGCTTAGCACACCGGCCCATCAAGTGGCTTGGCTCTTGCCATACTTCTGTTCTTCCTCTGAAGTGGAGACAATAGAGATAAGCTCAGGCACCCAGGGTGGGGCCACAGAAAGTGTTGGAGCTAGACGGGACTAGGACTTGGACAGGTATGGTAGATTTGATCCCAAGAAACCTGTGCTCTTTGCCCTCCCCTCATGAGGGGGGCCTGAAGGCTGCTGTTCCGTGGTTTGGTTCCCACTCAAAACTTACCAAGTCTAAAAAAAAATTTTTTTTTAAAAAACAACTTACCAAGTCTATTGTAAACAAGTTGCACTCATTAACTTCACATAAATTCTCTAGGCCCAGATGATTTCACTGGAGAATTCTATCAAACATTTAAACAAAAATTAGCATCTATTTTATATAGATTTTTCCAAAAAAGTGAAGAGAAGAGCTTGCTTTCCAACCTGTGATATGCCAGTAGTGCTTTGATTTCAAATTTAGATAAAGATGATACGAGAAGAAAACTATAGACCAATGTCTCTCATAAACTAAGTAAGACAAAAATTGTCAGTGATCAAATACAGCAAAGGATAAAAAATTCTATGCCATGACCAAGTGGGATTTACTAATTTTTCCAGATGTGCAAGTTTGGCTCAACATTTGCAAAGTGCTTGAAAAGTCGATGTTTTCTATCATCTCAAAGGTTAAAGAAGAAGAATCATACAATCCTATTATCTGTTGACTAGGAATACAAGAGAAGTGCTGTAAATTGGTAAAGAATATCTATAAAAATCATATAGCTGGGCAGCCCTGGTGGCTCAGCAGTTTAGCGCCACCTTCGGCCCAGTGTGATCCTGGAATCCTGGAATCAAGTCTGACATCAGGCTTCCTGCATGGAGCCTGCTTCTCCCTCTGCCTGTCTCTCTGCCTGCCTCTCTCTCTCTCTCTCTCTCTCTCTCTCTCTCTCTCTCTCATAAATAAATTAAAAATCTTAAAAAAAATTCCTATAGCTAACATCAGACTTAATGATGAAATCTTTTCCCTGTAAATTTGAGAACAAGGTCATGATATCTGCCCTCATCCTGAAAGTCTTAACTATTGCAGCAGGACAAGAAAAAGAAAGGAAGGCATATAGATTGGAAATGAAGAAAAATAAAACTGCCCCTATTTGGAGCATCTGGGTGGCTTAGTCGGTTAAGCATCTGCCTTCAGCTCGAGTCATGGTCTCAGGGTCCTAGAATTGAGTCCCAGGTGAGGCTCCCTACTCAGCGGGGAGTCTGCTTCTCCCTCTTCCTCTGCCCCTCCCCCTGCTCGCGCTCTCTTTCTCTCTCTCTCTCTCTCTCTCTCAAATAAATAAATAAAATCTTTTTTTTTTTTAACTGCCCCTACTTGCACACGAAATGATTGTCTGCATAGAAGATTCCAAGGAATCTATAAAAAAAACAAAAACCAAACCCTCCTAGAACCCATCGAGTTCAGCAAGTTCCCAGGGATACAAAATCAACAAAACATGCACACTCATTCTCGAAATGCTTCCCCTGGCTTCCTCTTTCACGTAGAGTAAATCCACTCTCTTCCAGAAGTCTCTGAGGCCCTGCCTGACCTGGTTCCGGCCTCACCTCTACTATGTTCTTCTTTCACTCCCCTGTCCTGGCACATTGACCCTTCCATGTTCCTTGGATGTGTTACATCTTTCCTACTACTGGGCCTTGTACTCATGATTTCCTGATAGCTTCCCCCCGGGCTCTTCCCTTCTCATCCTTCGCTCTGATCTTAAGTGCCTTCCTAGCAATCTGAAATAATCTCACTTATTTATTTGTCTCTCTCCCTCCACCCCCGCTCTCATGTGTAAGCTTGTTAGGGGGAGGCACTAGTATTCCCCGAAGTCACACAGCAGTTGCCCCATGGCAGGCGCCCAGTGAGCGTGGGTTGAGCGAGGGAGTGCAAGCTGTTCTCGAGTCACTGTGTCTCAGTGACTTTGCCGTAAGTCATGTGTCCAGGCTACATTCACCTTCTCTTATTTTCCCTTTCAATTCCTGCTGTAATGTTAGCTTTCAGTTTTGTTTCCAGAAAAGCCTCCAGAATCCAAGAATTAAGTCTCATGGCTCTTGTACCTCCCTAACAGAAAGAATTCCATCGATTGAGTGCTTTTACTTTTCAAAGAGTATCCTTTTCATGTCCAAGTGGAGGGCTGAGCATCCAGGGGGCGCTTGAGAAATGATCTTCATCATGCAGCACGTCTGCCAATCACAGCACTCTGTCAGGGCATCCTCACAGCCCTGCTGTACTTGGGCAGGGAAGACCTCCTCAGGGGGCTGATCACAGGGTGGGGGGCCCACGACACAAAAGGAGATGGACCAGAAGCAGGTCAGAAGCAGGGATTTGCTGAGTATCTGCTCTGAGAACAGGTACTTCAGGGTTAGGGAAGCCACACTGGAGAAAACTGGGTACCCCAAGTGGCCCACTTCTCTCGGGGAATCTGGCTGGGGTTCAAACCCAGGTTTGGGAGTTGGGGGAGGAGAGTCAAATATCTGGAGGAGAGGTTGAAATGTGACCTGAGATGAGTTACTTTATGTTTCTGCAAACTGGGGCTAATGGGTTAGGAGAAAATTAAAATGCTAACTGCAGGTGCACCCCAAGAACAAGCACCTGGAGCCTAGCAATGCCCAAGAGCTGCTGGCTGGCCTTAACTGCTTTTTTGTTAACCAGCCCCAGACCCCGTGTCCAGCAGAAGAGCCCTTTCCTGGAATCCTCCCCCACTCAAGTCTAGCACCTCCACACTTAGCCGACATAGTGGAGTCTGAGTCACCTGAGTGGGCCGACACTGCCTCGCCAGTGCACCCCCGTTGAAGCTCAGTGGTGGAAAGCCTCCCCTTCTCTCCAGCCTTCATGCAGCCCCTGTGATGACCCTAATACAGTGAAGAACTGGACAGCTGAGGGAGCAAGCCCGGCAAGCCCAGCCAGCCCAGCCACTACTCCCTCAGCACCTTTTGCTTTTCAGAAAAGCTTCTGAGCTGTGGGAGAGGCCACTTTCCAGGCAGATCCATCCCCTCCTCCTAGTAGCTGAGCCTTCCCTCAGAGCCTGCCTCCCTAAAAGAAGGCCAGACTTCAGAGAGCAGCCTTCCCCGGGGCACAGGAAGCTGGGGCCAGGGGTGATTTCGTATTTACAAGTTTCTTAATCTTTAGAGCAGTGGTCTCCAGAGGAAGCACCAAGCAATAACGTGAAAACTGCCTCAGCCCTGTGGAGTAAAAAAGGCAGGTCTCAAAAGAGTCTATAGTCTGTAGTTGCATTTGTTTTTTTTTAAGATTGATTGATTTCAGAGGCAGGGGTGGGACCGGGGAGGGCAGAGGGAGATGGGAAGCAGACTCCCTGCTCTCATGGGGCTCCATCTCCTGGGAGATCATGACTGGAGTCAAAACCAAGAGTCCCAGGTACCCCTGCATTTTTGTTTTTTTAAAACAATACCTGTGGGGCACCTGGCTGGCTCAGTTGGTTAAGCGTCTGCCATCTACTTAGATCATGATCCCGGGGTCCTGGAATCGAGCCTTGCATCAGGCTCCCTGCTCAGCAGAAAGCCTGCTTCTCCCTCTCCCTCTGCTGCTCCCCCTCTGCTTGTGCATGCTCACTCTCTCTCTCTCTCTCTCTCTCTCTCAAATAAATAAATGAAATATTTTTTTAAAATAGAACAATACCTGTCTATCCATCTGTCTGCCCATCTATCCATCCATCCGTGAGTATGTACATGGAGAAATACCGAAGAAGAATAGCAAACAACTCTGGTGCTGTCTAGGGGTAGAAGTACATGAGATTTTCATTTTTCTCTGTTCCACATTTTTGGGATGTCTATATTTTTACAATGAGCATGCACTGCTTTCATAAGCAGAAAATGCATTTGGGGTTAAACCATATCAGTCAGGATAAGCCAGTTGGGATCACATTTGGTGTTTGTGATAGTTATCAGCACTGCCCAATGCTAGGCTACCTGCCACCTTCAGGAACGATCAAGGACTGGACCATGACTTGTCTTGAGCATATAGCTTCCACAGTAGCACAGACAGTGTCTATGTACAGGTGCTCCCTGCGTTCCTTCCGATTTATAGATAAGGGAAGGTCCCCCTTTCCTTTCCTCAGGTAAGGTGGGTGGGGTGGGGACACATCCAGATACCAAGATGGGGCCAGGACTGGGGGAGCAGAGTCCGAGGAAGGCTGAAGACACTTCTGTGGGAAGCTCAGTTGGCACATCCTCAGGACAGAAGAGCAGTGTGAGCCACTCTGCTGGGAAGCCGTGTCAGGATCAACCAGGGGCTGCTCCAGAGCTGGGGAGCTGGAAAGCTTTTCATCTGACTGATGTTGTTTTAATATATGCTCAGTGTGTCCTGCCAGGTCCCTTTCCTGCTGTTCAGTAGCTTTTTTCTATATCTCTGTCTTTCTCCAGCTATGACTCAAGGGCTCTGCATATCTCCTTCCCTCACATGCTCTTAGAATGAACACCATCCAGAGGCTTTTGCAGGATCACAGCCACTCCTCTTCGGGCTGGGGGAGGAACAGGAGGACAGGAGCCCCCCTCTTCTCGTAATGCTCAATATACGTTCCTTGAGCCGAGCCTGGAACTACCCAACAGTGCTTATGGCTCAGTGAATGCTAAGACCTGCCCCTAATCCAACCCCTGCTTTCTCCAGTTCCTGGTCACCCAGGGCAACAGGCTACCACGCTTCTACAATGTAGGTTTACTTGACTGTGAAATGATTTATGTCACTTTTCTTTCCTATACCTTAGGAAAGGACAGAGTTAAATATTTGAGCACCTACTATATGCCAGGCACAGTAGACATATCATCTCCTTCAATTTTCCTAGCACATCAGAGGTGAGTTTTATCAGCTCTTTTTTTAATTCATTATTTTTAAAAAGATATTTATTTATTTATTTATTTATTTATTTATTTATTTATTTGAGAGACAATAAGAGAGCAAGCACATGAGCAGAAGGGAGAGATAGAGGGAGATGCCAAAGCAGACTCCCCACTGAGCAGGGAGCCTGATGTGGGGGTCTATCCCAGGACCTGGGGATCATGACCTTAGCCAAAAGCAGTCACTTAACTGAGCCACCCAGGTGCCCCTCATCTCTCTCTCTCTCTCTCTCTCTCTCTCTCTCACTCTCTCTCTCTCAAGAGATGAAAGAAAGGACTCAGGTTCAGTGATTTGCCCAACAAAACATAGCTAGCAAAGTGGGGCAGCTAAAATCTGATACTGGATCTGTCTAGCTCCAAAACACCATGGGCTGTCTCCAAAAGGGTGGGCAAAGGATTCATAAGCAGAATCTATTGCAGAGGGTGGTTGCTCTGAGATTGGAGAGTCTCAAAACCTGACAGACCCGGGAAAAGCTTACTCTTACAAGATTTACAAAATGCCAAGTCCCTACATGTCGAGGCCCCAGGTATCAGAAGGCCAAGACTGCTCTGTCACCCAGTATAGTTAATTAAAAAGTAAAAGTCCAGCAGAGCATTCCTGCCTCCAGAAAGGTTTGCTCAAGAACCACTCAACAGCAGGCTCTTCTTCCTAAGCTCTTTTAACCCTCGTGACTTTCCATTTTGACTCCATTTGGTTGGACCCCATTCTGGGAAAGGGCAACACTCATTTCTATCAAATCAGAGACTAATTGCTCACATTCATGCACCCCACGCATAATGCAGGGTTAGCCCGTGCCAGGCTGGGAGCAGTGGGAAGAATTTGGGGCATTTGTGGTCACATTAGCCTATGGCAATCCACTGGTTCCTTATTTGTCAAGGCTTTCCCCAGCGCCCTCTCTGTGTCAGGCCTTGTGCTGGGCACCCGGGTGGGATACAAGGATGAACCTCACTGATCCAAACCCTTAAGGGTTCTGGTCTGGCCTTGTCCTAGTTTGGTAACTTGGCTTCAGTCTTTTTCCTTGGAGCTCAGCTGGGACCTGTTCTAACACGTTTCATGGACCTTCCCCAGAGCATCACTGTCCTTGTCACTGGGTCTTCCGAACACTGCCCACCTGCTGCCTGGAGTTCTCATGCCTCCATGGCCAGCTCTGCCTGGTTCCCCATTTGCTGTTCCTTGGCCCCTCCCCTCTCTTTCTGACCCAGTGGTACCTTGTTACCCACAGTATAAAAGCAGTGCCCCGTTGGTCTGGACTATATCTGTGAGACTTTGGAGCCAGGCCACACATGCACCCACTCCCCATCCTCAGTGTGATCACCCCCACCCTGGATGTAAGCAGCAGGTGCCAACAGCCTGCAAGGCAAGCCTGTTTGAGGTACAGGAAAGAAGGCCCCTCTGGTCATTCTGGGTATCTCTGTTCAAGGATGTCATGGCCCCTACACCAGCCTCAGGAATGACATCTAATCTGCTACCCTGAGCAGGGGTAATGATGCTGAGGGCTTCCCAGACTGGCCATGACCCTCGGGTTTTGTGTTCAGGGCACTGGGCAGAGCCTTCTTGCAGCTCACTTTCCCAGACTAGATGGCCTGACTCCACCATCCCTGAGCTGACTGATGGCAGGTTGTTCCTGCCCTGAGAAGCAGAAACGGCAGGCAGGTGAGACTCCTGCTAGTCAGGGATGCTCCCTCAGAGCCCCCTATGCTCGGAGCAGGCCTCTGAGACACCCCCCTCCCAGGGAGCACCCTCCTGTCAGCTTTCGTGATCCCATTGGCCCTGACTATTCAGGCTGCATATAGAGGCAAGCTCCTCAGAGACTCTCAGAAGTGGTCTGTCGCACTGGATGCTTTTGCAGTTCTGAGCCACTTTGGGACTGTCATTAGACTCAGGCCTAAAATGGTTTCATAAAAGGTTCTTTTAAAAAAATTATATATATATATAGTGATTTAAAACATGTCAAAAATTGAGGATAACAAAACCAAGAAGGGGAGATTCTCTTCCCCACACCCTGCACCAGTTACCCCAGTCGCCACCACCCCCCACTGTGGGTTCTGGCCCTGGGGTGTCAGGGGATAGGGTCAGCAGGTGGCAGCAAGATCAGCAAGCTCACGTGCTATGCCGCTGTGATGCTGGGGCCTTGCTTCTCGGCTCTCCACTGCTCATTGCTGCAGACACTTGCTCCCCAAAGGCCTCAGGATTCTGCGAGGCTATCCAAAGCAGTAGAGGACGGTCTTGTGTTCACTGTAGCTTCAGGCAAAGAACATTTTCTTCTAAGCCCAAGTTAAAGTGGTTAAAAATACAAACCTAGCAGCTAACTCCTTCCTATCTGGATTCCTGCATTTACCGGGTGCCTGACCTGGTTTGCTGTATCTGTCTGCCTGTCCTTCTGTCTACCTCACGTACTTACACAGTACTTACTGTGTGGCTAGTGCTGTTCAAAGCCTTTTTCATGTATTAATGCACTGAAATCCACAGCCATCCTATAGAAGAGTCTAGTACTGTCTTCATCTTAACAGATGAAGAAACTGAGGCAAAGATGAACAATTTGCCCAAGGTCACATAGTCAGGAAGTGGCAGGTCTAACTCTGAATCTGCAAATACCAGGCCCCAGAACCTGGCTTTGTCACACCCGTACCAAATGGTCTCTCACCCCAAGCCATGGCAGGTGGGGGGGGTTTGCTGAGGGGCCTCCCCGTCTATGCGGAGCGTTACCCCAATCTCATCTGTGTAACCCAGCAGGTGAGATCTGCTGGGGGGAATGTGGCAGGTCTCAGGAGGGGAGGATCCAGCACCCAAGTGTGAGGAGGCCTTCCCAGAGTTGACATTCTTGACTTTGGGAATGAAAACAAACCTGAGGACAGTTGGGGATGTTGGCTACCTCCCTGTCTATAACACCATCTGGCACCTGCCACAAAGCTCAGCAGATGGAGTTGTACCCTCAGAACTGCCCTGTTAATCACCAGCAGCTGCCCCGTGGAGGCCAGACTGGCTCCCTAAGTGGCCCATTGCAAGCCCCACTGGCAGATGGCCTGTGAACTGGGGATTTGGGGGCGTGGCAGCAGCCAGACCACACAGAACACAGCAGGCACATTGTTAGAAAATGAGAGGAGGCACCTGAATGGCTTAGTCAGTTAAGCGTCTGCCTTCAGCTCAGGTCATGATCTTGGGGTCCTGTGATTGAGCCCCATGTCAGGCTCCCTGCTCAGCAAGGAGTCTGCTTTTCCCTCTCCTACTTGTGCACTCCATCTCAATTTCTCTTTCTCTCCCTCAAATAAATAAATAATATAAATAAATATAAATAAATAAATAGGAAAGAAAGAAAGAAAACGAGGGCTCAGGGAAATGTACCAAATAGGAACCGAACAGCCAGGAATATTGGGCCAATTTTCATCTGAGAACAAATGTCCATTCTAGGCAAGTGGCTTCTGAGAGCCTCCAGGAGGAGCCTCCTGCCTGGAATGTGCCCTCTACACCCCCATCTGCTGTGTAAATGCACCTGGGGCCCAGATTCCTCATCTGGCAACAGCGTCCAGTGAAAATTGAATATTATTCTTATGGAAAGTAATAACTTTTTCCATTTTTATGTAACAAAAAAGAACAACCTAATTTAAGGAAAAACAGTGTATATGTGGAACAGAAGTTTGGCAAAACTGTGAGGGTGATACTCAGATTCATTCGTTTATTTATTCACAGTCTCATCCAATACTGAATCAATCCTTTGCGTGTACCGTGCTGTGGGCACCTTTCCATGGCAGAGCGAAGCTCCCACTGTCATGGGGGAGACAGCTGGTTTCCAAACGGGCCTGCGTGTTAGGTTAGACAGGGTGACGTTTGAGCAAGGACACTCACTGGAAATATACTGATCAAGAGCATGCTAGAAAGAGAGAACTCCAAATGCAAAGACTCTGAGGCAGCAGCACGCTCAGAGTGTCTGGCAAAGGCATACCTGGGAAGCACCGGACTGAACGCTGGCCAGCATCCCTTCCAATATGGTGGCCTTGTAAGTGTGATCTGGATGGGGACAGTTCCTGGTTTAAAGCATGGCTATCGGGGATCCCTGGGAGGCGCAGCGGTTTGGCGCCTGCCTTTGGCCCAGGGCGCGATCCTGGAGACCCGGGATCGAATCCCATGTCAGGCTCCCGGTGCATGGAGCCTGCTTCTCCCTCTGCCTGTGTCTCTGCTCCTCTCTCTCTCTCTCTCTCTCTCTGTGTGTGACTATCATAAATAAATAAAAAAATTTAAAAAAAAATAATAAAGCATGGCTATCTAAGAACCTGGCTGCTGGGGAGGTGGGGGGCCTGGGTTTGGCGGGGGAACAAGCGGTGGTTCTGCTGATGGAGCTTTGGGTTCAGGATGTCCCTGAAGGTGGGAGAATGAGAGGCAGACAAGCCAGCCCCCCACACACACACATTATCTGTTTGCCTCCTAGGTGGGGGGGTGGGAAGAGTCACTATTCATCCAGTGTTTGCTGGAGGGGTGGCTGTTGGGAACAAGTCAGTCAGATGCAGTTCCTGTCCCACCAGAGCCCCGGCATGGTGGAACAGGGGCCCAGGTGTGGTTGGCACCCAAGCATGTGGGTAGAGAGAGTACATAGGGGCAGGTCTACCTTCCCTGCTGAACCCTGTCTCACCTGAGAACAGCTCACCTCCTGCAGCTCAGGGCTGTATCCTGGAGGGCCCAAGGGAGGAGCAGGGCCAGCCAGTGCAGAATGAAAATGCAGGATCTTCATTCAAAAACCAGGAGAACAGGGGATCCCTTGGTGGCTCAGCAGTTTAGTGCCTGCCTTCGGCCCAGGATGTGATCCTGGGGTCCCAGGATTGAGTCCCACATTGGGCTCCCTGCACAGAGCCTGCTTCTTTCTCCCTCTGCCTCTGTCTCTCATGAATAAATAAATAAAATCTTTAAAAAAAAACAGGAGAACAGTGCCATTAAAGGGATATAAGTGTTTCCCTTTTTCCCTCGAGGTCGCTCTCAGGGTGTCATGGTACTTTACATTTGCTATTTAAGGTCTTTCCAAGTAAGGAGAAATTAACACTTTATTTTAAATTATTAGTGTTTAAAAAAATTATTAGTGTGAATTTAACTTTCATCTTTATACCATACCAGGCCAGCTTGAGATGCAAGTATCAGAGCATTTAACTCATTTGTATTAAGAAATTACACAATTCGTGTTTTGCGGCCTGCTTCTCGAGGGTGCCTTGAGTGGGCCGGGACAAATTCAAGCCAGGCTCGTGAAGGTTGGACAGAGGGAAGGGCGGAAGTGCAGCTTCTCAGAAGTCCTAGGGTTTCTCTGTCCGCATGATGCAGGGCACACACGCATGAACCTTCAGGCCTGACAGCTCTGTACTCTGCTCTGGCCAGGGAGGGATAGGATCTGGGGAGGTGCAGCAGGCAGCTCAAGGATTTTTTTTTTTTTTAAGATTTGTTTATTTTAGAGAGAGTATGTGTGAGCAGGGGTGGAAGCAGAGAGAGAGAGAGAGAGAAAGAAGGAGAGAACCTCAAGCAGACTCCCTACTGAGCACAGAGCCAGACACAGCAGGGCTTGATCCCATAACTCCAAGATCACAACCTGAGCTGAAATCAAAAGTTGGATGCTGGGCAACCCAGGTGCCTCAGCAGTTTAGCGCCACCTTCAGCCCGGGGCCTGATCCTGGAGACCGGGGATTGAGTCCCACGTCGGGCTCTCTGCATGGAGCCTGCTTCTCCCCCTGCCTGTGTCTCTGCCTCTCTGTCTCTCTGTCTCTGTCCCTCATGAATAAATAAATAAAATATGAAAAAAAAAAAAGTTGGATGCTTAACTAACTGAACCACCCAGGCATCCCTCAAGGATCTTTAAGCCTCTATCTCAGAACATGCCCTAACCTGGGTTGGAGTGGATGAGATTGCCTAGATTCAGCCTCCAGGCACCACCCATTAGACAGACTTTGGTGATGCCAGCCCAAGGGCAGGGAGTGCGGGGAGACTGCTGGCACCATGCTCCACCTGAGATGCCATGGGCATGTGTGGCCAACAGATGCTCATGCCTGGGCCCCCGCTGGGGATGGAGAGCTGCCACAGCTCCAGAGAAGGAGGCCAGCCTGTCTTGGAGTGTCAGGGGCAGGAGAGCAGGCTGCTGAGAACGTGTCCTGGGGAGGCAGTGGGAGGCAGGACCAGGCGGGACCTGACACTCCATGACTCCAGCTCTATTTATAAAACACAGATTCCGGGATAGAATTAAGACTTTTAAAATGGGAGCATAGAACATTCAGTCTCCAGTGTGGGGACCCTTCTGAGCCTCGGACCCCATGTGACTGCACCGGTTGCAGGCCCATGAGGCAGGCCCCGGTCATCGTTCAAGTCCCTTCGCACTTCTGGGCATCAGTTTCCTTCAGGTCAGACAGGGTGACTGGGTGCCGCTGTGTCATGTAGTGAAGGACGTCTGCAAGGTCGCATGTGGATGGGGGCCAGGAAAGCAGCAGGAATCAAGGCCTCTGCTGGCCCAGCCTCTTTATCTCGGGCTTTCCCGTTCTGCTGCTGCCAGCTGGCTTCCTCTGCTGCCTTACGTTCTTCCCCAGTGTTTTTGAGCACCGACTGTGTGCAAGACACGAGCTAATAAGCACATTGCATAGCCCTGATGTTCACAGCCCCGTGCTGTGGTGGTAACAGCAGCGTGCATGAATGCTTACTGTGTGCCAGGCACCGCGCCACGTGCTTTACCCTCGCCGACACAGTGACCGCTCCAGCCACAAGCACTACGAGGCAGGTAGTAGTATTATTAGTCTCTGTTTGCAGATGGGGAAATTGAGATGAACACAGTTAAATAACTGAGGGAACAACTTTGAGGCAGCATGGCTGGGGTTTGAAGCAGGCAGTGGGGGCCCCAGATCCCCCGCTATTCAACCCTGCTTTACGCTACCTCCCCCTTGACTCTTGGTTTCTGCCCCCCATTCCTCTCACTGCCCAGGGCCCCCACCCCCACCCTCCTGCCATCCCCCCAGAGCTCCCTGGCTTCTCTTTGCAGAACACAGCATTTCAGCTTAGCTTCCACCATGCCCAGCAGAGGGACTACTGGGCCCAGCTCACCTTCTCCCCTGAGCTCTGTCGCTGGTCTAGTCGGCTTTCAGAGCAGCCACCTGCCATAGGGCGCGACCCCACGCTCATCCGGCCAGCTGGGGTTCAGCAGGGGAGCGGGGACATGTGACCCAGAAGGAGCAGGGAGGGTGCTAGAAAGCAGGACCCTCAGCTGAGCAGCAGGTGTGGGGAGTCCAGGGACTGCCCGCCCTGACCTGTCCTATTGAGGCCCAGAGTCAAAGCCCTGTCTAAGGGAGGAGCCAGGCTCTCCGACCCTTTGTCTAGGCCACGCTTCTGCAGGAGAGCCCAAAGCAGGGAGCCCTGCTGACATAGTGGGGCAGGCCCCCCTCCTGCATATACATGGAGCGCGTCCCTAGGTGGGGAACTGCCTATGACTGGGGTGACCTTGCTGCCTTCCTGGCCCAGGCGCTACTGTCCCTGTGATCTGTCAGTTGCCTCCTCTCAGCCCTTTTTCTCTTCCCCCCCATATGGCAGAGCTCCACCTGGAAGGGAACTTCCTGCACCGCCTCCCCAACGAGGTCAGCACCCTGCGGCACCTCCAGGCCATCGACCTCTCCCGGAACCAGTTCCGTGACTTCCCTGAGCAGCTCACCACCCTGCCAGCACTGGAGACCATCAACCTGGAAGAGAACAACATCGTGGGTGAGTGGCCCCAGCCCTCTGGCCCCCGTGCCTCCTGCCATCTGCCATTCCTCCCTCTGGTCTCCCGGGGCCCACACATGGGGCTCTGCAGTCAGACTTTCACAGACATGCTGGCAAGGTCAGAGACCCTGGAGCTCAGGCCACTGGGCCTGGAAGGGGAGCCATTATGAGGCCCTGCCACCTGTTGCAGGCTGGGCTGGACAGCTGCCTTCACCTGGCAGGTAGGAGGCCCCAGTGTCCTCACCGCCTGCCCTGAGCCAGCAGACCACCGTGGCTTACAAGCTCTGTCTTGCATCTCTGTTTGCCAGTCCAGGCTGCCTCCCAGACTCTCTAGTTTGGACCCAGTATATGTCTGCTTCCACCTAAGTCCCCCCGCAAACCCCATCTCCCTCCCTGACCTTCACCATGAGCCCTTCACCGTTAGTACTTAGGCACCGCTAGGCAGACGTGTCCAGAGCAGCCTCTCCATGCTTCGCAGTGCACAGATACACTCCCCCCGGGAAACCTGGGGGTCTCCCACTGCGGGCTCAGAGTGCCTTCTGCAAAGGGCAGGCCCAGGGAGTGGTCCTCTCCTCCTCCTGAGGCAGTTCCACATGAGCATCCTCTCCAGCTGCCAAGGGATCTCCCCAGAGAGAACCAGCTCTCAGCAGGGCCCCTCTGCCCCTCCTCCTCGGCCCCCTCCTCCGGCTGCCTTGGCTCCCTCAGAAGCGCATCTTCAGCCCTGTTTGGTGCCCCCTCACGTTGCCTCTGATGTTGGCAGTGCCAATAATAACCCCCTTCAGTGCCGCTTTTATTTTTGTAATTGCTTTCACAGCCATTATGCCATTTGACTAAAAGCAATGGCTCTCCAGTGGTTTGGAGCTAGATGGAGAGTAGCCTGTCTTCTGCATGGGGTGCTGAGTATCCCATCTGTCAGCAATGCTGCCAGCAGGACTCTGGCCCTGGCTGAGGGGGCATGGGATAAGTTTACCCTGAGGCTTGAGATCCACTTCTTTACAGATGAGTAAACTAAGGCTCAGAGAGGTCAGGAGAATGCATCAGGTTGCACAGGGAGATGATAGAAGCATCCAGGACTCTCAAACTCGGGCCGGTGCCTCGGATGAGGTTCCTTGTCTGACCCAGGATCACTGTGTGCCTCGTGGGCCTGGGTTGGCCCCTCTGTCACTTGAGGCCTCGTGCTGTCTTCAGCTGGCAGAGGCATGCCCGGAAGTGCCTTTTCACCCCGAGGCTCTCCCTCCCGTGCTGCCCTCACTATCTGGGGTCTTGCCCTGACCCCTTCATTCTCGGCCAGGCCCTCCTTGCTGCGCCCTCCCTCCCCTGCCTCTTATTCTTGAGACCATTACTGATGCAGCCAGTTCCTCCTGCCGCCTATCCGAACGGGGCGGTTCCCAAGCAGGGGCTACTACATGCTGACACCGAGACCAGAGCTGGGCATGTAACTGCGGGCAGGCAGGTCAGGAGGAGTGTCGGCCATTGGCTTCCCCACCTCCCCACTGCAGCCTCAGGAGACTCACGTCACCTGTCTGAGCCCCAGCTCCTTCTCAGCTTTTAAACAGGGGTTCTCCCCCAGCCCCCACCCAGGAAGGGAGCTTTGCCCCCAGCAGGGGAACAGGGGGTGTGGGCCTCCGTGCTTTCTGCGGTACAAAGTGGGGCGTACAAGGGGGTACAGATCCCCCAATCCCTCCCCTCCCCAAGGCCAACAACATCCCTTCACAGCAACAGTTCCCAAAATAAAGATAAGTTTTTTTTAAAAAAGATTTTATTTATTCATTCATGAGAGACACAAAGGCAGAGACATAGGCGGAGGGAGAAGCAGGCCCCTCACAGGGAACCCAATGTGGGACTCAATCCCAGGACCCCAGGATCTCACCCTGAGCTGAAGGCAGACGCTCAACCACTGAGCCACCCAGGCATCCGCTGTTTTGACTCATTCTGTTGTATAGATATCTCTTCCTTTCTGTTGAGGGACAGCAATAACGACACATGGGAGCCTCTTACAGTTTATCAAGAATGCTCACGCACAGGCCCAAGACCCATTTGATAGCTGTAGAAACTTAGGCTCTAAGGGATTTCCCTTCACCTTCATGGCCAAGTGTCTGCTGTGCACCTGGCCAGGTGAGCCAGGAAAGAGATGTCAGTCAACCCCTGGGCTATTTCCCAGCCAGTTCCACCTGTAGCAGAGCCTCCTGGTGCCAGCCTGGGCCAGGCACAGGGGATCCCAAGATGCGGGGGCCACTCCTTGCAGCAGAGGCACCTGCTTTCTGCCAAGTGCACAGAGGCTCCCAGAAGTGCCCATTGATCTCAGGGCCTGCGCCACTGCACGAGGGCTTTCCGAGGACACTGGGGCCTCCTTTCTGTTCTCCCACATGCCCCACGTAGACAGAAGGAGCACGTGGAGGCAGCACCTGTTCCCTTGCCGGAGTCTCCTCTCTTCCATTCTCTGCCTCTCCTGATCCATCCTGCTTACTTGGATCACTTCTAACTCCCGAAGCCATAGCAGGCCGGGCCCTCACCTTCATAGCCCAGCTGCATGGAGGGGGCTGTGATCATGGTGAGGAGGGTGAGGACTGCGTCATCCTTCATTATGGAAGTAGCTCTGCACCTGTCACCAGCTGTAGCTCATCTCCTGTAGAATCTCATTAGGAAAATTGTAGTAGGAGCTTAGGATGTCTTAAGAGTGGCTAATTTTTCCCCTTCAGAGCCCACAGAAGGTGTTGGAAACATTTTTCTGAGAAATAAATCTGAGATGCAGGAGTTGCTCTAAAGCTTTAGTTCAGCGAGAAGACAACAGGTAGCTCCAAAGCAAGCCCCCAAGTGCATCAGAAGGAGTCTCAGTCTGAAGGGACAGCCCCTAAGGATGCCCCCAGCCTGGCCCCAGGAAGCATCCTGCGGGGGGGGGGGGGGGGGGCGGGGAGAGCAAGGACAGCTCTGTCATCTTTTGCCTTCTCAGCAGTGCTGCACCCAATCTTCCTCCACTCTGGGCCACAGTGGGGCTCCAGTTCACGGAGGAGGGGGCCCTCAATAGAGTACGTAGGCTGACAGAGCTGGGGATGCTTGGTCTGCTCTGTGATGCCAGCCGCCAGCAGGTGGTGGTGCTGCTGCTGGACCTCGGTGCTCACCCATAGCTCAATGTCCTCAGGTCGTGTGTCCGGATGGCCCTGGTGGCCTCATTGCCATTCCTGGTACAGACAGTCCGGTCCACACGCATGATCTCTATAGCCTCATCCCAGGAGCCGCCCTGCTCCCTGCTTCCACCCAGCACCTAGCATGCTGTCTGCCCTACAGCACGTCCTCGGGTGCTTCAGAGACCTGACTGAAGCAGAAGTTCCTAAGCGCCAAAGGCCCTCTGAAATGACTGGCACATAATACAGCAGATTGTTTCCAGTTGCCGGCTGTGACCCACTCATGAGTCACAAAGTCAGGTGTGAAGGTTGAGGCCAGTGTGTGATGAAGTACACCTGTAGCATGGTACTAGTGCTTTGTGACTTTCGTTTCAGGTTTATGTACATGCGCAGCTGTATGTACTGGTTTGTGATGTAAAAATATATTTCTTACGGTGGGTCACCATGAAGAAGTATCAGAAGCCACTCCCTTAAGATGTCCTGCGAGATGCGGGGTCTTTTCATGGCCAGCCTAGCTCCTTAGCTCCCCCCCCACCCCCAGCTCACACTGCCAGCCACACAATACATCCTTCCCTCCTCTCTTCTCCATCCATGGCCACGACCTTCGGCACCTTCCTGTGACTGGTGGGGGTGGAGTGAGGACTGGCAGGGAGGCCTCGGCTGAGGGGAGGAGCTTGCCACCCACCTGACTATAGAATCAGGTAGAGGACAGGGTCAGTGCCACCTGTTTATCCCTGCCCATCCCACCTCACCCATGCTGCCAGCCTGCATGTGCAGTCTGAAAGTCCTTCCTTGTGTCTCACTGTTTTCTCTGCCTGTGGCCACACACACACACACACACACACACACACACACACACACACCTGGCCCCCGCCCCACAGTCTGTGGGTCTGGGCCAGGTTCAGGTGAACGGGAAGCAGCACAGATCAAGGTGTCTCACTCCTCTGCCTCTTCCTCTGTGGAAGGCGTCCTGGGGACAAGCTACCAGGACACAGTTGTGGTTGGCCATGTGTCCCTGTGAGGTGGGGCTCCCAGGAGAGCCCAGGAGGGGTTTCAGAGGAGGTGGAGGTATTTGGTCTGAATGACAATGACAATATGCTGGATCACCCGTCTTCTGAAAAAACCCAGAAGCCAGGTCTCTCACCCTGGCAGCTGCCACATGTGACTTGAAGGAGGTTGGGCAGGAGCCACATGAAGTTCTCGTTAGAACTCAATCCTGCATGGTCTTTCACCGTATCCCAGAACATGTGGGGGGTGAGGAGAAAATTAAGTACTTAGGAGACTTCATTTTGCTAAGCAGGGGACTCTTTCAGTTAATCTAGAATTAATTTTCCATAACCCTCAACTCACCAGGGTTTTTCCCAGTGTTCCAGAGGGAGCCAGAGATCATAGGAAAACAAGCTCTTGCTAAGAATTTAATAGAACAATAGCATTTTGAAAAAGCTAAGTCACATGGGGATGCTATTTCATCCTGCTCCATACTGTTTCGCCTCTTACCATGGAAGGCCGTATCTCCTCAAGTGGGGCCTCAGGGGCAGCGCAGCACCTGAGAACTTGTTAGAAATGTATTCTCACAGGGTGCCCCGCTGGCTTGGTTGGTTAAGTGTCCGACTCCGATCTCAGCTCAGGTCTTGATTTTAGGGTCCTGAGTTCAGGGCCCTGACTTGGGCTCCATGCTGGGTGAAAGAAAGAAAGAAATGCACATTCCCAGGCCCTTCCTCAGTTAGAAATTGGGAGGAGGCGATTTGTTTTAACAAGCTGCCCCCACTGGTGATACGGCTCCATGCTGAAGCCCCCGCCGAGGCTATGGCTTCTCAAAGCTTCAGCCACAGACCAGCAGCATGGGCATCGCCTGGGAGCTTGTTAGATGCAGAGCCATAGACTCTACCCTCTGTCCTCCAGGGTCAGAATCTGCAACTGAGCAAGGTCCCCAGGTGATTTCTGTGCACACTGCAGGCTGGGAAGTGCTGGTGCGGGGGGGGGGGGGGGGGGACTTTTCCTAAATAACCAGGTGCATCTCTGGGCTACAGGCTACTCTCTTGTCCCACCCCTCCCGCCCAAGCACAACTGCTCTGTAAGCCTCACAGAATGCCACAGGGTACAGGCCGCAGATCCCACATCCCAATCCCTTGGGAGTGCTGGCTAGAGAGGAAGCCTCCCAGGTTCTCTTTTCAGACCTACTGAATCAGAACCTCTGCGGATGGGCCCAGGAACCTACATTTCTAATAAGCGACCTAGGCAGAGACAGCAGTGTGCTGATTGAGAATCTGTGTTAGACCCTCACCCCGGGCTTCAGTCTTTTGGTATAGTTTACCTGGGCCATGGCGCCAGCCCTTATCCGTCAGAACAGGACCCTTGTCCCTGCAATACAAAGATGGGAATGGGGGCACCATGGGGACTTGGAGGGAGCATGGCTGGCCCAGGGGTCCCCTACACCCCTGCCATGACCCAGTGTATCACAGGGTGCCCGGGCCCTGTATTGTACCATCCTTACCCTTCTCCAGCAGGCAAGGGAGGGCAGATCCTTCCAGGGAGCCGCAGCTTCACTCTGGCCTCTGTCAAGAGAAAAGATCCACCAGAATGCAGCCTCCACTGTCCTAGCCTGGGGACACAGATGCCAGGACCTCAGGATAGCCCTCCTGGGACGTTCACATGGCTGTTCCAGCCTCACCTGGTACCACAGAATGAATTGATCAGTGTCACAGGGGCAGAGGGAATGCGGCTTTGTTTCTCTTTGGGGGTTCTACCCATAGTGAGAGGTTCTGCAGGCTCTGGGTGCTCTCAGAACTCACCTGTGTGGTGAGAAGGCTGATGCGCTGAGTTCCGCGTGTTGGAGTAGCATACCTGGAGGTGGGCCTAGGAGGACTTCCTGGAGGAGGCAGAATGGGCGGGACTGGTCCTTCTCCACAGCACAGCCCTTTGTCCCTCTGGTGGAATGGGAGGGGAGTCTCCCTAGTTCTTTCACTAGGGCCCAGAAAATGTTGTTTTAAACAGAGAAAACTGGACAAGCAGAAGTGGAAATGATACCCTATTTGATCTAAAAAGATAAAAGTGCAGAGACTTTTCAAAACCTGATTGCTGTAGGTGCCTAGCATAGCTCTCCTGCCATGATCTTGTTTAACCTGCCCAAGCGTCCCTTCTGGATAGGAAGCATGATCACCACTTGACAGCTGAGAAGAGAGGCTCACAGAAGTCAAGCAGCCTGCAGGAGGACGTGATAGAATCAGGATTTTAACCCAGGTCTCTGGTCATCCAAGCCTATATATCTTCAGTGTCCCCGAGCCTATCCCATGCTCCTTTGATGGGAGAGCTACATGAAGTGACAGGTGCAGGTGCCACCTGTCTGGTAGGCACCCATCAATAAGTTGGCAGGTTACAAAGTGATAGCTTTTGCCCACTAGCCTTGCCCAGCCCTTGAAAGAGCCCTGAAGCTGCAGAGAAAGCTCCTCCGGGAGAGGGCACGCTGCAAGGCCTCATTTGCTGGTGGCTCGCTAGAGGCTGGTTAGCAGACAGACCTCCTGTAGCTCGCTGCCTGCTGTGACAGGCCTGTCAGCCCCTAAGACAGGTCAGAGCTGAGAAGCCGGCCTCTTGCCCTCCTCATCCTTCGCCATGAGGCTTCCAGGCCCTGCTTGGGGAGAGGCTGGTCTAACCTAACCATGGTTGAGTAAATGGTGTGCTTTGAACCCTCCGATGCCAACATACTGCTCCGTCAGTCAGCGGCCTGTGTCCAGAGCTGTAAAAGTAACCTGTGGAATCAGCTGGCTATATCTTTTGAGCTCCTCCATTTTCCACCATGTACCACTTGGGGTTTAGCTAGGCTCTGATCCTGGGTGATCTGAATTGCCAGGCTAGGAAGAGGCTGTGTCAAGGCCTCAAGGGCTTTGAGAGGTCAGGCTTGCTGCCCACCCTGCAGACCCACCAATGCTCAGTAGGGTGAGGAAGCAACAAATAGAGAATCTCGGCCAAAGTAAATGCTTCTAGATGCAAGGCCCTGCCTCCTCTTAGACCAGGCAGGGGCATAGTGGGACTGTTCACCAGCTGCCTTCCGAACTTCCTCTGGACCCAAGAGGCAGCTTGAACCACAAGCAGGGAAGGCTTCTTAGAATTTCCCAGGCCTGCCTGCCTGTCTTCACTCTGGACAGAAGGGGAGCCCCCCGTGGTGATAGCAAAAGCAGTCTGTTTTTAGCAGGAAAGGCATAGGCCCGAAGCCCCACTTATATCATTAGCATAAGCAAGTCACCTTACCTCTGTGCACCCGTTTCATCCCTGCTGGGGAGGACGGCTCCACCCTTTGGGTTGACTGGGTTCACTGCAGTTGCTCCCCACCAGTTGCTTGTCCTCCTGCCATTCAGCCAGCCTGGGGTCCTGACCACCTGCTACCTGCTGGGCCACTTGCACTTACCCAGGGACCAGGACAGAGGAGCCAAGGGACCTAGCTAAAGAATTGGATAGAGACTACAGAATGGACCACAGCATCCAGGACAGGGCTCAACTAGCCAAAGAAGCTTTGCCCAAATTGTCCTTCCAGAGGATTCTGAGTGGCCAGCCCCTGCAGAATTGTGGCACTCACCCAGGTCCCTTGAAATCCACTCCACTTACCCCCACCAGCACCCTGAAGCAGGCTGCTGCACCATTCCCAGTACCACTCTTGCTTCTGGTGAGGAAGATATTTGAGACAGGTACTTAGTAGCTGAGAAAAGGGAGCAATCACCATGTGCAGCTTTAAGCCTGGCAAGAATTTGACTAGGCTGGCAGGTTTGGGAGGCCAAAGTCACACCCCTGGCACCTTTCTCCTGAGTCTGGACCTGGAACTCCAAACCTATGTCGGGAGAAACAGAGCCAGTCCCCTCCTTGGTCACTGGGTTTGGATTTCTCTTGAGCACAGCCACCTGTAGCAGTCTGAGCCTTGCCCTGTCACAGGACCCAGGGGAGAATGACTTGCCCTCCACGTGGCAGCTGCCAGAGTGCCACAGCAGATGCATGCTCTCTCCCGGCATGCCCTTGTCCAGCACAACAGAGTACCATGCTGTGCCATGGGTAGCAAGCAGTCGGTGCAGGCATCCCTTGAGCTGGCAGGCAGCTTGGGAGGTAATTACCAGACACACGACACAGGGAGCACTGACCGCCGGCGGAGCCTGGATGACGGAGAGGCTGGCAGTAAACAAACAGGCTTTAATAGCAATTAGTGCAAGTTAGACATGCCCCCCTTTGACATGGGAGGAAAGGAGCTCATGTGTGTCTGCCCACAGGGAGTGAGCAAGTGAGTCTCTGGGCAAAAGACCTCTCACACACTTGGTCTCTGCCCAAATGGAATGACATTCTCTGTGCCAACCACTGTGTGGTAAAGCCTTGATTACTCGGAACCTCCAATTATCCAGGATGCTCTTGGCATTCTCTTGGTAGCACACAGGGAAACAGCAAGAAAGGAGTTATTTGACGTTTGTTTAAAATAAAACACTTGCACGCTCCATTAGCCAGCCGGCCAGTCTCCAGCCAGTCTCCTGTCCCTGTCCAGAGTGCTGGAGAGCGGCCCCTAGGCTCTGAACCTCAGAGCTCAGCCTTGCCAGGTGCCTTACTCAGGGAACAAGGCTTGCAAGAATTGGAACAAATCGAGGCATTGGAAAGGTGCGTTCATTCACCAGTGGTTCATTTGAACAGCTTGCTGTGTGCCAAGCGCTGTGCTGGAGACAGAGATGTACAAAGCACGTTCCCTGGGGTCCTGGAGCTTTGTGGCATGGTCCGTTAATACTAGCTGATACTCAGTGATCATTTACTTCACATTTGATCTTCTCTAAGCATTTTTCAAGTGTGCTCCTGTTTAGTCCTCATGACAACCTTGGAAGGCAGGTATCAACCTCCTCCCCAGGTAAGGAAACAGAGGCTCAGGGAAGTTGAGTGACTTGGCCAAGGCCATGGGTCTAGGTCGCTGCCTAGGCAGAGCCAGGGTTCAGGCCCAAACAGTCTTGCTCCAGAACTCCAGCTCTTTGGGACAGGGCTTTGTGTAGGGAGAGATTTTTGCATAGAGCTGTAGAGAGATAGAAAGCCACAGTGAGGGACACCTGAGTGGCTCAGCGGTTGAGCATCTGCCTTTGGCTCAGGGCATGATCCTGGAGTCCCAGAATCGAGTCCCACATCGGGCACCCTGCATGAAGCCTGCTTCTCCCTCTGCCTGTGTCTCTGCCTCTCTGTGTGTGTGTGTCTCTCATGAATAAATAAATAAATAAATCTTTAAAAAAAAAAAAAGCCACAGTATAGTCACAGTGGAAGCAAATAACTTTAGTTGGAAGGAAGCTCCCTTGGGGTGAGAGAAGGGTATTAGGTAGTGAGGCAGGATTCCCTAGGCCACGTGGGCCATCTGCCTCGCTCCTGACAGCTCTCCCTCACAGAGCAGAACAGGTGGGCAGCATCCCAGGATGGAAGTGCTATGTGCGTATTTTTGCCAAATTCTCCCATTAAACGACATTGGGAAGACCGGCAGTGCTCAAGCTAGCTGTACATTCAAATCATTTGGAGAGCTTTTAAAAGCCCTCATGTCCAGATGACACTCCATGCCAATTAAATCAGAATCTCTGATGGTAGGTTTTGATTTTTTAAGCTCCCCAGATGGTTCAAAAGAGCAGGCGTGATAGAACCATTGAGCTAGCGGCGCCTGAGTGGCTCAGTTGGTTCAGTGTCTGCCTTTAGCTCAGATCATCATCTCAGGGTCCTGGGATCCAGTCCCACACTGGGCTCCCTGCTCCACAGGGAGTCTGCTTCTCCCTCTCCCTCTGCCTGTTGCTCCCTCTGCTTGTGCTGTCTCTGTCAAATAAATAAAATCTTAAAAAAAGAAAAGAACCATTGAGCTAAACCCAGACCTTCCAGCAACACCAGCATTCCATCCTGAAGAAGCTGTAACTTTCCTCTTCTTCCCAGCGTCTGTCTGCTATGTGTGTCTGTAGCTTTATCAGGATGAGAAAAAGCAACAGCCTGACCATGACAGCTGATGCTTGGCTGGAAGGGTGGCAGGAGTGAGCTCTGTGGACTTGCATCTTTCCCTTGGGGGGCTGGAAGGGTGGCAGGAGTGAGCTCTGTGGACTTGCATCTTTCCCTTGGGGCTCCCCTTCTACACTGACCCTACTGGACCCTAGGCATGGTGCTCTGCTGCCAAGTGCCCACAAAATCCTCTCTCCTCCCTGTAGCACAGCAAGCTTACCTAACATTTTCTCAAGGAACTTCTAGAAGCCAAAGGCAACTGAGAACATAGGGGTGATAAAACAGTGGGCTGGTTCCAGAGCACAAGTTTATGCCAGAGAATCCTAGTTTAAGTGTGGAGTTGGACTGAGCACCAGCACCTTTCATGCAGGAGCCTGCAGTCCTGCTGGGGTGGGCTACTCAGCTCGGCTCCCCACTGGCCTGCTGGGGTGCTCAGTCAGGTTAGTAGCTGGAAATTGGCCCTGGTGGGAGTATTTGCACCACAAAGCATTGGCAGATGCTACACATGGGATATGTGGGATATTTTCCTCCTCGGGGAGTAGATTGTGAGCGGTTAGGCTGCACGCCGCTGGCTCAGCTCTCTCCACCTCCTTGCTGTCATTAGCGTCTTGACCACTCTCCCCAACTCCCACCTTCTTTTTTTAAAAAATATTTTATTTATGTATTCATGAGAGACACAGAGAGAGGGGGGCAGATCCAGGCAGAGGGAAAAGCAGGCTCCATGCAGGGAGCCCGACGCGGGACTCCATCCCCGGTCTCTAGGATCACACCCTGGGCTGAAGGCGGCGCTAAAGTACTGAGCCCCCCGGGCTGCCCCAACTACCACCTTCAACCCAAGTTTTGTTTCCCAGAAGCCGGTTTCCCTGGGGGCGGGGGTAGGGGAGGCTGTGGAGCTCATTCCTACCTGGTGGTTATCTTAGGAGCCTTGCTTCTTATTTTTCCGACAGTAAGGGAAGTCTTAGTTCTGACAGTGGTCGGAAATCTGAGCAGAAAGTTTTGTAGAGTTAGGCCTGGCAACCTCAGTTTGTAGGCACAGAGAAGGATTTTCCAAGGCGCCACTCTCACTTCTGTCCCCCACCCCAGGGAGAAGAACCTTTAGGGGAGGTGATCACTTTTCCATCTGCAAGTCCCATGACCTGCCCCCACGCCCCAGACCTCTCTGGGGGCTGGGTGGGGGCTCAGGAGGCGCCTTCCAGGGGCCCAGTGATGGGGCCGTGGGAGGAGAGCAGGGACTTCAGCAGGGAGGAAGGATAGGCACGGGGATGGAGGGGGGGTGCAGAGACCACCGGAAATCTGACTGGGAAGATAAATGCCAGGCAAGGGCCAGGCAATTTCATTTACTTCTTTAGCTGTCTCCGGAGCGGCCAGCAAGGCTGAGTCATTTATGAAGAAAATTATTATGATCGTCTTTGACTGCCCATCAGTTTGGCCTGAGGACGCGCGGCAGGAGGCGCCTGGCAGCCCACTTTTGCTGGCCAAGCCGGACATGGCAAGGAGGGCTCTCGGCAAGCACTTTTCTCCTCCTTTGTTCTTCATTCCTGGAAGCTTTTTTTTTTTTTTTAATTTTTCTTTTTAAGATTTTTATTTATTCATGAGAGACACAGAGAGAGGCAGAGACACAGGCGGAGGGAGAAGCAGGCTCCATGCAGGGAGCCTGATGCGGGACTCGATCCCGGGTCCCCAGGGTCACACCCTGGGCCCAAGGCAGGCGCTCAACCTCTGAGCCACCCGGGCATCCCTTTCCTGGAAGCTTGTAGTGAAGGGCGGAAAAAAGTGTCTCTAGGTTCATTAATGGATTTTCTTTTTTCTTTCTTTTTTTTGGAGTACGGTTGACGCACTATAGGACCTTAGTTCCAGGTGTACAACATAGCAAATGCACACATCTACACGTTACACTGTGCTCACCACCACCAGGGTAGCCACCATCTGCTGTTCCAGTCATGGATTCTTAACACTCTGCACTCCCTGTCCTCTCACTGGGGTGCCCGCTGCACTTTCCACAGCTTGGTAACCCCGTCCTCCTTAGGGGTGCACCTCACGGCCTCTACGTAATGGCCCCTGTGTCTTCATGAGGCAGAGGACCCCTTGAAAGATGAAAGGTGGAGCTCCAGGGAGGTTAAGGGGCCTGCCTGAGGTTGCACAACTTTTTTTTTTTTTTTTTTTTTTCATGAGACACAGAGAGACAGAGGCAGAGGGAGAAGCAGACTTCCTACAGGGAGCCCAATGCAGGACTCGATCCCAGGACCCTGGGATCATGACCTGAGCCAAAGGCAGATGCTCAACCACTGAGCCACCCAGGTGCCCCTAGGTTGTACAACTTGAAATGGCAGATCAGAGGTTAAGGACTGGGTCTTTATCCTGTCTGCTCCCCCCACCCCCATGGACTCTCTTTCAGCAGGGGGCTTGCTGATCCAGTCTTCCCCGAGGGCCGTGGGACTCAGCTTGCAGGATTATAAGGGGCATGCCTTGTCCTCTGTGCCTCCCAAAGGCAAGGGCTACTTCCATTTCCTTCCTGCCCCACCCTCCCCACCTCACACCCCCAGTGTGGGGCTCTGTGGGGTAGGGGAGGCTCAGCCACTGCCCCCGCCTGACTCCTTCCAAGCCTTCGAGAGTGACAGACCCAGCCATGAGTGAGGGATGTGAATGAGTGTGCCCCAGGAGCTTTCCTATTATAGGCATGATTCTCTGTCCTGCTAGGTTACCATAGTTTGTCTGCTTGTCTCTTGTGGCATTTTGAGTGGTGACATGAAGCTCGGCTCAGCTTAGCACAACATCCTTGATCTTGGCTGGTTAGGTTTCCAGGCACCAAGTGTTGCATCAAGCCTGAGGAATGGGGACAGCCTGGATTCTCGACTGTGTGTCCAGTCACCTGGAGAGGTCCACAAACCTCAGGCAGCAGGCCTGGGGTGCTACCCCTGCATCGTTATCCAGCACTTCAGGTGCCATTGTGAGGTGTCCCAAAGGTGCAGATTCCACACTCCCCAGAGTCCTGCAAAACCAAGAATTCTGGCCACAGGAGATTGCCCAGGTCAGAGGTGGGACAGCCAGCTGCGTGGAAACTCTCTAGTGCACTCCAGCCTGCAGCAGGGTATGGGGCACCATGGTGTTGCCAGGGAAGCCAGACAACTTGCATCCTGGGCCACCAGGGTGGGGAGCGTCAGACCCTAATTCCAGAAGGGACCTTAGAGGTCATGGGCCTTGGCCCCACCCAAAGCAGAAATCAGAGGGCTGGTCTCTGCTGGCTTCTGTGCTGGGAGGCTCCCTCAGTCTCCTTTACCACTTCCCTGGGCCCAGACCCCTCCTCTTCTCAGGGTCTTTTTAGACTATGGGCACCACGTGTGAAGACTAGCGCTCTGGAGTGATCGTTTGATCGTCCTGTCTCCAGAGATCCCACTGGCACAAAACAGGTTTCTAGGCAGTAGTGCTAATGACGAGTAAGGTAGATAAGGTCAAGCCGACCTCAGGGAAGTAATTTCCTCTAAATACTGCCCACTCTGATTCTATTATTGATTACTTGAAGCTTCCAGACATAGGCAAGAGCCTGGGCTGGCTGTCTGCAGTGTGAGGAGGGTCAGGCAGGGTATGGGGTCCCCAGCTGCAGCCTCGAGGTGACAGGATGATGCAGTGGACTGTGCCCCCATCCGTCCTGCATTCATGGTGTCCAGCTCAGGTTGGGGGGGTCTTCTTCTCTACCATGGGCTTCTGTGTGGCCTCACTGTGGAAGTTCATCACCATCATAATCATGCAGTTGGGGCCCTGAGACAGTTGGAGGAGCATTACTCTGGCTTCATTAAAGGATTCTAGAAATTCCCATCCTACATTCTGCAGTCACAGGCTGAGAGATGAAGTGACCCCAGAGCCTGGTGGACTCCGCCTCTCATCATCTGTCATAGTGAAAATTAGAAACCTGAATGTTCCTCTGAATACCATGGGCTACGACCCAGTCATGAAAATGTTGGACTTCCAGCCTGAAAAGATATTTATGATACATCACTGAGAAAAACCCATGATGGCATAGAATCAAGGAGGCCATTTTTCAAATCTAGATGCACCAAGGCACACATGCAGATTGCTAAGTCGGGAAGACCATATGCCAGCACACTACCAGTGGTTGATTCTAGATGGTGGGATATGGGTGGTTTTGGTTTTGCACATCAGTGTTTTCTCATTTTCTGAATTGACTGACTGGTGCTAATGGGCCTGTGACCTATCACAACCTTGGTGCACAGACACCTGGTTCCGACTGGCAGATGGGCACAGAGCGAGTCAGGCCTGGGCAAGGGCCCCAACTCTTGAATGTGCTGTGGTCAGAGTTGCTTAGGCAAGTGGTGCCAAGCCTGAAGGAGTTTATAATCTAGTTTAGGAGCCAAAACATTCATTCATTCATCTACCCAACAGAGTTATTGAGCCCCCTGTAGGCACTGCACTAGGTGTCGCATTTACAGGGTGAGCAAGCACACTGACTGGGCACAGAGCACGATGCATGATGCATGTCTGGTGTAAAGTGTTCTGGGCATTTGGTTGGGGACCACAGGGAATGATGGAGGAGGCAGCCTTAGTGCTGGAATATGAGGGTGAGAGGGACGTTACCCGATGGTAACTGGGGTGTGGCCCTCGGGAGAAGGGAGATTGGAGGCCCTGTTCTTCTCCACATGTGCCAAAGTCCAAAGATTAGCTTCTATTACTTTCATGCTGCTGATGTGTCTTGTGGCCTTGGGAAGCTTACCTAACCTTTCCAGCCTCAGTTTCCCCATCCACAAAATGCAGGTCATTTCATGTCCACCTCCACCCTCCAGCCATCTCTCTCTCATCAGGATGCTGTGAGTATAAATTTTGTGCTTTTAAGCCTTATCCAGAAACTTCTATTTGGCCTCTTGGGCTTATGCTTGCTAGCTTGGTTGCTCCAGTTCATTGAGTCCACTGGTTTTGACAGCCTGGTGGCCCCATTGCTTCTTCCTCCGAGCTGTGTCTGTGACTTGAGCAGTTACATCAGGGCAAAGAGCTACACCTACTCCCAGGTCTGTACCGGAGAAGCCGTCACTGTCTGTGGCAGAGTGGTTTGGAGAGCATTGCAGACCCTGGAGAGGCCCGCCTGGTAGTAGATTTGGGAATGACAGCTGGGAACTCAGGTAGCACTGCTGTCTCTAAGCCTGGAGTCGTGGGGACTTATTCCAAGGCGGGGCCGCACCTGGTCTTCATGTCACTTCCAGCAGATCTACTGCAGGGACCTCACAGAAAGATCACCTCCCCCCCCCCCCCCCCCCCGCCTTCCCAGCTGCTCTCATGAACACCAGCAACTCTGTAGGCCACTGGCCTCCCTGGCCACTCTGTAGGTCACTGGCCACTCTCCCCCTTGGGGATGGGGGAGTCAGGAGTCCAGAGAGAGAAATGTCCTAGTCCAACCCCCTCTGGAGAAACTGAGTCAGGACCAGTGGTCCCCAGTGGCAGGTGAGATGAGGTGACAGCAGCTCTGAGCCTCAGCCCCCATCTCTGAATTGAGGCTGTATTGACAGTTGAGATTATGTCACCCTCAGCCCGGGGTCCAACCCTAGTGAGTTGCTCAGCAAAACCTGCCCATCATGATTACCTTTGTGGGGTGAGGAGGGGCCGCTGGATGGAGACTAGCTCTGGCCTTGGCCTTGCCCCTCAGTGTTGTAGGATCAAGCACAAGGACTCTGGGATCAGGAACTGTCCGGCCTTTACCACTCACAGTCTTGGTGACCTGTCAAAGAAAAACCAGAGCTGGGCAGTAGTGAAAGCTGTAAAAGCAAGACTATTGCAGGAGAGGAGAAGAGACCTCAGTGCAGAACCGGGCTCAATCCCAAAGGCAGCATGGGCGGCAGTGGATGGAAATTACAAAGGGGGGTGAGTGAGGCTGAACTGACCTCACAGGCTTCTTGCAGCAGGAGGCCGGGGTAAGGGGACATCACCTGGGGGACGGTAGAGCGCGAAGAACCCAATCAGATATCAAGGGTGGAGGGTTCCGGCTAAACCATTTAGCAGGATTCTAAACAAGACCATGAGAGTCGAACATAGAAGCCCAAAAGTCAGGCTTTTCGTTTGAATTGAAAAACTCAAAGGAGCTGGAGTAGAGCTAGAGAATCGTTGTCAGCACCAAGAATCGGAGCCTGTTTTCTTAACTACAAAATGGGTTTTTGGGGATCCCTGGGTGGCGCAGCGGTTTGGCGCCTGCCTTTGGCCCAGGGCGCGATCCTGGAGACCCGGGATCGAATCCCACTTCGGGCTTCCGGTGCATGGAGCCTGCTTCTCCCTCTGCCTGTGTCTCTGCCTCTCTCTCTGTGTGTGACTATCATAAATAAATAAAAATTAAAAAAACAAAAAACAAAAAAACAAAATGGGTTTTTGTTAGAAACAAGGTGCTCCACCCCCCTGGGCCTTGATGCCCTTCTGTGTCGCATGCGGGTTACAATACACTGTGAAGGGACTTTAGCTCTTCAAAGCCCAATGCAAAGGGGTTTTCTTATCTGAGTGATCTGGAGCAGAAAGCCTGGTGTCACCCCCCCCACAGCCCCCCCCCCATTGCTAGCTGTGTTGGTGGCCATGACCTTTACAGAGCTGCTGCCAATTAGTGTAGACGGTATAGCTTCCAATTAAGGAGCCCCTTTGTTCCCAGCTGTGGGGCAGGAGAAATGGGGGCCCAGCTCACGTGGAAGCCCTAAAGTGCGGCGGGCAGCCCCTCGAGCCCCCCTCCCGCTGTGCCCGGCCCACTGAGCCCACTGAGCAGTAGGGAGGAGGCTGCTGGCAGGGGGGACCGTGACATCAGCAGACAGTCGAGCGCAGGGGAGAGCACTGGGTGGCGTGTGGGGACTGGGGTCGGTGCATCTTGTTTCCTCCCCTCCCTGGAGGAAGTCGGCTCCCAACCCGGAGTTCTGGAAAAGCCTGGCTTTGCTTCCTTCTCCACCGGAGCCTTTGGTGTGGTTGGGCTCCGGGTCCCTGGCACCACCTCCTTCCCGGTCTGTGCTGACCAGTCCCTGCCCACCGCCCCGGGGATTCAAGGACAGAGAAGAGCCCCTGCCTTCCCGAGCCCCAGAAAAAAAGCAAGCTGGGCCCTCAGGGAGCTCTGAGCCTGGTCCCCCAAAGTGCCAATGGGGGTGGGCTCCCTGTTCCAGCCCCACGACTCCTGCACTTGCTTCCCCCCCATACCGAGCAGGCCTCAGTCTCCGCATCAGCCCAGCCACCCAGGGCCCAGGTCAAACTTGTCCCCCCCACTGTGCCTCAGTTGCCGGCTGCCGCCCAGCCCTGATGGCCCCTCTGCCATAATCTGTGCAGCCCCTGACCAGCAAGCCCTGAAAAGGAGGAAGTACCTGAGGGCCTTTCAGGTTGGTTCTCTCCACGGAGGCCACGTCCCGGGCTTCTGACCTTTTCTGAGTAGTGGTGGGGGATGTCGTTTGGGGTTGTCGGTGAAGTCGGTGGGGTCCGGAGGCGCCAAGGAAGAATGCTTGAGACGTCTTCGCTGTACAAAGGTGGTTTTATTAAAGCAGAGAGACAGGACCTGTGGCAGAAGGAGCTGCAGCCTCAGGGTTGTGAGGAGTTTACATACTTGGGGGTTGAGGGAGTAAAGATAAGGGACGTTTCAAAAGGATCTTCATATGCTAGAGAAGATTCTGGGGAAAGCTGAGGCCTAGCTATTGTCAAGCCAAGGTTCTTTTTCCCTCTGGCGAGGCATTAACAGCAGACAGGAGCTTCCTGGAGGAACGGCTACTCTGCTGGCCTCAAGTGTTTGTCAATGGGCTGCAGGTTATCTGAACATTTAGTTTTATCTGCATTTCCTTCCACCTTTGTTTCCCAGATCCGGGGGGGGGGGGGGGGGAGGGGCTCGGGAGCGTGGCTCCGGCAGGGAAGTCTGGGGCTCAGCACCTCTCTGGCACTGGGCACTGGGTCGTCCATCCGTGTCATCTGGTGAGCTCCGCGACCCTGCTGACCAGGCTGGCCAAGCTCAGCCCTCGGGGTGCTTGTCCCAGGGCACGGAGGTGGTGCTGGGCTGTGGGGCTCAGTGCAGGGACCAGACACGTGAGAGGGAGCAAGGGCAGCCAGGGCACTGTGCGGGGCATCGTGTCACCCCCTCGTCATCCCCTCGCCTTCACGATCTCCCTGCATTTCACAGGCGAGATAGCCCAGATTCAGAGATCCCACCTGGGGCAACCATCAGGCAACGGGAAAGTTCTCTTTCAGACGCCAAAGCTCTGTTCAGCATCCTAACCACCACCTACCCCAACCGCCCCCGCCCTCCGACACTTAACCACATGAAGTAAAGGCTCTGGGGTTGCATTCACCCCAAAAGATGTTTTGGGCAACAAGTTTCAGAAACGTTATCATGAACGAGAAGGGACAGGTTTGTTCTGCACTGTGACCCAGAGCAGAACAAGGAGGTATGGAAGATTCTGGAATGAATCCGAGAAATCTCCAGGAAGCCCTTTCTCTCAGGGCAGGTCAGCAAAAATGCCACACCTGCCAAGGGGGCCTTAGGGAGCTCAGAAATTCTGTGCCCCTGGCTTCCCCTGGGCTGTGAGAGGGAGCTGCTCCTGGCTGGGTGGCTGTGAGTACCCAGGGTCGGAAAGCCACCCACTCCTGCTGGAACCCCGGGAGCCCTGCAGGAAGGCTGTTTTCTGTCTTCTGTTACTAAGGGAATC
Organism: Nyctereutes procyonoides; assembly: GCF_905146905.1. Classification (NCBI taxonomy): domain Eukaryota; kingdom Metazoa; phylum Chordata; class Mammalia; order Carnivora; family Canidae; genus Nyctereutes; species Nyctereutes procyonoides. The sequence goes on from NW_026575046.1 coordinate 66,926,598, forward strand.
TGGAGAGATCTCCTGGCTGGTGGGGGCCTGGGGGGATGGGATTCCAGGCTGGAGGGCCAGGTGGTGATACAGGAGAGCTTGGTTCTTCTCTCACAGAGGCGAAGAATGAATCTCGCGGACAAAGGAGATTGAATAAAGCAGTAGAACTTTATTAAGCAAAGATAGAGAGAAAGCTCTCAGAAGTGAGATGGGTCCTAACAGGGTTGCCACTGAGGGCTTGTACGGTTGGTCTTTTATTGAAAGCCAACCAGGGAACCTAAATTTTTAACATATCTATTGATATCACCATTGAGTAAGGACTAATGATAACACCTTTAATGGCTTACTTCCTTTTAAAGGTCCTTTTTGGGTAATTCTTTGTTGGTCACAAGTAGCTGTTGTAACAAGACCCCACCTCTGGCACCTGGGACAAGATGGTCTGGTTTATTTATCTGTGGTTTCCTTTCATCTCCACATTTTTGGGATTTTCGTGAGCCTGATTCCGTGCCCCCCTACCTAGCCCTGCCTAGCTCCATTTGTCCCTAACTCAGTGGGAGGGTGCATGAGAAGCACCGACTCAAGCCAGCCGGCCCTGGCTTCATATCCTAGCTCTAGCACTTTCCATGGGTGTGACCACAACCAGGCTACCTAACCTCTCCATGATTTTCCTCATCTATAGAATGGGGAGAAGATGGTACTCAGCTACAGGACTGCTGTGAGGATCCAGAAACTTAAAGAGCTTAGGTCACCAAGCCCTCAATGCTCACTGGTTAAACAAAAACCACCGACCCACTGGCAGAGATCCCAAATGGCTGCAAACTCCCACTTTGCTAGGAGCACCTTGGGCAGATAGCTTTGGAGGGAAGAGGGCCCCCCTCCCCCTGCCACCATGGGTACTCTATCACCAACTGATGCAGGTTTAAGGCCTTTGAGTTGCTTTCTCCCCTCCCAGGACAGCTGATGCTCCATTTGGACTCTTAAGTGCTGGGGGGATGCTGTGAATGAGCAAGCAGCCCCGGGGCATCAGTTGCCTCATCTGTAAAGTAGGTTGAGGAGCCCCTGTGGTGCTCCACTCCATGGCTCTGGGAAGGATCAAATATGGAAGTGCTTTGTAAACTTGAGTGACAGGCCTCCCCGTCCCTTCTCCTGGAAGAGCAAGGAGGTAGCCATGTCACAGTCACCAAGTCCACAAAGGAGGGGAATAGATGTCTTCAGAGGACTCCATTGTGGAAGCACTTTAGCTTTCCAAACGGGTGGGGCAGCAGAAACCAATGTGGGTCCTGCTCACCCTCTCCCTGGGCCGTGGAGCCCCAGGTACTGCCCACCCCTCACTGGGCAACTCCAGGGCAATGGGAAGAGAAGAACACACAGAACTCTTGCTGAAGATCAAGGACTCATCAGCCTGGAGGTTGGGGCGGGCAGACCTGGGGCATCCTCATTTGAAAGTTTTGAAACTAGGGTGGCTAGAGCTCCTCATAGACTCAGCATGGTTTCTAGAGAGCAATTTTTTAAAAATGTATTTATTCATGAGAGACCCACAGAGAGAGAGCAAGAGAGAGAGAGACATAGGCAGAGGAAGAAGCAGGCTCCCCTCAGGGAGCCTGATGTGGGACTCGATCCCTGAACTCCAGGCTCATGCCCTGAGCCAAAAGCAGAGCTTAACCACTGAGCCATCCAGGTGTCCCTCTAGAGATCAATTAGATGGGATCCCTGGGTGGCGCAGCGGTTTGGCGCCTGCCTTTGGCCCAGGGCGTGATCCTGGAGACCCGGGATCGAATCCCACGTCGGGCTCCCGGTGCATGGAGCCTGCTTCTCCCTCTGCCTGTGTCTCTGCCTCTCTTTCTCTCTCTGTGACTATCATAAATAAAAATAAAATAAAATAAAAAAAATAGTATTGTTTAGAGATCAATTAGATGAAATATACACACATATCCTTTGACAGAGCAATCAACTCTGCTACTGGGCATACACCCAAAGACATTGTCACACCGACCCTTAAGGACAGAGGCCACCTGGCTGTCCATCACTGGCACAGTAGACAGGGAGAGTGTGGGAGGACACAGGATGGTGTTCTAGGCAGCAGTCCAAAGCAGATAGATCAGATGTACACAGGGCCTCGTGGGTGGCTTGTAAAACATGGTTTGGTCACCAGCACTGTTAGTATTGGCCCTATACCCTTCTCACTGAGAGGAAGCAGGACTTCCCGATGGCTGATGCTAGGGACTGGGGCAGCAAAGCTTTGAGATGAGCCTTATTGCAAAGTCAGGAAGTGCATCTAAAGTGGGGGGAAGCGGGGTTCATCACAAGACCCTGGAGCCAGATTAGAGGGCTTCCCGCTAGCTGGATCAGAGGCAATCTGAGCACTAAAATGATGAAATACAGCAAGGAACTATAAGCCACTAGAAATATAAGAGTCCATTAGATAAATGGGAGAGAAGAGAAGGCTCTTGCCTACAGTAAAATGCTAAGGTGCTGCAGGAGTTGGAAGGTCAGTTTGCAGCAGATTAGGCAAGAATCAGCAGGAGTTAAATCTGGGGGTGTTGGATTTTAATTTTGACGGGAGCAAGATAATTACACGCTCTTAAAGTCTGTCCCCACAGACTTCTTTTAAGTTACAAAGGAGGAAAAAAACAAAACAGTAATTACACAGTGGAGAAATTAATGCCTGGACTGGGTGATGACAGTTAACATCACGTATGAGGAGGGACAGGGATGGGATACTGTGTGCCTTGGGTGTGATACCCCTAGACCTACCACCTCGGCAGTCTTTCATCATGGGGAAGCTCCCGACAACCACAAAAGGTGGGGCTCTTTTTTTTTTTTTTTTTTACAATTTTTTTTTTTTTTTTAAGATTTTATTTATTCATGAGAGACAGAGAAGCAGGCTCCATGCAGGGAACTCGATCCCGGGACTCCAGGATCACGCCCTGGCCTGAAGGTGGCGCTAAACGCTGAGCCACCTGGGCTGCCCCTAGGATTTTTTTTTAAGTAGGCTCCATGTCCAACTTGGGGCTTAAACTCACAACCCTGAGATCACAAGTCATTTGCTGTACCCACTGAGCCAGCCAGGCGTCCCAAAACAGGAGACTCTATTAAAAAGACAGAGATGATGGTCCTGATATTCTTCCAAAATGTCAGTGTCACAAAAGGCAGAAAGGAGTACAAAGAGACAGGACAACATGTGACCGCTGGATCCTGTACTGGAGGGGGTTGCTAGAAAAGACATGATTAGGCCACCTGAGAAAACTGAAATATGTGCCATATGTTAGGTAAGGGTTCTATCAACTTACAAAATCCATAGCTGTGGTTGTTATGGCAGAGAATGTCTTTATTCTTAGGAAATACACAGTGAGGGCAGCCCTGGTGGCTCAGGGGTTTAGAGCTGCCTTCAGCCCAGGGCCTGATCCTGGAGACCTGGGATCGAGTCCCATGTCCAGCTCCCTGCATGGAGCCTGCTTCTCCCTCTGCCTGTGTCTCTGCCTCTCTCTCTCTCTGTCTGTCATGAATAAGTAAATAAAATCTAAAAAAAAAAAAAAAAAAAAAGGAAATACACAGTGAAATAAGGATGAAGGGCCATGACATATGTATATTACCCTCAGATAATTCAGGAAAAAAGTGTGTATGTGTGTCTGTGTCCAGAGAAGGCGCAGCAGGTACAAATGATAAAGCAAAGAGGGTAAAATGCTAACAATTGGTGAATCTTGGTGAAAGGTTATGTGGTCTCTGTACGAGTTTTACCTTTGCAGCTTTTTATAAGACATTATTTCCAAGTAAAAAGGTAAAAAGAGTAACTTGAGAAAATTATATTTAAAATGTCCCCAAGTGTAAAATTGTTACACTAAAGGTCTAAAGCGAGACATACAAGTAGGTTCCACTTGTATTAAGTTCAAGAACAGGCAAGTGAATCAGTGGTGAGAAAAGCCAAGGAGGGATTAAAGAGAAAGAGGCACAAGGGAGCCCTAGGGGAATCCTTGAAGTGTCTCATAGCCTGATCTGGTCACCGGAGTATTTACCTATTTGTATCATCTATTTGTAATTTACCTATTTGAGGCATGTTGCTGTACGTATATCTCAAAAAAAATTTTCTTTCAGTGCTTATTAAAAAAAACAAAACAACAGAATGAGATCTATAACACAGTACCATTTACCTAAGTTAAAAATATGCATATAACATGCCAAAGTGGCCAAAAATGAAAAACAAAACAAGCACAAAAACAGAAAACCCTCCATCTTCCCAATGCAAGGCATCCAAAAGAGGAAGGAGTTGTTCTTGCCATTACTGATGGCTGGAGGTTGTGCAGGACTCAGGGGTGAAGCCCTGGCCCTGTCCTGGACTGGGGTGGGGTGGGAGGTCACATGCTGCTCGCAGAGTTGGATCAAGGTGCAGGGGATGTTTGCATCCAGGGCAGCTGAGCCCTGAGCCTCTGTGTCATGGCATTGGCTCCTGGTTGTTGGCGTCTGCTCTTGTGTCCAGCCATTGCTCTGAGAGCCTTGAATTAACTCCTCTGAGCCTTACAATAGCCCCATTAGATAGGTGGTATTACTTCCCCCATTCCACAGATGACAAAACTGAGTCACAGAAAGTTGTATTAATTCCCAAGGATGCACAGCTAGAAAATGCCAGACCTGGGATCTGAATCCAGGTGGCCCAGAACACCCTAAACCACAACATGCACACTCCTAAGCAGAGTCTCTGCCACATGGTGGTCCAAAGTGGGGAACAGAAGCACAGCTTGGTTGTACCACAGGTCTCCCTGGGCCCAGATGGGCTGAGAGGTCCTCCAGGCTTTGGTGTTCTAAACTCCCTGCAAGACTGCACCCTCATGGGGATCACCTGAGTGGCTCAGCGGTTGAGCACCTGCCTTTGGCCCAGGGCATGATCCTAGAGTCCCAGGATCAAGTCCCACATCAGGCTCCTTGCAGGGAGCCTGCTTCTCCTACTGCCTATGTCTCTGCCACTCTTTCTTTCTGTGTCTCTCATAAATAAATAAATAAAATCTTAAAAAAAAAAAAAAAAGACGACTGCGCCCTCAGGATCTGGGCCTGGACAGCGCCATTCTAGATGCCATTGACAGAACCTTCCAGTTCTCCTGCTGCCCCCAGCTCTTGGTCTGGCATCCTGTCCCTACTCTTTGGCCTCTACTTCCCTCCAGCCACAAGTGCCCTCTCCCCTCATTCAATCCCGCCCACCCTTCAAGCCCTAGCCCAGCTGCCCCCTCTGTGTCCAGCCTGGCCCCTTCCCCCCGTGGACTCTTGCACTCTTTTTGAAAACTTGGATTCCAACCTGGGCTCTGCTCATTATGAGTTTGGGGCCTTAAGCAAGTTATTTAACTTCTCTGGCCTCGGTTCCCTTCAGTCGTCGTATCCGATGGCCACGGAGTACTGTGCAGGGTGCCTATACTCTCCCATCCATCCTTGAGCAACCCTGTGAGGTAGATCTAGCCTGTAAGATGATGAAGGTTAGGAATTTGCTTTAGGGTCACAGCGGTTACCGTGACCTAGAGGGACCTGACCCAAAGACTGAGTGATCCTAAAGTTTAGGTATGAGATGCTGTACAGTGTTAGCAAGACCTCACGCAGCTGCTGCCTTGTTCTGTTTTTTTTCTTTTTTCTTTTTTTTTTCTTTTAATGGAGGCAAAACTCATGTAACATAAAACCAGCCATTTTAAAGTGTACAGTTCAATGGGATTTAGTGCATTCACAGTGTTCTGCAGCCATCGCCTTACCTAGTTCCAAAGTACTTTCCTCACCCCAAGGGAGACCCCACTCCCATCCCCCAGCCCCCAGCAACTGCTCATCTACCCTCTGCCTCATGGAGTGGCCCGTTCTGGACGTTTCCTACAAATGGAATCCTACACTGTGTTAACTTTTGGATCTGGCTTCTTTCATTCAGCATAATGTTTTTGGGATCCAGGGCACATACCAAGGCTTCATTCCCTTTCCTGGCTGAATAATACTCTGCTGTTTGGCTAGAACCACACTGAGTTTATCCGCTTACCTGTGGCTGGACACGTGGCTGCTGGGAGTAGCGCTGTGGGGGATGTTTGTGCCCAAGTCTTTGAGAACCTGTTTTCCCTTGTTCCAATTCTACCCAGGAGTGGCCGTGCTGGGATAAATGGCAATCCCCACGGTTAGCTGTATTTGGGGGGATGCTTCCCTGAATGTGGTTGTAGTGGTGCGGTGGTCCCCAGGGCCCCCCCACCCGGGGCTGGGTGCCTGCAGCGAAGCCCCACGTGCAGTGGGCAGTGGGGAGCTGTAGCAGCGTCTTCCTGTTCCCTGTCCTTCTCTGCCTGCTGGCCCCCCAACCTGCCCTCTCTCCCCCACAGATGTGCCCGTGGAGAAGCTGGCCGCCATGCCTGCATTGCGCAGCATCAACCTCCGCTTCAACCCCCTGAGCGCTGAGGTGCGGGTCATCGCTCCGCCGCTCATCAAGTTTGACATGCTCATGTCTCCTGAGGGCGCCCGGGCCCCCCCACCTTAGGCCTCCCTCCTCATGCCCACCCAGCAAGGGACAGAGGCCACCTGAGCTGGCACCCTGAGGGGAGGGCATCCCACGGGCCCATGGGAGGCCAAGCCTGGGGGGGTGGCTGGGGGCGGGTGGGCCAAAGAGCACACGTGGTGGGAGGGGGTGCAGCTGGTCCGAGATAGATAGCTTAGAGCAGTAGGGGGCCCAGGAGGAGGGGGCCAGGTGGGGCCAGAGCCCGGATGCTGGGCACGCACAGTTTCTGTGCACATTTGGGCAGACCCCCACCCTCTCTGAGCCTTGTTAGTTGGGAAAAGGGACAGTGGGGGCGGGGGGGCTTTGCCTCCTTTGAGCTCCTTGGAGGCTTTTTGGGCAACACATGCCTTCAAGTTACCTTCAAACCATCAGGCACCATCTGAGCTCACAGCTGGCCATTGCCAAGCGCTTTCCGGGCCACTGTGGGGTTCGAGGCCTTGTTTCTGGTGCCGAAAGCCAGCCACTGGCCTGAGAGGAATAGAAGACAACCTCCATCTGTTTATTGCTTCCTGAGGATTGACCCGCATGAGGCCTTCTACGGGGCCCCATCCTCGGCCCTGTGGGTCTCTGAATTGGCAGGAGCCTGAACCAGCAGTTGTGGGAAAGCTGTGGAGAAAGTGTGGCCCTGTGCTCTAGCCAGGGCTGAGAAGGTTTATAGAGGAGCCCAAGGCCCATCAGGCCAGAAAACCAGAGGAGCAAATTAGGTCGGCTCTGTCCTTCCTCAAGATGAAGATATCAGCAGGGTAAAGAGTTCTGAGTGCGCCTCAGGACAGACCAGGTGTGCCTGCATCACCCCTTGAGCCAAGGGAGAGGTGGCCCAAGAGAAGCAAAGCCGACTGTGCCTGTGGCTCTGGGACAGGTGATTGACCGCAGCCTGGCTGCCTCCTCATTGGTCCAGCTGGGGGCACTTTGGACCATTGGATTTGTGGCTGGCCAGCTCCCAAGCCTCCCCCCAAAGCCCTGATGACCTAGTCATTTCTGGGCCCTCCATCTGGAGTCTGGGATGTGGCCAGGCCATGAGGCTACCAACCATCCCCGTTCAACTGGGACAACTGAGGGTTTCCCAGGACACGGGACCTCAGTGCTCCCACTGGGACAGTACCTGGCAAACTGGGACAACTGTTTTCCTGCGTGGAAAGGGCCTAGGGTTCTTGCTTTCTGATAATATCTGTGGGTTTGGAGAACTCCTGACTTCTTTATCCCTCCAAGTATCCACCTCCCACCTTCTCATCTGTGGAGCAAGCGGACTCAGAGCCCAGAACCCACCTGGCCTGGACCTTCGTCTTGGTCTGTGGGAGATGCCTGAGGCCCCAGGACATGGGACAGGCCAGGCCACCCAACCCTACATGCATGCACCAGTAGCCACTCTTCTACTCCCAGGGTTAAGCCTCTCCCAGCCCAGACCCTTATCAGAATGCTGTGTTCCTTCTCTCCTCCCCAGCCCTGGAGCCTGCCCCTGCCCAGACGCCTTGTCTCTTGGCAAGGACCGACAGGTTGGACCATTGGTTGGCCCATCACTGAGTGCTCAGTGCCCCAAGAGATGCTGTGTTTACTCTCTTGTGTCATAAGGCCTGGTTCACCAAGCTCTGGGAAAGGGCTTTGCAGGGCAAGGAGGTCCGGATGGATCTTCAGTGCTGCAGGGCTCAGCTGTGGACAAGTGGGAACCATGGCCCAGTCCAGGCTGGCCTGGCCCCACCCACCCGGTGTCCCGGAGTGGGGTTACTCCTTGTCAAAGAATAGGTGCACTTTTCTTGCACAAAGGCACTGTATGGCCAGAGCCCTGCAACTCAAAGTGTGGCACTGGCATCCATGGGAACTTGTTAGAAATGCAGAATCCAGGACCCACCTTAGACCTCCAGAATCAGAACCTGCATTTCAACAAGATCCCTGGGTAATTCCTAGAAGCACTTTACCGTTTGAGAAGCCAGGGCCTAGGGCTGACCCAGGGGATATCCTTGGAGTAGAGGATGGAGGTTCTCAGCCCTCCCCCTGCTACTCCAGGCCCCTCTCCCTAAACCAGCCCCAGGACACCCTGGGTCTCTTAGATCTTTTCAGAGTCTGCGGGACTCTTGCAGCGAAGGGAGTGACCTGAAGTCACCAGATGAGGGTTGGCTTTGCCTGGCCCTCGGGACACTGGCTCTCTGGTTACCCTCTGCACACCCAGATCCTGCTTCCCCAGGTCCTCACATGAGGCTCTCTGAAGGGGTTGCTTCTGGAAGTTGTTTTCTGCTCTGCTTGGGGAGTTTGCCCTTGCCTGTCTGGGGAAGCTTGGGCAGTGAGAGAAGCCCCCAGATCGGAGCCCACCGTGTAAATGAGCCCTTAGCTTCAGTCTGCAATAAAGAACGCATTGGTTTCATCTGCCTGCTTGGTGCTCGATTCATTCTTTCCACACAGACCTCCAGGAGCCTGGGGGTCACACCTGAGGGACTGCCTCTCTTATTGAAAGCTTGAAGTCAAAAGGCACCCTCTGGGGTGATACTCAGAATATTCGCAGGTGGGTGCCGAGGCAGGTAAAGTGCTGCATGCCCTAGAACCCTGCAGGGCAGCCAGAAATTACACCTTAGCAATGGATTCCTCAGGGTCTGTGGTTCTCAGGCAGACGTCTCTGGACCAGCAGCCGCGGAGCACCTAGAGAACTGGTCAGCCGTGCAAATTCCCCGTCCCATCCCAGCTCTGCAGAATCAGACACCGGGTGGGGCCAGCAGTCCGGATGGTCAACGCCTGCTCAAGTTCCGAGTTTAAGTCAGGTTTGGTTTTCTCCATCCTGAGGGCCAGCCGAGTTTGTCTTGGGTTTTAGGCCACACACTCCGTTATCTTCGTGTACCGAACAGTTTAGTGGGCACCAGGCAGTGCCTAGGCCTGTGGCACAGCTTAACTCCTTTAATCTTGGAACAACCCTAGCTAGTGCTGAGTTAGACAAATCCCTTTCCCTCTCCGGGCTGTTTCCTGTCTGTGAAGGGGCTGCACCAGAAGAACCCCGAAGACCCCTATCTCTCGAATCTGGGGCCCTGCTGTATCTGCCCCTGCAGATTAGCCTGGACGCATGCCCACCCTCACCCCAAAGCTCAGGCACAGGACTCTGTTTCTTCTGGTCAAACCCTGGCTCTCCAAAATAGCACCACGTTGGCCCATTAAGACAGAACTCGAGATTCCTCATGGCAAAGGAAGCCCTGCCTCCAGAGAGTCCGAATAGCGTGTCCCTGTGGGAGGACGGAGTCACAGTAGTTAAATATCGGGGTGTGGGTGCGTGGGCTTTCAGTGCAGTGGAGGATGGACGCCTTCACCAAGACTGGATGAAGGTTATCCTCTGGTTTATTTTTTTTTTTTAAGGAATTTTATTTATTTGGGGGGTGGGGGTGACTGGGTGACGGGCACTGACGGGGGCACTTGATGGGATAAGCACTGGGTGTTATGCTCTATGTTGGAAAATTGAACTCCAATAAAAAAAAAAGATATTTATTCATTCGTGAGAGACACAGAGGGGGGGAGCAGAGACACAGGCAGAGGGAGAAGCAGGCTCCATGCAGGGAGCCCGACGCGGGACTCTATCCCAGGACCCCAGGATCACACCCCGGACCAAAGGCAGGTGCTAAACCGCTGAGCCACCCGGGGATCCCTATCCTCTGGTTTAGGATGGGTGGGTGCAGCCAGGGGGCATTTTGAGGCAAGGAATTTGAAGTCTTAAGCTATACACTCTCTTTTGAAGGTATTTTCTAAAGAGCTGAGCCATTTGTTCCTTTAAATGATTCGCAAAGCGCCCAGAATGAACAATAAAGGTATTTACAACTTTTATTACTTCCTGGGCGAGAGTTTTTTGGAATGGTGCCCTTACGCTGAAGAAGACGAGGATATAACCAAGTGTTAGCAGTGTAGACAGTGTGCAGTGTGGGAGCAGAAGGTTGGGTTTTTTTTTTAATGATTATTGAGATATAATTGACATGACATTATATTAGCTTCAGCTCTTCAAGTGTATAAGAGAGTGATTCAGTGCATGCGTGTACGTGAAAAGACCACCCCAGGAAGTCTGGTTACTGTCCCTCACCACGCACAAGGGGTATTGGTTCTCAGTCTCTGAGAAATACCAGGTCGGAAGGGCAGGCCTGGGACAGCACGTGACTCGGGGCCCAGGAGCAGCCAGGCCAGGCTGCGGACCTGTGTCTCAGGGCCAGGTGGGCCGGCCCCCTTCCTCAGAAAAGGGCCATGAGCCCAGCTGCTTTAGGACCTAGCAAGAACGTTCCACTGAGCTCCTGCTGTTGAGCAGCACTGGGCAGGCAGGTGTAGGTTTCTCCTTTACTGTTAGCAGTGCCCCGCTGTGCAGATGCGGAAACAGGGTTATTGGGGGTTGGGGGGGAGGGATGCTTAGGGGCCTGGAAAGAGCAGAGCTGGGGTCACAACTGAGAGGCCAGCTCAAACAGGAGAAACGACGGCTTTCGCCAGCTCACATGTTGCTCACCCTCAGCCTTACTCTCCTCATCTATGGAATGGGCGCCACCACTGCCTGCCTTCCCTAATACCAGAGGGGGGTTAACAGCAGACGACAGGTAAGCAGCCCTCGGTGAGCAGCATCATGCATTTGGCACACCCGCCTGGTGTGAGCACAGCCCTTACTCCCAAGAACCTCTCGTGGATGGGGGCGCTGGGTGCCACCCTGTTTGTCGCACAGGCCTGGAGCACATCTGGGTGCTGGTGGGACACTGACCATCACCCCCCCGCACCCCGCTCACTCTGTCTTCACAGTTTGGGGATCTCTCAAGCTCCGCTGCAGGCCTCTGAGGACACCAAATGACTAGGGATGATGAGGCCCTCCAGGCCTTGGCTCGGGGCCAGCCTGGGCTCATGAGGCACCAGGTGTGTACGCCCAAATTCTTACAGGCAAGGGACCCAGGCACCCTCATTCCTGGAGACTGGAAGCACCTGAAGTGGGGGCACCTTCAAGGGTGGCCTTTGCGGGGCTGCACACGGCGCTGCCCCCCAGGATGTCACTCACCATGAGCTCCAGCTGATTGGCACCAGTTACCTAGAGAACAATGTGAATGGGCCCCTGGAGTTAGTTGTTTGAGGGGTGGCGCTGGGTCTCTGGACCCCACAGAGTCCATTACTTGGGTATTTTAGAATAGAGGTTCCCAGGCCCACCTGAGCCCTGGTACGCCAGACTCGAAGCAGAGCCCACCTTGAAGAGTGTTTCTCTCTCCTGCATTGCGCCCAGAGGGTCCTTTTATTTTATCTTATTTTTTATGATTTATGTATTTAGAGAGCATAAGGGAGAGGGGCAGGGGGAGAATCTCAAGCCGACTCGATGAGCGCAGAGCCCAATGCATGGCTCGATCTCACCGACCTGAGATCACAACCCGAGCCAAAACCAAGAGTCAGACTCTTAACTGTCTCAGCCACCCAGGCACCCCCAGAAGGTCCTCTTCAATCCTAAGCCACTCCTCTGGCCAAGTTCTGCAGCTTTCTCCATGGCACTTCAGCATGAAAGCCAAGTCCTTGTCATGGTCCTCAAGCCTGATGTTTTCTTCCCTGCGTCCGGGCTCTAGCTTGGGGCCTCCCACGCACTCCGGGGACACGAGCTTCCGCTGTTCCTCGAATACTGCAGATTGCTCAGGCTTCGGGCCCTTGTGTCTCCCCAGGGGACCGACAAGCAGGAGGACATCTTCCTCACCGTGGTCCTCTCCCCCCCCCCCAAGTCGTACCGTGGCCCTAGCTCTGGCCCCTAGCTCGTGCACACAGCCGAGAGCATGGGCAGCTCCCCGGTACCCCCAGCGGCCTGCCACTGTGCCCGATATCCCACCAGCAGGAGCCCCCTGCTATGGCTTAGGCTCTCCCCTGATCTTATTCCAACCCGTCGGGATGGTGGGTGGGAGGGGCCTGCACACAACGCTGAGAGGTTGCCGGGGCCCTTGCCACCCAAAGTGTGGTCCTCGGGCGGCAGCATCGACAGCACTTGGGGACGAGTTGGGACTGCAGAGGCTAGGTCCCCCCCTCTGAGAAGTTCTGAGTCAGAATTCCATTTTTTTTAAAGATTTTATTTATTTATTCATGAGAGACACACACACACACACAGAGAGAGAGAGAGAGAGAGAGAGAGAGAGAGAGAGGCAGAGACACAGGCAGAGGGAGAAGCAGGCTCCATGCCGGGAGCCCAACACAGGACTCGATCCCGGGTCTCCAGGATCAGGCCCTGGGCCAAAGGCGGTGCTAAACCGCTGAGCCACCCAGGGATCCCCCAAGTAGCATTTTAACACGACCCTTACGTGACCTGGGCACGTTGAGCTTTGAGGCCATGGCTTTCGACTGCTGAGACCCTGTGTCATCCTCTGCAAGTCCCCAGGGTGCGGGTGGGGAGTAGGTGGTGCCAATGTGTAATATTCAGAAGCTAAAAACACGCATCTTACTATAGGATGAACAGGGGTCAAAGGTTCTATTCGATCTCATCCATGGCTGAGGGAACCAGCGGGGTGCTGAGGCCGGTTCCCAGAACATTCAGGGACCTGAAGCCAGTGTTCCTGGACTCAGCCTGCTGCTGCCTCCGACGCCCGTGAGCGTCTTCCAGAGCAACAAATAGCCACTTTGGGGCCGATGTCCTTTCCTGCTGGACACAAGGGAACAAGTTCGCTTGTAACTTCTCAGAGTCTGTGCCCTTAATTCATGGTAACCAACCAACCCACAGTGGGGCCTTCTCAGGGGCCAGCCTGTTTGCCGGCGCTGGGAGCGTGCACGTGCCACCTTGGCCTCTTCTCTAGGTTTGGGTAAGATTTCCTAATAACGGATTCCCCTGGGAGGGTATGACTGTTCCCGGAACCAAGGGGATTGCAGCTCTGGGTTTCTGTGAAAGGATCCATAGCTCGAGGGAAAGGAAAGTAACCAGCGCTGCAAAAAAGGAACAGGAAGGTGGGGAGAGGAACAGAGGAGGTGAAAGCAGTAAAATCAAAATATACGCTAGCAGCTTACCCCGTGTCTGTGACTATGACAGGTGCTTCCCATTTTTCAGTCCACTTAATCCCCACAACATCGCATGAGCTAGCTACTGTTTGTACCTTTTCTAGAGGAGGGTACTGAGGGGGCAGGAGTAAGCCAGGAACCTGGCCAAGGTCAGAAGGAACCATTGGCCGTCAAACCCAGGCCTTTTGAGCCGAGTCCATGTTTCTTAGACTTGTTGTCCAGGGCCCTGGGGAAATGGTTTATAAAGTCCCCACCTGACCCCCAGGAGGCCCCCAGCGCTGCCTCCAGAAAGCTGCACCTTTCCCAAGAGGCTTCGACACCTTTCCCCAACATGTTCCTTCCTGTCCTTGGGGAGCCTCACCTGAAACCCCACTTTGATCCAGAAGCCTACAGCACCACAGCCCAGGAATGCAGGACCCCAGCCAGAGAGCTGGAGCTGCTTGGGGGTGCCGCCCAGCCCCCCTCCTCAGGAAGAGACTTCTTACCTGGGGTTCTCCAGAGGACAAGGTAAACGGTCAGAGTGAGAAAGTTCTTCTGGCCCAAACCCTTCCTGTGTTATGGATGGGGAAGGACATGGAGTTCCAGAGGGACTGTTGCAAAGGGCACCCAGAGTGACTTGCCCAAGAACCAGCAGGGAGCCAGGGCCAGGGCCCAGACCAATGCGCAGGTTTCCTGGCTCCTGCCCCTGGGTTCTTTCTGGGGCCCCCACAGGGCCCTGACATTGGGGAGCTCTTCTGCTTAGCGCTCCCCCCTGCCGGCCTCTCCTCCACAGCTGCTGTGCTGGGAAGTGAGTCAGTCCTCGGAGCCCTCCCTGTCATTTATAAATGCAGATAACAACTCTGGCCTCCTTCCTTGGGGAGAGCTCACTAATAAGCATTTGAAAGCATTCTGGAGGAAGTGCTCCTCGGAGGCTGGCTGGGGAGGAGGGGCACCTCCTGACGCCCATTACCACCAAATAGATGCTGACGACTCCAGCCGTGGGCTGGGCTCTGCCTCCCAGCCACCCTATCGCCACCAGGCTGAGTCCCCTTCCCCTTCCCTGTGGATTTGAGCCTTTTGAAAATGATGGCTCTGCCACCGGCCTTCCTTGCTTCAAAGGCCCAAGTGCCTTTCCATTTCCAGCCAAGGAGAGAGAGAGACTGGGCCTCCCATCAGAGACACTTGGCTTTCCCACCACGGGGAGGTTTGCCACAGGGCCCTCCGTGGCTTCATGCCAACCCTCCCTCAGCTCCTACCAACCCTCTCAGGCATCTCCAAACACACCTCCGACCCGGCTGAGAGGAGAAGGGGCTCATGTCTATTCCAACCATACCCACCGAAGGCCTGTGACCAAGATATTAAACCTCCAAAGAGAAAGGCAGTCCACAAATCATGCAATTGTCCCCTTTGACCTCCCTCACTGCCCCCCCCCCCCAAAGCTTGATTCTAAGAAGATAGCCCTCTACCTCCTCCCCTGCTCCCTCTAGACCCATCTCCAAGCAGGTGTTTACATCCATTCTTCAGCACAGAAGGCTCTTTTCCCGTCAAGGACCTTTGCAATCCCACTGCCCTCAAGGACCTTTGCAATCCCACTGCCCTCCTGCCACCTCTTGGTTCCCAGTTTTTCAGATGCAAATCAGTTTCCTGGATAGTGGGGCTTTCTGGAGAAGAATCCCCAGGTCACAGCTAATGGAGGTAGGTTGGGATGGGGAGCAATCCCATGAGGATGAGGCACCCGGACAAGAGTTTGGCCAGAATGGGCAGTCAGAGCCCTGCAGGGCAAGGAGGGGGTGGAACTCTGTTGTGCCCAAGATTGCGAATCTGAGAAACCACCAAGGAGCTGACACCGAGGGTTTATTTACAAGCTCCAGCTTGGGTCCAAGTGTACTCCACACAGCAGAGCAGGGGCTTGGACCCCGAAGTGGGTTACAGCTGGGTTTTTTATGGGCTGGTCTAGGGGATCTTCAGAAGGGGTGGAGGAATTTTTTCCATTCCAATATGGGGGAAAGGGTGGGGGAGTTTCTTAAGATCTGATATGGGATTCTCTGCCAAGGGCATTCTGAGCTTTATTGTCTTTCCGATAAGGGATTCCCTGCTGAGGACATTCTGCAGTTTTTCCTGTGAAGTTCAGCTCTTATTCCCAGGGGCCTAAAATGGCTGTACTTGTGCTAATGCTAAACTTCAGGTGGAATGGCCTTAATTTTTCTCGGCCTCCACACCTCCACCTTCTGTGTCCTGGGTGACTACACCTGCAGTTTCTCAGATGCTCCCAGAGGGCCAAGAACCTTGAGAGCAGGCTGGGGTGGGGGCAGCAGGGCAAATGCCCAGGAAGTCTGTAAGAGAGTTCCTCCTCTTTTTGCCACCATCCAGCTGTGCGGTGTTGGGTCAGCCACTGGGTAGTGCAATGGCTTCCCCTGCAAAATAAGAGCAGTGGTGCCTTGCTTGTCCGAAGGGCTCTGGATCCACAGTTCAGCATTGGGAAGTACCCCAGCCCTGCAGTCAGGTGAACCCAGGAGGAAGGCGTGATCTAAAATAAATCGTTTAAAAATAAAACAAAATAAAATAAAAAATAAATAAAATAAATCGTTTAGGGGCACCTGAGTGGCTCAGTTGGTTCAGCCTCTGCCTTTGATTCAGGTCATGATCCCGGGGTCCTGGGATTGAGCCCCTTGTTGGGAGCCCGCTTCTCCCTCTTGCTCTCCCTTTTGCTCTGCTCTACCTGCTTGTGTGCGTGCTCTCTCTGTCAAATAAATAAAATCTTTAAAAATAAAAAAAAATAGGACATTGAGATCCCTCAGGTTTCCTGGGAGCCCCTTTGGGGTAAGGAGGAGAGTGAAAGGAGGCAATTTTTATTTTATTTTATTATTTTTAAGATTTTATTTATTTATTCACAGAGAGAGAGAGAGGCAGAGACACGAAGGCTGGTGCCCAAATGCTGAGCCACCCAGGGATCCCCTGGAGACAATTAAAAAAAAAAATCTGCATGGAAAGATCTTACCCAGTCTATCTGGACTCTACCCATAGCTTTGGGGAATAAGGAAGGGCACTGTATTATGGGAACTTGACTTTCAATCTTCACAGCAGCCTTGAGATGAGGAACAGGAATCCCATTGTACAGATGGGGAAAATTAAGTCAGAGGGCTTGTCACCTGGGTCACACAGGTGATAGGTTGTGGAGGAAGAATTCACACACAGGTCTTTCCATCCGTGCCACTGCCCTCCCTGCTCCTCAGAGGCTAGACCCACAGAGTATGTCCTGTGTGGTGCTCGGGCGTGTCCATGTACTTAGGCACTGTATAAAGGTGGAAGAAAGAAGTCTGTAGAATGGGAGGCAGAAGGAAGAAAAAGAGGCTTTATGATCTAGAACCATTCAAATTAAAAAAGGAGCGAGGGAACTTGGCCACAAGCCTAAATCAATGCCCTAGGGATGATGTGGCTGCTAAGGAAAGGTGAAAGGCAGGAGAATAGGGAAGAATGAGGGGGAGAAAAGTGAAAAAGTGAGATTGAATTATTCAAAGCCTAGTGCCCACATACTTACAGCTCATATTTCTTGAGCATCTACTATGTGCCAGGCACTGTTTAAGTGCTTGACTTTATGGTGGGTACTATTATTATCCCTATTTTGTAGATCAGGGGAAACTGAGGCACAAGGAGGTTATATGACTTTCCCAAAGTCACACCTACAACGAATGGCAGTGCTGGGCTATACAGATTTTATGGCGGTGTTCTAACTCTGCACTGGTCAAGGGGGCTTCATGACCGTCACAGGTCTGGGTCCTAACCATCAGAGGTACCCTAAGAACTGTGGTGGACTCAAGACAGTCATGGTATGAATACCCAAGATGTACAGAGCACTTACTATGTGCCAGGCACTATTCCAAGTGCGTTACATAGAGTAACTCCTTTAATCTTCGCAGTGACTCTGGTAGATAGGGATTATTAATAGTCCCGTTTTGGGATCCCTGGGTGGCTCAGTGGTTTAGCACCTGCCTCTGGCCCAGGGTGTGATCCCATATCAGGATCGAGTCCCATATCAGACTCCTTGCAGGGAGCCTGCTTCTCCCTCTGCTTGTGTCTCTGCTTCTCTCCCTCTCTCTGTGTCTCTCATGAATAAATAAAATCTTAAAAAAAAAAAATTAGTCCCGTTTTACAGATAATCCTGAGGGAGGCCACGGGAAGAAAAAAGGCCAAAGAAAATCAGATGTTTGGCCTGCAGAAGGGTGGACTCCCTCCTGCTGTCTCTGGGCCATCCCGGGCAAAGAGGGGGTGATTAGAGGCAGGAGTACCCACTGCTGGGCTTTAGGATCCAGACCCCAGGGTGGAGTTAGACCCCTTAGACCCCTCTAAGGCCTTCGAGCTCTGAGACTGCCCCCCACTCAGGGCAGAGGAGGAGCTGGAGGGAACCTAGGCCCAAGCTGGATTGCAAGCTTTTCTTCAGAACTCTGGATATAAGCCGCACCCCCCCCCCCCCCCCGCCCCCTAAAGGAAGACGGGCCATTCGCTCCCTCTCCTCTGCCTGGAACCTGGGATCTTCTTTCCGGGGACAAAAGTCTCTGGCGCTGGCTGTTGGGGGCTTGACGGCGGCTCGGGTAATGGGAGGGAGGTGGCCTCCCGCGCAGCTCCAGGGACCGTTTGTGGGGCATCTACTGGGTGCTGGGCAGGAGCTTTGGCGCCTCGTTAGGAACGCGGAGCCTGAGGCGGGTGCGGCCCTAGAAACTTGCCGGCGGGGGAGGGACCGCGCCGAACGCCCGGGCCGCCGCTCCCCAGGCCGGGACACAGCGTCCCCGCCGTCCTCGCTGAGCTGGCGCGGGCTGATGGGGGACCCCCCTCCGGCGCCCCTCTCCCGCCCTTCTCAGGAGGGCCGGGGTCCCGGACAGCGGGGCGGGGCGAGGAGGGGCGCGGAGGGGCGCGGAGGGGCCGGCCGGGCTGCGGGGCAGGGAGCGGGCCGTGCCCCCCACTTCGGAGGGCCCCTGCGGACACGGGGGGCGGCGGGCAGGGGGCGCTGCGGCGGGCACGGGCGTGCCGGTTGCCGTGGCGACGGCGCCGCGCGAGCCCCCTCCCTCGCTGGCGCCCCGGGAGGCGCGGGGCAGCGGGCGGCGGGCGGCGGGCGGGAGGCGGGAGGCGGCGCCGCGCGGGGGCCGGGCCGCGGCCGGGCGGGCTCGGAGCCCTGAGGGGAGCGAGACCCCGCGAACGGCTGGGCCCCGCGGCCGCACGCCGCCCCCCGCACCCCGCACCCCGCCCCCCGCACCCCTTCCGCCCGGCCCCGGACTCGATCCCCGGAATGCAGAGGTAGGGGCGCGGGCAGGCCAGCCCGGTGCCCGGAGCGCCCCCGCCCCACTCCCCTGCCTGGGCGGAGGGGTCCGCTGTGCCCGCTCCCCCAGCCGGCCGGAGTGGGCAGCATGGAGGGTGAGTGAGCCCCCGGGGCTGGGGCTGCGGGGGGCTGGGAGTGGGAGCGGGTCGGGCACGGACTCCCCAGCGGTGAGCCGGGGGAGAGCAAAGGGGCTGGGGTGTGACAATGTGTGTGTGCGTGTGCCAGAGACAGAGAGACCCTGGCAGAGGCCGAAAGACCTAGAGGGCTCTGTACTGTGTGTGTGTGTGTGTGTGTGTGTGTGTGTGCCAGAGACAGAGACGCAGAGCCGGGGAGCGGGGGAGAAGACCTGGTGCCCCCGGGTCGCTGTGCGGTCGCAGGCTGCTCCTGCCCGGGCAGGGCATCATCTGAAACCAGGTGAGCTGGGCTGTTGGCCTCAGTGGAATTGTCACCCTCTGACTTTGCCTGCTAAGAGTGGGAGCGCTGGGGGAGATGAAATTCTAGGCAAGATTTCTTCCATGCAGAGCAAATTTTTCTCCCTGGAGGAAAGGTGCATTTATGGACCCGACCTCCAGGACTCTAAGGTGTAAGACCCAGGCATAAAGCTGCTTGCTTCAGCCTTACCACGTGGGGGTCCAGACCCCCCCCCCCCCCCCCCCCCCCCCGTCGGTCTCAGGGAGCAAAGGAAACCAAATTTAAATTTAGGCTAAGAAACTGGAAGACTGAGGGCTGGTCCGCTGGCTTGCTGGGTGTCTTTGGGGGGGGGGGGGAGGTGTGGCTCAGCTCCCCTGTGCCACTGGTTACCTATCTGTTGAATGCAGAAATTTACATTTAGTTGGCTTCACTGGGTGGCCAGGAGGGTAAAGTAAGACAAAATGTGTTGAACAAATCCACACCAGTAAAAGAGGGTGCTTCGGGAGATGATAAAACCCTGAAATTCCAAGGAGGTAATTGCGAACACTGCTGGCAAGAAAGAAAAGAGAGTGTCACAGAACCCCTTGTGTGGCTGCACTTGTAGGGTTTGAAAACTGCACACATACAAAGATGCGATGAAGATCACATAACCCAAAACGAATGCGAAGGACTGGCAAGATCCATCTGTAAAAAGAGTGTTAGCAAAACACTAAAGCCCGAGTGAACAGAAGCGAGGGGATATGAACAAAGACAGAGCAAAGAGCTTTCAAAGTCTGAGTAAGGATAACACGAAGGAATCTGCTCAGGGCTTGCGGTATGCGGTGTAAGCTTAACTCACAAGGGAGGGTAGCAGAGCAGGGCACAGGCAATTTTACTCAAATGATGGAATAAAGAGCATAAGTTGGAAATTGAAACCCAAGATAGGTGATGGGAAGAAGGCACCGAAGGCCAGACAAATCCCAGGGATGTGGAGGCTTGCTGATGTAATCACTGCCTTAAAGGAAATTACAAAGAATGAAGGAAAACCAGAAAACTAAAGATGGGCAAATGTCCTGATCTCCAAAAAAGGAAGTAAAGATAGATTAAAAAAAGAAAAAAGACTCTAAGATCAATATTGGCCTCTATAAATTATCAAACACATAATGAATACTTAAGAGACAATAAAGCAATTGAACACCTCGGAATTTTTTCAAAGGATGCCATCCTGTACACTTGCAAAGAGATGTGCATGAGCATTTTCAGCTCAGTGCAAAACCAGAAACCATCGAGATGCCCATAATTAAAGTAAATTAAATGATGAAAGGCATCTGCAAGCATACTGTGTAGACAGTAAGAACTGCGTGTAGGATTTTATTTACAGGCAGGGATATATGTTCCCTGCCTGCTGTGAGTAATTTTTTACAAGCAGGTTTTAGAACACAGTAGTAGTATGATCCCCTTTATGCAAAATTATATAGGCTTATTATTGGATATGTATGTAAAATGCATGCCAAGAGACCTCTTCCTTTGGATTCCCTGGTTCCTGAAAGCGTACCCTAAGACAAGGGCTCGGGTCCAGGGAATCTGATGCCTGAAAGCAGAAGTGAAGAGAGTGAGATGAGAGCGGGAGAAAAACGGGTGCAGGAATGAATGGGGCTTAGCTGTAGGCACCTGAGGGCTCTGTCCCTCTCTGGACCCTCTGTGAAGCGTGCAGAAAGCACCCAGAATTTGCTTCACTCGAGAAGGGGAGCTACCTCCTGTGCTGGCTGAGGGTTGCCCTCCCTGCACTCCTAGAAGCTTCCCTACTTAGCTTCAAAGAAAGCAGAGCAGAAAGACCCGAGTGCAGGCTTGGTGGGGTGCAGGAAGCACAAGGAATAGTCCACCACGACTGGGATCCTCAGACCAAGGGGATGTGGCAAAAGGTGTGACAACCACACTGGCTGTGGGTGACCCTTGTGTGTGCAAGAGTTCAGTGATGGCCATCCTCTTCTTTAGTAGAGCCTAGAACTGTTTTATCAGGAGCACATCCTTTTTTATAAAAACAAACTTTTTTTTTCCCAAAAAGAAAGAGAATAACATGGTGCTCCTGAAGAGCCAGTATCCCCGTGTTCATTCACTAAGACTGAATCAGACCAAAGCCACCAAATTCCCTCTTTCAGACTGGGTTTCTGAGAGGGACAAAGACAGATTATAGGATTTCAACAGGACACAGCAAAGATCTTTCGTGGAAGCCCCGGAAACTCATGGGGAAATGTGGGGAGGGGTTTTGGGAAAGGCAGCCCAGAGGTCCCTTTGGGCTCTGACCTTGTCGTGACATTAAGTAATTTAGAGGGAAAATAAAAGGTGTGCTTATCAAATCTCTGGATAAGAGCCACAGCACCCACATGGCAACAGATTCAAGATTTGAGGCTACCTCAACCTTCAGATCAAAGCTAAGGAAAGGAGAGGTAAATGTAAGTGGAATGCAGAGTCCTGAATTTTGGTCCAAAGGTCCAGTCAATTGCACGTGGTGACAATGACAGAGCTCTGGCTTGGATTCCTGAGGCCAGTTACTGGGCGGATGAAAGGGAACTGACAATGATGAGATGGGCCTCGAACTCCTTTCACCAAAGAGCCCCTGGTGGTTCTGGTGGGACAAAGTGGCGGAAGGGGAACGACCCTGGGGACAGGGGCTCACTCCTGTCTATGTGGCTCCAGGGGGCAGGTTACACTAAGACGGTTCGACTCAACTGTCAGGAAGAACTCTCTAGCTCTCCAAACTGGCCTAGAAGCTGTCTCCTCACCAGATCTCATTGTCCAACTCAGACGAGGGTCGGGGGGGCCGGGTTTGGCAGGGTCAAACCCTGGGGGGGGACTTCTTGGGTGTGGACCAAAAATAGGGCCGGAGAGCTCGCTGAGGGTCAAAAGCCTTCTCCCGGCACCTGCAGATGGACACTGCAGTCCAGTAACCCCCGTCTGACTTCCCACTGGCCTTGGTTGTGGTGCACTGGGCTGCAGAGCACATCTACTCCCCACCCCCACTTCCAGTCCCACCCCAGCCTGGTGGCTCCCTCGGAGCCCCTGGCCTCCCCCACAGGTGCTGCCTGGCCCGGGAGCTCTGTGGCCCAGAGAGGCCCAGAGGACGATGTATGCTCGCACCAGCTGGAGGTGGGGGTACTGCAGGGAAGCAGCCCGAGAGAGAGCAGAACGCCAGCTGGGCTCCCTCCAGTGCAGGCCACAGAAGTGCCTCGCAGGTTCAGGTGGGTTCTGCTTTTCCAAGCCTCTGGAAATGCTGCCGGAGGCATTGTGTTCTGTGTTCTTTGCAAAGCCCTTCGCCGCCTTGGAGCCGCTCAGCCAGTCTGGGAAGCGCGCAGGGAGACAGGATCACCCCCCCCCCCCGCCGCCCCCATTTAACAGATGATAAAATTGGGAGGTGCTCCTCGCCCTGGCTTGAACTAAATCAGGTCTGCTGGCTTCTGTACAAACGACCCAGATTCTGGCCACACTTAAGGCTGCAGCCTCCATGGAGTCCAGCGGTCCAGCTGTGACCTGAGGACCATGTGCACCTTCCCGTCTTCCGAGGAGTGGGGAATGGGAGGGGTCTCAGCTGCTGCTGGGGAAGCACAGGCCAGGTAGATGCATATCCTGTCCTCACTGGAGCCATGATCTGGCTCGTTGGCAGTCTGTCCTGCTTCTAGCAGCAAGTTGAGGCAATAATTCCATTAAGTATTTTGCTCCAATCATTGGGTGGCCATTCCTTTGCAAAGGCGCCAGGTTATTAGAGCCGGGAGAGGCTTGGGTAAACAGGTGCCCAACCCTGGTTTTTGAAATGAGGACACTGAGGCACAAAGAGTGGAACTGGCCACACAGCTCATTTCTATAAGATCTACCGAAGATACAAATATAAAAGAATTAAATTCAGTCCTGCCTTCTCAAGAACCTTTTGCTACTCTCTAATAACTGAAATTACACCACTGGAGCTTTTTTTTTTTTTAAATCCTGATTTAAGGTTTGACTCTCTTTGAAATGCAAACACCAAAAAGAGACACCACACCTCAAGCTGTTATGAGTCATTTCCTCATCTGTGTGAACAAATCCATCAAAATCTTTCCTAAAAGATCATGCTAGGAATGGGGAGAGAGAGTGCATAAGTAGCTTGGGACAGGGATGCTGAGGCTCCAGGCCAGGATGCCTGCTTGGGAGTATGGGGTGGGGAAGAATGGATCCCAAAGGAGTTAGGTGTTCACGCCCATTACTTCTCAGTTGAGCCCAGGGGAGCCTGGCTCTGCCTCTGGCCGTCATGTCCCTGCTTCCTCAGGAGAGGTTTCAGATGACCCATGCAGTATTCATGGTGTCAGCTTTGCAGCTAGAGCCTTGGAAAGGCAGGGACCCCTCAAATCAGAGATCCCCATTTGCTGCAAAGGGACACTAGAGATCTTAATAGATGGTCTGATGATACCAAGAACAAAGAGAAACTGATTGGAGGTAGCAGAACCAGAGCCAGGGCTTAAACTCAGATTAGGTCCCTTGGCTTACTTGATGGACTCTGAATCCTGGAGCCAAGTGCCTCCTGTGTTTAAGAGTAGGTCTCTGCTTTTTTAAGATTTCATTTATTTATTCATGAGAGACACACAGAGAGAGGCAGAGATATGGACAGAGGGAGAAACAGGCTCCTTGCAGGGAGCCCAATGTGGGACTCAATCCCCAGACCGGGATCATGCCCTGAGCCAAAGGCAGGTGCTCAACCGCTGAGCCACCCAGGCATCCCTGCTTTTGAGCTTTGATTGCCTATCTGTGAAATCAATAATTCTCCTTTCCTTGTCAGAGATAGCTTGATGCTGTATAACAGGTATTTTTATTTTTTTAAGATTTCATTTATTATTTGAGAGGGCAAGAGAGCATGAGGAGGGTGAGGAGCAGAGGGAGAGGGACAAGCAGACCTCCCACTGAGCGGGGAGTCCTTTGTGAGACTCGGTCCAGGGCCCTGAGATCATGACCTGAGCCAAAGTCAGACCCTCAACCAACAGAGCCACCCAGGCATCCCTGTATAAAAAGTATTTCAACAATAATGTAAACAGTATATCAGAGCTCATGGGATACAGCTAAAGCAGTGATTAGAGGAAAATTCATAGCCTTCAAGACCTATATTAACTGCCACAATTTATTAATTGTCTGCATGTCCTATGCCTGTGCCAGATAGTGGAGATCATTCTGAGATGAAAGAGGCATAGCTTCTGCCCCAAGGGCATTTCCAGCTTAATGGAAGAAAAAACATCTATATACATAGTTGAAGTAGGAAACGGAATGTGACCAGTGCTACAGGTAGACCCTGAGGAAGCAATCATAGAACCCAGAAAGGATGCTCCTGGGCATCTGGTTGGCCTGACCTAGAGCAGGACAAAGGAAAGTCTTTCCCTCTCTTATTTTTCTAAGGTCTGGAATTCCTCTGAATGTACTGAGAGTATAGGCCTAAGATGCCAGTAAAGAGCAGCTCAGTTAACTTCAGTTTCTACTGAGAGGTAAACAGTTTGCGTTAGAACCTTCTTTCCTGGGGATCCCTGGGTGGCTCAGTGGTTTAGTGCCTGCCTTCGGCCCAAGGTGTGATCCTGGAGTCCCGGGATCGAGTCCCGGGATCGAGTCCCCAGATCGAGTCCCCAGATCGAGTCCCCGGATTGAGTCCCGCATCGGGTTCCCCGCATGGAGCCTGCTTCTCCTTCTGCCTGTGTGTTGGCTTCTCTCTCTTTCTCTCTCTCTGTGTCTCTCATGAATAAATAAATAAAATCTTAAAAAAAAAAAGAACATTCTTTCCTGAGTCCAGGTTTTGATGAGTAAAACAGAAAACTGTAGAGCTCCAGGAGGAAGTGAGGAGAAATGAAAAGAGTTCAGAGTAAAATGGAAAGTGCAGAAAGGCTAGTTTGGCTCCTGTTGGCTGCCTTGGGAGCTCATCAGCCCTTGGCCTTGGCCTCTGTGGACTCAAAAGATTCTTGGGAGGCCCACACTCCTCCTCACTAACAAAGGGCCAGGCTTGCAGGATCTGTGTTGCAGTGGTGGGTGCCTGGGATGTGGTGGGCTTTAGCTCAGCTGCCAGGAGGAGAGAAGGGAGGTCGCAGTCTCAGGAAGCCTCCCTCCTCAACAATGACACCCCCATACACCCACATTTCACTCATCTGTGTGGCCTAACACAGGGCTTGCCAGCCTGGTTTCCTTGAGGACAAATCCCAGTGAACTGGAACCTCACTGGAGCCCCCTGGTTCCCTGCAGCTGCCTGGCAGATAGCTAATATGGAGACACAGCCCTTAGGTCTAAGAGGCCCTCTGTAATTTACTCTGGTATCTTCCTGAGCCTGGTAACAACCCCATGAGGTGGGGAGGTGCGAGAAGCCCAGGCCATCTACCTTTGAAAGCCAAAGAGAACACAAGGAGGTGAAATGGACCTCCCCAGTTCACAGAGTAATACCAAGGGGGGGGGGGGCATGCAGGATGAAGCTCCCCCATCAGCAGTCCTCAAACGACCCCAAACTAAACATACCTCCCTATAAAAACAGTGCAGAAGTAGCATTAAGACAAGTTCCTAAGCTAAGCTTTGCCTTCAAACCAGACTATTCCCTACCAGCCCCTTCTATATGAAAGTTTTGGAGTGACCACCACTGGCCCAACTCTCAAAGGCATGTTTGCTGACTCCTAAATCAGTATCCTTTCCTGTCTGCACCAGCAAAGACTCCACGGAAGATCACATGGCCTGTTAGAGGAAGCACAGAGAGGGCTGATATCTAACCTGGGGAACACGAATCTTGCTCTATCCCTACCCTTTTCCAGCTGTCCCTGGTGTTTTGTTTTTTTGTTTTATGGTGTTTCTTTTAAGATTTTATTTATTCGTGATGTCTGGGTGGCTCAGTGGTTGAGTGTCTGCCTTTGGCTCAGGGCCTAATCCCAGATTCCCAGGATTGAGCCCCATATCAGGCTCCCTGCATGGAGCCTGCTTCACCTCCCTCTGCCTGTGTCTGCCTCTCTTTCTGTGTCTCTCATGAATAAATAAGTAAAATCTTAAAGATTTTATTTATTTATTTGACAGAGAGAGAATGGACAAGCAGGCCGAGGGAGAGGGAGAAGCAGACTCCCCGCTGAGCAAGGAGCCAAATGTGGGGCTCGATTCCAGATCATGAACTGAGCCGAAGACAAATACTTGACCCACTGAACCACCCAGGTGCCCCAAGACCCTGGGGTTTTGAACCTGGACTCCACAGATTCCAAAGAGGCCCAAGGATGATCAACTTTGATCCTTTTGTATTAGTCAAGACAATAGGCTACAAGCAACAGAAACATTTTCTGGCTAATTTAACCACCAATGGGAATGTATTGGAAGAGTATGGGCAAGTCATCTAAGGGAAAGAAAAGCTGTGTTATCGAGACCTAGAGTCAAATCCAACACAGAAGAGGTCTGATTGGCTATCCTTTGGCCACAGGGCAGTGTAGACTCCTGATTGACAGTCCCTCTAGTTACACATACAAAGAGGGCTTACTCCCGAAGGCCAGCAGAGGTAATGGGTGTAGGGTGAGCCACAAGCCCAACTGTCCACCATTCCCTTGAAAGTGTGTGAATTATCAAGTGCACTTTTTGAGAGAGGATCCAAAGCTTTCAAAGACTGTGAGTTCCATCTGGACAGGGGTCATTTCTTGACATACTAAGACAAAGCTCTAGGAAAGCATCTGTGAAATGAACTCAAATGCATCAGAGGCTCAAAGAGTTTGGTGACTCCCACAATGTGAAACACTCACTGCCCACAAGCACCTTGAAAACAGGAATTATAAAATTCAGCGGTTCTCAAATCTGCTGCACTTGGAAATCACCAGGGGAGCTTTTGAGAAAAATACCAGTCCCTGGACTCCACCCCCAGAGATTTCTATTCATTTGGAGGGAGTGCTGTATCCTTAAAAGCCAGGTGATCTTGATTTGAGTCAGAGTTCAGAACCACTGATGTTGGTTTAAAATCACATTTATCAGAGCTTCCTTCTGATTAGAAAGGTCAAAATGCAAGTCAGTGAACAGAAAGATGAAAATCACTTGAAACATCCCTGTGGATAAATACTATTTTTTGTCATTTGTTCACACACACGCACACCCTTTTATACAGAATGCAGATTTATATATATACTGTTTTGTAACTATTACAGCCCACAGTCGGTATTTCCTCCCGCACCATAGATCTTTTCCCCTAGGATAGGTCCCTAGAAGTAGAGCAGCTGGATCCTGGAGCAGGTCCCTTGTCAGGGTGCTGGATGGATGTGCCCACCCTCCCCTCCCCCAGAGCAGAGCCACACCATGGCCATCGCTGAGCACTTTTCTTCTCTGCCAATCTAACGGATGGAAAAGTTTTTGAAAACGGCATTTCTTGGATCACAAATTTAACCTTTTTGTCTTATGTGTTTATCAGCCATTTGTGCTTTTAGTGTTGTATTCTTCAGCAGATCCCCAGTGCCTCTCCAGCAGGTCACATTGACCCTGGAGGCTGTCAGGAAGTGGCTGGTGAATGGTGAACCCCAGGTCTTTTGGGGTGGGGGCGCCAAGCTCCCCGTGTTGCCAGGACCGACCAGCAGGTGGCAGTAACGACGACTGCATTCGTGGTTGTTGCTGGAAACTCCAGAAAAAACTACCCAGCCTGATTCTGTGCTCAGGGCGGTGGTTCTGGTGGTGTTTTCTCTCTCACACAGCTTTCAGGCTTTGCGGGGAGGCCCAGACCAAGAGCATCACGAAGGTCTCACCCTCACATCCGTTGTGTAGTTAACACTGCCAGTCTGGCTGGTACTGAGCTACATGCATGGAGTGCTGTGTGCCCAGCACTGTGCCAAGGCCCCTCCACCCCTCCACCCCTCCACCCAATGGCCCTCACTGCACCTCCCTATCCCCATCTTACCAGTGAGAACCCTGGATTCCAGAGAGGTGGTGTGAGTTATGCTAGGTCACAGCCAGGAATCAAGTGTTTCCACTTTCAAGATGAGAACACTGAGTTCCTACAGAGGCCAGGCAGTTTTCCAGTCTTGGGGCTGCTGTAACAAAACACCATGGGGAGGGGGGCGCTTAGAAACAACAGAAACCTATTTGTCACAGTCCTGGAGGCTGGGAAGGCTAAGATCCAGGTGCAGACGATGATGCCTGCTGAGGCCTCGCTTCCCGCTTTGCACACAGCCCTCTTTCTGCTGTGTCCTCCACTGTGGAAGGGATGAGGTCTCCTTCAGAAAGGCACTGTTTCCATTCATGACAGCGCGCCATGGGAATCTAATCTCGCGAGGCCCCAGCTCCAATACCATCATATTGGGGATTAGGTTTCAATTTGTGAATGTTGAGGGGACACCTGAAGTGCCAGGAAGGAGGGCTGGAGCCTCCCAGTCTGTGTGTGTCCACTGTTTCCAGAGCCTTTGGGCCAAGTCCTTTAAACCTGTGGTTCTCTTTTTAAAAAAATATTTTATTTATTTATTCATGAGAGACACAAAGAGAGAGAGAGGCAGAGACACAGGCGGAGGGAGAAACAGGCTCCCCACAAGGAGCCTGATGCGGGACTTGATCCCAGATGCCAGGGTCACGCCCTGGGCCAAAGGCAGACACCCAACTGCTGAGCCACCCAGATGTCCCTAAATCTGTGGTTCTCAAACTCGTGTTGCATCCGAATCACCTGGAGGATGTGTTAAGACAGTTGGGCTTCAGGCTCCCTCGGGCAGGATGAAGCCTGAGAATGTGCATTTCTGACAAGTCTGTGATGCTGATGCCGCTGGCCAGGATCACAGTGAGAACCAGGATACCTTCATCTTCTCTCTGGCCCTGGACTTGCTCTCTGAGATCATCAGAATGCCTTGGAGGCAACCGTTACTGTATCCTGAGACCTCCAGGAAGCTCCCCAAGTAAGGGAATGACTTGACTGGATTCAGCGGATAAGATTTTCACAGACTTTAATGTATCCACGAGGGCACTGGGCAGATCGCAGGAAGGGCGAGTCCAGGGTGTTAATGAGGCCTCTGGCTACTAGCGCGGCCCAGCTGGGGTGGGAGGCCTGCCCACTCCCAACTCAATTCACCCCTACCCAGGGGAGTTGCCAGGAATCCTCCCTGAGAAAGGATCATTCAGCAATGCTGGAAGCTGCAGTGAGGGTGGGGAGAGATGCCCAGCGCAGCCGAGGGTCTGGAGATGGGCAGGGGCACTCCCTGGGCAAGGACTACAGAATAGGAGCTCACTAAGCACTTCTCAAGGCTGAGCGAAGGGCAAGGAAAAACAGACTGGAGTATGGCCCGGCAGGTTGCGGCAATTTCCTCTACCCGTGCACACCCACAGATTTCTTATGTCATGGGGACTGATTCAGAGCTGATCTGGGGCTCAGGAAGGGTGAGCTGCCCGGGGAGGCTCCCGACAGACATGGGATGGGGTTCCTTCCAGAAGAGCCCGTGAAAGCCTTCCAACACCAGCAACATCCCCCTGTCTCCCGATGTCAGAATCCACCTTTCCTTCCTTTTTCTTTTCAAGCAAATATGTACCTATCCAACGACCATTTACTGAACCATTGACCATGGGCAGGGACTGATGAGATGCTGGGGATGCAGGTGCCAACTGCTCTCCAGGACCTGACTTTCAAGGGTGGGGAAGTAAAAAGCCAATCAACCCAAAAACAAATAATATGTGGACAGATGGAGGAAACTAAAGAAAATGCTGTGAGAGCTAATAAATAGGAGGGCAACTACTTGAAATAGAGCGACCAGGTCAGGCTTTTCTCTGAGAAGACAGCCTAGTCTAAGCTGAGAGATAAGGGGAGGAGGAGACAGGAGCAATAGGAAGGGGTAAAATCCTTGTAGTTGGACAGAGATGAAGCGTGTAGGAGCCAGGCAAGGTGGTCAGGGCCGAACAGGCAAACAGGAATGTGGCAGGGGGTGAGGTCAGAGATGGTGACGGGGTCAGAGCACAGAGCGTTTTGGATGCCTCTGAGGACAGAGTTTGGATTGTATTTGAAAGACAATGAGGGGTCTAGGCAATAATACTTAGGGGCTGCTGCTCAAAACATTGGTGAACAGCTAATGGCATCAGGTCATTGGGAAGAGCATGCAACTCTTGATTTCAGGGTCGTGAGTTTGAGCCTGGGTGAAGAGATTACTATAAACAAACAAACTTTTAAAAATTATCTAGTGATCAAGGAATTTGAATGTTGGATGCTGGGGCAGTGATCATATTAGACAGAATTGTCAATTTTGTTAGGTATAATTTTGTTAGGTCAATTTGTTAGGTATAAATCCTGTGGTTACGTGAGGGGTTTTTTTTGTTTTTGTTTTTTTCTTAGTTCTATCTTTTAGCAATACAAACTGGAGTGTTTGCAGATAAAAGAAAGCGATGTGCTGTTCCAAAGAGAGGTGGGTATGGGTGAAACCAGATTAGCCTTAAGTCGATCATTGTTTTTTTTTTTTTTAAGGTTTTATTTATTTATTCATGAGAAACACAGAGAGGAGAGAGAGAGGCAGAGACACAGGCAGAGGGAGAAGCAGGCTCCATGCAGGGAGCCCGACGCGGGCGCGATCCTGGGTCTCCAGGACCATGCCCCAGGCTGCAGGCAGCGCTAAACCGCTGTGCCACCCGGCTGCCCCCAAGTTGATTATTGTTGAAGGTGGAGGATGTATGCACAGGAGGTCTTTATATTCCTCTCTTGGAATAGTTCGTTAAGCGATATACTCTTTAAAAAAATTTTTTTTAAAGATTTTATTTATTTATTCATGAGAGACACAGAAAGAAAGAGGCAGAGGGAGAAGCAGGCTCCATGCAGGGAGCCCAATGTGGGACTCGATCCTGGAACTCCAGGATCACACTCTGAGCTGAAGGCGGACACTCAACTCCTGAGCCACCCAGTGTCCCAGCGATATACTCTTGTATATGTTCACTATAATGTTCTCTCTTGTGCATGTTTGACGTCTTCCAGAGTAAAATAGAGATATTTGGGTGCAACTGGACACCCAAGAGCACCTAAACAGGGGGTCAGCACCTCCTCCTCTCACTATGCACCTGAAGCTTGCCAGGTCTCCACCTCCACCCAGCCCGAGTGCACCTGCTGCCCCTGCTGGGCCCTCCAGCCCTGGTCCTGCCAGCTCATTGGCCCTAGAGCATCACTAGCCTCCAGATCCCAAGCCTCCGGTGGGTCTCCAGGCTAGTGGCTGAGCTCTGGATGTGACAGAAAATTCCCCAAAGACCCTTCATCCCCTGGAACAGGCCACACTCAGTCCCAGCGGAAGACAGGAGGAGAGTTTATGAGACAACATCATGAGTCACCACAACTAATGGCTTCCCAGAGGAGCTGTGGTTGGACACAGAGCTGCTCCTTCCCAAAGGTGGCTGGGGAAGGACACGCTGAAGCCTGGAACTGATTCAGAGATGCACAGAGCAGGACCACCTCTGCTACATACTCCTGAGCCACCTGGGGAATGTCACAGAACACCTCTGATCTTAGTTCTCCCATTTCAAAAGGGGCTAATACCTAACATGTTTACATCAGGGGGTGATTGGGAGGATGAGATAAAATAATGCATATGCAGGGCACCTGGGTGGCTCAGTTGGTTAAGCATCTGCCTTCAGCTCCGGTCATGATTCCAGGGCCCTGGGACTGAATTTGTGTCAAGCTCCCTGCTCAGCAGGAGCCTGCTTCTCCCTCTCCTGATCATGCTTTCTCTCTCTCTCAAATAAATAAATAAAAATCTCCTTAAAAATAAAAAAAAATGCATATGCAAGTGCATATGCATAACAAGTGCTTTGTTAAATGCTGTGCAAATGAAGCAGCTGGTACCATGATGGGAGAGAGTGAAGGATGCATGGTAGCTTGGCTTGGCTTTGGATGGACTTTTGGTAAATTTAACGTGGGCCTTTGCTCCTTACCCTCATTCAGAGTCCTCTTCCATTGTCCCTTTCTGTGTTGCCTTCTTGCCTTTCCCAGCTAAAGTTCTCTGGAGGAGAGGAAGAGGGACAACAAGATTTTGAGGGTACAAGAGGCAGAGCCCCAGGAGAAAACAAGTGGTGCACCCAGAAAGCATTTACCTGAGAGTTTAATAGAGGGACTTTATAAGGGGGAGGGTAAGAGAACCAGCAAGGGATGAACAAGCACTGGGACTGGTGGCGATCACAGGAAGCTGTGGGTGCAAGGAGAGAAAACAGTATCAGTCTGGCCCCAAAAGAGCTAGAGTCCTGGAAGAGCATCACCTAACAGGAGCTGTACCCATATGGACAGCCCCACAGGAGAAGAGGGTCAGGCAAGGAGGGAGTGGGAAGAGAAATACCCTGAGGTCTGGCTTCTCCAGTTGTTCAGTCTCCTTCAGTGCTTTCCATTGGCTGAACCTGGTCAGAAACCAGAGAGTGAGGGAACCTGGCTGTGGTAGTCCTTGGAGGTCAGCCTCTGGGGCAGACAGTAGGACTAACTAAGAAGGGTGGAGCCCAGATGGGGCAGGGGGGTGGGCTGTATGTGAATGGAGAATAACCAACATTGGGAAATGAGTTGTGGACGAGATGAGATGAAGGTATGAGATCAGGGTTTGGGTGCAGTGGGTTGAACGTGCATCTAGTCACAATCAGAGTCAAGCACACGATCGAGGTGCTAGGTCATGGTCAGGATTTGGAGCACTGAAGGGCCTCACCAGTGGCAAGATCGATCATCTCTTCCTTGCCTAGGATCCTGACCTGTATGCTCCTTTGCTTCTAGGGGAGCCCTCCCAGCCTCCTAACAGCAGCTGGCCCCCAAGCCAGAATGGGAGTCATACCAAGGCCACGCCTACAGTAAACCTCACCTTCTCCTCCTACTACCAGCACTCCTCACCAGTGGCAGCCATGTTCATTGTGGCCTATGTGCTCATCTTCCTCCTCTGCATGGTGGGCAACGCCCTGGTCTGCTTCATTGTGCTCAAGAACCGGCACATGCGCACCGTCACCAACATGTTCATTCTCAACCTGGCTGTCAGTGACCTGCTGGTGGGCATCTTCTGCATGCCCACTACTCTCGTGGACAACCTCATCACTGGTGAGTGTAGGCCATGGAGGCAGTGGGAGTCCCCTCTGCCCCCAAAAGCATTGCTGGCCTGGTCTCTTGGCCAAGATGTCATTGTCTCAAACTCTCCATTCTTGTGGCTGAGGGATTGGGTTAGAAATAATAGATACAATGAACTAATTCTTCTCTTGGTTCCAGGAATTGTATGACTTACTCTTCCTGCATTAACTTCACTAATGCTCACAACAGTCCAACGCATTGTTATTATTGTCCTGATTTTTGGGATGGGGATACTGGTGCTCAGAGTGACGAGACACAGATCTGTAGTTACACGGCTAAGTGTCAAGTCCCATGTCTTCATACGCATATTCTTTTGTCTGTTTTTTGTTTAAAGATTTATTTATTTATTCATGAGAGACACAGGCTGAAAGAGGTAGAGACACAGGTAGAGGGAGAAGCAGGCTCCTCGCAGAGAGCCCGATGCGGGACCCGATCCTGGATCCCAGGATCATGACCCGAGCCGAAGGCAGGCACCCAACCACTGAGCCACCCAGGCGTCCCTACACCCATATTTCTAACCATTACGCCATTAAGTCTTACTCTTCTGAGTAGCTCCCCTGGGCAGAGCTAGAACCCATAGGTTTCCCCTGAATAAGGACCTAATGATCCACTTATTTGAGTTGTTCTCCAACCAAAGAGATTCTATCCTACGGTAGTGACCTCCCTTCACGAGTGTCTAAAGTAGGGACTGGCCAGCCATTTAACAGTGACTTGGTAGAAGGGATTCAAGCAGAACTAGACCATCTGACCTCTAAATTCCTGCCTTTTCATCCCGCAAACATCAGAAGGATCACACTCTCGTCTACTCCCTCCCAGGTGATTTGTCTTTCTTGTTTCAGAATAAGTTTCCACGGACCCCTGAGACTCTAGCTGGACTGGCTTCCAGAGCCGT
This sequence comes from Nyctereutes procyonoides, assembly GCF_905146905.1. Classification (NCBI taxonomy): domain Eukaryota; kingdom Metazoa; phylum Chordata; class Mammalia; order Carnivora; family Canidae; genus Nyctereutes; species Nyctereutes procyonoides. Next base: position 66,960,619 of record NW_026575046.1, read on the forward strand.
GGAGATGTCTAGAGGTCTGAGCTTGCAGGTTCTGAACTCAAAGTGCCCAGGAGCTTGGCTCCAGAGCCTGGACAGCTCCACTGGAAATGACTTACCTGACTTGGGGCAGGGGAGTCACAGTCTGTGTTTCTACAGGTTTCAGGCCCTGGGAAGTAGAGCCAGGGCAGTCACCTGTCCCTGAGCTGCACTGGCTCTGCCTGGTGGGACCTTCACTCACAGCTGGATCTCAGGTTCCATCAGGGCTGTTGAACATAAAATGCTCATCCTCTCCTTCCCAGCACACCTACACTCACACATATGCATGTGTGCACACACCTATAGGCACGCACATACACATGCACCAGTTAATAATGATATGGTGAAGTCACTAGTTGGTTAAGGTGGTGTCTCCAGCCCTTTTCACCTGCCTAAATTTTAACAATTGTTTGAAGAACACATTCACGTGGTTCAAGATTGAAAAGGTTTCCAGTTTCCCCAGCACCCACACCAAACTCTCACACTAACCCATAGTGATTTGGGGGCAAAGAGACGAAACCAACTCATCTCGCCTCAGTCTTCTCTTCCATGAAAAGGATATTACACTAGGGTTGTTGGGAGGATGGAACAAGACAGTGACTGACACTTAGTAATTGTGCAGGCAGAAAGTCAACTGCCACTGAAGGTGGGCCCAGCCTTGGGAGAGGGCTCCTGTGGCCAGGCACGAGAGACAAGAACAGGTGGGACCCCCAGGCCTAGAAGGGCAGAGACACAGGGCAGTTACCAACACATGGCCTCAAGGAACCAAGGTGTGGATCTGGCTTCCAGTCCTGAGGCCAAGTGGGGCCCAGGTCTCCGGGTAGAGCAGCCCAGGAATCAAAGCTAAATCTGCGTATGTCTCCGCGACCTGGGAGTGAGGTTTGCTCTGTCCCAGTGGTTCTCAATTTTGGCTGCCACTCAGATCCCCTGGGTAGATCTGAAAAGTACTGATGTCTGGTCCCACCCTCAGAGATGCTGATTGTAATTGACCTGGCATGGGTCTGGGTACTGGCTCTTTTCAAAGCCCTCAGGTGATTCTAGTGAGTGACCAGGGTGGAGAACTGCTGGCCTAGAACTTGAAGCAGGGCTATGGGGGCAGAAAGCCAGGCAGGCCTGGACAGATACAAAGCTCCTGGAGAGAAATCATTGGTCAGTACAAAGACTGTCTCTCTAACCGTGAGAACTATGACCACGGTGGTATACACAGGTCAGTTCATCATTTCTGGAAGTGTGTAAGCAGAGGCAGGATGACCACCTAGCAGGACGCGGAGGATAGATCCGAGTCACGGAGGGGACTGGACTAAATAGCCCATGATCTCTGGCTCTTTGTGGATAAGGCACTCACTCTGTGGTGGACTCTGTCATTGCAGGGTGGCCCTTTGACAACGCCACATGCAAGATGAGCGGCTTGGTGCAGGGCATGTCTGTGTCGGCTTCCGTGTTCACACTGGTGGCCATTGCTGTGGAAAGGTGAGAGGGCTCCTGGTAGAGTTATCCCTGGCCAACGGGATAGAGCACTAGAAAGCACTAGAAAGAGCCACCGTCTCCACTGTTACGCTGACCAGGAGGCTGGGGCTGAATCATGAGCTATCAAGGGAAGGGCTGTGGGGCTGGCTGCCCTCTACACTAGGGGGACCTAAAGAGAACACCACACCTTCTTCTGGGAGGCCTGAAGGCAGCTCCCGTGGAGGTTTACTAGGGATTCCTGGGTCCTGTGAGAGCCTGACAGCAGTCCTTATTTCCTGAGCCGTAGGAATCCTGCCACCCATGAGTCTGAGCAAGGAAAGCCAGTTTCAGGGTGGGGTGCACAGAGCATGGCCTTGCTCCTTCACTGCCCTCCCATTTCTCCTACTCCCTACTTGCTGTTCCCTGGCAGCCCAGGCCTTACTAACTCCTCATCTCTACCCTACCTCAAGCTACCTGTGGTCTCTTTCAGCCTCAGATTCCATCAGATTCTCTGATAAGCATGAGTTTGGCTAATAGAATGGAGCCAGGGGACAAGGAAGCTTTGCAAACAACAAAACTGACCCAAATGTATGCAGTAGGTCCTCCTCCCCTCCACCCCCTCAGTGAGCTCTTGCACTAAGGGTTCCCCAGGGCACTCTTCCCGAGAGAGCATGGGAGGCAGGCAAGGACGCTGGCCAAGATGACATAGGGACAGTTTGTCATGTAGACTCCACACCTGAACCCCCAGGGTTTTCTGAAGAATCCTTAAACAGCTAAAAATGTTCTTTGATACACCTACCTAATCAGCCTACTCAAAGGACAGAATGTGCAGACTGATCACTTTGCTAGCTGCCAGCTCATCAATTTACCCCCCTCCCCTCCATCCCCAAAGTGCACAGGATTGTTTCCCACAGCTGCCTGCAGTTCCTTCCTCCTTCCTGGTTCTGCCTTTGTTCCTTGGCTCTGCAGCCAATGGAGTTGCGGGCTCCCTCGCAGGTGTGAACCAATTTGCTCGCAAAGAGCCCAAACCGCCCCCACCCCCAGCTGCTCTTGAAAGCTGCCCTTGGATGCTGCTCTTGGATGCTGCCGGTGGAGTGCCTGCACTTTGCCAGCCCCCGCCAGGCGTAGCCTTTGCCCCCCTCCCCCCGGGGCGGTGGGGGTGGGGGACAGGGACCCCTGGGACCCCTGGGACCCCTGGGACCCGTCCCGAGCCCACTTCTCTTTCCTCTCCGGCCGCAGGTTCCGCTGCATCGTGCACCCTTTCCGCGAGAAGCTGACGCTGCGCAAGGCGCTGGTCACCATCGCGGTCATCTGGGCGCTGGCCCTGCTCATCATGTGCCCCTCGGCCGTCACGCTGACCGTCACGCGCCAGGAGCACCACTTCATGGTGGACGCCCGCAACCGCTCCTACCCGCTCTACTCGTGCTGGGAGGCCTGGCCCGAGAAGGGCATGCGCAGGGTCTACACCACCGTGCTCTTCTCGCACATCTACCTGGCGCCGCTGGCGCTCATCGTGCTCATGTACGCGCGCATCGCCCGCAAGCTGTGCAAGGCGTCGGGGCCCGCGCGGCCGGGCGGGGAGGCGGCGCCCGGGGGGGGCCGGGGGGCCCGGCGCCGCGCGCGGGTGGTGCACATGCTGGTCGTGGTGGCGCTGGTCTTCACGCTGTCCTGGCTGCCGCTCTGGGCGCTGCTGCTGCTCACCGACTACGGCCAGCTCAGCGAGCCGCAGCTGCACCTGGTCACCGTCTACGCCTTCCCGTTGGCGCACTGGCTGGCCTTCTGCAACAGCAGCGCCAACCCCGTCATCTACGGCTACTTCAACGAGAACTTCCGCCGCGGCTTCCAGGCCGCCTTCCGCGCGCAGCTCTGCCCGTGCCCGCCGCAGGGGGCGCGCCCCAGGGAGGCCTACTCGGAGCGGCCCGGGGGGCTCCTGCGCGCCCCGCCCTCCCTGGAGGTGCCGCCCAGCGACTCGGGCCAGAGCAGCGGGGCGCCCCGGCCCGGCCGCCTCCCGCTGCGCGGTGGCCGGGTGGCCCACCACGGCGTGGCCGGGGAGGGCCCTGGCTGCGGCCAGCTGCCCGTCACCATCCCCGCGTGGGATATCTGAGCGGCACCCGGACGGGCCTGGACCCCGGGGCCCCGGCGGGCCGCGGCAGCCTGGACGGGACAGGCGGTGGCAGCCGCTGGGGGCATCTGCTCTTCTGCGGCCTTCCCCCTCCCCCCTCCCGGGGCGGAAGGAAGCCACTTTCCAGCAAACCCTTCCTTGTGGCCGACTGCGCACACGCGCCGGCTCCCGGAATCCTCACCACGCTGCGGGAGTAGGTTCTCTTGTCCCTCCTCCTACAGAGGAGAAGCTGAGGACCGGAGACGAGGGGACTAGCCTGGGCTCTCAGCTGGACACCTCCCAGGAGCCTGACTCAGTGCCTGCGTGGACCTCTCCAGCTGTCCCCGGAAGAGCCCCCTAAGGTGGAGCACAGTGAAATGGGTAAATCCTAATGGCGCTGCTGGGAAGGAGAAAAAGCAAAGTTGTCCCGTCCGTTTGATGCTTTGTGTCCATGTGCTGGAGTCCCTCACGTATTACTGAAGCGCCTCTGCTTCGCCCTTTCCCGGGAGAACACGGTGTTGTCTCCTGCCGACTCCCTGTAGGGTTGTCTTTTGCTTGCTCCGAGAGGGGTTCTGGGCCGTTCTCTTCTTCCCAGAGTACTGCATGGGACATCGTGTCTGAGCAGCTGCAGGATTGTCAGTTGCAGACACTCTGGGTCTTGCCCTTTGGGCCGGAGCCCCAAGAAAAGAGGAGGGTCCTCCCTCCCCTCCTTAGAGGGCCCACTGCCATCACTCAGGCCCGCGCAAGAATTTACAATGCGACGGGCAGCTGTAAGGCCACAGTGTTTACTCAAGGGCAGGAGGGAAAGCACAGTACCTTTCAGCTTTTGGAAACACATCTGCCCACTGGAGCTGCACGTACAAAGCCTTCCCAAGGCCTCGCTTCCCTGTTGCCTCAGGGCTCAGAAGTGGGTAGACTCTCCAGGTGCCCTCGGGGCCTTCTGGAGCTCCACCACCAAATCCTTCCTTGGTACACGGAACTCCAGTCCTCTGAAAAGGGGCAACCTCTGGCAACCAGAGGTCCTTTGTTTTCTCTGGCTGTCTCCCAGTGTACCTGCATCTCCTCAAAGAAATGAGGCTTCTCTCCATGAGATGGGAGGAAATGGCATTGCCTCAGTGTGATCCCCGCAAGGCCCGGATAATCTGCAGCTCACTGGACATTTCCCCCTCATCTCTACAGAAAACACAATGTTGCTAGGACTGTAGTGCATAGCAAATAACTATTTCCAGGGGTCAGGCCAGAGAACGCAGCTCCGAGGCTTGATGGCTTCTGTAATGGACAACGACTTAACCCTGTTTTACTCCACTCTAAGTACTGGACATAGGAGCAGAGGAAACTTCCAGAGCAGTTGTACAGTACGATCTCCGAGAGCATGTCCTCAGATGCTGTCTCATTGGATCCATGTGAGCGAGGCTGCAAGGGGCCAAGGTCATCAACCACAGAGTGGCAGGGTTTGGATTAGAATTTGTCTTCTGAGGTTTCTTCCCAAGGCCCCTTTGTTATATTTTCCAGATGCAGTCTGCCTCTCAGGGAAGTGGCTGGAGCATAATGGGGAGGAGAATTGAAGTTCCTACAAAGGGTTTTCTGCCTGACAGTGAACCAGAACACTCGTGGAGCTAGGATCCCTTCAAGCTGTCAGTCTGGGAAGCGGGACTGTGTCTACTTTTGTGATGTCCAGACTGAGCTGTTCTGTGCACAAATATCCATAACCCATGCGCTAAGCAGGCCCTCGAGACCCATCGTGACCCCACACTGGTCCTGGTATCTGGGGGTCATGAAGGGGGGCGTCTCAGGAGAGGATATGCCATCCTGCTCCTCATTAGCTGATACACATATGGGCCCCATTTCTGGTGCTCTGTGTTGAGTGTCACATAGGGCACAGAGTTTCTGGCTGCTTATTGCGAAGAACTCTGTCTCCAGGCTTTAAAAATTGGCCAGAGAAAGGGCCATCTCAAACCCAAATGCTTGTCCCTGTGGCTGGGTGGGATCTGTCCAGAGACACCTTGTGGTTTCTCCTCCGGGGTGTGTTTCTCCTTTAGCATGGCCTCTGCAACCACAAAATCACAGCCTTTATAGTGAGGGGAGAGCAGAGTGCTCACCCCAGCCAACCTCTCCACCAAGGCCCCTTTGTTATATTTCCTCCGAAAGATGCCATGCTTTGAAAGACTGGGCCTGCCAAAAAACTGCACTTGGTCATAGTTGTATATTTTGCTGTTGTTTTTCTTTTTTGAAAATCAATCAAAGGTTGTGCCTGCCCATTCACAGATTTGATCTGAATGGTAACAGGCATGACTTTATGCTTTCAGGAGGGGGTGAGGCCTTGTGGGTATGTGCAGAATATTTGTTTTTTGTACATGTTGTAAAATATACACAACATAAAACTTACTATTATTAACATTTCTACGTGTACAGTTCAGTGGCCCTAAGTGTTTTCACACTGGTATGTAACTATCACCACTGTAGATTTCCGTAACTTTTTTTAACATCCCAAACTGTAATGCTATACCCATTGAACACTAACTCCTCATTTCTCCCTGCTCCTGGTAACCACCATTCTTCTTTCTGTGTCAATGAATTTGACTACTCTAGGTCCCTCACACATGTGGAATCAAATTGTATTTGTATTCTGGGTCTGGCTTATTTCCCTGACCAGAATGTCTTCACGGTTCATCTGTATTGTAGTGTATGTCTGAATTTCCTTTTATTTAAGGCCAAATAACATTATAGTGTATGTGTATGCCACATTTTGTTTATCCATTCATCCATTGGTGGGCATTTGGGTTGCATCCTCATGTTAATTATTGTGAATCATGTGTGGAGTTTTAAGATATTGGAAGTAATTCCTGAAAATAATGCCTGTGTGAGCCTGGGGACAGAGACCCCAGGTTGGAAACTCAGGATCTCTCCCAGCTCAGCATCGATGGGTGACGAAGCAGAGGCCAAGGAAAGCTGTGATTTGTCTCACTTCTCTGTGCCCACCCCGCTGTTCTGAGCATCTCATGGGCTTTATTTCTTCACTAGAGTGGCTACAAAATTGATTGTTTCCTCCATGGGATAAAATCTTATGACACTATTTTTATAGCTACAGGTTCAATGTCCTCACTGGAATCCTGTGTCCCGATACCTCGACCCTGTCAGGAGTCTTGTCCAGCTATCCCGAGGCACATAGAGGGAACAATGCTTCTCCTGATGTACCATCCTTCGTCTACGGGCCAGTTGGGTCTCCTAAGGTGACTGCCCTTCCACAGGCAGAAAGCCTGAAGATGAATTGGATGTGTGATGGGTGAAAAGTGCCAGAGACCTGTTGACACTGAGCACCTCCAGCCCCGAAGACTCTTGGAGGGACTCTGTGTCCCATCTTGCCACGTGCAGCATGAGCGGTCATCTAAGCATGGGTCTCCACTGATGAATGGCCTCTTGACTTCACCAAGACCATGCAGCACTCAATAGACCAATGGTTGCTGGAGGCAGGCTCCTGGCCTGGACCCCACAAACCACAATCTGCCCAGTCCTATGCTAAGAACTTTCTCTTGGGGCCTGGAAGATGCATGAGTTGATTTGGGTTGGAATGGAGGGCGGAGAGCTGGCAAAGTAGGACGAGAGCCCCCTATCATTAGTCTACTGTGTATTCATCCAGAAATCCAGGTGAGAGCCAAACCCAGAGCTGGGTGGACAAAGCATTGCTATTAAGCTCTGTACCTTTTTGCATCTGTTTCCTCAGCTCACCCCTGAAAAGTGCCACTGAGGAAAGATAGATGAGGAGGAGGTAACCCAAATGGGCTTCATTACAAGAAAACAATGTTGAATCGACAATAGATTCCTTGTGGAATAACACGATTATTTATGTTTATGGCATTTTATTGTTGGTTTTTTCTCTCTTGACACAAATACCCCATAATCATTGTGGAAATTTTATAGCATTTAGATAAGCGAAGAGAGGAAAGTAAAAAGCACCTAAATCCCATCACAAGAGATAAGCATAAAGTCATTTGGTAGAGATATATAGCAATGTGTTTTAAAACTTCGTAACAGCTTTATTAAGGCATAATTCACATACAACAAAGTTTGCCTATCTGAACTGTACACTTTCATAAGTTTTAGCTGTTGTGTACAGTTGTGTAAGCACCACCACACCCAAGATAGTTCCAGCATCCCCCCAAAATTCCCTTGTGCCATACTGCAGTCAACCGTGTCCCTCACTCCTGGCCCCAGATAACCATCCATCTGGTTTCAAAATGTCATATACATGGAACCATACAGTGTGTTGCTTTTGGAATCTGGTTTCTTTCATTTAGCATGATGTTCTTGAGATTCATCTGTGTTGTAGCCTTTGTTCCTTTTTATTGCTGACTAGTAGTCCATTGTGTGGCTATATCACATTTTATTTCTCTGTTCATCAGTTGATAGACATTTGAGTTGTTATTCAAGTATGAATTATGAATAATGCTGCTATAAACAAATTCATATACAAGTCCTTATAGTATATATATGCTTTCAGTTCTCTTAGGTAAACGTGTAGGTATGGGTTTGCTGGGTTGTATGGTGAGTGTATAGTTTAACCATGTAAGAAACCACCAAAGTATTGTCCAAAGTTGCCTCACCATTTTGCACTTCCATCAGCAGAGTACAAGTGTTCCAGTTTTTCTTGCCAATGCTTAGTAGTACCAGTCTAGAAAAACTATCCCTGATGACTAGTGCTGCTAGGCATCTCTTCTTAGGCTTATTGGTCATTCTTTTTTCTTTTTTTAATTCTTTTTCTTATTGGTCATTCTTAAATCTTTTTTTTTATAAGTTTTTATTTTATTTTTTATTTATTTATTTTTTTAAATAAAGGGTTTATAGTTTTCTTTTTTTTAAAAGATTTTTTATTTATTTATTCATAGAGACAGAGAGAGAGAGGCAGAGACACAGGCAGAGGGAGAAGCAGGCTCCATGCAGAGAGCCTGATGTGGGACTCGATCCAGGGTCTCCAGGATCATGCCCCGGGCGCAGGTGGCGCTAAACCGCTGCGCCACGGAGGCTGCCCCATTCTTAAATCTTTTATTGTAAAATGTTTCCAAATATGCCTATCTTTTAAAAATGTAATCATACTGCAGACTTTAGTACAAAAATTTACCCTAAATCTAAGAGAAATTTTTCATTAATAGATTATTCTTGGGGGGGGCTGGGGGCAGGGGAGAGGGAGAGAGAGAAAAACTAAAGTAGGCTCCATGCCCAGTGTGGAGCCCAATGTGAGGTTCAACATGGGGCTCGATCTCACAATCCTAGATCATGACCTGAGCCAAAATCATGAGTCGGGCACTCAACCAACTGAGCAACCCAGGCACTCCCACTAATAGGTGATTTTTTTTTTAAGATTTTATTTATTTATTCATGAGAGACACAGAGAGAGAGAGAGACAGAGACACAGGCAGAGGGAGAAGCAGGCTCCATGCAGGGAGCCTGACGTGGGACTTGATCCTGGGTCCCCAGGATCACACTCTGGGCTGAAGGCGACGCTAAACCGCTGGGCCACTGGGGCTGCCCTAATAGGTGATTTTTAAACCCATCAAGAATAGGTTTAAAGCAAGATACGTAGATGAAACATGATAGAGGAGGGAGGGTTATTTGAATAGGTGATTAGGAAAGGCCTCTGGGGAGGTGACGTTTGAGTAGAGCTATGAATAAAGCAAGAGAGAAAGTCATGTGAATTGCTGAGAAAAGAACAAGCCAGATAGAGAATATCATTTGTAAAGCCCCTGAGATAGGAAGGGATCGGTGAAAAAGGAATTAATGCATATTGAATGGCACTGAATTTCAAGAACTACATTTCTGGTCATCTGAAAACATCTGAAAACATGAGTACCTGTTAAAAGCCAGGGACAATAGTAAGTGCTTTTGCCTATTATATATTTCTCCCAACAGACCATAAGCTCCATGAGGACAGGAGCTATGTCTGCTTCACTCACCTTTGTAGACTCAGATCTAGGGCATTGCCTGGTACATAGGAGGCACTCAGTAGATGTCTGCTGAATAGATGATGTAATGAAATAAGCAAGTATTTATTACTATTCCCATATTACAGATGGAAAACCCAAGTCTTGGAGAAGTTAAATAACTTCCTGAAGGTCACATAACTAGATGGTGGTGAAGCTAGGACTCATGTCTTGATCCAACTGACCAGAAAGCACAGGTTTTGCAACTCCCCCAAGCCGCTGTGGATTCTCCTTCCTATATTTGGGAAAGTGAAGTTCAGAATAAAACAAAGAGGCTTGATGGAGGTCCCCTGTAATCCAAAAATAAAACCAGCCAGCCACAGGCTCCAGACTGCTGTGTTGGCCGAAGACCACATTTCCATCACATTCAGTGGCTTCCAAAAATTTGAGATGGAAGGAATACCAGCAGTTTAATTAGAAGGTGAAAATTTAGTTTGATCCAGCACCACATCAAGCCTTCATGGGCTGAAAGAAATCACCCTTGTGACTCCTGTGCCTTGCAGTCCATGATGGGGCGAAAGCTGCCCAAGTGATTGTAGTATCTTGCCTTGAGTTGTTTGTGTTCTCTTGCTGAGCTGCAATGCCCAGACCTTTGAATCCCTGTCACCAACAAATTCTGCTGTTGTCATGTGCAAGCAACCAAATTAATGTGGATGGAAAAACCCAAGCTTAGTGATTTGGATAAATTAGTTTATCTGTCACATAGCCAGTGGTGGTGTTAAATCACTCTCTGTTTGAGGAGTAATCACTCCCCGCCCCTCTCTGTCTTCCTCTCCACGGAGAGGTTAGAACAGCCAGAGTCAAGCTGTTTTAGTAGCAGAGCAACCTACATTTCCATGTTTTGACCACCCCCAAGGAAGAGTATTTTACATAATGTGATTTGTTCATTCACAGTGCTGTCTGGAGGTCCTCTGAAGCCACTTCTCATGATCAAAATCACCCCTTCATTCTCCTCTAGTCCGTGTCTTTGGAAAATGATCCTGTTACCTCTGCTATAAATCATGGAAAATAAACTCATTACGAAAGCGTTGAGTGTTTACTTTCTACATTCATTGCATGTGTAGCTTTCCCTCTTTTGCATCTTTACTGTGAATGAAAAGTTTCCAGGCAAGTAGCCATCCTCCCCAAAAAGGCAGACAGCAGGCTATGTTACCACCGACAGAGAGGCAGGATTCCCATTTTACAGATGGGAAATTGAGTTGCATAGGGGCCCAGGAATTTCCCTGAGGCCCCCACATCTTGTCAGTGGGGGAAATCGAAAGGAAGCTTCAGGCTCTGTGGGTTACGATCAAGTGTTCTGGACACTTCAGCAAGTCTCTTACTTGGTTAGCTCCCTCCTTTTAGGCCTATGTGACAAGTTTAGATAAAACTTAAATTCTGGCATGTTTCCTTCTCAACAAACCTAGTGTCTGTTGACTCTGGGAACACGGACCTCTCACAGCCCAGTAGGCAGAGAGAGAAAAGACAAAAACTGTTATGCGGCCGGCATACTACTTTTCACAAGGGAACAACCATGGTTGGCCAAAGAAGAGCTGGGACAGCCTGAGGAGCTGAATTCCTGTAAGAGGCTTGAAGTAAGTCTTAAAGATGGAATTAGACCCAGCCAGATAGAAAGGAGGGTTTGAGGCAGGGCAGTGATGCACTCGGACCTTCATCTGTTAAAGCTTCTCCTGGCAGTGGGTAGACAGTGACATGGAGGGAGATGGAGCTGGAGACCAGTGAGGTAGGAGGAGAGATCTTGGTTAGAGATCCTGGGATTGGCTAAGGCAGTAGGAATGGAGAAGAGACAGCAAGATGTTTCAGAGATCAATTTGGTATTATCCCGTAACTGCTCGGATGGGGGAGGATGGGACATCATTCCAGGATACTTTTAGTTGCCAGTAACTGGCTTAAATGGAAGGTTCACAAAATAGTTAAGTGCAGGTGATTGGTTGATTCAGAAGCTCAGCAATGTTCCCAAGGACCACACTACACTGTCTCCATTCCTCTGCTCTGCCATCTACGGTGTGAACTTGGTCCTCAGCCTGGCTTCCCTCGTGGTGCAGAATGTAGCCATCAGCCATCAGAGCTACCTGCTTTCTTATTTACATTGTGAGAGAAAGAGAACGAACCTCTCTCTCTTTTTAAAAGATTTTTTTTAAATTTTTTTTTAATTTTATTTATTTATGATAGTCACACGGGGGGGGGGGGGCGGAGACATAGGCAGAGGGAGAAGCAGGCTCCATGCACCGGGAGCCCGACGTGGGATTTGATCCCGGGTCTCCAGGATCGCGCCCTGGGCCAAAGGCAGGCGCTAAACCGCTGCGCCACCCAGGGATCCCTTTTTAAAAGATTTTATTTATTTGAGAGAGAGAGAGAGGGAGAGGGAGCACAAGCAGGGGGAGGGGCAGAGGGAGAGGGAGAAGCCGACTCCCTGCTGAGCAGAGAGCCAGATCCCAGGCCCCAGGATCATGACCTGAGCTGAAGGCAGATGCTTAATCGACTAAGCCACCCAGGCGCCCTGAGAAGGACTATCTCTTCCCGTGACCTTTGCCTAAGAGAACAAAGTAGCTTCTCAGAAGGAAGCAGGAAACTTATTTAGATCAGGTGTCCATTCCTGAACCAATCCCTGTGGCTAGGAGAATGCCATGTTCTGAGTTCCATGCTCTTTGATGGAGTTCCTGAACAGGTAAAGGGCATATGATTACAATGATTGATTTAGACAAATCAATGCCCCTCCCTGGAACCAGAGTCAATCTCCAATCTAAGTAATCTTTTTTTTTTTTTTAAGATTTATTTATTTATTCAGAGAGAGAGGTGGGGGAGGGGGCAGAGACACAGACAGAGGGAGAAGCAGGCTCCATGCAGGAAGCCTGACGTGGGACTCGATCCCAGGTCTCCAGGATCATGCCCCAGGCTGCAGGCGGTGCTGAACCGCTGCGCCACCGGGGCTGCCCCAATCTAAGTAATCTTGGGGAGGAGGTGACAGATTGATGGGAAGCTGTATCCATTAGAATGTCTTTCAGCTGCAAGAAACATAATACTCTGAATCACACCAGTTTTACACAACAACAAAGTCAATTTATTATCTTACATCATGCATTAACTATTAGTAAGGTCAATTTATTATCATTTCATAAAAAGCCTTAGGCAGGAAGGGCCCAGTTTTAATTAAGTCAGCAGATCAGTGACATCAAGACCTAAGATTTGTCCACTTGGCATCTTCATTTTGGGTATATTGTACTACCTGCAGCCTATGTCCCCTCCAAATTGTAAGACAGCTGTGCTTGGCAAATTCCATGACAATGTGTAAAGAAAGAAGAGCATCTCTCATAGAACCAAGAGAACCTCCCCTTAGACTGCATTGGCAGCATTGTGTCACATATTTCTAACCAAACTAGTCATTGGCAAGGGGAACAGAATCACTGTGATAAACTTAATCTGACCCTCCCCTGGGGCTGGGATGGCACCACATTTCCCGAAATACATGGCCACCCAGGGGTGAGTGGATGCATGTCTGACCAACACAGTCCTGTTGGGAAAAAGAAAGGGGAGTGAACAGGTGTTGAGTGGGTTACCAGTGACTGCCACAGAGATTAACCAGGAGAGACCCACAAGGACCTTCTTGGTAGGATGAGTGGGCAGTTGAGGCACTGGCAACTTAGTCTATCTCAAGAGAAAAGATATTTGGATTTGGTGAATACGAGATGCTCATGCACCAGTTATGCTGAGAAGTCTATGTAAGGCTTGATCATCTCCTTCTTCTTAAACCCTCTCCCCTTTCTCTGGCTTCCAAGACACCATACTTCCTTGTTTTAGCCCCCACCTCTCTGTCATGGCTTCTTTTGACCCTTTCTTGGCTTTTCTTCTGCCGTCCATCCCTGGAATATTGAGATTTCTCAGGGTTCTGTTCCGGGCCCTCTACTTTAAAAAAAAAAAAAACAAACAACTATATATATATATGTAAACCATGTATATATATATGTAAAATAAACATAAATATACAAACACACAAATATATAAAAATATAAATATATATTTAAATATAAATATTTATATTTAAATATATATTTAGGGGGATCCCTGGGTGGCTCAGCAGTTTCGCACCTGCCTTTGGCCCAGGGCACGATCCTGGAGTCCTGGGATCAAGTCCCACGTCGGGCTCCCGGCATGGAGCCTGCTTCTCCCTCTGCCTGCGTCTCTGCCTCTCTCTCTCTATGTCTATCATAAATAAATAAAAATAAATCTTTAAAAAATATAGATATATTTATATTTAAATATTTATATATTTATATATAAATATATATTTATTTCATTAATATATATAGTTCCGCTAGGTAGTCTCATCTTCTCCTGTGGCTCTATTTGCCCAAATCAATGACTTTAGCGAACCTTCCTTTCTCTTCTCAGTTCCAGGCCTCATATCTAACCACTTACTGAACTTCTCAACCTGGACTTCTGTCTCTCGTCACCCCCTAGAATCTCTATAAGATTTTCTCCATTATCTGTTACTGACAATTCTGGACATTTTTTTTCCTCTGTCTTATATAATGGACTACACCACTGTGACTTCAAGCTGCCTCTTCATCCAGCTCTACTGCTGTCCTCAGTCGCTGTTGTCATATCCATTCATTCTTTACTCTCTTTCCCAGCTCTTCTGTATTTGTTGTGGACAGGGGCAGGGGGCAGTAGTCCCCTATAGACTAGGTTTCCCAAACTCCTGTGTCAGAGGAATACAAGATTATCTTATTGTTTCCAATTATTCACTCTCTTCCCTGAAATAGGAGCACAGAACCCTTTGTTACCAAGTGCATTATAAATGCCTCCCTGCAGATAAATATAATTCTCTGTCAGCTTAACTTTCGGCCTGGCTACATGACTTACTTTGGCCAATGGAAAGTGAACAGAAGCTCTATATCAATTCCAACCAGAAGCTTTAGGAACCACAGTGTGACTCAGAAGTTTCTCTTCTCCCTCTACATGAGACCACGATAAGAGCTGTTCCCTCCATCAGGATTCTAGAATAACAGATACATGGAGCAGAGCCAAACCAATCTGTAGCCCTGACATGTAATCTGAGAAACGAATGTAGTGAGATTTCAGCAGGGGACGGCTGTCTGTTAATTCAACCTTATCTAGAAAATCTGACTGATAGAATAATCAGTGTTAGTTGCAGAATGCTGTCCTTAAGTATGTGCCATTGCTTCCCAGCGGTGGGCAGCAAGTGGTGTGGCTTTTGGTCATTTACAAGGCAGATTACTATTTTTTTTTTTATTTTTTAAAAAATTTTTTTTATTTATTATTTATGCTAGTCACACACACACAGACGAGAGAGAGAGAGAGAGAGAGAGAGAGAGAGGGAGGCAGAGACAGGTAGAGGGAGAAGCAGGCTCCATGCACCAGGAGCCCAACGTGGGATTCGATCCTGGGTCTCCAGGATCGCGCCCTGGGCCAAAGGCAGGCGCCAAACCGCTGCGCCACCCAGGGATCCCCAAGGCAGATTACTATTAAGCAGCTTGTGAGTTTAGACAAAAAGGTTGGGGAACAGATTGTTATGAGTGTGCCTTGGTTGTTTTTAGCTGCATTTGACAGGGCTGCTACAAGAAATAGATGAGCTCAGAAAAGAACTGTTTTGTAAACAGAGATTAAAACTCAGCCTCTGGACAGAGACCAAATCAAGGTCATGAGCAGTGGCTGCCAACAAGTCCCTGGTTGAATAAAGTGACCCAGGGAAAACAGACTAAGAGCGTGGCTCTCCAGCGGAGGCTTGGTAAGTTCATTACCTTAGCAGTTATACCTAGAGAGATAGGTTTGTTGAAAAAAATCATAAGCGTGGTATTTGGCACACAGAGCTGACTGTCCAAAGTAGGTAAAATGCTACTAAGGTGTAAAGAGAGGTGTACAGCCAAGACATTATCAGCTTGGGTTAAAAGATGTGATTGCTAGAGACATTTGGGCTTCCGAATTTCTGTGCGTAGGAAGGAAGCTAAGAAAGCTCCTCAGGTCCCAATCAGCCACAATTTACGAAGAACTATTCCCAGGGACCTGCACTGGAACTTAATCAAGGAATATTTCTTACACCCAGCAGGATTTGGGAATTCTAAGAACCAGTGATGGTTGTGAGACCGTCATTCTTTCTTTAGATGAACAGAAGTGTTTATTCCGTCTCTGTTCAACCATTTTGTATTAGGTAGAGATGTGGGGGACAGTAGATGACATTTGTTTGTCTTTGAGTTCATTAGTCTCTGGATTAAGAGGAGCTATATCTGGACATAATGCAGAGACTATCATGAGATATTAAACTTTGGCCTTCATGTCATGATTGGTTGAAACTTTTGGGTGTCACTCTTGGTAGGAAGAGTGAGTATATTTTTCATACCAAAAGGACAGAAATGAGTATTTATGATCAAGAAGGTAGACTGTGATAAGAGAATATTATTTTTATTATCTATTTGCTTCTCTCCCTATAGGAGAATTATATAGTCCTTGACACGGTTACCATTTGCATTGTCTCATACAGGAGGAGTATATTTCCATAACCCACTGGCATCAGGCAAGGTCACATAACTTTCTTTAGCTAATTGAATGTGAGTGGAAGTGACATACATCATTTCTAAGCAAAAGCTAAAGAGCCATTATGTGGTTTGGCCATTTCTTCCCCCCTCTGCTTGGTCTTGTTAGGGCAGGCTGGGGGATGCTACTTCAGCCTCAGTCTGCAAATGAGAAGGCATGTGGGTCAGAGCCACAGGTGACTCATAGCACCACCATGAAACTTGAACAAGAAATAAATGTTCATTCCTTTTTTTTTTAAGATTTTATTTATTTATTCATGAGAGACACAGAGAGGCAGAGACACAGGCAGAGGGAGAAGCAGGCTCCATGCAGGGAGCCCAAAGTGGGACTCAATCCAGGGACTCCAGGATCAGGCCTTGGGCGGAAGGTGGCACCAAACCACTGGGCCACTGGGGCTGCCCGTAACAGAGCCACTTTCTAAAGCAATTCTGATCATGCTCCTTTCCTGCTAAAAACTCTTAAGTTGCCCATTGCTTTTAGGGAAAAGTTCAGACCCTACATCATGCTTTCCAAGGAACCTCCACCATTTAACCCTGACCTACTTCTTTGGTCTTCTCTCTCTCTCTCTCTCTCTCTCTTTTATCCATTTATTCATGAGAGACACAGAGAGAAAGCAGAGACATAAGCAGAGAGAGACACAGGCTCCCCATAGGGAGCTCTATGTGGGACTTGATCCCGGAACCCCAGGATCATGCCCTGAGTTGAAGGCAGATGCTCAACTGCTGAGCCACCCAGGTGTTCCTCTGGTCTGATCTCTTAATATTCTCTTTCTGGCTTCTGCCTTGTTCTCTTTGCTTTATTAACCCTTTCTCATCCTCCTGGTCATAGATTAAGGATCACTTCCTTGAAGGGGCTCCCTGCTCCCATAATGCAATGCCCTGTACTTACTCTATCACTCTACTTATCCACATTTATTGTAATTATGTGCTGAAGTCTGCCTTCCCTTTGGACTATACTTCTTTGAGGGCCAAGACCATGTCTGTCTAAGTGCCACATCCCTACCACCTAGCAGAGACAATGACCACAATAAGTGTTAAATAAAACTTAGTTGTAGATTTGGAAGTTTTCATGTTACAAGACCTAAGGTGATAGTTAATACCAAATATATACATGAGACAATCTAGGGAGATGGTATCTCTAGAGACAGAGAACATGAAAAGAAAGACAACGATGATTAAGATAAAGAGATGAAGACAAAGCTAAGGGGGAGAATGTGAAATGAGTGGCCAGAGAAGTAGGAGAAATGTCAGAGGAGAATGTGGTCATAAGTCAAAGAAGAGAGGCCACCAGAAAATTAGAGGCACCTGCTAGGGTGAAGCACAGCAAAGACGACACGATACAGACTGAAGAGAAGTGCCACTGGAGTTGTTACAGAGCAAGAAAGATTATATAATGTTTGGCAGCAGTTGGGTTTATCCTTTGTCAAACTAATATACTTATGAAGGTATTGTTACCTCCTTTTCATTAATTCCTCTATCCATTAGCCCAGCAAAGATTCACTAAACATCTCCTCTAGGCCAGGTACTATGCTAGGCTCAGGGAGATATGAGAAATAGAACAACATCTACTTGAGCCTGTGGGTCTCACCACCATTGCCTGCAAGGGAAAAGTTCCAAAGCACTGACTTGTGGCCCAGCAAAACCAGGGCGTGGCATTTTATTAGAGTTGCTACTGACTGGCCTTCCAAACACACTCAATGAAATAAAAGTTGGTGTGCAAGTCCAGAGGTCAGCAAGACTTTGTTATCTTGCTCTGAGCTGGCAAGCTGGCAGGAGGCAAAAGGGAAAGTGTATGTAGTACACAGTTGCATCATTTCCATTTGTTCATAAGTCAGCCACAGACAAGATTCTGTGTTTTTCCAAAAAGCTAATTCCTGTACTCAAAAGCAGAAAACTGAGAGCAACTCAGCCCAAAGAACATCCCCTTGGGATCCCTGGGTGGCGCAGCGGTTCGGTGCCTGCCTTTGGCCCAGGGCGCGATCCTGGAGACCCAGGATCGAATCCCACGTCAGGCTTCAGGTGCATGGAGCCTGCTTCTCCCTCTGCCTGTGTCTCTGCCTCTCTCTCTCTCTGTATGACTATCGTAAATAAAAAAAATAAAATTAAAAAAAATTAAAAAAAAAAAGAACATCCCCTTAAGAAACTCCCTGAAGTTAATCCTACTTTAGTGTTCATTCTGCAGAGATTCCTTTAACTTCCAGTAATATATTGTATTACTGACTAAATTATTGTTTGACTTTTTTTTTGCCTGCCTTGTGTTCCAACTGCAGTAAAATAGTGTGGTGTACTGTTCAAAAGGTCAGTGAGTCATGGCTTTCTGAAAATTAATGGGAGTCTGGATGGAGACAAGGGAGTAACATTCTAACTCATTAGAAAATTATCCCACTAGGTTTTCATTTAATACAGGGGTCATCTCCTTTTATATAGTAGTCATTGCTTTGAAATAAAAAAATTAAAATGTCTTTAAGGCATATTATCTTTGGGGTACCTTGTGGCTCAGTCAGTTAAGCATCCGACTTTTGATTCTGGCTGAGGTCATGACCTCAGGGTCCTGTGTTAGGCTCTGCACTCAGCCTGGAGTCTGCTTGACTCTCTCTCTCCCTCTGCCTCCCCCCACTCACATACACTCTCTCTCTCAAAAATAAACAAATCTTGAAAAAACAAAAGCATATTATCTTTAATGGCCCAGAAAAACAAGATCTTTTAAAGGAACCCAGCCCATCAAACTAGGCTTTCTTTGAAATACTCATTATTATATAATCAAATTAGTGAATAATCAGTTCCTAATTTATAATTTGGATTTTGAAATACATTAAACAAAATATATATGTAGGATTGGGGAAGTAAATGATGCAATTAACTGACCATAGCCTCAATCAGATTTTAGCTATTGGGGTCTGGCCTGACTCAATAGAACAGAAGTTGAAAAACAAGCTCCAAGGAACTTATGCCTGAGAGAAACGTGCTCAAGGGACTCTGAGCTCATGCCTGGACGTTCCCAACGCTTACAACTGAAAAGTCCCTTGGGACTCCGGGGTGAGTTGAGCAAGGAGGGCGGCAGAGTGAATCCTCCCTCACCGGGGAGGGTAGAAATAACAAGTCACAGTTCCATAGTGCTCACAGGGAGCCAGCTCTTCCTCGGAGTCTCGACATGCATCAAGTCAGTTAATCATCCCAACGACTCATAATAGCTACTATTATTATCTCCGTTTCCAAGATGAGAAACCGAGTCAGAAAGGTTAGCAGCAATTTGCCCGCTGTCCCACACCAGAAAGTGGTGGAGCTGGTTACTCACCAGGTAGCCATGGGGGGGGGGGTGTCAGTAATACGCTTCGGATTTGCTTAAAATGCGCATCTTTAAGATCAAAGGCAGGGCCTGATGAAGCACGTGACCTCGGAACTCCTTCTGAGACCAGGAATTACTCTGGGCGGAGGGGGGGCGGCGAGAGGGGTGAAGGGGGGCCGAGGGGGACGAAGGGGGGCGAGGGGGGTGAAGGGGAGGTGCCAGTTCCCAGTGTGCAAGGTGGGGGATGGGTGCCGGTCAACGCCTAGCCGGGGCGAGCTGAGAACCGGCGCCGTGACCGCCCTTGGTCAGGGTCCCTCGGCCCTCGGGGCGGAGGGGGAAGGCAGGCCCGGCCAGAGCTCGCCGCCAGCCACGTGGCCCAGCCTGGGAGCCAGCGGGCGGGCGGCCCCGAGGAGCGGGGCCGGGGCGGGGGCGGGGCCGGGGCGGGGGCGGGGCCGGGGCGGGGCCGGGGCCGGGGCGGGGCCGGGGCGCGGGGACGCGCGGGCGGGGCGGAGTGCGCCTGCGCGCGGGGTGGGCCGGCCGCTTAAAGCCGTTCCCCGCTGGCTCGCGGGTCCAGTGGCCGCGGTGCGCAGGCGCGGAGGCTCGTCCTTGTCAGCCGGCGCCGCGTGCTGGTGGTGGCTCTGCGGCGGCGGCGGCGGCGGCGGCGGCGGCGGCGGCGGCCAGTCCTCGGCACCATGAGCGGCTTCAGCAGCGAGGAGCGCGCCGCGCCCTTCACGCTCGAGTACCGAGTCTTCCTCAGTGAGTGTCGGCGGCCCGCGGCCGGTCCCCGCCCGCCCGCCCATTCATTCCCGGGCCGCGGCTCGCCTCCTGCCCGGGCGCTTGCGGGCCGCGCCCCGCCCCTCGTCCCGGGCGCGGGCCGGGCTCCCCGGGCTCCCCGGGGCTGGGCGGCCGGGCCTTCCCGGGTCGCAGGTGGCGCCCGCAGGCGGCCCGGCGGGCCCGGCGTTCCCCTTCCACACGCGCGGTGGGGCCCGGCCCCGGCCGGGGCTGGTCTTGCAGGTGTCCTGCTCGGCGGGCACCGCCCGGTGGGACAGGAAGCCACCGAGTCACCCCCGACGGGGTCTGGAGGTGAACGAATCCTCCTAAGAGGATTGCTTGGTTTGGAGGACTGGGGCGCGGTGGATGACTCCCTAAGGACCTTAAATCCTGAGCCGTAGCTCCGCTTGTGGGCACCGAGCAGGATCGCATCCGCCCCCTGGTTCTGCAGGCGGGGAAACTGAGGCTCGGATCAGGAGCCACGTGAGTGGAGGCCCGAGCCCCCCGGGGTGTGGGGGGGCGGTAGCGCTCCTTCCCCTCCCGCTGGGGTGTCCCCCGCAGCAGCGATGCTGGGAAGGCGGCTTGCGAAACGGAAAGCTGTTCCCCTCGAGTCAAACAGGTGACGTCAGTCTGGGAAGCACGAGTGAGAAAGTGCCAGGTTCTTGCCCCCCCCCCCCGGGGCAGGGCATCGGCATCCGAGGGGTACCCACCCGAGTCTGCACCTGGAGCTGCGCTGCGAGCCCGGCCGGCCGAGTTCCGCTTTCACCCGGTGCACGACCTTTCGGTCCTGCAGGTGGAGGAAGGCTACCTCGGCCTTACCTCTACCTACCGCTCCCGGCCCACCGCCCACCGCCCAAGCCACTAGGAATAGATTACTGGAGACGACGGAGGCGTTTGATAAATGTGTCACCAGAGGCGTTCAATTTCAACTGCAAAGAACAGCTTTCCTCGGCAGGAAGGGAACAGGGCAGGTGCAGCGAGGTCGTTGCGTGTGATGTGTGCAGGGCAGGAAAGAGCGAGGTGGAGGGGGCAAATGGGAATACGGAGAGAATCTGCACAAAGCTCCTGCTGTGGGAGGAAACAAAGTGAACTCAGGTTGACGCTCGGAGCTGACGATTCCTGTAAAATCCAGGGAGGCTAGGACTCCCCATTTTATTTAATTTCAGAGTTAAATCAGGCAGTGTGGGAAACTTCTGATAATAATTCACGGAAAAGTAGTTTCGTTGCCCCGGAGTTTGTGTTGCAGTTAGTGTTGCCCCAGAATTCCTCTGTAGGAGGGAATTAGAGAGGTGCCCCTAGAGTTGGAAGGTGGAGGGAGGATTAGGTAACTGCCTTCAAGCAGTATTTGTGCAGCAGTTTTTACTTAGGTTACGTGTTGGTAGCGAGTATTTGATGGCCATTGTGGAAGACTGCAGCCACTCCCTGGCTTTGGCACTGGCTAAAGGAGCTTTTTATCAGAACTTTCTGGAACTTAAATGCCAGTAATTAGCAGTATGTAATTAACTTTAAGAGTTTTTTTTTTAATTTTTATTTATTTATGATAGTCACACACACAGAGAGAGAGAGAGAGAGAGAGAAGCAGAGACATAGGCAGAGGGAGAAGCAGGCTCCATGCACCGGGAGCCCGACGTGGGATTCGATCCCGGGTCTCCAGGATCACGCCCTGGGCCAAAGGCAGGCGCTAAACCGCTGTGCCACCCAGGGATCCCCACTTTAAGAGTTTTTTAAAGCCATAGATTTCTTCACACCTTCCTTAACAGAGGATTTTTTTTTTAACCTCTGTAGTATTATATTTGCCAGTCTCTTTAAAACTGATAGTGGATAGGATTGCAAAGTCACAGCTGAGTCTGAAGGGATCATAGTGGAACTGGAGATGGGACTCAGTCTTTGCTCTTCTACCTTGGTTTTTATTTTTATTTTTTTAAAGATTTTATTTATTCATGAGAGACAGAGAGGCAGAGACACAGACAGAAGGAGAAGCAAAGCAGCCTCCCTCAAAGGGAGCCCGATGTGGGACGGGGTTCACACCCTGGGCCAAAGGCAGATGCTCAACCACCGAGCCACCCAGGCGTCCCGTACCTTGGTTTTTAAATGTGAAGGGATACAGCGTGGACTAACTCTGAGGTTTACCTAAAGAACAGTAAGGAAGTTTTGAAATTACTTTTTGGATATGGGAGTTAGGTCTCTAGAATATAGAAATTACCTGTGATAGTGTTGTTGCAACTTGATCATCCTTAAGAAATATAATTATCTAAGATGGCTTTGTCTTCCTGGAACAAAATACTTAAAACAATAGGGTTTTGTAATTCAGGAAGTTGGTCCCCTCCGTTGTCTCCCACCCCACTCCCAGCCCAACTGTAAACTGTTAACGGTTGTAAGATCAGTCCAAGACAGTTTGATCCCCTTTTGTATACCAGGCACTGCTAGACTCTGGGTATACAAAATTATGTAAGGCAGTCCCTGCCCTCATTATAGAGGTTGGTATCTGTTAGACACCTAAGGAAAGCATAGGATGAAAACTTAGCCCAATCTTGGAGGGAGGGGTCAGGGAAGTAAAATATACAACCAGTTTTTCTGGTGTGGGAATAAAAAATGTCTACTTCACTATTCTGGTGAATGGTGTTGATAATGGGGGGAGGCTCTGCATGTGTGGGAGCAGGCAGGGATATAGTAAATCTCTACCTTTTTTTCAATCTTATTGTAAACCTAGAATTACTCTAAAAAATTATTTTTAAAAATGTGTGCTTAATGCATCTGGAAACACAATTAACAAAAAATTGGTGATAATTTTTTCTAATTCATTTTGCAGAAAATGAAAAAGGACAATATATATCTCCATTTCATGATGTTCCAATTTATGCAGATAAGGTAAGCTGTCCTCATCATTTAAACATAGTCTCTTTACTCAGATCAGTTAGTTCCACATGGATTTTCTTATATATATTGATAGTGCTTAAATTGCCTCATTGGGCCATGAGTTAAATATACATTGACTAAATAAATCAGTCTTAAATCCAGATTATTTGCCTAAAGAAGCAACCATAAATTGGAGAACGAGTAGAGGAACAGACACAGATGTTTTAAAGGTATCTTGGCTTAGTGGCTGGGTGGCTCAGTTGGTTAGGTGGCTGTCTCTTGGCTCTTGGTTTTCACTCAGGGTATGATCTCACGGTCCTGGGATCAAGCCCCACCTCAGGCCCTGCACTTAGCACGGCTAAGCTTCCTTGGTGTTGGTTTTTTTTTTTTTTTTTTTTTTTTTAGATTTTATTTATTCATGAGAGAGAGAGAGAGAGAGAGAGGCAGAGACACAGGCAGAGGGAGAAGCATGCTCCATGCAGGGAGCCTGACATGCGACTCGATCCGAGGTCTCCAGGATCATACCCTGGGCTGCAGGTGGTGCTAAACCGCTGAGCCACCTGGGCTGCTGGCTTCCTTGGTTTAAAGAAAGGAATCACATTGGTCTTCTCTGTATGTGTATTTGGAACTAAAATCTTAGTACTTCATAAGTGGTTTTAAAATTAACCAGATAGCCAGCATAATATTTGGGTTGTGGGATATTTATTAAACAGCAAAAATAAACTAGAGTATTCAGTAACTACCGGAAAATGCAGTACTTTTAATGGATTGGTAGACTTAAGATACAAGTAGTATTAATAAGAAGGTTAAGTCTAGAGACTTTTTTTGAGAGAGAAGGCAAGTGCACAAGAGCAGGGAAGAGAGGGAAGTGGGAGAGACGATCTCCAGCAGACTCCATGCCCAGAGCAGAGCCCAGTGTGGGGCTCCATCACACAGTCTTGAGATCATGACCTGAACCGAAATCAAGAGTTGAATGCTTAACCAACTGAGCCAGGTACTCTAAGTCTACAGACTTTTAAAAAGAGAGCTCTGTTCCTTTGCACACCAGCGCGCTGAAGAAACCTCACAAATTGATAGGTTTACCACAGATTGGTAAGAATCTTACTTGGCTAGGAAAAAATGTCTACAACTATATACATACATAGTCTGTGATCCTCTGGAAGTAGAGTTGCTAGTGTCTCTTTCTGTTTGTATTTTCATTTTTGCCTTTTTATATTTTCTAGTATTTTTACAGAGTATGCATTACTTGTACAAATGTTTAATAGTTATTATTTTTTTAATTCATAGCTTGTTTTAGATGCCTTCCCAATAGGAGAACTTATACAGTATGTAGGAACCAACACAAGGAAAAATGTCTGCTGCTTTTTTATATCTTTAAAAATTCTTGGGGCACCTGGGTGGCTCAGTGGTCAAGCGTCTGCCTTTGGCTCAGGTCATGATCCTGGAGTCCTGGGATTGAGTCCTGCATCGAGCTCCCTATGGAGTGCCTGCTTCTCCCTCTGCCTATGTCTGTGCTTCTCTCTGCATGTCTCTTGTGAATAAATAAATAAAATTTTTTAAAAAAATTCTTTTTGAGGCACCCAGCTGGCTTAGTCCGTGCAGCATGGGAATCTTGATCTCCAGTTGGGAGTTTGAGCCCCATGTTAGGTATAGAGATTATTCAAAAATAAAATCTTAAAAAAAAAAAATCTTACTGTTCAACCAGGAAGCATGATTCACAGTGAGTACCAATTTTTTTGACTTGTAAATGCTGCAAATTTTATTAATCTTCCTTAGCTAGATAATCCATACATAATACATGTGAACATCTCATTCCAGTGCATGCCTAGAATAGCATTAAAGATTAAATCTTGTCTTTGTATGTGCTACTTTTATGTATTTGACTATGAGAAAAATAGGTGAATTCACTGAACTACCAGGAAATTTGCTTCAGTTCTAGATTGACATTGGCAGAAAATCCAACTCATGTTGCTACTGAGGAGGAGACAGTGGAGCAAATAGCCAGAGGCCAATTATGTGCCACCGTTACAGCAGGGACCTCTAATTGGCACATGTTCTCCTGTGGGATTCTCAAAGTTGTATTTATTCAGAAACTAATTTGTTACATATGATTTCCTGGGAGTTGATATGAACTGCAGGATCCTTCCTTCCTCTTGAATTGGCATCATTTGGTTGGCTTGATTATCTGTTTGGTGTATAATTAAATAAATATCAAAGTACTTCACAATACCCTCTCACAGCATTTTGAGTAGTTAAGCAGTATAAAATGATGACTGAAAGTTTATCAACTTGACATATAGATGTGCTAAGGAAAAAAAATATTTTCTTGACATAGGGCAGGATTTTTAAAAATTTCTTTTGAAGATTTTATTTATTCACAAGATTCACACAGAGAGAGGCAGAGACACAGGCAAAGGGAAAAGCGGGCTCCTGACAGGGTGTCTGTTGTGGTACGTGATCCCTGGACCCGGGATCATGCCCCGGGCTGAAGGCAGATGCTCAACTGCTAAGCCACCCAGGTGTCCCTAGAGCAGGGTTTTTTGTATGTGTCTTAGTCCTTTTGGGCTACTCTGACAAAACACTGTAGACTGGGTAGCTTATAAACAGCAGAAATTTACTGCTCGGGCAGCCCGGGTGGCTCAGCGGTTTAGCGCCGCCTTCAGCCCGGGGCGTGATCCTGGAGTCCCGGGATCGAGTCCCACATCGGGCTCCCTGCGTGGCGCCTGCTTTTCTCCCTCTGCCTGTCTCTCTGTCTCTCTGTCTCTGTTTCTCTCATGAATAAATAAAATCTTTAAAAAAATTTTTTTTTTTAAATTAAAAAAGAAATTTATTGCTCACAGTTCTGGGGCCTGAAGGTCTGAGATCAGGGTGCCAGCATGGTTGAGTGAGGGCCCATTTCTGGTCGTGGACTTCTAGCTATGTACCTGTGTGGAGGAAGGGGCTAGGGATCTCTCTGGAGCCTCTTTTATAAGGTACTAACCCCATTCATGAGGGTTCCAGAGTCCTGTCTTAAATACTTCCCGAAAGTCCCACCTACTGTACAGTGACCAAGAGGGTGAGAATTTCAACAAATGAATTTGAGAGGGAGGGGACACGAGCTTTCAGATCATAGTTAAGTAACCAGACTATATTCTAGCCAATGTTCAGATGCTTATAGCAGCTGCAGTGCCTAGTTTTCTTACTGCTTCGTTACCCCCAAAATAAGAAATGGAGACTGTATTTTGGTGCCATGTAAAACATCTTCACTCAGATTATTCTGCTACTCTTTGAAGTCTGGTATGGGACTGATTGTGGTGATAATCTGGGATTACTCAAATGAAGACACAGCCTTTGTACCACCCTGGGCTGGCTTAAAAAACACAAGCTTTTGTAACAACTCTGGATTTTACCAGTGATCCAGAGCTCAGTGAACCTCAGCTCTTCAGATTCCTGTCTGAGAAGCAGGAAGAGTTCTTTTGTTTTTAAGGAAGTTTAGTATATACAAAACACAAAAAAGGGTGTGGTACCCAGAAATTATTTTGGATTATAGCCTAAATAAAGGATCTGATTAATTCCATTGGCTACAGAAGAGTGTGATTTTTTTTTTTTTGAAAAATTCCAATGTGATTAAGTTCATGTAACATTGTTATGTGTATGGCTGTAGACTTTATCACTAATATGGTCAGTCATTTGAGGGGTGATGATGAAGGAATGTACCTTTCACACAACTCTGTTGGCTCTGCTAAGGGAAAATGCCCAAAGACTTCTCCATGTCAGGACCTCTTAATGTGGACAGCTTTTTTTTTTTTTTTTTTTTTTTTTAAGATTTTATTTATTCATGAGAGACAGAGAGAGAGAGGCAGAGACATAGAGGGAGAAGTGGGCTCCATGCAGGGAGCCCGATGTGGGACTCAGTCCCAGGTCTCCAGGATCATGCACTGAACCGCTGAACCACCAGGCTGCCCTTTTAAAAATTTTTTAAAAAAAGATTTTATTTATTTATTCATGAGAGACACAGAGAGAGGGAGAGAAGCAGGCTCCACGCAGGGAGCCCGACACAGGACTTGATCCCGGGTCTCCAGGATCACGCCCTGGGCTGAAGGCGGCGCTAAACCGCTGAACCACCTGGGCTGCCTCCGTTTTTTTTAAATTGAAGTTCAATTTGCCAACATATAGTATAATACCCAGTGCTCATCCTGTCAAGTGCCCCCCTCAGTGCCCTGTCACCCAGTCACCCCACCCCGCCCACCTCCCTTTCCACCACCCCTTGTTCATT
Organism: Nyctereutes procyonoides; assembly: GCF_905146905.1. Classification (NCBI taxonomy): domain Eukaryota; kingdom Metazoa; phylum Chordata; class Mammalia; order Carnivora; family Canidae; genus Nyctereutes; species Nyctereutes procyonoides. Next base: position 66,987,875 of record NW_026575046.1, read on the forward strand.
TCCCAGAGTTAGGTATCTTTCATGTTTTTTTCACCCTCACTGTTATTTCCCACTCATTTTCTCTCCCTTCCCCTTTTTTTTAAAATTTTTTTTTTTTTTTTTTTTTAATTTATGATAGTCACACAGAGAGAGAGAGAGAGGCAGAGACACAGGCAGAGGGAGAAGCAGGCTCCATGCACCGGGAGCCTGATGTGGGATTCCATCCCGGGTCTCCAGGATCACGCCCTGGGCCAAAGGCAGGCGCCAAACCGCTGCGCTACCCAGGGATCCCTCTCCCTCCCCCTTTAATCCCTTTCACTATTCTTTATATTCCCCAAATATAATAATAATAAATAACTAAATAAATAAATAAATAAATTGAAGAAATAAATAAATAAACAATAAATAAGAGACCATATGTTTGTCCTTCTCCAATTGACTTACTTCACTCAGCATAATACCCTCTAGGTCCATCCACGTGTGGACAGTTTTTGAGGGTATATATTCCCAGAGAGTTCTGGGAATCCTTGTGACTCAAACACCCTGCTTGGATTATTTCCAAGTCCATGAGTAGAAGAAGGCAAAGGGAAGGACTCGATGAATTTTGTCATTTGCTCTAGGTCTCTTTTGGGTCAAATGTAAAAGTACCTGTAGCTCAGAGTATCTTCTGACATAAAACCTCTGAGATAAGAGAAATTTTAAAATCCAGAACATAGCTTAAAAGTGTGAAACACTGAGTAGATTAAGCTTTATCTAAATCTTAAAGTTCTTAAATATCATGACTTGATATTTACATTTAGAAGTTTGATATTTTTCTGCTCTGTATCTTAAGCTTCAGTGTTACATATTTGTTCTAACAGTATAGGCTTCCATTAGTGACTGTTGGGAGGATATATAAATATGGAAGTATGTTTCTTTTCTCCTCTTCTAAAAAAAAAGTCAAACCTGTAATCAAATACCTTGATGCTTCAGAAATTTAACAGAATCTTTTCTGCACCTGTGTATCGTCCTCAGATTTTTCTTTTTTAAAGATTTTATTTTTAAGCAATCTCTGAGCCCAACCTGGGGCTTGAATAAGATCGAGAGCCACATGCTCCACTGGTTGAGCCAGCCAGGCACCCCTGCAGTCATTTATCTTTTTTTTTTTTTTTTTTTCTTTATTCACTCATGAGAGACACAGGCAGAGGGAGGAGAAGCAGGCTCCCCGAGAGGAGCTGGATGTGGGACTCGATACCAGATCCTGGGATCACGCCCTCAGCCAAAAAGGCAGACGCTCAACTGTTGAGCCACTCAGGCGTCCCTCATTTATCATTCTTAACTTCTTAAAGATACCATCTCATTAAAAAAAAAAAAAAAAAAAAAAAAAAAGATACCATCTCATGGTACCTAAAACCTTTATAGGAGATATACCCAAGTGGATGCTTTTTTAATTACTCACTTCCTTACAGGGTTTGTTTTGTTTTGAATTTTGTTTCTTTTTTATTAGACAGTTCTTTATTATTTTTTTTTTAATTTTTATTTATTTATGATAGTCACACAGAGAGAGAGAGAGAGAGAGGCAGAGACACAGGCAGAGGGAGAAGCAGGCTCCATGCACCGGGAGCCCGACGTGGGATTCGATCCTGGGTCTCCAGGATCGCGCCCTGGGCCAAAGGCAGGCGCTAAACCGCTGCGCCACCCAGGGATCCCTAGACAGTTCTTTAAATGGAAGTTTTTTAAATGTCACTGAATTAATAATTTAAACATTGTTTTCTTCCTTCACTTTGTATGTTTATGGAATGGGTTTTCTGGATTTTTGTTTTGTTTTGTTTTGTTTTGTTTTGTTTTATCTTTTGGTTTCATTTTTCCTAGGCCAAAGTTAGAACTAGGAACAGATGAAAACTGATGACAATTAAACTTAATTGGCTTGTCATAACTGAGAATAAACTCATTTTTCCCCCTCAAATGAGCTTTCAGGTGACTAAATTTTGAAAAGAGATATTCTAACCATAATCTCTGTGGTCTATTCGTCAAAAAGATAGAGTTGGGATGGATGATTAAATACGCATATAACACAGCCACAATGCCTGGCTTTTTAGGAAAGTCTCAGTAAACAATAACCAAACAAATAGGATGATGATATTGAGCACAAGGACTGATTATTTCTTTAGCCTTTCAGAGCTCTGTTTTATAGAGTAAAAATCACTGAATCAGGAGTAAGGAATCTGGATTTTATTTTTAGTCCTGGTTTTACCACTAATGATAATTGAGCAGATTACTTCACCCCTGAGCAGTGTTAATCTTAGTGAGTGTTTTAGATTACATTTTAGGCTGATGATGTCCCATGGTTCTGTATATGTAGCTTATTGATGAAGCCTCATAAAGATCATTGCATTCTTAAAAAAAAAAATACTGTTACTGGGGTGCCTGGGTGGCTCAGTCCATTGAGCATTTGGCTCTTCGGCTCAGGTCATGATCTCAGGATCCTGGGATTGAGCTTTGTGCTCAGGGGGCTGTCTGCCTGTATCCCCTCTCTGTCTGTGCCTCTCATGAGCATTCTCTTTCTCAAATAAGTAAATAAATCTTTAGAAAAATATATTATACCATTTATTGAATGCTTCTTGTACCTTAGGTACTATGCTAAAGCCCTTATGTGGATTATATCATTTAGTGATCATGTCATTCTCTGAGCTGGGTTCTTTAATTGGCCCTGTTATTCAGGATCAGCAGCTAGAACTCATAAGTTGCAGTGACAGGCTTGAAACCCCGGCATTCTGGCTTAGAACCTGTGATTTATTTTATTTTATTTATTTGAGAAAGAGAGTGAGGGAGTGAGTGGGCAGGGTGGGGCAGAGGGAGAGAGAGAAAAAAAAGCAGGCTCCCTGATGAGCAGGGATTTTTTGAAAATCATAGAAAAGTTTGACATCTGAAAATGCAGTCATCTGCTTAATTTTATAAAGAGAAGAAAGTAAACAGATTATAGTTATAATATCTGTTTTTAAAATTTAGTTCTCTTAAAGCTCATCTGATAGGGTTGGAGAGGAGCTTATTTTTAGCTATGGCATGTCAATTAAGTTTTATTACTTTTTTTTTAATAAAGATTTTATTTATTCATTCATGAGAGACACAGAGAAAGAGAGAGAGAGAGGCAGACACACAGGCAGAGGGAGGAGCAGGCTCCATGCAGGGAGTGGGACTCAATCCTGGGTCCTCCATGCCCTGGACCCAAGGTGGCGCTAAACCGCTGAGCCACTGGGGCTGCCCAGTTTTATTACTTTCTATAGATACATACCGTAGAGTTTGTTGGAATTGTTGGGAATAGGAAATCTGTGTTTTTGGAAACCTAAATGAGTATTACTGTAAGGTGTTTCTTGGGTTTTAAATTTTTTAAAAAAATTTTATTTATTCATGAGAGAGAGAGGCAGAGACACAGGCAGAGGGAGAAGCAAGCTCCCCACAGGGAGCTGGATGTGGGACCTAAGCTGAAGGCAGATGCTCAACCACTGAGCCACCCAGGGGCCCTTGGGTTTTAAATTTTAATAGGTTAACCATCTCCTCTGGACTTTTAATACTAAATTTAGTGAGCAAAGTTTTTTGGTTGGCATAAATCATATTTTCCTTTGTGAAGTTACAATTCTAAATGAATAGGGTGTGAGCTTTGTTTATCATATTTTTTTTTCCATCAGCTGCTCAAATAGACATCTTTTGTCAATGAAATAATCAGGAACCCATTTACTTTTTTGTTTTAAAAAATTTTTAATTTTTTTTCAGCTCTATTGAGGTAGGATTAACAAATAGTCATGTATTTAAGGTATATAATATAATGTTTTTATATATGTGTACATTGTGAAATGATCTCCCCCAATTAAGCAAATAGACCTCTTCACCATCTGACATATTTACTTTTTGTGTGTGTGTGTGACAAGAATACTTAATATCTGCTCTTTTAGCAAATTTCATTAAGCCATGGTGTACATTAGATCTCCTGAACTTAATTGTCTTATAATGGAAAGTTGTACCAGCATTTCCACTTTTTCTCTAGCCCTTGGCAGTCACCTTTCTACTCTGTTTTTATGAGTTTCACTTTTTTGGATTCCACTTACAAGGGAGATCAGATAGTATTTGTCTTTATCTGACTGATATATTTCACTTAGCATATGTCTTCCACATTTATCCATGTAGTCATAAGAGGCAGGATATCCTTTTTTAAAACTAAATAAGATTCCCACACATGGGGGTGCTCTTCAAGATTATGATTTAATTTCTTTGGGGTATATACCCAGAAATTGGATTGCTAGATTATATGGTAGTTCGAGTTTTAGAGTTTTGAGAAACCAGCATACTGTTTTCTATAATGGCTGCACCTGATTTACATTCCCACCAACAGTGCACAAGGAGGAATCAATTCACATATAATAGTTTAGAGTATATCCTGTAATCAAAAGACCAACTTTGAAGCCAAAACCTAAAATCAAGAGTTAAGAGCCCTTGCCACTTGGTGAGTACTTAGTAAGGTATAATACCTTAGAAATGACGAAATCTGGTATACCTTTTCAAAAGTTCCTCTATGGGGGTGGAACATTTCCTTATGTGAACTCTTCTGATAGGGATTTTATACTCCAAAACTCTTCTAGAGGTTTAAAAAATAAAAAGGCAAGCTGCCCTTGTTTTTTATTAGCCTCTTGCTTCATGTCTAATCTCTAGATATATTTGGAAGAAAATCCTAACTACCACTGTTTTTCTGTAAATTATATTGCAAAACAGAAAAGTAAAAGGAAGGATAATAGAATCAGAGACTGATTTTGTATTTTTTCCTAAGTCTTTCTTCCTTGATTCCTGAAGTTATCCAGAGAAATGCGATAGATCAACTTGAAAATGCTAATTTAAGCCACTGACATAATTTTGCATTATAGCATGTCACGTTCACTAGGCTTCAGATGCAGTGTTGGAAACAGATTGTAAATCATGAGGTGTTCACAGGTCCCCCAGTAAAGACCCATTTAACTTTACTACTAAGATTCAGAGATGGGATATAATTATATATATATGTATTTTTTTGGGGGGATATAATTATATTAAGAGCATGGTCCACATACTTACCTACATTAGTAATAATAGCCTACCAAATAGCTATAGCCTGCTCACTAGCCAACAACTCGTGAGACTACTAATTTGACCCACAAGAAAACTAACCAGTTTGGAGATGAAACCTGTGATCACCATACCACTATAATATCCCTATTTAATCAATGAAATGAAAAGACTAAGCAAAATATAGGTTACATTTCTTCTGTCCCTAAAATACTTTTATTTAAAGTCTTTTTAATTTAATGGAATGATGTAATTAATTTTATCCTTAAATTTCTAATCTCCTTGGAATCCAGACACCTTCGACATTGACGTTCTTATTGATGTAATGATTACAAATCTGAGAAGTAAGACTGATATGTCTAACTTTGGGAAGTCAGAGCTAAAGCTATGGTTTGCCTTTCCTCTGCCTCCCACAGGCTTGTCAGAATCCTCCTACAAGGGATGCTAACCTCTTCCTTCCTTCCTCTGAAACTATAAATAAGGACCTAGATGCCAGAGCAGGGATGAGAATCAAAGCAGAGTAGAGGTGGAGAACAGAGTTCTGAGAAGCCCTAAAAATGGGCATAATAAGATAATAAGTCTAGGATTGAGCTAAGTCATAGTTGAAACCAGTTGGGATTAGTGAAAGAAGGCATGAATTCATAACTGGGTGGTACGAAATATCCTAAAAACTTGTCTTACTATTTTATTTTTATTTTTTTTTTAAAGATTTTATTATCTCACAGAGCGCAAGCAGGGAGAGCAGGAAAGGGAGAAGCAGGCTCCCTACAGAGCAGGAAGCCTGATGTGGGACTTGCTCCCAGGACCCTGGGATCATGACCTGAGCTGAAGGCAGATACTTAACCTACTGAGCCACCCAGGCGCCCCTTGTCCTCAGTATTTTAAATGCGTAAACATTGGAAACATGAGAATGCGTAATTTTTTCTAATTGTTGTAAAATCCACATAAGATTGACAGTTGTAAGCATTGTTAAGTTTAGTGATATTGAGTACATTCACAGTATTGTGCAAACATAACCACCCTTCATCTCCAGACCTCTCTTGGGCTTGCCAAACTGGAAACTCCACCCCCATTAAACACCAACTCCCCATCCCTCCTGCCAGTCCTCTGGCAGCTACCCTCTACTCTGTGTGTCTGAATTTGGCTTCTTTAGATACCTCAGATAAGTGGAAACATACAGTATTTGTCCTTTGTGACCGGCTTCTTTCACTTACCACATCTTCAGGGTTCAGCCACGTTATAGCATGTTAGAATTTTCTTCCTCTTTTGGGCTTAGATATTATGAATTATGCTGCTATGAACATGGGTGTACAAATGCCTCTTCAAGACCCTGCTTTCAGTTCTTTTGGGTAAATACCCAGAAGTGGAATTGCTGGGTCATAGGGTAATTCTGTTTTTAGTTTTTGGGAGAATTGCCATTTGTCACAGTGGCTATTCCATCTTACATTCCTACGAACAGTGCATAGGAGTTCCAATTAGAATGCATAATTTAACAGTAGAAGCGCTTCTGGCAATGGAGTAATTGGTTGGATTACTTATATTACCCTGAAAATCCTAAGGATTACTGGTCACCTGAACAACTCTCTGAATTGCAGCCATGGTTTTCTAGGAGGAATAAACTATTCTGTAGTAGTAGTTCCTGCTAAAGAATGAAGCTCCTCTGTTGTATATCAAAATACTTAAGTAACACCTATATTGTGATAATAATTGGAGAGAATAATGACTAAAAGCTATAAGCTCATTGCTTTATTTTATTTTTTTTATAATTTTTTAAAAAGATTTTATTTATTCACAAGAGACACACAGAGAGAGGAAGAGACATAGGCAGAGGGAGAAGCAGGCTCCATGCAGGGAGCCAATGTGGGATTTGATCCTGGATTCCAGGATCACGCCCTGAGCGAAAGGCAGATAGATGCTCAACCTCAGCCACTCAGGCATCCCAAGCTCATTGCTTTAAAAAAAGATACAATAAATGGGCAGCCCCAGTGGCCCAGCGGTTTAGCACTACCTTCAGCCCAGGGTGTGATCCTGGAGACCCAGGATTGAGTTCACAATAATCACTACAGCATCTCCAAACACTTGAAAATGTGTTAAACATTTCATTTTACAGACAAGGTCCCTCACTCAGGTTTGTGGACTCCCCGGCTGTAGCCTGAGGACTCCACACAGAAACAACCTAATTTGGAGATCCCAACTTTTAGGGAGTAAAAGGAGCTTTTATTCCGTTCACCACTAGTCTTCAGGGCCTGGGAAAGTAACAGAACAGTGGCAATCAGTGATTCATTATTTGTTGAAAGAAAATGAATGAATCAGCTCTGAGACTTTTTAAGGATACTCCTTGCTATTTTTTGGCTTACCTAGTTTCTAAAAAGCATCAAACCTTCACGGTTTTGGAGTTCTGTTTGCAGTAGTTATCTTACCATTTTCAGAAAGATGTTTTCTTTCCTGTAATGTTGGTCATTCTTTTCTTTCTTTGCTTGCTTGCTTCCCATTATATATAGTTATGTGGGTTTTTGTATCATTATATAATGTGGTTTTTGAGGATCTATATATATCATGTATTTATCATGTATTTTGAGGCTCTATATTTATCATCGTATTTATCATGTAATCCAATTAAAATGTTCTATAAATATAGTTACTAAATTTTGAAATCATATATTTTACCTCTATTTGCTACTTTTTCCCTTGAGGTAATTTATTTATTTGGTAACGCTTTCTTTAAAAAAAACCAATCCCTGGGAATCCTTGGGTGGCTTACCGCCTGCCTTGGGCCAGGGCCTGATCCTGGAGACTCGGGATTGAGTCCCACGTCAGGCTCCCTGCATGGAGCCTGCTTCTCCCTCTGCCTGTGTCTCTGCCTCTCTCTCTCTGTGTCTCTCATGAATAAATAAATAAAATCTTAAAAAAACAAAAACCAGTCTCCTTGGTTTTTGCTTCTCACTCTTTCACGTGGTAGCAGCGCCATCTTGTGGACCCTTAAGATATTGCTGCTTGTTCGTATGACTCCTATGATTAGTTCGTAAAAAAAAAATTTTTTTTAAGATTTTATTTATTTATTCATAAAAGACGCAGAGAGAGGCAGAGACACAGGCAGAGGGAGAAGCAGGCTCCTCGCAGAGAGTCTGATGTGGGACTCGATCCCAGGACTCCGGGATCACACCCTGAGCTGAAGGCAGACCCTCAACCACGGAGCCACCCAAGTGTCCCAAAATCTTCCATTTTAATACCTACCTGAGTAGTGTACAAGATAGGTGCAGTTCTTGAAAACGTGTAGTAGGTAGAATGAAATTTAATCAAAGATTGGGTCTACCCATGAACAATGTGTTACTTTTTCTAAACCATATAGTATTTACCTTACAGGGATAGAGCACTTATCTCTCTTTTTACCAGTCCCTATTTGTGATGCAAAGTAGCAGAGAAGTAATCCTAAGAAGTGTGTAACTAAGTGATTTTCATTTGAAATCTCCCTTTAAAAATATACATTTTATAAAAGAATAATTGCAGATTTGTCTTCATATATGCCTTTTGCAGAGGCTATAAATTGGAAAACTGCATTTAAAGTTTGATCCCGGGACGCCTGGGTGGCTCAGTGGTGGAGCATCTGCCTTCGGCTCGGAGCATGATCCCAGGATCCAGGATCGAGTCCTGCATCAGGCTCTCTGCATGGAGCCTGCTTCTCCCTCTGCCTGTGTCTCTGCCTCTCTCTCTGTGTCTCTCATGAATAAATAAATAATATCTTTTTAAAAAAAGGTTTGATCTCTTGGTAAAAATAAATTTGACCATTTAAAGCTCAGTTTAAGGGATCCTTGGGTGGCACAGTGGTTTGGTGCCTGCCTTTGGCCCAGGGCGCGATCCTGGAGACCCGGATCGAATCCCACATCGGGCTCCCGGTGCATGGAGCCTGCTTCTCCCTCTGCCTGTGTCTCTGCCTCTCTCTCCCTCTCTGTGTGACTATCATAAATAAATAAATATCAAAAAAAATTTAAAAAAAAATAAAGCTCAGTTTAAGGGATCCCTGGGTGGCGCAGCAGTTTGGTGCCTGCCTTTGGCCCAGGGTGCGATCCTGGAGACCCGGGATCGAATCCCACGTCGGGCTCCCAGTGCATGGGGCCTGCTTCTCCCTCTGCCTATGTCTCTGCCTCTCTCTCTCTTTCTCTCTCTCTGTGTGTGTGACTATCATAAACAAATAAAAATTAAAAAAAATAAAGCTCAGTTTAAGGCTATAAACTTATTACAGTAGCACTGCCATGAATCAAAATATTTTTGGAACTTATGTGCTCTTCAGTGTCAAACTTCTTGTCTTTTCAAGGAGTACTTGATTTTTTAAAAACAGCCAAGTTGGGAGAATGATGTGGGTAATCGAGCTGATTGATTTTGTATGAGGCTAAAACTAAAGTATGACAAAGTAATTAAATGGACTTGGGTTTGTCTTACAAACTGCCTCTGAAATCAGAGTTCCGAAAACATCCTCAGCAATTGCACTGTCATTGGAGGAAGTAAGTAGCCTTTGGAGATGATCACTTTGAAGATGGGCTTCCTCAGAGATAGAAGTTCTGTTATGTTTAAAAACTGTTTCTTTATAGGAACATTCTTGGGATCCCTGGGTGGCGCAGCGGTTTAGTGCCTGCCTTTGGCCCAGGGCGCGATCCTGGAGACCCAGGATCGAATCCCACGTCGGGCTCCCAGTGCATGGAGCCTGCTTCTCCCTCTGCCTGTGTCTCTGCCTCTCTCTCTCTCTGTGACTATCATAAATAAATAAAAATTAAAAAAAAAAGGAACATTATTACCCACCCCCCAACATTTTATCATGAAAAATTTATTATCTTTACTTAAACATACAAAAAAGTTGAAAGAATATACACCATGGACAGGCATACAGCCACCACCTTGATTCTACAGTTATTTTGCATATTTGCTTTATCTCGTCATTCTTCATCAGTTATCTGATTTTTTTTTGATGAATTTTACTGAAAGCCCATTGACTTCCAAAGTCCAAAACAATGAACAATTTAATTCTGGAAGAACTAGAGCATGCTCACTGAAGTAAGAGAATAGATTAGCTCCTGGGACCATCTGAATTCTGTTTTTTTTTTTTTTTTTTTCAGGACGTTTTCCACATGGTAGTTGAAGTACCACGCTGGTCTAATGCAAAAATGGAGGTATGTTTCCCCTTATATTCATAATTAGACTTAGGGTACTAACTTTGACCTAGCCACACTGATTTGTTTAAGGGTTCAACAGCTGAAGCCCTTCTTGTTAGTGCAATCTGCTTTCCAATTGGATCCCCTATTGCCTGCCAATCTCCCACTGAGACTCCAACCCAACCAGTTACTGTTTGCAAATATGCTATGGACTTTCCATCTCCACACCCTTGCTTCTGGCATTCTGAAAGCCTAGAATTACCTTTTTCTCCTCTTTTGTCCTCTTAAGTCCATCATTGATGCCTCCACAGAGTCAATGGGCTCTCTTTAGTTACCCCAGCCACCTGTGATTTTATTAGAATTTCTGTTGCATTTTGTTAATTTCTTTCTGATGATCCTAATAGGTTTGGCTTTTTGTTGTGGTTATTTGTTACACATTTTATATCAGTTAATTAAGGTTTTTGACAGTAACCCCACTTTGTATAAGTTATATACTCAAATATTTGAATAATTTAAAATGTTTTAAAGAAAATTTTAAGTTGGATAATATTTATTTTGCCTGTTTAAAAGAAACCTTAAAACATTTCTCCAATGTTAGGATTTATTACAGATAATTTTAGTTTTTGCTTTCTGGAGTAAGTAAATGTTTTTTGTTTGTTTTCCTTTCTGTATACCTCAAATAAGTTTTCCACTTAAAGGCTGATTACGGAAAAACATATCAAATCATGAAAATGTTAAAGGTAAAGCATGTCATTAAAGTGGAATTAGGGGTTATGTATTCCACAATTCATTTCCTCAAATCCTTATTTGAATAGTATTTTATATCCAAATATTCTGATTTGAAATTTTTTATTTCAGATAGCTACAAAGGACCCTCTAAACCCAATTAAACAAGATGTGAAGAAAGGAAAACTCCGTTATGTTGCAAATTTGTTCCCTTATAAAGGATATATCTGGAACTATGGTGCCATCCCCCAGGTATGTCCCTGTGTGATTGCTCGAAATGTACTTTTTAGCTTACAAAAAGTTAACCCACTGCTGTTAATGAAAAAGATTTAAACACTTGTGGAAAGTGTTCGCTATGGTAGATTTTAACAACAGAAGAGTAATTATTTCAGTACTTTCTTGAACGAGTTATTTTCAAAATAAACTGAAAGATAAATGTTTACGGTGTTTATTTTTTTGTAAGATTTTATTTATTTATTTATTCATGAGAGACACAGAGAGAGAGAAAGAGAGAGAGAGAGAGAGAGAGGCAGAGACCGAGGCAGAGGGAGAAGAAGGCTCCATGCAAGGAGCCCGATATGGAATCCGATCCTGGATCCTGGGATCACTCCCTGAGCCAAAGGCAGATGCCCAACCGCTATGCCACTGAGGTGTCCCTGTTTACAGTGTTTAAATTCACATTTAAAAGTTTATTCTTTTCTGAAATATTTATTTTTCTATATGGACTGGTCATAAACCATACACACTGTTTCTTTACATAATGAGTGGCAAACCTGTTAGGAGAGCCTGTATAGCCTGGTGGTTGAAAGCTCTGTATTGGTACCACATCCCAAGTCTGTTATTTGCTAGCTCACTCGACTAACTTGCCTTTCTTCCTTCCCAAGACCTATCTCCCCAAGATATTACTAGCACCTAGCTCACAGGCTGTTGTGAGGAACCTAGCGCATGTATGCTTTTATGTTAAGAGTCCTGATTTCTTCTTCTTAATGCCACTCTTTTGTGGTAGAGTAGTAAATGGGATTCTGTTTTCCTTTATTTTATTTTTTTAAAGATTTTATTTATTCATGAGAGACATAGAGAGAAGCAGAGTCACAGGCAGAGGGGAGAAGCAGGCTCTATGCAGGGAGCCCGACGTGGGACTTGATCCTGGGTCTCCAGGATCACACCCTGGGCTGAAGGCGGCGCTAAACCGCTGAGCCACCTGGGCTGCCCCTGTTTTCCTTTAAAAAAAAAAAAATTTTATTTATTTATTCATGAGAGACACAGAGAGAGAGAGAGAGAGAGAGACATAGAGAGAAGGAGAAGCAGGCTCCCTTTGCGGAGCCTTATGCGGAACTTGATCTCAGGACTTCAGGATCACGACATGAGCTGAAGGCAGATGCTCAACCATGGAGTCACCCAGGTGCCCTAGGTTCTGTTTTCCTAAACAGCCAACACTTTGAGGAGGGAGGATATCCACATTGCTTACCAATTTATCCCCAGACCATCCCAGTGTGCATAGTAGGTTCTTTTTTGATATTTGAATGAAGAATAACTAGAATTGTGTCTGTTATAAGTAAATGATGGATATTTAATTCTGATTTAGCAGGCTAATGCCTGTGGTACTTATGATTTTTACATGAAATACTCAATTTAATTTTTCCTGTTGATAAATGGTTTGTTTTTATTAACCATTAAGTCTACTAAGTGGAATCTGCTGTGAAACAATCTGTAAGTTATGAAAACATAGATCAAACTCCTCTAGCTTGTCAGGTAATCACAGAGTCGTTTGCCTTAATTATAGCACTTCACCTTGTACTTCAGTGGCTTTAGTCGTTAGTCTCAAAAAACTATCCCTCTGGGAAAACACTGTTGAACCACTTACTCTTCTGGAGGTTGGATTTGGCTTTGTTGGACCCAGTTGCCCTTTTTTTTTTTTTAAGATTGTATTTATTTATTCATGAGAGACAGAGAGAGAGAGAGAGAGAGAGAGAGAGAAGGAGTGGCAGAGACACAGGCAGGATCACACCCTGGGCTGAAGGCAGTGCTAAACCACTGAGCCACCCAAGGATCCCCCAGTTGCCCTTTATGCCTCTTCACTTTGATGTTTTTTGCCTCTACTCTAGTTGAGTAGGCAAACAAATCCAAGATACAAGTTCTAGATTGGGGAGAAAAGAACTAGAACAATGGCTACATTTTAAACTTTCGGTAGTGGTTCATTTGTGAGAGGCTTTACGAGGGCTCAGGAAATAAAGCCAGCAATTGAAAGCTCCAGAAAAATCCTCATTAAACTTTTCAGTCTTGGCTCCTGGTCAGTGATGACACTTTTACCACCAGAGCATCTCATTTCTATTTTATTTTATTTTATTTTATTTTATTTTATTTTATTTTATTTTATTTTATTTTATTTTATTTTATTTTATTATTTATTTTATTTTATTATTATTTTATTTTATGTTTTATTTTATTTATTTTATTTTTATTTTATTATTTTATTATTTATTTTATTTTATTTATTTTTTTATTTTATTATTTTATTTATTTTATTTTTATTTTATTTATTTTATTTTATTTATTTTTTTAAATTATTTAATTTAATTTTATTTTATTTATTTTTTATTATTTTATTTTATTATTTTATTTTATTATTTTTATTATTTTATTTATTTATGATAGTCACACAGAATGAGAGAGAGAGAGACAGAGACATAGGCAGAGGGAGAAGCAGGCTCCATGCACTGGGAGCCCGATGTGGGATTCGGTCCCGGGTCTCCAGGATCGCGCCCTGGGCCAAAGGCAGGCGCCAAACCGCTGAGCCACCCAGGGATCCCCTCATTTCCATTTTAGTACTACTGTCTACCTACGTCTGTTTTGGAAATTTATTCTAAAGAAAATCTAGTTAGTAGAAGATAGTGAACATGAAGAGTTCATCAAACGCATTTTACTTTCAATGTGTTTTTTAGGTAAATATTTGGGTCTGTATTTGTGTTGCATGTTGTCTGAGCTATTATTAGGTGGTTGTTTCTGCTTGTTTTAAATAGGTTCATTATCGGGACCCTGGCTGGCTTAGTAGAGCCTGTGACTCTTGATCTCAGGTGGGGAGTCAAGCCCCATGTTGAGTGTAGAGATTACTAAAAATAAAACAAATAAATAAACTTAAGAAAAGATTATTCTTTCTTTTAAGGTTTAAATTTAGTTTAGCATATTTTTGAGAATATATAGCATATGTAGCATAATAGAGCCCCAACATTTAATTAAAATTATTGTATATAGTGAAGATTCTTAGATGTGAAATAAAAATTTGGGCAGCCCGGGTGGCTCAGTGGTTTAGTGCTGCCTTCGGCCCAGGGTGTGATCCTGGAGACCTGGGATCGAGTCCCAGATCAGGCTCCCTGCATGGAGCCTGCTTCTCCCTCTGCCAGTGTCTCTGCCTCTCTCTCTATGTGTGTCTCTCATGGATAAATAAAATCTTAAAAAAAAAATGAAATAATTTCTTAAAAATGAGAAGAAAATAGGGACGCCTGGGTGGCTCAGCGGTTGAGCATCTGCCTTTGGCTCAGGGCATGATCCTGGGGTCTGGGGATCGAGTCCTGCATTGGGTGGGCTCCCTGTGAGGAACCTGCAAACTTAAAAATGAGAAGAAAATAGCTAAAGATTCATATTTAAAAAAAATTTTTTGGGAGGATCCCTGGGTGGCTCAGTGGTTTAACGCCTGCCTTTGGCCCAGGGCACGATCCTGGAGTCCCGGGATCGAGTCCCGCGTCGGGCTCCCAGCATGGAGCCTGCTTCTCCCTTTGCCTGTGTCTCTGCCTCTCTCTCTCTCTCTCTCTCTCTCTGTCTATCATAAATAAATAAATAAATAAATAAATAAATAAATAAATAAATAAATAAATAAATCTTTAAAAAAATTTTTTTTGAGTATAGTTGACTGGAGTTATATTTTTGCAGACTCATGGGGTGTTAGTTTTTACTGTCAAACATGATCCACTTTGTTAGTAACATGTAGAAGAGTGATATACTCTCAGCCTTATTATTGTTATTTTTTTTAGACTTGGGAAGACCCAGGACACAATGACAAACATACTGGCTGTTGTGGTGACAATGACCCCATCGATGTGTGTGAAATTGGAAGTAAGGTAATGGAATCTGAAATATTTTTCTGTAGAGTCAACAAGATAGTAATGAGGTATACAAAGTTCATACTTCAAAAAATATTGTTAATAAAATATATGAGTATCAGCAAAATAATGATGTCCCTTTGATAAATTAAAAGCTTCTGGTTCATTGAAGCATTTGTATGTTACAATTTGTGCATTTAAAACTAGTGTGGAAAAGTTTGTATATATGCACACATGACTGTACATACATGTGGGAGAAATGGTTGTGTCCTCATTGCTTCAGAAGGCAGATGGTGAGTCAGTAGGTGAAGAGTACTAGGAGGCAAATTTCATCTCAATACGGGGCAAACTTTACCTAATGACTGGGAGCAGTCAGAGACCTGACTCATGCCAGATAACCTCATGAGCTGGAGACAATTGGTCAGAATTTCTTTATCAAGTAGGGCTGCTCTAAGATTATGACTATAATTCTATTTCTTTATGGTTTTTCTCAGGCTCAGGGAAATAGTTAACCAAAAAGAAGGCTGTCATTCATTTTTTTAACTCATAAAGTTAAGTCATATATGATTTGCCTAATTCAGTCGTTTCTATAAAATAAAAAGCTGAGAAAGCTCGTTTGTTTGTTTGTTTGTTTGTTTGTTTATTTATTTATTTTCGGGTTAACATATAGTGCAATATTGGTTTCAGTAGAATTCAGTGGTTTATCATTTACATAAAACAACCAGTGCTCAACACAGGTGCCTTCTTAATCCCCATCACCCATCTATCCCCTACCCCATCTACCGCCCTCTAGCAACCCTGTTTGTTCTCTGTCTCTAAGAGTCTCTTATGATTTGTTTCCTTCTCTCCTTTTTTTCTTTCCCCCTTCCTATATGTTCATCTTTTCTCTTTCTTGAATTCCACAAATGAGTGAGATCATATGGTATTTCTTTCTCTGACTGACTTATTTTAAGAAAACACATTTAAATATGAATTTGAGACATTATGGTGGATTTATTCTTTGGCACAAACAGTGGCAGTTCAAAAAGTAGGAATTATCCTGAACCATATTATTCCTCTCTTAGGGCCTATAATAATAAGGTACCTATTTTCAATTTTGATAGGACTGACAGGGATTTGCTTGTTTAGCTTTTTAAAAATTGCTTAAAGGAACAATCTTAAGGTAAGTTTGCAGAAATTCAGCATCTTCTGTATTTCCTGTTAACTACCAAGTAAAACTTTTCTTCCAAAGGTTCATTCTGTAGTATGGTCCTAACTGTGGGTATTGACTCTTAGGTATGTGCAAGAGGTGAAATAATTAGGGTGAAAGTTCTGGGCATACTGGCTATGATTGATGAAGGAGAAACTGACTGGAAAGTCATTGCCATTAATGTGGATGATCCTGATGCAGCCAATTACAATGGTAAGGAAATCTGAAGATCTAAGTCTGTATCCAAATCTTACGCACCACCAAACTTAACCTATAATGACAGAATTGGCTTCAGTAAGCAATAAAGAATAAGCCCATGCCTTCAGACTGTTAAAGAATGGAGAAGCAAAATATTCAACAAAGCGTTGTTACTTTACATAGTGAACTTCTTAGTAGTTAACTAAACTTTCTCCTTCGTTCCAGGAAAGGAAAAATCTGGTAGTTTGTGTCTACTGTTTTCTTTTTTCCTTCCACACATACTAGCATTCAGTTGCTCTATTTATTTACTTAAATTTTTTTTTTTTATTGAGACATGATCTGCATTCTGTAAACTTTGCTGCTTTAAAGTATATAATTCTACGATTTCTCATATATTTACTTGGTTGTACAACTATCACTACTACCTAATTCCAGAACAAGTTCCCCACCCTAAGAGGAAGCCCTATATCCATTAGCAATCCCTCGATATTTCCACTTCCTGCTGTCCCTGGCAACCACTAATCTATTGCCTGTCTTTATGGATTTGCCTGTTCTGAACATTTCACACAAGTGGAATCGTATGATAATGTGCCTGGCTGGCTTCTTTCACGTAGCATCATGTTTTCTTTTTCTTTCTTTCTTCCTTTTTTTTTTTTTTTTAAATTTTATTTATTTATTCACGAGAGACACAGAGAGAGGCAGAGACACAGGCAGAGGGAGAAGCAGGCTCCATGCACCGGGAGCCTGACGCGGGATTCGATCCCGGGTCTCCAGGATCGCGCCCTGGGCCAAAGGCAGGCGCCAAACCGCTCCGCCACCCAGGGATCCCTCTTCCTTTTTTTTAAAAAGATTTTATTTATCTATTTATGAGAGCCAGAGAGAGAGAGAGAGAGAGAGAGGCAGAGACACAGGCAGAAGGAGAAGCAGGCTCCATGCAGGTAGCCCGACAGAGGACTCGATCCCGGGTCTCCAGGACCACACCTCGGGCTGAAGGGAGCGCTAAACCACTGAGCCACCCGGGCTACCCAGCATCATGTTTTCAAGGCTCATCTACATTTTAACATATATCAGTACTTCTTTCATCCGCCGCCCCTCCCTTTGCCCCCCCACCTTTTTTTTCTTTCTTTCTTTCTTTCTTTTTTTTTTTTTTTTGGTGGTAAAATTCACTTAACACAAAATTCACCATTTTAACCATTTTAAAGTGTACAGTTTGGTGGCATATAGTACATTCACAAGGTTGTACAGCCTTCACCACTGTCTAGTTTCAGGACATTTCATCACTTGAAAGGAAAACTTTCCCTCTAAGTTGTTACTCCCTAGTCCCTGCTCTTCCTGGGCTTTGGCAACCACTAATCTGCATGTCTGTCTCCATGGATTTCCCCATCCTGCATGTTTCGTATACTTGGAATTTCATATACTTGTGACCTTTTGTGTCTGTTTTCTTTTACTTATTAGCATAATGCTTACTAGGTGCATCCATGTTGTAGCACGTATCAGTACTCCTTCCTTTATTTGGCTGAATTCTATACATTGCATTGGTATATGCCACATTGTGCTTATCCATTCATCTGTTGATAGACATTTGGTTTGTTTTTGGCTATTAGGAATAATGCTGCTGCTTTGAACATGCCTGAACAAGTTTTTATGTGGACAAATGTTTTTTTTTTTTTTTTTTTTTCTTTTTTTTTTAATTTTTATTTATTTATGATAGTCACAGAGAGAGAGAGAGAGAGAGAGAGAGAGAGAGAGAGAGGCGCAGAGACATAGGCAGAGGGAGAAGCAGGCTCCATGCACCGGGAGCCCGACGTGGGATTCGATCCTGGGTCTCCAGGATCGCGCCCCGGGCCAAAGGCAGGCGCCAAACCGCTGCGCCACCCAGGGATCCCTGGACAAATGTTTTTAATCTTCTCAGATACAGATACCTAGGAGTGGAGTTGCTGAATCATATGGAAACTCTCATGTTTAACCTTTTCAGGAATGGCCAAACTCTTTCCCAAAGCAGCTGCATCATTTTACCAGTCCTGCCAGCTTGCTATAAGTGTTCCAATTTCTCTACTTCCTTGCTCACTTGTTACTTTTTTTATTATTATTATAGCCATTCTAGTGGTATGTTTTATTGTTGGATTATAAGAGTTTTTTATGTATTGTGGACACCAGACCTTTAGGAAATACATAATTTACCTGTATTTTTTTCCATTTTGTAGATTGTCCTTGAATTTTCTTAGTGTAAGCACTCAAGTTTTCCATTTTTCTGTAGTCTGATTTATCTTTTTTTTCTTTCTTTTTTTTTTTTTTTTCATTTCCTGTGCTTGTAGTGTCATATCTAAGAAACCACTACTTAGTCCAGGGTCACAAAGATTGATACTTATGTTTCTAAGACTTTTATAAATTTAGCTCTCACATTTAGGTCCCTGATCTTTTCTGTGTTAATTTGTGTATATGTTATGGATTAGGAGGTCAGCATCGTTCTTTTGGACGTGGATATCTACTTGTCCCAGCACCATTTTTTGAAAAGACCATTTATTCTTTCCCCCACTGAATTGTCTTGGGAATCATTGGGAACCATTATTGGGAATCACTTGGCCAAAAATGTATGGGTTAGTGCTATAATTTGATTGAGTCCTTTTTTTTTTAATAAATTAATTTTTTATTGTTCAATTTACCAACATACAGAATAACACCCAATGCTCATCCTGTCAAGTGTCCCCCTCAGTGCCCGTCACCCATTCACCCCCACCCCCCGCCCTCCTCCCCTTCCACCACCCCTAGTTCGTTTCCCAGAGTTAGGAGTCTTTATGTTCTGTCTCCCTTTCTGATATTTCCCACACACTTCTTCTCCCTTCCCTTATATTCCCTTTCACTATTATTCATATTCCCCAAATGAATGAGAACATACACTGTTTGTCTTTCTCCGATTGACTTACTTCACTCAGCATAATACCCTCCAGTTCCATCCACGTTGAAGCAAATGGTGGGTATTTGTCGTTTCTAATGGCTGAGTAATATTCCATTGTATACATAAACCACATCTTCTTTATCCATCATCTTTCGATGGACACCGAGGCTCCTTCCACAGTTTGGCTATTGTTCTTTCGATGGACACCGAGGCTCCTTCCACAGTTTGGCTATTGATTGAGTCCTTTTTGAAAAAGAAATGTTTATACCTTGTAACTCTGTGTCTTATTATCATGACTTTTTTGTTTTAAGAGTTTTATTCATTTATTCATGACAGACACAGAGAAAGAGAGGCAGAGGGAGAAGCAGGCCCCATGCAGGGAGCCCGACACGGGACTCGATCCCTGGTCTCCAGGATCACACTCTGGGCCGAAGGCGGTATTAAACCGCTGAGCCACCAGGGCTGCCCTATCATGACTATTTTTATATTAATCTTGCCTCTAGTTAATAATCAAATCCATTTTAGTTATTGAATTGGCCTTCTCTTGCCTGTCTGAAATGGGTCTTACTGGACTAAAATCAAGATGTCACAGGATTGTGTTCTTTCTGGAGGCTCTAAAGAAAAATATTTTCCCTTGCATTTTCCAGCTTCTAAAGGCTGCCCACATTCTGTGATTCATGTCCTCTCTCCATCTTAAAAGCCAGCAATTGCAAGTCAAGTTTTTATCTCTTCTTCCCTGATTCTTCTGCCTTCCTCTTCCACATGAAGACCTTTATGATTAAGCTCACCCAGATAACCCAGGATTATCTCCAGTTTTAAGTTCAGCTGATTAACAACCTTAATTCCACCTGCAACCTTCATTCCCCCTTGCCATGTAACATGAAAAATTCACAGGTTCTGGGAATTAGAGTATGTATATCTTTAAGTGGGGACAGTCTTCTGCTTGCCACAAATGGTGACACTAATGGTGGATATATGATACTATGCATTTGTCAAAACCTCTAGGATTTTATAGTAGCAGAATAAGGCTGCGCCCCTTCTAAAGATGTCTACCTCCTAATCCCCAGAAACTCTGAATAGATTACTTTACATGGCAGATGGACTTTCAGATGTGATTAAGGTTAGGTCCTTGAGATGGGGAGAGTATCATGGATTATCCAGCTGGGCCCCATCTAATCATGAGTCCTTGAAAGGAGAGAACCTTTCTCACCTATAGTCAGAAGGCAATATGATGACAGAAGAAGAGTCAGAGAGAGTCAGAAAAAGGATAAATATAGTTTCAGATAGTTCTGTATTAAAATTTTGTACAGTGATTCTCATGATCAGTATGTCTATTTTCATATGTGCTACTTACATAAGAGCACTTGTGCTAAGTGGCATGCTCCAGCCACAGTTAGTGAAGCCACCCACACCTGTCAGTGTGTCAGTGGCATTTTGCTAGGGCATCATTTCCCTGCAGTAGAAGCTATTAGAACCCTGAACATTTTCTTTCTCTGGGTGGCTGCCCCATGGTGCAAGTAGCATGCAGCTTTCCTACAATGTCAACTCAAGACAGTATCTGTCTGCCATCCATTATAATTTGAAGAGTTTACTGGAGTTTCTAGATGGGGAGAACTCTTGACTAGCCACAACTTTGGGAGAGATAGACACAGAGCCATGGAAGAGGACTGCTTATCCACTAAAGCAACTAGGTTGAATACATTGATCCTCTTAGAGAGAGAGAGAGAGAGAGAGAGAGAGAGAGAGAGGTTGTGAGACCAGTAAGTGGAGTTGGAGGAGGGGCAGAAGGAGAGAGAATCTCAAGCAGACTCCGTGCTAACTGCAGAACCACAGAACCCAACACGGGACTGGATTCCACAACCCTGAGACCATGATCTGAGCCAAAATCAAGAGTTGGTTGCTTAACTGACTGAGCCACCCAGGCACTCTGAAAAGTTTTTTAAACAGGACATTTTTCTGTTGGCCAGAACCACAGCATTGTGATATAGATGCCTATCCTGTAGAGTGAGAAGTCTAGCCTTATCTAACAGGTCACCGGTCAAGGGATTTCAGTATAATCCCTTTTTTCTCATCTTTGGTAATTGGGGTATGTGCCTCTGAATATAGCCCTCAGGCTGTCTGTTTTAGTATCTGCTGCCCTTCTCATAGAAATTACCTACACTTGCCAAACCAGTTCCTTCCTTATGCAGTCCCCAGTCATTTTTCCTCCCTCTCAGTCATTTTTCCTCCCTCTCTTTTAATAGAAGTTACTACTGTATTGATCCCTTAAAGTCACTAGATGATTTCCTTTTTATGTGTATGTGTTCTCTTTATAACACGGTGGTTAGTTCTAATGCTGTGCTATCTTTTACTTTGTTGATAATCTATCTCATAGCTCTCTCAAAGTACATACTTGAGATTTTTATTGCATGAATAATTATATATGCATCTTGCAACCTGCTTATTCTCTTCTTAGATATTAATGATGTTAAGCGGCTGAAACCTGGCTACCTGGAAGCTACTGTGGACTGGTTTAGAAGGTACAAGGTTCCTGATGGAAAACCAGAGAATCAGTTTGCTTTCAATGCAGAATTTAAAGATAAGGTAATGCGTCATTTTGACGTATAGCTTTAGGCCTGTTTGTATTGAGACTAATGTAACTATTTTATTAACCATTTAAAGACTATATGATCATAAAACAAGTGTTTAAAGACATAAGTGAGAGCCTTAATATTGATTTATTCATTAAATGTCCTCTTCTGTTTTTGACATGAGGAAGTGAATTCAGAAAAGACAGAGTTATCAGGCTTTGGGAAACTGCTAACAAGGAAAGAACACTTATCTGTCCTTGTAAGGCATATCTCTTCAAATTACAGGATTTTGCAATTGATATTATTAAAAGCACTCATGACTATTGGAGAGCATTAGTGACGAAGAAAATCGATGGAAAGGGAATCAGTTGGTAAGTAGTAACTCTTCTCTGCATGTTTAACACAACAAGCACATCAGCTTGCTCCAAAGGTTTTAATGACATAAGCACGCTGTATCATTACATTCCCTTAGAACAGAGATAACTGGTTTTGTCATTCAGTGCTAAAGTGAGTGGGAAGGTAGATATGTAAGCAACTGAAAAGTACTCGTAAGATACTCTCTGAACAAGTACAAACTAAAACCATAAAGGGAGAGTGAGATCAGAGCTTCATGAGGGTATCGAAAGGCTTCCTCATATCGGGGTGCTCTGAATGTAGTGAGTAAAACAATGTTGAGTGCAAAGTTTTTCTGATATAAATATGTAAGATGCGCTGCAGCTAAAACCAGTATCTACCACGTACACAAAATTTACTACTGCTAATAATAATAGCTAATATTTGGTGAGCAGTTGAATATTTGCCAAGCATGTAGCAGGGAAATTAAACTTAACCAATGTCCTCCCCTGATAAGTGTTTTAGAGTTAGGACTCACATCAAAGCCTGTCTGGCCCCCAAACCATGGTCAGGATCATATACTTCCTCTTGCGTATGTAAAGATTGACAAGAGAATGCCCATTATCACCACTTAACTAATGTTCTTGAAATAGTAGTCAGTGAAGTATATAAGGGAAATTATGTGTTTTGATGCAGGAATATTGGAAAAGGAGGAGCAAACTGTCACAGGTATATGATTTTGTACCCAGAAAACAATAGGAAAAGTAAAGAATTCAGCAAGGTGACCAACTACAAAATGAATATATGTGTATTTTGATAGCTTTCTATACATATGGTAACAGAAACTATAGTGGAGGAAAAGGCCCCATACAGAATATAGTATTTAAGAAATAAAACATACCACGGTATAAACAAGACATCGGTAGGACCCAGAAGAAGAAAACTTTAAGACTATTGAAGAATATAAAATCTGTTGAATGAAAAGGAAGCTATGTTTGTAAATAACATTTCCATTTCATTAGAAGAAATTTGCATGTGAAAATAGCCAGGAAAATTCTGGGGGGGGGGGGGAATGAGGTAGTGGTGGTGGGGTGGAGTTATCTTTGTCCTGTTTAGTAATATTGTTTTCCTGAAAGTTTGATGTTGAAGAAGAAAGTCAGATCACTCAGTCCTTTAGAGTTTGGTAGACCCACAGAGGTAGGGGAATTTAGTTTATAACAAAGTATTACAGGTGGAGGGTTTTGGACCTCTGGCTGTTTAAGAAAACAGGCTAGATCTCGATCTTGCTCATATACTCTTTTTTTTTTTCCTTGAGATTTTATTTATTCATGAGAGACATAGAGACACAGACAGAGGGAAAAACAGGCTCCATGCAGGGAGCCTGATGTGGGTGGGACTCCATCCCGGATCTCCAGGATCAGGCCCTGGGCCGAAGGCAGCGCTAAACTGCTGAGCCACCGGGCCTGCCCTCCTATATCCTTTTATCAGAGATGCATAGTGGCATGTGCCACCATGTGCTGCCTGTTTCTTTTTCTTTCTTTCTTTCTTTTTTTTTTTTTTTTAATATTGTGTTTATTTATTTGAGAGAGAGAGAGCACAAATGAGGAGGAGGGTCAGAGGGAGAGGGGAATCAGGAGCCTGATGCAGGCCTGGCCCAACCCTGAGATTATGACTTGAGCTGAAGGCAGTTGCTTCATTGACTGAGCCACCCAGGTGCCCCTGGCTGTTTCATTTTGTGTCTCAAAGGTGCTGTAACTGGGCAGGTGGCTCCCTGAGTGCCCCTCAGAAGCAGTTCAGCACCTTTTCTTACATTTAGCTTTTCCCCACTTTTATGATAACAGGGTGAGGTCTGTTAGTACTTGAGTTTGCAGCCCTTGACTTACATCAATATTCAATTCCAGACACATAAGTTTTGATGTGAAAAGATTCTCGAAAAAGTATAATTGAATTTCTTTATTAGCTTATAGCAGGGAAGGCCTTTCGAAACAGAGCACAAACTCAAAATCCATACAAGATACGGATATTTTTATGTATCAAGAGACAGTTTTTCCCAGTTGTATTTTTTTATTTGAACAAAACACAACAAAGGGCTAAATAGCTTGTTCAAGTTGGTAAGAAAGACTAACAACTCGATAGAGAAAAAAGGTAAGAGAAGGAAGTTTACATAGAAGAAGGTATACAATCTGACTCATAATTTAAAAAGCAATTCAGGGGCATCTGGTTGGCCCAGCTGATTGTCTGTCTTCAGCTCAGGTCCTGATCTTAGGGTCCTGGGGTCAAACCCTGCATCGGGCTCCCTGCTCAGTGAGGATGTGCTTCTCCCTCTCCCTCTGCCCTTGCTCATGTTCTCTTTCTTGCTCACTCTCTCTCTGTCAAATAAAATAAATAAATAAAATCTTGGGGAAAAAATGCAATTCAGCAAGATAATGGTATCACCCATTAGACTTGCAAAAATTAAAAAAAAAAATAGATGATAGCTAGGGATACCAAGAACATACATATGTAGCTGCTAAGCTATAGATGGGTATATCTTTGTAAAGGGCAATTTGACAGGATCCAGCCCAGAAATTAAAATTGCATGTATGGGATCCCTGGGTGGCTCAGCGGTTTAGCGCCTGCCTTCAGCCCAGGGCAAGATCCTGGAGTCCCGGGAACGAGTCCTACATCGGGCTCCCTGCATGGAGCCTGCTTCTCTCTCTGCCTGTGTCTCTGCCTCTCTCTATCTCTCTCTCTCTCTCTCTCTCTCTGTGTCTATCATGAATAAATAAAAAATAAAATCTTTAAAATATAAAACAAAATAAAATAAAAAAATAAAATTGCATGTATTTCTTCATACCACCACTGCTAGGAATATATCCATAGTTCACCAAGATCCATGTATAAGACGGTGTCATTTATAATAACAAAATGTTATGTAATATAATGGTTATGTACATCTATGTAATAGAATAGAAATTAGCACATTCAAAAATCTCTATATATGTTGATATGGAATGATATCCAAAATATGTTAAGGGAGAAAAGCAAAGTTCCTAGTAGTATATTTAATATGATCCATTTATGCAAGATAAACACCCACCCACCCACATGCCAGCATCTGTATTTACATCTAAATTTTTTTCTTCTGGGGGAAATAAGAACTATAAATTGCCTTTGAAGACAGTCATCTGGAGAGGAGAGGAAGGCTTTCATTTTATGATTGTCTGCATTTTCTTTTTTTTCTTTCTTTCTTTTTTTTTTTATTTAAGATTTTATTTATTTATTCATGAGAGACACAGAGAAAGGCAGAGAGAGAAGCAGGCTCCATGAAGGGAGCCCGATATGGGACTTGATCCTGGGACTCCAGGATCACGCCTTGAGCCACAGGCAGGCACGCTCAACCGCTGAGCCACCCAGGCATCCCTAGATCATTGTTTAAATCTCTGAATTCTAAGAGGTGAAACTTTTCTATCAAAGCACATGGACACAGTTTATCAGAGTATTTTCCAGAAATATTTCTCTGGGAACTAGGTGTTGCTCCCACTAGGACAGTTTATCTCAGATATTTCACTAGCACTGATAGGAACTGATAAGTTTTTTGTTTTTGTCTAATTAGGAAGGATATGTTTCTCATTTTAATTTGCATTTCTAGTTATTTCAGTGAGAATTACAGAGCATTCAGTCATTACAGGGCATTTCTAAATTTGAACTTGTTTTGGGTGCTTGAATAAAAGTGGCAACAAGAATAACTATGCCTTGGGCAGCCCCGGTGGCGCAGCGGTTTAGCGCCGCCTGCAGCCCAGGGTGTGATCCTGGAGACCCTGGATCGAGTACCATGTCAGGCTCTCTGCATGGTGCCTGCTTCTCCCTCTGCCTGTGTCTCTGCCTTTCTCTCTCTGTGTGTCTCTATGAATAAATAAATAAAATCTTAAAAAAAAAAAAAAGAATAACTATGCCTTGGCAAAATAAATAGAATATATAATATAGGTGGAGAAAGCTTTCAACTAAATCAAACTTGACTTTCATCTGGTCTACCATCTTCAACTTTTAAAAAAATTATTTTTCATTGGGATGTAATTGACATAACATTGTGTTAGTTTCAGGTATACAGTGTAATGAGTCGATTTGTATTTATTACAAAATGATCATGGTAAGTCCAGTTAACATCCATCACCGTACATAGTTACAACATTTTTTTTTCTTGATATAAGAACTTTCAAGATTCACTGTCTTAGCTACTTTCAAATATGCAATATGGTATTATTAACTATAGTCACTATAGTTACATACTCATGACTTAGTCATAACTGATAATTGGCAACTTTGACCCCCTTCACCCATTTCGCTCACCCTTCACCTCACCTCAGGTAACCACCAATATGTTCTCTATATCCATGAACTTCGGGTTTTTTTTTTGTTTTGTTTTTTGTTTTTTTTTAGATTCCACATATAAGTGAGATTATATGGTATTTATTTTTTTGTATGACTTATTTCATTTAGCATAATGCCTTCAAGTTCCATCTATGTTGTCACAAATGGCAAGATCTCATTCTCTCTTATGGCTGAGTAATATTCCATTGTGTGTGTATATACTACATTTTCTTTATCTTTCTTTATTCATTGTAGGACCTTTAGGTCGTTTCTGTGTCTTGTTGTAAATCCTGCTACAGAGCATGAGGTTTTCCATTTAGTGTTTTTGCTTTCTTCAGATAAATACTCGAAGTGGAATTATTGGATCATAGGGTAGTTCTATTTTTAATTTTTTGAGAACTCTTCATACTGTTTTCCATAGTGGCTGCTCCAGTTTGCATTTCCTCCAAGAGTGCAAAAGGGCTTCATTTTTTCTACATCCTACTAACAGTTGTTATTTCTTACCTTGTTTGTGACAGCCATTCTAACAGGTGTGAGGTGATACCTCATTGTGGTTTTGATTTGCATTCCCTGATGATGAGTGATGTTGAGCATGTTTTTTTGTATTTATTGGTCATCTGTATGTCTTCTTTGGAAAATTTCCTATCCAATCCTCTTACCCATTTTTTAATCAGATTTTGTTTGCTATTGAGTTGTTTGGGTTCTTTATATATTTTGGATCTTAACCCCTCATTAGATATATGCTTTGCAAATATTTTCTCCCATTTAGTAGGTTGCATTTTAATTTTGTTGATGGTTCCCTTTGCTGTGCCAAAGCCTTTTTAGTTTGAAGTGCTCCAGCTTACAGATTTTTGCTTTTACCTTTGCTTTTTGGATAAATCCAAAAATTTATCCTCAAGACTGATGTCAAGGAGCTTACTGCCTATGTTTTCTTCTAGGAGTTTTATGGTTTCAGGTCTTACATTCAAGTCTTTAACCTATTTTGACATAGCATTTGTGTATGATAGAAGACGGTGGTCCAGTTTCATTCTTTTGCGTGTGGCTGTCCAGTTTTTCCAATACCATGTGTTGAAGAGGCTGCCCTTTTCTCATTGTATATTCTTGGCTCCTTTTTTGTAAATAAATTGACCTTATACAAATGGATTTTATTTCTGGGCTTTCTATACTGTTCCTTTGATTTATGTATCTGTTTTTATGCTAATACCATACTGCTCTGATCGCTGTGGCATGAAATCAGGAAGTGTGATGCCTCCAGCTTTGCTCTTATTTCTCAAAATTGTTATGACTATTCAGGGTCTTTTGTGGGTCCACATAAATCTTAGGATTGTTTGTCCTGTTTCTGTGAAAAATGCCACTGAATTTTGGTAGGGATTGCATTGAATCTGTAAATTGCTTTGGGTAGTATAAATATTTTGACCATATTAATTCTTCCAGTCCATGAGCATGGACTATCTTTCCATTTATTTGTATTTTCCTCAATTTCTTTTTATTAAGGTCTTATAGTTTTCAGCATACAGCTCTTTCCATGGTTAAATTGGGACGCCTGGCTGGCTCAGTCAGGAGAGCATGCAACTCTAGATCTTGAGGTTATGAATTCAAGCCCTACGTTGGACATAGAGATTACTTTAAAAAATTTATTCCTAGATATTCTGTTCTTTTTGTAACTGTAAATGTTACTGTTTTCTTAATTTCTCTTTCTGATTGTTTATTACTGTGTGTGGAAAATGCAACAGATTTTTGTATATACTGATTTTGTGTCCTACACCTTGAGTAAACTTGAGATTCAGGAAAACCTGACTTGAATCTCATCTGGTCTACCATCTCAACCTGCTGTTTTTTAACTAGTAAGAGACCAGCTTTGTTACTGTGACTCATGACTACTTCTGTTTTGTTTGATAGCATGAATACTACGGTGTCTGAGAGCCCCTTCAAGTGTGATCCTGATGCTGCCAAAGCTATTGTGGATGCTGTATGTAAAACTTTTCCTTGAACGAGAGCATACCTGGTGGCTAAAAAAATATGATGCTAATGGGGAGAGAAAGTACTTCTCTCAACAAATATTGGAGTTCCTCCTGCATGCATGTTATTGTGTGAGGTCTTGAAACCACAAACCATGAGCGGACCCAAGTAGACAGTTGACTGAAGGGAGAGGCTGGGAAGGGCCCCAGTCAATTCTAAATGGGAAAATAGTACAATTATAACAATCAAAATGATTCCAGAATGTACTAACTAACCCAAATACCTGTGTACCTATCATAAGCCCTTTTTCCCAAAGGAATTAACGGGAACTTACTGGACTTGGTTATAGCAAGGACTAAGAAAGTGGCCAAGTTTCAGGCACCATGCGGGAGTGGCTCATAATCCTAGAAAAGGCTTTCTTGTAAGGTAGTAGACTATACATGAAAGAAAGAATTTTAGCTTGTATTATTTTTAATTATTTGATTTAGATTAACCAAAAGACTGAACGAGGTAATTTTATTCTCATTTATGATATCCAATAAGGAAAACAAAAGAAAATGAAGTCTGACTTTCTACTGCCTTGTAAATGGGGTATGGTACAAGGAAAAAACATTGAAGCCTGTATATTTAGATTTATCTTTATATATGAATCCTGACAAAGTTGAGGTGAATAAGAAAAATTGGAAGACAAAAACCATTAGTTAATATAACTTTTCAATGAGAATACTCTGTCTACTTTCTATGTATATGTATGTATATATAAAATCATTATATAAGCATCAATCAGTTATTTCAAGCAACATCTCTATTTTATTCTCCCGTGTGCAATTGAAAGCTAAGAGGCCTGAATTGGTTTTTGGTAGTTGAATAAACCTTGCCTTGTTCCTACATGTTATAAATTATTTTTAGGACCTAAAAATTGGGAAAGTTCTCTTCAGTTCAGATTCTTTTTAATTTTTTTATTGGTATACTTTTTTTTTTTTTAGCTTACTTGTTTTCTGGAATTAGACTAATATATTTTAATATTTTATTTTAGTTACCGCCACCATGCGAATCTGCCTGCACAGTACCAACAGATGGTAAGATCTATATTCTAGTAAAATTACACTAAACAGTGTATGTGTGGGAAAATTATATCTATCTACAGATACGTATTACACACCACATCCACAGAGAAAGAGAAGGAGGGGGGGCAGAAACATTTTTAGAGTTCCATAAGTATGTGGGAAGAAAGATGGTTATAACACCACCTTTCACACCACCCCCCATCACAGCAATTCCCAAACCATGACCCACTGTTCCCCTCTGGGTTTCAGGTAGATGCCTTATGGATGTTGGAGCAGGTGGGGCTCTGGATCCCCATCAGGCCACCAGCTGCTTCACCCAGAAAGCAGTTTTCTCTCCCTTTAGGTTTAGAATTCTCTGTAGGGGGCAACTCTGTTGGGACCCCTCTCACTTCGCTCACTCTCAAATTAAAAAAAAAAAAAAGAATTCTCTGTAAGAGTCTTCTGGTGAGAATCACATATATATTGATTAGTATCAAGAGTGAGAAAGCCCAAAACACTGTGATTAAATTACCTGTTTTTGCTGCAGTGAAACTTAGGTGTAAGTTTGTTTTAAGGTAATCCATGGTAGTATACATTAAAGCAAGTATGGTATTCTTTGTTATAGTTTGACTGTATTTTGATTTTTTTATTATTATTTTAAAATTTTTGAATCTTAATAGAGATTCTAATTTGGTTTTCTTTTCTCTGAATGCAGTGGATAAGTGGTTCCATCACCAGAAAAACTAAGGAATATTCTGTGGAATACAAGCTTGATATTCCTGCATCCTATTCATGTGGAGTATTAGATGCAAAAGTAGTAGCTTTTCAAAACTTTAAATTCATAGAACTAATCTAACTAAAGCAAAATTCTGCTGCGACCAATATATTCAGGATGTTATATATATAAAAGCATTCTTCATATCTCAACTAAGATAACTGTTAGTACACTTTTCAATATCAAAGCAGTTGTAATTTGGAAGTCATTTGTGAATAAATGTGCAAGATGAGTGCATATTGGATGTATATGTTTACCATGTGTTAGAAAATAAAATTATTTTGCTGAAACTTCATTTATAATATTTTTACTTTAATCTGAAGCCTGATATTACCAAACAGGCATGCGTGCTATTTGGTGTTTGTTTTCTATCCATGATCTTATAATTTAATTTCAAAATTATTAGACTAAAACTGACTTTATTTTTAGGAACCTGAGAATAAAATCCCTTATGTTTACAGTAGTCTTGATACTATATTCCTACTGATTCCTAGCATCTTATTATAAAGCAAAAGCTTTTAAACTTCTATCCTATTAGTGAAAAGCAAAACTTTGCTCACCTTTTGAAATGATATACTTTTTTTACTTCTTGAATCAGCAAATTGGATTCTTAAGTCATTTGTGTTGTATTCTGAGATATCCACTCCAAATAGCTTTGTGATTAAGGTCGTGGTTTTTGGAGCTATACAGACCTGAATTTTCAATCCTAGCCCATCTGCTTTTAACTCTGTAATCTTAGGTCAGTTAACCCACTACCCAGCTTTGGTTTCCTCATTTGTAAATAAGATGTTACTCATGTAATGGCCTGTATTAAGTAAATTTTTTCAATGGAAATTTTTTGAGATGATTGTGGATCCATATGCAATTGTAAGAAAGAGAGTCTCTCTATACCTTCCCATTTCCTCCAAAGATATGATTTTGCAAAACGATAGTATAATATGACCACTTAGGACACTAGCTTTGATTTGGTTTGCTGATCTTATTCAGATTTTCCAGTTTTACCTATGCTTGTTTGTATGGCATATTGTTCTGTACAACCGAATCTCCCATGTATGTTCTGGCATCCTACAAGACACTGAACAGGGGATCCCTGGGTGGCGCAGCGGTTTGGCGCCTGCCTTTGGCCCAGGGCGCGATCATGGAGACCCAGGATCGAATCCCACATCGGGCTCCCGGTGCATGGAGCCTGCTTCTCCCTCTGCCTGTGTCTCTGCCTCTCTCTCTCTCTCTGTGACTATCATAAAATAAAAATAAAAAAATTTAAAAAAAAAAAAAAAAAAAAAGACACTGAACAGGTTTGTTTTGTTTTGTTTAACACTTTATTTATTTGAGAGAGAGTGTGTGAGAGAACATGAGTGGGGGTAGGGGCAGAGGGAAAGAGAAGATACAGACTCCCTGCTGAGCAGAGAGCAGGGCTTCTATCCCAGGACCCTGAGATCATGACCTGAGCTGATTAACCACTGAGCCACCCAGGTGCCCTAAGACATTGAACAGTTCTGACAGCATACCCTCGTCTTGTCCTTTTACAACCACACCTTCCTCTTACAGGTTCTCCCCACCCTCATCCTTAACCCTTGGCAACCACTAATCTGTCCTCTATTTCTACAATTTTGTCATTTCAAGAATACTATATAAATGTACCACACAGTGGGTGGCCATGTGGGATTGGCTTTTTTCACTCAGCATAATTCCCTGGAGATTCTTCTAAATTGTTGCATGTATCAATAGTTCATAGCTTTTTATTCATCCCTTTTTATTGCTAAGTAATATTCCATAGTAGGCTTATTCTAATTTTTGGCTATTACATGTAAAGCTGCTGTGAACATTCCCAGACACATCGGTGTGTCAGCATCACCTGTCACTGTGATTGCTAGGTGAAATGATGGATGCATGCTTAGTTTCTTTTTTTTTTTTTTTTTTTGCGTGCTTAGTTTCATAAGAAGCTGCAAGATTGTTTTCCAAAAAGGCTGTACTAGTTCACATGTAAGATAATTACTGCTATTTTGCTTTTTATCCTGTTTGGTGTTTGCTCAGCTTAGGTCTGTAAACTTGTGTCTTTCACCAGATGTGGGAATTTTTTAGCAGTATTTCTTCAAATACTTTCAGTCCCAACCGTACTCTTCCTCTCTTTGTGGGACCCTAATGATACAGGGTTGGATCTTTTGCTGCTGTCCATGAGTCCGTAGGCTCTTGTTTTGTTTTTCCCACCTATTTTCTCTCTGTTTCAGACTGGATGAGTTGTGTTGTGTTCTGTCCTTGAGTTTGTGAAACCTGTCCTGTCATCTCCAAGCTCATGGTGAACCTAGCCAGCAGGTATTCTGTTATTATGGAACTGTTAGATTACTGTATTTTTAATTCTATGGTTTCTATTCTGATCTTTTTTATAACTTCTATTTCTTTGCTGAGATTTTCTATTTTTTAACTTACTTCAAGGGCGTTTCTAATTGACAGTCTAATTGCAGTTTTAAGATGGCTGCTTTAGGGATCCCTGGGTGGCGTAGCGGTTTAGCGCCTGCCTTTGGCCCAGGGCGCGATCCTGGAGACCCAGGATCGAATCCCACGTCAGGCTCCCTGCATGGAGCCTGCTTCTCCCTCTGCCTGTGTCTCTGCCTCTCTCTTTCTCTCATGAATAAATAAATAAAATCTTCGGTTCAGGGCGTGATCATGGAGACCCAGGATCGAGTCCCATGTCAGGCTCCCTGCATGGAGCCTGCTTCTCCCTCTGCCTGTGTCTCTGCCTCTCTCTCTCTCATGAATAAATAAATAAAATCTTAAAAAAAAAAAAAAAGAATTGGCCCACTAGTTAGGAATCAGTCAGCAAGGTTTTTGACAGTTTTCAATGCAGCAAATGATTGAATTTTTTTCCCACGGACTTAGAAGTCAAATCTGACTATATCACCATGGTTAAATTCCTTAACCTACTTGAGCTTTAGTTTTTCCATCTGTAAGATGATCATGAAGCCATCACAGGATGGAAGGAATGTAGGTGAAGGATTTACACAGTGCCAGGGTGGTAAGAGAGGCTTGCTCGATGGAGACTGTTGTTCATAATTGTAATCTCAACAACAGTGAGTGTGAGCAATGCATTTTTCCAGATAAGGGAATCTGAAACAGGCCCAGCTGTGTAAAGCGTCTGATTGAGAACTCCCACTGGAAATTCGAATTGCATTTTCACCATCAGAACCTAAGCCTGCATGTGCTACAGCTATAAAGGCACTTATGTCCTATTTGATCAGTATATTTTCTCTGTGAGGGCTTAAACTGTTCTTTTACACAGAATGTTCCTTATATTTAGAAAGAGCTGCCCCTATTGCTTTCTGGGAGTCTGGGCAGAAGGGAATTAGCTTTTACAATGACAAGAATGCTATACAAGTTGCTTTGTGGTGGGCAAATATTTAAGAATTAGGAACTTGAGTTCACTACCATATAGTTCATTGTTCCCTCTGCTAGTCTTTGGAATCTTTCCTTTAGTTATTACAAAACCTTTAAATTAACAGAAAATACTCATCAGAAGTAAGATTAAGCAATGAAAAAATCACAAGGTTATGTGGCAATCTGAATTTAAAAAGAAGCCTGAGATCAATTTGGCAGTCTCCATCAAAATTTTAAACTCACACTTACCCTTTGAGTCAGCAATTCTGCTCTGCGAATTCATTCCAGTTGACTAAGAATAGTCAACCAAGTGCATAGTGTATGGTGGCTTTGTTTAGTCCAGCAAAACCCGGAAAAACATCTAATTGTCCAGTTCAGAAGTGGCTAAATATGTTATCAGTACCATGTAGCAGTTAAAGAATAGTCACTGCATGGGCTGGTATGGAAAAGATATTCAAAATATACAAGTGATAAGAGAATCTTGTACTCTAGCAGCCAACTATGGCCGGTGGGCCAAATCCCCTGCTGCCTGCTGCCTGCTGCCTGCTGCCAGTCTGGTCTGGTAACTAAAACTGCTTTGGAACACAGCCACACCCATTCATTTGCAAATTGCTGTGACTGCCTTCAAGCTACAAGGGAGAGTTTAGTAGTTGGGACAGAGACCATATGGCCCACAAAGCCGAAAATATTTACTATTCAACATGTTACTGAAGTCATTTGCCAACCCCTGCTCTATCCTATGATCCTCTTGGTATTTTTTTTTTTTTTTTTTTTTTTTACAAAGTAAGCATGGGGGAAAAGAGCTACATTAGTGGATATGCTTGTATGGGCACAATTTCTGGAAATAAACAAAACCAACCACAGTTAATGATGATTATCTCAGGAGGTGGGAATGTAGAGAACAGCATGGAAGATGTGGGGTCCAGCGAGTTTCCTTCCATTTGATGAGATTCTGCGCTCTTTAAATTGTTTTTCTAAAAGCATGTGTGACTTATTTTAAATTTTTTTTTTTTTAAGAAAATCAAATGAAATAGAACACCAAGGACAGTGCTTAGCACAGCTCGTGGCAGAGGGCTCCTGGCTCAAGGCAGCCTCCCTCCTGGTCGTCCTTGAACCACGAGCACTGAATCACCTGAGATATTTGTAAAAAATAAAGAAGTAAATACAATATACATATTATAGATGATAGATAGCCTTATATATATGTAAAACAGTAGTATATACATATAATACCTACTGAATTACAATTGGGCGTGGCTAGGCCCTGAAATCTAATTTTGGAAGGCAGCTATGCTCACCACTATACCACCAACGCTGCACTGAAATCTAATTTTGAACCAGTTCTCCCCTCCCCGGGTAATCCTAACATTCCTCAATGTTTGAAAACCGCTACTCTAATCATAAATCAGAGAAAGAGTTCTCAGCAGGTTGTAATATAATCAGCATGAGATAATCAGCAAACATCTACCACAGCAACAAAAATAGCTCCCATTTGTGGGGCGCCTGGCTGGCTTAATTGATAGAGCATCTGCCTCTCTATCCAGGGTTGTGAGTTTGAGCCCCATGGTGGGTGCAGAAGATTACTTGAAAAAAAAAATCTTAAAAATAAGTAGCTCCAATTGGTATTTGCTAAGTAAATATCAGGCCCTGTTCTATATACTTCATGTAATTCATCTCATTTAATGCACTTGCAACATGGAACTAGGGAGGCCAAGTGACCTCCCTGAGGTCTCTGAGCACCTTGGGCCAGGCCCTTTGCAAAGGGCTGGGAATGTGACACCATCCCAAGCCCCATGGCTCTTCCCACAGTGACAAGCTGGTCTCCTTCACCTGGCAAGTCACATCAGGTGGTCTCAAGAGGCTAACCAGCTGGGTCACCTTCAACATACAACTCCCAATCTTGGGAAATAAGGGGCTTGACCTGGTTGCCCTGGGAGGGCCTCTTCCAGTCTGACATCCAAGGCTCCACCTGAGAGCGGTAGTGTGGATGTTCCAGGGTGACCTGTGGCTCCTTGCTGTTGCGCTCATGCACCTGAGGCCACTGTCCCCTGACCTGTCTCCTTGCCCCTTCCCTGTGGAGGCAGATGGCATCGCTGCACTGCATTCCAGCTTCAAGTCTACTTCCCTAGCCGCCCTGTCTCTCCTCCTAGCTTATTAAAACACATTGCGAGCATGGAAGTGGGATCCCTAGACTCTCTGCCAGTTCTTCACAGGCAGAGGCCGTGTTCATGCCTTCAGCATAGCACTGATCCACATCTTGTGGATCACACCACTCTATACTCGTCTCCAATGGCTTTGAACAGAAACAACAGCTGAGCCACTCAGGCGTCCCTAAGATTTTCTCTTTACTGGGATTCCTGGGTGGCTCAGTGTTGAGCCTCTGCCTTTGGCTCAGGTCGTG
The DNA here is from genome assembly GCF_905146905.1 of Nyctereutes procyonoides. NCBI lineage: Eukaryota > Metazoa > Chordata > Mammalia > Carnivora > Canidae > Nyctereutes > Nyctereutes procyonoides. Next base: position 67,023,980 of record NW_026575046.1, read on the forward strand.
ATCCTGGGGTCCTGGGATCCAGTCCCACATCAGGCTCCCCGCATGGAGCCTGCTTCTTCCTCTGCCTATGTCTCTGCCTCTCTCTGTCTCTCATGAAGAAATAAAATCTTAAAAAAAAAAATTCTCTCTTTCCCTCTCCCTCTGCCCCTCCCTCTTCCCTCTCTAAATAAAAATACAATACAAAATACTGCTTTTCAGGATGATTTTTCTAATCAACATTGTATGAAATCCTCCAGATGACAAAGGTCAAATGTTTACATTTGTCTCAAGATTTGAACAAACTTGTACATATTGACACAGATGGTATTCTGGTTTTTACCACTGAGCAGAAAGAAATAATTGCTTACATGTACAACATCCTTTCACCCATTTTAGAGTGCGGTATCCTGTAGCCTGGGGCATCTGTCAACTTGCTCAAAGCTGCCTATCTGGTAAGGAGAGTTTGCAGCTCTCCTGATAATTTGCCTGTGTTCTTCCTTCCTTCCTCCTGAGCCCCCCAAGCCATCCTTGTGATTTGGGACACCCCCCACCTCCACCTCTTGCAGCCAGCCTTCAGTCAGGGCCAGTAATCTAATGCAACAGCTTGCGCTAGGAGAGCCCTATACCTCCAGGGCACACACACTGGAGGTCCAAGTCCTGTGGACACAGTTCCCCTGGTTTCACCAAAGCTGGTGAGAAGCCTCAGAACATGGCTTTCTGCATCTGGACAGGATTCACACTCCATGCAGAAGACTCACAGGATGAAAAGAAGGGGTAAAGGGGTGAGCTTGTTCATCCAGTGCCCTCTGAATATTACTGGAGTTGCCAGATGGCCACCTGATGATTTTATTTATTTATTTATGAGATACAGAGCAGGAGCAGGGGGAAGGCAGAGGGAGAAGCAGACTCCCCGCTGAGCCAGGAGCTGGATACCAGCTTGGCTGGATCCCAGGACCCGGGATCACGACCTGAGCTGAAGGCAGATGCTTAACCGACTGAACCACCGAGGGGCTCCTCCCCAAGGTGTTCTAATTACTGAGCATCTATAATATATTGGAGTATCTGACAGTGCTAGCTCCCTGTCCTTGTTCATTTTCAGATCCTGTTTGTTCCCTGAATAGCCTTGTTTATTTTTCCATTTGAATTCCAGGCGGGAACAAAACAGGGTGGTTTAACATACACACACACAACCTACTGATCCTATTATTACTTTCATGGGAATTATGTTAAATTTATAATTGTATTTAAGGAGAATTAAGATGTTTATATTGGGCCTTAACTATCCAAAAACATTCATCCCATTATTTGACTTAGTTTTCCTATCTGTAGAATTGTAGTAATAATACCAAGCTCGTAGGGCTGTGTCTTCAGAATTAAGTGAGGAAATGCTCATTTAGGGAAGGGCCGCAGCGTGGGAGCCAGCGCGCTGCTCTGCGCCTTGCTCGCCTACGAGCTTGGGCTCGGCTGCTGGACTATTCTGAACCTTGGTCCTCCCATTTGCAAAAAAAGAGGATAATAACAGTATCTGCTTCATCAGGGCTGTAATCGAAGTCAAATAAAAAAAAAAATCGAGGGAGGATTCACGCCAAGGGCTCGGAGCACCGCCTGGACCCTGAGCGCTCAGAATATTAGCCGTTCCTCCCAAACACAGGCTATCCCAGAGAACCGCGACGGAAAGGACGGGCTTTCTGGGACCCACCCAGGGTGGAGGGCTGTCGGGGAAACGCTTCTTTCCGAGAACCGAACAAGCCGCCGGTCGCCGCCTCCCCGCCCCCGACTCCGTCCGACAGCAGCGGGACTCGAACCCGCGACCCGCAGCGAGACCCCGCCCCCCCGGCTCCCGCCCCGCCCCCGGGGCCGCGGCGCTGCCACGTCCCGCGCGTCCCGCTCTGCGTGCAGGAGGGGGCGTGGCCAAATGCGGGCCCGCCCCGGGATCGCCGTGCGGCCCCGGCGTGGCGGAGCGCCGTGACGCCACGAGGGGGCGGGGTCGAGACGTGCCCGGAAGTCCCCGGGGAGGGGCGTGTTGCGTATATCCGGCGAGTAGCTGGCGGTCCCGGGTGCTGCTGGGCTGTGTGCTGTGAGGGAGGGTCGACGCCGCCCGCCGCCCGCCGCCTCCGGAGGAGCAGCCCCCGCCTCGGCCGTGAGCAGGGGCCTGCTGCAGGGGAGGGAGCCGAGGGCCGGCGGGGCTGCCGCGGACGGCGGGGAGGGTCGGGGCGGAGGCCGGCGCGGGCGGAGTTGGGGGGGGAAGTGACACGCAGGCGGTTCTGCGGGGCCGCGGGGCCGGTTCTGGGCGGGGATGGGCCGCCCCGGCCGGGCCGCCGCGTTCCGATAGCGCTCGGGGTGCGGGCCGGTCGGCCTGCCTCGGGGTCCCGCAGCCGCCGGGCGGGTGACCGTTGTGTGTCCCGTGCGCCCGGGTTTGCGGAGCGGTGGCCCGGCCCGGCCCGGTGAGCCCCTCGCCTGGGCGGGCGTCCTGAGCCCGAGGGGGAATCGCGAGGCCCCAGAGGCTGTGCCTTGGCCGCGGCCCCGCGGGTCGCAGGAGGAGCTGGGGGGGGGGGTCGCTCCGGGGCGCGTCCGGCCTCCCCGCCTTCAGCCCTGAGTTCTCGTCCGTGAGGCCCCGGGTGGAGCCCGGTATTTCCTCCCCCCACCTTCCTCTTTTCTTCCCTCTCGTCGGTGCGTGGGAAAATTCCTCCGCGCGTTTGGTCGGAGTCCGCGCTGGTCGGGGTCGTCGCCGAGGCCAGGAGCGCGCTTGCGAGGGTTGGCGCCGGGTCCCTCCTCCGTCGGCCTAGGCCGTGACTGGGGGCTTGACCTTTACTAGTTATCCTGCAGCTCGGCACAGCCTCTTAGCTGAAAACCTGCTGTCCCTCCCGGGTCGGCCTGGAACGGTGTTTCAAAGTTGCGACGAGTACGTGTAGGAAGTAGTGAGCGTGGCTGATGGTCGGTGTGGCAGGTGCCCCTCTTTTTTTTAAAAAAGATTTTAATTTATTTATTCTTGAGAGAGACACAGAGAGAGAGAGGCAGAGATACAGGCAGAGGTTGATGCAGGCTCCATGCAGGGAGCCCGACGTGGGACTCGATCTCGGGTCTCCAGGTCCACACCCTGGGCCCAAGGCGGGCGCCCAACCGCTGAGCCACCGGGGATCCCCTCCTCTTTTCTATCTACTTCAGTCCTGAAAATTTGCGGATTTTAATTTGGGGTACTTTGGCAGTGCTTCTGTGGTAGTTTAGAGTTCTTAAGTTTTAGAGTATGCTGATTTGCCATAAGATGCCACGAAGTGCCTTAAGGTGATAGAGTGGATCAAGGACAGGAATAAATAGAGTGCTAATTATCAAAATACCATCCATGGGACCCCTGGGTGGCTCAGCGGTTTAGCGCCTGCCTTCGGCCTGGGGCGTGATCCTGGAGTCCCAGGATTGAGTCCCATGTCAGGCTCCTGCGTAGAGCCTGCTTCTCCCTCTGCCTGTGTCTCTGCCTCTCTCTCTGTGTGTGTGTCTCTCATGAATAAATAAATAAAATCTTTAAGAAAAAAAAAGTGTAAAACTACTCACAAGGGGTACAAATCCTAAGGTCTCAAGGATGGAGGAGCCTCAAAGCCATTTCTCTGACTTTGAGGGGCAATACAGTGCAACGCTTTGGGTCCAATAATAGCTTTTATGATTTTGTTAGCATCACCTGAAGAGTTTCTTCAAGGACTTTTCCATAGATCATTTTGGAGGGAAGAAATATAGGGCTTTTATTTATTTATTTTACATATTTTATTTATTCATTCATGGGAGACACAGAGAGGCAGAGGGAGAAGCAGGCTCCCTGTGGGGAGCCTGATGTGGGACTCGATCCCAGGACCCCGGGATCACGACCTGAGCAGAAGGTAGATGCTCAACTGCTGAACCACCCAGGCGCCCCGAATTCTAGGACTTAAAAGCAGAAGTGTCAAGGGAAGATAAATTGGAAAATCAGACCAGCTCAGTTCCCATGAAAAATTCCTCAAAGGAGGGTTTTCCCATTGTCACCCTTGGAGAATTCATTGGGTTTGGAAGAATTCTAAAATGATGTGGTAAAACTTTAGGGTATTGACCACAAACCAGTGTAGTACAAGTAAATATGTAACAATGGGTTTTAAAGGAGTGACCGGAGTGGGAGTGATCCTAATCAGAGGTCTCTGTAAAGATGAGCCACGTTTCTCCAAGTTGTAGACTGAGAAAAGTAGGGAAAGATGCCTGGTTTGGGAGAATTGTAGAGAAGAGGCACATTGTTCCTTTACTTACCTACAGTGGGAATTTAAAAGCAGGAGCTTTCTACGTCTATTTAAGTCATTAAACTTCTTAAAGTGCTAAGTTTCAAGACAAATTATCTAACATGCTAAATTGGTTTCTGCCAAAATATATTTTAATGTTACTGAAAAGAGCAAAAAAAAAAAACCCCAACCCCATAGTATCTTTTTATGAAAGCTTTTGCCTTAGACTCTCACCCAAACTCCCAAGCCTCATTTGGTCTTCTGTGATAAGAGCCGTAGAAAATAAGCATTAAACAGTCCCTAAAGCCAATAGGTCAGGCTTGATTTTAAAAAACAATCAAAACCCAGTAATTGGACAGAAAAAAAAATATATATATATATATGTGTATATATATATATATATATATATATATTTAGGTTTATTTCAGTGGTCTCTACCCTTAATGTGGGGTGCAAACTCCTGATCTTAAGATCAAGAGTCACAAGTTCCGGGATCCCTGGGTGGCGCAGCGGTTTCGCGCTTGCCTTTGGCCCAGGGCGCGATCCTGGAGATCCGGGATCGAATCCCACATCGGGCTCCCGGTGCATGGAGCCTGCTTCTCCCTCTGCCTCTGTCTCTGCCTCTCTCTCTCTCTGTGACTATCATAAATAAATAAATTAAAAAAAAATTCTTTAAAAAAAAAAAGTCACAAGTTCCTCTGAGTCAGCCAAGAGCCCCCAAATTAACATATTGTCCCTACTTTTCAACTTCTTTATCTAGCATTCTTTGAATGAAGAATATAGGTGGGTTTTTGTGGATAACCCTGTTAAAGTCACTACTAAGAGTAACAAAAGTAAATGTTTGTTTACCCCCCCTTTTTTTAAGATTTTATTTATTCATGAGAGACACAGAGACAGGCAGAGACATGGGCAGAGGGAGAAGCAGGCTCCCCACAGAGAGCCTGATGTGGGACTCCATACCAGGACCACGACCTGAACCAAAGACCTGAATCAAAGGCAGACGCTGAACCACTGAGCCACCCAGGCCCCCCTAAAAAAACAAAAGTTCATGAAAATTGTATTTGATAGCAGTTGATCACATTTAGTGTAGCCTTGTGCTCACATGCTCTTGCTGATGGAGAGGAGTGAAAGTGGGGGATCTTTTTTTTTCTGTGCCAAATGAGATATTTAGGTAAAAGTTCAGTGACCAGAAAATGCTGACCCTGAGAACTTTGACGCCACCACTGGTTTTAGATGTTACCCTTTTCTTTCAGAGATCTTGCTTATTGCCAATATATGTATGTAGATCTTTTGGTAGCTTTGAGGCATCTTTTGTTCTGTCTAGGTTTATGGAAAACAGTAGGAAAAGTGGTCTTAATATTAGTACTAATTAAGGTGTGTACTTGGCTAGGAATCTACTTCTACGCCCTGAGCAAGTATTCTTATTTTAAGAGAATCCCTCTTTGTAAAATGGGTTAGATCTTGATTACTCACTTTATGAAAGGACTCTCTTATTTCTTCATGGAGGAGCTGGATACCGGCTTGGCTGGATCCCAGGACCCCAAGATCATGATTTGAGCCGAAGGCAGATGCTTAACTGACGGAACCACCCTGGCGCTCCCAGTGTGACATTTTTATCTAGATTATTGATGTGACTGATTTCTTAGAGGTCTTGCTAACTGGTTGACAGCGTATCCAGGGGATGTAGATGATCAGCTGCTTGGAGGAGTACACAGTAAAAGAGGAAAGTATAGCTTTAACTCCTAGTCCTTAGAGTATCATAGATTGAAAATTGTTAGAAAACCAGGAGTTTGTGCAGATCTGAGGACCCCAGAGACTTCCCTTCAGAATACAAAATCCTTTATTTTCTTATGCTTGAAAATATGGGACAGTAAACATGCATCAGGGTTACAGAATAAGAGTTAACTTCTCCAGAACTGTATTAACATTCAGAAAGCTAATGTTTGCTGCTTTCATATTTTATACAGGTAGTAACCATTAATAATGTCTTTCATCTTTGAGTGGATCTACAATGGCTTCAGCAGTGTGCTCCAGTTCCTAGGTAAAGCCATTTCCTTGAAATATATCATAGGTTTCAAACTTTGTACATTTCAATAAAAATACAAGCAGCCTTTGGTAAGTAGAAAACAAAATTATGTTAAAATTTTTTTCTTTTTTAGGACTCTACAAGAAATCTGGAAAACTTGTATTTTTGGGTTTGGACAATGCGGGCAAAACCACTCTTCTACACATGCTCAAAGATGACCGATTGGGCCAACATGTTCCGACATTACATCCGAGTAAGTTTGAAAATACCAGGTGACCTTTTGATATTTGAAGGTCAATGTCCTAGTTTGGGGATGAATTCTCAGTTGATGCAGTTCTTGTATTAACTGAAGTCCCAAAAGACAGCTCACTTGAAAAAATTCCCTGTAGGACACACTCAGGTCACATGCCCCTAAATCTAACCCTCTAGGACTCTGTCAGTATCTATTCTCACTAGTTCTGTAAGGGGACACATTTCCCATATCTACTTCCAAGAAGTAGCAGGCATATTGGAGAAAAAGAAACGACTTTTTAGAATAATTTAAGAATGTTTTCACCCTTGTATCCTTTTCTTTATAAGGTAAAAGCTTCATTAAGTTTTGCATTTATATTGGCTTACAGTATTGGGAGTTGGGTCTTTTTTGCTTGGAGGAGTTTATTTCTTTTTTCTGTTTTGACAATTTTTCAGCATCAGAAGAGCTGACAATTGCTGGAATGACTTTTACAACTTTTGATCTTGGTGGGCATGAGCAAGGTAAGAGGACAATTCAGTGGAAGAATGGTATTGACTTATGGTTCTTTTATACCCTCTTATTTTTTTTTTAAAGTAGTGTGACATTTTTACCTTTTAAATTATTGAGATCTTAAAGTTGTTTTATTTACTTATTGTTCTTAAGTACTTTAAAACTTGTCCAAAGTTTCATAAATACAGAAAACTCCACTCCTTTATCCCCTTTGCCCCAATTACAGAGAACTCCACTCCTTTATGCCTTTTGCCCCAATTTTTTAGTTTCCTTCTCTATGTAACACATACTAATATTTAAGTTATCAAGCCTAGGAAGTTTTATTTTTTATCTACTCTGTAATATGTATTTCTCTTTTTGTCGATTGTCTCCATAATCTTCTTTATAGCATTTTTCTTCTGGAACAAGATCTAGTACAGTATCAAATTTAATCTTATCTCTTTTATATCCTTTATTCAGTGGAGTATAAGTGGGTAGAATATTTTATTATTTGTACCTAATTCAAATATGTTAAAAGTTGCAAAAATAATACAGTGATATACATGTGACCACTCTGATCTGTTTTGTATACTCTATCCATGTGGGGCGGTTGGTAGAAGATTTCCTTCTATCTTATTGTTCTCACAGTACTTTCTGTCTTATGCAAGTCATCTCCATTTGGTTCTTAGACTCCTGTTGGGTATCTTGTGTGGGTTTTGGAGATACGTATAATGGGGCATCTTTTTCTTTATTTATTAAAAGATTTTATTTATTCATGAGAGACACAGAAAGAGGCAGAGGGAGAAGTAGACTCCATGCAGAGAGCCTGACGTGGGACTTGATCCTGGATCCCGGGATCAGGCCCTGAGCCAGAGGCAGACTGTCAACTGCTAAGCCACACAGCATCCCAGGGCACCTTTTTCTGATGGACACTTTACATTTGGCAAGATTCTAGGCTTTAGAAGTAAAACATTTAAGATGTGGGAATATTGTGGAAAGTAGAAAATAGAAACTATTAAAAGACTTTACTTATTCATGAGAGAGACAGAGGCAAAGGGAAAGGGAGAAGCAGTCTCCCTGTGGGGAGCCTGATGAGCCTGATGTGGGACTCAATCCCAGGACCCTGGGATCACAACCTGAGCCAAAAGCAGATGCTCCACCACTGAGCCACCCAGATGCTCCCTATTATAGCTTTTTAAAATAGGTAAAAGAACAGAATATTGATAGCTTTTATTTTTTAGCTAAGTAATTTTATTTTATTTATTTTTTAAATATTTTATTTATTTATTTGTGAGAGAGAGAGAGAAGCAGAGACACAGGCAGAGGGAGAAGTAGGGTCCATGCAGGGAGCTCGATGTGGGACTCGATCCTGGGACTTCAGGATCACGCCCTGGGCTGAAGGCAGGTGCTAAACCGCTGATCCCCTAGCTAAGTAATTTTAATCAAAAATCTAAGGAGTGATCCAAATGATTTTATAGTCAGTGATTTCATTAACATATAATTACATTTGTTTTAGTCACGTAATATTTATATCCTGCAAAATCATATGTAGTGTGGTCGTAATCACATAAAATAACTACAGAAAAAAGATTGGAAGAATATATACAAAACCAGCAGTGGGTGTGTTTCAATGGAGGATTTTAGATGGATGATCTTGCATCCTTTTTTCTATAATGAGCTTGTATTGTTTTCATTTGGGTAAGAATGGGTGTATGGTGGCTTTTCTGCTTCTTTCGTTTTTTTTTTTTTTTTGTTTTGTTTTTTAATTTTTTTATTTTATGATAGTCACACAGAGAGAGAGAGAGAGAGAGAGGCAGAGACATAGGCAGAGGGAGAAGCAGGCTCCATGCACCGGGAGCCCGACGTGGGATTCGATCCAGGGTCTCCAGGATCGCGCCCTGGGCCAAAGGCAGGCGCCAAACTGCTGCGCCACCCAGGGATCCCTTTTCTGCTTCTTTCATAAGGATTTGTAACTGCTTACAAATTTAAATTCATAATACTATTATGAGAGTTGAGGTTTTTAGACCTCTGAAAGGAGACTTACGTGTTATTTGGTGTGATAAATTTAGCTTTCAGGTTTTGATAGATTATAAGGGAGAATGTGTTCTATGTAGTTTTGTTTTGTTTGAGGAAAGTTTATTTCATAGAAATACTGTATTATAATAACTTAGTCACCATTTTACAGAAGTTGCTAAAATACTATATATTTGAAGATTGTCTTTTTAAAAAAAACTTTAAAAATCTAGCCTATTAAAGTAGGCCAGGCAGGGTACCTGGCTGGCTCAGTCAGAAAAACATGGGACTCTTGGTATCAGGATTGTGAGTTCGAGTCCCATGTTGGGTACAGAGATAACTTAAAAAAAAAACAAAAAAACAAAATAAAACCCCATTGGTTCAGGGTCCATGTAACATAGTGAGTACACACTCAGCATATAAATATGGAAGGTAAAAGTAGAACTTCCCCCAGCCTCTCCTTCCCCATCTCACTTTTCAAAGGTAACCATTATTAATTGTTTGATGTAGAGATTCTTTGTTTATTCATCCATTTAAAGTGCCAGAAATGAATGGCTTAGAAATTATAATTAAAGCATCACTTCCCAAACCATTATCACTTCATGTCATAAACAAACAAACAAAAATTTATAAGTCCTCCTGGGTAAAATATGGCAGACTGGGGTAATTGCCTGGGACTTAAACCAGCTGTGAAGCCCAATCCCCTGAAAATGGATGGAGCTAGTTAGTGTGTTGTACACAGACATACTGATTAGTTAGGATTTAACTTAGGATGGATGGTATATGGACAGGTCATTTGCATCCTGATGAATTTAACTCAGGTTGCAAATGGCTTCAGGGTTGAGGTAAGTCATTCAACTGAGTAAAAGTGAGTAGGTGTCTGTAGGGAGTGGTGGAAACTGCCAAATGGAAGAGCCCAGACCTCTTCTAAAGGGGTGGACACCACTCAGTTCCAGCTGATGAGTGATGTGTGGGTAGGTATGTGTAGGGTTGCCAGATGTTACAGTTTTTCCTAAAATCAGGCAGAAAACCTTGATTTTTTAATTTGAAAAAATCAGATCAGATTCAATTCATGGATCATCATCAGTGTATACCCTTTGTTCTGATTTAATACTTATTCGGGCTTAGAGAATCCACATGGAGTTGAATCCTATTGAAACTGAGCCAAGGTATGCCCATTTTAGGGCAAAAAAATAGATATATTTTTCAAAATACTTTTTTTTTTTTTTAAACTTTAATGCAACTACTAACTTTGTCTTTTAGCACGCCGGGTTTGGAAAAATTACCTCCCAGCAATTAATGGGATTGTCTTTCTGGTGGACTGTGCAGATCATCCTCGCCTCATGGAATCCAAAGTTGAGCTAAATGTATGATTATATTTTTTCCTTTTTTGGCCTCTATTTCTTTTAAGGAATACAGGTCAGTAGTGCTAGTACTTCAGCATTCCAGTTAACATTTGATGAAACTCCTAGTTACAGGAAGAAAGTGTTTTAAAATCTAAGACCCTGCTTTTCAGTGTCCTGAGTAAACTCAGCTTGAACTGGTGTAAGTTAACTTTGTTTGTATCTATCATAGGGTGACTGTGTCCAGTTTGTTCATATACTCCCCAGTGTGTGCCTGTTGCCCTAGCATTATAATCGCCTCCCTTCAGGGATCACGGATGGTCCGTTTCTGAAGCATTGGCGGAGTGAAACCCTAAGAGAGATTAAGGGTTCTTTATGTGTTTGAATCTGGGTTCTCACTTGTGCCTGCCCACTCTCTCACTGAATGACTTCACAGACCTTCACTGTCTGTTCTCAGCCTTCAGTTTTGGTCATGGGCAGCATTTGATACTGTTGTCTAAAACCTTCACCAAAAAGCTATCATTGGTCAAACTAAAATTACCATAATCAAATACCATACCCAAAAATAATCCCATACATTTACCCCATATCCCAAACAAACAAAGTTCATAACAATCTACATAAATGTCACAATCCCCATCACCACCTACAAATAATACATCAACATCAAAACTCAATTTAAATACTAGATAACATTTCTAAACCTACTTTCACAATGCAAATTCCAAACACAACAATTACATAATCCCACCCCAAATCCAACTATTAATATTAAATATATATTTAAATATATACCAACTACCTCAACAATCCAAACCCAACATACCCAACCCACAAGACCCCTATACATACCATACTCCCATAACTGGTCTCCAATGCGATGACTCCCATAAGATTTTACTAGTATTAAACCTCTCTAGACTCTAGGCTTAAACAGAAAGTTACGTACTAGCAACAACTTCCAACGCCAGAATTTTGTTTGACGAAATTACAATGTGCGTTTCGTCTTGAGTTGTAGTAACCTCATATAGTAGAGATGTGATCTTTTTTTATTTTTTAGTCGCGCTCTCTTTTTTGTGCTAGAGAGACGAGAGATATCGTGGATTTTGCTTAATCGCGCGCTATGAATGTACTGTCGCTTTTTGTGAGATCTATATATTTTTGATGTGTATGTTTAGCTATATGATCGTGAGCAGGTGCTATAGATTTTGATTGTTAACAAACGTTGCCAGACCTTCGCCTACCTGGTCACCGTTTTTAGAGCTATCATTGGATAGAGATAGAGCGCGAGCGGAGAGGGAAGTGGATATAGTCTTCACTCCGTATCAGCTTTCGGGCTAAAGTACTGGAAATCCTTCTCATTGAGTGATTGAGATCGCTCGATGGCATTGGATGACTAGATGGTCTTATAGTGGTTGGGGGTGACTAAGATAGATAGAGAGAGAGAGAGAGATAGATCATTTTTTTTCTCTTTATTACTTACCTTGAACTACATTCCAAACATAGAGAACAACTTGTCCTTCTTTCAGTATGCACAAGTGGCTGTCCCTGCCTGCCTTTCTCGTCTGACCCCCACCCACTTTCACTGGTAAATTTAAAAATGTCCTTTAAGAGATCCCAGAGTTCAGCCATGACCTCTTCTAGGAAGCCTTCCCTGACCTCTTGGTCTTAGACTCTCCACCTTATCAGAGTCTATGATCTTTACTGGTTTTCTTGTAGGTCTCTATCAGATCGTGAACTTAGGAGGGACCTAGTTTTGTTTGTGAAACCTTTGCACCTAGCAAAGCATCAGACATATAGTAGTTATCTGGTTACTATTCATTCAACGAATGACATCCTTATTCTGATTTTGTCTAGCATTTCTGAGAACCTAAAATGGTCAAATCATATTTCCCTTTATCCCTTCAGTTCTACTTCTTTCCAAGCTTTTCCTGTCAATGGGCCCTGGATTCCCAGGCTTAAAAATCTTTGCTGGCTCAGGTCCCTCTTCTCTGTCTTATCATCAGACATCAGTCTCTTCTCTTCTTTCTCCACCGTCCCTGCTGCACTATTCCTTGGACTCTGCTATCTTAGGTCAAGTCAGTGTCTCTTATCTAAGGACACATAGATGCTTTGTATGAATTCATTGTGTTTCTTTACACACACATTCCTTTTTTTTTTTTTTTTTTTTAAAGATCTTATTTATTTGAGAGAGAGGCAGAGGGAGAAGGAGAAGGAGGGAGCCTGATGTGGGCCTGGATCCCAGGACCCCGAGGTTGTGACCCGAGCTGAAGGCAGACACTTCATCGACTGAGCCACCAGGTGCCCCTTTACACACAGATTCTATCCAGTAATTTCTGGATTTGGAGTCTTTAGGATCTATTGCAGCTAGCTTCTTAGACTGGCACCATAATGTTGATCATGCTTCCCATTCTGTTTTATGATGTTTCAACATAAAGACAGGGAGTTGTCCATGTGGCTTTCTGAATTCGTTTCCTACTGTAAAGCCATTGCTTAAATTATTCCTTCTCCTTTCCTTCTATCCAAATCCTGTCCATCTTTGAGAGCTTAGTTTGTATTCTGCAACTTTGCTAACACGTTCCTTAAGCTCACCATTTTCCCTGCCATTTGATTTCCCCAAATGTCTTTCAGTATTTATATTCTGTCCCTGTTCATTGTGACACTTAATCATCCACTTGTCTTACTTTGTTGACAGATGTAAAAACACAGAGTGAGGATTTCTTGAAGCCAGGGATATGTCTTGCCTTTCTTTTTGTATTCCTCTCAGTGCCTGAGATAATGATGTGCACGCATTGCGCACTCAGTGAATACTTGGGGACTTCGTGTAGCCATCTTGGAGATTCTGTAGCCAGAGCATTCAGTCTTCTAGGACTGCTCAGTGGAGAGCCTGAGGATGCTCTGTGGCTGAATGATTTATCTGTGAGTTAAGGTTGTAAATAGACACAGCCTTAAGTTGCAGTTTTGAGGCTGGTTATTTTTACTTATTGTCAAGGTAGTTTTTAGAGCTTACCTAATGTTAAGAATGTTCTATAATGTCAAGACTTTTAGTTCATCACTTAGGTAATAAAAATGATCAGATTTTCACTTTACATTTGATACTTTATAGACAAGTGAAAGTCTGGGTTGTTTTCGTATCTGGTGGGCATTCGTAGATTCCTCACCTACTTCTGTTTTGTTGTCTTTAGGCTCTAATGACTGATGAGACAATATCCAATGTGCCAATCCTGATCTTGGGTAACAAGATAGACAGAACAGATGCAATCAGTGAAGAAAAACTCCGGGAGATATTTGGGCTTTATGGACAGACCACAGGAAAGGTAAGAGAAAAATCTTCAGGGCACATATTAAGGAATATGAATTAATTGATACATATGAATGGAAATATGAATTCATACAAATTTCACAGTTTGGGGGGGGCATTCATGTTTTGCTATCTAGATTTTACTTGTCTTTCAGAAATTTAACTGGGCCTAGGGTTTACCATAGGTGATTTATAGTCACTCTGAAGGCAGGAGCCTGTTCTTTCACTGTTTCCTGATGAGGTTTTCTTCAGGTATATGAGGATGAAGAAATTGGTAGGAAAGGCATACTTATCAATTTAAGAATTTTTGACTCTTTCAAATCTAATTCAGAGAAATCTTTTTTTTTTCTTTTTTTTAAGATTTTATTCATGAGAGACAGAGAGAGAGGCAGAGACACAGGCAGAGGGAGAAGCAGGCTCCTCGCAGGAAGCCCAGTTTGGGACTTGATCCCAGGACCCTGGGATCATGCCCTGAGCCAAAGGCAGACAGTCAACTGCTGAGTCACCCAGGCGTCCCTGAATGCTTATGTTAATGAGAATGTCCTTTTTAAAAAGACTATTTCTTTATTTGAGAGAGAGAGCACGAGTGAGGGGAGTGAGGAGAGTGGCAGAGGCAGAGGGAGAAACAGACTCTCCACCAAGCAGGGAGTCCCAGGAGGGGTTTGATCCCAGGACCCTGAGATAGTTACCTGAGGCTAATGCAGATGCCTAACCGACTAAGCCACCTACGAGCCCCTCTTTTTTTGTTTTTTCTTTTTTCTTTTCTTTTTCTTTTTCTTTTTAAGATTTTTTATTTACTCAGAGAATGAGAGGCAGAGACACAGGCAGAGGGAGAAGCAGGCCCCATGCAGAGAGCCCGACACAGGACTCGATCCAGGGTCTCCAGGATCACGCCCTAGGCTACAGGCGGCGCTAAACCACTGGGCCACCTGGGCCACCGGGGCTGCCCTGTTGTTGTTCTTTCAAAGATTTTTTTGTTTCTTAGAGAACATGCATGATGGTGGGAGGGGCAGAGGGAGAGAACCAAGCAGGCTCCCCACTGAGTGAGGAGCCCCATACGGAACTTAATCTTAAGACCCTGAAATCATGACTTGAGCTGAAACCAAGAGTAGGACGCTTAACTGAGTTACCCAGGCCCCCCAAGAATGTCCTTATTTCCAAAGTGTCTTAGACCTCTGCCTATTAAGGTGCATGCTGATTCTGTGGGTCTTTTTCCTGGTTAGCTGCCATAACTTGCCAGATGCTAGTGTGTTCAAAGAAAAGGCTCTTTACAAAGAGAGTTTGGGGAAGTCATCTTTATAGCCTGGACCACATTTCTATAGTGAATTCCTACTTCCATTTGCTTTTGAGAAATGAAGAAAGTGATTGGTGATCACTCTTTCAAGCTTTTCTGCCACAGAGATGCTAACAGGCCTTTCTTGGTTTTGCCTCCCTTAGGGGAACGTGACCCTGAAGGAGCTGAACGCGCGCCCCATGGAAGTGTTCATGTGCAGTGTGCTCAAGAGGCAAGGCTACGGCGAGGGCTTCCGCTGGCTTTCCCAGTATATTGACTGATGTTTGGACAGTGAAAATAAAAGAGTTTTCCTTCTCTGGACTGATCCTATTCACAGCTTCCTCATGAACTTTTCTAATAGAACAAGGAAAGCTCTTCAACCGTGTCTGGCGTTGAGAAGTCAAGAGTCTCTGTCAGTCAGCTCTCTCATTGCCCAGTGGTGATACGTGCTCTTCTCCACACTGTTGGGAGGTGACGCTGCCCCACGTGCCGGCGCAGGTCAGCATCCCGGGACTTGGAAGCTGGCAGGATTTGCTGAGTAAAGCTGTGTGCCAACATGGGGCACCTGAAAAGAAAAACACGTCTCACCACTGTGGTTGATTTCAAAAGAAAGTGATTCTATTTTTTAAAGAAAGTGTTGTTATTGGTGTCCCTCCTAACTTTTTGAGTTAAAAATTTCCTTGGTCCAGAGTTTTCTATTCCTTTTTTTTTTGATCTAGTGAATGGCATTTAGATACTTCATAATATTATGCACAGAAACACATCGGAGGCCAGAACTCCCGTGAAATGAACCTACTCCTGCTGCATTAGCAGGTCAGTGAGAGAAGTTCCCCTGTGTCTGGCTGCCCGGCAGTAGGTGGCCCCACTTTGTGCAGTGAGGAGCCAGGAAGGGCAGGGCCTGGCCTGGCGCTTGTAGCATGTTTCCACCACGGAAGCCAGGATCATTCCTCATTGTGGTATGTAGAGCAGATTGTTCACTGTGGAGGACTTCTTTAGAGAGGGGTTATTTTATTATTTTTACTTCTAAAGTTACAAATTTCAGCTAGTCTTTGCTTTTATACTGTTGGGAAACTTCGTTTCTCTCCATAGCACCTTTCTCATTTTCAGTTTCATAAATGACTCTTGCCTCATCAAAGAGAACATCTCCCATGTTGTCCTACACTGCAGGTGTGTGTCTGTTACTTTTGCACAGATTCTAGGGTAAAATTTTTTGAATAGGTGAGTCCCACAGGACAGTTAACAGCCGACGAGCTTTTAATTCTATGAGTTGAGAACTTAAAAATCTGGTATTTGTAGCATTTGCTTGGATCCAGGAAAGATTTATTTAGTGGGCTTTATTATATGTGCTGCAGAAGTGAGCACTACTTAGTGGGCTTTAAAATTCTCACTTGCAGGATTTGGTCTCTTTATGGGACTGTTCATGGCTCTTTTTATCGGTTACCTTTTTTTTTTGGTATGGAATTGCCTTTCACCATTCCAGAAGTAAGCTGGGGAAACTCTAATCTAAGAGCTTTGTGTAGTGCTATTCCTTTTGAGCCAGCATCACTTGTCAGTAAGAGCTCAGTATAAAAAGCCTCAGCATGCCCAGTAGTGTGATGAGGATCATTTTTATAGCATTCGTTTTTCTTGGTGCCATGAATAAAATTGGGTTTTCATGATCTTGACCAATATTAGATCCTTTCTTAAGATGAGTGGATATCTTCATTTTTGTTTAATGAAAGATTAAAAGTAGTTTCCTCAAAGCAAAATTGTGGTGATGATGCTTTATTTGCAAAGGATTGAACTAAATTCAGTGGATTCTTGTGTCTAATGTGAGGGTAAGGAAAGTGTGGATAACATTCCAGAGGTGAGAGTATTGTTCTTTAATGGATTTCTCGTTGTTAGTCTTCAGTACTGACCTATTAGAAAAGCATATGTTCTCACTGCCAGGTACCAAATGCAGAGGCTCAGTAAAGGATAAATCTGGGAAGAGCATGCCTTTTCTTTATTAGCAGGCATAGCTGGATTAAAACAAAATTGTGGGTTTGGAAAGAGGTGAAAGCCTTAAATGAACAAATCTAGCTAATGGTGAATGAACTAGGTAGTTAACTTGCATACTTTTAATTCCTTTGGCTAAAGGTAACCCATACTTCTTTATCCAGAGACATGAGAAGTATGATTGCAGTGCTAGTTTTCTTGTTTTCGTTTTTTTCCCATTTGTCCCTAATCACTTTGTAGCAAGCTAGAAAACTGTGGATTCTACACAGATCAGCTCTTTGTGAAAGTGGTTGACCACTGGAGAAAGAGGGGATTGAAAAGTCAGTTGGCATCCGTCTATTTCTTGCTCCACAGAAAACACTGTTCCTATAATAAGATCGCAAAAGAAGCCGCTGTGAGGAGCTTGGCTCTTAACAGTAAGGATCAGAGCTTTGTACAGGAATTCCCATAAATTGAGACTTTTCATTCTGTTTTATCAGAGTGCATATATGTCCTATTTCAGGAAAAGTTAAAACGGTCATTTACAAAAGAAAGTCAGTCTGTATCTAAGCATTTTAATAAAAAGTTAAAACAAACTTGCTATCTTGTTCCATTTATTTTTTTCATGTATTTGCATTGGTTTGTTCTGAGTTTGAACATCCGCTGACGTTTGTGTGTGTGGTGGGGGTGGGGAAGCAAAAGTTGTTTCCTACTTAAGTAAGAGGATAAGAAAGACTTTGCTACTAGGAGGGAAAAAAACCTAGGCCAATTCACACATTTTATTCAAAGTGATAAATTTAGTACCATTTGAGAAGCTTTGAATATGTGATGATCCCAGGATTGGGGGTATGCTTTTTTTTTGGGGGGAGGGATATACTTTTTAACAAAATCTCATACTAACATACTAGCAAGGACTGGGTCCAGTTTAGCTATTTACCATTTTATACAGAATTGGAGAGATTCAGCTGAATGCTACATTTGGTAAAGTAGGAGAAGGAATGAAGCGTGTGCTTGTGCATTTACTAGGCTTGTAGGAAGCCTTGTTTTTAGAAAACCCAAATGAGATTCTAAAACTAAGGTAATATGACAAATAGAGTGGGAAGCAAAATGCAACAGGTCCTTTTTGATCGAGTATTAAGTATTAGAGGCTGAAACTAATGTCCCTGTTACTAAGATGATGCCATGGGTTCTATGTTTATATGCATTGTCTGCGTCGTTTGAGTTAGAGTGGAACATGAGAAGTACAGACTCAGGGAGCCCAGCACTCGGGGTCTCACCTCGGCTGTTGGCTGTGACTTGGAACTCTATACTCTGATGCTGTAAACAGAAAAACCTGACGCAAAACAGTTCATGCTGGAGGCTTGAGCGTCATTAAGGGAGAATCATGGGACTCTAGAGAGAAAGAAACTCTTAATTGCCAGGAAGTTGGGATAGTTTTTCCTGCGATCGAGGCATTGTCTGTGTCACAGAACCAAAAGAAGACAGATGGGAAGACCGCTAATTTCTGTCCCATCTCAAACTATGATGCGTTGTCATTTAACTCAAACAGCTTTGTGTCACTGGGGGCATTGCAAACATTACCCTGTGTCGTGCTGGGGAATACGCTGAGCGGCATTAGTTTTATTCAGAAACTGTGTCAGAAAGGTTATGTGATTTAAGTACTGACTGAATAATTTTTGTTAATGCTGACAGAAAAATGTACCAAAATAATCTGGGCTGCTGCCTGTTTTTGTATGGCCTGTGAGGGAAAAGAAAGAATGCTGTCTTGTGACAAAATTCAAATTTCAGGGCAGCCCAGGTGGCTCAGCAGTTTAGCGCCGCCTTCAGCCCAGGGCCTGATCCTGGAGACCCGGGATCGAGTCCCACGTCGGGCTTCCTTCATGGAGCCTGCTTCTCCCTCTGCCTGTGTCTCTGCCTCTCTCTCTCTCTCTATCATAAGTAAATAAAAATTAAAAAAAAATTAAAAAAAATAAACACTTGGTATTTGAGAGTTTATGGCCCGCAAAACCTGAAGTACTGACGTTCTGGCCCTTTACTGAAAAAGCGTTTGGCCCCTGATAAATCCCTAGGTGGTGGTTCTAAATCTTAGAGGAAATGTGCATGCTGCAAAAATACAGGGGTGTGTAATTAAAATTTTTGACTTCAGTTCCTGTTCATCATGGTTTTATTTCCAAGATTTTATTTATCCATGAGAGACAAAGAAAGGCAGAGGGAGAGGCAGGCCTCCCGCGGGGAGCCCGATAGGGGACTGGAGCCCGGGACCCAGGGGGGGGGTCACACCCTGAGCTGAAGGCAGACAGACGCTCAACCACTGAGCCACCCAGGCGCCCCTGTTCGTCATAGTTTTTATTTTTTATTTTTATTTTTTTTAAAAGATTTTATTTATTTATTCAGAGAGAGAGAGAGAGAGAGGCAGAGACACAGGCAGAGGGAGAAGCAGGCTCCCTGCAGGGAGCCCGACGTGGGACTCGATCCCCGGTCTCCAGGATCACGCCCTGGGCTACAGGCGGCGCTAAGCCGCTGGGCCACCAGGGCTGCCCCATCATAGTTTTTAGAGGGCAATTTTATTTTGCGCAAACCCAGTTTTCACGAGTTCTGTCTTGGGCTTTGGCCTTAGAAGGCCCTAGGTGTAGCCCTGCGAGCTGCGTGCCACCTGGTGGAGGGCTGTAGTGTTTATTTACAACATCTCAGCCGAGGCGGCCAAGCGGCCCAGGATTTCCTTGCTCTTCTCATCCCGGGGGTCAGAAGCCGACGGCTCAGGATCCCGCCCCGGTCTGGGCAAGTCCGGCCGCATCGTTTCTGCTCCTCCCCCTCCGGGCGACACCGCACACCGCTCGCGCCCTGAGCTCGTCGCCCTCCGCCCCTGCAGCGCCCGGGTGCGCCGGCCCCACGGGGCGGGGCGGGGCGGGGCGGGGGCGGGGCCAGCCCGGGCAGCCAATCAGGGCTCGGCCCCGGCGCAGCCCTTGGGGCGGGCGAGTTGCGGCTTAGCCAATCGGGCCCGACGAGGAAGACCTGAGTCAGCGTTCGCGCCTGTGGCCGCCAGCTTCGGGGGGCGCTGCCCGGGGCCGGCGGGGCCCGGCGGGGCGCTCGCTCGCGGCTCGCTCGCGGCTCGGTCGCGGCCCCCTCGCTGCTCGCTCGCTGCTCCCGCCTTCCCCCGGAGGCCCGTGCGCACCGTCGCGGCGGACATGGCGCGGCAGTGGGGGCCCTCCATGAGGGCGGCCGAGAAGGCCGGCTGCGTGGTGAGCGCCTCCCGGGCCGGGCAGCCCGCGGCGGGCTCGTGGAGCTGCAGCGGGGTGATCGTGAGCCGCGGCCCGGACCTGGTGCTGTGCCACGGGGGCATCTTCACCCCCTTCCTGCGGGCCGGCAGCGCGGCGCTCACGGCGGCCGGCGCCGCCTTCCTGCGCGGCGACAGTTGCGGCGACGACCTGCGCCTGCACGTGCAGTGGGGCCCGGCGGCCGCGAGCCCCGCGGGCGGCGCGGAGCGGGGCCGGGCCGGGCTGTGCACGCCCCAGTGCGCGGCCCCCGAGCCCGGCCCGCCGGCCCGCCCCCGCGGGCGCCCCCTGCAGCCGCCGAGGCCCGCCGAGCTGCTGCTGCTGCTGAGCTGCCCGGCCTTCCGGGCCCACTTCGCGCGCCTCTTCGGGGGCGAGGCGGCCGAGCAGTGGCGCTTCGCGAGCGCGGCGCCGGACGACGAGGTGTCGGAGGAGGAGGAGGAGGACCAGCTGCGGGCGCTGGGCTGGTTCGCGCTGCTGCGCGTGCGGCGGGGCGCGGCGGCGGCGGCGGCGGCCGCCGAGCGGGAGCCGGGGCAGGAGCCGGGGCAGGAGCAGGAGCAGGAGCCGGAGCCCGAGCCGGAGCCGGCGGAGCGCGGGCCGGCCGTGGCCGTGGCGCCCCTCGGGGCCGTGCCCAAGGGCGCGCCGCTGCTGGCCTGCGGCTCCCCGTTCGGGGCCTTCTGCCCGGACATCTTCCTCAACACGCTCAGCCGCGGGGTGCTCAGCAACGCCGCGGGCCCGCTGCTGCTCACCGACGCGCGCTGCCTGCCGGGCACCGAGGGCGGCGGCGTGTTCGCGGCGCGGCCCGCGGGGGCGCTCGTGGCGCTGGTGGCCGCGCCGCTCTGCTGGAAGGCCCGCGAGTGGGTGGGCCTGACGCTGCTGTGCGCCGCCGCCCCCCTGCTCCGCGCCGCGCGGGCCGCGCTCGGCCGCCCGGGCCCCGGCGCCCCGGCCCTGGCCGCCCTCCTGCCGCGGGAGGTGGGCGCCCCCTGCGGCCTGCCCCTCCGGGCGCCCGGGCCCCCGTGGGCAGCCGCGGCCGTGCTGGTGGAGTGCGGCGCCGTCTGGGGCTCCGGAGTGGCCGTGGCGCCCCGCCTCGTGGTGACCTGCCGGCACGTGGCCCCCCGGGAGGCGGCCAGGGTCCTGGTGCGCGCCACGCCCCCCAAGTAAGGCCCGCGGGGTTGCCCCAGCCTGCCCCCGCCCCAGGTCTCGGAGGGTCCCGCGGCTGCTCGGCGGGTGGAGGGCGGATAGAGACCTGGGTCCCCCCGCCCTTCCCTGGCGCCCGGGCCTAGAGTAAGGGGCGAATGGGGCTCGGGCAAGATGCCCGGCAGCTCTGGGTTGGGGGACCGTGGGGGAGCCCCGGCCTCCCCGACTCGGCATCTTGGAGCCGCCCCCCCCCCCCCCCCACCAGCCTGCATTAGCTTCTGAATTCTGACTGCTGGGTCTCCCAGCCCTGCACGCCCGCACCACTGGGCCCCTTGAAAGCCGACTCCCCCGCCCCGCTTTCTCCCCTAGAAGCGGCAGTGAAGCCCCAGAGGCCCAGGGTGCTGCCTTCCTGGGCTCATGACACGGGCCTCTTACTCTTACTTGATTGCTCTCTTAGGTCTTGAACAGAACTTCCCATCGGGCTAAAGGTGACAAGTGTGGGGCTCCACCTAATTAGAATGGGAGTGGGGCCCAGCACACTGGCGTATTTGAACAATCTTCAGGTGATCCTGGCAGCCAGGTTCTAGGTTGGGGCTTCCTCGTTTGTTCCCCCTCTGCAGGGAAGAGCACTCTTGGCATCCTTGGCTTCCATTTGTTGGGCAGTAGGGACAGCGGCCGTGGCTTCCTGGCTCGGGTTTCTAGTACCTGTTGGGTTTCTGCTGTAGGCCCAGGTCCTCCACGCAGGAGCAGAGCAGTGTAGCACCTTGGTGTTCATGCCTGAGGTTCTGTACCTGGCTCAGCCTAGCCCCGCAGCCCAGGCCTTTCCACATCCCTCTACTGAATTTCCAGGGTCAACCCAGCCCAGCCTTGACATAGGGTTTCCCTGCTGGTGTCCAACAGGGCAGGAAGACTGATAATGAAGAGTTCCCCGTATGTGAGATGCCCAATCCCCCAGCCCTGCCAACACACACGCTGGCTTCTAGGGAGCCCACTAGGTCTGCTGGAAGCCATGCCTGCAGAGTGTGATCCCAGGCCGGTCTGTAGGCCGCCTCCCCCTGGGATGACCTGTGAAGTCTTGGAACAGAGCCTGGCCCCTGTAAGAGCCATAGAAGTGCTAGTGCTTATGTATGTAGTTAGGGACACAGGATCGAAATGGTGTGTCTGCCTCACCAGCCGGCAGGATTGTTTGCCTGAGATGAGGCAATGAAGGAAAACATTGGGAATGTGTGCCCTGGCTTCTGCCGCTTAGTGTGTGACCTTGAGGAAGTTACTCAACCTCTCCGGCCCTCAAATGTACCATTTAAAATGGTGATAACACCAGTGCCTAGTTCTCTTTTCTTTTTTTTTTAAAGATTTTATTTATTTTTTTCATGAGAGATACAGAGAGGCAGAAACAGGCAGAGGGAGAAGCGGGCTTCCTGAGGGGAACCCAATGCGGGACTCGACCTCAGGACCCCGGGATCACGACCTAAGCCAAAGGCAGATGCTCAACCACTGAGCCACCCAGGTGGCCCTCCAGTGCCTAGTTGTTAGGGCTTCATGAGAACTAAATACCAAAATGAAATGGTGTTCACAGAGCATCAACACCAGCCCTGGCCCATAGTGCTCACCGGGTGTTAGGAGTGTGAGGAGGCACAGGGAACTTCTGTAGAAGTCTGCTATAGTTGGCGAAGCATGTCTGGAAATGTACCACAGGGTGGCTGAGGCCCAGATGCCTGCCTGGTACGTGGCAGGGCTGGTGCCAGACCCGTTAACCCCCAGGTCTGTGACTTCTACTGTCACTCTCATTCCCTGGCATCCTCCCTGCACTAAAGGGTCAGAAAGCTAGCCCATCACTTTGTTTCCCTTGCCCCTAGGAGTGCTATGATCTGGGGACATGTGGTGTTTGCCACCCAGGAGACCTCTCCCTATGACATAGCGGTCGTGAGCCTGGAGGAGGACTTACAGGGGATCCCCCTGCCTGTGCCAACTGAGCACTTCCACGAAGGTAAAGGACAAAGTTGGTCCTCTGGTCTGGGGAAGACCTCAGGGAGCAAAGTCAGCGCTGGGTACTCTGACCCTCTAGATTGGGGGGCCAGTGCCCTAGGCGGGTTCCCTGCCCACTCCCTGCTGGGATAATGAGTCGGGACAGTGTGAAGCTGCAGTGAAGCATCCTGGTGCATCGGCTGGGATTGCTCTTGGAGGCTTCCCTGCTTGTGGCCAGCATGCTCCATGGCAGGGGGCGGGAGGGGGGCGCAGATGGAATCCCTAGCAAAGCCCTGCAGCAGTGTAACGTGGAGGGGCTGAGCAGGGGGGTTCCTCAGAACACTGCGGGCTGGCCAGGGTGGTGGTCCCCTGTTGAGGCTCCAATGGCACGGCATGCTGCCTTGGATACCTGAAGTGTCACTGTGCGGGTGCAGTGTGATGGACAGATGACACCTCTAAGTGGCCATCTCTTCTGCCACTTGCTAGCCCTGTGTCCTTGGACAGGCAACTCCATATTCTTTGCCTCAGTTTCCACGTCTGTAAAATGGGGATATGCTCCCTGTTCCTGGGCATTGTGAGGAGAGAATGAGACGTTGCCTGTAAAGCACTTAGATGCATGCTCTGTGTGTTCAAAGCACTTGGGAAAGGAAGTTGGCAGGCAGTTGGTCGTCATCACCACCACTTTTTTTCACCAAGAGACTTCTTAATCCAAGGAGGAGATGGGTGTTAATGTCACAAACATTTATTGAGCACAGGGCTGGGTGCCAGGGACCCTGAAGAGTGACTCCCTCATCCAGCAGGGAAATGAGGGCTGGAGAACAGCCTGAGGCTGAGAACAAGGGGTGAGCAGGTGCTGGGAGCTCAGTGGACGTCCCAGCCTCTTCCCGAGAGGGACCTGGGGCAGACTCCCTCCCTGGAGGCAGGAGTATCTGAGCAGCAGCCTGAAGGGCAGAGAAGGTTTGGAACTTTGGAGAGGACAGGGAGCAGACTGGGGAGCGTGTGTGAGTTGTGTCAGACAGAGGCAACTCCCCACCTTCACCCTCCTTTCTTTCCGGGCAGGTGAAGCTGTCAGTGTGGTGGGCTTTGGCGTCTTTGGCCAGGCTTGCGGGCCCTCGGTGACCTCAGGCATCCTGTCAGCCGTGGTGCGGGTGGATGACACACCGGTGATGCTACAGACCACATGTGCTGTGCACGGCGGCTCCAGCGGGGGACCCCTCTTCTCCACCTGCACAGGAGACCTCCTGGGTAACCAGCTCCTTGGCCCTCTCCCAGCCTTCCCCTTGCCAGAGTCTCAGTCCCATTTAATGAGTGCTGGGCACCCTGTCCTGGGAGCCACCCACGGCCTTGGGAGATGGGCCTTATGGTCAAGAGGTAGTTAGCCAAGGTTTTTGGGCACTTGTGCTAGTGAGAGTGGAGAGGGACAGATGCTGAGCAGCAAGGTGGAAAGAGATCTGAGTTGGGTTCCTTCTCTGCCACTAAGCCACTGCACCACCTTAGGTAAGTCACCTGATCTCATTGGGTCTGTGAAACTAGGAGTTGGATTGGTCCAGGAGTCACAGGTCAAGTGAATGAATGAGGGAGTGAAAACAGCAGGGAGTAGAGGGTTAAGGGTGACTGGGGGGAGCACCACTCTGCTCCAGCACCCCACTGCCTCATCCCATAAGACTCTGAGGCTAACATTGCCTGATTCTGTAGTTGTTCACTAGCAGCTCTGGACCCATTTTTTCCCCCTCTAAATATGTGGTTGTTAAACCTTTCGATTTAAACATTATGGTAACTAATTCTGGTTAAAACAAAACAAAACAGTCTGTACATTAAAAAAAAAAGCCAACCTTGAGTGCATGTGGTTACCTCCAGCTGTATGCCTGCACCAGGTCATGTGATGCTTCCCCTTCCCTTACTTCTGACCTAGTGAGAAACCTTGCCCAGCTCATGCTAGCTGGAATGGATTTCCTTAGTTCTTCAACTGTAGGACACAAAGTACATGCAGAATCTATACTTCACACCCCTGCATGAAATAGATCTACCATCTAGAGTACAGCGTTCAAGTGCACAGAGTTCTTTTTGCCTTTAGCCCTAACATGTCCTGGCAAAACACTGTTTTCCCTCATTTCTTAGGTCAACTCCTCTCTTCCGCTTCCCCTTTAGCACAGTTAATGATTCACTGGTGATACACTTAGAGCTAGTTGTCACAGTCTGCATTTATTCCCTCCATAGACTGGCGGACTTTTAGAAATACACACACGAAGAAGTGGAGGTAGTGATAATGTCAATGTGTAGGCATGAGTTAGTGCATATCTATCTATATCTATATCTAGCTTTGTCCGCTGAGAGGGTTAGAAGCAGTGACACCCCAGTTGCAGGGAGCACACCAAAAGCCCAGATCTTGGCTTCTCTGAATAAATATTAAGACAGAGACCAAAAAAACAAACAAACAAAAAAAAGAGACCAGTGGCAGCGCTTCCTTACAGAAGAATTCCAATTACTAAATGCAGAAGAAACGAGGGAAGTAGAAAACCGCTATTAGGAGACCATAGAAGGAATTGCTGCACACAGGACCCACCGATGAGTGGAAAGTAGAAATGAGATATTTGCATGATCCTAAATGATTTCATACTTAAAAGAGGGAAAACAGTAAGCCTACGTGAGAGAAACCTACAGATAGCACCTTTGCCAAGTGATCAAGATTAGCTGGCATCACGGGCATGCTTACAGACATCAGCCACCTCCCGATAGGCCGCATTGAGAAGGGCTCGGGGCGCTAGTCTCAATCGCACACTTACCACTAGATAACATCGGGGGACCCCACACTGAGGGACGTTCTACAGGACAACTGACCTGTGCTGTTCCAAGTGTCCAGGCCATGAGAGAGAGAGGGAAAGACTGGACCTGGCCCAGACTGGAGAGGACTTGGGGACATGACAGCAAGAGGCTTCTGGGACCCTGGATTGGATGGATCCTGGAACAGAAAAAGTGCTCATAGAATCTGACTGGTGACATCCACACACGTGACTGTATCTCAGTCAATAGTGTTGTTCCAAGGTTGCTTTCCTGGTTTTGATCAGTGTTTCACGGTGACAGGAGGAGGAGCTGAAGGGCATAGAAGGATTCTCCTATTTTGGCAATGCTGCTGTAAATCTGCCTAAAAAAGCACATCCCCATGCACACACTCGCACACACACATGCACCCCCACAAGGCGCAACTCATCTATTCATTCAGCCCGCACGTTCCTGTTGATGCCCCCGGGTCAGGCACCAATCTGTAGGTGTGAGGCCCATGCGTGCGGAGAGCCCACAGAGCAGACACTAGCTGGAGAGAAAGGTCACAAAGTAAGTGAGACATTGTGTGTTAGGTCCTGACAGCGTTGAGGGGAAAGTCGGTCTGGGAAGGGGCCCCAAGGCATGGGGGGCCCGAGGCCAGGAAGGAGGCTTCAAGCCCCCAGCAGTCCTAGGGCCCCCAGCCTGGAGATGGGGCTCCGACCCTCCTTTGGGCCACAGGCTCACACCCTGCTTCCTCTTTGACTCCTGCACAGGCATCGTGGCCAGCAACACCAGAGACAATAACACCGGGGCCACGTACCCCCACCTGAACTTCAGCGTTCCCATCACCGTGCTGCAGCCGGCCCTGCAGCGGTACAGGCAGACAGGTGACCTGGGTGGCCTCCGGGAGCTGGACGGGGCCGCGGAGCCAGTGAAGGTGGTGTGGCGGCTGCAGCGGCCCCTGACCCAGGCGCTCTGCAGCAAGCTCTGACGCCTGGCAGCTCTCTGGTCGGAAGAGCCACCACCTCCCAGGCGCGCCGAGGGAGCAGCCCCGGGATCCCCCCACAGGGCACACCCCAGCTGGGCCGCTGCCCCATCACCACCTCTCGTTCAGCTCTGAAATCTGGACCATGCTTCCCTTCGGCCCCATGGGTCTCCAGCCGGGTAGCCTGTTTGGGGGTGCTTTTTTGAGCCCTCACCTCCGTCTGGCCCCTGGCACTAGACTCAGCTGTACTGTTTGGCCTTCTGAGGGGCCCCGTGCAAGTGCACAGCCATCCCGGTCCTGACACGCGGGTGCTGGCTGGAGGGCTGGCCCAGCCCTGGTTTGCACCTGTTCACTGTCTGCTGATGGCCACTGGCCACCGGAGCAGCGGCTTCACTGGGGCAGGGGCTTCCTCAGAAACCCTTGGCGGAGCGGCGCGCTCTGAAGACCAAAGACAAAGGGAGAGAACGGCTTTCTGTTCTGCTACATCTCTAGGTGGAGTCCCTGAAAGTTGTGGGTCTTCATAAGTTGGGTGTCGCTGACCTCCAGGGGCACTCTGACACAGTGCCTTTACTTTCCAGCCCATAAAATGGGCCTCAGGGATCTTGTGGGGTAGAATGTGTCTGGTTGGTGGTGGGGAATAAAGAGGATGTTATCCAAGAACTCTACTTCTGTATGTCAGGTTTTTTTTTTTTTTTTTTTTTCTTTGTCTCAAGTTGAATTGGGAATGGGAAACCACCAGGCACAGAAACACACCTTTTCTGTCCTGCTTTCTTGGTGGTGTGTCCTCGTGGGCTGCTCTCATTCCAGACTTGGCCTGGACTCTGGTCACGGTGCCAGACAGCACTGGGTGGGGCTTGCAGATCCCAGGGGGTGGTGGTCCTGACCTGGCAGCAGGGGCTCGCAGAGTGCCCAGGCTATCTCCAGGCCTGTACTGGGTTGGGGAGTTCAGAGGTATGGATGAGGCCAAGGCTGCCCCAAGGAGCTGAGACTAACCCTGCAAGTCAAGAACATGCAGTGTACCCAGGGCCCTACCCATGTCGACCCTCAAGAAATCACTGTGACGTCATTGGCAGGCTGAATGCCACTGGGGGGTGCCTGGGGTACTAATTCTAAGCCAAGAGAATCCGGGAGTACTTTGTTTCCAGCGTCTGTCGAGTGCCAACTGGGCAACCAAGAACTGTGATGATTGTTCTCCCCTGTACAGCTCAGGAATGGTCCCGAGGGCCAAGCTAGCCTGAGAGAAACCCCACAGTAGATTAATGGATGTAGAGGGGGCGAAGGCTGAGGTCTGACTTAGCTGGCAGTGGGAGGGGAACATTTCTTTCGGTGGGTACCAAGGAGCTCGGTACTCTGGGGAGACCAGAGTGTCAGACCATTAGTGCGATGAGTAGGGCGGCTCTGTCCGCTTCGATGGAAGGCTGTGTCCTGGGGCCTAGGGAGGGGTTCAGGCAAGGCCTCATCAAGGTGTCTCAGGAGCTGAAGCCTGAAAAAGAAGTAGGGATTTACTGAACAGACTGGAAACAGGGAGGGTGTTCCAGGTGGAAAGCAGCAGGAGCTGGGACGAGGACGTGAGAAAGCTTGTGTGTTCTGGCAAGTGCCAGGTGGAGGGCAAGTGGGAAGGGGTAGGACTGAGCCTCGGGAGCCAGCTCCACTGGGGGGGGGGGGCGCGTGGGGGGAGAAGACAGCTGGAGCAGGACTGGTAGACGTGGAGAAGACCATGTGAGGGCACAGGAGCTGGGGCAACGCCGAGGTGGAGAGAGAGAGAGAGAGAGAGAGAGAGAGAGAGAGCGAGCGCCAGCACAAGTGTGGGGGGTGGGGGAGAGGCAGAGGGAGAAGCAGACCCCCCATTGAGCAGGGAGCCCAACATAGGGCTTGATCCCAGGAGCCTGAGATCACGACCTGAGCTGAAGGCCATTGCTTAACCAACTGAGCCACCTAGGTGCCCCGATTCCTGCTTCTTTTTAAAAAATTATTTTGGAACAATTTTAAACATGGAGAAAAATGGATGAGTCTGATGTCCTTGACCCTCCTGAAGGTAACAGAGGATGCGCCTTAGCCTCGGTTTGTCCAAGCTTCCTCCTGATTTGATTCAGGATATGCTCTTTGGTGGTGATGTCACATTAGAGCTGTCATCTTCTTATGTGTCCACTGGGTGGCCCGTGATGTTAATTGGTCCTATTACAGGTGATAATGTTGATCATTTGAGTAAGGTGGCGCCTGCGAGGTTTCTCTGCTGTAAAGTTTTTTTTCCTCCTTTGTAATTAATAACTATTTTGTGTGGAATCACTATGAAACTATGTAAATACACGGTTCTGTAACCCACTTTCACCATGATGTTCACCACCTGTTTATGCCTCTTGGCTGAGTAGCTTTAATCATTGCAAAATGGTCATTTCTTTATTTTCATGATTTCTCCTACATTTATTAGTTGGCATTCTATTATAATAGCTTTCCCCTCAATTTGTTTAGTTGTATCTGTGTGGGCTCATGGATTCGTATTTTTTTTTTCAGTGGATTATAATCTATTATTGTCATTTATTTTAAGGCCCAAACTATTGGCTGGTGAGAGCGCCTTCAAACCAGCTTCTGTGTTCCTTCTTTTTGGCATCTCCCCATCGTTCTCTGAGGCCTGCGTTCAAAACAAAACGTTCTGGGCTTGCCTTGTACTTTCCCTGGAACCAGACATTTCTCCAGGATTCTGTTTACTGGAGAATGGTGTTTAGAAGCCAACATCTAGGTATAAGGGGTGCTTATTGTTCCGAGCTGTTGCTGCTCCTGGGCTCTCTCAGTAGATCCTACATCTATATTTATTCCTGTCTCTGAATATGATGAACCTGGAGTTACCACCGAGTAACCGACTTGTATTTAATGCCACGAGGTTCATTCGGGCTCTCCCCTCTTCCTGTTTGTTCTCCCTCCTGTCAGTGAGAAACGCGTTACATTATCCCTAGTTTATTTTCCTGTTTGCTCCATCCCCTGCATGTGGCCAACCTTCTGACCCCTTTGGCCTGCCTCTGTCACCATGCTCTGAGGCTATTCTCACACAGGCCACAATTACCACTCCCCCACAAGCCTGCCTATTGTGATTTTTTTTTTTTTCGAGGGAAGGAAGTCACCCTTGCTTCTTCACTGCTTCAGACCAGAAGTGTTGCATATCCCTTCTGTTCACGTACCTTCAGGAGAACTTGGCTCCACCCAGAAGCAAGTGGCAGGGTGGGAAATGTCTCTAGCTAGGCATATGCTTCCCAGCAGGACCCTCATAGCCTAGAATGACTGTGGAAGAGCTGGCTGACCCTGCCAAGCAGGATCTCATTTTAGTGCCACTTTAGGAACAAAGATTCACTTCTGTAACCTAAATAAAAATAGGGCTAGTGTTCAGAACCTCCTGGACAGGTGTCAGAAACCTCCTTGACTCAGGGAGGCTCAAGCACCACTAGGTATGCGCCAGGTGTATCCACATCCTCTCTGCTTTGTTCCCCCTCTTCTGGCCTTCTCTGCAGGCAGGGTCTCTCCTTCCTTGTAAGCATGGTTTGCATTTGGCCATACAGACCTTTCTGGCCCTCTGTCCATGCCCTTTAACCTCTAGCTCTCCTTATCACATGCCCTGTTTTCAAATTCCCTCAATAAATGCCCAAGAGAACAGATGTCTGATTGGGTCCATCATCTTCTTATGTCCTGCTATGGCTGGGGCTGTGTCAGGTGGGTTCTTTTAGCCTGGAAGAAGCCCCTCACAGCCATCTGCATTGCGCATGAGGCTGGGTGCTTCCAGCTGACACTGGGGATGTGGGTGCAGTGAAGGGCCTGGGGCCAGTAGTGTTACAGGAGAGAAGCAGAGCAGGAGTCTGCCAGGGGGCCAAGGAGAGACAAGCAGAGGCACAGGAAGAGAACCAGGGAGACTGAGCCCTAGCTTACCAGCATCCCTCTTCCCCCTGGGTATGTGCTAGACTTCACGGTGGCCACTTTCAGGGTGGCTGTGCCCATGAGTTCCAGCTCATGAAATTAGAGCAGAAAGGAGGTGCACCACTTCCAGGCCTGGCTGTAACAACCTGTGTGCTCTGCCCCGCTGCCCTTAATGGGAATGGAGGTGACCATTTGAGACTTTGAGACTTTGGAAGCCACTTTTTTTTTTTTTTTAAGATTTTTATTTATTCATGAGAGACAGAGAGGCAGAGACATAGGCAGAGGGAGAAGCAGGCTCCATGCAGAGAACCCAATATGGGACTTGATTCTGGAATTCTGGGATCACGCCCTGAGCCGAGGTCAGATGCTCAACCAAGGAGCCACCCAGGCGTCCCTAGATTTGGGTTTCTATTTGTCTCAGCAGTAGAACCTACCCTTGAGAAATAAAGTCTTTCCCTAGCTGGAAGCACCATAACCAAACCACATTGGGGGGAGAGAAGAAGAAACAGGGAGATTTCCTGTGTCCTCTGAAGCTTATAAATTTAGCTGGAAGTTCAAGTGGAAAAGGAAAGTATTTCCCAGGCTTGCCAGGGTTAAGGGTTGCCTCTTCCTCAAGTGGGGGTACTGCCTCTGTCTCTCCTGGCCCCTAAATGGACCCCAGTACCGTGGAGCTCCTCCCAGCCCTGGGACCCGGCAGGCAGCAAAGCCACCTGTTGTCTTTCAGGAGATGTGAACTCATCATGGCTGAGAGCCAACAATGCTTCCTTCTCTTAGGTTCTGTGATGTCAAACAATCTGCCCACTATTCCTACTAATCATTAAAGTCCCATACAACTGCCAGCGTTTCGGCATCCAAACCATACCTTCCTGCTATCTCTGGAACTTGCAAATTCAAAGACAAAAGTCTTTTGTTAGGTAGGGAGCCTCGATTTTCAGTTCCATGCCTCTGGGCCCTGCTGGGTGGGAAGAGAGGAGTGGTGTGGGGTAAATGGCCTAGGGAATGGAGTATGAGGTTTCTTTTTGGAATGATGAAATATCCTGGAGTTAGGTGGTGGTGATGGTGGAACAGTGTAACACCAACGACTTATACACTTTAAAAGAGTAAATTTTATGGTATGT
This sequence comes from Nyctereutes procyonoides, assembly GCF_905146905.1. Lineage (NCBI taxonomy): Eukaryota > Metazoa > Chordata > Mammalia > Carnivora > Canidae > Nyctereutes > Nyctereutes procyonoides. The sequence continues at coordinate 67,055,958 of NW_026575046.1, forward strand.
GAATTGTACCTTAATTTTTTTTTAAATTTCTTTTTTTTTAAATTTTTATTTATTTATTTATGATAGTCACAGAGAGAGAGAGAGGCAGAGACACAGGCAGAGGGAGAAGCAGGCTCCATGCATCGGGAGTCTGATGTGGGATTTGATCCCGGGTCTCCAGGATCGCGCCCTGGGCCAAAGGCAGGCGCCAAAACGCTGCGCCACCCAGGGATCCCTTGTACCTTAATTTTTAAAAAATCATTCATTTCCACAAACATTACTAAACTCCTAGGGAACTTGGTACTGGGGTCGATGCCAGAGACCAGGGACCCATAGTCCAGCAAAGCAAGGTCTCTGCCCACAAAAGCGGGTCAGATGTGGTTGTTACCCTCCTTGGTGTCAGAGTTTAGCCTCAGCCCTACTTTTATCTAGGGGTGTCAAGGAGAGAAAAGAGGAGATAAAAGCTCCTTGGAAGTTTGCAAAGCCCAGGACAAATGCAAGGCTTGGGGCGTCCAAGCTGTGGCTCTCTGATGGTCCCTCAAGGGCCAGCATTAGGACCAGCAGGGCCTTGAGCACTCTGTGTGGTTGCTTTTCTGTGGTCCCAGGGGCTGAGAGAAGGAGGTAGAGACTCCCCTACCTCTGACTGAATCCCCTTCTTAAGCCCAAATTCAGGGGGCAGGGTGTCAGCCAGCACCTAGGAGAAGAGCAAGGATTCCAAAGAAGTAGAAGGGGCCGCCTGGGCCGTATGGGATAATATGTGAGTAGGGCGCTCACAGGAGGACACCAGCTTCCCCCCATCTCAGGAAGGTTCTGGGCACCAAGGTCTTCTAGTTGGAACTGATGACAATCCTCCCCATACCAGGGGTATACCAGGGGATACAGGGTCCTTGGCCACAGCTTTTGGTAAAAGTCCAGAACAGTTTACACTGCTAGTGTGAATATTCATGAAAACCGGGAAGACGAAGGGCGGTATTCAAAAGAGCATTGGGCTGGGAGCTCGGAAGTTGCCAACATACTATGTAGCCCTGGGCAGGCTAATCTGCCCACATAAAACACCTGTAAGAAATGTCTGCTGTGTGCCAGGCTTCAAGTTAAAACACTTCACAGAGATGATCTCATCGGATCTTTTCCACAATTCCTAGGGTGGGCGCTAATATTTGCATTAAATGGACGAGGACGGCTCATCCTTCACCAAATTGGCTACATCTTACCGCCGGGTGGGAGCTTGCGCCAGGGCGGCCTGTTTCTCTCCAGATCCCAGTCAAGCGCCTTTGTCTCCAGGACCCCCCCTCCAACTAGTTCCCCAATTTCAGGCAGCCCTCCCACTCCCCCATCCTTTCGCCACAGAAGGGAAGTCACATCTGTCACCCTCCCGCTTAAGACCTCGCAGGGAGGGGCGCAGGGCGTCCCAGTGCCCCGGGTGACGCAGCCAGCCCACCAGGCCGGAGGTCTGCGCGCCTGCCCGCGCTGGGCCCGCTGCCCCTGGCCGCCCCTGCGAGGGGCCCTCTGTCCTGCTACCGGGGCCTTGCACACCCGCGGCACAGCTGCCTCTGTCCTCCCCGGGGCCCACCCCTTCTCATCCTGGGAGAGAGGCCGCGGCCCGCTTCCCTGCCCCCAGGCTTCCCTACTGCGGTTGGCCCTGCAGCACTTGTGGGTTTACCCCAGGCTGTCAGCTCAGCGGAAGGAGAGCAGCGCGCCGTGGGGCTCTCGGTCCGCCGGCGCCCGCCGGCCACGGGGCGGGCTGAGGGCGGCTGCCCGGCGCGGTCCGCCCGATCGGGATTTCCAGGCGAGCCGCGGGAGGCAGGTGGCCGCGGGCACGCTCGGGGCGGTCGTCCCGCCGCGGTGCCGGGGCCACCCTCTGGGGCCGGGGGCGGGCCGGGGGGCAGTGCCGGGGGCGGGGCCGGGGCGGGGCCGGGGGCAGTGCCGGGGCGGGCCTGGGCGGGGGGCAGTGCCGGGGGCGGGCCTCTGGGGGGCGGGGCGGGGGCGAGGGCGGAGCCGGGGCGGGCCTGGGCGGGGGGCAGTGCCGGGGGCGGGGCCGGGGCGGGGCCGGGGGGGCAGTGCCGGGGGCGGGGACGGGGCGGGGCCGGGGGCAGTGCCGGGGCGGGCCTGGGCGGGGGGCAGTGCCGGGGGCGGGGCCGGGGCGGGGCCGGGGGGGGCAGTGCCGGGGGCGGAGCCGGGGCGGGGGCGGAGCCGGGGCGGGCCTGGGCGGGGGGCAGTGCCGAGGGCGGGCCTCGGGGGGCGGGGCCGGGGCGGGGCCGGAGCCTGGGCGGGCCTCTGGGGGCGGGGCAGAGGCGGGGCCGGGACAACCTCTGGGCCGGGGCCTGGGCGAGGCCGGGGGCGGAGCCGGACCGAGCCTGGGCGGGGGGCAGTGCTGGGGGCGGGGCTGGGGCGGGACCGCGGGGGGGGCACCCTCTGGGGGCGGGGCCAGGGTCGGGGGCGGGGCCGGGGAAGTGCCGGGGCGTCCTCTGGGGCGGGGCCGTGGGCGGGGCCGGGGCGGGCCTGGGCGGGGGGCAGTGCCGGGGCACCCGCTCCGGGGCGGGGCCTGGGAGGGGGCGGAGCCGGGGCGGGCCCTCGTCGAGCCCCGCCCACCCCCCGCCGGGAGGAGCCCGGAGCGCGCGGCGACCGCGGAGCGGCCCGGGGGGTGGCGCGCGGGTCGGGCTCTCGGGCCCCCCACACGCCCGGAGGGCTCGCGGGGCCTGGCAGACGCGGCGGTCGGCGTGGAGGTCGGTGCGCCGGCGTTGGGCCCGGCGGGGGAGGGCGGCCGTGCGGGGTCGCGGGGCCCACGCCTGCCCGCTCCCAGGTGCCCCAGGACACGGAAACCGGGAAGTCCAGCCCCGGCCCGGGTAGGGCAAGCTCGCCCCTCCCTCCCCGTCCGCCCTCGAAACTCCTGCGGAGTCTTCCCGGGTCAGACGGGCGCTCCCCTCCCCGAGGGCCCGGGGGTCCCCGGCGGGCGGAAGCCAGCGTCCCGGGGCGGGAGGAGAGCCTCGGTCGCCAAGGACGGCAGTGGCCGAGGGCCTGCTCGCGTGCGCTGGGGGCCCGCTCCCCCGCCACGCGGCCCCAGGTTCCGCCGGGACAAAGGTCAGTGGTCGGGAACGTCTGGGGGGACTGGGGAAGGCCAGACAGTCCGAAATCCTCCCGGAGCTGCTTTTAGTGGGTGATGGTGGGCGCTTTCCTTCCAGCAGCACCCCTAGACCCCGGCCTTTCCCTCCAGGAGTCCCTCTGACGCTTGGATGCACAGTCAGGGTGGGGAGGGAGAGGCCCGTGGAAGCCGGTGATCCCACAGGGGACGGGCCCAGGGCAGAGGGTGCGACCGCTGGGAAGGGGCTCTCAGGCGGCCCGCGGGCTCCTACCGTGTGCTCCAAGGCCAGTATGTAAAATAGGTAAATATGTGAAATATCGGGGAAGCCTGCCCAGGTTGGTGTGTACACAGGCGCAGGACCACCCAGGGCCCCAAGCTCTGGGACCCCGCTGCCCTCTCCCTTGTGCCTGGCCTTGTTCAGGACTACTTAGCGGTTAGGGGTGGAGCTGGGCTGAGCTGGTGTCCTTGTGGGCCAGCCCGGCCTCTGGTGGTGAAATGTGGAAATCAGGGTCCAGACGCAGGCGGTGAGCAGATAGTTGGTCTGGGTGTTGGGGGAGCCACGGAGTGACTTGCTCCCAGGACGGTGTACAAGTTCCATGGCCTCGGTTTTCCCTGAGTGTATATGTGACACCTGAATGAGCCTTTCTGCCCAGAGCTACCCTCTCCTGGGGCATGAAAGGACAACTGCCTCTTCAGAAATCTGTCTTTTTTGGGTTATATTCAGTGTGCCTCCCCGGGGGGCCTGGCCAGTACTGAATGCCAGCACTCAGCCTGCACCCCTCTTCCCTGACCTGTGAGGAAGGCTGCCTGCCCCTCCCCCCACCCATGCTGGGAGAGAGGATGGTCAGGGTGAGTCCCACTCTAGTGGCCCCCTCATTCAGATGGTCACTTGGAAGCATGGCCCTGGAAATCCACTCTTGGTGTAACTGTGCTGACTCAAAAAACGGGTGTGTGTTATTTGTAATCTCTCTGAAGTAATGCTGGGGCAATGTCCTTGCTTGGATCAGAGTTCACATGGTTCTTATGTCTTCAGAGGCACGACCTCTTAGCAGCTTTGGCATAAATAGAACTTCTTCACTTTTCAGGAGATTCATTCCTAACAGCCCCTTGTTTGTGTTGTTAGAGAAGAATCCTTCTGGGGCCAGGCTGGTGTCCTTGGCAGAGAAAACAGGATTTACTGAGAAAATACAAGTGTGAACCAGATTGTGCGTGTGTGTGTGTGTTGGGGGCAGGAATGGGTGGGTGGCAAAGGTAAAATTCCATAGGAGTTGTTGGACAATTAGGATTTGTTTTCTTGGACCTTCTTTTATGCGAACATTCCTGAGTCTAGGCTGATGTAGTTAAGATTCTCTGGGGTCACCCTCTCCCTTGGCTTGATGTTTCAGTTCAAAATCAGATGGTGGGGCTGGCAGTTCCTGAAAAAATTAAAAGTTACCATGTGACCTAGCAATCTCATGCCTAGGTATATATACTTGAGAATTAGAGACAAAAGTCCACACAAAAACTTGTACACGAATGTTCCTAGCAACATTACTCTAACAGCCCAAAGGTGGGAACAACACAAATGTCCATCAGCTGACAGATGGATAAATAAAACGTGGTATTTCCATACAGTGGAATGTTAGCCATAAGAAGGAAAGAAGTACTGATATATCCTGCGGTTTGGAGGTTTGGATAAATCTTGAAAACGTTATGCTAAGTGAAGGAAGCCAGACACAAAAGGCAGGAAACAGGGGAATCTATAGAGACAGACACATGAGTGGTTGCCAGGGGCTGGAGGGAGAAAGGCATGGGGAGTGACTGCTAATGGATAAGAGGTCATTTTGAGGAGTGATGAAAGTATATTCCGGGATTAGATTGTGGTGATGGTTGCACAACTTTATGAATGTACTAGAAACCACCAAATTGTATACTTTAAACTTGTATAACATATGACTATCTCAACTTAAAAAAATAGATGGTAGGAAGCCTGCCCTGGTTTTCAACCTTTATTATTTCTATAAAAATGGCATACTCAGTTAAAGATGTTCAGGCAATACAAAAAAAACAAAAACAAAAAAACAAGCAAGCTCAAAGAAGAAAGTAAAAATATCACTTAGTGACCACTCTTGGTAGTTTGGTTTGGACCGTGGTTCTGGTCAGAGTGTTGAGGATGGAACTTGGACAAATTATTGAACTGGTTTCCCAGATGGGGACAGAACCCCACGCCTGTTCAATGCAGAGGTGTGTGTAAAAGTACAATGGATGCTAGCAGATAGAATGGTGACTTGTCTGTGTGTACGGGGCTGGGTATCTATCTGATTGTACTCAGTGGGATTAGACTTTATATGCTGTTTCCGGGCTTTTCCATGGACAACTTTTTTTTTTCTTTTTTTAAAAAAATATTTAATTTATTTATTCATGAGAGACAGAGAGAGAGGCAGAGACAGAAACAGAGGGAGAAGCAGACTCTTCGCTGGGAGCCCTATGTGGGACTCGATCCCAGAATCCTGGGATTATGACCTGTGCCAAAAGCAGATGCTCAACCACTGAGCCACCCAGGTGCCCCCATGGACAACCTTTTTTTCCCTCCCTAGGACTTTATGTTTTTAGAGTAGTTTTAGGTTCACAGCAAAAGTAGAGGGGAAGGTACAGAGATTTCCCATATGCCCCCTGCCCTTGCGCCTTCCATTGCTTTTCCCATTATCAGCATCGCTTACCAGACTGGTACATTTGTTACAGTTGATGAGCCTACGTGGACACAATCACCCAAAGACCATAGTTTGTTTGTTTATAAAAATATTTTATTTATTTATTCATGAGAGCACAGAGAGAGAGGCAGAGACATAGGCAGAGGGAGAAACAGGCTCCTGGTGGGGAGCCTTATGCAGGATTTGATCCCAGGACCCCAGGATCACGCCCTGAGCTTAAGGCAGATGCTCAACCATTGAACCACTGAGGCGTCCCAAGACCATTGTTTGTTTGTTTGTTTATTTATTTATTTATTTATTATTTTATTTATTTATCCTGAGAGACACAGAGAGATGCAGAGAGAGAGGCAGAGACACAAGCAGAGGGAGAAGCAGGCTCCATGCAGGGAGCCCGACGTGGGACTCGATCCCAGGTCTCCAGGATCACGCCCCGGGCCGAAGGCAGCACCAAACCTCTAGGCCACCGGGGCTGCCCAAGACCATAGTTTATATTAGGGTTCACTCTTGGTCTTGTACGTTCTACGGGTGTGGAGTAGTCATGGACAAAGTTTTCATGTAAAATATCATCCATTCTGGAAACACATGACTCCAGAACATTCCATCGTATGGGTGTTTAATAGAGTAGTCTGCCCTTTATGGAGGTTTTGATTGCTTGTGGCATCTCCCATCGATTGAGGCTGTTGGCATAGCACTACTGCTACGTTAGAGCATGGGACTCAATTGCAAACATGCTTTTTGACCTCCTTAGGGTAGTTAGGAACACAGGTCTGTGGCTTAAGCCCACGGATTTGGTGTCCCGAGTAAGTCATGGCAGCAGGGTCTAGCTGTCCTTGGGGCCAGGCGAGAATTGGCACTGGAAGAGCCGAGGGAGGGTTGGGGTGTCCAACAGTGTGGGGTAGGGGAGGCTGCTGAGCAGGAAGGGTGGAATGTCAGAGGGATGACACTCCCAAGAGTGTCAGAGGCTAGTAGGGGAGAGAGGCACAGATTCCTGGAGAGGCCTCCCACAGTGTGAAAGCACTTCCCCTCCCCTGGCCTAGCTACGGCGGCCCCTCAGGCCCCACACCCTTCCACAGGGAGTGCAGAGAAGCGGTTTGCTTTCATGGAGGGTTAGCCCTTTGGGGAAGCCAGCTGATGATCCTTGGGGACTGAGGGAGCAGGGATTCAACTCCTTTGGCCAACCCACCATCTGCCAGGCCTATGCTGGGGTTGCGGGGCTTTCTTCCCTGGGATGGAGACCCTGGTGGTTACAGCCTGGGAGTAGGCCTGAGTGATGCCCTGGCAGCATGACATGTGTCTGCTGGCCCTGTCACCTGCCCTCCTGGCCTCCCCACATTGTTTCCTGAACTCCCACCCCCTCCCTTCCTGCCGCTGGACTTTGGGTTCTAAGCTTTGCCTTTGGTGGTGAAGGCCCACGGCCCCTTGATTTTCAAGGCTCCTCCTGAGCTGGCCTGGGTGGTCCCATGTGACCGGACCTGTGGTGGACCCCGTCTCCCCAACGAGCTGTGTATCCTTTCTATGTGCCTGGGCCAGCCAAGTTGGAAGCAGTTCTCTGGTTCTCCCCAGCCTCCTTGCTGGCTGCTAGTCCCAGGGGCAGGCTGGCACGAGGGGCTGTGTGGAAGGGGGCAGGTGAAGTGCACCCCTTCCATAGCCCGCCTCATTGTCTGCCACATTCATGGGCTCTGCTGTCTTCCTGGGATCCTCTCCTGACCTCTGGCTGGGTCCCTGGGCCCTCTTGTGTCCTGGCCCCAGGAAGTATTCTCCTTCTGGCCCAATTGGCAGATTCAGTCTGTTGAACACTCAGGGGACGAGCTATGGACCAGCTTTTTAAAGGCGGGGAGCAGTGAGAGTGGCACTGCCTCTGGGGACTTGTCTTGGTCAGAGTCCTGCTGAGGACTCAGTTTCCTCATCTGTAAAACAGGTGGAATGTACAAACCTCCATGCATTGAGGACTATTTGGCTAATGGGAAACAAAGTTAGATCCCTTCTAATCTGTGCTACCCCCACCATTCCTAGCTTCTCTCTGCAGGGGAGAAATGAGGCAGTGCACATCTGAGTACCAATTAGATCAGTGCCTGCGGGTCCATAAGCTGCCTCTATAACCATGGAAGGCTCTGGGGGCCATCCTGGGGGGGGGGTCACCATGTCCTGGAAATATGTGCCAGAACATCTCACGGTGTCCCCTCCCACTGCAGGGGGTAAACGGCGGCCCCAAGAGTGGGGAAGGGCTGTGCCCGAGGCCACACAGACGATGCAGACTGGAGTAGTGGCCTTCCCCTTCTGTACTGCTGCCTGGAAGGGCCTGGATGACTTGAAACATACTTCCCCAGTGAGCCCGGCAGCTTTCTTGTGTCCTTCAAGGTTGACCTGAGTCCAGTTTCTTATTTCCTTGACCTCTCCCTCTCCCCTCCCCCTGAACACCCCCTCCCTGAAGCCCACCAGAGCTGCCGCCTTCTCTGCCTACCCGGTGCAGGGTAAGCTTTGTTGCTTTCCTTAGCGTTGCCCTCCGGCAGCCTGGCTTACTCCTGCCTCTCCTTGGAGCCTGCACGGGCCAGGAGGAGTTTTGATCGATTGCCTGCCGCCCTTGAGCCAGCATCTCCCCACAGGATGCTCTTGGGATCGCAGCTCCTCAGACAGCTGGGTGCCCACCCTAGCGAGCCCCGAGGCCTGCAGCACTAGCGCCTTTCTCTGGGGCTATGCTGGGCTGGGGACAGGGCTCCTCGCCGCAGCCCCAGGCCGGCCCCTCGGCCCTCCCCTCGGCCCTCCATGGAGGCAGACTCTGGGACGCACCGGATGGTCCAGGCCCGCGGGAGGATGGGCCTGGGGGGCCGTCTCCCAGGCTGGCTCGGAGAGCCCAGGCAAACTGCTACTTTCTTTTTCCTTTGTGCTCAGCGGTTCAGTGTCTAGTGGGCCAGCCCGGCACTGCCCTCCGCCTCCGATGTCCTCCACCATCCGGTTCGGTGCCGAGCATTGGTTCTCAAATTTTAGCTCCTTAGGGATTCAGCCAAAGTTGGTTCTCGGTTTGCTGGGAACTGGTCACGCTGCCCCAGTCCCTGTGTGAGCGCGAGCCTGGCGCACACTTGGCCTACAGGTCTGGCTTCTGCCCTCTGCAGGTGCTCTCACAGATGACCACTCCCCTGTCCCAGGCATCCAGCACCAAGCACCACCTCTGACCAGAGCCTGCATGATCAGTGCTTCTCCCCCACCCCGTGTCTTACCAGCAGACATTTCTTCCCATCCCGTCTCCTGGGGAATGTTGCTCAGCAGTCTTGGGCACATCTGCTGTCCCAGGAATGCTCAGGGGAGTGACTTGCCCACTGCAGGCCCCCTTTCCCCACCCATGACCAACCATGATGGTATCATATCTTGTTTTGGAGATTGCTCAGCATAAACCTGCTAACTGATCTCCTTAGACCCGGGGCTCAGGGTGGTGGCCTGGGAGCTGCACAGAATCCGGCGTCTGCCCAGTGCAGCATGTAAGGAATATTGTAGCTACTTCCTTTAACGTGGTCTGTGCTTGCCAGTTGCCCACTGCTGTGCACCTGCCCAGCTCCCCTCATCGACCTCCTCCACCCTGCCCTTTGAGTCTGCGAGGCCTGCCTTAAAAGGACAGAGACCGTATCTCTGTGTGTGTGTGTGTGTGTGTGTGTGTGTGTCTGTGTGTGTCTGTGATTATGGCGTCCATAGCACAGAGCACACCAAAAAGCGGGAAGCTGGTTAATGCATGTTGAGTGAACAAATTATATATGGAGTGAAAAAATGCACAACAACTTGTTTAATGTGTGCAAAAAGTAATATTGGAGGTGCACAGAATATCTCTGGTAATGGGGGCAGCATGCCTTGGAGAAGGGAACTGGGTGGTTGGGGAATGGGATAGAGTTAGGGTACACCTTGTTCCTTTGCAATTTAGTTCCGATGTTACAGAATTGGAATTTCATTAATATATAGTCACATAATTTAAAAAGATCCAAGTCATGGGGTACTTGGCTGGCTCAGGCAGTAGAGCACCTGACTCCTGACCTTGGGGTTGTGAGAGTTTGAGCCCCACTTTGGGTGTAGAGTTTACAAAAGAATAAAAATAAATAATAAATGAGAAAAGATCAAGTCTTTGCATCTGAGGCCTTTCTTGCCGCGGGCCCCCTGACCCTGCCAGCTCTTGAGCCCCCTGACCCTGATGCAGTCTCTCCTCCTACCCCAGCAGTGCCTGGTTCAAGATGGGGTCCCAGGTCTCTGTGGACATGGGAGCCGTGCGCGTGGTGATCGTGGGTGGTGGCTTCGGTGGGATCGCTGCTGCCAGCCAGCTGCAGACTCTGAACATCCCCTTCATGCTGGTGGACATGAAGGACTCCTTTCACCACAACGTGGCAGCCCTCCGGGCCTCCGTGGAAAGTGGTAATGGACTCTTTTCTGGGGCTTTCTTTGTGAGAGTGGTCTTGTCACCACTGTGGGGCCTGGGGGTGGTTTTCTCCACTTAGGGCAAGGCCTAAGTGCCACCTTTAGAGAAGCTCTGGAGAGTCTTAAGGCTACTGGCCTTATGCAGCTACCATCTCAAGGCCGTAGAAGTAAGAGCTGGGCTTCCCTGAGGACCTGGTGAAGCTCAGGCTGGTGCTCTCGGGGCAGGGGGGAGCGGTAATTCCCAGAATACCATTGGCTCGGCTGTTTGGCCAAGGATACACCTCAGGAAAGGTTTCGAGTCATTCTGGCTTCCTGCAGAGAGCCCAGGTTTACTCTGTGATCTCCTCTGTGCCCATTCCCCAGGCTTTGCAAAAAAGACATTCATTTCCTACTCGGTGACCTTTAAGGAGAACTTCCGGCAGGGGCTAGTCGTAGAGATCGACGTGCAGAATCAGATGGTGCTGCTGGAGGATGGTGAGGTGAGCGTGGCGGGGGCTGAGCTGACCCTCAGCTGGCTTCGAGAGGCCCCCAGGAAGCCGCAGCTGCTGGTGGGAGGAGACCTGGGTGGTCTCAAGGGTGCAGACCCCTCTGTGGCCCCTACATGGTGCCGGCTGGATGGCACATTCCTCACACGCAGAGGCCTGGCCACAGCAGCCACGGGAGTGTGGTGGCAGCCTCTCCTGCGCCTTTCCTGTACGCCAGGCACTGTGTTAAGCTTACTTAGTCTCATGTCATGCCCTCCATGACTCCGTGAGGGAGGTGGTATAGCCTCGCTTTATGGAGAGGCTCAGTGGCTTGTCCAAGATCCCACAGCTGGTAGGAAACTCAGCCAGGATTTGAACCCAGGCAGTTTCACCCCAGAGAGTCTATGCTCTGAAAGCTGGTGTTCCAGAATAGGCCCGGCCTGGCTGGCCTGTGGGGGCCCTCTTGGCTGTGTAGGTACACACATGATCCCACATCCCCTGGATTGGGAGGTCCCTGGGGCAGAGGCCTTCACTCATCTCTGCATTTCCCAGCCCCAAGTAGAGCCCGGAGCCTGGCACATACCTGCAGTGACGGGGGATCCATCCGTGAGCCACCATATGTCGTGCTGCCAGTCACCTCCAGCCTGGCCCTCCACTCTATTCAGAGCTAAGGGGCAATTGGAAAGAGGGGACACAATTGCTTTCCTCAGTGACTTTGTGAGAATCAGTCTTCCTTGAATTAATTTTAGGGCTGAGGAATCTCTTGGCTGGAAAGGTGACCAAGTCTCCTTGTCCTGTGGTTTAGGCCATGCTTCTCAGGGCCCTAGAAGGGACCATGAGGGCATCTTGGGTCTCCACGGGGTTGGGCAGAGAGAGAGACAGCCGCACTGTGCCCCCTCCCACCAGAGCAGCAGCTCTGATTTTGTCCACTTCATGCATTTGGGCTCCAAACAGAATTTCTCTCCCTCCCTTCCTTTCTTTGTGGGAGCAGAGGAAGTACCTAGGAGATTCCAGACCAACTCCACACTGGCAGCTGGAGTCTGCTTGTCTGCACAGTATCTCCTGTGCCCTGCTCGCTCACTCGCCTGCCACCCATCCCTGTGTGTGTCGGCCCCAGCAGGAGCGTGTTGCGCTCCCTCAGCTGTCTCCCGGGTTCCAGGGCCACCCCTTGGCCTGCTCAGTGGCGGGTTTGCTGCTTTCAGAGGAGGGCGGCCTCGGTGTGCTCCCTGCCCGGCGTGCCTGATCGCAGGCAGAAGCGCAGGCCTGCCCTCACCTCTTTTCCTTTGCTCCTCCCAGGCCCTGCCCTACTCCCATCTTATCCTGGCCACCGGCAGCACCGGGCTCTTCCCGGGCAAGTTTAACCGGGTTTCCAGCCGGGAGCTGGCTATCCAGGCCTACGAGGACATGGTGAAGCAGGTGAGCTGTCTGTTGGGAGAACCCCAGGAGAGGAACCACTGGGGGGACATGGGAGGCACAGCCATGAAGATGGAGGGTTAGCGGGAAGAGACTCCCTGGCGGGGACCTTTGTCCCCGTCATCAAAGTCTGGCTGGGAGCACCCCAGACCTCACGTAGTGACTGCTCTGTATCCCCGACTTAGGTCTCTTGGAGTCTTGTGTGCACAAGGCTCTGTGTTTTAGAGAGCAGGCTTGAATCCATGATCTCAGGCGGTTTTCACCAAGAGGTGGCCAGGGTCTGGCCCCACTGAAAGATGGGGAGTAGAGCCCCCGAGAAGGATCCCCCAGCCAGTGCTACCGCGGGACCACAGCCGGGTTCTGCCCTCTCTGCCAAGCTTCTGAGAAGCCTGGAGAACCTCTTGCACCATCATGAACAGATGTGAGTGCAGAGGTGAGGATCCTGGCCATGAACCCAGACAGACCTGGGCTGGGGTCACCTGAGTGGCAGCTCTCGGGGCTAAGCGAGGCCCGAGTGAGAAGATGCAGGGAGATGCCCAGAACGACCCGGCCCCAAGGAAGCCCATCTGGACCCAGATTTGGGAAGGGTTCTCTTCTCCTCTTTGGCCAAGGAGCCGGCACCCTCACTGAGCCCCGGGCACGCTGGGGCTAAGGGTGTGTTTCTGCTTCTTTCCACCCCAGGTCCAGCGCTCACAGTCGGTGGTGGTGGTGGGAGGCGGCTCTGCCGGCGTGGAGATGGCAGCGGAGGTTAAGACCGAATTCCCCGAGAAAGAGGTGGGCATGTGGCCTTAACTTTGGGCTCCCAGAGCCCGGCGTCTCTGTGTCATCTAGGGAGTACGGGGATTGGCCCGGCTCTGCCATGGGGAGTCCCCAAATGTCCTCTGTTCTGCCGGTGGTTTTTCCCAGAGAGCCAGGCTGTGTCCACATTCAGTGAGGGGTCCTGCACTCCGGTCCCACCAGGGGCACTGAGCCTGGGAGAGCTGCCTTGCGGAAGGTGAGCTCTCGTGTCCCCGTGGTGTTCCCACCCCTTGAGATAGAAACGTAGGCTGGGGCACCCTGGTGGCTCAGTGGTTGAGCGTCTGCCTTTGGCTCAGGGCGTGATCCCGGGGTCCTGGGATCAAGTCCCCATTGGGCTCCCCATAGGGAGCCTGCTTCTCCCTCTGCCTGTCTCTTCCTCTCTCTCTCTGTTTCTCTCATGAATAAATAAATAAAATCTTGAAAGAAAGAAAGAAAGAAAGAAAGAAAGAAAGAAAGAAAGAAAGAAAAAGGAAGGAAGGAAGGAAGGAAGGAAGGAAGGAAGGAAGAGAGAGAGAGAGAGAAAGAAAGAAAGAAAGAAAGAAAGAAAGAAAGAAAGAAAGAAAAGAAAGAAAAGCTTGACTCCCTCTTTTTGCTGGTAGCTGGCCTGGTCAAAGACACCTGCAGTTGGCGTTTGGTCTGGGGGAAGCAGCAGCTATTTGGTCGTCAGGAGATTGTCGCCCTTGCCCTGCGTGGCCACATGGGTGCCAACAGAGCAGGCCCCTCAATGCCCGTGCTGGGGAAGGACTGGCCAGCACCCATGGCAGGGTGACCCTGCTCCCTTTTAATGATGGAGGGAGGGAGAACCTGCCTGGAACTCTGGAGAGAAAGAGACTGTCCTCACAGGTTGTGGAGGCTCAGCTGAGGGCTGCGTGATGAGTGGGGATATGGGTCCTTGAGGCAAGAGCTCGCTTGCAGCTGATGCCAGACCAGCTCCCGAGAGCCCCGTGAACCCTGTGGCTCGTGCTTTTCTCCCAGAGAAAGGCAGGTCGGTTGTGAAAAGTAAGATCAGCACGGGCTAATTTAATTATATGGCTGTTCTCTGACAAATTATTGGAAATTATTATGCGTGATGGATATAAAAGTTTTTAAAGTTTGATTTATGGGGCAAAGACCAGTCTGAAGTAGTAAGTAACTCAGTATGACTTCCACATGTTTATGATTGGTGAACAGATCCCAGTAATGGTGTCCACCCTTTATGAAGGACTCAGTATGTGCTGAGTTATGTACTTTGTACATGTTTTCTTTCTTTTTTTTTTTAAGATTTTATTAAGAGAGAGAGCATGCGTGCATAGGCGCGGGTGGTAGAGGGAGGGGCAGGGGCAGAGGGAGAAGAAGACTCCCCACTGAGCAGGGATCCCAAGGTGGGGCTCGATCCCAAGACCCAGGATCACGACCTGAGCCAGTGGCAGACGCTCAACCACTGAGCCACCCAGGCGCCCCTGTACATGTTTTCTCAGTCCATCATCACAAATTTCCTGTGAGTGAGACTGGATCCCTTTTTGACGGACTCTTTGGGAGGTGTCCGAGTGAGTATCTGAGATGACACTTCAACTCAGGGAGTCTGACTGTAAAGCCCAAGCTTTGAACGTCATTCCAGGCTGCCCCCTGCTTCCCTGTGCTTGCCTGTCAGATAGCAAGTAGACGTGCCTGGAAGAGCCAGTTTTAGAACCAACTTTAATGTAAACGTCAGCCTGATTTACAGCTGGAGTGTCAATGGCTTATATAGAGACTACAATTAGGGATCCCTGGGTGGCGCAGCGGATTGGCGCCTGCCTTTGGCCCAGGGCGCGATCCTGGAGACCCGGGATCGAATCCCACATCAGGCTCCCGGTGCATGGAGCCTGCTTCTCCCTCTGCCTATGTCTCTGCCTCTCTCCCTCTCTCTGTGACTATCATAAATAAAAAAAAAAAAAAAAAAAAAAAATTTAGAGACTACAATTATTGGTGCCCAAGGACGCTTTATTTTTTTTTTATTTATTTATTTTATTTATTTATGATAGTCACAGAGAGAGAAAGAGAGAGAGGCAGAGACATAGGCAGAGGGAGAAGCAGGCTCCATGAACCGGGAGCCCGATGTGGGATTCGATCCCGGGTCTCCAGGATCGCGCCCTGGGCCAAAGGCAGGCGCCAAACCGCTGCGCCACCCAGGGATCCCCCCAAGGACGCTTTAAAAGAATTTCCACATGGCTCTGGGGTGGGGTGTGGAGGGTGTGGAGCCCTGGTGCTTTCTGAAAGAGTCTCAGGGGATCTCTGGGTGGCACAACGGTTTGGCGCCTGCCTTTGGCCCAGGGCGCGATCCTGGAGACCTGGGATCGAATCCCACGTCGGGCTCCCGGTGCATGGAGCCTGCTTCTCCCTCTGCCTATGTCTCTGCCTCTCTCTCTCTCTCTCTCTCTCTCTCTCTGACTATCATAAATTAAAAAGAAAAAAAAAAGAATTGAAAGAGTCTCAGACTAGATGTGGGCTCCAGCCCAGCTGGCGTTACCTGGTTCCGGCATTGGGCGGATTACTTCTCTGGGACCTCGCTGACCTGGGGAGGAGCGAAGGGAGACAGACTCATGTGTTTCTAAGCCTCTCCTTCTCTGCCCTGTGGTCGTTTGTCCAGGTCACTCTCATCCACTCCCAAGTGGCCCTTGCCGACAAGGAGCTCCTGCCCTGTGTCCGGCAGGAAGCGAAGGAGATCCTGCTTCAGAAAGGCGTGCAGCTGCTGCTGAGTGCGTGCAGGCTCCCTTCCCGCCCTGCCCCTCTCCCTCCCAGAGGCTTCCCACTGTCCCAGCTGGAGGGCCCTCTGTGTCTTGGGGTTGAGCAGCTGAGCCCCACTTTCCAGCTGGACTGGTACTCACAGGATGCCCACGCCATGCAGGCAGCACTGTGCTGGCTGTTGCTTTGGACACAGTGGAGGTGGTGCCCCTTTGCTGAATGATTTAAAAAATCACCTAAAGGGATTGTGGTAGACAGAGTGGGTACTTTTGTATTCAGAGGGTGATGAGTGAGGAGTGTGACCTTTGTTGAGAGCAGGAGGGGAGAGCACCTCCCAGCTTGTTTGAAGACTGAGGCCCTAACCCAGTGCTGTGACCACCAAACTTCATGGGGCTCAGCCCCTGCGGTTTTCACAGGGAGGGGTGACATTTCTGCTCTCGACAGACCCCTCCTGGCTCTTGGTCTCCTTGTACCTGGCTGTGCGGTACTGCAACCACCTTTACTTTGAGACTGGGGGAAGAGTATCGTAGAACGTAGAGTATTGGCCAGCTTCTGGACCTTTCTTGCTTTCACCTTGGTCAGTGGTGTGCCTGGTTAGGACAGTGTGGCTGACATTGTGGGAGGTTTGGCTGATGTTGTCCTCAAATAGCTTTTCCCAGAACTTCTTGGGAAACTCAGCTTCACTTTCCCGCACTGCTTCTGGGAACTTTCCTCCCTTTGGATCCTCTGTTGTGGCTGGATGTCCACATCGTGCTTCTTGGGGCAGCAGGGTGGACTGGCAGGGGGCAGGGAGGAAGCAGGAGCAGAACGGTCACTTAGTGGGGCCCACACCCTGATGGCCTCCTGCTCACGGATCTCACCTGACAGGTGAGCGGGTGAGCAACCTGGAGGACCTGCCTCTTAACGAGTATCGAGAGCGCATCCAAGTGCACACGGACAAAGGCACGGAGGTGGCCACCAACTTGGTGATCGTCTGCAACGGCATTAAAGTCAACAGCTCTGCCTACCACAGTGCATTTGGTAAGTGGCCCACTACCCAGGCTGCTTCCTCACCCTCCGGCCTCTGCAGGCTGTGGGCCTCTTCCCCAGGAATCAGCATCGCCCTGCCTTCCTCCCCCACTCCCAGCAGCTCAGGGCTCTTCTGAATGGTGACATCAAGCTTTAAATTCAGGTCTGGGTCCACTCTTGCAGTGCCTTCCTCCCTGTGGCCATGATTTAGCCTAGGGTGGCCCAGGTGACCAGTCTTTCAAAATCGGAGCCCGCCCCCTCGTGGTGAGAGCGGGGAACAGGTTTCAGAGCGAAGGAAGGATCCATTGGTTCACTTTCTTTGAACACGGAAGGGAGAAAATGCCTGGGGTCAGGCCCAGGAATTTCAGTCACAGGTGTGCTGTTCTCCCCAGACCCTGATCCAAACGTATGGCCACTGAGCTTGGAATGACCACTTGGGGAGGAGAGGAAATAACGTGGCCTCAAGTTCAATATGGAAGTCAACTAAGTGGAGGCTGCCGGAGGTGGAGTCATGCTTCCCCCCACCGCCTAGCATGAGCTGGAGACTCTGTGACTCTTCCTCACTCCCCATGATTGGTGTGTCCCCAGGTCCCCGTCATTTTCTCCATAGCACCCTTCCTGGACATGGAGCTCCTTCCAGGACATGGAGCTCCTGTTTGGGTCCTGCCTGAAAGAACTGGCCAATCCCAGGAGGAGGAGGCTAGTCCAGGCCATGCGTGGGGCTGGGAGTGAGTGCTTGTAATGGACGGAGATCCCAGAATTTTATACCCACTTGTCTTAATGTTATATTTTAAAAAATAATTCCTTTAAGTCCCTTAAAAAGAAAAGTTTATTATTTACTAGAGCCCTGCCTTATTTAAAAAATCTGATCCCCCCCCCCCCCAAATAAAACATCTGATCCATGTTCAAAGGGAAATTCAAGACTTGGCTAAGTTACAACCTAGTCATTGTTAAGTTAATCATTGTTGATGGAGGTAACTTACAGAGTCATACACATCGTATAGAGTGGCACATGCTGTCTTTCTGACCAGTTTCCGTCCCGGAACAGTAACCTTAACTTTGCAGTAAGAGTTCGGAGGTGGGGACTTCAGGCAGAAATAAATTAGGTGGGATGTTTGGCCCTTGAGGATATGCTTTTGGAAGATGGTTCAGCCAACACCAGAGGGTCATCTTCTCCATGTTCCAGTGGCCACTTAACAGGATTTCAGGGTTGGCTTTGCCCGACAGATGGTCACCTGGCCAGCAATGGCGCTCTGAGAGTGAACGAGTACCTCCAGGTGGAGGGCTACAGTCACATCTACGCCATTGGCGACTGTGCGGACGTGAAGGAGCCCAAAATGGCCTATCACGCCGGCCTCCATGCCAGCGTCGCCGTGACCAACATTGTCAACTCCAGGAAACAGAGGCCCCTCAAGGCCTATAAGCCAGGTAAGGAAGCCCCTTGTACTTCTGTTTTAAGAGAGCTGGGTTAGACATGGCGAAGCATTTGGGGGCTCTAAGATGAGTGGCCGCGAGAACAAGCTCTCAGAGCTGGTGATGGAAAATATCCCTCTGGAACTCTTTATTTTATTTTTAATTTTAAAAAAAAATTTTATTTATTCATGAGACACACACACACACACACACACACACACACACACACACACAGAGGCAGAGACACAGGCAGAGGGAGAAGCAGGCTCCATGCAGGGAGCCCGATGTGGGACTCGATCCCGAGCCTCCAGGATCACGCCCTGGGCCGAAGGCAGGCACCAAACTGCTGAGCACCTGGGGATCCCCCTCTGGAACTCTTTAAAAATAAATCAGGGACTCACCCATCTTCCTAAAAGTCTTAAGCGTTTCCCTGTCCTCAGACCAAAGGTCCCGGGTGAGTTTGTGCTCAGGGAATTGTAGGCCCACGAGTGGGGAGCGGGAGTCTGGTTTGTGCACATGTGTCTGCTCCACAGGTGCACTGACATTCCTCCTGGCCATGGGGAGAAATGACGGCGTGGGCCAGATCAGTGGCTTCTATGTGGGGCGGCTCATGGTGCGGCTGGCCAAGAGCCGGGACCTGTTCGTCTCCTCCAGCTGGAAGACCATGCGACAGTCTCCACCTTGAAGCGGAGCTGGGCGGGAGACAGGTACTGCCTCTAGTGCACTGAGATTGCTTGACAGGTGGGCCCCGCCTGAGGAATGCCCAAGGGCAAACGTCCTCTTCCTGGACTGAGATGCCAGCCAGGGATGTACTGATCAGAAACACAACTTGCAGAAAACCAAAACTGGGAGAGGGAGAGAGCCATTGCACAATGACCCCCTCTAGAGGATTCTTTCTGGGTTTGGCGAGGTCTGCCTGCTGGGGAGGGAATAGCCCGCCTTCTCTCCCCCAGGGTCCTCATGCGTGTGCACGTGTGCGTGTGTGTGCACACGTGTTGGCATTCAGGAGAGCAGGAGAGGGCAGGGTCTCCTGGTGGCTGGTGTCCTGTCAGGGCAGGAGGGGGAGCCTGCATGGTGAGACCAGCTAAAGACGGGGAGCTGGGGCAGAGATGACCTGCACCCCAAGCCTCTCCCATCACGTCATGGGTGGGGAAGCCCATGCATTCTGCAACACCCAGGTGTTAGGTGGAGCCTGATTTCAAACTGTTAGTCCCTCCAGTCTTTCATGTTCAGGATGCTTTCTGTATTTCCATTTCTAGGTCCTGATTAATACACCACAGGTTACATTTAAGAAGAAAGAGTTAGGTAAACTCCCCGCCCAGTTAGCCCGTCCTAACAGACAGTGAGGTTTTACAAAGCTATCAGGTTAAGCCTGCAGCCTGGCCTACCAGCCGCTGGAGATGTTCAGGAGAGGCAGCTGAGCTAACGTGACCCTTGGGGGGGTTGCCATTGGGCTCCCATTGAGGGAGCAGAGCGGGCTCAGCAGGTGAAGCTCTTCGTGCAGCAATGCCTGCCTCTGGCCGTGTGAAGGTACATAAGCGACTCCTCTATCCGGGAGAGCACCTCAATCAGAGGGAGTCTGTTTTGGAAGACAGCTTAAACCTCGTAGTGGAAGTGGTTGGTGATTTCGTCTGAGTAAATGCAGGCCCTGCTCACCTTTGATGATGGCCCCTGGGCACGTGGCCAGAGTCCTGGGGACACCAGCCTCTCTGAGCTGCTGTCTGGGTTGTGGCCCAGGTTGGTTCCATTTGTTCCCTGGGCCTACGTGAGACCTGTGCCTCTCCCCCATAGGATGGCTGCCCCACTGGAGGCCTCACCCAGGACTCCCTTCCTGTGGACCAAGGCCAACCAGGCTCCCCTTCTGGAAATAGGACCTGCTGCCACCTGAGAGGCGCAGGCCATTCCGTGCTGTCTGACCTTGGGGCCTAGCAGGGTGGGAGGCTCAGCCCATTGTTCTGTTTGTAACGTTTTACAAGCGTCCATCCATGGGGACACAGTTCTCCAAACTGAGGAAAATGTTGCAATAAAAGACTATATTGTAAGAAAGACACTGGATCTTCTGGGTTTTTTTTTTTTTCCTTTCATTTTCTTTTTCTTTAAAAAAAACAAAACAAAACAAAAGCCTGAAGTGAAATCTTTTTAGGGGTAGATACAGATGCCATGGGGTAGGGGTGGGGGCAGTAAAACAGGAAAGGAAAGCACCAGTGAGACACCTTTCTCGGTTTCTTCTCTCCACCACTGAACACAGACAGCCAACAAAGCCCAAGTCACTTTTACGCCCTCTTCCCTCGCAAGAAGGAGAAACAAGGTATTAAGAATTTCGAAAGGATTTTTTTTGTGTGTGTGTAAAAGTCAATGCTATAAATCTAAAACGAAGTCTGTTTCTTTTTTTTTAAAAAGTTCTAAAACAACAGGAAGAAAACACATGGAAAGAAACCCCTTGTGGAGACCTGGGTAATTACAGACTGAGGCTCTGAAACGAGAATATAAAATGCAGAGGGCTCCTTCCGTGGGCAGGACCTGCGCCGGCGGCCTCCGTGACCCGCTGCCCTGCCAGCTGCCCTCGGCTCCCCTGCTGTCACCCTTCCTCTCTCCTTTTAAAAAATAAACCCCCACTCCTGTGACTTCGATCCTTCTCCGATTCCCGTCGGCAAGCGCGGCCGGGCAGGGGGTGGCTACTTGGCATCGAGCTTGGCCATCTCCTGCACGTAGATGCCGATGCTCTCGCTGTCAAAGAGCAGGAAGTAGACATTCTTCAGTGAGGATGTGCTCGAATCGTCAAAGTGGGCCGAGATGGCTTTGAGGGTCACCTGGGCTGCCGTCTGTTTGGGGAAGCAGTTTCTGTGCCAGAGGAAAAAAAAGAGCTGATGTCACTTTGGTTCCCAGGACCCGTGGGATCACTTTGCCCTCAGCCTGGGGTAGGGGTCAATGCGATGCCTACTTATCTTGGCACCACGCCTTTTGTTTCCAACTCATGGGGTCTCGCTGTGTGCAGGCTGGGCCACGTACATCATCTCCTTTGACCCTAGTCAGAGGAACAGCCTGGGAGGGGGCGGGCAGGAGACGCTGGCCCCACTTTACAAGAGCCACGCTGACTCAGCATGGCACAAAGCGTTCAGCAAAGTCAGAGAGCTGGCCTGCGAGCAGTGCCTCATGCTTGGGTGAGTCGATGTCACCTGCCCCAAGTCGAGGCGGGCTTTAAAACCACTACCAACTCAGCATTTGAAATACCTGGTATTCAAAAAAGCACAGCTAGGTTTTATTAGCTCCCTCAAAACCACCGTGCATTGTCAGGTTGCTTGTGAAAGGGCACACATATGTGCTCGAAAGTACATTTCTTAACTCTTCTGCACTCACTAGTTCCCTCTCACTAGCCTGTGTGGACATGCAGGTGTAACTCGAGTATGGGGGACTCTGGGCAGGGCCCCAAGCACCAAGCTGAGATGGAGGTGGCCTCCAGGCTGGGCCATGGCATTAGCCTCCGGGGACACAGCCATCCTAGACATTTGGGGGTCAGCCACGAAGCCCCCTCAGGCGGGTGCGGGATGAGCCTGCCTGACAGGGATTCTCACTCGGATGTAGCGCCCCAGCTCAGGACGTCACAACACGTGGGCCCGGCTACGCGAGGGCTTCAGCCCACCGTGCCTCTGGGCCCGGCCGTGGAGACCCGGTG
The DNA here is from genome assembly GCF_905146905.1 of Nyctereutes procyonoides. Lineage (NCBI taxonomy): Eukaryota > Metazoa > Chordata > Mammalia > Carnivora > Canidae > Nyctereutes > Nyctereutes procyonoides. Next base: position 67,077,567 of record NW_026575046.1, read on the forward strand.
CTGCTTGCTCAGGTTGAGGTGGGGTTATGGCAGGAGGCCAGGCCTCACGATTTCTCCCTCAGCCTTCCTGTGACCCGACCGTAACAGAATGGCTCTAGTATGTGACTCCCATCTACGTTACAGAGGGGCATCTCTTTTAAGATTTTATTTATTCATGAGAGACAGAGAGAGAGAGGCAGAGATACAGGCGGAGGGAGAAGCAGGTTCCATGCAGGGAGCCCGACGTGGGACTCGATCCCGGGTCTCCAGGATTACACCCTGGGCCGAAGGCAGCGCCAAACCACTGAGCCACCTGGGGATCCCCCAGAGGGGCATCTCTTAAGAGAGAGGGTGTTCAAAATTGAAGCAATAGCTTGCTTCGACGACGAGTGTGATGTGAGAAGACAGGCTACCTGTGAGGACAGGTAACCTCATTGCCTACCTGCTGCTGTTCCCGCACCCCGCTGGGGTCTGTGACCATTAGAACAGACACTTCTGACTCCCAAAACAGACCTTTGGCAAGAACCTGTCGCTCCTCTGGGTGGTCTGTCGGGCTCAGCCTCCAGGCTCCCCTCCCCATCACCCGAGCCCCACACGAGCCCCCTGGGGATTCTGAGGCGGTAGTTCTGGGGTGCAGTCTGAGAGGCCAAGCTCTGACATCCTAACACAGAGGGGTCACCACGGCTGGTCCACGGGCTACACTTCAAGGTGCAAGGCCTTTGAGCCTGGTATTTCCTTTTCTCTTGAGTAGTCTCCTCCACTAGCCTGGAGCCCAACGTGAGGCTTGAACTCATGACCGACCCTGAGATGGCGACCTGAGCTGGGATCAAGAACCAGATGCTTAACTGGCTGGCAGCCTGGTCAACCTTGCTTGGCTGCGCCGGCAGCCCTGGGTCGCGTCTCCTGGAAGGGCCAGCCTGGCTGTGAATACGCAGGAGAGAAGCAGGCCCGAGGGAGCGGGCTGGGGAAGAGCCCCCCGCCTCCCCGGCCACCCAAAGAAGCGCATCTTACCTGCCGCTGGGGAATGGTGGGAATGCCACAGACTTGAGCTTTTTGTCCTCCGCCGCCGACAGGCAGTTTTTGATGGTCTCTTCCAGCTGTTCTTCACATTTGTCGGAGCCCCACTGAGGGATGTGACAGTGGATGACAAATTTGGCTGCAAGTCCGCTGGATTGGCTGACAGCGGCTGGGACAGGAGAGAAACACTGCGGGTTACTTCCTACACCTGTGTCTCCCGCCGGGGGTTACAGGCCGAACCTCGTGGAGGCCCCCCGGATGCTGTGAATGGGGAAGCGGGGCACGGTCCTGTGCTTCTGATGGGACCAGACGCCCGGCAAAGAGCAGGAACCCTGTCGGGATTGCTTTGGGCAGTGGGCACCGGCTTTGGACAGGTGCGCGTTCAAGGCTCATGTGGTGGCACGTGGCTGTCACCTGCTGACCATGGTTCCCAGTGAAGGGGACCCGTCAGAATCATCTCTGGCAGCTGAGGAATGGCCCTCGTCCAGATCCCTGGGACCCGGGAGGACCCCAGATCCCTGGGGACTCCGTCCAGATCCCTGGGACCCGGGAGCCTTACCTCACATAGCAAACGGGACTTGGCGGAGGTGTTTTAGTGAAGGATTGTGAGACGGGGAGATCACCCTGGGTGATCTGGGTGTGCCCTCAATGGAATCACCTGGGTCCTTCTGAGCGGGGTGAGAGGGGGGCGGGTAGGAAGGCTAAGGGTAGGAGAAGGCAATGTGAGCACAGAGCCAGGGAGCGGCACAGCCCAGAAGCTGGGAGGGAGGAAGGGAGGAGCCAGTCCTGCCAACTGTAGTGTTCGTAACACTGTGACTCGTTACAGCAGGGATAGGAAAAGGATAGGACAGCTTTCAACAGGTGGACACACGGGCCCCGCCGCCCCCACCCGGGGGGCCCCCAGGGTCCTGGCTCGGTGGGTCTGGCACAGCGCCTGTGTGCACGTGTGGGTGAGGGTCCTCTGTAGATGGCAAAGCGCTGCACTACTTGGTTGCACATCCCCAGGGTCAGGGACTGTCTTCTGGTCACCCCTCCCTACCCAAGGAGCCCCCGGTGGGAGCGGGGGTTCAAAATGGGCTGTGCAGTTTAGTTACGCCAGCCTTGTCTCCTTGTCCCAGTTCAGACTCCTATCTACTCCCCCAGGCCCACCCGAGCACTTTGGTCTGAGCCCCTTGCTGTTCTCCGGTGAACCCTGCTTCCCCCAAGCCACCCTCGCCGAGCTGGGGTTCCGTGACCCTCAAGGAACCGGCTGTGGCAGGGGTCCTGGCCTCGCTCTGGGGGCCTGGGCAGTTTGGGAAGCCTGAGGCCACTAGGGACTGTGTTTTTTTTTTTTTTTTAAGATTTTATTTATTTATTCATGCGAGACAGAGAGAGAGAGAGAGAGGCAGAGACACAGGCAGAGGGAGAAGCAGGCTCCATGCAGGGAGCCCGACGTGGGACTCGATCCTGGGTCTCTGGGATCACGCCCTGAACTGAAGCCACCCGGGCTGCCCTAGGGACTGTTTGTAACACAACTTTGTGCACCAATGTTCACAGCCACTCGATTTGCAACAGCCAGACGTGCAGCAGTCGGGAAACAACCCAACTGATGAATGGATAAACAAAACAGAATATTATTCAACCACAAAAAAGGAACAAAGCACTAATGCATGCTCTGGTACGGGTGGACCTTGAGAAGATTATATGAAGTGAGGGAAGCCAGACAGCAAAGGTCACAGAGCCTATGATCCTGTTCACGTGCCATGTCCTGGACAGGCACATCTACAGAGGCGGAAGGAGGGCTGGGGGTCACCAGGGGCCGGGGAGGAGAGAGGGGTGTTTTCGGGAGACACCCAGAAGAGCTCTAGACTCATGGTGGTGATGGTAGGACAACATGATGAGTGGAAGCTAACCCAGTTGCTTCATCTCTGGGTGACTTGATGCAAACTGACAACTATCCAGACACTTGGTCGTCCCCAGAGTGTGTTGAGTGGTCTACACAGGCCTGCTCAAGTTAACTCATTGGCCGTGGTGTATCTTGCTTGGCACAATGATGGTGCGTGAAGCGGCTGACGCTGGCGGGGACGGTGCCGAGGCTGTGCTGGGAACACGGCCCACCGCCACACCTACCTTCAGCAACTTCCAAAGGGCCTTGGGATTTGCGAAGCTCCTTTACTGTTTCCAAGAACTCTTTGCCGCCCGCCTTTTCCAAGGCCTTCCCTGTGGAGAACAGGAGAAGCCATTGCCGTGGTCCTTTCCAGAGTCACTAGTTACACTGCTTCACACAGTTTTCATAGGCCACAGACAAACCCACACATGGGAAGGAGGAGTCACATTTTGCAATTGGAACCCTTGCTGCCCCTGGTCACTGCCCGCAGGGGTCTCTGGGCTTCTGTCCCGCAGGACTTGGATTCTAGCAAACTCCTTTTTTCCCCTAAATATTTTATTTATTTATTTGAGAGAGAGAGGGAGAGAGGAAGAGAGAGAGTGAGCACACACAGGGGAAGGGGCAGAGGGAGAAGGAGAGAGAATCTCAAGTAGACTCCTTACTGAGCGCAGACCCTGACGTGGGGCTCGATCCCACAACCCTGAGATTATGACCAGAGTCAAACACTTAACAGACTGAGCCACTCAGGTGCCCCTATAGCAAACTCTTTTAAAGGACCTTTTCAGGGAGTGATTTGGTCATAAGCAGTCTCAGGACATGAGTCCTAAAGGTGATTTTTAAAAATCCAAGTACAGTTGACACACAGTGTTACATTAGGTTCAGGTGTACAACATAGTGATCGGACAACGCTATGCTGTGCTCTACACACTACGCTGTGCTCACCACCAGGGTAGCTACCATCTGTCACCATACGGCGCAGTTGTAATACCACTGCCTACGTCATTTCCTATGCTGTGTATTAAAGGTGAACTTAAAAAAAAAATTGGGGCTCCAGTGTTCTCATCTCTGAGTTAAGTCCCCACAAGGGGTTGGTTAAATTCAGTGTCTGGGTGATTTGAAGGCAGTGACTGCTCACAGACCCTGCAACCTGCCTCTTGTCACCAGGTCCTGAGCCTGGTCCTAGGCCCGAGGTGACACACGACTCAGCAGGACCCTCTGGGTGGAGAGCCCTAAGGTCCTATGCCCAGCTCACCAACTATGTGTGGAAAGTCTTGGGGTCAGAGGACACACACAGGCCCAGGGCAGCGTGCGATGGTGTTCCTCCAACCCTGGCCTTGGTTTTCAATGGAAAAATGCAAATTTGAGAGGCTAAACTCTAAGGACCTTCCTGATGGGAGATCCCTTGAGTCTCTGATGTCATGACAATTCTCTACTTGAGATTTCAGGGTTGTGCTTCTACAGAGGCCCAAGTGGAGCCCCCAGGGGATGGCGGGACTCCGTCTCTGGCCAACAGGGACCCCATGTCTGCGCACCGGGGGTCCTCATGCCTCTGAGCGACATACGGGCATCTTGTCTATACTAGATGGCTGCTGCTCTCGGGTGCAGGATGAGGTCTCTCTCCCCAAGTGCTTTCATCTTCTAATGAATGTGGTGATCTGGCTACCTGGGACCAGTCTCCCTCTTCATAGCTATTATGGTGGTGGTTATTATTCAGCTCAAGGGCTTCCCTGGGACCTGGGTAAGGAGCTTCTCCCTCCCCCCTGGGACACTTTAGTGTATTTGGAGAGCCACAGGACGTCCTGCAGGTGATTGTGGACCCCGTCTATTAGCAGTCAATCTTCCCTGGGGGTGGGAATGGGAGGGAATTTCTTCACGAATGTGCTTGGGTTCAGTGACATGATTTGGAAATGGTAATCTCGGGCCTTCAAGTCTCTTTTCTGGGGGCACCCAGGTGGCTCAGTGGTTGAGCAGCTGCCTTCGGCTCAGGGTGTGATCCTGGGGTCCCGGGATCAAGTTCCGCATCGAGCTCCCTGCATGGAGCCTGCTTCTCCCTCTGCCTGTGTCTCTGCCTCTTTCTGTGTCTCTCATGAATAAACAAATAAAATCTTAAAAAAGAAAGTCTTCTTTCTGGCCCTCAGGCTCCTGGCCAGTGCTGATCTGCTGGGTCACAGAAGCCTGGAGAAGGCCAGGAGCCGCAGCCAGCAGCCCCATTCACGTGGAGAAGCAGGGAAGCAGGTGTAAGGGGCCAGGTGGGAGCGTGTGGAAGGCAAGGTGCGCCCACACTCTTCCCTGAAGACTTCCAAGAATAAAGCAACCTGGAGTGTTGATGAAGGGAGTTTGTCTCTGTGGAAGCATTCCAGTGAAGAAAGGAAGGAGGGCTAGAATTAGGGTACAGCCCCCACCTCACACCACCCCTAACAAACAAACTCAGACAAGGAGCGTCAGTGAGAGACAACCGGGCATCATGTGCCTCCTAATGGGAGAACATTCCATCGCTGACCAGGGAGTCTTGCCAAAACTTTTTGAGCCTTGAATCTCATTAAGACTCTCGATCCAACTACCAATTTATAAGAAAAACAGAGGAGAAACGTGTTTAATGGAATCAGGAGGAGGCAGTCAATGAAATCCAGACTTGGGAAACCCTACAGCTAAACGGCCCAGCTTCCTTAACAAAATGAATTGAAGAGAGAGAGAGAGAGAGAGAGAGAGAGAGAGACAGAGAGACAGAGAGAGAAAGGAGGGAAAGATATGAAAGAGGAACCTCTGGGTTCTAAGAGACTTATCAACCAGTTGCAGGGTGTGGACTTCTTTGGATCCTGAATCAAATACATTAAAAAAAATTATATTTATGACATGACTGAAATTTGAATAGTGACTGGTATTTGATGACATGACTTATTCCAGTTGTGATAATGGTATTGTGGTGATGCTGCCAAAAACTAGCCCTTATCATTCTGAAATATCCACAGATATGATGGTGTGAGGTCTGGAGGACTGTGGGCAGGGTGGCACTGAAGAGGACTCCGTCATGGGTTGATAAGCTTGCAACAGAATGTGTAGGGTTTCGTCATGCTCCTCTGCTATTTCTTTTTTCTTTTCAAGATTTATTATTTATTTATTCATGAAAGACACACAGAGAGAGGCAGAGACACAGGTAGAGGGAGAAGCAGGCTCCCTATGGGGAGCCTGATGCAGGACTCGATCCCAGACCCCAGGATCATGACCTGAGCCAAAGACAGACGTTCAACCACTGAGCCATCCAGGTGTCCCTCTTCTGCTATTTCTGTGCACGCTCGAACTCTTCTGTAGTAGCACACAATGCTTTCAAAAAGAAATAAATCAGAGGGGCGCCTGGGTGGTGCAGTCTGTTAGGCATCTGCCTCTTGATTTTGGCTCAGGTTGTGATCACAGCGGGCCTGTGCTCAGCACTAAGCCTCATCCGTGTGTTACCCTACTTAGTCTTCACAGCACCGCTAAGACACAGGTGCTATTGCTGTCCTCACAGGGGAGGGAACTGAGGTTCAGAGAGCTTAAGAAACCTGCCCCAAGTCACACAGCTCAGAGGTGATGTCTAAAATCCAGACACAGACCCATCCCGACTCCAGAAGCCCCACTGCTGGGATCTGAGCCTGAGTTTTTGCTCCAATACCTGTGTTCTTTCTACCTTATCACCACTTAAAACAAAAATGAAAACACATCTTGATTGCTTTCCTGATGCAAGAGGCCTCTGATGCCACAGAGGAAACCGTGGGGGGGGGGGGGGCCCGGTGCTGCCAGCCGAGGCTGAGCTACTAGCATCTCCCTTACCTCAGAAGCAAGCCCAGCATCCCAGGGACAAGGCCCTTTCTTTGCTCGCTTTACTTTTGCGATGAGAGTTTAAGGCACTTCCGTCTTGTAAAAAAAATGGATAGGATGGTGCCCCTCTAGTGTGCTATTGTGTCTAGTGCCCTCCATAGCTTATGCTCCCCAATACTTCCACCTAGCTAGCCCGGACCAGCTCCCTCCACCCCCGTGGGACAGGTGGCACCCCGCCCCCCCGTAAAGTGACTCAGTGCAGAGCTTTACAGACAACTTCACCCAGATGTCCATTTCCTTTTCACCAAAGGCGTTCTTAATTTTTAAGCTCAAAATAAACATGGAGGTTTACCCCGAAAATGTACAGTGACGGTTACAGCAGCACTACTCCTTCTGGCCCAACCTAGAAATTCTGTGAACGCCATCAGCGGTGGAAGGGTCAGCACACTGCCATATATTCCTACAGTGGGATACCACATGGCCAAGAAGAGGAACGGACGACAGTCACGCCCAACGCTGGGGGTGGATTTTACAAAGTTAAGCAAAAGACACCTAAGAAGACGCACTGCATGATGTCATTTATATAAAATCCCAGAGGACAGCCATCTGTGCTGGGAGGAGACAGGACAGGGGTTATGCTTGGAGGGATTGGGGACTGGGATGGGGCAGGAAGAGGGCATTCTGGGGCGCCGGTGAGGTTCTGCTTCGTCATCAAGGTGCCCGTTACACAGCTGTGTTCACTTAGAGGAAAAGTTATCAAGATGTGCACTAATGATCTGTTTTTATATAATCCTTCAATAAACATTTTGGAAATATGTGCAGATTAGAAATGAAATCAGTTGTTTTCTAGTAATGCTGTTTGGTGACATACAGAGTGTGACATGGTCCCCCAAGCAGAGAATCTCTGTGACAATGACCAACTTCAGGAGAACTTGCCCAAACAGTGGGCCACTCTCTGGCACCCTACCTGTCTCAGGACCTTACCTATATCTTCCTTGAGGTCAATTTCGGCTGTGGTGGGGTGGACAATGCCCTCCACTCTCATGGAGCCAATATGGCTGATGTCACTCTGTGTCAGGGACAGCTGCGTCAGGGAGGAAAGATGGAGAGGGTTGGGAAAGAGCAAATCCAATTAAAAAGCTTCACATTTTACCTCACATCTGCTAATTCTCTCAATTATTGATAGCGAATGTCCACATAAAGGCTTGTGGTATAGAGCAACCATCTCAAGTTTGCCTGTTGTTTGGGCTTCAGTGGGCTCTTCTGAGCTCAGTGGATTTGATGTCCACCATGATGCCAGCAGCACGCAACCAACCAGCCTCTTCTTCCAGGAGCAGGAATGGGCCCTCCCCTCTTCTTCCCTTCTCTAGAGCTACGTTTCCATCTCCCAATCCGGGGGGCCTCGGTGTGGGGTGACATACGGTCAGAGCGGCTCCTACTAGGGAAACCAGGCTGGCCCTCCACCCTCCCCTCAGCACCCTACATTCTTCCCAGAGTAGCACAGACCTCTGGTGGCAGGGACGTGTGGCCGATGGACCTCACTCAGGATAAGTGATGGGCTCCTGGATTCCGACCTACCTACGTTGGGCCACCTTGCATATTGGGGATCACATTCTTGGAGCTACACCTGTGAAATGCTGCCCTGCATGCTCACAGCTGAGCGGAATGCAGGGCATTTTGCATCGTCTCCCCTGTGAGCTCGACAGTCACCTTCCCCTAGGTAAGGGAGAAAAAGCTAATCGTCATGCAACTGTGGCCAGCCCCTTGGGGAACATGCTTTTCGTCAGTGAAAAATTAGGAGCCGGCCCCATGCATACGCTTCTGTAACACGCTTCCCGATTGCTTCAGTAGAGGTGTATCCTGTTACCAGGCTGCAAATGCTCAGCTACCAAGGATGCGATTCACTGACTGCTTCTCTGAATGTCTTACTTCAGCCCCATTTAATGTGGTAGATGAATTGTTCTGTAAACTTTATGCTAGCGGGAATGAATTATTTGCATGTCTGTCTGGCCTGCTGCAGGCTGTTCAGATGTAAAGCCCTGCTTGTTTTCTTTCTGCAGTCTAGAAAGGCAAGTAGACTGAGTTATTGGCAAATAATTCATTTCTAACACTGGAGATGTTCAGGAAACATATATTTCTATTTTTCTTTCTTTGATAAATCACATCGAAGAACCATGGCAGGCTGGCCTCCCAGGGCTGTTTGAGAAAGTTAGCTAAGGATGTTTTGGGTGGGCCCAGGAATGAGGGGTGTACAGGGTGTTCCTGGCAATGATGCCATTCTATCACCTGACCAGGAAGGTTCTCTATGCCTACCTTTGTCTGATCGATGTCAGCATGAATAATTCTTGGCACTAAAGAGCTTGTTGATTCTCACAACGTAGACACTGTCATAGCTCTTTAGTCTAAACATGAATAATTCAAGACCCGGGTGAGAGTTGTATTAGGGGAGCAAGGGAAGAAGGAAGCATCATTGCTCGCAAACAGTAGGTTGTAAAAATGCAATAGTGTTTTTACCACAGCACATCACAATTGTCTTTATTACCTTCTGCCCTAGAACAAGGCTCTTAGAAGACAGAATGGTGAATCCATCCCCTGGCCCATCTTCAGAGGTGGAATTTGAAGTTCCTTCTTTATCGCTGTCCTTTGGTTTGGACTGTTGGTAGAAATCAGAAGGAGAGATGGAAAATAATCCAGAAAAAGCCCAAAGTGGCTTTATTAAGTTCTTCCTACGGCTACCACCACCTTGGATGTGAAAGGAAGTGGTTAGGTGTTAAGTTCTGCTCTTCTCGATGGAGGGAAGCAAGGCACAGCAACACGAGGGAAATAAAGGTGTGCCACCCCAAATAAAGAGTGTTAAAGAGGCTCACAGGTACCTGTATTCCTCACTCAGACCTGGACACGGGTACGTTATTCTTGTTTTTTTTTTTTTTTTTTTTTTTTTTTTTGCAAAGCCCGCAGCTTATGATGGCAAGCATCAGAACCAAGAGGGGTTATTCTTAGCCTACCATTCAACCTCCCTTCTCCCCAGAATTTCCTTGGGACCCAAAGGAAGTGGAGTGAACTCTTGTAAATCTTTTGTGTTATCACAGAGGTCTGTAGAAGGGGCATTTGACAACCTCCAAAGCAGCGCTGTCTGATAGAACTTTCTGTGATCATGGAAATGTCCTATGCCTCTTGAGCCCTTGAAATGGGGGTGATGTAACCAATGAACTTAGTAGTTAATCTGATTTAGTTTTAATGAATTCAAATTAAAAAGCCACATGTGGCTAGTGGTTATTGTACTGGGCAGCATATGAAAGTACTCCTCTGCAAATGGCATCTCCGAGCTACAGCTACTTAGCACATCGGGCTATCCACAACCCACTGGCTGAACCCAGTGACCATCTGTGGGAGACACACAGTCTGTGGGAGACAGAAATGTTTTTGTGTGCAATGTGGAGCTCTCAAGAGAAATGAAGAAGGGCTCCAGGCTATCATCTCTCACCTAAGATTTTGATGGGGGCAGTGGAAGCCTCTGGAAACATGAAGACCACTCGTGTTTTGGGTTTGGAAACCTCTAGTAGACTCTGCTGGGTGATTTAAGCTCTCGTCCCAGAGGTCCTTTGCCATTTTTTCCCAGCGCACAGAGTCCCCAGCTCATCAGCAATGCTGGCCACAACCTCATCTTCTGATCTTTCAACTTTCTGTTGTCTGAGTCCCTGGCTCACACAGGCAACCTGGGCTCACCTTTTTGGATGTCCGTGGTTTGGCAGCCTTAGATTTCTTGCCTCCCTTCTTGCCTGATGCCGCCTTCCTTCCCCTTTTCTCAGGGGGAGGGGAGAGGATAGCCTCCGACTTCCCTTTGGTCCCTCGCTTTTTGGCCAGCAGTTCGGGGTGAATTCTGGGCAGGACACCTCCACTGGCGATGGTCACTCCTTTAAGCAGCTAAAGAGAGAAACGCATGAGCTAAGGCAGCAAAGAGCTTGCTGGTTCTGGACTTAACTACAGTTCAAACTGATGGCAAAACAAGTGTTAAGTCTGGTCTTTGCTTTCCCAAAGACACTGCATGATGGGTGGTTTAATTGGCTTTCCTGTTTCCCTGGTAGAGCGTGTCTCTGTAGGTATCCAGGCATCCCACGGCCTCATACAGAAAGCAAAACAAGAGAGGCACGATGAAGGGGTATAGAGGCTGAGGCCGGGGATGTTTCCAGGGCTGTGGAATTCCGGACATAACAGAGGATAAAGAGCTACACAAGTGGGGAGTACAGCTTGATGAAACTGGGTTCAAAGGTCAACACTAAGGCTAGCCCCAGTTAGCAACAGACCAGTGGTCTCCACACTCTTTTGATCACACATCCCATCAGTAAAATATGTTTGACCAATGCGGCTCTCCATTAATGTTCATTTTGTGAATAATCGACGTACTACTACGTTAGTCTAGTCTGCACACCCCGAAGCAGTGTGGGTTCTCCAAGTATGATCCAAGGCTGCATCCAAGGCTGATCCACGGATAGTTAGTGACTGTCCAAGACAAGAGAAATACAGAAATTGCAAGGAAGAGTCCTTGCAAACTGACAGAGGTATTGTATTACCTATTGGATCAAATAGCAAAACATTTTGGTTTGGGATTGCATGTTTTGTTTTTTAAAATTTTTGTTTTTGTTTTTTAACATTTGTCTAGCAATTAGTTTTTTTTTTTTTTTAAAGATTTTATTTATTTATTCATGAGAGACACAGAGAGAGAGAGAGGCAGAGACAAAGGCAGAGGGAGAAGCAGGCTCCATGCAGGGAGCCCGACACGGGACTCGATCCTGGGTCTCCAGGATCACGCCCTGGGCTGAAGGTGGCACTGAACCACTGGGCCACCGGGGCTGTTCAGCAATTAGTTTTTATTGTATCTTTAGAAATTTTAGTCCATGATGGACTGGAAATAAGAACTGAGTGTTGGCCACACACAATGTGAGAAGAAAAAAATTAGAATAAAAATTCTTATACTATCTACCATCCATCTAGCATTTCCTGGGGGAGGCATTTGCACTTGGGAGTTAATTCTATAATATGAAGAAGATTCTTCTGCCCTCATCAAATAAATCGTCAGCAAAATTTGGGTGAAGAAACCGTGAATAACAGCTACGCACTGCAGCTTCCCTAGTCACACACAAAGCTCACTTTTAGAGAGGAAAAGAAGGTCTGGCAAGACCCAGGATATATAACGGGTCTATTCCAGAGGGAATTTTCTATCTGAATGACATAGCTATCAAATTTATTCTTCTCTTATATGATCTGAATTTTTTTTTGTATTAATATGCTTGGGAACTGTAGCAGGAATGATTTATAGCCAACCGGGTCCACGTGTAATAGTGTGTCTGGCAAACCCATTCTGTGGCTTGTCGCAATGCTTCAGGCAGACATACCTGATTGAGCTCCTCGTCATTGGCAACTGCCAGCAGGATGTGTCTTGGTGCTATCCGGGCCTTCTTGTTGTCCCTTGCGGCGTTCCCAGCCAGTTCTAGAATTTCCGCTGAAATCACAATAGGGAGTTAATAGGCAATCACAGAGTGGAGTCTGAGCTTCCTAGAGCTTTTCTTTGGAAATGGCCTTTGAATTTGATCACATTTATTCGTTTGTAAGTTTTATGCCCGGGCCTGGAAAGAAATCCAGAAAGCTGAGAAAGAACTCAGGTTACAGATGAGTAAGATGTTTTAGCAAGACCTGTTCTATGATCCCGTGGCCAGCTTCTAGTGGCCTCTGACATTAACATTCTCCCCAATCATCCTTAGTATTTGGACCTCTGAGTTTTTGGTTGAGCCCATCATCACAGGAGGGAAGCGTATTTCCCAATCTGCCTTGTTGATCACTGTGGTCACATGACTAAATTCTGACCAACAAGAGGCGGGTGGCATACTGTAGGGCACTTCTGGGAAGTGTCCATCAATGGCAGGCTGTGCCCTTCTTCCCTTTCTGCTGGCAGACCGAGGAGGACATGATGGCTGGAATTTGGCCAAAGAACAACAAGATAGAAGGAACTGGAGTCTCTTATGACGGTGGAGGCGCACAACTGGGCTGTCCTTACTCCTGGACTGTCGTCTATAACTTCTTTGTATGAGAGAGAAGCAAACTCTCCTGTTTAAGCCACAGTCAGGAACAGTTAATTCTGACCAATACCGAACCCTAACAGGACCTGAGTCTCTTCCCGTCTCAGGAGAGCAGGGCTGTCTCTGAAAATAGTGATATAGGCAGAGTCTGTCTTTGGGGCCCATTGGGATGCCTTCCAGAATCTCCTTTTCCTCTTCCCTCAATGCCAAAGCGGATGGTAAGAACTAAGTCATACTGTGGAGTGAGGAAATGTTTAACCTGGAAAGTGAATTCGGAATGGGGATACCTACAGGGCCTGGAAGGAAGGTATTTGGGGTTTGGAGGGTTTCCACCTATCCCTCAGGATCTGACTTTAACAAACATGTCATCTGGTAAATGTAAAAGGGCTGGTAAAGAGGAATGTCCCTGAAACGATTTTACATGTCATCATTTTTAGTCACAATTTAAAAAAAATCTATAGAATTGGTTCATACCATCTGTCTGCTTTCCCCCTCCTCCTCTGTCTCTTTCTTTCGCCCCCGATTTCAGAGAGATGTTCTGCTAATCAAATTTGTCCGCCTTCAAAAGTATTAATGAGGCTTTAAAGGAAAACTCCTTCCCTTAGAAAGCTAGAGACAATGTGGCGATGTGTTGTCTCACTGATAATGTGGTGGTGGCAAAATGCGTGTGTGTGTGTTGGGGGAATTTGCTGGTACAATGGCATAAATACTAAGCTCTAAAATTAACAGGCAGTTCTGTGTGTCTTTACAATCAACCTAATTTCAAATAAATAGCACATGAAATTGCCATCACTCATAAAAATCTATGGTAATAAAAAAAACTGCATAAGTATGCCATATTAACTAAGCAAATGTGATTAACAAAAAATTAGAATAAAATACGCATTAGAGTTAAATATTTATATAGAATTTCCATAATGAAAAGTGCTAAATCACTGCAAATTCATTCTCACAACATCTTTTCCAGGTTATTAAGCAATGAATATCGTGTTTACCAACAACCCATTTATATGGTGGCCGTATTTTCAGAATCAAAGACTGGGGGATGGTGGTAGCTTGAGAAGTATGAGCACACTTGTTGGGAAAACGGGAATGGAGTATTTGAAATTCATGCCCCAGTAGATCATCTGGTTGGCTGCTCTCAGGCTGCTGCCCAACCCTTTCTTTCCCTTAGGAGAGGATACTTGTCACAAAGAAATGTCATTATAAAGCTTTCACCAACAGACTGGCTTTTCCAACTCTAGGTCAAAAAGTGTAGCTCCTCATTGTGCACAATAAAAGGAGTTGCTTTTTATTGATGTACATCTTGGGGTCCCCATACCAGGGAGGAAGAAGGACTCCTCTCCCCTCTTTCTCTAGATTGGTTGTGTGTGTGTGTGGGGGGGGTCAAGGAGCCTCCCACTCTTAAGCTTCTGAGCAATTGAACTTATTTTAGCATCTTGGACTACCACTTGCCTGCCTGTGTCTCCCGCACTCAGAGGAAGATGCTAAGCATCCTGCCAACTTCCTCAAATGAGCTGTCGGCAGGAGAGGCAGGGCTAAGTGGGCAGCCCTACAGATTTGGGGCCTTCGGGAACCCCTGAGGCCGGGTTATTTTTAGCCTGACAGAAAGAAGATGCACAGACATTGGAGTCACAGACGGACACTCCGCTGGAATCGAGGCAGGAGGGCCAAAGCCTTGGGGCAGTGACTCCACAGGTGGCCCCACGCGAAGCAGGTAGGTGAGGCCCAGCCAGCACGCACCCAGGCTCCTGGACTAGGCCTTCCAAAATCAGTTATAGGAGAGAAAAACCTCGATTCTGTGCCCTAGCACAAAAGCAGAGGTAGCCTTGTGTTCTAGAAAGAGAAAAGCTTCTCAACACACAGCCGAAAATCTAGACCAAGGACTTCTCTGTTGGATATTTGGCCGGAACATTCCTCGGGACGTGGACTTCACGGTTTAAATGTCTGAAATAACATTCATTATTATTAATATTTCCAAATGTCATTATGACCCACATACGTGCATGAACTATAAACATTCGTTACATTCTCGGGTGGTTTGATCTCGAGAACACAGTTATCCTCCTATTGGCAGTCGACAGGAAAAATGGGTTTCTACAGCACATTTTGTAAGAAGATTATAATTCTGTCAAGCGGTGGAGACATCCATGGAAGTCTATAGACTTCTATATTCTCGGAAGTCACACTTCCAGCAATAGGAACCATCTGGAATACAGCTTAGACTCTGGTCGTTAAAAAAAAAAAAAAAAAAAAAAGGATTCTGTAGCCAAAACGGATGTTGGAAAGCTCAGCAGACACATAATCTTGGAAGCGTTGTGTCCTCTCATTTTGTCCACAATCTAAGCCAACATTGGCTGTCCCCCCCCCCCCAACAGGAGCCGGAAAGTAGCACAGTAACTGTAGGGTCGGGACAGAGGGTGTGGAGTGGCCACCCCTTCAAGACTGTCTCCTTCCTCAGCCCCTGCTTCCTCACCCACTTGCCCACGAGGTGATGAAATCCCCAGGGGTCTGGGGCACCCCCTCCCCGGTCAGCTCAGGCCATGCAGTCTCCCAGGGAAACCCTTTCCATTCATGGCTCTTGCTTCCCACTTGCCCATGCCACTCGATCTGCACCTCCAGTCCTGATGTGATGTCACCTGGACAACCTCACCTGGGGCGTTCTGCAGGTAAATAAAATTTACCACATCCCCAAATCCAAATCATTTCCTTGGGGGTGGCAGCTCTGTCCACATATAGCTCCTCCCAGAGGCCTGGGAATCCTCCCTCCCTCCCCCTCCCTGGCCTCTTGAATCACACATCTTTGTCCCCCTTCTCCGCACCTACTACCATTCCCTGAGCTCAGGCTCTCTTCTCCTTGAGCCCAGAGAGTTGCAATGGCTGTTCAAAAGGTTTCCCAATCCCCATTTTTGTCTTCCTCCAGATGCATGCCAACAAGGCCTCTGCTGGCCCATAGGTACCTTTGTATAGACTAGATGTCCCTTCTGCCAAACACTTTACTTCCCTGATTTCGTTAGAACAACACCGTTTACTGCCATCTGCCGGGAATGCTCGTAATAAAGATACAAATCTTCGGGGTCTATGATGTGAATGATACTCTCTTCAACAGGTGTCCTTGCACA
This sequence comes from Nyctereutes procyonoides, assembly GCF_905146905.1. Lineage (NCBI taxonomy): Eukaryota > Metazoa > Chordata > Mammalia > Carnivora > Canidae > Nyctereutes > Nyctereutes procyonoides. The sequence goes on from NW_026575046.1 coordinate 67,093,421, forward strand.
GTATACAACCTGCACAACCACACATGTGGCCTTGGCTGGCAAAATGCTCTTTTTAAAACACAAATGCAATAAATGAAAATCATTAGATAAAGAAATGCTTGTTGTTAAACGGATAGACCATATTGTCTGGAAATGATGTAAATGATGGGTTTCTATGTGACACAATGACTTAAGGTGCCATGAGAGTCAAGCTTTTTTTAAAGACCTGTTTGTCCTGGCAGTTAGAAATATGTTACAGAACATTTTCTCACTACAAAAATGATTTAAATTATTCATTTTCAACATCTTACATTTATGCTTTATCTTTTGTTGGCAAAAACAAAACTATTTTCCAGAATTGGGGGCTTACTCTTTCAGTCCCTTCTCTGTCACTTCTGTCGGAGATGTGAACTGGGTCAATGTTTACAGATCGACAACTTCAGGTATGAAGGTCCATCCTGGGAGGCCTGGGGATGTCTCAGGTGGAAGGGATGTTCTAGATGAGCAGTTCAACATGTGTCTGCCACCAGACTGTGCAACCTCCTCCTCTTTTCCTGTGACTAGAAACACTGCGTGGCTCTAACACCATGGTGATGTGTGAGCCTGGGCCCAGCCCGGCAGCCAGCCCAGGGAAATCGGGCCGACTGCTCTGTCTCACCCAGAGCAGCTGAATATTTGTGCAGTTTTCTTTTTTAGTTAAGTAGCCCCTATCCTTCGCTTACTGGCCACGCCTGTGGCCCAAGGTTCACTTCCCAAGGCACGGAGGGGGAGCGTCCGCATGAACCTCAGGGGAGAAGTGAGCTGGGCATGGGACATCCCCCGCCCAGGCCCAGCAGCTCCCAGGACATCAGCGGGAGAATCCCAGGGCGCCTTCGGGGGTGAAGAGCACTGTCTGCTGTTGAGACCAGGGCAGGAGATGAGAGCTGAATGGTGAGACTTAAAAACTGTTTTATGAGGAGAGACAGCGAAGGTGATGCTGTATGTGTAGGAGGAGGGTGTCGGCCAGAGGCTGATGTGCCAACAGGGGGCGCTGTGGTATGTGCCTCTGGGAGCCAGAGCAGTGACCTACCCCCCTGGACCAGAGCCTCCAGCCAGCTCTGGAGGCCCCAGGGTCCCCACTTCCCTGATGGGGCCCCTTGTCTCCAGCATCTTCAGCTGCTCTCCCTCTGCCAGGGATGCTACACCCTTGTCGGTGCCAGGACACCTTTGGTAGTCTGGTGAGGCCTATGGACCTGTTCTCAGAATAAAGATTTTTTTTTTTTTTATTGGGATAAAGTACACATAACATGAAATTTGCCATTTCTAAGTGAATGACTCAGTGGCATCGATTACGTTCCCAGTATTGTGCAACCATCCCCACCATCCATCTCCAGCGCTTCCTCCTCTTAAATGGAAGCTCCATGCCCATTAAACTATCATGCCCAACCCACCCCCACACCCTACAACTGTCTCTCCATGCTCTATCTCTATAAATTTCACTACTCTGACACTGCATCAAAGTGGAATCATGCACATTTGTCTTATTACGTCTGGCTTTTTTCAATCTCACTTTGCAAAAAAGTCTTCCAAGGCTCAGCCGTGTGGAGCAGGTGTCAGAACTTCCTTCCTTTTTAGGGCTGAGTAACATTCTGTTGCACATTTTGTTGCACCACGTTTTGTTTACCAGTTCATCTGTTGGATACTTGGGTTGTTTCCATTTTTGGCTACTTTGTATGTATAATGTTGCATGAATATTTGTATATAAATATCTGTTTAAGTCTCTGATTTCTATTATTTTGGGCATGTACCTAGGAGTGGAATTGCTGGGTCATATGATAATCATGTTTAACTTTTTTTTAAGTTAAGCATTTTATTTTAATTCCAATATAGTTTTAGTATTAGTTTCAGGTGCACAATATAGTAATTCAACACTTCCGTATATCACCCAGTGTACGACAAGTGTACTCCTTAATCTCCATGTACCCCATATCTTTATCTATTCATCTATCGATAGATACTTGGGCTGTTCCATAATTTGGCTATTGTGAATGATGCAATAAACATAGGGGGCATGTATCCCTTTGAATTTGTGTTTTTAAATTTTTTGGGGGTAAATACTCAGTACAATTGCTGGATTGTAGAATAATTCTTTTTTATTTTTAAAAAAAGATTTTATTTATTTATTCATGAGAGACACAGAGAGAGGGGCAGAGACATAGGCAGAGGGAGAGGCAGGCTCCCTGCAAGGAACCTGATGTGGGACTCGATCCCAGGATCCTGGGATCACACCCTGAGCCAAAGGCAGACTGTCAACCACTGAGCCACCTAGGCATCTTGAGTAGTTCTTTTTTAATTTTTGAGGAATCTCCATACTGTTTTCCAGAATAGCTGGACCAGCTTGCATTCACACCAACAGCACACAAGGGTTCCTTTTTCTCCACATCCTTGCCAACACCTGCTGTTTCTTGTGTTTTTGATTTCAGTCATCCTGACAGGTATGAGGTGATATCTCATCATAATTTTAATTTGCATTTCCCTGATGATGAGTGCTGTTGAGTATCTTTTCATGTGTTTATTGGCCATCTTGATGTCTTCTTTGGAGAAATTTCTGTTCATGTCTTCTGCCCATTTTTAAATTGGACTATTGGTTTGTTGTATATATGTTGGATACTAATTCTTTATGGGATATGTCATTTGCAAATATCTTCTCCCATTCAGTAGCTGGTCTTTCAGTTTTATCGATTGTTTCCTTTGCTGTGCAGAAGCTTTTCATTTTTAAATTTTATTTAAAAAGATTTATTTATTTTAGAAAGAGGGAGAGAGAGAGAGCGTGCGCAAGCGAGTGCACGTATGCATGGGATGGGGGAAGGAGAGAGGGAGAGAGGGAGAACGAGAATCTCAAGCACATTCCTCGATAAGTGCAGAGCTGATGCTGGGCTCCCTCAGGGCCCAGATAGCATGACCTGGGCCTAAATCAGTAGTTGGACACTCAACCAACTGATCTACCCAGATATCCCAGAAGCACTGTATTTTGATGTAGTCCCAATAGTTTAATTTTGCTTTTATTTCATCAGGAGACATATCTAGAAAAATGTTGCTATGACATATTTTAGGTAAATTTTTGCCTGTGCTCTCTTCAAGAATGTTTATGGTTTCAAGTCCTACTTTTAGGTCTTTAATCCATTTGAATTTATTTTTTGTGTATGGCATAAGAAAGTGGTCTAGGTTCATTCTTTTGCATGTTGCTGTCCAGTTTTCCCAACATCATTTGTTGTAGATTGTCTTTTTCCCATTGGATATTCTTTCCTGTTTTGTCGAAGATTGACCATATGATTCTGGGTTCATTTCTGGGTTTTCTATTCTGTTCCATTGATCTATGTGTCTATTTTTCTGCCAGTAACATGTGGTTTTGATTACTACAGTTTTGTAGTATAACTTGAAGTCTGGAATTGTGATGCTCCCGTTTTGTTTTTCTTTTTCAAGATCGCTTTGGTTATTCGGGGTCTTCTGTGGTTCCATATAGATTTTAGGGTTGTTTGTTCCAGGTTGGTGAAAAATGCTGTTGGTATTTTGATAGAGTTTGCAATAAATCTAGAGACTGCTTTGGGAAGTATAGGCATTTTAACAATATTTTTCTTCCAATCCATTTCTTTTTGTCATCTTCAATTTCCTTCATCAATGTTTTATACTTTTCAGAATACAGGCCTTTCACCTCCTTGGTTAAGTTTATTCAAAGGTACTTTATTATTTTTGGTGCAATTGAAAATGGGATTGTTTTCTTAATTTCTCTTTCTGCTGCTTCATTATTAGTGTCTAGAAATTCAACAGATTTTTGTACATTGATTTTGTATGCTGTGACCTTACTGAATTCTTGATCAGTTCTAGTAGTTTTTTTTTTTTGTGGAGTCTTGAGGGTTTTCTATATAGAATGACATGTTATCTGCAAATAGTGCAAATAGTTTTACTTCTTCCTGACCAGTCTGGATGCCCTTCATTTCTTTTTGTTGACTGATTGCTGTATCTAGGACTTCTACTACTATATTGAATAAAAATGGTGAGTGGACATCCTTGTCTTGTTCTTGACCATAGAGAAAACCTCTCAGCTTTTCCCCTACTGAGTATAATATTCCCTGTGGATTTTTCATAGAAGGATTTTATTATAGTGAGGTATGTTCCCTCTAAACTTACCTCTTTGAGGTTTTTTTTTTTTTAATATCATTAATGGATGTTACATTTTAATCAAATGCTTCTTAGGCATCTACTGAAATGGTCATATGGTTCTTATTCCTTCTCAGACTTATGCAATGTATCGCGTTGATTGTTTTGTAAATATTGAACCACCCTTGCATTCTGGGAATAATTCTACTTGGTCATAGGGAATGCTTTTTTTCATGTACTATTGGATTGGTTTTCTAGTATTTTGTTGAGGAATTTTGCATCTATGGTTATCAGAGATATTGGCCTTTAGTTCTCTCTCTCTTTTTTTTTTTTTTTTTTGTGGTGTCTTTATCTGGTTTTGGTATCGGGGTAATGCTGGCCTCATGGAATGAATTTGGAAGTTTTCTTTCCTCTTATATTTTCTGGAATAGTTTGAAAATAATAGGCATTAACTCCTTAAATGTTTGGTAGAATTTGCCTGAGAGGCAGTCTGGTCCTGGACTTTTGTTTGCTGGGAGTTTTTTGATCACTTCAATTTTGATCAACTTCAATTTCTTTGCCGGCAATTGTTCTATTCAAAGTTTCTATTTCTTCCTGCTTCAGTTTTGGAAGGTTAGAGGTTTCTAGGAATTTATCCTTTTATTCTAGGTTGTCCAATTTGTTGGCATGTAGTTTTTCATAATATTATATTATATTCATAATAAAATAAAGTTTTATTTTTTTAAAGCTTTTATTTATTTATTCATGAGAGACACAGAAAGAGATGGAGAGAGGCAGAGACACAGGCAGACAGAGAAGCAGGCTCCATGCAGGGAGCCTGACGTAGGACTTGATCCCAGGTCTCCAGGATCACGCCCTGGGCTGAAGGTGGCGCTAAACCGCTGAGCCACCAGGGCTGCTCGTTTTTTTTTTTGTTTTGTTTTGTTTTTAAGTTTTTATATCATTTATTTCTGCTCTAATTTTTATTATTTCCTTCCTTCTGCTTTGGTTTTGGTTTTGTTTGTTCTTTTTCAAGTGCCTGTAGGTGTAAGGTTAGGCTGTTTATTTGAAATTTTTCTTATTTCCTGTGGTAGGCCTGTATTGCTATGAACTTCCCTCTCAGGACTGCTTTTGCTGCTTCCCAAAGGTTTTGGATGTTGTATTTTCATTTTCATTTGTTCCATGTTCTTGTTTATTTCTTCTTTGATTTCTTGGTTTACCTCTATGTTAAACTTTTTGAGGAACCACAAACTGTTTTCCACAGCAACTATATCAATTTACCTGCCTCCCAGCAATGCACCAGGTTTTCAATTCTCTACATCGTCACCAACAATTGTAGTTCTTTTATAGCTATCTTAATGAGTGCCAGGATAAAGTTTTAAATGCATAATATAAAATACATAGGATGACAAAGAAAACCAATTCACTGGAATGTAATTTTCAAAGTATTAAAAAATATGGAATATAGTAGTCTGTGTGCTGCTTTATGAACACATTAAATAACAAGATCTAGTGATAGATCTAATAACTACTGTGATTTTGAAGTAATGATCAGCCTAATGATATTTCTATGTATCTTTAACAAGGGGACTATAATAAAAAAAAAACACCAGTGATTTCAATTGGCTTGAAAGTCCCAGGTGTAGGGGATCCCTGGGTGGTTCAGCGGTTTAGTGCCTGCCTTTGGCCCAGGGCACAATCCTGGAGTCCCGGGATCAAGTCCCACGTTGGGCTCCCGGCATGGAGCCTGCTTCTCTCTCTGCCTCTCTCTCTCTCTCTCTCTCTCTCTCTATGTCTATCACAAATACATAAATAAATCTTAAAAAAAAAAAAGTCCCAGGTGTTGTTGACACACAACTGTGGTTTGTAGCCCACATCCATAGAGGAAGCAAATGGTAAAGTTTAGGTCTGGTTAGGGAAGCTGAAGATTGAATGTGAGGACCCCAGGGCTCAAGCCTCTTCTATGTCACACCCTCTCCCATCTGCCACACCACCAGCTGCCAACCTCTCTTTTGCCTTCTTCTGAGCCAGACTCCCTAAGAGAGTCCCCACGCCCTTTGCCTCCTGTTCACATCTCCAGCTCCTCAACCCACTGCAGTTTGGCTTTGAGCACCCACACTGTCCTCCTCAGGGTCACCATGACCTTGAGGTAGCTAGATTTGTAGTCCTTGTCTGGGTTTATTGGCATCATGGGTGACAGTCACCTTTCCTTCATTTCCCAGACACTGACTCTCCATGAGCCTCTCCTCATTAACCTCTGTTGCCCTCCTCAGCCTGCCTTGCCACACATTCCCCCTGCTTGGCCCAGAAACATGTGCATGCAGGTGCTGTTTGGACTGGTCCTGGGCTCCCCAGTCTTGTTGCCACACTCTCTCTGGGTACCTCACTCGCTCACTTGGCCTTTACAGCAGTCTGCCCACGATGCCCCCCATCTGTATCTCCAGCCCACAGCTCCCCTCTGGCTCCAGGCACGCCTAGTAGGGCTTCACTAAAAAACAATTCCCTTAGGGATGAGTTGCTAACATGTGTCCCAAGTGGTGCCAAGCACCTTTCATTCATTGTCTTATGTAATTCTCATCTTGACGCTATGAGGGTAAAGCAACATACCTTACAGTCCTCAGCTGATAAGTGGCAGAGCCAGAATTTGTCCTCCAGGGCACCTCTCAGAGACCTAAACCCTATGGGCTCCCCACTGAGCCCTTCACCCTGCACCCTATTTCCGCCCCATTGTTTCCTGCTTCAGCTACAGGCACCATTCTCATGTGTCTTCTACTTTCCTCTTCTTGGTCAGACTCCTTAGGTAAATTCTCCAATCCTCTTAGAGTGGAGTCCTCATCTCCACTCCTCAACATGGCAGCTTGGCTTGAAAGAAAGTGGCCAGCCCAAGGCTGAAAGGTTCATGCTTTCTTTGATGCCCTTCCTCCCATCCAACCCATCATTGGGAGGAGCTGACTCTCGTCCTCCAGATATTTCCCCAATTTGCCCATTTCTTCTCATCATCCCCTCTGCAACCCCTGAACTGGCCACTATTGATTCTCAAAAGTGACACAAAAACAGCCCCCACTGGTTTCCTGGACTCTGATCTTGCTTCCTGCTAACTGTTCACCTAAGGCCCAAGTGATATCCCCCAGAGGTCACCTCCTCCCTTCTATGCTTCTCCCTAGCATGTGTGTGTGTGTGTACCTGTGTGTGCATATCATATACATTTTCATCATGGCCTTCAAAGACCTGCCTGCCCACTCCCCATCTCATCTCTCATCCCCTCCCATTCCCCAGCTCTGCTCCAGGTTCTGGAAGGGGCCCACACACTTCCTCTAAACTCTGGGTCTTCACCCTCATTCCTACCCCACCTTAATATCTCCCCCACCTCAATCTTCCATCAGAATCTACCTAATTCCAGGGATGCCTGGGTGGCTCAGTGGTTGAACCTGCTGCCTTTGGCTCAGGTTGTGACCCTGGGATCCCGCGATTGAGTCTCACATCAGGCTCCCCGCAGGGAGTCTGCTTCTCCTTCTATATCTCTGTGTCTCTCTTTGTGTCTCTAATGAATAAAGAAAATCTTAAAAAAAAAAAAAAAGAATCTACCTATTTCCTCCAACTAAATCCCCACTCTGGCTGCCATCAAAATCACTTGGGAGAGAGCTTTAAAAAATCCTGATGCCCAGAACATTTCCCCAGAATCTCTGGAGGTGAGCCTCGTCATCAGGATTTTAAATCAATCAACTTAAGAAAAACCCAGGGTTGCGAACCTGGTTATGTCCTAACAACTCTTACTTGACAAGAGGCAGCCCCCAGCACCCCGCCTGTACACACATTTCCCAAAGCTCCTGTAACTTCCCTGCCTGGCATGTATGCCTGCTTATTGTGTTATGCTTAATGTTCCTCCACCCTGCTGGTATGCAAGCCCCGCAGATGGAGGCAGGACCAGGTCTGTCTGCTTTCCTCCGCATCTTCAAGGCTTAATCCCAAGAAGAAACTCAGTCCAGATTTGTGTCATGAATGTTGAAGGTCATTTCAAGGGTGACTGGAGGCTCTCATGCTTTGAACCTCTTTTCCTAAACAAAATCAATTGATGACCTCTACCCCACCCCCAAAGTAACAACTCCCCCTCTTTTACTTACTCAACAATGGCCTGCAATTCTACTACTAATAATGATTCATTCCTTTGGCTTAAAACTTCTCTCAATGCAAGTACAGCCCGAAAATATAACATTTGAACAGAGTTAGTCATTATACTTTGCCTTGAATGATTGCATCAGCTCTTAATAGTAGGGAGAGCAGAAGAATGACAATTTATTGAGTGTATCCTATGCACTAGACATTTTACATATGTGAGCTCATGAACGGAGTTCAATGAGTTAGTTCTGGAAACACCAGAAACTCAGGGAGGTTCAGGAATTAGCCCAAGGTAACAGAGCTGGTAAACTGATAGGAAGGGAGGGGAAGGACACAGAAGACATGCCTGGGCTTCAGAGGACCAACTTCACTTCTTTCCCCTGGCGCAGGGCTGCTGGGTGCTGGGACTGGTCCGGGGGGATGCAGTGTTATTGGCAAAGGCATCCTTCCAGGTACTCATCCTCTCTTCTAGCTCACGTCCAGCACGTCGGCAAATCCTGTTGGATTTGCCTTCAAAATATATCGGTACTCTGACCACTTCTCGGTACCTTCACTGCCCACTCACTGGACCTCTGTAAGAACCTTCTTGCTGCTTACCCTGCTTCTGCCCTGGTGCCCTCTCCCCACAAGGGTAGATCACATCCACATCCGCTCAAAACCTTCTAGAACTCCTACTGCAAGCTCTCATCCCCCACCTGCCCATCCTCCTCAGGCCTCATTTACAGCCCAAGCCCCTTCCTCAGCCCAGCCTTCCAGCCCACTACTGCTCCTCTTAACACCCTGCACCTGTCTTCCCCCTGCCTGGAGTGCCAGCCCGCAGACATGCATGCCCACTCCCTGCCTCCCCCTCCATGGGGCCTCCGACCAGCACCATTCACAACCTCCCTTACCTCCCCATTCCTTGAACACACTCTCTCCTGGCTTTATTTGTCCCCTAGCACTTGTCACAGGCTTAGAATCATATGTGCTTCACTTACTTGCTTGGTGCTTCTCCCCATAATGCACCTGCTTGAGGGCGGGGATTCCTATCTTGTTCTGTGCTGTAGCCTCAGCATCGAGAACACCGGGCATATAGTAAGTTTTCAATAAAAGTTTATTGAGTGAATGGAGGATTATGAATAATCAATTTGAAAAATAGGGTGCCACTCTACTTTGGGAGATACTATGTATCTTTAAAGATGTGCTGGCTCAAAGTCCAGAGTGTGACATTCGGGCTTTACTATGCATTGCTGGGGTCTGGTGGCTCTAATCTGAGATAAATTAAAACTCCTACCAGTGGTCCAATTCTAATACTAAGGAATAGTCTAAGGACTTGCTGTGTACACAGACATGTAGATGTTTACATGTATTTGTTAAATGAATGAACAGGAAAACATCAGCTTTCATCGGAACGATAGACTGAGATGCCAGTGATTCAAAAGGCCAAAGTCTGTTCTATTATGCACAAAGTTTAGACCTTCACCGAGCAGCAGCAAAGTATGTACTATTTAATTATTGTTTGATTATACCAATATTATTAGAGGGTGATGTAATGTAGCAGAAGTACATGGCTTAGAATTGAAGTACCCCAGGGAACCCCCACTCTCTGCTTGGAGGCTGTGGGATCTCTGGTTACTTGGTGCCTTCCAGTTTCACTGGGTGATATGGACCTAACAGGTAGTTTGAATGCTTCATTCGCCTTTCCCTCTCTGAGCCAGCAGATTTTTCCATCAGATTCCCAGGTCCCTCTCCAGACCCAGTAAATCAGACCACAGTGGGGGATGCAGCCAGGATCCTGCATTTTATTTTTATTTTATTTTTTTGGATCCTGCATTTTCAACAGGCATTCCCCAAGCCTGTAGGCTGCTGCTGCATGACTGGCTCCAGTCTTGCTCCTCTGAGCCCTCCCTGGACTAGCATCAGCATCAGCTGGCAGCACGTTAGGAAGGCTGTGTCTCAGTCTCCACCGCAGGCCTTGTCGACAAGATCCCTGGGAATGGTTGGCACTTTGAAAACACTGCTCTCTCCCACCTGATTGGACCAACTTTCAGAGCCCTCCAGCCCTTCTCTCCAACTTCCTAAAGGGGGCCCGTGAAAAACTTTTAGTTCAGGGACAAGCCTTTCATTTCACAATAAGGGAAAGGCTTAAGATGCCACGGTCTACCCCGAGGGAGCCCCAGGGGAGCCCCAGGGGAGAAGGCTTCCACAGGGTAGATCAAGGCAAACGTTTCATCGCTAACATTGCTTGGTGAAGATGCAGGACCAAGAGAACAGAACGGGACTGAGCATCTAAGAGGAGGAAGAGATTGCTCTTAAGGGAGAAGGAGCAGGGGAAGGGGCCTGGGGACAGAAATGGGGTTCAGCCCTGTTGCATCTGTAGGTTTTCATGCTGTGGCGGCAGAGGGCAAGGCTTCTGGGGGAGACAGCTTGGGGAGGTTTGCTTTACCCAGAAGACTGCTTAGGGGATTTAAACCTGGTGCCTGGGGGATTTGTTAACCTTGAGCAGAGTCAGAGACATTGGCTAACATGACTCCTCAAGGAACTAATCACACTTACTTATACATATTTTTATATATTTTATTTATAAATATTTTGCATATATATATATATATATATATATATATATATATATATTTAAAGCATCCTTGAAATCTGAAGTATGGTTCCTATTTAACCGTGACATGGGAGAACAAGAGTAAGAAAGCTAAACAGGGGGGCGCCTGGGTGGCTCAGTCGGTTAAGTGTCCAACTCTTGGTTTTTGGCTCAAGTCATGATCTCAGGGTCATGGGATAGTCCCGCAATGGCTCTGCGCTCAGCTCGGAGTCTGCCTGAAGATTCTCTCTCCCTCTCCCTCTCCTTCTCCCCCTCCCCCAGCCTGTGCTCTCTCTCTTTCCCTCTCTTTGTTTAGAGAAATAAATAAATAAAATCTTAAAAAAAAAACTAAACAGAGAATTATTTAAATATATAAATATCACACATAGCAAAAATCTCATCTTTTAGTAATGTTAACAACCAACATGGGAAATTACTTCCTGTGTACCCGTTGTACATAAAGGAGGGCACAACTGGGACATTATGAGCTTCATGGAACCAACTGGAGCTGGTTCTGATGTGGGGTCAACACTATTCATGGACGATGAGCCCTAGTTCCAATACGCCGGGAGACCTGACGCAAAGTGAAGACCCCCCCAGGTACAATATGAATAGCACCCTGCCCCCCCATCCCCAATCTTCCCTGGAGTTTCTCTTCTGCGGGAACCCAGACTTTTACACACTGTGTTTACCTAAAGCAAGACACACACCTTTTTCTTGGCTAGTCTAGAAAAGCCACTTGATGGCGCGTTCTCTTCTTTTCGCGTTGGTCTCCTGTCATTATGCCCCCCCTCCCTCCCCTAAAGCCTGCAAAATGAATCTCAGCCAAGCAGGCATTGATCCCAAAGGTCACTCTGGTCTTAAGCAGAAACCCTGTTAGCACCCCCCAGTAGCCTTGAACCCCCACCACGGGAAGGGATCCCCTCTGTCCGGGGTGGCTGGGGAGCAGGGAGGGGTGACACGTTACCTGCCAGGTACTCGATGACTGCTGCCATGTAGACGGGAGCACCCACGCTGATCCGGTACTTGAATGTCCCTTTCTTCAGGTACCGCATCAGCCTCCCCACGGGGAAGATGACGCCGGCCCTGGCTGAACGGGACAGCTTGGACATTTTCTTCTTCCCGCTCCGGCCCGACATCTTGCCTCAGTTTCCCTCTCAGCTTGCTGACACGGAGGCCTCCCGGCACTAACACGATGCTGAAAAGGAGAGACAGTAGGGTGAGGAAGGGTGGTTGGCGAACATTTTGGGGATGGTCATGTGGCACTAGGGCACCGCGTGACACATCTGGTTGTCCCGAGAGGCAGCTGAGACCTGGCTGCCATTGCAGGCCACTGCAGGCTGGACGCTGGGCATGGGGACTCCGCAGTGCATCAGCAACCCCCCCCCCCCCGCTACGGACATCTCCCCCGTCCCATCAAGCCCGCCCAACCTCAATGGGAGAGGCCAAAGAAACTTCATTAGAGAAAGGGGTCATGGGGCTGTCGTCTGCAGGACAGCGGCCCCAAAGGTGCCCAGAACCCCTGCATGTGTCACCTTATATGGCAAAAGAGACTTTGAAGATATGGTGAAGTCAAGGATCCTGAGATGGGGAGATTATTCTGGAATATTTGGGCGGGCCCAGTGTAATTGCAAAGGTTCTCTTAGGAGGGGGCAGGAGATGAGAGAGTAGTAAGAAGTGCAAGGAGGGAAGCAACGGATTCTCCCCTCAGAGCCTCCAGAAGGAATCAGCCCTGCCAACACCTTCACTGAAGCCCAGAGAACCTGATTTTCATCCTTCCCGCTCCAGAACTGCCAGGGAATAAAATCCTATTACTTTAACCCCTACATTAGGGCTAATTTATTATAGCAGCAGCAAGAGAACAGATATGATTACTCTTCGCCCTAATTTGCTCCTGCCTGTCTGAATCCAGAGTACTTAGTTATACAGCGATGCCTGTCCTGGTCGGCTCTGATGGACGGACGACTCAGAGCTGATGTGTGTTTCTAAATTCTCCAACAATAGAGCATTCGTAAAAACAGAAATACGTCAGAAGATGCAGTTGATTAAATATTCTACTGCAGAGTAACCAAACCTAGCAAACTAAAAGTTACAAAGCTGCCCAAGCTTCTGCTCCTTGGAATGAGGAGTCCAGGCCAATTGAAGGGAGAAACTTTAGAATCAGTCTCAAGAAGTGACTTCAGTACCATGCACCATGAGATACGCCTATAATTCATGGTTATTTCAGGAAACGATCTTCTGTATGAAGATAAGATCATTATATACTTCCAAAAAGCTAATTCAGAGAATTTTAATAGAGCTTTATCCATTTGTTGGGGGTATATTGTGCCCAAAAGATGGGATATAATACATAAAAGCAAGTTAGATAGGACAGACACATGGGCATGACCAAAGGAAAAAAAAAACAAAATTTCTAGGAAATGTATTAATGAATCAAAATTCTCTGCTCCAAGGGCAATGTCATTCTTGAGGGCCGTTTCATCTGGGAATGCAAAATAAGAAAGGCAAAAACACACTTGAGATTGGTTCTGTTTGCGGAGGCTGCCTGTCTCGCATGCTGGCCAGGCCGGTGGACCAATAGCCAAAGTGGTCATGAAAAGGCCCAAGAAAGTGGGTAAAAAAAATATGATGAAAGGAAGTGCTACACGGATGCACGGCTGATGGGAAAGACACGAAGCTGGGATTTATTTAATCTGGATGGAAGAACGAACATAGAGTTCAGTTTCCTCAAGTAGTTGATTACCCCGTTACGACTGAGGAGTTTTATATAAACAGTATGGAATTGGCAACCAACCCCGTTCTTGACATCCTCCTATCTCCGAGGTGAATAATGTGAGTTTGAGGCGTTTTATTACATACTTCACATACATTATTTTTTACATGCTCATACGTACTTACTATACTCCTATTTTATGAGTCGTTTTGCCACCAAAATGTGTAGGTATTCATCAAAGTTGAGTACAAGCAAAGAGGAGCAAATGGCCTTACAATATTATCTCTTTTGCAGTAAGGCGCAGGGATCAAACACTATCACCCTTTTTAGAACTTGCACATTTTCTGTGCCTCTGCTGTGCCAGGCTGCTACCTCTCATGAAGCCACTCGGATGTCTTCCCTTGGAGGAAGCAAGCAACAGCAATATTAGCATTTTAGCCATCAATTTACATTAAGGAAACTGAGGTCACGCATCTGTCAATGTCCGCAGTACCTGCTGTTGGTCATCGCTGACCCAAGGCATAGGGGACTCATAAAGCAATGTGAATTGGTCCTGTCCCCAGAGAGAGCTAAATGACAGATTTGCTAGCTGCTGGTAGTGTTTGAATGGAGGGGGCTCCTGATACAGTGGGAGCCTCCAGGATGGGGAGCAAAAAACCTGGGTGAGGTCCTGCTTCTACATAACTAGCTAGGGGAGCTCTGTGTTCATTGGTGTGGACCTCATCTGTAAAATAAGGCAGTGACTCATTGATCCCAAAGGTCACTCTGGTCTTAAACACTCCAGTGTTTGTGAAATGCACTTTCAAATGGTTCTGGAAAAGCTTTCGTACCTTTAGGAAATGAATTTTGTAGAGTTAAGAGCCTGTACAGGTTCATAAAGATGTATGAGTATTGGTGACTCTGCTAAGCGAATTATGTGCTTTTTGTAGTTATGGGTAAGTTGGGGGAGGGAGAAGATTAGTAGGTATGGTTGCCAAGGAAACCACCTGAAAAGTCCATCACAGAGTGGACTTGCCCTGTGGATACTCTGCACACTAGATGGTCACGATCTCTCATACCAACAGAGAGAATGACGCACAAAACACAAATACACAAGGGCAGGACATACTCATCCCTCCCTACTCCACCATATTTTTCTCAAATGAAAATAGCCAGAAAATGACTAAGTGTGCGGGATAAAACCTCCTAGGGACTCCTCCAGTGTCAGCCAAGAGGAGTCACAAATTTCCCTAAATACTGAGAATTAGTGGCAGTAGAAGGAAAACAGGTGATGTTAGGGGACTGACGCCTAAAACTCTCATGAAGGGAAGACAGCCAAGGAAAGAAAACCAGGGTTAGATCATGTAGGGATCACTCTACACATAGCATTTTGTAACCACACTTTCTTTAGCTTCCAGATTTTCCTCCAGATTAAGACCTTAGATCTGGGGATGTGGCTCTGTCTGAAGTCTCAATGGGAGATTGTGCCTGGGGAACCCATCTTTGCAGACACCACGCTGAGCTTCAGCAGCTGGGCACCCCAAACTCCTGGGCCCCTGATGGTGGGGGGACCTGTACATTGTAGGAATCAGACCACATCTGGAAATCCCTAAAGATTCAGAAAGGATGCAGATGGAGCGGACATGTCACACCTCCTGGACCCTACAAGTGGAAGGAAGTGCTTGGCATCCACTGACCACTCCAGAGAAGACCCTGTGTTTACCCATGACCCCTGCCCCCAGCCTGCACTGAACTCCACCTGGAGTGGTGAGACATCATAACTCCTAAGGTCCTTCGTTCCCAGGCTACCCCTTCCCCTGACTCTATCTAGTCTTGGGAGGTCAGGAGTTTAAAAACTTGAACAGGTTTTTATCTACTTGCCACAAATCTCCAAATCTCTGTGGAGGGCTGCTCATCTAAAGAGAAAAGAACTATTGCAATGTGAAATTTGTTTCCATCAGACTAATACTTAAATGTTTACATTTATTTACCTTCTGCTCTAAAACATTTTTTTCTATAATTAGGCAAAGCTAAGGACTACAGTACATTATGTTTGTTTACAAGTTTGAAGACAAGAATATGGCTGGATGAAACTCTTCCAGTGGTTATAGGCACCACGTGGGGGCCCCCCTGGAGCCTGCACATGGTCAAGCTCAGCTGGTCCAACCCCTCCAGGCCCATCCTGGGGTATCATGGGGTCCTTAGGAGGAGTTGGGAACCAGAACAGATAACCTAGATCTGTAATATATCTATCCTTTCATATTGGAGAGACCAGGAAAAACCGAGATATAAAGTCTCATAGTTACTTGCAAAGTGAACGGGAGAGTTTTCAGCATGCTAACCGTGGGGACTCAGGGAAGAAGGGGGGAGAATGCAGAGCTGCTCATTCCCTTCTCCCTCCAAAAGCACAGTTGGAAGAACAAAACTGGTTTCGCGTGTGCTGGGCAGAGGGCACATTTGGACTCTATATATTTAGGATTTAAAGCCCATAAGGACACTGATGGGCTAGATTTTACAGACACCACAAGGGTAAACATCAAATTGTAGCATTGACTCAGACATGGGCAATAAACTCACACCAGCCTATTCAAATCACTGCTGTATTTCATTGATTTTATGATGCCTTTTTTTTTTACACTTTATTATCTCTGGAAATCAGTATGCATCTTCCAACTATGACGTCATTGATTTCATGAAAGATAGTGTTTATGAAGTGTTTATTATTGAACGAGAAACTACATTCGTTGTGGAATATACATGGCCCTTGTCCTCAAATATTTTCCAATGAAGTCGTAAGACAGACCGTGTTAAAGTTTCAAATAGATGCTGGAGACATGGTTCCTAAACTGTGCACCAAGGTACCCTGGAACAGACAAGCCAGCAGACGTTTGAGCTTCCAAGGGAAATGAAGTGATACTCGACCTGTTGGACTCTACAACTATAGGGTCAAAGTGTTCCTACCAGTGGTTCATGGTGGGTCGTACTATCTGCTTTCTCATGGTGTTGCATCTTAGAAAGCTGAGTTTTTGGTGGCTCCTGTGATTAAAGCAAGGGCCAGGGAGAAATCAATGTGGAACAGAAAATGACAGTGGCAGTGTCCAACCGGATTCTAAGGTTCGAGAAGTTGTGCAGTGCCCAACAGGTGCACACACCCTATTTGTAATTCATTATGGCTATCTGTGAATGGTATACAAATATTCTTTTTTCTTCTTATTCATGAATCAGTTTTTTTTTCCAAATAGCTTTTAATTGCAAGGACATACATACTTATTAAGTTGTTTGGACCTCACCACTTAATAAATGGAATTGATAGGCATTTCTTCTGGCCTAGGCGCTTGGAGGAAAAAATGGCTGAGATAGCAAATTTCTCTGTGAACTGAAAAAGTCTGAGAACTTCTCTTAGGGCCCATCACCCACAGGCTGAAACCTAGAAATATGATTTGCTCAAGGTCACCCTGAATCAAGGCAAACAAAAAAGTTAAAGAAGCTATTTAAAATTTTGAGTTTAGGGGTGCCTGGCTGGCTCAGTCAGTAGAGCATGTGACTCTTGATGTCAGGGTTGTGAGTTTGAGCCCCATGTTGAGTGTGGAGATCACTTAAAAATAAAATGTAAAACAAAATTTTGAGTTTATCTTTAAATCTAAGTACTATTTGCACATAGTAGTATAAAGCAAAAAGGTAAAGAAATGCATAAAATGAAAAGCAATAGTCTCCCACCCCACTCTTTCTACCCCCAGTCTCGCTTCCAGAGGCCATTTGGGAACAGTTTTTAATTTTAGTTCTGGGAACTTAAGTCCTCTTTCTTCTCCCTATTTTAGTTGTTGAACAGCATACTTCCGTTTTTATTTCCTCTGCTGATTACCTTGGGAACTTTGTTGATTTTTCAAAGATTTTATTTATTTGAGAGAGAGAGAGCATGAGTGGGGGATGGGGGAGGGGGAGATGGAGCAGACGGAGAGGGACAAGTAGATTCCATGCTGAGCACAGAGCCCCCACAACTCCAGGCTTGACTTGGGACTCCATCCCATGACCCTGAGCTTAAATCGAGAGTTGGACCCTCAACCAACTGAGTCACCCAGGCACCTCTACCTCAGGAACTTTAAATACAACACTTCAATCTCTGACTCCCCAACCTACAGGTGTTCCCCCTTGAACCACTGTTACATAGGAGGAGGCTATGTGCCTTGATTCTTCCCTGGCCCTCGTTCCCTACCTCCCCTCCCGCTTCCTACCTCTGTCCTCCAGCCACCATCATCCCCACTCACAGCCTTTATATTTGGGTCTGTAATCACAGTGAAATCTTCATTTTGGCTCCAGGTTGATTTTGAACATGAAATGCTCATAAGCAGCATTTATATGATTAAAACTTTGTAAAGACTTTCCTTTCACAATCAAGTGGGTGCTGGGCTCACATTTGCTTTTCTGTGGTCCAGCACCGGGCATCTTGTGTCTCAGTATCAACAAGTGGATTCTTTGTTCTGAAAACATGTTGTTCAAAATCATTCCACATTTTATTTGGCTTCACATTTATTTATTTATTTAAAGATTTTATTTACTTTTTCATGAGAGACACACAGAGAGAGGCAGAGACACAGGCAGAGGGAGAAACAGGCTCCCTGTGGGGAGCCTGATGTGGGACTCGATCCCAGGACCCCAGGATCATGGCCTGAACCTAAGGCAGATGCTCAACCACTGAGCCACCCAGGCGTCCCTGGCTTCACATTTAGATTGTGTCTTACACAGCTTCCCCCACCCCCAAGTTACTAATTTGGGATTAAGTGCAGTAGTTGGGCTCTATGAAGCAGCTGGGAAAACTGGACTAGTGCATGGTGAACGGGGCTCCTAGGGGAAGCAGGGTTAGGTGGCTGCAAGGATCTGCTTATGACTTTTTCTTTTCTTTCTTTCTTTCTTTCTTTCTTTCTTTCTTTCTTTCTTTCTAGATTTTATTTATTCATGAGAGACACAGAGAGAAAGGCAGAGACATAGGCAGAGGGAGAAGCAGGCGCCCCCCAGGGAGTCTCATGCAAGACTTGGTCCCAGGACCCTGGAACCTGTGCGAGTTGAAGGCAGACGCTCAACCACTGAGCCACCCAGGGGTACCCAGTCATGACTTTTTCATCAACAAATCAATATATAACCTTGTTTTACATGCGTTTGTGTTTAAAGATATCTTATATGATGTGTATTGCTGAGTCACTAACATTGAATTCATGGGAACTAGTGACTGTAACTTAAGCTTGAAGGAACCTCATCTAACACATATACTTTCTCCAGAAGGCACGTGTATTCGCAGCATTCTTGTGCTCAGGAACTCTACACAACACAGCACTTCAGGATGGTGCCTCGGGGCCATTTTGAATAGTGGAATCACCAATGGAAAGCACAAAAGTATGAAAACGATGGCGCTAAACAGGCCAAGGAAAGGGCATGAATTTAGAGCGTGAGAGATGAAAGAGGAAGGCCAGCCCTCGGTAGAATTCAGCTGGGAAGGTGAGTGATGAGGCTAAATTTTTTACTGCCCGGTGCATGTCTTTGAAGGACTGGAAATCCATTGATTTGGGGGTGACATATAAATTTTAGCAAGCAGGCAAACTCGCTAATATGGAATCCGTGAATAATGAGGATCCATTGTGTTTTCCTTCTTGTTGACAAGAGAAAAGTGTGGCTTTGCCATATCCTAAAAAACACCCTGCTTTTCAGTCATTGTTCTTTGCAGGGGCCACTTTCTTCCCAGAGACTTTTATCCAGAAGTCTCCTGACCTCCTGCTCCTGTTGGGAATGGTTGTCTCACCCAGCGGTCATCCTGGGACTGTCTTCCTGGCTTGTGCCTCACCCAACATCTTCCTCTTTCTTGGCCTGCTGCTATGGTTTCTTGTAACTCTTCAGAGACAATTCAGAGAAGTACACTTTGTTCTCTTACATAAATGGAGTTGTCTTTACGGAATGATCTTTGGAGGATCACTTGGTAATCAACAATTCAATCAATCAAATAATTTTTAGTATCAGAATCATTTTGCTTCAACATTTTGATCCATTGTTGTTTTTTGTCCAGTGTTACAGAGAAATTTGGTGCTACCAACCCCCATACTTTCTTTTAACTTATTTTAAATTTATTTTTCATTTTTCAAAACCCCTCCATACTTTTAGATTGTCTCTTAATGTTCTAAAATTTCACAAGGACATGTTTAGATGTGGGTCCTCCCCAGTTCCACTCACCCTGCTCAGCTCTTGGAGATAAGCTCATTCAATCCATCATAAGACTTGTGTCTTTAATAACTCCAGGGATTTTCTGGTATGGATTTGATTATTTCCTTCCATTTCTTTAACCCCCCCCCCTTTTTAAAAAGTTTTTATTTATTTATTCATGAGAGAGAGAGAGAGAGAGAGAGAGAGAGAGAGGCAGAGACACAGGCAGAGGGAGAAGCAGGCTCCATGCAGGGAGCCCCACGTGGGACTCAGATCCCGGGACCCCAGGATCAGGCCCTGGGCTGAAGGCAGCACTAAACCACTGAGTGCCCCTGGGCTGCCCTATTTCCCTCCATTTCTTTATTCTTCCTACTTGTCCCTTCTCTTACTGGGATGCCTATAAACCAGGGATTGGATCTCCTGGATGGGTCCTCTTTTTCCTTCTGTTTTTTTCAGTCCCGTAACATCTAATTTTGGCCAACAAATTATTAATCTTCAAGAGCTCTTTCTTGTTCTCTGACTCTTCCTTTTTCTCATCAGCAGCTTCTTTTATGAACCATGTTCAAGTCTCTCTGAAACTGCTTGGGGTGTGTTGACGTTATTGTCTGTTCTCTAAGTTATATTATCCAGTCAGTCATCCTATGTTTTTATTTGCATCTTTTTCTTTCATGTCAGCTTTCCTTCAATGTCTGGTGAGCTTTGGTCATGCTTTCATGTTTAAGAATGAAAGACAAGCCTGATTATTATAGGCAGATAGAAAAGTTTTCCTCAGCTATTATTTGGTAGGCATGGTTCCTGCTTTTGGGACCTCTGGGTACATGCATAAGGCCTGCCAAGAAGCAGGGATCACCTGGGTGCCCAGTCAGGGACTTAGAACCCAAAAAGCCAGAATGAGAACCCATTACTTTGTGGAATCTCAGGCATCCTAGAAATTCTAGACCTGCCCCATAGTTGTTCAATTTCCCTCTTTTTAAAAATATAAGACTAGATTTCTTTTTAAAAATAAATTATTTGAGGGGTGGGCAGAAGGAGAAGGAAAGAATCTTAAGCAGGCTCCACATTCAGTGCAGAGCCCAACATGGCGCTTGGTCTCCGGACCCTGACATCATGACCTGAGCCAGAATCAAGTCAGACATTTAACCAATTGAGGTACCCCAGTACCCCATGCAGTTGTTCAATTTCTTTAGAGAGGAAATCTCAGATTGTTACTTGGGGGATAAATGCTGGATTGCCAGAAACTCTACTGGGAGGTGGGGAGGGAGAAGGACTAATTCACCCAGCCGTTCTGGAAACAGACTCTCAACAATTCCCCATCTCTCACCCTGCCTTGATTCTTACTCATGGCTTCCCTGGCGATATTGTCTGCATGGTCAGAGGCCCTTGCAGTCTTCCAGAAATTTGTTGAAATCTCCCACCTGCTGAAGACCCACACTAACCCCTGCCCCTTTGTTGTTCAGTATTTATTTTCTTTGAAATTCTTTACCATTACTTTTGTGGGCTCCAAGAGAGGGAAAGCACATGTGCTCCGTCCATCATATAGAAGTGGAAACGGAAAGTGTCATTTCAATTTAACATCTTAACAAACATCATTTGGGATTTAGCCTAGAAATGAGTATGCTGGTAAGGAGAAAGAGCTCAACTGTTTTATAATTGAGTAATAATGTCATATTGAAAAATTTAGATCACTTTCATCACCAGGTGAGTCATTGGTCTTGAGATAATTGGAGAATATAAAATTTCCTATCAAGAGATTATTTAAGACCCATTAATATAACAGAATCAAATTCAGTGTGTCTGTATTTGCCCGGTTGTTGCAAATGTATATGGGATTCCTATAAACAATATTTGTAATTATACTATAGTCCCAGAAGGGAAGAGAAGAAAGAAAAGAAAAATTCCAAGCATTTGCCCTGATTGAATAAATTCTTTTGGTGGGAAACAGCAAACTTTGCTTACCACCCTGACTGCCTGTCTTCGTGAAAAGACAAAATAGTCTGGTTTATTTGGACAAAATTTTCTTTTAAATAAATTCTCAAGCATAAAGAGCTGATCAAGAGTAACTCCTTTTTTTATGCCTCAAACAACTTCTTGAAATTTTTATTATATGTAAACTGATGAGTTTGATGACAAACTCTAGCCAATCAGCAAGATAGTCCATTCGAAGCTGCCACCAATCCTGACTTAAATGATCATTTTTAAGTGGTTTTATAAAAGAGAGAGCAGCCATTTGAGATGGGGAACAGTAATTGTGGGCCGAGTGTTACAGGTGAGGTTTTGGTTGGGCTGATGAACCACCTTGACAAGGGATCTGGAATTGCAAGACACCTTATTTTAAAGTAGTCTTTTGAGCTGTTCTCTTCAGAAGTATACAAATCAGGGCCTGTGGGGAGGGAGGGAGTAGGGGAGCAGGAAATGCTCATGGGGAGGGCTTTGGTCCCATGCCTGCTAGCAGGGTGCTCCTGGTAGGTGGAGAAATCTGAGGCAGAGCAGGGCTCCAGCTGCCTCTTCCTTAGTGAGGAGGGACCCTGGGGGTGGCAGGGGAGGGGGGCCTGACGCCTGAAAGTCAACAAGGCTGGAGCTTTGCTCTGTCCCTGTGCTAGCAAAAGCCTTGGCCCCTAGAAGATTCTCCCTAAATTTCTGTTAAATAAATGAGCAAGAGAGTGAATTCCCATAAAAAAGTATATGAATCAAAATGCTTTCATATATATATATATTACTTTAAAACTGGAAATCAGAGGTCTTGTAGCTTTTTGATGATGGCAATGAATTTTTTAAAACTTTAAGTACTGTCTTAAAATTGCTGAAATGTATTCATTTTTAGTCCCTGTGATATTTCTCTAATCTGTAGTATCACGCTTCAGAATATCTCATATTGTAAATATTTTTTTAAAAAAAATGAAGTAGACATGGCAACGAAGCATCTTCACACTGTCGGCTCAAAATTCTCCTTTGGGAGAATAAAATGAGATGAAATAAAACTAGGTAGGACATTAGGGAATTCAATACAAATGTATTAACTATATGTAGAAATATATTTTTAAAGGCATTAAACAAAAAACCTCACACCTAATAGAATTCTAATATATTTTGGTGTTACCCTACGTACTGTATTAAAATAATAATAGAATTATTTTGTAGCTGTAAAAACCATTCTCAGTAATACTAGCTAAATCACTTGCTCTATTACATTTCCATTTATGAAGTCCAAGGGCAAATCATTATTGCACAAGTAATCCTTTCCAAACCGTTTTCTTCCAAGGCCACCTCTAAGTGAATGAGAATAGTCAATAATTTTATCGTCATATATGTTAGAGCACATTAACAATTTATAATGTAAAGAGCTATATCAAATGCAATTTCATCAAAATGACACACGGATCAAATTAACTAAATTAACCAACCATGAACGTTAGAACCAAGCATTAACCCAATTTATTTAAATTATACTATTGGGTTACAAATCACTCCCTTTTTAAAAAGTCTTTCAAGTCATGTCCTGGAATAATCCAGGAGGAAGCTCAACTACTGCCAGTGCATTCTTTATAATCCAGAGTCAGAGCCTGTGCCTATCTCCTTCTAGAGGGGACGGGGAGAGGAGAGCAGAGCAAAAGGCTGGGAGCAGATGTGGCCTAGATTTAGGGCGTACGCTGCCACAGTGGTACTCAGCGACTTTTAGCAGGTTTTGTTTCTTTTGTTAAATGTAGGCTCAAGGGCAGCCCGGGTGGTGCAGCGGTTTAGCGCCGTCTTTAGCCCAGGGCCTGATCCTGGAGACCTGCGATTGTGTCCCATGTCAGGCTCCTTGCATGGAACCTGCCCCTCTCTCTGTCTTTGTGTGTCTCTCATGAATAAATAAATGAAATCTTAAAAAAAAAAAAAAATGTAGGCTCGAATTTTTTTTAAAAAAGAAGACAAAAGGACAAGTTGTTGATATCTATTTAGTTTCTTCCTTATGAGCCTGTGGCCACCTCCGGAACCAGATAAATGAGAAATGAATGTAAGTGAGTGAATAACAATAATTTTCATTCTCATTGGATCTTAGTCATGCACCCCGGAAGAAAATTGTCTTCCTGAATCTATTCATTCATGGAAAACAAAATAAAAACCAAACCCTTCACTGGGTCCAGCCTGGTCTCTGGTCTTTTTGCTCTTGAGAATTGACAAACAGGAACAGTGGGCAAGCTATCCTGTTTCTTCAAAAGCTAATAGCTGCAAATTAGCAGTGATTTTATTGTTATCGACAGGGGCCTCCTGCTTCTCTGGGCAGGGGACCGACTTTGTCTGAGGCCAGATGAGCTTCTCAGGTGAGGGATGAGGAGACACAGGAGTTTGCTTTGGGGCTGAGAGTGAGTGTACCAGCATCAGACGGCTGTAGGCCTTGGTGCTGCCTGTCCCACCAGGGGCTTCCAGAGACATCATGGCTGCTGGGTCTCTGAGTACATAGGTAGGGCTGGTTGTGGGCTCTCAAGGCAGAGGCAGTTGTCCCAAGACCCCTCTTCCCCCATCCCTCTGTCTGTCTCCCCTCCTGTTTTCCTTATCAGTGGGTGTACTATGGGCATAAGTGGTGGTGGCGGGGCTGTGGCTCTAGTTGCAGTGTTCTATCCTGTGACAGGCAGTGTCCTTCCCTGGTTATGGCTGTGGGGACCGGGCCTTGGTGGTCTGTATCTGCTATACCTGGTAAGGGCAACCATAAGGCCCATGGTGCCTTTCCACCTATGGGTGCAAGCTGATGGATGGATGAGAGGTGCAGTGGGCCAAAGTGGTGTGTGTGTGTGTGTGTGTGTGTGTGTGTGTGTGTGTGTGTGTGGTGTGAGGGAGTAGGGGCTCGTCTTGTACTCACCACCTGTGGCCCTTAGTCAAACCTGTCGATTATTCAACACCTCCCCTGCCAATCCTTCCAACTTTGCTCAAGCCAACAAAAGCAACCTTTCAGGAGCTCCAACATATAAAACAGATAGAAGGGGGATCCCTGGGTGGCGCAGTAGTTTGGCGCCTGCCTTTGGCCCAGGGCGCGATCCTGGAGACCCGGGATCGAATCCCACGTCGGGCTCCCGGTGCATGGAGCCTGCTTCTCCCTCTGCCTGTGTCTCTGTCTCTCTCTCTCTCTCTCTCTCTCTCTCTCTCGCTGTGACTATCATAAATAAATAAATAAAATAAAAAATTTAAAAAAAAGAATTCTTTAAAAAATAAAACAGATAGAAGGAAGGGGAGCAGTCCTGGTTGGAATCAGGAGGTGCTTGAGAACCTTGATGCCTGGGTCCCTACCTTTCCTGCTTTGGGCCTCCGAGAACTGACAGCTATTGCACCTGCTGACCCGTGAGGGCCTTTCCGACCTGACAGTTGCTTCTATTCAATGAAGATGCTCAAAAGGTCACTCCTGACCCCTCTCTGTTACATCCACAGTCATTGAACAACCCTGTAGAATGAAGTCCAGGTGATCTTCCCTTTGAAGCGACTATCTTGTCATCCATGATAATCATAGAAAAGAAAAACCAGACTTGAAAATTCTACTTTGCTTTGTTCCAGGACTGCCTCTTCTCCACTCCAAGGCAATACTCTACGGTGTTCACTGAAGAGCCACGGGAGTGAAATCCAGTTTCGTGGCAAGGGGGCAACACTGGAGTTGGTTAGTACGGCACAGAAATTCTGGAAGACTGATCGATTTGCAAGTTTAGGATATTGGTGGGGGACCCTGTGAATTATCGTCTGATCTAAAAGTTTATGTTGTATATTATAAAAGCTATTGGAATTTACTTTTTCATATTCTACTACCGCTATTTAATTTTAATGGCGTTATTGAACAGTGAAGGCAACACAAAATACAAGTTGCATAATATATGCTGTTATTAATGCCAGACCAGTAAACACAAGGGCCTGGGGTTTCCAGGATCAGCTTGATTTCACTTTGCTATGTTTTTGTCCAGTTGTTATGGAAACACCCTAAATTTAGGCATCCAAACTATATCATCAGGACTGCCTCTTTTATCCAGAAACAACCCCCAAATCTCTGATCAGATCATGTACTGCAATTTTGGGTTAAGTAGTATGGTTGCCGTAGTTAATCCTGGCATCCTGGAATGAGCTGGAGCCAATGTCCCTGCGCTGAGGCTGGTGGTCCGATGCATATTTCCACACAGGCTTCTGTCAAAGCATGAGAATTCTGACTTGAATTACTTACTCCATTCCAAGTCCAAATTGGCAACGCCAGTCAAATAAATCGGGCAAAGTATGATGGATGGTGGGATGGATAAATGAACAGTAAGGGCTTCAGAGAAACCACCAAATTTATCTTATTTAATACTTTGTGACAAGACAGTTTAAAGTACAGTGTTGTGTGGCTCAATCGGATAATCTTTATCTTGCATCTGACAGAGGCAGGTAAAGCGGTGATGCAAAGACGAGGTTTTAAAAATCAGAATCTGCATAATGAACATAATCTGAGAATCATTGGGCTGCCAGCCTTGTTCTCACCCCATGGAGGGGAGGATGTGAGCTGTGGAGTGAGGCTGCCTGGCCTGGAGTCCCAAGTCTACCTCCAGCTGTGGGCACGTCCTTGACCTCGCTTTTCTCTTCTGTAAGATGGGTCTAATAAGAGTACCTACCTGTAGCGCTGTTGTAAGAATGAAAGGAGTTAATGCCTACAAAGTGTCCGGAACAGCGCCTGGCAGGCAGTAAGGGATTTAATAAACATTAGCTATTGTGTCTTAATTCCACAGAAGACATGGTTTTAGAGAATGAGTTTCACGGAGCTCAGGTTGGCATTTTCCCCTCTCGCTCAAAAGCAATGATTACGACATCATAGCGCTTGGTGTTCTGTGAACACCACCAGGCCTGAGCTCAGCAACCTCCTTCCAGGAGCTGGGGTAAAGGAGTGATAATTAAAACTCCGAGCTACCTAATGTAGTGAGAACTTCATGACAGTCAGTACTTTTGTTTTTCCAAGGCGGGGCCCTCGTGGTCTAATCCCGTATCTCCCAAATTCCATCAGTCTGGGAATTCACAATCATCACAAGGTTAGAATCAGGGTTTTACAGAATCATGATCCAAGACCGAAAGGGACTTGAGTGATCAGCCAACTGTAGTGCCCTGATTTTAGCCACCACAGGCAGGAGGTGTGACGGGGAGGGGCAGTGGTCAGTAAACCGCTTATCCATGACCAGGAGGTTTATGTGAGACCAGACCTACTGCCAGCCTCCTCACCACCACCCCCACTTCTGGAACCCTGATCTGGAACCCTGATCTCTTCTGCACTTTGCTATACCTGGTAGTGTTATGTACACATCTGACCTTCAATAAATAGTCCTCGGGTAAGTGAAAAAGGCAGCCAGCCTTAAATATTGCTCTCATTCTCTCGCTCTCATTCATTCATTCATTCTCTCTCTTTCTTTCTTAGGCTCCATGCCCAATGTGGGGTTTGATCTCACCACCCTGAGATCAAGAGTTGCATGATCTACCGACTGAACCAGCCAGGTGCCCCTTCAATATTTGTTTCAATAGCATTTAGGGGGTTCCTTTTGTGATTTTTTTTGGAAGGGGGAAATGGGTTATCCTCTCAAACACTCATCTTTCCCTCCAACTTAATTCCCAATATACATTCCAGTGTGCATCCAGGAGAAAAAAAAAAAAAAAAACCTCCCTTCTGAAGTTTTCACTACCTTCCTTTTTAAAATATCACCTTCCAGTATCATTTTAAGAAGTCATATCCTCTATTGGTTCATTTTTTTTCTCTTCTATATCTAATATAAGATATTCATAGAATCAGAGCGATTACACAAATCATAAATTGTCAGTTCAGTTCCCTCCTCAGCCTGAACTGGGCAGGGCAGTTTGGCCTCAGCCTCGCAAGGGAATTTACGCGATGATGATGTGATGATGAAGAGATGAGGATGTGATGACGCTGAAGAAAGAGGAGGAGGAGCTCTTCTTTTTCTTTCTGCTCCAGTCCTCCTGCATTCTCTGTGAAGCCTAGTCCAGCCCTTCCTCCAGACTAAAATTCCGTTCTCCCTTTAAAAATTGTTGTAGCATTTTATTGTGGCTGTTATTACACATTATCAATCACTTGTAACTTCTTAATTGTATTTAGTTATGTAAGTAATATAGAAATTAATTCAAATTGTAAAATTTCAAATGTTGTAACAATGGTTACAGATGGGTGTGAATAATTGTATGACTAAACTCTTCCTTGACAATTCCTCCAGTTCTTGTCTCTTTGTGTCTTTACATCCTTCCTGTCTGTTTATGTATGCGTTTTTGCTTACAGACAGGCGTAATATTATTTTGTTTTTACATAAATAGTACCATACAATATGTATTGTTCTGCAATTACTTTTTTCTTTTTTAAGATTTTATTTATTTATTCGTGAGAGACAGAGAGAGAGAGAGAGGCAGAGACACAGGCAGAGGGAGAATCTGGCTCCATGCAGGGAGCCCGTTGTGGGACTCGATCCCGGGGTCTCCAGGATCAGGCCCCTCGGCTGAAGGCGGCGCTAAACCACTGTGCCACCCAGGCTGCGCCTGCAATTACTTTTTTCATTAATAATATGTCTTGGTGACTTTTCTCTCTTAGTATATATGGACTTATTCATTCTTTTTAACTCTTGCCTAGTTATCCAGGAGGCAGATGTACCAAATTTTATTTAGCCATTCCCTATGCCTGCCATTAAGTGGCTTTCAGTTTCAAAATTACCAAAAACCCTGCAATGGGAGAGAATTACATAATCTGTGCACACGTGTGCCTGCTTCTCTAGGATACATACCAAGAAGTGGAATGGCTGGGTCACAGAATGTGCACATCACTAATTTTAACACTGTCAAACTGCCCTCCAAGTTGGCTGTACTACTAATTTACACACCTGTTAGCAGTGTAAGAAAGAACCCAGTTTCCCACTTCACTTGCCAAGATTAATCACTTTTTACCTTCCTTACCTGCATATACATTTTATTGCCTAGGCTTGGGATGTAAGCTCTCCGAGAGCAGGCTCCCTGACTTCCCATATGCGCATTTCGTCCCCCAATCAGAGGTGTTTAATAATTGGTTCTCAGTAAATGCTTCTAGAGTGATCTCCAACCACAAGTTCTCTGCTCATGTCTGTGCAAAGGAAAGCATTTATCCACAGTGCATCTTTGAGGTTATTTCTTAAGAATGAAAAACAGTTTTTAAAAAGTCGGTTGGAGTTTTGTACACCCTTCCCCCTGGACAAGTTACAGATATCTTTCATTTAAAGTTGCCTGCCGGGATCCCTGGGTGGCGCAGCGGTTTGGCGCCTGCCTTTGGCCCAGGGCGTGATCCTGGAGACCCTGGATCGAATCCCACGTCGGGCTCCCGGTGCATGGAGCCTGCTTCTCCCTCTGCCTGTGTCTCTGCCTCTCTCTCTCTCTGTGACTATCATAAAAAAAAAAAAAAAAAAAAAAAAAAAAAAAAATTGCCTGCCTAAAACAGGCTGGCAGGAGGCAGTGAAAACAGACCTGGCTGTCTCAGACAATAGCTAGCAGGGTGTCCCACCCACTGGGAAAAGCCTCAGAATCCCTGGGAACTAGACAGAAGATGGGATGGGGAGGGAGTAAGGTCAGACTCTTTGGAACATTCTGGATCCTAGGAGGGAAATTCTTTTACAGAGTTTTGAAATAGAGGAAGCCATTAATAATGTCCAAAGCACAGCAATACATGAATCCAGGTGAGGAAGACCTGTGACAGGCCAGCAGAAACGGCATGGAGAACCGGAGATATATCTCTATCTCTATTTATATACAATTTGGATCCAGGAAAGGGAAGTTTTAAAGGTGTGAACTACTACTGGATGCAAGATAAACTTTTCCTCCGGGCAGAGCCTATATTTATTTATATGATAATCTTGGGTTAGCGAGGTTCTACGAATGCATGAGCGTGGTTCCAAATCTTGCCGTTTGGAATGCTCATTTGGAAAAAAAAAGGGGGGGGAGTTTTCCAAAGGGGTAAGAGATAACTTTCAGTCACATATGAACGAATCGAGAATTCGTGTCGCCAAGTAAGAAACAGCACACACCGCGGCGCACTTCGCCCTGGATCAGCGTTGCTACTTGTCGCCTCCCGAACCGCTCACACAGCGCCCGCGCGGCGCAGGGAGGGTGCAGGGAGGGTGCGCGGGCCTTGGACGCGGGCGCACACGGGAGAAGCGAGGAGACCGCGCCAGGGCGGGCTGAGCGCCTCCAGGGCATCGAGCCCCCTCCGCGGCGGGGCGGGAACGCGGGGACCCCCCATTCCCGTCGGGGTGCAGCGCCGCAGACGCAGCGGGACCCGCGCTTTGGCTTCTTCTGGCCCCTCCACTCCTCGCCCGCGTGGGGCGGCTGCCACCGGAGCCCTGCAGGGACCGGGCGGCGCCAAGCCCGCCGTGGTGGCCGCTGCAGGAGGAGGCGCCCTGGGCCCCTCCGGGGCTCGGTGCCCTTTGGCCATTGTTGGGAGGAACAAAGAGGGCAGGTGCGGAGGGCGCCCCCGCGCGGCGAGGCGGGGAAGGGCACCGCGGGGCGCGAGGCCCGGGCGCGGCCGGCGCGGGGCTGGGGGACCGGGCCGGGGCCGGGGCCGGGCCCGGGGCGGAGGGAGCGGCCGCGCCGGGGGGCAGGGCCGGTGCCGCCCGCCGCGCCCGCGCGCCCCGCTCGCCGTCCCGCGCCCGCCGCCGCCCCTTCCTCCGCCGCGGCCCCCTGACTTGTGTCCCCCCCTCCCCCCTTTTTTTTCTGAATTATCATTCTTATTCTAGATCTTTTTCCCGCGCAAAGCGGGAAGCCGGGGCTGCGCGAGCGAGCGGCGGAGGGGCCGCCATTTCCCGGGGAAAGCGCAGCGCGCGGCGGCCCCGGGCGCCCCGGAAAGGGAACCGGAGGGGAGTGCCCGGCCCCGAGCCCTCCTCCGCGCCGGCCGGGAGCTCACGGGGCTCGCGGGGCTCCCCGGCCTCGCCCCCGCCGCGGCGCCCCGGGCCTGACCTTCCGCGGCGCCCCCCGCCCCCGGCCTCGCCCGCGCCCGCGCCCCCGCCCCGCGGCCCGCGCCCCTTCCATTGTCAGCCCGGAGCGGCCCGGCGCCCGGCCCCGCAGCCCCGGAGGCCCCCCGCCGCCCGGAGCGGGGGCCCCCCGGCGGCCCGGCGCCTCCGTCCTCCGCCCGCCCCGGGCCGGCCTCGCCGCGGCCCCGCACCCCGCCGCCCCCTCCGGCTCCCCGGGCCGCCCCCGCTCCTCGCCGGCCGCGCCAGTTACCGCCGCCCGCGCCGCCCGCGCCGCCCCGGCCTTTCTTTCGCGGGGAAGCAAGTTGGGCAGCTTGAGGCATGAATTCCTTCCCGCTCCCTCCGCGGGGAGGCTCGGCTGCCGGGGCGCGCCGGGGGCCGGGGGCCGGGGGCCGGGGGCCGGGCGGCGGGACGGCCGGGGGGTCGCTGCGGCCCGCGCGCTGCCCCCGCGGCGCGCTCCGTCTGCGGACCCCGGAGCCCCCCGAACAATGATGCGGTCGCCATGGCGGGCTCACCTGGTGCTGCGCCGCCGGCTCGGGCGCCCGGTGCCCTCGGCGCGCCGCTCCCCGGGCGCAGGTCGGGCCCGCGCGCGCCGCCGCCGCCGCCGCCGCCGCCGCCGCCGGGCAGGACTCTTTGCCTTTCTTTGGGCTCTACGGGCGCTTGTCAATGGCGGCAAGCGGCAGTCCTCGGGCCGCGGATGGCAGCGGGGGGAGGAGGCGGAGGGAGAAGGGATTGCTCCTTCTCCACATAACCACCTCTAGGAGGAGTCGCTCAGCCTCTTCCCCCGCCAGCCCAGGCTCCGCGACGGTCCGCGGCTCTCGCTGGGGCTTGATGAGCTATTGTCCTCCAGCGGCGCTAATGAGGGAACCGCGCGGCCCCCGCGTCGCGGGCGGACCTGCCGGCTGCGCCGCGGGGCCGCAGGGAGGAGGCCTCCCCCGGGGCCGGGGACACACGCCCCACGGTCACCATCCCGAGGCTCCCGACAGCAGCAGCCACCTCGGGTGCAAGGGGACGGCGTGGGCGCCGCGGGGCAGTGCGGGGAGCGCCTTCGGAGGTGAAAGCCCAGCCGGCCCCGTTCCTTGGGCTCGTGTCCTCAGACCATCCCACATACTGCACACGAACGCGCGTGTCGATCCCTGGGGCTGTTGCACAAGAGTGGCCGCAGCCACGACTACTGAGAATGTGCATCCCTGCCTGTTGGGGTGGTCTTTCTCTTTTTCTTTTTTTTTTGAAATAAATCAAGACCCATTTAGATTCCAGCATCGCATGATATTTGGAGCAGCAGTTGTACGTTTCGGTGGGGGAGACTGTGCGCAGGCATCCTGTTTAATTCGCTTGCTTTACGGTGTGTTAATTTGCAACATCCAAGCAGGTAGTAAGAGGAGGAGCACGAGGCTATTGTCTTAAGGACCAAATGTTATCAGTTTGCAGGAAATGTGTTTTTATGGGGATGTGGTGGACGGTTATCAGGCGTGATCATATGGATTAGTAGTTGTTCTACTGGAAGCCAGTGCTATCCTTTGTACCTGGAGATGTTGTGTGTGTGTGTGGGGGGGGGAGGGGGGTGTTCCATGGCTGGGGGTGAGTCAAAGGAATGTGTTTATTGTAGGGAGAGATGTTCACTTGCTGTGGACCATCCATGCTCCTTCTGATTTCTCCCTGATGAGTCAGAGGATCGTGAAGAGGCAAAATTTGGACCTCTTCAAAAAAGAGAAACCCACAGGAAAACACAGTTCTCCAGCATGGGTCAAGTGGGTGCTTTTCAAAGCCTTTTCCATTTGGTGATATTGTGTACATACACCCCTATAAACTTGTAAGCGTTTAGGCAGTGAGGAATATTGGGGTGGCTGAGAGCCTCCAATTGCCTGAGTGGGAAAGAACCCAAACGGCCAACTGCCTTCTGGATTTACGCTAGTCAGTCGGGGCTGCTGATGGAATTATTGGGTAGCGCTTTAGAACATACGCTTTTAAAACAAGTGTTTTGCTGAGAAATCTGTTGACTTCCCACAAGATTGTGCATGTATCCTAAAGGTATAAACACATCTCCATTTGTTTAGATCTCCTATGGTTCCTCAAGCTCTCCTGGACACAATGGTCTCAGTGTATTTATTGGGACTTCATTTCCTCTTCTTCCTACGTTTTTACCCTCTCTGTGTTATGACCTCACTGTTCTTTGTCTTTGAAGGTACTCTCCAGGTCAGAAACCTAGTCAGGATAAAGTCCTCTTTGCCCAAGACATATATTTAAAGGGTTTCAAATGATCCCGTGGGGCATCTCAAATGGTTTCGATTTTCCCGTTCTAGAGGAAGTGCCTATCTCCCTCCTTATTATAGATTTCTGGTGTCCATTCTTGATCAGAAATAACCTTCAGGCCAACATTCAAAAGGGTTCAGGAGCCTTCTGGGAGTGCTTGAAAAATACTCCTACCCTGTGACCCACTCAGCCAGGCTGACTGAGATATAGTTGAATAATTCATCAATATATATTAGATTCACATTCTCCCTGTAACTTTGCAATAAAAATGGTACACGTGGTCATTTTTATGTGCATTTTATGTAACTCATTTCATCCTCGCATTTTGTTACGTGCTTTCCTGAGAAAGGCTGGTCTAAGAATTTACTGGTCAGCATTCTCCCATTTCCTACCAGTTGTTTTCTTCCATTAGATGATATAGTCACAATTCAGAGTCAAGGAGGGTGTGTGTGTGTGTCAGCTTCATAAGGCCCTTGTTCCTTGAATAGAAGGGATCATGGGGCACTTGGGTGGCTTAGTAGTTGAGCGTCTGCCTTTGGCTCAGGTCATGATCCCAGGGTCCTGGGATCGAGTCCTGCATCAGGCTCCCTTTAGGGAGCCTGCTTATTCCTCTGCTTATGTCTCTGCCTCTCTTTCTGTGTCTCTCGTGAGTAAAGAAATAAAGCCTTTTTCTTTTTCTTTTTTTTTTTTTTTTTAAAAAAGGGATCACAGTGTTCTATTATAGGAAGGAATTTGATATTCAGGTGGGTCGGGTGACTTGTCATGGCCACATGGGTGAAACTCCAGGGTACTTCCGGATACCCAGCCTAAAGCAGTTTTCCTCAATTCCAAACTTCAGAGGATATATAGGGAACAAATCAGCAACCTAATATGCAGATCTAGTTAAATTGTATATATTTATTATTGGACATTTGACACATGAGAATTTACCCCGGATAATATTGTGTAGTTAAAATACATTTAAAATAGTCAACATAATTATAAATTCATCAGTAATCGTGAGTTCTGCAGTGGCTTCCTGCCCAGGGAATCTGAGGCAAGGGGAATAATAGATAGTAATAATGAGAGTTTACACTTACTGAATTTTTCCAGAGTGTCCCATATTTTTACCCTTACTGACTCACTTAGTCCTCACAACCACTCTTTCGGTTGGGCACTATTTTCTTCTCTGTATGAGTGGAGAAACTGAGTCAGAGCGTGGATTTGAAACTTGCCTGCAGTTATGGAGTTAGGAAGTGGCCATTTCATGTTCTTAATTCCCATGCTAATCTGGTGGTAGGGGTGTGTGCATTCACTTTAACCAAAGAACTTTTGTGATTGGTCACAGGATGGAAAGTCCCTTGACCATTCCCAATACACATTCTCAAGGAATCAGCGAAAAGCCTAATTATAGGAGTTTTGGTTGATCACCGCTGCCCTGAAAACATTTTCCTAACCTTTAACCTGTATGTGTGGATAACATTATGAATAAATGCATTGATTGTGAATTAACTCCATCAGCGATAAGGATGTCTAGCAAACATTTTATTGAGATGCAGGGTGAACTGCTTCTCCACGTAGGGATAGGCATGTAGCATGATTTAGAGATGAAAGAAAAAAAGAGAACCAGTCATGCAACTAGATTCACATTCTATGGAGTCTACTAGTCATTTGTTCACAAAATCATCTATTTTAAAATGGCTACACTGATTTTGGCCCCTCAAATGATTTTATTTTCTCATAATCCCAATTTATGATGTTATGATGTTGTGTGAATCGAGTGGGTTTTTTTTTTTTTACATGATTTGTTCTTTTTTTTTTTTTAAGATTTTATTTACTTATTTATTCATGAGAGACACAGAGAGAAAGGCAGAAACACAGGCAGAGGGAGAAGCAGGCTCCACGCATGGAGCCTGATGTGGGACTCGATCCCAGGACTCCAGGATCACGCCCTGGGCCAAAGGTAGGCGCCACACCGCTGAGCCACTCAGGTGTCCCTACATGATTTGTTCTAATCTATTTCATGACACCTATTATAATTTGTGATCATTTTACCCTTCTGAGATCTTGGTATGCGATTACCCTATTAATGTCCTGACCCTCGCCTCTTCCAGAAGGACTGTATCGTGTGTGTATATATTTATATCTGGTCTACGTGAGTGCATGTATATTATGTGTATGAGATTTATATATCCAGATTAAATTCATTTGAGAATTTCTGATCTCCTTTGAAGTAACTTGAGATCCCCTGAGAGTGTCATAAAAACAGATGGAAATCATTGGTTTAAGCTCTTCTTTGAATGTAAGTTAGCCAATTCTAGATGCTGTATTAATTCTGTCAAGGCACCAACTGGCATAACTCGAAATAGCAACTCAGAGGCCTGAGGTTATGAGTGCAGACAAAGCACCAGGCTAAAAAGTTCCCCACCATTCTAGGAAACAAACACAGCTTTTAAATTACCCTATAGCCTGAAAAATACCAGGCAATCTAACTTAAAATTTTTTATTAGCTAGAAATATGCAAAATTTTCCCTGGTGTTATATTTTGAAAAGTGAACATTTGATTAACACTTAATTAAACATTTGATTTCCTTAATCAAAACTGGTGGCTTTAGGATCTTACTCACTTATGAAAGGGAATGAGGTCTTTAAAGAAACACATAGGCACTTATTATGCCAACAAAGCCTGAATAGCTCTGGTTAAAATGAACATCTTCATCTAACAAAAGAAACATCTTTATAGTCCAGGTTTTTAAAAACAACAACAGAATATATCTTTTTTGATACTAAACCCTGACCATTTGGTTCTGGGAAAGGGGGATGTACATGAGTGAGTATGTGTGTATGTGTAGATGAATATCTATATTCATCTGTATATACATCTATATATAGATTTATAAACATTTAGGGTGTGTGTTCCATGTGGATATGTTATGAGATAGGTCGAGACTGATACTGCAGTAGGCTCAGAATTAAGGGCAATTTGGAATTTATTTATTTATTTGTTTATTCATTCATTCATTCATGATACAGAGAGAGAGAGGCAGAGACACAGGTCAGAGGGAGAAGCAGGCTCCATGCAGGGAGCCTGATGTGGGATTCGATCCCGGGTCTCCAGGATCGCGCCCTGGGCCAAAGGCAGGCGCTAAACCGCTGCGCCACCCAGGGATCCCTGATTTGGATTTTGAAGGAATCTACCAAACGTTTAGCATTTAACCGATCTGATGATGAACTACGCTGTAAAAAATTAAATGTTGCAGGTTTTTAAGAGAAATATATCACCAACCCCAATTATGCAAAGTTGTGGTTAGGAAGATAAGGCGCGAAGGTGTCATTATTAATGGAAACAAAACCCGGAGCTAAGGGGAGTGTGCCAGTTGGTGTCTTGCTCTGTTCAGTGCCAGAGCTCTCTGGGAGATCATCCCGTTACCTCCAGGCAGAGCTCTTTGCCACAATTGTGATAGGAAATGGCAGCATGCATCTACAGGGATTGGACCTTAGCATCTGTGTTGGGAGATCCGTGCAATGTGGCCTCACACCCAAACAAAATTGCTCTTTACAATTTAGACCCATTCTAGAGAATGGGGGCACAGATTTTCCAAATCCACAAAAGCAGAACACCATAGTAAAACTATAATTTATTTATACAAATGGTGTGTTTTTACAAAGGCCATCTGTCAGTTGACTCCCTGATCTAAAACAAATCTGTTTGTTCCCCCAAAGAAATAACATGTCTGTTGAAAAAGGATTTATGGACGACAGGCTGCCCAATCCACCAGCCATTGGTATAATAGTAACTATTTATGATATATTTACTTCTACAGGAGTGCTGTGAGTGGAAACTATTACTTGTAAAGTATGGTAATTAATTTTCATTACCTCGAAGCCAAGAAATGGAGCCCAGTTGCATTTATTAAGATTACTGCATGAAAAACATGTTTCTTCTGGAAAAAAAAATCCAAATAAAAGCATTCAGAGAGCTTTGTCCACGTGGTAGCTCACTGCTCTCTGAAGGGTGGTGGTAGGAACGTGGGCTTGCACTCAGGTATTGGATTCGTTTTTGGAGGACAGGGGACAAATCATTATTGAATGACCCTGGGCACTTGATCTCTAGGCACCACTGATGACCCTTACTGGAAATTAGATCTTACTAGTAATACTAAAAGGAACAACGACTCTAGTCTGGGAGAGAGAGAAATGGAAGAGGAGGGAAGGCCCCCATCCCCATCCCCTATACACAAAGGAGACGCTCTAGTGAATATGTATTAATATTTATTTCCGAACGGAATCTAATATTTTTTAATATGCACTCTCTGCAAGAAACTGGGCCAGGTCACATGAGAGGTACAGAGAGGCATCGTCTCTTCTCAGGAAGCTTGCCATCATCCATACCGAGGGCATGGCAGCAGGTACAGAAATCACCTTGAAATGATCAATGCAAAATTGTTAACAAGGGTTAGGAGTTACCTTGTCTTGGAACACCTTTCTTAAATTGACACCAGTTCCTACACGTTGGTTTTCCAAAGGATTCTTAAAATGAGGTAAGCCAGGTTTCCCCTCCCCCTCAATATTTTGTTTTAATTAATTAATTGGTTTTCAAGCATCTTAAAAATGGGTAATACTTGAATAAAATTAAAAGTATATAGGTCGACAGTCCATAGGGTCTGCTCCCCTATACCCCCCAGGCAGCCAGCTGCCTTCTCCAAGGTACCCACAGTTCTGTTTCTTTGGCATCCTTCCAAGCATGTACTTTTCTCCCTGTCTGTGGACAGAGGTCTTCTGTCTTCCCTGGACTCTGGAAGAGTCTGAGTATTCAGTCCTTCAGGGGACAGACACTAAGCATATGTGCTGCTCTCTGCCAAGTTCTCGGGCAGAGTGGACGCCGAGGCTCAGAGGCAAGACACTGGTGAAGGTATAGATCCGGATCTCCCGCCGGTGCTGCAGAGTGAAAGACCATCACCTACAGATCCAGGAAAGTCCTCACATGGCATGAGTCACAGCTCAGGGACCCAGCTGGCACCAAAATGTGTTTTGTCTCTCAAGCTGACAGTCCCGAATCCCACCTCTAAAGATAAGAGGACCCTCCTGTTATTTCTTGATGGGTCCTTGGAGATGCCCAGATGCCACTCAGCTTTATTTCCCACAAACACCTGCCAGTAATGGAGCTAGAGATCAAGT
The DNA here is from genome assembly GCF_905146905.1 of Nyctereutes procyonoides. NCBI lineage: Eukaryota > Metazoa > Chordata > Mammalia > Carnivora > Canidae > Nyctereutes > Nyctereutes procyonoides. The sequence continues at coordinate 67,131,450 of NW_026575046.1, forward strand.
GGGCACTCCTTGGACCCCCATTAGGTAGATAGGTCTCTCAGGATGGTTAGACTGAGTATCTTTGCCCCCAGGCTCCACACTGCAGTGGGCATCAGAAGTGATGAGGTGGTTTTTGGTTGGGATCACCTTCAAGGGCATTTCTACTTGGGACCTCTGCAGCTGGGGTCCACAGGCAGGGTCACCTTCACTTAGGGCTGCTGCTTTCTGGTTGGGCTGCCAACCTTATGGGGAGCTCAGGCCTTGGGGGAATCTAAGGGTGGTGGCTAGAGCATGGCACTGCCCCGGGAATCATTGGCAGGAGCTCCAAGGCGCTCTAGGACTGTGGGATAGTGGGCTGGGGGCAGCTCATGGCTCCCTACAGCCATTTAACTGTGGCATCCTCAGCTCTGGTTTTCAGCAACCCTCTTGGCTGCCCCTTTCCTACAATTATTTTTTAAGACTTTATTTATTCATTCATGAGAGACACAAAGAGAGGCAGAGACATACAGAGGGAAAAGCAAGTTCCTTGCAGGCAGCCTGATGCGGGACTCGATCCCAGGACCCTGAGATCACTACCTGAGCCAAAGGCAGATGCTCAACCACTGAAACACCCAGGTGCTCCTCTCTCCTACTCTTTATAGATCCTGCATCCACTCCTGGGCCTCAGCACCACTCCCAGCCACATCTTATTATTCATTCCGTTTCATTTGGGTTGGGAAAGAGTACCCAAGGTGAGAGGGGAGGGAGTCCACGCTAAAGGAGGCTCAGTCACTCCCACCTTTGCTCTTCAGAGAGGTTTCTGCCTCAATCCCTCCATCCCTTTCTTCCTTCCCTCGACTCTTGGGTTCTTGGCTACTTCTAGGTCTGCTGGAAGCAGTTAGGGCTCTTGGAAGAAATTAGGGGTTCTGGTGTGTTTTGTGTGAATGTGCATTTCTGTTGAGAAGATCCATCTAATGTTGTTGGTAGGTTCCCAAAGGGATTCCTGCCACAAAAGTTAGCTAATGCTGACTCAGTCTCCCCACCTTGTCCCAGGCTCCTGTTCTCACCAGCTGAGCTCTGGTTCCATGGTGATGAGAAAACTTCATTCCTTCCTTTATAGCAGAGACAGACAAACTTTTTCCATAACTGCCAGATAGTAAGTATTGTAGGCTTCTGCATCAAAAGGCAAAATGGAGGTTAATATGTAGGTACTCATATAGCAAGAGAAAAAGAAATTTCCATGACTGTTTTATTGATAAGCTTTTGACTATAATAGCAGTACGATACAATTTTTTTGTTATACAGGTCTCCAAATGAGAAGAATGGAATTCCGCCTTAGGGGTGGTAACATTTCTCGTAAGAGGGGTTCAAAGTTAGTGTCCCCCATCATCAAAGCCGGTTGCAAACGTTCATCTGTTAATATATCCTGACTAATCCACTGCATGTGTTCAAACTGCCATATTTAACCGGAGGAGACCCTTCATTACATGCAGAAGCGATTTCTTTTCTTTTTCACATAAGGGGAACAAATGGCTCAGGGATGGTCAGCAGTTGGAGGAAGAAACACATCTCTCAGTTGGGCGAGGAGATGAACTGTTGGCATACCACCACACTTCCAACTTATTTTATTTATGTCCACATCATTCATGGAAGGAAAATGAGCTTAGAGATGAAAGCTTTGGCCCAGTCCTAGCTCCTCCACTGTGTGACGCTGGGCAAGTGATAGAATGTCTTTGAGTCTTAGTTTCCTCATCTATAAAATGATAATAGCAGTTAATAACGGGGAGGGAGGGATGTGTTACCAAATTCTGCTTTTGTAATGATGTCTTTAAATATTTGCTCTAAAGTGAACTTGAGGATGAATCCTTAAAATGTTACTTAACGCGGAAGTGTAATGAATTATAATATCAATAGCTTTTATTTACTGAACACTTACCACAGGCCTGGGACTGCGAAACACTTCAATAATGGTAATGAAGTTAATACTAATAAACCTGACTGCACGCTTATGATGCACCATGTACTACACTCACCGCTTTATGTGCACAGCTCATATAATAAACAGGACAGTTCCATGACCAGCCCACTTTACAGATGAGGACAGTGAGACGTGGGTGGTACCACAACTTGACTAAGGCAAGGGTTTAGGTCCATCTCTACTTGGACTCTGAAGTCTTTGCTTTTTGCTATGTTTTTCATTCCTTTCCACCTTTTCATAAAATGTTATATTTGATTTTTTAAATGATTTTGTTTATTTATTTGACAGAGAGAGAGAGAGAGAGAGGGAGAGAGAGCACAAGCAGGCGGAGGGACAGGAAAGAGGGAGAAGGAGAAGCAGGGTCCTCACTGAGAAAGGATCTCTGATGGGGGGCTTGATTCCAGGACCCTGGGATGATGACCTGAGCCAAAGGCACATGCTCAACCAGCTGAGCCACCCAGGCACCCCATTATCTGAATTTTTTTTTTTTAAGTAAGCTCTATGCCAACCTGGGGCTTCAACTCACAACCCCGGTCATCAAGAGTCACGTGCTCCTCCAGGCGAGCCATCCTGGCGCACCCCCTGTGTCTGGGTTTTTAAACAAAAAATTAAAACCAAGCAGATGAGATTAGAGAACCACAACTGGACCTTAAGCAAAACTGGTCTCTAACTTGAAACTTAACTGGCTTGAACCCATGGCCACAACACGGTTTAGGGTCACAGAAGAGGACTTGAGGTCATGCAGTCCAACCTCCCGCCCAGCATAGGAACTCCCAGTGTGACAGACGGGGCAGATGGTCACTCAGCCTCTGTTGTAACACCTCACTGGCTGAACTTTTACCGCTTCATGAGGCTGCCTCTGCCAGTGTTCAAGAATCTCAACAATGCGAGTTTGCATATGCTTGCCTTTGCAATGCTAAAGCCGTCAAGTGCTGGCCATCTCTCTGGCTCTCATCTCCCTCCCTTCCCCTTTCCTCCAACAGCTTTGGTAAAGAATTTCATGAAAATGACATTTGAGCTGAGTGAGGAGGGTTGTATGGGATGTCACCCGGTAGAGCTGAGGGGCAGAGGATCAGAGGCTGCTGGAGGTAAATGGGTCAGGTGGGATGTGGCCAGCATCCCAGGTGGTGGGTCATTGGGTGGTTCTCTCACAGCTTCACCAGAAGGGATCTCTGGATTGGCAGGTGGAGGCTCTAATATAGGGAGCCTTGGACACCGGGGGGAGGGCTTGGTCTTACTGTGCTGAGCAGTGAGATCTTGAAGCTTCTTATGAATAAGGGAATGGACGGTCTGAGAGCCATGCTTTGGGGATATCCCCCCACCACCACTACCACAGTGGATGGCCTGGTGGGGAGACTCTGGAGCCAAGACAGGCCCTTCCCGGCATGCTGCAGCAGGTGCCACCCCCACCCTCTCACCTCTTTCTCTTTGCACAGCAGAATTTTCTACACCGCCCCCCCACCATATCACAGGACAGCTTATTACATTTTTTAAAACGAAGGGTGTACATTAAAGCGAGCATTTTGTTTTTTTTTTAATTTTTTTGTTGTTTATTTATGATAGTCATACAGAGAGAGAGAGAGAGAGAGAGAGAGAGGCAGAGACACAGGAGGAGGGAGAGGCAGGCTCCATGCACTGGGAGCCCAACACGGGACTCGATCCCAGATCTCCAGGATCGCGCCCTGGGCCAAAGGCAGGAGCCAAACCGCTGCGCCACCCAGGGATCCCAAGCGAGCATTTTGAATGAAAGAAGAGCAGCCTTTTCAACAACTCATTGCAGTTTATCTCCGGTACTTTCTTCCTTTCGTCTTCCAGCCTTGCCTTCTCTGAGAATCTCTCTGGCAAGAGGCACGCTGAGTTCGTAGCCTCAGAGAGGATCTGTCTTCTAACCTTGTCTTGTGGTCCAAAGTCACACAGTCAGATAGTGGCCCAGCAGGCGCCAGAACTGGGGCTTTCTGATAGATTCCCAGGTTCTTTCCACTCCACCTAATGCCCCGCTTAATCTCACCGGCCATCATGATCTGTGTGTGTACGACACGTACCGAGTATCATCTTACCACATCAAAGGCTAGAACAGACTCAAAATAATTCAACATAAGAATTTCTGCAGTTGGGTTTTATGCAGAGGAATGAAAACAGCCCAATCTCTTTACTCCTGCTTATTTTCACAAAAAGGGATTTTTCAAAGCAGAAGACAATAGATCTGAGACTCTTATAGGATGGTCACAGACATAGGCTGACAGGTGCGTTGTCACCCATTTTCCCGAAGAAATGATCTTACCTGCACGTGGTTTCGCAGCAGCCTGGCCTTTGAGCCCAGTTTTGTCGGGAGGACCAGTTTTCCTTCCAGCACACCGCGCTGGCCCTCTGTCTGGTGGTGGTTCCTTGCATCTGGCTCATTAGATGGGGGGCATTCTCTACTTTGTTCTGTTTGATGATCATGAAATTGAGTGCTCCCAAATAATATGACAAGTGACTAGGAAGAGCCTTATTTGGAGCCAGAGGGGATGGTCACAATTAAGATCTTTAAGAACTTTCAAAAAAGACGTCCCTGCAGAGTGGATTTGACAGCTGCTGCTCGTTGAGATGAGAAACCATTGGCGCAGAACCAGCCAGTTCCGAACAGCAGGGTTTCCTGCTCTATTCCAAAATGTTTATTTCTTTCCACGGTGGCTGCTGAAATGCAGGCTCTAGGAATCCTGCTTTAAATGTGCCACCGGGGACCCTGGATTATTAAGGGTTATTGCTAGTGGTCCTCTGTCTAGGAAATGACTCCAGTTCTACATTATGCATTTTTGAGTTTGCTCAAAGGACTGCATGTGTTACCATAGAGTGATGTGTATGTTTGCTCTGGTAACCCATATAGTCCTTTGTAATGAGAATTATGTTGAGGACATCATTGTACATAACCCAAGGAAGCAAACGTTCAGGCACCAGATGCTCTTAGGTTTTTTTCTTAAAATAAATTCTATAGACTAAACCTCAAACGCCAATGTTTCTACTTTCCCAGCAGAACAAGTGTGCAGATCACCTTAGCTCGCACTTTTAGACCCTTCAAAGGGTTACGTGTATTAATGATTCAATTGAATGTGTAGTCCCCAATGCCTCTTTGGGAACTATTTAAAGATTTCTTATATTGTCCAAGGTTAGATAAAAATCCCAATTAAAAAATATTTTATTTATTTATTTGAGAGAGAGAGAGAGAGAAGGTCAAGCAAGGGGCAGGACAGAGGAAGAAGCAAGCTCCTCACTCAGCAGGGAGCCCCATATGGGGTTTGATCTCAGGACCTTGAGATCATGACCGGAGCCAAAGGCAGACCCTTGACCGACTGAGCCACCCAGGGGCCCCCAAATCCCAATTTTTGAAACAAATTCTGTGTTATGTGTAGTGAGAGCACGTGACAACCCATGTGCCATCCCACGTTCCTCTTCACAATTTGTGAACGTCTTTCTTTTTTTTAATCCATAATCAAACTGGGCATCGTTTAAAAACAAAGTGCACTGTAGTCCCTTTGCTGATCTTTTGAATGCGTGAGGTGTTTCCCTGGGAAATGCTATGAGGCTGATATTTTATGTGGCTAATCTTACTTGACTCAACCCTAGTCATTCACAAACAACAGATGTTCATGGTATATTTTTCACTTTCCTGCTTGCTCTGTGAGCAATTAAGTTTATAGTAGGCTGTGCCTTTGTCAGGTCCTCAGATTTCTAGACAAACCTGGTATTTTCCTCTTGCTGATTTTTTCCTCCCTCAGGATACAGTGTTTTGCTGAGGTTAGAGGCTTGCGGTAGTCTTCCTTTAGGTTTGTTCTTATTTTGGGGTACAACTAAGTCAGGCATTAGGTTTCTGTCAGGCGAAATTTAAAGGCACCCTGTATTTCTGTTTAAAATGCCGAAAACGCAGAATCTTTCCAGAGAATTTGTAAATGTGATATGCAGTCTCCTTGTTCACCACACCACCACAAGAGCTTTCACCACAAGATCAATGCCAGCACCTTCCAGAAAACCCTCGCCAGCCCGCCCACCCCAGGGAACTGATGGTCAACTCTGGTTTTGGAATAACTGTTCCTCATCCCTTGTCTCTCGGCCAAATACTATTATTAATTAGAATAACAGATTCATAAACATTGATTTTTAACTATCTTTAATTCAGTTCTGTCCCTGAACGTTTTGGAAAGCCTACCTTTCACTAGATTCTGGTTGTTAGCACACAGCACAGTGCAGTCTGGGTAGGAATGGGGAGGGCTGATGTAATTTAAACAAAGAAGCAAAGATAGTGAAGGGAGTCTGAAGGTATGAATCTTGGTCCTAAGGACAATATACATAATTTGTGGATTAAGGATTTCCATTCTAAGTGTTTATTGATTTTATTTTTTTCCTTTTTTTAAAAATATTTTATTTATTTATTTTGAGAGAGAGAGAGAGAGCACAAGCAGAGGGGAAGGGTAGAAGGAGAGGTAGATTCCCCACTGAGCAGAAAGCCCAACATGGGGCTCGATCCCAGGACCCTGGGATCATGACCAGAGCCTAAGGCAGTCGTTTGCCTGACTGAGCCACCCAGGCACCCCAGTTTTTTCCCCTAATTACAAAGGTAAATCATATTTATTTTCAGCATTTTGGAAAAAACAGAAAAATAGTCATAATCTTTCATCTTAACACTCATAAAACAACCATCACTGACACATTATTTCCTATCTTTCCTGTCTTTTTCCTAAACATGTTTATATCGTTTATTAAAAAATTTACTTTAGGGGCACCCGGGTGGCTCAGCTGGTTGAGTATCTGACTCTTGGTTTCGGCTCAGGTCACGATCTCATGGGTTGTGGGACTGAGCCCATCGTGGGGTCCCTGCCCTCAGTGGGGAGTCTGCTTGAGATTCTCTCCCTCTGTACCCCCACTAGCTCACTCTCTCTCAAATAAATAAATATATCTTTAAAAAAATTAAAAAAATTATATTGTTTTAAAAAACGTCATGTTATAACAGAAAACCGATATTTAGAAGATGACACGAATGTATAGGTTCAGTATCAGTTATCACAAGGTGAACATTCTTGGAACCAGTATCCAATAAAGAGATAGACCTTTGCCCACACCACCAGGAGTCCCTATCTCCACCCTATCACCATCTTAATCCTCTCACTTGCTAAAGTAACTACTATTCTAGTTTTTATCATGTATGACATTTTACCATTTATAGCTTGTACATATGTTATAAGCCCCATAATATATTGTTACTATTTTCCCATCAAACGCTCAATGATCTCTTAAAGAGATTTTAAAAAGGAAGAAAAGAACACTTTTTTTTTTGCCTAGGTATTTTACCATTTCTGGCGCTCTTCATTCCTTTGTCTTGAGGCAGATTTCCATCTGTTGTAATCGTCCTTCAGTCTGCAGAACTTCCTTAAACACTTCCTCAAGTGCACGTCTTTAGCCAATGCATTCTTTTAATCATTTTACGTTTGAAAATATCTTTACTTCACTTTTGTTTTTGAAATACTTTTCTTTTTTTTCTGGGTGCGATTTTATAGGATGATGCCTGTTTGATGTTTAAAAGTGCTGCTCCATTTTTCTCTGGCTTGCATTGTTTTCATTCAGAAGTCAGTTTTGTTCTTATCTTCATTCTTCTGGCTGTTTATAAGATTTTTATCTTTATCACTGGTTTTAAGCAATTTGGTTATGATATGCTTTGGTGATTTTCTTGTTGTTGCTTGAGTTTAAGTTCATTGAATTTCTTGGATCTACGGGTTTAATAATTCTGATAAAATTTGGAAAAAACTTCAGCCATATTTCTTCAATTACTTTTTGTTCCCCTCCTCCTTTAGGGGCTTCAATGGCTTATTTTATGCTGCAGGAAGTCGTCCCACTGATCACTGATGCTCTGGAGTTTTTTTTTTATCAGTCTTTTCTTTACGTGTTTCATTTTGGGTAATTTCTTTTCTTTTTTAAAGGATTTTATTTATTTATTTATGAGAGACACAAAGAGAGAGAGAGGCAGAGACACAGGCAGAGGGAGAAGCAGGCTCCATGCAGGGAGCCCGACGTGGGACTCGATCCCCAATCCCCAGGATCACACCCTGGGCTGAAGGTGGCGCTAAACCACTGGGCCACCGGGGCTGTCCTCATTTTGGATAATTTCTATTGCTATGACTTGAAGCTCTTTTTTCCTGCAATGTCTAATCTGCTGTTCCTCCTGTCCGGCGTGTTTTTAAAAACGTCTGATGTTGCAGTTTTCATCTCTAGAAGTTCATTTGGGCCTTTATGCTACTTTACTGAACAGAAGGGCTGTAATTATAATTGCTTTAGGTTCTCGTCTGTGAATTCTACTTGTATCATTGCTGCATCTCCATCATGGGCCATATTTTCCTGTCCCTTTTCATGCCTGGTAATTTTTTTTTTTTTATTGGCTGCGGAAACTGGCTCCAGACATTTTAGCATGTGGGGTGTTGGACATTTTGCATGCCTGCAAATATTCTTGAGTTTACTTGTGCGATCCAGTAAAGTTACTTGGAAACAGTTTGATCACTTTGAGGCTTGCTTTTAAGTGTTGTCAGGTGGGATCAGAGCAGCTTTTGTTTTAGGGCTGATCTTAGGGCGCTACTTAACGCCTCGTGAATTCCAGGGTTTTCCACTCTGTTTGGTGAGACCATGGACTTTTTTTCCTATGTGAGCTCCAGAAATTGTTCACCTTGGTACTTTTGAGTGATTCTTTCACCAGATTTGGGTAGTTTCCTATGTCCATGTGCTGATCAGTTCACAAAGGTTGCCTCTGCAGACTTGTGGAGCTCTCTCTGGGTGTTCCTCTCTTCCCCTGAACTTTCCACCTGGCCTCCTTGAACTCCTCGCTTGGTCTGCTCAACTCAGGAAGACTGAGTGGGGCTCCTCCTCTCTGCATTCTGGACTGGATCTTTTCTCCAGGCAGGAGGCTGGGGGAATGGTAAAGCTCATCTCATTTGTTTCCCTCTCTCAGGGAATCACTGTTGTGCAGCCAGACAGCTGATGTCTAAAACCAGGTTTTTCTCTATATTTTGTCTCATATTTTAGTTATTTCAGGCAGGAGGGTAAATCTAGTCCCTGTGACTTCAGCTTGATGGGAAGCAGAAGTCCCTCTCCTGACTTGCACAGTGATTGCTTCCTTATGCTACTTTTTAGTTTTATCACTCGTGTATATCTCTAGAAACTATACGCTAGTCTTCCTCATTAAAAAATTATCAGATATCTTTTAAGTCTCTTTTAATATAGAGAACCTTTCTCCATGCCTTTTTCTTCCCCCTTTCATTTTATCTGTGGAAGAACTGGACTATTTGACCTATACTCTCTTATGCTGTGGATGTTGCTGGTGCTTAATGGTGGTGCAGTTCAACACATCGCTCTGGTCTTTTGCATTTCCTGCAAATGGGCAGCAGATCCAGAAGTCTGGTAAGATTTGAGCTCAGTGCCTTTGGCAAGATCACAGTGCCACTCTCTTTCACCAGGAGGTACATAATGTCTGGTTGTCTCTCTTTTTGTGATGTTACATTAATGCTTAATGCCTGAATTTATTCACTCACTGAGGATTGCAAAATGGTGATATTCTAATTCTTTAATTTCTTTTTCATTTTTTAGATGGAGTACCTTTATGAAGAGACTCATAGCCTCATTACTATTTGATTACCCATGGTACAGTTTATACGGGAAGGCTGAATAAATGATTCATTTAGGATAATGAATTGGTTTCATATCATTCTCTCAAGATGACCCATTAGTTTTTTAAAAATCATTTTTAATAACATTATTAACTCATTGATTGATGGGTTTTAATCAATTGCAATTATTATCCTTTCTGAAGCTTAAATTGTCCCATCTTTTGCCAGGGGAAGCCTCTTCAAGTTGGCTCTCAGGCCTTTTAACACCTTAGTAGCCTGGAAACTGCCTCACCAGCGAGTCTGAGGAGATGTTCGGGCCAAATCTTGCCCCAAACCAAGAAAAGCAACCCAAGAAGTACATATTTCTTTTTGTGGAAAATGGTGTTTCCAACAATCTGGGTGTAGGGATGATCATTGCTATTAGGTCATTGTTTTTAAGCTTCTTTAGTGAATAGAGCTAAATTTTGTGTGTGTGTGTATGCCTTTAGGAGATTTAGATTGTTTCCAAACATCTCCTGAATTCCTACTGATACTTCTAGTTCATAACCACAGGGTTGTGAAATTTAACCTCTTCTGCATTACATCTGTTTCTCCTCTTTCACACCATGGATCCTGATTCTCAAGGACACAAGAGGTGATAGAATTAGAACATTCCACAATTACTCATTTGTTTTATCCTGCACTCAAACCAAACATCTTCAGAAAAGTGATTGTGATGCTTTTATAGACACTAGTGTTATTACCAAGCATAGCAAAAATACTTTTTTTTGCCCAGTCTTGCCATTCTACCTGCATTTAAAAATAATTAATTGTATCTCGTTTGAACTTCAGCCACTGCATACTATAAACCTCTCTCTTTTAGGCCTCATTTAGTGTTATGTTTACAAATAACTACATGTTTACTATGATCACCATTCCTTATGTTCAATGTTTCTTTTGTCATTTTGCTGGACTAAAGTTGATTAACTTTTCTTATTTTATTTCTGTACATTGGTGTTACCTGAAGTTCATTCTTTAGTATATTTTTCAGGGAGGGTTTATGGGACCTGTATCCTCATGTTTTTGCACGTTGATAACATTTTTTTGCCCCTTTACACTTGAATGTCACTTTTGCTGACTCTCAGATCTTTGACTCATCTTTTCTTTCTCTGAGTATCTTAAAATTATTCTACGTTTGCTTCTGGAGAACTATTAGTGTAGAAGTGTTTCATGATAATCTAATTTTCTTTCTCTTATAATTCATCTTCTGTTTTGACTAGATGCCCAAAATAGTTTTTCTTTTTCTTTAAAGTTTAGTAATTGCATTACAGTATTTTGTGATCTGGGTCATTCTGAGTCAATAATCTTAGGTACATGGAATGTGTTCTTTTCAAATGTAGTTTTGGAACCTTTTTTTATTTCAAGAAATTTTACTCTAGTCCCTTGTTTTAGTTTTCTTCCTTGGAGACTTCTATTATTCACATACTGAATCTTCTTTATCTATACAACATTCACCCCTTATCCACAGAGGATATGTTCCAAGACCCCCAGTGTATGTCTGAAACCATGGATAGTATCACACCCTATCTATACTATATTTTTTCCTGTGTATACATACTTATGATAAGGTGTAATTTATAAATTAGGCACAGAAAGAGGTTAACAACAATAACTAATAATAAAATAAAACAAATTGTAACAGAGTACTGTAATAAAAATTACATGAATGTGGTCTCTCTCTCAAAAGATCTTATTGTACTGTACTCATTCTTCTTGTGATGATGTGAGATGATAAAATGCCCATGTGATGAAATGATGTGAAGTGAATGACATAGGCATTGTGACATAGTGGCAGGCTACTACTGACTTTCTGACAATATGCTATAGCTTTAAAAAATTCCTTGTTTGATAATTCCAACAGTTCCTGTCCTATCTGATTCTGGTTCCGATGCTTGCTCAATCTCTTTATTGTTTAAATATTTTATTTAAATTCAATTTGCCAACATATAGTATAACACCCAGTGCTCATCCCATCAAGTGCCATCCCAGTGCCTGTCACCCAGTTACCCTATCCCCCCACCAAACTCCCCTTCTGCAACCCTTTGTTCATTTCCCAGAGTTTGGGGTCTCTCATGGTTTGTCTCCCTCTCTAATTTTTCCCCACTCAGTTTCCCTCCTTTCCCTTATGGTCCCTTTCACTGTTTCTTATATTCCACATATGAGTGAAACCATATGGTAATTGTCTTTCTCTGATTGACTTATTTTACTCAGCATAACACCCTCTGGTTCCATCCATATGGAAGCAAATGGTAGGTATTCATCCTTTCTGATGGGTGAGTAATATTTCATTGTGATCTTTATCCATTCATCAGTCGAAGGACATTGTGGCTCCTTCCATAGTTTGGCTATTGTGGACATTGCTGCTATGAACATTGGGGTGCAGACACAATCTCTTTAAACCAAGTGTTTTACCTTTTAATATGGCTTGCAGTTTTTTGCTGTAAAGGGAACATGATGTACTATTGAGTAAAAGAAAGTGCATTAAGAGGGTCTTTACTGATGTGGTGGAGAGATGGAGCAGGAAGGGAAGTGTTCTCTCATCTTATGACTAAGTCCCAGTCCTTTGGTGAGCGATGTCCCTGAACTGTGAACTTTACTAGTGCTCCTTGGTAACTTCATCCACTCTAGGTGGGACAGGATGGCTGGACAGGGCTGGGAGTTGGGTATTTCCTTTTCTCCAGGCTGGTTTGGTGTTATAAAACTCCAGTTAATTAGGCTTTGGCAGAGTGCTTTCTCCTGAGGGCAGGCCTTATTAAGAACAGAGTGCTCTGGCATATTTTAAAATGGTTCTTTTACAGGGTGCCTGGGTGGCTCAGTGGTTGAGCATCTGCCTTTGGCTCAGGTCATGATCCCAGGGTCCTGGAATCGGGTCCCATATCGGGCTCCCCATAGGGAGCCTGCTTCTCCCTCTGCCTATGTCTCTGCATCTCTCATGAATAAATAAAAAAAAAAATAAATCTTTAAAAAAAAAAAAGGTTCTTTGCCCCCTCCCCTGCCAGAAGCATGAAGGGGCTTTTCCCTGATATTCACTTTGAAGAGCTTCTCAGGCTCCTGGAGGAGGTAAAATGCACAAATGTGTAGGGGTTGCTCTGTGACTGGGTCCCCCTGGGGTTACTAATTCTCAGATTTGTCCACCCTGAGCCTTCAGCAATTTATCAGTTATCGTTCAGGTTTTCCTGCCCTGGCTGGTTTCCACGGAAGTTTCTGCTCTGGTACGTTGTGATTTTCTGTATCCACTTGTCTGTATTTTCAGTTTTGGGGGTTTGCTCTTCCATTGGCACCTTAGAGTCTCATTTGAAAGGTCTTATTTTCTTGGTGGGCTTGAAAACTCTGCTCCAATTCTCAGCTACTGTTTTCAAATCAGTAAATATGGAAGTGGGGAAAGATGGGCCCCAGAGTCATATTTCCCTTTCTGGGCTTTCCTTTGTTCTGAGTCCTTGGCTCTATAAGTGCTGACATTTTTAAAAAGATTTTATTTTATTATTTAAAGATTTTGTTTATTTATTCATCAGAGACACACACACACACAGAGACAGAGACAGATACATAGGCAGAGGGAGAAGCAGGCTCTCTGCAGGGAGCCTGATGCAGGACTTGATCCCAGGATTCTGGGATCATGACTTGAGCCAAAGGCAGACACTCAACCACTGAGCCACCCAGGTGCTCTAAGTGCTGACAACTTTGATAGCTCTCCAACACCTTCAAGTAGTTTAAAAAATATTAGGCTAGCTTTTTTTTTTTTGTAAAAAAGATTTATTTATTTATTTGAGAGAGAAAAAGAGAAAGAAAGCATGAGTAAGCATGAGTTGAGGGGAGGGGCAGAGGGAGAGGGAGGGAGAGAATCCTAAGCAGACTCCTCGCTGAGCGAGGGGCCCAATGCAGGGCGAGATTGCACCATTGTGAGATCACAACCTGAACGGAAATCAAGAATTGGAGTTTACCCCACTGTGCCACCCAGGTGCCCCAGCCTCACTTTCATAGCTGTTTTCAGTAGAAGAAAACAAGATAGCTTATTATTTTCAGAACAGAACCCATTTTTCTGAGTTGGAATTTTGGTGAATCTTTAAACTACATTTCTAGGATTTCTAACGGCTTATTTGAAAAAAATAGTCTGATTTGTTTCATAGTGTCTTATACTTTCACCATACTTTCTGCACTTAAAAATATCTAAGCATTTGAAGCCTATGCTTTTGTTTCACCTTTCAGTGACCTCGTGTCTTTTGTTCTTAGGATATTCTTTCTCCTTTATGGAGCTTTCTGCCTCACATGTCCTGTATTTTTTGATTGTGAGCTAATCTCCACCAAGAGTCATTTCTATTGGAGTTCTGGTAAGGTTTGCAGTAGTTTCCTCATGGAAAAGCTTGCATTATACTCCAGGGGTTTCATAATCTCTGGCCAATTATAATGTTAATTTTAGGTTTATAGGTGGAAGGGGGAATGGGAATTACTACTTCTAATAAAGGGGTATCTTTTTGGGTGGCAGAAATGTTCTGGAAGAGAAAGTGATGATATTTACATAACTTTGTGAATAAATGAAAACCACTGAGCTGTATACTATAAAGTGGTGTGAATTTTACTCATGTGAAATGTACAATAAAAACGTACAAAAAAATCCAAATTTCAGGGGCACCTGGGTGGCTCAGTTGGTTAAGCATCTGCCTTTGGCTGGGATCGTGGTCCTGGAATCCTGGGATTGAGCCCCGCGTCAAGGTCCCTGCTCAGCGAGGAGTCTGCTTCTCCCTATCCCTCTGCCCCTCCTCCTGCTTGTACTCTCTCTCCCAAATAAATAAATAAATAAATAAACATCTACTTCTAAAAAAAATCCACATTTTTGTACATGCAAGTAATATAAATTCAGATTACACATTCCCACTGAGGTCCAGGTAGACAAGAAAGTTTGCTGCATCCCTGGGCCTATGAAGAGTGTTTTTTTTTAGTCTTTATTTAAAGACAGAGCAGCAGCTCAAGGGGTTTTTATTCTAGCTGTTGCCTCATGTAAGCCTTAGGCCTTGTTCCTGCCTCTGGTGGGTATTAAAATCCCAACCTCAAACTTCTATGTCTTAAATCTAATACCTTTGTAAGTCACTAGGATTTTCTTTCTTCTTACCATTCTAATTTGAATTCTTTTTTCATTTTTGGGCCTGGGGATTTTTTTTCTCCTGCTTTAGCTAATTATTTTGAAAAGTTGGTTAATATATTGTCATGTCACTATAAAATATGGCTTTTAACACTTGCCCCATTTTTGCTGCTATGTATAGCACCCCAAGAAACATTCTTGTATGTATATTCTTATGAGGTGATTCTTTTAGTTTATGTAAGGTGATAAGGAGCTGTTGCCTTTGTTGGGGAGGAAGATTTTCTTTGTTATTTAAAGTTCTCCTTTTTTTTTCTTTTAATTTTCTTTTATTTATGATAGAGAGAGAGAGAGAGAGAGAGAGAGAGAGAGAGAGGCAGAGACACAGGCAGAGGGAGAAGCAGGCTCCATGCACCGGGAGCCCGACGTGGGATTCGATCCCGGGTCTCCAGGATCGCGCCCTGGGCCAAAGGCAGGCGCTAAACCGCTGCGCCACCCAGGGATCCCCTGTTATTTAAAGTTCTCCTAGCCAGACTAAGAATTAAATTGACACGAGACAGATAAATAGGAGAAAAATCAAAATTTAATTTTGTACATATGAGGAATCCACATAGACAGTCTTTGGAAAATTTGGAAATTCCAAAGAGTCAGGCGAAATGGGGTATATGTGTCATTCTGAACTAAGGAGAAGGGGTAGGGTCCTGGGACTTCAAAGGGAAGAAATGCAGTTCTCAGGAAGATGAAAAAGGGTATGTGTTTGGTAAACAAATATTTCCTGCCCCCTTTCCCTGAGAACAATGAGACATAGAGGACTTGGCTCAAACAGGTCTCTCTCTGTGGCCTCCCTTTCTGCCATACATACTTGATATTATAATGTAATTATCTATGGTGATAGCTTCTTCTTGGAGCAGATTCTCCATCTAAATTCTGTTTAGGAGGTTGAAGGAAAGGTAATGAGTTTTTCCTGAATATGCTGAGTTTTGATGCTAATTTGAAATAATCCCCATGCCAAAATGGCCCACACTGGGGGTGGTCCGCCCTTACATGTCAAGTGTATGTTCATTTTGAATATCCATAGCTACTGCCAGATAACTTTTAAGGGATGCTGGAGAATCTCCACTCCCACCAGTGATGTGTAAGACCACCCTAGCTAGGGCTGCAGAAGGCACAGCAGCCTCCCCAGCTTGGCATGAAAAGGAGCTTTGAGGAACCTTAACCGAAGTAAGCTTCCATGGAGTGTATGGGAGGCGGAGGTGGAGGAGATGGAGAGGATGCCTCTATCTTTGGAAGGATATGTTGGATGGCTTCTAACAGGGCAGGTGCTTGTTTGAATAATTAATTTTGCAAAGAGAGAGAGAGAAAATGTGTGAAGTGTGTGAAGCAGATCTTATCAGTTGTGGAAGGTATAATTCATACTAAAGATTAAGCATGTCCGGGATCCCTGGGTGGCTCAGCGGTTTAGCTCTGCCTTTGGCCCAGGGCATGATCCTGGAGTCCCGGGATTGAGTCCCACTTCGGGCTCCCTGCATGGAGCCTGCTTCTCCCTCCTCCTGTGTCTCTGCCTCTCTCTCTCTCTCTCTCTCTCTCTCTCTCTCTCTATGTCTATCATAAATAAATAAATAAATCTTAAAAAAAAGAGTAAGGATGTCCATCTTTTAAATCATAAGCTTTTATTTATTTATTTATTATTTATGATAGTCACACACAGAGAGAGAGAGAGAGAGAGAGAGGCAGAGACACAGGCAGAGGGATAAGCAGGCTCCATGCACCGGGAGCCCGACGTGGGATTCGATCCCGGGTCTCCAGGATCACACCCTGGGCCAAAGGCAGGCGCCAAACCACTGCGCCACCCAGGGATCCCTAAATCATAAGCTTTTAAATCATACACCAAGCACCAACTGGCCCATAAAGACAATTCCCATGCTCCTGATAAAGTGGTTCTAGCATCTGCTCACTTGGTCTGGAGTTACTGAAACTTCAGTTTTGTTCAGTCTTACTTTTTGGGTTCACCTCTCAATTTTTATGCCCTAAGGGATTCACTTTGGCAGTTGTTCTTTCTGACTTAGGCTTAAGACTCTCTCTTCCAGGATGCTGGCTTTCTTCTTCTCTCCCAGATTTTGACCCTCTTGACTGTATCTGCATATCCTCCCTCAGCCACTCCTAAGATCCACCCGTGGCCCACCTGTGATGGGCTGAAGTTGGAATAAAATAGCCATCTAGTCACTGAAACTTGGACTTCTTTTGCTATCATGGAAGATAGCATTGGGAGTTATGGAGAAGATGAATGCTATCTTAATAATCATAAATACAACTGACGCTGACATTTTATTTTTTTCTAAAGATTGATTTATTTATTCATTTATTTATTTATTTATTTATTTATTTATTTATTTATTTATTTATTTATTTAGAAAGCAGAGGTGGGGAGAGACAGGGAGAGGAGAGAGAGAATCTCAATCCCTACTAAGCTCAGAGCCTGATGCGGGGCTCCATCTCACAACCCTGAAGATCATGACCTGAGCCAAAATCAAGAGTCAGACACTCAACTGACTGAGCCACTCAGGTGCCCCTGACTTTGGTAGTTTTATATGAATGGCAGGGAAATAGAGAGAACTGGCTGATGACCAGTATGATAGTAAAGCTGTGAATTTTAAGCACAAAGTTTTATTAGGAAAACAAAGTTTTATCGGGCAACATTTTGCAGCTTATTTTGATAGTTTTTAAACTAGAAGAGATGCAGTAGATGTTATATGCATAAATGTTAGCAACACATTTCAGTGTTTGAAAATTTTGCTAGTAAAATTTAAGATGCCTTGGAATGAGAAACACAGTCACGTGGCTTGCAATCTGCTTGAAAGACTGTAAATTACAAATGGTATTGTTTAGTAGTTGGTTGGGAAGTCTAACAGAGGTTATAGAGTCTGAAAATTATTGCTGGAAACTCTAATTCTTAAAAATAATGTCAAGGAATTTCTGAAGTTTGGAGCAGGATATGAAGAGGAGGTCATTTCAATTCTCCCCCCTTACTGGAAGAATTGACTTTTCAACAAGGTGACAAGGATGGACAGCGCCTTTTGGAAATAGGCATTTTATGTTGACTGGCTGTGGCAACCCACGTGGCCCAAGAATTTATTCTTTTTGTGGTGGTGGATGTTTTCTGCTCTAAGTGTTGTAGGGATTCAGAAAGATTTTTCTATAAGTTCCAAATCCTTATGGTTTATTTTATAAAATTTATTACATCCATTTTCTTGGATAACCTTTGGGATTGTTTGCCTGTTGTACTGATGTCATTTTCAAGGATTAAAAAAAAAATGAGATTTTGGGCACCTGGGTGGCTCAGTCAGTTAGTTAAGTATATGCTTTCTGTTCAGGTCATGGTCCCAGGGTCTTGGGATCAATCCCCACATTGGGCTCCCTGCTCAGCTGGGAGTCTGCTTCTCCTTCTTCCTCGACCCCTCCCCGCCACTCATGCTCTCTCTTTCTCAAATAAATAAATAAAATCTTTTAAAAACTGAGATTTTGCTATTCAGGAGTGGACTGTCTTCTGTTTGTAATTTCTCCTGGAAATGGAAATGCAGACTCCTTTTGGGAATGCAAATATCTAGTTAATCTTAGTGTGTTAAAGAAGGAGATTACAAAGCTTTTTTAGATCTTTGTCTTGGGCTACTGTAACAAAATGCCATAGACTGGCTGCCTTAAATAATAGATTTTTATTTCTCATAGTCTGAAGGCTGGAAAGCCAAGATCAACATAATGGCAGATTTAGTTCCTGGTAGGAACCTCTTCCTGACTTGCAGTCAGCTTCTTTCTTGGAGGGTCCTTACATGGCAGAAGACAGAGGGGAGAGAGAGCTCTCTTCTTTTTGCAAGAACCCCCACCCCTGTCATGGGGGTCCCACCCTCATGACTTAATCTAAACCTTATTACCTCCCAAGGCCCTACCTCCAATACCATCACATTCTTTTTTTTTTTTTAATAGCATCACATTCTAGGATAGAGCTTCAATCTAAGAATTTTGAGATGACACAAACATTCAGTCCATAACAGATCTCATGCCTCTAAATTTTATTCCAAGAAAGTGCCTCCCAACTCCACATTTCTGATAAAAATAATTATATATCTCGCATATACACACATATATAAGATATACAGAGTATATTGAAAAATATTTTGAAGTTGTGCAAAGGGCAATTTCTGGAACCACTGAAGTTTTTGTGTTTACTTGTAATAGACAATACTTGTCTTTCAGAAAAATGGTTTCCCATTGATTTTCTTCCTGTTTCCTTTTCTTCTCTTTGGTTTTTATCTATTGATAGAGCAATTTTATTTTTTAACTTTTGTTTTTATTTTTTAAGATATATTTATTTATTTGAGAGAGAGAGTGTGTGTGAGTGGAGGGAGGGGCAGAAGGAGAGGGAGAAGCAGACACCAGCTGAGTGCAGAGCCTGAGGCAGGGCTTGATGCTGAGACCTGGTCATAACCTGCAGAAACCAAGAGCCAGACGCTCAATCTCAACCCACTGAGCCACCCAGGTGCACTTTCACAGAATGATTTTAAAAGAAATATTGAAAAAAAAATCCAATCTTATCACCCTACATAAGGTACTTTTTTTGTGTTTCATTTGTTAGTTTTGTCCTTACTTACTTAGAGTTTACAGTCTTGTTTTCTGCATATTTTTATTCCACTTACAACTGTCAAACACATTTCCCTAGTTACATCATGATCTTTATCATGTAGTTTTATGATTGCATGATAATGTGAAAAGATGAAATAGCACTTTACTGAACTGTTTTTATGGAAGGGTGCAATAGATTTAGTTCCTGGTGCAATAGAGAGAGTCCCCCCTCTCCCTTCAAAGATGCCAGGGTCTTTTGGCCTGCATTCAGAAGTGCTAGGTTATTTTGGGGGATGCCAGTCAGAGAAATTCCAGATACTTAGGTAATCTACAGTCCAGCTCAGAAACAAGTTTTTTTTAGTATATTTTTTTAATTTTTATTTATTTATGATAGTCACACACACAGAGAGAGAGAGGCAGAGACACAGGCAGAGGGAGAAGCAGGCTCCATGCACTGGGAGTCCGACGTGGGATTTGATCCCGGGTCTCCAGGATCGTGCCCTGGGCCAAAGGCAGGCGCTAAACCGCTGCGCCACCCAGGGATCCCAGAAACAAGTTTTTAAAAGTTTTTTATTATGTGGTGGTGATCTCAGGGTCATGACAGCCAGCTGGCCTCCCGGTCCCCACTTAGCGGGGAGTCTGCTTGATTCTCTCTCCCTCTCCCTCTCCCTCTGTCCGTGGCTCTGGCTGACATGATTGCAAGAGCGTGGGCAGCTGTGCAAGCTCTCTCTCAAAAATAAACAAATAAATCTTAAAAAGTTTTACATTACAAAAGCAAATCAATCTTGTACAAAAAACTTAGAAAGGGAAAAAAGAAAACGAAAAACCAGCCTTAATTCCATCATTGATACTACCAGAGTAGTATTTCCTTCCATTTTTGTTTTGTATTAGTACATTCTCTGCCCCCAAATTTGTTTTTTTTTCATTCTTTGTCTTTTGCCTTAAAAAAGAAATACAGAATATATGAGTACATTCTTACTGTAAAATATCAAAATAATTATTAAGTGGAGAGGAAGTTCCCTTTTATTCTAACATTCTAATCTCCCCTCCTTTTGGAGGTAAATTTCTATTCAGTATTTGGTGAGCCTGATTCTGGTTTTATTCTGTTGTAGCTGCATATACACAAGTCTATATACAGCTATTACTTTGTATCTTGCTTTTTCAGTTTACAAGGTATCTTAGAATTAGTTTCACATTATTCTTCTATATTCTCTTTAACAGCGGTTTCATATTCTATAGAAGGGATTATATCAGAATTTTAAAATGTTGCTTTTATTGATGGACATATAGGTTTGCTCAATTTTCTTCTGTAACAAAATTACAGTGGATATTCTTGTACCTTTTTTTGGAACAATGTGTGAGAATTTCTATGTGGTGGATTCCTTTAAGTTGAATTTCAGCTTCACAAAGCAGACACATTAAAATTTTGAGAGTTTTGCCAAACTGACTTGAATTTATACCTTTCTAATAGTATACTGAGATGTCTGTTTCCTTTATTCTTACCAAATTTCACATTATAAAACAATTTTTTCATAACTTGGGAATGCTTTATATTGTCTTAATTTGTATTTCTTTGTATTATGATAGATTAGGCTTCTTTGATTTAGCATAATGTTTTCCATATTCATTGATACTCTAACATGGACCAGTAATTTATTTCTTTTTTTGTTTTGGTTTTTGGCTGGATAGTGTTCTAGTGTATGGATATACTATATTTTATTTATCCATTATTCATCAGTTGATGGACATTTGGGTTGGTTATCCTTTTTTACTGTTATGAATAACGTTGCTATGAATATTAACATACAAGTGTGTGATATTTTCAGTTTTTTTTAAAGATTTTATTTATTTATTCATGAGAGACCCACAGAGAGAGGCAGAGACACAGGCAGAGGGAGAAGCAGGCTCCATGCAGGGAGCCCGACATGGGACTCGATCCGGGGTCTCCAGGATCATGCCCCCGGCCCAAAGCGCTAAACTGCTGAGCCACTCAGAGATCCCCATATTTTCAGTTTTCTTGGTTATGATCCTGGGAGTGGAATTGCTGGGTCTATGGAAACTCTATGCTTAAATTTTTCAGCAAAACTGTATTACTAAGTGATGATACCATTTTACATTCCCATCAGCAGTTTATTAGGGATTCAGTGTTTCTACATCCTTGTCAACACTTATAATTATCTGTCTTTTTCTTTTTTTCTTTTTGTCTTTTTCATTATAGCTACCCTGGTGGATGTGAACTGCTATCTCACCGCTGATTTGACATAACTTGTTGATCATTTTTTTGTGCTGATTGGCCATTTGTATATCATCTGTGGAGTAATGTCTATTAAAATTCTTTAACCGTTTTTATTTTTTTTTGTAATTTATTTATTTATTTATTTTAAATTTATGATAGTCACACACAGAGAGAGAGAGAGAGAGAGGCAGAGACATAGGCAGAGGGAGAAGCAGGCCCCATGCACCGGCAGCCCGACGTGGGATTCGATCCCGGGTCTCCAGGATTGCGCCCTGGGCCAAAGGCAGGCGCCAAACCGCTGCGCCACCCAGGGATCCCTGTAATTTATTTTTTTTATAACCACTTTTAAACTGGGTTATTTGTCTTTTTATTGTGAAGATACAAGTCCTTTATCAGATGTATAATTTGCAAATATTTCCTTCCATTCTGTTGGTTGCCCTTTAACTTTCTTGATGGGGATGTTTGAAGCACAAAAGTTTTCAATTTTGTTAGAGTCCAATATATCTATTTTTAAAATTGTGTTGCTTGTGCTTTTAGTGTGCTTTTAGATAGGAATCTAAAAGGTTTTACTTAACCCAAAGTCTTGATGATTTAATCTTATATTTTCTTCTAAGAGATTTATATTCTATGATCCATTTTTCTTTTTTTATGATCCATTTTTCAATTAAATTTTGTAGATGGTGTGAAGTAGATGTTCAAATTCATTTTTTCATGTGTATATATCCATTATTGCAACATTATTTGTTAAAAAAGATTATTTTCCCCATGGAATTGCCTTGATATCTTTGCTGAAAATCAGTTTATGTGAGGTTTTATTTCTGACTCTTACACTTTATGCCAGTACCATATAGTCATTATTATTTTAGTTTTGTGGTAGATTCTGAAAGTAGAAGGATGAGTTCAACTTTGTTCAACCAATTTTTTTTTGTTATTCTGTATCCCTTGGATTTCCATATGAATTTTAGTATCCATTTTTGAATTTCTGTAAAAGAAAAGCAACTGAAATTTTGACAAAGATTACACTGAATACACTGATCCATTTGGGGGGAGTATTGCTATTTTGACAATATTAAGGCTTCTAATCTATGAACATGGGATACTTTTCCATTTATGTAGGTCTTTAATTTTTTTCAATGATTTTTTGCAGTTTTCTTTTCTTTTCTTTTTAAAGATTTTACTTACTTATTTGAGAGAGAGAGAGAGAGAGCACAAGCAAGGGAGAAGGGCAGAGGAAGGGGGGAAGCAGACATCCCACTGAGCAGGGAGCCCAATGT
Source organism: Nyctereutes procyonoides (assembly GCF_905146905.1). Taxonomy (NCBI): domain Eukaryota; kingdom Metazoa; phylum Chordata; class Mammalia; order Carnivora; family Canidae; genus Nyctereutes; species Nyctereutes procyonoides. The sequence goes on from NW_026575046.1 coordinate 67,154,245, forward strand.
GGGGCTGGAGTCCAGGACTCAGGATCATGACTCAAGCAGAAGGCAGATGTTTAACTGACTGAGTCACTCAGGCATCTTGTTTTGCAGTTTTCAACGCACAAATCTTGCATTTCTTTTTTTTAAAATTTTTTATTTATTTATGATAGACATAGGAGAGAGAGAGGCAGAGACAAGCAGAGGGAGAAGCAGAAATCTTGCATTTCTTTTGTTATATTTATTCCTAAGTATTTTATTGTTTTTAAGGGTATTGTAAATGTAGTTGTTTTCTTAATTTTATTTTTTGGGATGTATTCATTGCTAGTGTATAGAAATACAATTGATATTTTATATCTGTCTTGAACAAACTCAATGAACTCGTTTTTTTTTTTTAAGATTTTATTTATTTATTCATGAGATACACACACACACACAGAGAGAGAGAGAGCGAGAGAGAGAGAGAGAGAGACATACGCAGAGAGAGAAGCAGGCTCCATGCAGGGAGCCTGATGCGGGACTCCATGGATCCAGGATCCCGCTCTGGGGCTGAAGGCAGCCGCTGAAACGCTGAGCCACCCAGGTGTCCCTGAACTTATTTTAAAGTCAGTTTTTAACTCTAATAACTATTTTCCGAATATAAGTCATTTCCTCTTACACTTCTTCCCTTTCATTTCTTTTCCTGTTTAGCTGTTCTGGCAAGAACTCCCACAATAATGTTGAATAGAGGTGGTGAGAGCAGTAATCTTTGTCTTGTTCTTGATCTTAGGAAGAAAGCTTTCAGTCTTTCATCATTAAGTATGATTTAACTGTGAGTTTTTCATAGAAGCTCTTTATTAGGTTGAGGAAGTTCCCTTCTTATTAGGTTTTGAGTGTTTTTACCATGGAAAGGTTTTGGGCTTTGTAAATTGCTTTTTCTGTGTCTATTGAGATGCTCATTTTTTTTCTTTTTTGGTCTTTTACTATATTAACATAGTGTATTACATTGATTGATTTTCATATGTTAAACCAACCTTGTATTTCTGGGATAAATCCTCCCTGGTCATGTTATATAGTCCTTTTCACATGTTGCTGGATTCATTTTGCTAGTATCTTGTTGAGGATTTTTACATCAGTATTTATAAGGGATATTGGTTTTCTTTTCCAGTGATATTTCTGTTGGATTTAGGTATCAGGGTAATACTGTTGTCATAAAATGAGCTTGGGAAGTGTTCCTTCTTCTTCTATGTCTCAGAAGGAAGAGTTTCTTAAGGATTGGTGTCAGTTTTAGTTTAAAAATCTGATAGAGGGATGCCTGGATAGCTCAGTCGGTTGAGCGTGTGACTCTTGATCTCAGGATTGTGAGTTTCAGCCCTACATTGATTGGGCGGAGAGCTTAATTTAAAAAACAGGGTTGGAGAAAAATAAAATAAAAATCTGATAGAATACACCAGTGAAGCTGTCTGGTTCTGGACTGTTCCTTGTGGGTAGTTTTAAAATTACTAATTTACTCTCTTGTAAGTATATTCAGATTTTTTATTTCTTATTTTGTCAGTTTTGATAGTTTATGCTTCTAGATTTGTCCATTTAATTTAGGGAATCTAATTTGTTGGCATACAATAGCTCATAAATATTCCTTTTATATTGTGATCCCTTTTATTTTTGATAATCTCTTATTTCTATAAGGTTGTTAATAATATCCCCTTTTCATTCTGATTTTACTAATTTTAGTTGTCTTTTTCAGTCTAGTCAAATCAATTTAAATTTTTTAAAGGAACAGAATTTTGTTTTCAATGATTTTATCAATTTTGTCTTCTCTGTTGCATTGATTTTGTTTTTTTGTTTTTTTAAATTTTTATTTATTTATGATAGAGAGAGAGAGAGAGAGAGAGAGAGAGAGAGAGAGAGACAGAGACAGAGACACAGGCAGAGGGAGAAGCAGGCTCCATGCACCGGGAGCCCGACGTGGGATTCGATCCCGGGTCTCCAGGATCGCGCCCTGCGCCAAAGGCAGGCGCTAAACTGCTGCGCCACCCAGGGATCCCCTGTTGCATTGATTTTGTATTGAGTCTTTATTATTTCCTTTCTTCTGCTTTCTTGGGGTTTCGTTTGTCTTCTTGTTCTATTTTCTTAATGCAAAATTTAGGTTAATATTTTGAGATTTTTTTCCTTTTCTGTTTTTCTTTCTTTCTTTTTTTCTCTCTCTCTCCCTCCCTCCCTCCCTCTTTTCCTTCCTTCCTTCTTTCCCTTCTTTAAAGTATAGGCATTTTCAACTATATATTTTTCTTCAAGCACTGCTTTAGCTGTTATGTTGTGTTTTCATTTTCATTCACTCAAAGTATTTTCTAATTTTCTTATAATTTCTTCTTTGATGCATTGTTTATTGAAGAGTGTGTTGTTTAATTACCTCATATTTGTGAATTTTCCAAATTTCCTTCTGTTATTCATCTCTAATTTAATTTCATTGCAGTCAGAGAACATAATTTGTAACATTTCAATTTTTTTTTAAGTTTACTGATTCTTGTTTTCATTTTATGGTCTCACTTATGGTCTATTCTCAAGAATGTTTCATGTGCATTGGAGAAAAATGTGCATTCTATTGGTTTTGGATAGAGTTTTCCATAGGCATCTGTCAGTTCTAATTTGTTTATAGTATTGTTCAAGTCTTCTATTTTCTTATTGACCAGTTACCTTGTTTTCAGCATTATTGAAAGAGGGTGTTGATGTATCCAACTATTACTTTTTAATAGTCTGTTTTTCTCTTCAGTTCTGTCAGGTTTTACTTTATATATTCTGGGATCTGTTTTAGGGACATACATGATTATAATTTTTATATCTTCTTGATGAATTGACCCTTTTGTCATTATAAAATGTCCTTTTCTGGGGCACCTGGGTGGTTCACTGGTTGAGTGTCCGTCTTCATCTCAGGGCATGATTCTGGGGTCCTGGGATCGAGTCCTGCATCAGGCTCCCCTCAGGGAGCCTGCTTTTCTCCCTCTGCTCATGTCTCTGCCTCTGTGTCTCTCATGAATAAATAAATAAAAGCTTTAAAAAATGTCCTTTTCTGTTTCTAGTAGCAATTTTTGTCTTAAAATTTATTTTGTCTGATATTAGTATAGTCACTCCAGTACGCTTGATTATTGTTTGCATAGTATATTTTTTCCATTTTTTTTACTTTCAATGTATTTATGTCTTTTTTTTTGTATTTATGTCTTTGAATTGAAAAATGTGTCTCTTATAGATAGCATATATTTAGATCATTCTTTTCATTCATTCATTCTGGCAACTTTTGTATTTTGAATGGCAAGTTTAATTAACATTTAATAAAATAATTGGTAAGGTACTATGTATGTCTGCTCATTTGTCAATATTTCTTTAAATATTCTTTCTGTCCCTTTCACTCTGTCTTCTCCTTCTGAGACTCCTATTATGCACATGTTGGTATGGTAGATGGTATCACACATGTCCCTGAGACTTGTTTACTTTATTCCTTGTTTTTCTTTTTTGTTTTTCATATGGGATAATCTCAATGGAACTATCTTCACATTGGCTAATTCTATTTTCTGTATGTTCAAATCTACTATTGAATCACTCTAGTGAATTTTTCATCTTGGTTGTATTTTTTTTTAAATTTTTATTTATTTATGATAGTCACACAGAATGAGAGAGAGAGAGGCAGAGACACAGGCAGAGGGAGAAGCAGGCTCCATGCACCGGGAGCCCGACGTGGGATTCGATCCCGGGTCTCCAGGATCGCGCCCTGGGCCAAAGGCAGGTGCCAAACCGCTGCGCCACCCAGGGATCCGATCCCTTGGTTGTATTTTTTAACCCCAGGATTTGTATTTGCTCTGTGTAGCTACTGAAGTCTGTGCTCAATTAGCTTAGACATCAGCTAATGATTAGACAAAGATTGCTCAAATGGCTAGAACCAATTCGTCTTTTATTCTTTGCCAAAAGTCCCTGTGTATGTGTTGGGGCATGCGTTTAACGCTGGGCCAGGTACTTTGCAACTCTGCCCTAGACCTCACTTACTGCTTATACAGGGTCTCAAGGTCAACCAGAGGTAACAGCCAATACCTTCTCAGCTCTTTCCTGAGCATATGCACAGCCCCATGCACGCAATTGCCTTTTTAGATTACTAGAAATATGTTGGAGCTTTTAAAAGTCCCCCATGGACATTTCATTTCCCAATTTTTCCTTTCAAACTTTTTGGTTAGACTGTTGTTTGTCCTGACTGTTATCCACAGTCATGCAGCCACAATGTTAAACAACCACCGCCAATGGTTTTTGAAAAAAAGCCCCTTGAGAAGAGATTGCTTACATTGGGATAACTCTGAACCATGTCAATTAAAGATAAATCTGTGAATAGGGGCTTCTTGAGAATACCAGGCAGGTCGGTAATGACAAGTCTCTCGAAATGTGGCCTTGAATGATTTCCAGTCTGGTTCTGTCTGCCAATCTCCCAACCTCACCCCAAATTTCTACTAGGCTTCTGGTTTTCACTAATTTCGGGCCGTCCACTGATGAACTGTGGAGGGATGTATGGAAACAAGGCAAATCAAATGTCAGCCAGTTTTCTTGAATAAATGCTTTCTGGATTGCTGCAAACATATCACTAATTTCTAGAGTTCTGAAAAAGTTGATTCTGACATTTTTGCCATTGTTCTAGTTGCCTTTATGGGGGAGAGGATTTTCAGAACTTCTTAGTCTACCATTCTTACTGGTGGTCCCTGGACATCAGATAACTTTCAGTTTTTAGCATTCCACATCTCCTTTGTATGTCCACGGTTAATTAGTATTTTTATTTTCCTCTTATTCAGGATAAAGAATAACGTGGGGATGAGTTTATTTTCTCTTTCCCCAGGTCTCTACCATTTTCTTTGTTGAGAGAGAAACTCTCAAAATTGAGAATTTTCTTTGTTCCAGATTGCTATCCATAAAACAACAACAACTATTTTGGCTTAACTATACATTTTCCTGATTTCTATGCACATACCAGTTTCTTATATCCCATGGTTTCCTTTTTACTGGAGTACAGTTTTTGGTAACAATTTTGGTGAGAATTCACAGTCTAAGAAAAATTCTGAGTCCTGCATATCTGAATATATCTTTATTTTGTACTAATAATTGGACACTAGTTTAATTAGATATAGAATTTAGTTTCATAATTATTTTGTCTCAACTTTGAAGTTATTTTTACATTACTTTTAAATGTAAATGTATTTATAAAAATAATTTCAAACAAAGAAAAATTATAATAGTATAAAGAACTCCTGCCTAATCTTCACCCAGATTTACCAATTGTTCACATTTTCTCACAAATGTTTTATTATCTTATTTTTGTCTTTATGCCTTTCTACTTTTTTCTGAACTATTTGAGAGCAAGTTGTAGATATCCAAACCCTTTACTTCTAAATACTTAAGTGTGTATTTTCTAAGGGCAAGAACATTCATATATATATATATAGCTATAATACCATTATAAATGTGGGAAATCTAATATTGGCACAATAGTACTGGCTAATCCTCAAACTATACTCAAGTGTTTCCAGTTGCCTTATCATAAACTTGATAGTATTGTTTATGGCCTAGTATCCTGGCCCAGGATTCATTTAGTTCTCATGTCTTTAATACTTATTCTTTGTTAATCTGGATCAGTTCCTAGTCTTTCTTTGTCTTTTCTGACATTGATATTTTAGAAGAGTACAGGCCAGTGTTTTTGTTGAATCTCCCTCCATTACATTGTATTCTTACACCCAATCTTACTAGAATTTGGAGGTAGAGAAACTGTTTTGCTACTTTTTTTTTTTTTTAAGTAGGTTCCATGCCCAGGACAGAGCTCAATATGGGCTTGAACTCATGACCCCGAGATCAAGAGTAGGACATTTTACTGACTGAGCCACCCAGGCACCTGGAGGTAGAGAACCTGAATGAGAGTGTATTTAACTCAGCATAACTCACCCTTACTCTTGAAATGCTAGGGAGATGCATAGTCTATTTTGGAAATATTCAATACCCAAACTACCCAAACTCCTCAAGGCCTATTAAAGCTCAGAATACCTGCAGATGCCATCTAATAGCTCATTTTTGGGAATTTACTGCTCTCTGAAATGGAGCATGAGGTGGAAAAGAGATCTCTGTAGGTTGGCAGTATCCAAACCAATGTCTCGCCAGTTTCCACATTACAAATCTACTCTCGGGGAGGCTGTACACTGACTTTGTTCAAGCACATGTACAGCTGTCAACAGCAGCTTTAGCCATATTGTATTGAAAATACCAATGGTTACAATGTATCTCCAGCTGTCACTATAGGCTGTGATAGTATCAGAAGAGATTTAGAGTCCAATGACATCATTTTATGAAGAAGTAGGGCCTTGGGAGATGAAGCGCTGGGGATGGCCACATAGCTTGTTAGTGCCACAGCCACATCTTGAGTTAATATTCTGATTTACTATTTAAACTTGAAATGACCCAGCAATCCTAAGGAAACCACTGTTCAGCAGTGGCAAGAATACAGTGGCCACATTAATTGCATGAATACTGGGAAGAAGGGGGGTGGATATAGTTCATAACTCCAGGACTAATATGCTGTGCATTTGCCAGCCCGATTAAAAAGGTCAGGTGGATAATATGCATAAAGTGTCATTGGATAGGGCTCTATGAAGTCAAAAAGGAGAGACTGTGATTCATTATTCTAAGAGCATCTTCACTGTCAGCACATTGAATTAAAGAGGGCGCTAGCAAAGAGGTCCTTCCCAGTTAACAGCCACACATGTGAAGGGTCAGGGGTCTTTAATTCAGAGGAAAGACTCCAGCCGTATAAACGTGGAGATTTATTGCTCACCCAGCGATGAGTGTTATGAGATACAGGGTCAAAATCCTTCCCTACATCTGCTTTTGATAAGCTCTGCAGAGTTAGTTATTTATGTCAAGAGTTCTTAGCCCCAAGCAGAGTGGGGGTGGGGTGGGATGGAGAGACAGTGAGCAGAGGAGAGGAAGGGCACAGAACTCACAGGGATCAGAAGGTTAATACTCAAATACTGGGCTCCATCAGGATGTGCTCAAGGGTTTTCCTGATTATGCGCTTACCAGCGTCATGTAGGAGTTGAAAATGATTATAGGTTTTAATGACTGTGAAATAAGTGTGAGCAGGAAATAAAGCAAATATTTTTTTTTAAAGAAAAAATTTTAAAGAAAACATTTTTGTGTTTCAACAAAAAGGTGTGCTCCATCTGCGGTATATCCTTCCTAGGTTAGCGGATTCAAGGTCTTTACATGTGTCTTCGAGCCGTATATAAATTCTGTTGTGTCTGATAGTGAAAATTGGCCACCACCTCTTTACAATTCATCTCAGCGTTTCAATACTCCATATAAATTTATGCTTTTTTGACTTTTATGCTGGGCTGGTTAAAACACTGTCTTGTTTCCTCATCACATGGGTCAACATCCTTAACAGGTGTTCATTTTTACATCTATATGAGAATCATGATTTTATCTTTTTCTGTATATTGTCTTTTAACACAAAATACCTCTGGAGGCTGATGGCTTGTGAAGAAGTTCAGTGACTCTCCTCTTCCCTGGCTCTCTAAGATTTGGTTATGCAGACCAGGTCTCTGGAGACTTCTTTACTGGAAATTTTAAACATCAGTATTTATTTATTTTAAAGATTTTATTTATTTATTCATGAGAGACACACAGAGAGAGGCAGAGACATAGGCAGAGGGAGAGAGGCAGGCTCCCTGCAGGGAGCCCAATGTGGAACTCGATCCCAGGGCTCCAGGATCACAACCTGAGCCAAAGGCAGACACTCAACCGCTGAGCCATCCAGGTGCCCCTGAAAATGAGTATATTAAAACAACACACAGCTGAAATCAGAAAACTATGTATCTAAAATACTTATCTGTTTTACCAATTTTGCTTCAAAGCAGCTGAAAGAAGTTGATGGAGGATTGGGGAGGACAGTGGGAAAGGAAATGTTAAGAAACAGAAAACAGAAGAGATGCTTTTATATGCTTCATCCCAGTGCTATCATTTTAGAGCAGGAAGGGCTTCTGGTCACATCTAACAACAGACCCAGATCTGGAACCTGTTATCTCCTTGCAGGTCTGCACTGTTCCTTAGAAAAAGAGAAGTGGAAGCTTGTATTTCTAGAAGCCCCCTCCTCCCACACTCAGACCTGCACACTGTACAATGCAATGACTGGATTTCTGATGCCCTAATCTGAAGACAGAGGGCCCATGGATAACTGAAAAGTGAACACAGCTAGTTCCCCTCCGCTTGCCCTTCTTGAACAGCAGGCAGAGAGGGAAGGACCACAGCTCTGGAGAAGGGTCTTGATGGTTCCCTTATCCCTAGCTATTTTTCTCAAGAGCTGGCAAGACCATGGTGTCCAGTGGCTTTGGAGGGGTCGCAAATATTCTCAGTCCCTCTTGTAGAGACAAGTGGGATGCTGATGATCTCGAAGGCTCATTTCTACTCTAACATGGTAGGAAGCCAAGGTCAAGCCTTGCGGTCTATTGAAGAGGGAAGCAACCTCTTGAATTCCATAGCTTCATATTGGTCATCCAGAAAGGATAAGATGGCATTTCTCAGTTCAGTGGGGTTACTGCAGGATTTCTTTGGCTCCACGGTGGAGCCTGTCTGAGATATTCCTTGTGATTCCTGCCCACTTTGGATGGATTGTCAGCTCCGGGTCATTTGATTACATTTCTGTCTCAGTACAAATTTTCTTCATGGGATGTTAGACACCGATGAAGAAATTTTGGTCAAACCAAGAACATATTCAAAGTATTTCATTAAAAATTATTGAAAATTGAGGCTCCTGGGTGGCTCAGGCCATTAAGTGTCTGACTCTTGATGTCAGCTCAGGTCATGATCTCAGGGTTGTGAGTCTGAGCCCCTCCTCGGACCTGCACTGAGCATGGAGCCTGCTTAAGATCCTCTCTCTCCCTCTGCCCCTCCCCCCAACCCCTACCCCTGCTCTCTCATTCTAAAAAAAAAAACACAAAAAACTGTTGAAAACAATTTCTTCCCTCGATACTCTTGAAGCTAATACAATAATTACGGTTATTAATCATGGGTCTTTAGAAGTCTCAGTGGGAGAAGTTAACTTCACACTCAATTTCTTTTTGGTTTTATTCTAAAGTAGAATTCAAGCAAAATGAAATATCAAACAGAAGTTTCCCTTACATAATATGTCCATCCTCCAACTAATCAACATAATGAAAATTAAAACTTAGTCATTCCATGTGCATCTTTTGAATTTTAAGACAACTGTGGCGGCTGTTTTTATGTGTAGTTGAAGCTCTGGTCTTAAGTAACTTAGTCTCACATCTGTTAACAACAGAGTCAGAACTAAAACCCACTCTCCTGACCCCTAATCTTCCTTTTTGTGCAGCACCATCTTCCTTTCATTAGTTAGGAATGAAGGCTCCCTTTCATCATGAAACTCTCTTTTCCTTCTGAAAGATATTAAAGTAAAGGTATATAATTTCTAAAAGAAAAAAGATAAAATACCATGACATACATGATTTATAATTTATTACTTAGATCAACTTCCATTTTAGAAAAGACAGAAATAAAATATATAATTTATATTTACATTTTTTACAGCAGAAAGTATTTACACCTTAGACATCAAGTACAAAATGATATAGAAAATCCAGGATGATACAGACAGTCAAGACCATAGTTTCAGCAGGGAATTTTCTGGCTACTTTTTTCCTTAACAAGAGGAAGTATTAAGCTAACTATTGCTTAACTATTTTGCTAGTTAGCTATTTAGCCAGTTACTATTTTGCCTGTTTTTTTTTTTTTTTTTTTTTTTTTTTTTTTTTTTTTTGTAGCTTGGTAGCCTCTCCTAAACAGCCTTTTCCCAGCGCAGTTAAACAGAGTCTCTGCACCACTCTTTTGGGTTTCATCCTTAGGATATATTCTATCACTGTGGTTCTGGCCACTGGCTTCTTGTGGGGTTCCCAAGGGCACAGAGCCTTCCACTTAAAACAGCAGCTATACCCATTTGCTAAACTTCTCCCCATCTGAGAGGAACAGGCTATTTTTCAAAGAATAGTCATTTTTTTTTCAGCTATGTCTTCTACAGAATATTCACATTTCAAAAAAAATGTCTATCCCTGTATTTTATAGGGCTGAGCACTAGAAGGGATTGTCATTTAGTGCACTAGCGACAGAAATGAGACTCGAGCCTGGGTCTTCTGACCCCCATGCAGCGCCCTGGTCATACTGGCTGGGGTGGAGTTGTTCAGTATTCCAGAATGTAGTCTACCTAGATGTGTTGAAGTAGGGGGCCAGAAGTTTCAAAGAGATGTGGGTATGGGTTAGCTCTGGGCTCTGCGTCTACCTCACAAACACTTAAGAAGGCACTTGTGAAAAGCTATCTATCTACCCAGAGATCCTTAGGCAGACCCCAACCACCTGGGATGGTCTCCCTCAGTTCACGTTTGGCCTGGACGTTACTGACATGGAGCAAAAACTCTGCCAGGGGGAGCGAGGAAAACTCTTTTTGACCTGTATGTTCAGGCGTTGGGAAATTGAATCACAGCCAGCTGGGAATCAAAGTCAGAAACTGGAAGGACAGAATAACAAGTTTCTCCAGCAGAGAAACAAGTGTTGTTGAAATAGCACCTGAAAATGGGAATAAAACCATATAGGTGGCATCTAAAAGGACCAATCTTCTAACATCCATACCTGCCATCAAAAAGCTTGCTCACTGCTTAAGCAAAGTCCTTTCCTCTGTCTACTTATACAAATAACTAACAGACTTCCAAGTTATCAAAGGTGGTTAGAAAAAGAAATTCCATCAGAAAAAATACTCAAAATCATGAATGATAATAGAATAATAGCAATAATGATCGCCATAAGAGACAGTTCTTAAAACATCAAGATCTTACATATAAGAAGTTAGTGACAGCACAATGTATAAAATGGGTCTAAAAAATTGAAACATTTCTGAAATTACCTGAAGGCTGTGGGAAGCAAGAGAAACTGTTCATTATCAAGCTCATCATAGAAATAAAACACTGTGCAGTTAAACATTGTACACCAAATGTACCAAATAATAAGAAAAAAAAACATAAAGAAAAGGAAAAGTGGGGCTCCTGGTTGGCTCAGTTGGAAGAGCATGTGACTCTTGATCTCAGGGTCGTGAGTTTGAGCCCCACACATAGTTGTAGAGATTACTTAAATAAATAAAATAATTTAAAAAAAGGTAAAAGTAACAAATGCATGAAGTCCAATTGCTTCAATGAAAAGATCAACCCGGGATTGCTATGGAGGCTTGCAGTGTCCAGTTGGGCTGAAGAGGGGGCTGCTGGCAATAAAGGAATCAGGTGCCTTTGCCCTTAGCATTGCTTTCCAAGTAGATGGCATTTTTACCAACTCGCTGGTAATAGGCTATGAGATTCTATACCTTTTCTTATAAAGGAAGCCCTCAGATTTATGGAGTAATTAAAATTATTTGGAGCCCCTCTTAAAATCATTAATGGGAGAAGCTACAGTGCTCAGTGGAGTCTGGGATAACGGACCAATTACTGGAGAAAAGCTGTGGTCTGAGGGGACGGGATTCTTTCCAGAAGGGGTCCCTTTGATCAGTAACAAGAGGCCAAGGTTGAGGGTAAGGCCTTGAGAGACCCACAAAGGCCATTGTGCTCTTGGGGCACCACCATCCAGTGGAATGCCTCTCTGAGGCCACAAATAGAGGCCCCAGGAGCACCAGATCTCCAGGCGCCCCAGAAAGGCTGCCTCTTCCTGTGGCCAGCAGCTTGGTGTGGACACTCAGAGAGCTGTGAGCACTGCTCTTCAGAACCCCACTCATTGTGAAGAGCATGACATGACTACCCCAGGACTTGGTGAGGGAGACTTGCACAAAATGGCTTTTTCAGAAGAGAAAACCTTGATGGAGAAACCACATTTCCTTCAGCGGCGGATGTCCTCCATTTATGATCAGGTCAGTGTTTGGACAGGGGGATTAGAGGTTCCACCCCAACACAGAACCAGTCCATTCTTCTGAGTCCGTATGTCAGGTGATAGCATATTTCTTGGCCAACTGGTATCGTGGAATGTTGCTCTGTTCTGCCTTTTCCCCTACTGGGTAAGGCTTGTATGACTTACGGTTTTACGTGGTCTATGCCCAGTCATATTCTCCCAGAGCCATCTCTTTCTCCAGCATAAATCTGCAGTGATGCCGTCCAGTAGCACATACAACACAGGAGCTAATTTCCTCTTAAACACAGTTATTACAAACCCATGACAGCAACAAAACCCCTTAGAGATTTATATTGATCATTCTAGAGCGTACGCATTGAACTCTAATGGCCATGGTGATGGGAACCCTGCAGACCCCCTGATCCTTCATGGGATAACCTGATGGTCTCTCATGGAGGGACTTGGATGGCCATGGAATTGGCTTGCTTTCTCCGTTAAGCTATAGAACAAAGAGTTGGTTTTTAAGAAAAGGATTAGCTCTTCTATTTTCTGCCACAAATACCTGGCACTGGGTTTCTCTGAACGTCTCATCACATGTTAGAACCCTCATCCCAGATTCCAACAGTCCATGCACAGAAGGAAACCCAGTGAGTTCCCACAGGAAAAGGAAGGAACCACACAGGGAATTGTAGCCTTCCTTTGTTCACCGCAGCTCTGCATCCAGGCTTGGTGAGGAGGAAGCATTTATCAGCTCAGGCTGGAGCCAGAAAACCTCTTCACATTTAGAAAAAAAATAGACACTTTTGTTGTTAAAAACCAAACCAAACCAAACCAATCCCTGATAGGCTTAAAGACAAATACATTTGACCCGATGAAATCAGCAAAAAAGCGATCGAGTTCTAGAATGGCAGAATATTACATCGAGTTTCACCCTTTCGAGGATGGGGAAGCTGAAACTCTTTGCTCTGTAGCCTGCTGCCTTCCCCTGGAGGTGTGGAGCGCCACAGGTCTGTACTGACAAGTTCACTGTAACATATTGAACTTAAAACCAATAGAAAACCCCAGAGATTTGCTTATGACCCTGACCAAACAACAGAGAAAACAAAGCATTTTTTCACCCGTAGGTCCTAATAACAATGTTTTATCAGAATAAACACCTGAAAAAAAATAAACACCTGAAATGAAGTAAAAGCGTATATTTCCCCTACTTAAGGGGGACATAGGAAGATACATCTGTCAAAGACAACTGGATTGAAAGGCACCAGGAGTGTTTGGTAGGCAAACAAAACTGTCACACAACCTGACAAGATGGCAGATCTTTCTCTTTTGTGAAGGTGAGCTAGAATGGGGGGGAGTTCTGGGGGACAGGATGGGAATGCAGACACAAAGGGCTGAGGGCAGGGACACAGGGAGGGGGTGGAGGGGTGGTGGGTGGAGAGCCAAGGGAGCTGAGGGGGAGAGGTGAATGGAGAGAGATCTGAAAACAAAAGAAAACAGACTGAGGGCAGATGGCAGATAAGGAGGTGAGAGATCCACAGAGGGTGCCAGGAGACCATCTGAGCTGACAGGCTGGGGGTCTTAGCCCCAGGGGGAGGGTCAGAGATTAGTAAGGGGCTTTGGCAACCGTTGGGCAAAGTGCCACAAACATCAAGCAGGTAAAAACCTCTGAGGCTCCCATCAATTGCTTTACCTGGTGAGGAGGAACAAGCCCCTGGGCACCGTATGGAGGTAATAATGGGGCCCCCTGGAAACCAGGGACCCACCTGCAGCCCAGGAAAGGTCCTGCTTGTTGAAAAATGACTTCTTTTTGGTATAAGACACTAGTGTGTGAAAGGGATTCCTGCAGGGGTCAGGATGGGACAGCTGTGCACATTGTTGGGGACACCTGGGATGAGGGGGGTGAGGGTGTGGGCGAGGGTGGCTCACTCCAGGGGGTTTAGCACCACGTTGCCTTCACAGGAGGCGCTTTTGACCCAAAGGAGAGCTCAGGGGAAATAACTTTTTGAAAGTCATAGGAAAAATACAATTAGTAAAAAGAAGACATCTTGCTTTAACATCAAAACAGAAATGATAGAAAAAGTTCAATCATTAGCAAACTATATACAGGTAAATGTTTTCTTCCAAAGAAAAGACCCACTGCCTGCAGTATGGATAGGTCCTTACCAAAAGATAGTACAAGAAAAAATAGTAATGAATTAGTGCTTTTATCATCTAAGGATTACTCCTGAAAAGTTGTTTTTTTCCCCCTACTGTCTAAATCTATACAGTGGTCAAAAAAGCTGTTGACCTTCATTAGGCAATTCTGAAAATTACATTCTGACTCACTTTGAAAAAATGCACTAAAGCTCAATTATAATTGCACTGAGGAGTCCGGCAATAGAACTTCTCCTGAATTAGTGAGGTATGATTGTTAAACTTAAGACAACAGGTTGATGGCCAGGGAGTCTTGCCCACCGTGTGCAAGAGGGCCCTGGCGGGGAGCAGAGGGAGGGCAGGAGGCCGCTGGGGTGGGGAGCGGCCCGGCACCAATAAAGCATCTTCTGTTGGGGTCCAAAAAAGAGGAGAATCCTCGTTCAACCAGGGATATGGGTAACGGGAATTTTAAAGAAGGATTAAAAAAAAAATGACCGATTTTTCCCTGAAAGGGAAAAGAAAAAGGAAACCCTAGGAGATTTATGGCATTTAGTTTTTAAAAAGCAACTTCCCAGGGGACCATCTGCAGCCACGGCCCTGTCCCCCCAGACCCCCCATCATCAGCCACCATGTCTCCGACCCAGATTCAGCACCCTGGGTTTGTCCTCCAGGCCCTCTGGGTGGACGCAAGAGGGCCTGCTTTGAATCTGATTTTGTCGGAAATTTTAATGCATCCTTTTTCAAGCGACTCTAGTTGATTGAGGTCTGACTACGAAAAGCAAGATTTTAAAAAAACAACAACAACAAACCAGTGAACACCAACCAGTGCATTGTCGAACCTTTACAGGGCGCTTTGCCGTGTGTTTCCCGATCCTTCTTCCCGACAGGCGCGACCCGTCGGGGTCACAGCCGAGGGCCGGAGTCTGGCCTTGCCCACTGCCCTGATGGCAGGTGGCAGGTGGCAGGTGGCCCGGCACGCGCACCTCCTTCCTCGGCCGTGGCGTGATCCCTCTGGCCGTGGACTTGCAGGCGTGTTTATTTTGGCGGGTGCGTGCAATAAAACACTTGGTCTTTGGAATGAGCGGAGTGCAAGAAAAACGTCTGTGAGCAGGCGGTTTCGTGGTCTTTCCTACAGTGAAGAGAGCCCAGGGACTGGCAGTGTCCACTCTTCCAAGGTGGCCGTGAGGAGGAGTCTTCCTCCACGACACTGGCTCAGAGCGGTTTGCGGGCAGGTGCTGACACCCACTTGACCATCTACATGCATCCAGGATCCTGTGAGTCATCAAAAGTTCCTCGAACCCATTCACTTGTGTGTCATGTCCTATTGGGGATGCTTTTTATTTCTCCCATGCCCCCGCCTGCCCTCAGGATGGCAGGAGTGTTGGGTGGCTGGTTCACCTGGCTATAAACACCCAGCAGTACCTGCCGAGCCCCACGTCATGTCTAGATCACCACCCGGGTCCATCAGCTTTGACTTTTGCCACATTCAGTTGTGCACAAGGACCCCTGACCCCAAAGTGCTCCGTGACTGGCCCATGCCGTCTGTCTGTAACCCTGGGTGTGCTCCTCCCACTTGGGTAAAGAGGCTGCTGTGCCCACTTAGGATCCAAAGGGGCAGGACTGATAGCTTTGTGGGCCAGACACTGAATGGGAAAAACCATACACTTGTTCTAATGTTTTTTGTGTTTTTTTTTTTATCCGTGGGGCTGAGGAATGAGGTTACGGAATTAAGGTCAGAATGTGTGTGCCTGGTGACCCAGTCGTTCCATCTTGGAAATGCCTAGGGAAGGAATTCCTCGGAGCTGTTGGTTTATTCAAGAAGACCTCGCTTTGCTTTGAGGGCCCACCGCCCTTCTCTGGCCTGCCTCCCCTTCTGGTGTGGATGTCCTTTCAGTTCTGTGCTTACCTCAAACCAGGGGTGAGCGGAGGTGAGAACTGGGTGGTATCCTGGTGCTCTGCACCCAGGGGTCCACCTGGCCCCGACCCCTGAAGCCCTGGTGTCTGGTTGCAGCTCTAAGGAAACAGGAAGGGTGCAGTCCTTGTCAGAGCTTGCCCTGGGAGGGCTAGGGGGTGACTCGCATGTTGGGTGACGGTTCGTGTGGCCCCACGTCTTGGTCGGCCAGGTAGACTCTGCTGTCACGGCAGGATCATCAGCAGCGCCCTGCTTTACTTGTAGAAGGTCCTCGACTAAATGAGAGAACACAGCCACCCTGTTCACGGGAGAGGCAGGAGGCAAAGGTGGTCTGCACACGGGTGACCGAGGGAGAAGGAAGGCAGCAGGAGGGTACTTTCCGAGTACTGTCCTTCCACAGTCTGGTGAAAGGAAGAGGCCTTATTCTAGATCTTGAAACTGTGTAGATTGCTGTCTCTCCTCATCACTGTCAGCTTGGTACCAGCCGGAACGTCTCAGGTCACTGGGCTGGCTGTGTGGGGGCCTTGGCTCTGAGGGCCAGCCCAGGCGTCCAACCTCATTGCCCGGTCTCGCTCAGGGGTTCCTCTCCCCTCTGACATCATTGCCCTTTCCTCTCGAAGACAGATGCTCTCTGCGTTGCCGGCCTGGGGTGCTCCTCAGCTTATGGCAGTGGACAGAACCCAGGAAGTGTGAGGGTTCACAGTGATGCAGCGAAGGAGCTTAAAGGAAAAGTGATGAGAAAGAGCTGGGAAGCGGACGGGCCTCTGGCCCCGGCCTCCTGGGGAGGCTTTCCGAGGTCAGAGCATGACAAGCGGGCAGCGCCTCTGCGGAGAGGCTGCTCACGGAACTGCGAGTGCCCGGGAGAAAGGGGGGCCCCCCCTGAGAGCCCTGCGAGGTGCAGGAGATGCAGGAGCAGCAGCGGGTCTGGCTGCGGGCTAAGCCCAACTCCCAGCCGAGAGCTGGAGGAGACGGCTCGCCCGGTGAATCTTCTGGTTGGGCTCTGGCCCTCAGGGAGGGCCCAGGGCCCATGGTCCTTGTGGAGACCTTCTCATCAGCCCTCAAGCTGGTCCCCTGGGAAGGGTTTGGCCCGTGAGCCTCTGTCCAGGGGCAGCTCTGTCTTCTCCCTCCTCTGGGCCAAAGTGCTTTTCCCTGAGACTCGGGGCTGGCTGGCTTCACTTCTTGGCCACCAACCATGGACTCTGGCCCTTGAGGAGGCATAGAGAAGGGGATGTTTGAGAAGGAGGCTCATGGAGGATTGGCTTGCAGGGTCACCTCCCTGGGCCACAGGATCCCCCAGATCTGGCCAACCCTGGCAGACTCCCAGCATGGACCCCATCCTCCCTGCCCCCCTTCTTTTGCAGAAATCTCATCGGCCCATCCCTGATTGGAGAAGCAAGCGTGGCCCAGGTGGATGCTCCACGGAAGACTGTACCAGGGGATGGAGGACCGGGCAAGGGGGAGACTGTGTCCATGGCAGCCAGCTACTCCCTCTTTCCTCGGTAACCCCTTCCAGGCAAACTCTGTCCCTTCATTCTGGCCACACTGGCCACCACAGAGTCCCCCCACTGTGCCTTCACTTAGCACTTAGCATCCCTGTTCCCTCTTGGAGGGCAGACTGGGCCTCATAGTCCACAGTAGCCCCAGCCTCCTTGCCCACTGCCTGCTTGTAGCAGTGCTTTGATCAAGTAGCCTGATGACTCATCAGGTGGTGGATGTTTGTGAGCCTTGACCATGGGAAGGAGACACTGAGCTAGGTCTCCAGGTGCCTAATTTTTTTTTTTTAAAGATTTTATTTATTTATTCATGAGAGAGACACACACACAGAGATAGAGGCAGAGACACAGGCAGAGGGAGAAGGAGGCTCCATGCAGGGAGCCTGAAGTGGGACTCGATCTTGAGACCACAAGATCACGCCCTGAGCCAAAGGCAGACGCTCAACTGCTGAGCCACGCAGGTACCCCTCCAAGTGCCTAATGGATCAGTAAGTCCCTTCCCCTCAAGAGCTCACTGTCTGGTGTGGAAGACAGACATTTCCTCCTCTATTAGAAGATGGAGGAAGAAAAGAACTCAGAGTTCCAGGTTGTTCCAAGGAGGGAGACTCACTCAACTTAGGAACCCAGAAAAGTCTTCCCAGGGCCCCGGTGGTCTGAGGTGAGCCTTGAAAGCAGGGTAGAGTTTTGACAGGTGAGAAAGAAGAGCCTGGCAGGCTAAGGGCCTGGCATGGGCCAAGGTGTGGAAGGGAAGTGGAGGGTGTGTGTTGGGACCTGTGAGCAGACCCGGGCAGGAAAAGGCCCTGCGGTGCCCAGGCTCGGCCTCAGTCCAGCTCTGCCTCTGTCTACGCTGTTCTTTGCGGATGGTTGGCTGTCCCCAAGAGGCAGGGCTTCCCCAGGGACGGGGGGTGGGGTAGGGTGGTGGTCGCTGTGCCTCAGCATATAAAACCCCTTTTCTGGGCACCTGGGTGGCTCAGAGGTTGAGGATCTGCCTTCGGTTCAGGGCGTGATCCTGGGGTCCTGAGATCGAGTCCCACACTGGGCTCCCTGTGGGGAGCCTGCTTCTCCCTCTGCCTGTGTCTCTGCCTCTCTGTGTTTCTCATGAATAAATACATAAAATGTTAAGAAAAAACCCACAGCAACTCCCTTTCCCTGTGCGATCTCCCCGTCCTCCACCACAGTGGGAGCACGCCTCAAGGAAACTCCACCTCGAAAATGCACTCCTTGAAGAAATGGGCAGCTTGTCCCTCCCTGGTTCTTCTTTCCCTGCTCTTCCCCTTTGTGAGCACCTTCTTTCCAGATTCACTCACACTGGCCCACCCTTCCCTTCTTTTCAGTGGTGTGGAGCCGAGGCTGCTTGACTCTTGGGGTGTCTGAAGGGTGTCCAGGGGCCGGGCCAGGGAGGGTGGCCAGCCAGGCTGTGCTGTGCGGATGGTGCATGGGCAGGGGTGCAGGGAGCTGGAGACGCGGGAGGGTGGGGTGAACCTCACCATGGCAGCACAGTGTCCCTAAACACTTGTGAGGCTCTAGGGACTCCCCCTGTGTGCCAGGTGGTTAGACCTGTATCACTTTCCACTGATGAATTTAGCAGTATAGACACCAATGAGAGAAAGGCTGCCATCCTGCCCTAGGAGAGCTGACCCCACTCACTGAGCCCGTCGTCTCCGGCTACTTGGAGTCCTGTCCTTTGGGGTTATGGAGCACGCACATGCAACACACGGTTTTGCAATGCCAACTCCATGCATCATACTGTCACAGCCATGTAGCTCTAGCTAGAGGGGCAGGGAACGAATGCTCCAGTGTCCTGGTCCTCCCGGATGCCGCCCGGTCAGCAGAATCAGCAGGTTTCGGGTCGTTAGAGGTCACCCTGGAGGTTTGCAAGCCTCCAGGTAGGCAAACGAAGTCACTTCCTCGTTTGACATCTGGGGAAACTGAGAGCTGGAATAAGTTGTCCCATGCCACATAGTTGACAATGGAGGCAGACTGGAAGCTGAGCCTCCTGACTTGATGGCGAGCGCCCTCCCCCTCCGTGGACTCACCCGACGTCCCCCCACGTCTGTGGCACCTCAGTCTGCCAGGTGAAGTGAGGGGCCCTGGAAGGGAGGCCGGCCCTCAGCCTGGCAGGGAGGAAGCAGTGCACGAGGCAGAGGTGTGGCGGTGTGGACACGTGTGGAGGGAGCCATTCCTTCCTAGGGAGTCTTCCTTTGGCCCACATGACTTCAGAGACACAAGTCACTGACCTTGGTGCGAGCAATTATTTGGGCCTAGACCACTTCGATCCACTGTCCCCGTGGGGGCACTGGCTCAGTCTTTTGTTCAGCCAGGTGTTCGCAAGCCTCCAGGTAGGCAGTGCTGGGCCATAACATGGTACCTGAGGCAGAGCGCAGGGCTGGACAGAGCAGTGAGCCACAGGTTACAGGGGTGGGGCTTGGGTGCATCATTCACTTCCTGGGCCAGCAGTTCTCAGTAGAAGGGGCTGCAAAGTCCCAGGGAGGCAGTGAGGGTCCCTAACCTCTGTGAATGCTCTCTGGTACCAGCCCCTGGCACCTGGTACTCCTTGTGCTTCTGGTCTGCTGGCATTAGTACTGATCCCCAGCGACTCTGCAGACTTCTTGACCATTGGGTTCCCTACTTCTTTTTTTTTTTTTTTTAATATTTATTTATTTGTTTATATATTTATTTATTTATTTATTTATTTATTTATTTATTTATTTATTATAGACACAGAGGGCGGGGGGCAGAGACACAGGCAGAGGGAGAAGCAGACTCCATGCACCGGGAGTCCGACGTGGGACTCGATCCCGGGACTCCAGGATTGCGCCCTGGGCCAAAGGCAGGCGCCAAACTGCTGAGCCACCCAGGGATCCCAGGGCTCCCTACTTCTAATCTCCCTGCATTCCGTTTGACACAGGGACAAGCTGAGTGAAGGTCCCAGTTGGAGACGCCCAAGAGGAGTCCTGAAGTCAGGAGTCCTCAGGTACACAGCTCTCGGCCCCTGCAGAGGGGAGGTCCTGGCTGAGGATACACCAGGCACCAAAGCTCATGGAGAGACAACGAGCTTGCATACGCAGAGTCTGCCCCAGTGAACGGCCACCCACTGGGCAGGGCCTCGTGGCCACTGAAACCAGGCCCTCTTTTAGTCTCCAACCACTAGGCAGCTTGAAGTGACATGTGTGGAGGGCCTTCCCAAGCCCATCTGGGTCTGTCACCTCCTCTGTACTTATTTCTCCTTGGCACTGGCTTTTAAATTTTTCCTCAAATGTATTTCTGTGCTATTCTCTGCATTCCTGCGAGGGGCCTTGGATCCCTGAGGTGCTAGCTGGGGGGCGGGTAATAAGGAAATGAATTAACACCAGGACTGAAATCAAGTACAAGAGCCTTCTACTTGGCCAGTTTACCTGGGCATTCAGCTTGCACAGTGCCCGGGCTCTGGAGCCTTCCAGCCAATGTTTGACTCTAGTCTGAAGCCATCAGTGGGCTCGGATCGCTCCAATGAGAGGCTGAAAGGGAGCAGGTTTACGAGACCCAGGTACCCTGATTCTTCAGGACCTCCATTGGGGTAGATGGAAGCAAAAGGAAGGGATGAGGAGGCAGCCCTGCAAGTGGTGGAAATGGGCAAATCTCGGGGAGCAGGTGTGGGCAGGGCTGCATTGTGACTTTTGTGGGCTGTAGACACTTTTGCCTTTGTGGCAAAAATTAGATTTTAGGACTGCTCTGGTAGAAAGATGAATATAACCCTGGTTGGATTCATTATTAGAGACTCATTTTTTTCTCCCCTGAATTGAAAAGAAATGAAAATGGAAGTATTTTCTTAGCCCCTGAAAATACTATGGGCCCGGGCCTGTGGCACTTTGTCTGATGAATCGGCCCTGCCTCGGGGTGAGAAGCATCCCTGGACTCAGGATTACCTGGAAAAGGCCACATCCTAGCGACCTCCCAGCATCGGAATAGCAAGCATGCCAGCTGGCAGCTTCTGCCCTGTGAGGGAGGGGACAGGTGAACTCTGTCCAATGACCAGAGAGGCCAGCTCTACTTTGCTTGTCAGACGAGGAAGCTGAGACCCAGAGGAGAAAGCCGTCTGATTCCCCAAACATGGAGTGGTCGGCCATCTAGAGTGGGAATGTTGGGATGGTTGGTCCATGGGGTCTGGGCAGCCCGTGGTCCCATTACTGCAATGTGGCAAGGGTCTCACGAACGTGAAGGCCCCTCATATAGAGTTCGTGTGACTGTGTGTACAGAGTCTGAGCTTAAGTTTGCCATTGTCCTGTCTATGAAGAAAGGATATATTAAGAAAAATTAAAACTAAAATTAAATAAAAAGGGGGGATGTTTATAATACTCAAGCAGTTTGTTATTTTCAAGTCCTGAAGCAGCACCAACTTATGTTTTAAAACATCAAACAGGGGCTCCTGGGTGGCTCAGCAGTTGAGCATCTGCCTTTGGCTCAGGTCGGGGTCCTGGGATCAAGTCTCGCAACAGGCTCACCATAGGGAGCCTGCTTCTCCCTCTGCCTATGTCTCTGCCTCTCTCTGTGTGTCTCTCATGAATAAATAAATAAATAAAATCTTAAAAAAAAACCCGAACAAAAAAACCATTGAACAGTAAACCTGTGTGCCACACCACAGGTAGTACTCATGTAGACTTTAAGGCAGGTTTCCTGAGACCTTTACTAAGGTGTGTGCTATGAATAGAACTCTGTAAGACTCTATTTATTTATTTAAAAAAATTTTTTTAAAGATTTTGTGGAGCCCCATGCAGGACTCGATCCCAGGGCCTTAGGATCACAACCTGAGCTAAAGGCAGATGCTCAACCACTGAGCCACCCAGGTGCCCTAAAACCCTATTTATTAAAAAAATAACACAACTTCGGATTGCCAATCTGGCCCAGATCTGTGAGTATATTCTGAATACTCTTGTTGGAGTGGAATGGGAATAGAGGCACACCTCTCAGCAGCTAGGGGTGAGTGGGCCTTGCAAATTTGCATTAAATGAACAGCCACCAGCAGCAATGGCTGTTACTACCAACTGCCTCTCAAAAGAGAGAACACAACACCGAACGCAGTAACAAATAGCCCTTTGGGATTCTGGAGACCCAGCGGATTTCAGCAGAGCTGAACTGGAACTTGAAATGCTCCAATGGCACCATAATGAACTTGGGATGTGTTACATACCAGAGGCCTTGCTTAAGTGACCCCCCTTCCCTCTGTTGGATCTCACATTTCCATACGTTCCCCTATACCTCTGAGGACCCTTGCTTCTGGGACTTCCTGCTTTCACAAGAAAGAATGTATTTAATGTAATGATTGATCAGGATCATGAGTTGCCAAGTTTCATTTTTTTTTTAATAATAAGAGTTTAAAATATTCTTAGACACACCTAGTTGGCAAACACCACTGACGTCCACTTTCCCGTGAGTTCACACATAAGCTAGCCAGCACCTGGGTGTCGGCTGGCCCCCTTTGGCACCAGAACACAATAATTTATTAAGTTTCAATACTTAATAAGTGTGCACAAATATCATGCAAACATATGCCCATACTCACAAACAAAAAGTGTATTAGAGTCGTAGACGTATACAAAACATCTTGTAAACAAAAGGAAAGAGGTTGGCATTTTCTGTACAAAATATGCAGGTTTTTCTTTTTCTTTTTTTTTTTAATAATCTGTAAGATGCATCATACTTCTGGCATTTTCAAAAAGTGAAAACTGTATAAAAATAAATATTCTATGTACAAACACACACACAGGCCAATCCCAGGTTAGAGGCATCACTGCAAAACAAAAACACACAAAACGATGTAGAGTTAGTGTTCATGGGTCTCTGGGTGTCTATTTCCCTTGTGGGAAAGGAGGGTGCTCTTTGCAGGTTTGGGGTGGAGGGCAGCTCTGGATGGGGGAACCATGGCCCCCCGGGGGAAGATCCTGGTGCTGTCTGCACCCCCAAAGCAGAAAATCATTTTCGCCTTCCTGTCACCCCCTTCTTGGACACTAGAGGGCACCTGCTCCCCATGTGGCCTTTGAAGGTGCCTCTTTTGATGAATTATTGCATCTTCACAGACTGAACCTATGGCGTGAACCAACAGACAGGAGGCTCTCTGGTTGCTTCCCCAAGACACTGCAGCTCTCGATAGTGGCTCTTCTTCCCCTCCTAAGCTCAACCACTTCCATCTCCTAACCATCAGCAGCAATTGTGAAGAAGGAAATCTTGTAAACACCTCATTCGATGCGCTTCTTCCCTGTGTTGATGGAGTTTTAACCAGGTCTAGGGGAACCCACCAAAGGGATGAGGCATGGCTGGAGGGGTGGGTTCTCAGGGCGCCATCTCCCTTGAGACTGAGCTTTCCCTTTCTCTGGTCAAGGATGTGTTGGGTACCTGGGTGCATAGGGACTCCGCCTTGGGCCTGGTGGAGCCATCCTGGTGGCTTCACTACTTTTAACTCAGTCCTGTGAACTGATGAGACTCTGGGCATTTAGCACAGAGGAGCTCTTCGTCTGACTGTTAGTGTGCTCTGCTGTCACTGAGACAGGGCTAGATTAGCTAAGCACAAACTCTTGGACATGCTGGGGTCTCCAGCCCTTTCATGAGGACAAACCAACACCTTGAGACCATGTGGGATTGTGAGCAATCTCAGCGGGAGCAGGGTGGAGGGAGGCCGCAGAGGGAGGGTGAGCAGCACGGCAGCTGCTACCTTTGCTTCGGACCTGACTGGGCTTCTGGATTAGCAAACTGATGGCCCTTGTCAAGTTGACACACAAGTCCTACAGCCCAGCTCCTCCTGAGGTCCCACTCAGTCAGGGCTCTGACTGAGTGGGGTGATTTCATGCGGGGGCAAAGCCCTGTGTTGTCAGCTTTAATAATGGTGAAGGGGCAAAGAAATGAAACTCACTACCGGTAGGAATTCTGGGACCTCAGGAGAGGCTGGGCTGAAGGACTTGTGTGTGCAAGCATGAAGCTCTGGCAGCTGAAGTTCAAGGGAGAAGGGTAGAGTAATGGACCGGCCAGTCTCTACGAGGAGGTAGAGAAGCTGTGTGAGGGTACAGGTTAAGCAACACAGATTTCCGACATCTGGATAAATGTCACCATGTGGCTTAATGGCTTCAGTGACCACGTATGAACACTGTGAGAATTGCTACTGGTAACTAATTTTCAAATTAGTTGGTCCAGTAGTCCTTGGAGGAAAGGTGCTGAGCAGATTAACCACATCACGCATAAAGATGTCAGCTGTGTGGCTACATGGAAATTTCATACTCGAGGGTCTGCTGAGGCCTTAAAAGGCATTTTTTAAAAGTTCTCTGAGTGCAGTGTGTGGGATGTCTAATGGGCACCTTTGGGATCGTTCAAGGGGAAGGGTAAGTGGTGATTGTTCCTTTGGGATCGTTTCTTTCTCGACCTATGTCATTTGCAGAGAGGCCCAGGACGGAAATTGCATGTGCTTAATCACACTTGAGAATGGAGCCGCAAGTACACCAGTGCCCCCAAGAAGCCGCAAACCGCTGGGCAGCCTTACCTTGTTCCAACAGCCCTGGACCGGTAAGCCGTCTTCACCCTGCAGTGAGGAAGGAAGGCAGACGGCTCAGACTCTGACACAGCTCCCCAGGCAAGTGGGATGGTGTGGGGTGGGGAGACAAGGGCCACAGATACTGTGGCAGCGGATCAGGACACAGCCCATCTGTTGTCTACTTCTCTGCTCCAGGGCAGAGCCTCGGAAGGGGGGGAAGCAAGCCAGGGGGACTTCCCATTGACTAGGGTCACCTGTAGTTACAGTGCAAGGCCAGGAGGGGCTGCCCCAGCCTGTGGGGTCAGCGGGCAGGGTGACCTGAGTGCCCTGTTAAGGACAGCCCTAAGCCCCGCGGGTCTCTGCTCTGGCTGGACTGAACACCAGGTGCTCTCGGGTAAGTCGCTCAGCACTTGGTGGCCTGTCTCTTCCTCTGCAAAACCTGGGGAAGGCACGGCTGTATGAAATGGTCGCTAAGATGCCCCCAGTCTTGGTTGCCTCTCTTTCTTAGCAGTAGGAGGACGTGTAGGCAGGTCCCTTCTGATAATCAATAAGGAGGAAGACGGGACATGAAGGGGCAAGCATCCTCACAGGTATTGCAACGTGGTCCTGAGATACAAAATGGGGAAAATGGAGCTGAACTGGGACAAAGATCTGGTTTTCAGTATGTGTCTACTCGAATCGCAGCCCAGATTCTAGAACTCACACTCCAGGGCACAGAAAGGATGGACACAGGGTTTCAGGGGACCGGAGCCAGTGGTCAGCCCAGAGGAGGGTGAATGGGAGCCCTCTGTGCCCCAGGCCGATTTCATCACCATGGCAGGTGCCTAAACCTCTCACCTGGCATTCCGCAGGCAGCCGGCCCGACCCAGAGGCCGAAGAAGCCTGGTTATCTTGTACTGAGATAGATCCCCCCGCCCCCCAAGTCCACGATAACACAGCGCAGGAGACCGGGAGAAGACCAACAATGAGAAACATGACAGGGAAGATATAGACACTTCTACAGCAAAATTAATAGACGAAGGACACATCGATATGGGATGTTACTTGGAGAAAACCCCGGTTTGCATGAAGGACCAAATAAAGATGACCTTCATTGTCCCCTTTGGGTCAGGGAGGGTCCGCAGGGGAAGGTGGTACATTCCAGGGCTTCATGAAGACCTTCTGCCCCTTTCCCCAGCCCGCCACGGTGCAGCACTTCACATGGACTCTGGAAGGGAGAGGAGCCTCCGAGGGCCACGGCGGCATTCCCATTGGCACATGATGGTGACAGGGGCACAGAGGGGCGTGAGGCAGGCAGAGGGAGGGTGGGAAAGAGGAGCAGGTGGCTGGGGCTGCAGCAAGCAGAACTCACGGAAGGCATGTGGCAGACGGGAGACCTGGCTGGTGGTTAGTGGAGGTGCTTTGGAGGGACCGGGAGTCCTGTGGTTGCATGCTCGGGTTGCATGCTCAGGTTGCATGCTTGGGTTCATCTGGCCGGGTGATGGGGAAGTGGGGTGGCGAGCAGGGATTTCAGAGATGGGGAAACAGAGAGCAAGCTACTCTGCGCTCTTCTTGTGTTGTGTATACTGGTCCTAAAATTCTCTTCATGGAGCTCTGTGGTCACGTCGCAGGGTCACACAGCATAGTTTCTCATAACTTGCCCTCTTGTCTTTAGAGAGAATTCCCATGTGACCCTGGGGCGGGATGTGGGACCCAGAGTCCTCATCTGGGGACATGCATGGAGAGGGTTCCTAAGTGCCTCCCCATCTCCTCCCTTCTTTTCCTCAATGACACCCCCAACCTTTCTATTCTCTTCCAGACTTGCCAGTGGTGAACCATTTAAAGATGAAAGGAAGGGAAACCAAGGGAGGATCTTCTAGTGTCTTCCAGGGTTTCAGCAAAAGGGATGAACCCTTTAGCATCTAAAAATCCTGATCTTGGACCATCCCCTGGTTCTGGGGGTATCACTGGGGCAGCGACCCCAGACCCAGCCTGGAAGAACAGGCAGGGTGGCCCCGTCCCCTACTTCAGTTCTAGAACTTCTCAGTCCACCTGTGTTTATGAATATGCTCGTCTGTCCTGTGCCACCTCCTGAGAGATGGTGGAGCGGGAAGGGGGGTGGGACCGGCTCAGGCATCTCATTCAAGGGTTTTGCCAGGCGCTCAGCTGATGCTTGCCGAACCAACCACAGTGTGTGAAGGAAGAGAAGTCACAGTTGCTAAGAACCTGTCCAGAGAATCCGCTTCCCTAGGTTTCTTTCTGGGGGCAGGTTTGGCTGGAAGCAGCTGTGAAAGGAGCTAATATTCCATTATATATATAATGTGATGTATATCACATCCTCTTTAGCAGATGCAGCCAAAGCTGGCTTTGGGGTCGAGTAGGATGGCTTGCATTCAGAGGATGTGCTTTTGAAGCAGCTGCAGGAAGAAGCCAAGAAACCATCCTGGCAAACTTTGCATGCTCAAGGGGGCATGGTGGGAGCCCTGGAGGACCAGCCAGGGCAGGGTGACCCTTAGAGAAAAGGGGCAGGAGGCGTGCGGTGATGGTGGGGGTGGGGGTGGGCGTCCGGGGAGACATGCAGGCAAGAACCACACACGTGGGGAAGCCTGAATCGGCCATGCAGGCAGGGGATGGTGATGCCATACCAATGGGCATGGGGCATCCAGTCCGTCCAGCCCTGGTAACCCCGGCTCCCCTTTCTCTCCTTTAAAACCTCGGTGTCCCTGTTCACAAAACCAACCACGATGATTATTTAGGTCAAGGCTGGCCAGCTCCGACTGTGGAGTGGAGAGGCCGAAGTCCTACCCCAGCCAGGATGCAGGACCCTGCAGGTATCTACAAGTAGGGCCCAAATCTCAACTGATTCCCAGTTTCCAAACTCAGCTTTTGTGCATTCTTTGGCTTCCTCACGAGCTGAGCTTTGGAACATGTACAACCAGCCCCCTCTCCGTTTAAAGATTCACTTGGAATAATCACAGATGAACTTCAAATTTAGTGCATCATAATTTGCAGAACCTTCAAACGGATTGTGAAGGCAGTTGAGAAGCCCAGCTCACGAGCCCCAGATCATTCCTAATAAGCATGTTTGGGGGTGCTTCCTGGGGGGTAGTCCATCTACTGACTTTGGTCTGCTGGCTAGTGGGCATTGGGAGGCCGTATATTAAAGGCCTCCTTTCTGGCCTTGTTCTACCCCAGGGGCATAGATGGACACCCAGGTCCGAGTGTCCTGCATCCTGACAGAGGATTCCGACAGCTTGAACTGTTGGCCACAGAGGTGGTCACAAAACGAAGAAGGCAAATGTTTGGCTCACAAACGCTACACTGGCTTCCAAAGCCATCCTGGAGCAAAGAGTTGAAGCCTGCTCCAAAATCCCTTTCCTTGGGAGTAAGTTCTTATTTCCATACACCAATTGTTCTGCATCTTCAAAGGAAAGGGATTTAGCCAGAATGACTTGCAGCTGTGGTTGGAGGGTACCACCAACAGCGCAGATTCTCCTTGGCCAAGTGAACAGACTTGGTAGCATCAGTGTAGACAGTCACTTGTCGTCTTAGCTTATTTGCCGTCTTCGTTTCCAACTTGCAAACCTCAAGGAAGAACACCAGAACAATGCAAGTGATAAATGAAGACATACCAACGGGCAGGGGGCATCTAATCCAGGCGCTCCTTGGTCTCCCTTATCCCCTTTGGGCCCTCTAGAGCCTTTCTTCCCCCTCTCCCCCTGCAAATAATGGTTTAGTCCGAGAGAAAAAAATAACATCAAAACTTTAGGATCATTCACGTGTTATGGTTAGAAACAGAAAAAGGAAAAAAAAATAGCATCTCTTAATTAGGATATTCTTCCCAATTGGATTTGAGGCCAGCACCCCTCCCCATCTCTCTAGAAACTGGGAACTTTGGCTAAAGCTGGTGGGGGCGGGGAGAGGAGGAAATCGGACCTGGGGGTTCAGAGCTGGAAGGGGAGGGAAATGCAGTGGAAGTTATTTGGGGTCAGTTTTGCTTATATGGAGCCCAAAGTGGGCCTGTGATCAACAGAGGGACCGATTTCCTTCTCTTGGAAGGATTCGTTTTTGAAAGACTTTGAACTGACAACTTTTGTCCCAATAGGTTTTCTTCTCTTTGATATTCTATTAGGAAGCAAGATCATTTTATTTAGAGCCGTGGTGTGTGTGTGTGTGTGTGTGTGTGTGTGTGTGTGTGCGTGCATACACAAGTGTGTGTGAACACGGTCCACGTGAATGTGTGCACATACACGTCTGCACGTATGGGTGTGTGATTGTGTGCTTGGGCAGGTGTCTACAAGTGTATGCATGTGCATGAGTGTACAAGTGTATACATGTACGTGTGTGTCCAGGGCTCCTGGTTAACCCAGGCTCTCAATCAGGTCCTCTCATCGTATGTCTGTCTCTGGTCCACCCTGGTCTGAATCCGAGGCAGCTATTTGTATATAGAGAAGCTGGTTCAAGGAACTCTTCTGTTTCTGAGAAACTTGGTAAGCATCATCTTTCTAAATCGAACCCCATTTTGTACATATCAGGATCACTCTCTATTTCAAGAAGGGCTGTGGGGAAGAGTTCGTGATGAATTTGAGTTTGGATTTTCATGTTGGGTCTCCTTGTAAAGGGGCCAAATGTGCCCATGGGGCGTCTTCTTGGGAACGGTTCTCCTCTACTACAGGAGGCTGACTGTCTAATGTTGGGGGGTTCCTCGTGCTACTCGAGGTGGATGAGGCCTTGAAGGCAGGTGGCACAGTGATCAGAAGAAAGCCTTGGAGCCAGAGCGGGTCCTGCCTCTTACCAGCAGTGTGTCTTTGGGAAGTTACTAAACCTCTCTGAGCCTTATTTTCTTCACCTGTAGAACGTGGATAATAACACCTGCCTCAAAACTTTGTTGTGATGTCTTTGTGCACGTTAAGGACTTACTAGTGGCATAGAGTATGTGCTCGTAATGAGAGCTGCTTCATGATGATTACAGTAGTGACGACTACTTCTCACGAGCCAGTGCTGGAGCGAGGCTGCCGCCAGCCATATGACCTGGCATGTCTACTGTGTTCCCGTAGTGGAAGGCTCCACAGTTCCTGAGGGGGAGGTCAAGGACAAGAATATTTTTTATGTTTCTCTGAATCTTTGGAAACTCCTCAAATGTCTTGATTCCAGAGGTTTTCTGTAATTGCCAGTGGCTTGTTCTGAGTGAATTTTCTAAAGTGCAAACGCTGACTTGGAAAATGATGCATTCAAGAGGAAATGTGTATATGCGTATTAGGTGTGAGGCTCTGAGCAACACCCACCAAGGGGAACGTGATGGCATGAATAGCCTCCGAGTAGGTGGGCCAGCAAAACCCCTAGCTGTTGGGCTGGGAAGCCCCATGTAAATCTTCCTCGCAATGTGGTCCCTCGTTCTCCTTGGGTCAGGCCAGTGTAGGAGTGAACACAGTTTTCCACGTCCAGAGGGTGGGCAAGGATCCTGAGCAAGGAATTGGTGGAGATGAGGTTTCAGGTTCCGGATGATTTGCCTATGGGCAACAGAGGGGAGGCGGTGGTCCTGACTTTCAGGGTGGGTAGCTGGCACCATGGGCCCATGTTCTAAGGGCCCAGGAAGTGGCTCTAAAGTGGGGGTCCTAGCTTCACCTACATCCTCCCTAACTCCCAGCCCCAAAGAGTGGCATGAAAGAGGCCCTGCAGAGAGGGGTTCTAGGTAGGGAAAGGGCAGATAGATGAAAGTCAAGCAGCAGAGGTTTCTTTAAAAAATAGAGATATATTGATTTTAAGTTGAAGCTGGGAGAGTGGAGGGGGAAGATGGGAGGCTTGGGGTCTGGCAGTGGGGTGAGTGCATCTGCAGGGAGAAGTATTGAAGGAGTGAAGGAAGGAAGAGTCCGGCCTCGGCCAAAGGAGATAACGGAGGGAGGAGAGGTAAGGAGGCCATGGGGGCCTGGCTGAGCAGGTGACTCATACATGCACCCCATGCACAGGCACCCCAGATGAGGCGTCTCACAGAGTGACAGCAACCGCCCTGCATGCATGCAGACCTTCCAGTTGGCTGGCTTGCAGGCAGCTCCACCGCTGCACCCTAACTTCCCGATGCCATGTGCCAAATTCATGCCACCCTTTATTTTTTTCCCTCCCCCTTCCCCTTTTTAAAAGTAGGCTCCGTGCTTGAACTCACGACCTCGAGATCGAGACCTGAGCTGAGATTAAGAGTCTGACGCTTAACCCACTGGGCCCCCCAGGAGCCCAGGGCCATCCTTTATCGTGTGATGAACTTTTTTATCCTAAACATGGCTTCCAGGCCAAAATCCCAGGGCTGTTAGGGGTCAGAGTGTCCCTTGTGATAAGGACAGGACATTCTTTCCATTGCTGTGTGTATCCTCTTAGAAAAATGGCCTGTTTGGAGCTCTGGGCCTTGTGGGCTACTACAAGGACCTTCTTCCTTTCATGTCCTGCCTTCTGTTGCCTGGTGGGACACAGAGAAGGGTCATTTTGAGATGGTGTCCCCATTCACTGTAAGATGGAGCAATGGGCTTGTGGTGCACCCACCAGGGCCTCTCTGACGATGACGACAACAGGCCCAGGTGTGACACCCGGTGCAGTATGAGAGCTGTCTCAGGCAGCCACCTTCTCACACATGGTGGTGGGTGGGGTTGGGGATCGGGACACCTGCAGCTTTGCCTTCACAAGTCACAGTGAGGCTTCTACCTAGAATGGCATCTAAGCCCTTCTGGCTTTCTCCTTTGACCAAAGTGTCATGAGTTTCCCGGCCTCAGGAAAATGATCTGTCCATGGCAAAGCACCGACTCTGCGCTTTGGAACTTCCTTTGTCGGGAAGACTTTATTACTAAGCCGTCGCATCTCCCTGCAAAAGGTCTGTTAGGGCCAGCGGTATAAAGAGGTCTGTTTAAGGAGGCGAGATGCAGGATGGGGGGGTCTTCCAGGACATTCTAACAACCCGAGAGTCAGATCTCTTGAGTGGAGGACACAAACTGTTCCGTGGTTTGGAAACCTGCTCTTTGGAGTAAGTCAATTATTCTTTATGGCTTACTCGAAAGTAGGTTCATGCAACTTGACTGTTTTCTGGACTTGAGTTGTACTAAGTGACATATTGGCCAGTTTATAGTGGGGTGGGGGAAGGGTTGTAAAACTTCCTTAGGAAGGAGATGTGGAGAAGCAGCATTCCTCCACTGATTCCTGGGACCTTACTGGTTTATTTGATAACCCCAGATGCCTACCTCAGCGCCTCCAGGCCCCTGCCACCCCTCCACCTGTGACAAGGGCATTTGCCTGCCCTGCCTCCACCTCTAGGGCAACGTGATCACCGCCACCCAAGGACTAGTTTTTCAGCTTTCCAATGACTCTCTGCCATAAGCCAACTGAAAAAGTCTTAAGAAATAGTTTAAAAGTATTAATTGAATGTGATAAAGACAACCAGAACACTTTAGAAATAGATTAGAAAGGAGATTAGTATGCCAGTTAAGAGGTGGAATGATCAATTTTTTTTAGTGGCCTCAATTCTTTGATGGCACAGTAAGGAAGGTGGGCTTCCCAGCCTGCCTTCCTAGCCAGCACCTTCCTGGAAATAGGTCTGATAATTCCAGTGGTTTCTAGACTTGATCTTCCATGGAAAGTTTGGGAGGGGTCACTCTGCCTGCTTCTTATTTATAGAATATATGGAACATATTGAGTTACTTTCCACCAGCTGCCAAAAAAGGAGAATTTAGGGATATAAAAGAGTTCAATAAATATCTTAAATGGAAAAGCCTAGAATTGGTGGAAGATATAAGCATACAGATTCTGGCACTTTCTATTCATGATCATGGCTATCAGTGTTCAAAGATCATCTGGAAGACCTGGGATCTAGGAGCCACTTGCTCTGCCTCTAATGCTCTGTGTGAGCTCAGTATATTTTGTCGTGGTTCTGGCCTGCCTCTCCATCTGGTCTTCCACTTGTTCTCTTCTCCCTCTAAGACCCCAGGACACCATGACCTGCTAGTAGATGCACTGGGGTGTCTAGGCACTGTGGGTCACACTCTGGGGACTACTGTGATGAAGCAGCAGATGAGACATTCTGTGAACCGACCCACAGCTCATCTCTTGGTCAAATGCAGTTAAAAGGTCCCTGCAGGCCCCAGATGTGGCATGTGTCATATACATGGTGTGTGTCACATCCTACCACATGGCCATGGGTGCTGTGGACATTCAACAGCTGTGTCCTGGTGATGACAGCAGAAATCAAAGGGACAGCCAAGGACCTCAGAAGGTGCAATTCATTTCATGGTCCTGCGGACCCTTTCCAAGAGAAATGAGGGCTGTGACACTTTTTTAAAGGGTTGGCTGCTTACAACAGCTGTCTGCTTGTGCTTGGAACTGGAATTTATTTCTCTCTCACCAGTGGCCTGGGCTGCTTGGCGAAATGAAGTCTCAGAAGGCTATGACCAGGCAATGAGGGGTCTAAAAAAATACCATTCAGGGATCCATTAGCAGGGCACTGTAGAGAGAGTGGGCACGTGACTCCCGTTGCTGGATGGCAACGCTAATCTGATGGCCACCGTGGGATTTGATCTCCACTAGTCATGTGGAAAAATCCATGCTTCCATTTCAGGATTAGCCCCGGGCTGCCTGCACGCTACAGAGTAAGCTCCTCACTATAAAACCTTGTAATTTAGGATGATTTACCAGGAAGAAGTGTATTTGCCAATGTTGGGTCAGGAATCCCCAATTGATCATTCCACCACATCATGAAGGCATTAAGTAAGCAGAGCCAAAGTGCAAGGGCTCAGACTCACCCGGTTTCCTTTGTCCCCGGGTGGTCCGTGTAAACCCTGCAATAAATCCCAGAAATGAAGACACATTAATGAGGAAAGACAGGATGGCCATCCAGGCCTTCCTTCCAGGCTCATAAGGTCTTCACCGATGCCTAATTCACCAGAGACAGGCTTCGATATCCCCATTGTACTGAAGGGGGACAAAGGGACTTGACCTCAGGACACATCTGGGCTTTGCCCAGAACACGGTTCTGGTTTTCTCGCTCTGCAGCCAAGGCCCTGGACCACAACCCTGTTCTAGTTCACGGATGCCAGTGAGCAGCAGGTGCGGAGGACGTGGTCTGGGTGCAGAAAAGTCTCCTGCCAGAAGAGGTGTTTGCGTGGCTCTCCCGCCAGGCTCTTGCTAGAAAAGTAACCCCAAAGCTGTTCATACCCTCTTTGCAAGGTACGGGCTATTCTCCCTGTCTTCTGCTGGGGGAATGGCACAAGGCAAAGACTGGCCTGGGTTGGCTGGGGCAAAGCTGCTTGGGCAGCCAAGCATGGGACTGGTGAACAGATGTACAACCTCCAAGTGGGTGGGAGACAAAGGTCTTGGCTCTCTTAGGCCATCAGCTTTTATAACAACACAACAGAAAGTCTGCTGTAACTGGGAGGCAGTGTCTTGGGAAGGCTTCCCCTCTCATGAAACATCTCCTTCTTGCATTATAATGATCCGGATTTCCTTCTGCGACTCCTTGATGGCAGGGGCCATAGCACATTCATCTGTGTGACCCCCACTGTGGTGGGAGGGGCCCATATGCCTCTGCTACATCCCGTCAGATGGTCCGCATGGCTGAGGACCCAGTACCCCAAGGGGACCATGTGTCCTGAGGTTTGCCTCGGGCGGTGCCCAGCAGGGAAGCCCCACCACCAGTTGGCTGTTGGCAGCTTC
Source organism: Nyctereutes procyonoides (assembly GCF_905146905.1). Lineage (NCBI taxonomy): Eukaryota > Metazoa > Chordata > Mammalia > Carnivora > Canidae > Nyctereutes > Nyctereutes procyonoides. The sequence continues at coordinate 67,188,833 of NW_026575046.1, forward strand.
CTCTGTCCTGGGGATCAGCATTCTCACTTGGCTCTGGATGTTAGCTCCAGGTCCTGGGTATTCTGTTTTGACAGGGTTTCTGGGAGGTGGGGGGATAGGTGGAGAGAAAGCTCCGGTCGCATGGCACTTACAGGAAGCCCAGCTGCTCCTGTTGGTCCTGTCATCCCAAGGTCACCTTTGCTGCCCTGAAACAGGAGAAAGAAACCCATGAGGCCTCCCTGACATGGTGACCACCTCTCACCCACCATTTATCTGTTTTTGTACGAAGCCCCGGGAAAGCTCTCTGGTCCCTCCAAAGAGCCCTCTATGATGCAAGGGCTCAGCAGAGGATGTGGCTGGTGTGGGCGCCAGCATGTCGAGGGGGCCGGGAGGCCCCTCACCCTCCCTCAACCAAGGCCCTCTGGAAAGACCGGACAGCGCCCCGAAGGTACGAGCTGGCCTCAAGTAGGAGCAGAGCGGGAGACAAGGAGCAGGAAATGAGCAGGGACAGGGACGGTGGGGACGAGAGCAAGAGAACTTCATTAAAGCCCAACTGTCACCCCTGAGAGCAGCCATCCTGGTCCCCAAAGTGGCTGTCATCTTAGGGAGGGAAGCCCGTGCCCCTCTTCAGGAGCTCCCTAGCACCCATCCCGCAGGGGTGTGGGCTGTGAGCCAGGGGGTCAGGGCCTCCCCTGAGGCAGAGAGCGGGACAGGTGCCCCAAAGAGGTCCAGCGCCCCCAGCAGCCCTCTGGTGGTCTATGCTCCAAACGTGTGGAAACCGAGGTCTGGCTGGGAAGAGTGGACCTGGATGGGACGGGAAGCTCTCCTCCTTCACTGAGCCAGGCCCCCACCAGCACCGCACACACACATTCACTCCCTGGGCTGCCGCCGTGGGACATGGCCTAACACCCTGGCCTCCCGACTTCTCAATGATGCCAGGATTTTCTTACACTACTGTGACTGCATTCTATGCTGCCTCCCTAAATCGTCGCAAGGCTTAGGTGTGTCTGCCCCCAGTAGCGCCTGGGGCCTGGCCAGCTTGAGCCAGGTGACCAGGAGCTGAACACAAGAAGTCTTCTGTCTGTCTGCTCATAGCAATAGAGCGAGCACCCCAGGCGGCCAGCTCCCCCACAGGCTGCTGTGAGGGTCACCAGGAGAGGACACGGATGGGACACTGGCTTATTTAGGGGGAACGGGTTGGGGCTGAGGGCCTTCAGCTGGGCCGGGGCCCCTGCCCTGCTCCGGGTGTGCAGGCTCCTTGGTGACCGAGCACTCACCCTCTCGCCCTTTGGTCCCGCTGGGCCTGGAACTCCGATTGGTCCTGGCGTACCCTGGGGAGGTGAAAGAAAGCAGAGGTGAGGGGCCTGCTGCCAGAACTGGGGTGGGGAGCCCCGGAGCCCCGCCCGGTGCTGCAGATGAGCAAGGTCCAGAGGCCCATTTTCAGGGTTGGCGAGGCCAGGCTCGTTCAGGGCAGTCATTGGACTGGGGTGAGTTCCTGTTTGGGGTGGGGGCCTCGGGCAGAGAGGCCTCCCCCTGCCTCAGAGCCAGATTTGAGGAGGGAAACCCTTTTGCTTCACAACCAAGCTTGCCAAGGCTGAAAACGGTAGGAGAACTGCTGCTTCGTTGGCTCCCTGAAGCGCTTGGGAGGGGTGGATGCCATCCCAGGGTGGGGGCGGGGGCTGGCACCAGTTTGCTGTTGCAGCTCCACATGCAGCGGGGAGAGGGGGGCCTTCATGCCACAGAGACCGATGCAGACGCACACACACAGAGGCAGGCACAGGGGGTCAGCCAGCCGCCGCTCCCCCTGTGGTCCCACCCCCCACCCCACTGCGGTCCCTTCAGCCTCCAGTCCCACTCCCCGGCCCTATGGGGCAGGCTGGCCTGGACAGTGGCCGACTGAGCTTCGGGGGTCCGCTGGCACTGGCCTGGCAGCTCCTGTGTCCTACTGGCTCCTGACTCAGGGCTCTGGGGGAGTCAGGATAGCTGGAGCCTTGGGGCCAGAGCCCAGGCTTGTTATGACACCATAAACACCTTCCCCAGGTTCCCGATTTCCCCCTGGACTAGATAGTGTCTATGTTTCAGAGCTTCCACTGCTCTGCCTCAGTGGCTACATTTCCTGCACAGACGAGGACCTGGGGATGTGGGGCTGGGTCATGGGCAGTCCCTGGTGCTGCTCTGGGGCACGAGCAAGTGGGGAAATGCTGATCTACTTTACAAGGGAAAAAAAGCAATAAGACATCCTCCATGCCCCCTTTGCAGCTATGAAGGAAGACTATGGGCATGTGTGACAAGAGCCTGTCAAAAATGAAACAGGCTTGATCAAGGCCATGGCTGAGAACTCCAGAGTCACTGGCCAGCTTCAAGTCAAGCCTTGAAGGCCAATCAACGCTGAGATATTGGAGAAGCTTCTTGGCTCTCTGAGGGTCCGTTTTCCCCCCTGTAAAATGGGGATGATGACATGAGTGTTTGCTTTTGAGACCGCTGCCTGGTTAAAATGGATGAACACACATCACACATTTGGCACCAACAAAAGTTAGTATTGGCAGGGCAGGGTTATTCTTCCTGTAAAACTTTCCCTTTAAGGTTGTGATATTGATTCAATGAGAAAAATAAAAGCTGAGGTCCGAAGGGGGGCAAATTCTATGAATTTGCACTGCTCCCCTCTGTCCAGTAAGAATGGAGCATGTAGTGGAGAAGATAGTTTTGGTTTCTCTGATTCCAGCCACAGGTCATCCCCCTCGTCCTGACTGGCCACCTGGGGAAGACACACTAGGTGTGGGGAGGGTGCTAAGGGAGGGGTTGAGGAGGAGCAAAGCCGTAATAATTCCCAGAAAAGCGGTCTAGTCTCCGAATGGGAGATCTATGGTGTGGCCTCCACACACGCGAGTTGGTCGGGGGGACTCGGGAAAGGATGGGGTCTTGGGCGAGCCACGTCCTCTCCTCTGCTTTAGGAGGGCACCTGCAATAGAGTGAGGCTCTGAGTGGGGTTGTTCTTGGTCTTCCCACTCTGAAAGCTCTAGGCTCCCACTGGCTTCAGTGGTGAGGTCCACCCCCAGGGCCCAGGGAAGGTCTGCTGGCCTTGTGCTTTGACATCTCCCCGTACCCCAAGGGCACGACCTCCCTCCCACAAATGAAACCCTGCAAATTCATCTTCCCCACCGAATGTCATTCCAGCCAGTTCAGTAGAACCTGGTCTTCTAGGCAGATCATGCATCTGTAGCCTCAAAAACATCCTGCAAGGGCCGAGCTGGGACTCCCTGGCTGGAAGGGGCTGGGCACATACACAGCTCTGGTTATGGCTCGTGGGCAGGGGAGTTCAGCCTCCTGGCCCCTGATGGTCAGTGATCCCTAGACCCAGTGGGAATGCCACTTCTCTAAAGACCTCATGGGGCGCTCTAGGAGGGGCCTGGAAGGTGGAGAGGAGAGGAGACACTCTCTTTCTGATGTTTTAGTTGTTTGTCACAAGAAGGGCCAGATGCCTTCTAGTCATGAGTAGGTGATGCCTGTTTTCTGGAATCAGAAAGAATGGAGGAAGAGGGGACCCTTCCTCCTTTGTTCTGTATGAACTCCTGTTGAGTGGCAGGGTGGCCATGGCACCACAGGAGGTGGCTGTAACATGCCCACAGAACCCTGAGCTGGGCCTGTCCCGTGTGATCCTAGATGCTACACCCGCTCTCACCCCCATACACACCAGAGGGGGCTACACAGGACTAGGAAGCCCTTGTGGGCAGACAGGAGATGGACAGAGCTCACAGCATGAAGACAACACAGCATGACGGGCACATACAGACACTGTCGTGTTTGGTGGGCATGAGTCATGGTCCCAACCCCTGGGGTTGAACTCCCAGGCCCCACTCCACCTTCTGTTGGGAACAGAGTCTGTGCTGCTGGAGCAGCTTTCCACCCCATGCCCAGCGGTCAGGAGATTCAGATTTGAGGCCCCTGGGTTCATACGATGGCCAGGGGAATTCAGATGAAGGCCATCCATCTTTGGCCAAGAGGCCTGGATGAGCACTTCTGACCTGAGCATAGACGGTACCTTTCTGGTGCTGGTGCTGGGATGAGGCATGACTCACTGGGAAAACGAGGCCACAGCGGGACAGGGACAGACGAGAAGGGTCACAGGCCGGGGGGTGGGGGATGGGGGTGGGCGCTGAAGGGTAACAGAGAAGTGACACTCACCGGTGGCCCAGGCCTGCCGTCCAAACCTGAAGCTCCCTGGACGAAGGGAACAGTTTGACCAAGAGAAGGGAAGGGGAGGAACGGGAGGGAGAGAAAGGGACCGGGGAGGGAAGAGGTGAGTGAAGCAGTGGCTCCAGACAGACACAAATGCTGGTCATCAAACAAAACGGGAGAAATAAGCTTGGGAGGACAGGTGATGGTATTCACACGGAAACCAACAAAAACGGACACTGAGTGCAGTGTGGCCAGCGGCGAGCAGGCCGGTGGAGAGCAGTGCAGACGGCTGTTCTGATCCTCTGTGCCCCCTGCCCCCTCCCTCCTGGTAGCCCCTCTCAGGAATCCTTCTCCCAGGGGGTCGCAGCGCTCCGGGGACACAGAAAGAGAGGTCACGGAAAGGTGTCTGGAACCAGAGGGGGTGCATCCTTCCCAGGACCAGTCTCACTGCCAAGGGACTAGCCTCCGTGGAAGGTGGGTTGTCTTCCCAGCCTCTCTGGCACAACTGTTGAGACCCGGCCAGGCTGGAGAACCCCCGAGAACATCGGTACTGGGGTACAGGACCTGGCCTGGGAACGTGGATAGACGCTGGCCCGCTTCTGCTCCAGCGGGGTGGTGGTGGCGGTGGTTGGGGTAGGCCCTCGGGTGTTCGTACTCACGATGCCTGACCTTTCTCTGGCACTGTGTGGTTTGCAAAGCTCAGCACAAACTCAATTCATTCCTGTTCTCCCAGACAAGGGCCCTTTTATAGAAAAAGGCTTTGGGGGCTGCTGATGGGGACAGAGGTCTAAGGCCATGTATGCTCTGGAATAAACTGGCCGGCAGGTAGGATGCTATTAAGACCCACTTGCTATGCAGGGTCCAGTGATATATGAGGTGGGGATAGGTGCTCTTGCTCTAATGCTGGGCTGGGAAGCTGCCCCCAGGGCCCACCTAGGGGAACCAGAGGGAAATTTATCTAGTGATTCCAATGGATCAAACCAGAGAGAAGGCAGTGGAGACAATCTAGCCCAGTAAGGATTGAGTTCTTAAAAACTGCTTCCAGCTGAGCCTCAGAAATGAGCCTAGGCCTCGGGATTTTAAAGGTGGGGGAATGCCCCCGAGCAAGGAAGGGTAGGGAATAAAGTGATGAGTAGTAGGATCCTACAGGGCCTTCCTTCTCCGTTTTAGGATCACAAAGTTCTGGGATGATCTTGACTCATGGCCTAGAGAGCTGTGGTTCTCAACCCCACGGCGACATCAGAATTTCCTGGGGGACACGTAAAATAATAGAGATGCTTGGGCCCTACCCCACCCCAATTCAACCAGAGTCTCCATGAGTGAGGCCAGGGTAATGGCATGTTTGAAAAGCTCCAGGCAACTCTAACGTGCAGTCAGCACTGAGAACCGCTCCCAAGGGGCAAACAGGAGGGACTCCATAGTATAGCCTGGAAAAACAGGCTGTTACTATATGACATAAAGTATTGGGGTGAAGCTGAAAATCAGAACTTTAACTAAATATCCACAACCTTTGTCTATGCAGTACCAATGGCGAGTTATCTTGAGGGATCCGGAGCAGAGGGCACAGTCTGGCAGTTTCCAGGCCATATGTGGGCCACTGACATATCTTGCATGGTCTACGGGTTGCAAGTAATTTTGATCTAACATTAGAAAATGGGGAGATATTGCATAAATTTCCAGGTTGTCCAGCTTCCTTGGAAAACTGAGACTATCCAGAAATACTGGGCCCTCATTCCTCTGAGACAACAGTCTGCCGAGCAGGAGAGGGACTGCTCTCCTCAAGAAGGGACACATGATCTCCAGTGTGCCATAGTCCTCACTACTCTCTCTTGTCTCTCAGGTCCTCGTTCATTGCCATTGATAGATATGCTTGCTGTGTGGTTTTCTTAAGCTAGCAAAAGAATTTCTCTGTACCCATGTCCCTACTTGAATGTTGACACGTTAAAGATAGACCGGCACTTGGTCTTTCCTCTGGCACTTTCTTTGTTTTATATAACCTGGTTGGTCTCTGTGCCATTTGCATCTTGACCCCCTGACTAAATTCTCTGGTGTTCTCTAGGGCACTGGGGCCATGAAGGCGGACAAGGAGAGATTCGTGATTGAGTCGGGGCAGGAAGGCCCTTTTCTAGTAAGGAGGACTTAAACATGCTGGACACAGCTTGAGACACGGGAAAATGTCTGCTAAAGTCATCAGTTTTCTATAGTCTGTAAGGCACATCAGCTCCTTAAATGTCCTACATTTGATGCACTAATGAGGCTGTAATCATACCTTTTGCTCTTGCTGTTTGGTTGCTGTGATTATATTAACCAGACCTTCAAGCTCTGCCAAGCTGGGGTAATTGGGCTTCTCTTTGTTCTCCTGCTCTTTATGGCTTCCCAGGGTGGGAACTGGCCTTGCGCCCAGGACAGAGGAAGCCCTCGTGGCTGGAATGAGCCCCTTTGCAAGGCTGTGGTCTTAGCGAAGGAGCGGCCTCTGGCATGGCCTAACCGCTGACTTCATGTGTGACCTCAAGTGACTCTTTCTTCTCTGGGCCCATCAGTAAAATGAGTAGAGGGATCACTAATGTCCCTTCCAGCTCTCGAATGGCAAACCACAAAGAGTGCCAGCCCCACCGGGGTGTGAAGGAGGATGAAGCCCAGGGCTCCAGGGTGGTGTTAGAGGGCACTCACCTGGACACAGGCGAGGCAGTGATGAGGCCGTGAGCCCACTGGAGCTTTGGGCAAAAGACTCGCCCAGGCCAGGCCCCACATCTGGAAATGTAGATGCCTCCTGAGCAGGCCCTCGCCCTGACCTGGGGTCTGATCTCAGGGCTGGCTGAGATGAGAGATCTGAGTGGCCTTAGCCTGCTGGGACCAGAGAACCTGCCTTTATGCAAGCTTTTCTGCTGTGGCCAGTGCTTAGGAGCAGAGATCAAGGGCTCTGCTGGGTCTCAGTGGGAAAATAGGAGGGAGATGGAGAACATTTGACCCTCTCATTGCTCCCAGGTCTTCCAAGGTTGGCTCCCATAAGGGCAGATTTTACTGCCTCTGAATCAGGCACATGTAGGGACTAAGGCTGTTCTCAGCCACGTGTGGCTCTCCAGCTGGGTGCTCCTTGCAGGGGGGTCCTGTCTTATTTAGCTCTGCATCCTCCCCACACCCAGGCCAGGACTTGGCCCAGAGGAAGCCCTTGGTAAGGGAATTAGAGCCTATGTTCTTGCCCAGGTGGGAAGGCAAACTGCACGGAGTTCTGGAATGCTCAGAACTTTAGAATCTCCAGTTTGGCAGCAGCCTTCTCCCAGGGTCCTGCACCCCACCCTAGCCTCCTTGTGACCACCCAGCTGGGCTCCTCCGAGGTTTGCTGGCTCTAAGATACTTACGGGTAATCCCAGTGGCCCCCGATCTCCTTTCTCTCCCTGGGCACCCTTCTCTCCTTTTGCTCCATCAAGTCCTGCTTCCCCTGAAGGAAAGGGAGTGGGGAGATCACAGAAAGGCATGTCTCAGACCACTTGTTCTTGCGTTCTGGGGTCCTGGAGTTGAGGGTGGGTTGGGGAGATAGGGGCAGGTAGAGGATGAAGGAGGGGTAGGGGGAGGTGGCTGGCCCATGGATGGCAGGCTGGTCCAGAAATCCTGGAATTCCTAGCCAGTTTCTGCCTCTGTTAGAGTTCTCAGTATCGCCATAGTTACTGTGAGGTCCCCAGAGAAAAAGGGGATGGGTGGAGTGGAGACAAACCCACAGGGCGGTTCCAGGTCAGGCTCAGGCATTTGCAGAGCTGGAAAATGGGCCTGCAGAGACTGGCTGGCAGGTGCCTGAAATGCCAGTATGGGGGGGTCCCGAGCTAATTGGGACAAAAAGTGCCCAACAGTCCCCTGAAGAATACTGGAGTGGGAGGTACAGGTCTATATGCCATCAGCCTTCAGCCCTTCTTACCCAGTTGAAATGGTTTTGAAGGGGGAGATTGGGAGACACCCCCCCCTCCTGCCAGAGACCAGAGGGCTTGGACCCGGGGAGGGGGCCCACACTACATCCTCTCTGTGTCCCATCTTATACTTCAGGGTGAGTGAGAGGACTGGGGCAGGGTACTTGGAAAAGGATTTCGTCTTTGCTAAGAATCCAACCTGTCACTCATAGGGTGGATTAATGGTTGGGGAAATTCTAAATCTGAAGCCTGCCCAGTGTCAGTCATGGGTGTTAAAAGCACTGCAGGGCTTCATTATCTCCTGGGTGTAACCAGTGGCCAGCGTGTCACACGATTCCATGTAGGGAAGGGGCCTGGAGTACCTGTCTCTGAAGGACTTTCTTTTTGGTCCTCATTGACACCGCCCTTCCCCCCACCCCAGCACCTGTCCCAGGACCTCTTCTTACCTTTGGTCCAGGAACACCTTGGAGCCCCTGCGTTTGGAATCAAAACACAGCACCTCAGAACTGCATTTCTAGTTAAGTCAAAAACACCTTGTCTGCAGGTTGGACCACAAAAGAGCAAGGGCCTGGGGTCCCTGCCCAGGGAAGGCAGAGGGAGTGCTAAGAGTGTTTGTGCTGGGGGCTCTCTGGGGTGGGGTCTGAGCCAGGCCTCCCCAGCCAGGGACTGACAGAGAGTCTCTCTGTGACCCCCACGGCTGACCTAGAGTCTCAGGAAGGGAAGCTTCAGAAGGAACACAGCAAAAGTTGATTAAATTACTATATGCAAAGTGCTTGGGGCAGTGTCTGATATGTGATAAGTCTTGGTAAATGCTGGCTACCATCATTATTAACTCCTGTTCTGCCAAAGACAATAGTTGGCACAGTGCCATGAGTCCTGGGAATCCCACAGAGGAAGGACCAGCACCTATTGTTTTAGCAGCATGCGTGGGAGCCCTGTAAAGGTTTCATCTTATCGCCTGTAACCCGGAAAAGCCAATCCAGTGGGGCTGGTTTTAAATCACTTTCCATCTTAATCCAGATCTTTTGGCTAGCTGATAAGTAGGAAGGAGGAAGGGGGAGAGCAGACATCTGATGGCAAAGGACAGAGCTTAGTGGCAGAGGGACTCCTGCAGGGCAATGGGACCAGACCCCAGGGCTGCTGTGCCAGTCAACTGTTTCCATGAAAGCTGGCAATGCCCAGGCTCCTTGGTGTCACTGAGATGGTGCCTGTTTCACACGGGAGGGAAAAGGAGTAGGGAGGGGTTTGTGTGTAAGAGATCCCACCCCCTGGGAGGAGGAGGTGACAGACAGTGACCTGCGCTGAGATGAACCCCAGTGACCACCAGGGGCAGGGGATGTTAGGGACCCAGTCACAGTGGATTGAAATGCTGACAAGCCCTCCAAACTTACCTGGGGTCCAGGGGGCCCCTCTGGCCCTGGAGGCCCAGGAACCTAGAATCCAAAGGGAGATGATTAGCCTACCCGCTGGTACACTCCAAGAGGGCTCCCCTTCTGACATGGCCCCGGGTCCAGGTGGGGACAGCAAAGCCAGAGGGGGACAGAACTGCCCAGCATGTGGTCTCCCGAAAGGAGGCTGAGAACAGGGCAGAAACTCATAGCAACCCATTACTCCACACAATGTTGAAAGAAAAAAAAAAAAAACCCAAACATTGCCAGGAAATGCTGTCAAAACGTCCAGACTTCCAGATTTTCTTGGAAAAAAAAAAAAAAAGAAAGAAGAAAAACCTGGCAGCCCGAGGGTCTTGTTCATGCATGGCAGTCATTGCCTGGAGCTGAATAAAAGCTTTCCCCTCCAGGTGGGGCACGAGATCTTCAGATTACCCCAGTCCCCACCACTCCCTATCGTCTTTGACCTGGAACTTTGTGTTCATTTGTTACAGGCCTGGCCCTTGGAGGCGTTTGAACTTGAGACCTTTGGCTCACAGGAGCAGAGATTGGCTATGTGGAAGAGGCGGGGAGGCTGAGCAGCTTTTGAAGACTATCCCTCAAGTCCCCTCAGGTTTGTGACAAGACTGCTTGGTCTCTGCTTCCCTTAAAGGCAGAGTGAAGTGGAACAGATTCACTCAGGACGGGGAAGGCAGAGGGACTCAGGGGGTCTTCCCCTTTCTGGAGGATGGTGTTCATTGCAGATTCTGTTTCTGGTGAGTGTGGGTATCCATCTGCTCACACTCAGCCACCCAAGAGGCAGGAGGGACGCCTGAGCCGGTCACCCCATCTCAACTTTGGGGCTCTTCTCGCCTTCCCAGGTTAGAATCCCAAGGAATGTGGCCAGGATGGTGACCCCTCTGCAAGGCCAACAAAGAAGAGCCCCTGCACCAGGTTGACCCGGTACCTCTAGAATCCGTGGACTCTTCAGCTCCATCTCTTGGAAACTCTATATTCTTATTTTATTTTTTTTAAAGTTTACTACTTTCCCCCCCTTATTATACATAAGTGATTCATGAATCCTAATTGTGGTGGTAGCTATGCAAACCTATGAATGTATTAAATAAAATCCACAGAACTATACACACTCCCCCCCAAAAAAGTCAGTTTTACTGTATGATAATTTTGAAAATAAAAAAATTAAGTAACAGACCCATTAAAAATTTTTATAAATTAAAGGGAGCTGAAAGAATGAAAAGAATAAGTATCTGATTACTCCTAGTATTTTGCTTTGTTTCCTTCCACTCTTTTTGGACACATAAAATGTACTTGAATGTATGTCCATACTTAATGATGATTATATATATGTAATTTGCTTCTCTGCTGCTTTTCATTTAACCCGAAACCCGGTTTTCTAATTTTTTTTTTTTTTTTGTATGTTCCCCACAAGCCTCCTTTCCGTGTCGACTGAGCGGCATGAAATGAGTTCCTCCCCGGCCAGGGCTCGGAGCGGCGCTTGGCACAAGGAACGCTCCCAAACATGGGGACTATTATACCATTAGTATTATTACCATAAGTTATTGAATCATTTCCTTCTTGTTAGAAAAGTAGGCTGTTTCCAATTTTTACTTTAAATACTTCTGGAGGGAACATTGCTGTGTGTAGTGGTTTTCCTGAATCTTGGAGCATTTCGTCAGGAGGCCACCCGTCTCTAACTCAGGAACATACATGCTGTCTCATCACTTCCCCCAGAGCGGATGGGCCCTGGTGGCACCGAAGGCGACAGGGGCCCGGAGACCTCTCTGGGGGGCTGAGAAGGCTTGGTGGGCCCTCCCTTGGCTCTGTCTGGGTGGCACAGGCCCTCCCACCAAACTTCCTCTCCCCCACATGCTGCTGAGCTCTTTTGCCTTTTTGGCTCTTTCCCTGAGCTGACACATACGCCCGATGCCCTCTGACCTTATGAGAACCTGGCCTCCATCCCGAGTACCTCTCTCCCCAGCGTCTCTCCTCTTCCCTTCACCACCGCACCTCCAGGGTATAATGTGTCTCTCTGGAAAGCCTACTTCTGGAGCTCCTAGGCAAACTCCTACAAAGGCTTCCAGATCCCACTCAAAGGGCCCATCTTCTAGGATGCCCTCCCAGCTTCTCGAGCAGCCAACTACTCTAGTGCTCGCTGCTGGGGACTGTTCGCTGCACAGAGGTGCTTCTGTTTATTTTCCTTCTAGCACCGGGAACGAAACGTGGTGGGTGCTCTGTGAACACCAGTGGGGAGACCGTGAACTGGGGCTCTGAGGCCGAGCTACTGCGCTCAGCTTCTTGCTCGCTCCCCACATCAGGCAACCATGAGTTTCCTTCTAGAACACAGAAATGCTGCATGTCCCGGAGGGACTGTGGGCTGATGAGGTCCCTGTCAACTCCCTCCCCCATGGCACAGAAGGCCGAACGGGCACAACCTACCTCCAGTCCTGGCTCACCCTTCTCCCCGGGCTCTCCTTTCTCTCCCTGTGGGCACAAAACACCAGGCTGTGGATGCCGGCGCTCAGGGAAGGCTGGCCACAGGGACCCCCTCACAGCTGTGGCAGACCAGACAGGGACTCCACTGGGCCGAGGTGTGGTCAGGGACCACCTGGAAGGCTGAGGGGGCAGTCAGCCTGTAGTATGAAGACTGAACAAGGGACCCAAGGTCAGTCTTTAGGAACCTGTGGGCCCAGCCTGTGGGAGGAGAGGCTGATATTGTGTATGGAGCCCGCGCTGCACAGACCCTAGGGTGACCTGTGACCTGTTTCTACCCAGTAGAATATGGCACATGGCAGAGGTGATGGGAGGTCACTCCTGCCATTGTTATAAGCTTATATTACAAATTACAACATGCATGTGTTAAGTTATGTAACACACACACACACACACACACACACACGTGTGCACACACACATGGCCCTGTGTTGGCAGCAGGCACTCAGAGGCTCCTGCTGGCCTTGGCCTTGGACAAGCATGTGACCTGCCTGTCTTGGGGAAGAGCCCTTTGGCAAGGAACCGTGGGCAGCCCCTAGGAGCCGAGGGACTCCGTCCTGCTATGGCCAGGCACTAAGTCACGCCAACAGCAGTGAGTTTGGAAGAAGATCCAGGTGAGTCAACAGCCTGCCTGCAGCCTCACGAGCCCTCGGGCAAAGGACCCCGTGATGCCAAGCCTGGACCCCCTACCCTCAGAAATGGTGAGATCACTTGTGCACATCATTTTAAGCCGCTGAATTTGCCATTTGTTACGCAGCTACAGAAATGACTATGGCTCTGGGAACAGGGCGAGGGCCAGCGGTGGGAGGTGAACGAGGAAACTTCCACAACATATCCAGGAGCATGTCCTCCAGCCTGGAGCTGCTCCTCCTTGGAGGGGACACATCAGGAGGCCAGGAGCTGCCAGTCTGTCCGGGCTGGGTGGGGCAGCCCCCGTTAGTGGCTCCTGAGGGACTCCTGCACTGGGTCAGAGGTGGGACTGGTTGACCTCTGAGGTTCTTTATTATTCTAAGAGGAGGATTCTGAGGCCAAGATCCACACTCCAGTGCTCCTCACAGACTGGCTGTTCATCAAAAGGACCCTTCCCCCAAGAGGTCAGGCATGCCAGGGGGGTTAGTGCAGCCTCGTTGCAGTGCCAGGCATCCGCTAGGCTGGTGACCACCGTGAGTGCACCCTTGCTTGTGTGCCCTCATTCACAGGGGCCTGCTGACAACCTTGATACCCCGCCCTCTCGCCTTACTGTAAATCCCGGGAGCCCGATAGGGCCGGGCAATCCTGTTGCTCCGGGTCTCCCTTGGCCACCTGGTTCTCCTTTCTCCCCAGTTGGGCCGTCTAGACCCTACAGATCGACAAAGATCTCTGTTAGTCAAGAGCGAGGTCATCATTTGAGCATCTGTGACCAACTGTGGCATGCACGCGTGGCTCCCTTCGTCCAAGGGCGGGTGTCTAGGATGGTGCCCATTTCACAGATGACATGCCACTGAAGTCCAGAGAAGACTCTCAGGTCAAGTCAGCAGCCTTGTTGGACTGGGTAATGTCCCCCCCTCCTTTTTTTGTACATGCAGCCTCTCCTGGGTGTAGGGCTTCTGCATACTTTCCAAAAAGGCAGGTTTACACCTATGACCTCATCTCCTTCCCAACAAGCCAGTGAAGTATCCAGGGAGGGCATTACCACCCACATCTTAGAGATGAGAAAACAGAGGTCCTGCAAGGCCCAAGTGACTTTCCGAAGGACACGGGAGATGACAGAGCAGACCCAGTTCTCTTGAGGAGGGCAATTGGCCTCCATAAAGCAAGGGGCTTGAGGGAAACCCGGGTGAGTCTCCTGCCCCCAGCTCCAGGCTCCAGGCTTCTAGCCCAAGCTGCAGCAAGCACCCCGCAGAAGCCATGCTGGGGGTGCACCTGCGCATGCATGCACCCCAGGGTGGAGTCCTGGCCAGCCCACCCTGGCACTCACCGGTGCGCCTGCCTGTCCCGTCTCCCCTTTCTCCCCCTTCTCTCCTGGGCTCCCTGTGTGTCCGTCTTCTCCCTTCATTCCTGCAGGTCCAGACTTTCCTGGGGGGCCTTGGGGGCCGGGGGGGCCCATGTCTCCTGGTTTGCCTCGAGGTCCCTTTAGAAAACATTAGCAACACTTACTGTATACACCAATGGAGGAAAGAGAGAGAGAGCATGAAAGAATGGGAGGTCCAAAGGACATGGCTCTTCTGTGCTCGACTGGCCCGGGTGAAGAGCCTGTGCACCTCCCTCGGAATCGGAGAAGCCCCCCAGCCCATCCCAGTCAGGTATTCCTGGCTCCTCTGGGGCCAGCAGTGTGGGGCTCAGGCTTCTGCAGGGTTTGCCCCCACACTTCCACACTCCTTTCCCCACAAGGCTCACACCTAGGCCTCTTCCAGAACCTTCTGCCCCCACCCCCCCATCATCCCCGGTCAGCCCAGGTCAAGGTCCACCTTCGGAGGCTCGTTTCGGGGGAGCATCTGTTCTTACCTTTTCCCCATCGTGTCCTGGAGGGCCTGGGAGTCCGATCTCGCCCTGTGGCCAGAAGGACCGAAGGTCAGTCTCAGAGCAGAGAAGAATAACTGTCCTTCACGGCACACTTCCTACGTGCCAGGGTCACCCAGGAGCTGTGTAGTTGCACTGGCTCCATTTCAGGTGAGCACCCCAAGGCAGAGCTGTGTGCCCAAGGCCTGCGGTCAGTGCAGCGGGCAGCTGGATCTGAGTAAGGACCTCGTGGTTTCCCAGTCCACATTTCCCAGTCCACACGCAGGCTCTGAGGACTCTGGGTATGCCTGGTGAGGGGTGTTGCCTCCCAGTCCACCTCCACGCCCCTGCCCTCCTGTCCTGCCTGCCCTACAGGGAGCTCCCTGCATCGTGGCATCAACCCAATCCCCTTCTTGAGGTCAGGGTGGGAGATAAAGGAGGCCTCTCTTCTGTGTTTGAGGCCAGTAAACAGTGAGCCACACCATCAAGACAGGATGATGCTATGAGAGGAGCAGAGACGAAAGGGCAGTGAGTCCTGCCTGGTAGATCAGGGGAGGCTTCATGGAAGAGGTGGCCTTTGACTTGGGCTTGAAATATCAGGACTTGGAAAAGTAGGGAAGGGGGAAAGGAACTTCAGGGCAGGGGCCCTCGTGAGCAGAGGACAAAGGTGCAAACATGCAGGACCTTCTGAGAAAATCCCTGGGGTGGGGCAGAATGTAAAGGGGAGCAGGGGCAGGAAGCCAGAGGGAGGAGCTCAAGTGCCATGTTCCCTGATGGGCGGCTTGGGGTCCCCACAAGCACTGGCTTGTCTAGACCCAAGCTCCACCACCTCAGAAGAGCCTGTGAGTGACAGGAGCCCAAGTCAGACAGCAGAGGGAAAAATGGCAAAGCTGAGGCAGCAGGAGTGGGGGCGGCTGCGACGCGGGCAGGACAGAGCAGGAGGAGAAATCAGAGGCCAGGTGGCGGTGATGGCCAGATGGCTCTGCAGGGACAATGGGAGGGTCACCCCCTGGCTCCCGCACTTGGGGACACACGCAGTGCCTCTGCAGGGTCTGCATCCTTGTCAAGACAAGTGTTACCTTCTGGCCTGGGATCCCTGGGGCTCCGGGTGGGCCGATTTGCCCAGGAAGACCAGGGGGCCCCTACAAAATAAAAAAAAAAAAGTCCTGTGGAAGAATTTTCCAACCAAGGAGGGGCGGCCTATTGCCAGAGGGGTGTAAGTGGAGGTTGCTTTATGGAAGTTGACAATTTTCGAACATCAGTGGCAGAAACATTTTTTTATTTTTTTTTTTTACAAAGGAAATAGCACGGGGTCCCCACAATGTAAAGCGGAGAAGCACTGAGGGTGTCTGGGTTAGAGTGGCAGGGGGCAGGGGAGCTCCTGGAGCCATGCCTACCAGCCTCTCCCTCCACCTCCCTCTGAGCACCCCTGGGCTCCAATAAGATAAATCTCACCTTCCCTGACAGGGACTTAAAAATGCCTCCAGGAAACAATGCAAATATCCATCAACGGGTGCAGGTTGACTTGATGGGATGAGCACTGGGTGTTATACTATATGCTGGCAAATTGAATTTAAATTTAAAAAATGTAAAAGAAAAACCAAAACAGGTGCAGGTTGGCTATACCCATCCAATGGAATATTACTCAGCAGTACAAAAATGAACCAAGCACATGTGCATGACCTGCCACGGATGGAACCCAGATATTCTATGCTGAGCAAAAGAGGCCAGACACAGATGACTACACTGCATGATTCCACTCAGAGGACACTCCAGAAAATGCAGATCTAATCCACCAGGACAGAAAGATCAGTGGTGTCCAGGGGCTGAGGATAGGGGTGGGAGTTTTGCTTTGCATAGCTATTTCAAATAATATATTTTAATGTCCCCTGATGAAGTTCATTGATTCTAGAATCATGTGATGTTAATATCAGCTCTGGGGTTGGGGCATGATGTGATCGGCGTTTGAGTCTGGGTTTGTACCTCCTGAGTGTTCTGTGGCACATGGCCACTAAAAATATTAAGTGAAATGAGGGGCACCTAGGTGGTTCAGTGGGTTAAGGGTCTGCCTTCGGCTCAGGTCATGATCCCAGGGTCCTGGGATGGAGCTCTGGGTAAGGTTCCCTGCTTCTCCCTCTCCCTCTGCCTCTCCCCCCTGCTCTTGCTCTCTCTCTCTCTCTCTCAAATGAATAAATAACATCTTTATTTTGTACTTTTATTTTTAAATATTTTATTTATTTATTCATGAGAGACACAGAGAGAGAGGCAGATACACAGGCAGAGGGAGAAGCTCCCTGTGCACAGGGAGCCTGATGTGGTAATTGATCCCGGGACCCTGGGATCATGACCTGAGCCAAAGGCAGATGCTCAACCACTGAGCCA
Organism: Nyctereutes procyonoides; assembly: GCF_905146905.1. Classification (NCBI taxonomy): domain Eukaryota; kingdom Metazoa; phylum Chordata; class Mammalia; order Carnivora; family Canidae; genus Nyctereutes; species Nyctereutes procyonoides. The sequence goes on from NW_026575046.1 coordinate 67,205,625, forward strand.
CCCGGGTGCCCCTAAATAAAATCTTTTTAAAAAATGAAAATAAAAATATTAAGTGAAATGAAATTCCAATAGTTTTGAGAACCTTGAGATCTCCTTTCTGCTCTCTGCCTGGAAGCTAAACCTCATGGTAGTGGTTTTAATCATAAATATTCACTACAAATATCCATAGGCCTGTCACTGGGAGTAGGTACACATGCAAAATCTGGGCTTGGAATTCACTGGTTTTCCAAGTGCAGAAAAGGAGACTGATTTCTAGGAAAGGTGAAAAGTGCAGGTTAAGTAGTTACTGATTTTTTAGGGTTATGGATTTTATTAGCTGAAGGTTGAGTATAAGGAGAAACACAAAAGCGTCCTCCTCTGTACCTCCATCTTCTTGCTGCAGCTGTGTGGAGAACCAGCATTTACGCTGCGACAAGAGTCTGCAGTGGAGTGGGTGAAGAGCTGCTCCAGGGGACAGCCAGGACCCCGGGTTGGGGAGGCTCCGGAGAGCCCCTGCTCAGGCTCGGATCACCCTTTGCCCTGGCACTTCAGGGTCAGTCCTAACTCAGCAGCCCTGCACCTGCTTCTGGAGGCCGGACCTCAAGTCCTTGCCCAGCCCCAGCCTCCTGCTTCCGGCCCCCAGCCCCAGCCCTCCAGCCCTCAGCCCAATGCCCAAGGGAAAGAGGAAGACTTACCATCAAGGCCAGCGTTCGGATCTCCTAAAAACCAATGCCACGCAATCAGTTGAAGAACAAGTCAAGAACCATCTGGAGGGTCCCCTTGGCCCAGGCGTGGAAACATGGGAGCTGGGCACCCCCTTAGGAGCACAGTAGGGGTAGGTCCTCTCGGTGGGCTCCTTGCCTCCCAACCCCATGCCGCCCCCACCTCTCCCCAGGCTTACAGTCACTGGACAAAGGACTCCCTACAGCTCACCAAGGCTGTCCTACAACAGACTCAGGCAAGCCCTGAAAGGGACTGCTAACTTCCCTTCACTTGGCCAAAGAGGACACAACAGCTCTTCTTCTCTCTAATCACTGACCGGGACCCTCCCCTGTTCTTCCCTCTTCCCCCCAAACCCAGATTCCAAGGCTCTGATGTTCTTCCTTGTAAATAACAAATGTGGAATAGCAGAATACGGAGCCACACAAGAAACCAGAGGGACCATGTCACGCAGACAGGATCGCACACTGTGTAAAGGGATTCATGGAGGTACAAAGTTTCCTTAAATGGGAGGTTCTCAACCCAGGGGTGGGGGTTGGCCCCCAGGGGACATTTGGTGATGCCTGGAGACATGTTTTGGTTGTCATAACCGGGGTTGGGGTGCTACTGGCAACTGGTGGGTAGAAACCAGGTATGCTGTGAGGCACCCCACAGCACACAGGGCACCCTTCCCCCACAACTCCCAACAAGATGACCCAGCCTTAACTGGCAACAGTGCTGGCGTGGAATAGCCTTGTCGTAAAAGGTGGGCATCATACGAACTTGGAACATGACTGAACTGACATGAAAGGGAGACATGTTTCAGAAAGACAGATTCTATCTGCGAAAGGGGTATTGAAGACATGGGGCTCCAGAACCCTGGATGGGCCAGCACCCCACAGGGCGTCAGGATGTCCCAGTGATGGTGCCCAGCTCCCCAGAGCCAGGATAACCTGCTAGCCCTGCCAGACCAAGAGCCAGGCCACCTGGCTGCCAAATGAGGGGTGGGGGGCGCAGCATTTGCCTGGAAGCTGGAAGCAGAGGCCGAGGGAGAGGGAGCAAGGGGATCGCTCTCCTGGAAGCTCTGTCCAATAGCCTGGCCTCAAGGACACTAGTTGGGGTGTTGAAGCGGCCCCTCATCAGGGCTGTGGTGCAGCGCCCCCTGGAGCACCTCCCAATCTCCCGTCTCTGGGCTGGCTCCCGCTCACCTGGAGGGCCTCATTGATGTTCCCGTTGTAGTCCACCATCTCTCCTTTCCCTGGCTCCCCCTTGGTGCCCTGCAAGACAAGGGCGGTCTTAACTCCAGGCCAGGGCCTGTAGGGCTGGGAGGGCAACGGGTGCCCGCTCTCAGCTAGACGGGGCTGTAGGCAAGGGGGTGCTGCGCCCAGCCGCACGCAGATGCACCTAGAGCTGCGGGATGGGGGCCTGGCCGGGGATTCCCCACACCCAGAGGGGATGCCCAGAGGTTCTAGAACCAACACAGAGACTCTACGAGACAACTCTGGACTAGATGTGACGGCTGAGTCCCATCACAGCCGCCACGTCTGCAGGAAGAAGACTCTTTCCCTTCCTCCCCCTAAGACCTGGAGTCCAGCCACTTCACGCTGTGTGCTCTGACTCCGGGTGAGACGCACGTACCTTGGGGCCAGCTGGTCCCTGTTCTCCAGCTGCTCCGGGCTCCCCCTGTTGCACGACAAAATTGGAGTGAAATGGGGACAGAGCTGGGTACGAGAGAGCCTGATGTCCCCAGATGGGCCCAGGAGGCTCATTTTAGCTCAGGCCCAGAGGCTGCAGACCTTTCTGGGCATGACCTCCCCTTCGGGAAGCATCTCCCCCTGCTTGCCCTCCTCTGTGCCTCCCAGCACCTCTGGGCTCCTCTGTCTTCTCGCTGAAGGACATTCCTCTGTCCTGGGTTCCTTGTGCGGGACTCCACTGTGTCTGCCTGGCCACCTCTCCCCAGTCCCTACCTTAGCCTCCTCTTTGGGCACAGAGACCAGGCCCTTTGCTTCTCTTTATTTCCATTCAGCGCAAGGAGCAAGAAGAGCTCAGGAGCTTTTTGCCAATCGCCTGAATGTTCAATAATTGCCATGGAGGGACCACAGGCTCCTCAGGGGCCTCTCTGCATGTGACAGCCCCAAACCGCAGGAAGGAAGGAGGGATGCGGCTGCATAAGGCAGTAGGAGACCTCAACCTCCCCACAGGGCGGGGCGGGGGTTGCTCCTGCTGGAAGCAGGACAGAGCTCAGGGGAATAAATGAAAACAAACCACACTGCAGTTGTTTTGGGGCAATGTTAACAGTAAAGACAAATTTTAAAAATCAAGACAGAAAGTAAATGTAAAGGGTCAAGAGACCCTTAAAGTTTTGTTTGTCTTTTTTAAAGATTTTATTTATTTATTCATGAGACATACAGAAAGAGACAGACACAGGCAGAGGGAGAAGCAGGCTTCCTGCAAGGAGCCCGATGCGGGACTCGATCCCAGGGCCCCAGGATCACACCCTGAGCCGAAGGCAGTTGCTCAACCATTGAGCCCCCAGGCGCCCCAAGAGACCCTTTAATATAACTCCTCAGGACCCATGGCTGGCCTGCTCAGGGAGTGTCGAGCCACTGCCACCTGCTGGTAACCTGCCCCTCACCTCCCTGCCCCCACTGCACCTGCGAAGGCCAGGGCAGCACCAGCCTGACCCTCCCACAGGAAGTAGCTGGAGAGGAGTGGGAGCCCCACCTTTCCCAGTGGTGTGGAAGCTACCAGAAGCAGGGGCTCTGGGTCCATCCCTGGGCCAGCGTTTGCATGACAGCTGACTCAGTGGAAGGTTCTCCCCAGCCGGCAGGAGCGACGGCCACCAGGAGCCATGGCCCGTCAGCTCTGCGCCCTGGGGGTCCAGCTGCAGGGACGGCCACCACTCTTGAGCGCCCTGAGCTGCGGCTTGAACTCCCAAGCCGACCCTCATCTCAGAACTGGGAGCCCCTGTACCTTGTCTCCTTGCTGTCCTGGGGGGCCGGCCTGGCCATCAACACCAGCTTCTCCCTGGGGAAGAGGAGAGACACGGGCTGAGGGCACGCAGGGCAGCTTGGCCAACTGTCTGAGGGGCCGGGGAATGGCCTTGCTGTTGACGTCCCGGGTGGTAGGTGTCTTTGGGTCTCCGTCCTCACCTGCACAGGCTTCTACTACCTCACCTCATTCTACTCATCTGACTCCCACCTACCTGTGGGCCCAGCCTGGGTCTCACCTCCTCCTGGAAGCCTTCCCTGTCTGCCCCTTTCCTCCTCTGTGTTCTGCCTCACTTGTTGGGGTTCACCTGCAGGGCCAGGCCCTCCTCAGTTGATTCACCCACATGCCAACCCTGTTGCGCCCCCCCCCGGTGTGGACTGTCCCCCATCCCTAACTACAGGGAGGCAGGAACACTTGGGAAGGCACACCTCATCAGGTCCTGCCTGGGAGACGGAGGGGACCGTGCAGGCTCTGGGTGAGTAGGGAGGGGCCCCGGGAAGCCTAGGAGGGTAGCAGGTCCCCTGCACATACTCCCCTTAGTCAGCACTGCCCGTGGCCCTGAAGGAGGACATGCACTTGGGAACGGCCTTCTAGCTTTCCTCTCTTGTGTCCCAGGGAGCAGGGATAGTAGTGACCAGGCTTCCCCAAACCCAAATCAAGACCCAAGATGTGCCAAGGTACCCATGCCCTGCGGGGACGGACTCCAACCCTGGGGATGGCCCAGAGCCCGGCTGGCAGGCCCACCCTGTGGACAAGCTGGTGCTCAAGCCAGGGAGGCTCTGTTCCCACCACGGTCAGAGAGGTGGGCACATGGGGGTTAGCTCGAGACCTTCCTGCCACGTCAGCTTGCGTCCTGTGGGCTTCCTTCTGGCTCCTGCCACTATGAATTGTGGGCCTGTTTCTCCTGCTGCTTGGTGAGCAAGCTGAGAGCAGGTTCTCTACGGCCTCACAGCCCCGGTGGGGCCCAGCCCACAGCAGCCCCTTGATATATGTCGGTGCAATGAATGTGTGTATTGTCTGTGATCATATAACGAGTCCTCATAAGCTAAGAAGGAGGCCCTCCTCACTTCCTGGAATAAAACCAAGCAGCGCAGGAGGCGTCTGCTTCAGGAAACCCATGTCTCATCCCAGCAGTTTCCCCCAGTTTAAGGACTGTGAGGGCAGCTGACCCCCTGCGGCTACCAGCCCCCTCCCCCGTGTGCCAGCACCAGGTGGGGCCCAGCTGATCACTGATCTCGTATTCAGAGCCTGGGTGGGAGGCCCTTGTGGCTGTCCTAAGGCCCTGCAGCCGTCTGTCCCTGGGTGGGAGGCCCTTGTGGCTGTCCTAAGGCCCTGCAGCCGTCTGTCGTCTGTCGCTGACTTGGTTACCTTGTAGCTGTTTGAATCATTGGGACCATCCATCTGCCCTCTGTTTCTCTTGGATAGTCAGACTGTCACCACTTAAAATCAGGAGCTCAGCCCAAATCGCCTTTCTAGAATCCATGGGAAAACCACACATCTGGAGCAGAATAGAAGGCAAGGTACCCAGAACAGAGTCCCCAAGAATGGGCTGAAGATAAAGGCCACAGTCAGCATCCCCCTTGAGCGCAGACCCCAGGGAAACTCACCTTTGGACCTGGGGGCCCCGGGAGCCCTGGGGGGCCCGGCTCCCCTCTGCTTCCTCCAATGGAGTTGCCAGCATCACCTTTTTCTCCCTGGGGGTGGAAGTGTGGGAGAGTGGGAGAGTAACCGTCACTTTGGTCTGCCTAGCTCCAGAGGGGTGTGGCCGATCCCTGTCTTCTCTCCCCTCCCAGTTCCAAGGAGTAGGGGCAGCAGACTGCCCCTCAGCCCAGGCTGGGCACAGAGGCCCTCAGAAGCCCGGCCTGGTCTCACTGGCCATGGGCACTGAGGAGAGAATGGACCTCTGGCTGTCGCTGGGGAACAGGAATGGAGCTGAAACCAGAGACCCATCATGCCTTGGGTCTAGACTCTGTTTCTCAAAGTGTGTCCACAGAACCCCTGCTTCAGTGGGTGGGGAATATTTGAAATGTGACAAAAAGGGTTTGGTGGCCAAAGGACTGTTACGGAAGGCGCAGTAAAATGAGGCAGGACAGGCTCCTTCACGGCAGGGTGCTCTGAGCCTCTGCCTGGCTAAAGTGCCCTGGGACCTTGCAAGGGGGCCTGCCTCATGCAGCTCTCCCCACATTAATTTGACCTCAAGTGTTTTCTTTTCTCTCTTTTTTTAATGGAATGTCTTATGGAACTCAGGTACTAGGGAGCACATTTTCAGAGTTGGTGCAAAGAAATCTGACAAGGTACAGCTACTGGTCTTTGCATATGAGCATTTTTGCCCATCTGGGCCTCCCAAGCGGTACCCCAGACACTAATCCGGCTGTGTTCTAGCTGCTTCCTCCCAGTCTGGGAGGGACGCCTCCAGTGCTGGGGCCCATGTGAATGTTCAGGGTCGGGAATGTGGGTGCAGATGAACACAAGACCTTTGCATAGAAGCCACCATTCAGAGCTTGCCAATACCCACCTTCTGCCCCAGGAGGCCGAGTAGCCCGGGGGGGCCTGCAGTCCCCTTCTCGCCCTGTGGGGGAAATGCAGATGGTGCAAGGTGAGGAAGGGTTTCTCCAGGCCGACTGGGAAGGCACCAGCCCCACCAGCATCTAGCCTTGGCTTCCTCTCTGCTGCCTCCCTGCCCCTCTGTGGGCCATTTCCTGAAAGACTCCGTTTCCCCCCAGACCCCCACCTGCACCCGACTCCTTCCTTGAGCCACTTCACACTGATGAGGGAGGACCTGTATCATTGTTCTGCTTCCATATCCTCATCATTTACGAAGCGAGAGGCAGCAAGAGCATTTAGCTCCTTTTGGGAATCTCCTGGAGAGAGGCGAGCAGTTTAGAAGGCCAGTAGCTGGGGGAAGCTTTTCCTTTTAACCGCTTTGCTCTTTTCATTTTTTTAAATGTCCAGCATTTAGAGGCTCCCGGTCTCTGCCTACCTCCTCCCCGCCTCCAGGGAAGACAAAACCCATCTAGCTAGACTTCTCCTTTGGAGGACTATTTTGAGGAGTTTGCTTCCTGTGATGGGTTAACTTGTGTCCTCCCAAAATTCGTATGTTGAAGTTCTAACTTCCAGTATCTCAGAGTGTGACCTTCTTGGGAAATAAGGTCATTACAGTTGTAATCAGCGGGGTCATGAGGTCATACTGGAGTAGGGTGGGCCCTTAATCCCAGAGGATTGGTGTCCTCATAAAGGAGAAATTTGGACAAGGACATGGATACGGAGAGAACACCATGTGAAGATGAAGGCAGAGATTGGGGTGGCAGTTCTACAAGCCACAGGGCACCAAGGATGCCAGCAAACCACCAGACACGAGAAGAGAGGCGTGGAACAGCTTCTCTTTCATAACCTGCAGAAGGAACCGACCTGCCCACAACTTGATCTCAGGTTTCCAGCCTCCAGATTCTGTTTGAGCCACATCCTCTGTGGTCCTTTGTTATGGAAGCTCCAGTAAACTAATACCGCCTCCCCCATTATCCTCTTCTACCCTGAAGAACTTTCCCCTCCATGACATGCATCATGGAGCCCTGCTCTCACTGCACAGATGAAGAGGCTCCGTGGCTATGAGCCCCCCTCATCGCCTCAAGTGTTAGAGGCAGGTCTGCTCCCCAAGCCTCCTGAAGCTCCATCTTCAACACCATGAAGATGGCATGTGCACTCACAGTGTCCCATATCAGGAGAGCGCTCCAAGAGTACCCCACCAGGTCAGCGCTAGAGCCCCTCTCCCTACAGCCTGATGGCTGCTGGTTCTTGTAGGTAATATTATAAATTGAGGGCTCCGGGGCATAATTTGCCACCTGGAGACACAGAGGGTGCCACACCAGGTCTTTAAGTGTCATCCCCTTGCCACCTGCCCTTGGGTAGAAGCTGAATGACAAAATAGCCTGAAGCTCGTCAAGGGAGGGGAGGAAGCTAGGGGAGGCCCAGGTGACTGGAGGGAAGTGGTTCTTGGGGCCCCAGCAGGCCTGCCTGGGCTGTGCCTGGACTGTGCCTGCTGTGCCTTAGCTGGGCATGCCCTGAAACAGGCCAAGTCTAAAGGGAAGGGATGCAGGTGCTGCCCTACAGAGGCCCCCAGGGAGTGGGGATGGAGGGAAGGAAGGCCTTCCTTCTGCTGCTCTTTCCTCCTGGAAAACAATGCTTCCGAGGAGGGAGGGTATGCTCCTGAGCTAGGCCATCTTGGCACTCCCCCCTTCCCAGGGACACACTGCAGGCGGCACTCCAGGCTTGGGGGTAGGGCAGGGGGTGGGAGGACCAGCAGAGGCCTGTATGAAGGGGACACACAATCAGAGACACAGTATCCTACCCTCTGCCCCCTCTTTCCTGGCAAACCTGGGGGCCCCGGCTTCCCTGCTGCTCCTGGGTCACCCTTTGGGGTAAGAAGAGAAAGTCACTGATAAGAGGATTAGGGGTGGTGGTGGTGAAGACTACGGTGGACAGTGATTGTAAACCAGCATTTCCAGAATACTGGCCCCATGAAATGTTCCTCTTAAAAAAAGGATGCTCTAGTCAAGTAGTTTGAAAATGCTGTGCCAGAGATAACAGTTTTAGAGCTTCCCAATGTACACAGAGCATCTTAAAGGCTCTAAAAAGGCCTGCAGTGTGTGTGTGTGGGGGAACAACCCTGTGAAATATTTTTATCTCTGTATTTCCCAAACATAGTTGGCATGGAAACTTTTTTCATGTGACATCCCTTATAAAACTAGACAAGAGAGAGAGCCCTGCAGGCACAGGGGGCAACAGTTACGTGCTGGAGCTGGTGTGCAGGCAAACTGACCGAGCTCCAGGCCAGGATCCGGGGAGGGGAAGGCATTCCTGACAAGCAAGCCCTGCCTGCGTGGGCCCTCCTCTGCTCAGTCAGGTCCCCAGCTCCGGGTCAGCCTCAGGGGGACGGAGAGCATAACAACAGCAGCCACTGCCACCTCCACCCCATGTGTGATGCTCCGTGTAGCCCAGAACATTCCCTCTGTATCGTACCTTGGCTCCTGGGGTCCCTGGCTCACCCTGTGTGGAAAAAAAGAAAACTCAGATAAAGAGGTGAGGGAGAGGGAGTAAGAGACAGTGCAGGAGTAAATGAGCAAAGGTCCTCATGGGGTTAGGTAAAGCATCTGGCCAGCACAGGGCTTCCCTCTGCCTAGGCCTCAGGTCCCAGGCCAGAGGAGGCCTCTGGGCCTCAATTCCCTATAGTGAGGGATATGGCAAGGGTGAGGGCCAGTGAGGCACCCCACAAGGAGGGAGAGGAAGGAATGGCCATCTGCTTTGGACACAGTACAGTGGCCCCTGTCCACGGACCTGCCGGGAGATCTACATTTGTGCTTCTGGGGGTCCTCACCCATCTGCCTGCCAACCAAATGGGCGGTTAGGGTGGGGTTCAGGGGCAGGACTCCTGCTCTCTTCTTGGGAGCTTTGCAAGCACAGAGCTGCTGAATTCTGAAGCATAAAGGAAAGGGCTGGGTTCCCTTGCACACTGGCAGGGTGGTGAGCCCTTTCGTTGAGGCTCGTAAACCTTTCCTACTTACTCTGCGAGGCTTAGTTAAATGTCTCTTGTTCAAGTTGTGCATAATGGCATCAGTGTTGCCTTAAGAGGAAGGTTTCTGAATCCTGTCCCCTCCTTGGTCCAGTGGCCACCCCACTGAGTCCCTGAAGCCCCAACTCTGTCTTCCTCTCCCCTTCCTCCTATCCTGCCCCTAATGTGTTGAGTGATAACGTTCCACTAACCTTCATCCCGGCCACAGCAATTCCAGGAGTTCCCTGGACAAGAGAAGAAAAAGGCATGGTGACTTTGTGCAGTTGGGGCAAAGCACCAGAGGGAGCGGCCAGCATCCCAGGCTCCCCTCAAGGGGATGTGAGGTGCAATCCCTCAGCAAAGGTGGGTGGCTGAGTCTGGCACAGGAAGCGTTGGCCCCGAGGAAGGAAGAGGCTCTGAGCAGCACAGGTGAGTCCCTCAGGCTCCCTGCCCACCTCCTCAGCATCCAGGCCCTCCTGACGGGGAGCCCATGTGTGTCCAGGTGGGGGTGCATCTCTGGGGTGCAATGTGGGGAGGGCTTCAGTGGGATAAGAAAGGTGGAGGAGGAGATGGGAAGGGAAGGGGGTGGAAGGGAGAGCCACGTGGACGGGGAGAATGGGAGATGGCTGACTTCTGGGTGTGCAGGTGGGATTCTTCTTATAGAGAATTCTCTGGACCTGTGCCCTCATGCACTAGGGAGCAGCTGGGAGTGAACCCGATTTTCACATCTTGAGCTCAAACCAACCACTTTGAGGCTGCCAAATGCACCACTTAATAAATCCCAAGAGGAGGTGATTTGTAGGGAGTCCCTACTCCCTGCAGGGGACTGCAGCCAGAGCTAGGCTTTACTGGAGAAACTATTTGATGACCCAGAGGTGCCCAGGAGGAGGAGGTCTGGCCACCAGGGGGGCGCCGGTGAGTGTCGCTCGTGAACCAGACAGAAGCACCCCGCCTGGAAGAGCAGGCTGGCACGGCAAGGGGAGAGGGCGGGGGAGGAAATGTGTGCCCTGTCTTCATGGCTTCGCAGCGACATGGGAAGGAGAAGGAGCTGGGCTTCCAGAACTTGGCTGGGGCTCAGGGAGGGGCTGTGAGGGATGGGGTGAGGGGCAGGTACCTTTGCTCCTTGTTTGCCCGGCATCCCTGGCATGCCTCGTTCTCCCTGAAGGAAGAAAGAAAAGAAACGCTGAGAAGAGGACCCTACTCGCCCGAGGCCTTGGCCTGTGTGCACGTGGCTGCTCAGCTGTGCACCCCTCCTTCTCATTGCCACCTAGCACCTCTTGCTCCATTATCACTCCAGTAGCTTTGCTCTAGTGGTACCTGCTGGTGGGGCCACAGGGCAGATTGCCCCCCTGCCTCTTCATCTGGGCTCCTCTTCCTCCCAGCTTCCTTGGATCTAACTCCTTCTGAGGGCATGTGGGTCTTGGCCCTATGTGGCAGAAGGCCAGCCTGTGCTTTGCGGGGTGGGGGGTGAAGGGTGGAGGCAGGGCACTGCCTGGAACTCATCCAGAGGTACCAAGACAGCTGTGGCTTCAGGACATTGTGGGCTTTGCTCTCAACCTCAGCAGTGTCCCATCTTTCTCCTTGACCTCTTTTACCTCCTCGTGAAAATGCCAAATCTGTGGAGCGGAGGTGTGAGTTCAGGAAGGACAGCTGGTGACAAATGGAGGTCAAGACGAGTCCAGACTAACCTACTGTGTCAGAGAAGGGGGTGGTGCGCAGGAGAGGAAGGAGGGCAGCCCCCGTCTCCATGAGCTAAGCCCCAGCCAGGGCTCTGAATGCCCTGCAGCGACAGGTGGCTGCCATCCGCTGCTGCAGCTCCCAGCATCTGAAAGCCTCTGAAGGCATCTGAAGGTCTCTGAAGGCATCTGAAGGTTGGGGTTGGCAACGCGGGGTCCTGACAGACTGTGTCCCAGACCGGCCTCCCCACTCAGGACCCAAGAGCGGTGGCCTCAGGCCAGGCTGCAGTTGCCACAGGCTCACAAGGCAGAGGGGGAGACAGGTCCCACCCGGCCTGCATCTTTTCCGCTGTCCTCATCCCTTCTCTGCCATCTTATGGGAAGTCCTATCCACCCTTCTGCTGGCCAAAGCTGGAACTTCTCCCAACCTCTCTCCTCCATGACTGGGTCTCCATGCTGGCACCCGGGTAAGCTCCCCAGGCCGGACAATGACACTCCCTTATTTCAAAACAGCCGCTCCTTGGCGTTGACTCTAGAAAGGGGGCCAGGCATTCCGTCCTCGCTTCCTTCCCAGCCTTATCTCCTCACATCCTGATACCTATTCTCTGTTTCCCTGGAAACACCCCTCATTTTCAGGATGATTGTGCTTTTTGATGGAGGGCAGAGGGAAAGGGAGAAAAAATCTCAAGTAGGCTCCATGCCCTGATGGGGGGCTGGACCTCACGACCCTCAGATCACGAGCTGAACTGAAACCAAGAGTTGGATGCTCGACCCACTGGGCCACGCGGGTGCCCCAGAATTCTATGCCTTTCTGATGTTCCCTCAACTCAACACCCTGTTCATTGTTGGGGGCCCTGGTCAAATACCATCCCCTCTGTGAAGCCTTTTGCTGTGCTCCATAACCCAGTGCTGGTTCCGGGGCGCAGCAGGGACCACTTGGCATTTGTGATCTGCAGGAACGAACTAATGCCTGCCTGGGATGGTTCACCTCCATCCTCCTTGGGCTAAGCCTCTTAATTCTGCAAAAGGCCCAGAAGCTTTAGCTCCAAACACAGGAGCCCTTCCTCACCCTGGTCCACCAGGACCCCTGAGCCACAGGCAAGGTTAGTGGAGCCGCCCTCAGGAAGTGAGCGCAGCAGACAAGTCAGGGCCTGAGATCTGGCCCAGCTGCCAAATTCTGGGAAATGCCTCTTATAGGCCATTTACTGTGTCTGCCAGGGGCCTGGCACAGGGCTAAAGCCTTTACATCTCTCCTCTATTCAGTCTCCAAGACTCCTCTCCAATGTGGCCATGGATTTTTATCCCTGTTTCACAGGCAAACAAACTGGCTCAGAGGGGCCAGGTACAACGGCTAAGGTCATGCAGAGCAGGGATTTGAACACAGGTCTTTGCCAAAGCCCAAGTACCCATTTCTCTAAGCCGACCCCAAGCATCAGATGGGCTGATTCTAAAGCCCCTCTCTGCCGGGGGGCCCTCAGGTCCGTGCCCCACGAGGGTGACGGGATCAGCATAGAAGGGCAGCTCTTGGGCAGACTGAGTCTTTAACCACAAGTGTGCCCTGTGCCAGGAGGATGGAGCCGGGCAGGGCTCCGCCTGCCAGCCCAGGTCTCTCTGTGGCCAGCAGAGGGTGCCACAGGACCTCGGCAGAAGTCTGGCCAGTGTAGCGGATCGTTAGAGCCCCCTCCTCAGAGGCGCCAGCTGAGGGCCACTCTCTCCTTCAGAGGACCAGGATCTCCTGCTGCCATTCCAGCTGGCCCAACCCAACTGACTTAGCCCCGAGGACACTGGGGTGGGGGGTGCAGGGGGGAGCTCAGCCTGGCCCTTCCTCTTCCCCTTAACCTTCTCTTAGTGCCCCGCCTTCCTCTACTCGCCTCCAGCTGGGGGACCTGGCTGGGAGTCAGGAGAGGCCCTGTGACCCTAGGTAAGCCTCTTTCCCTCTCTGGGTGGGAGACCAGAGACCTCCCACCCACCCAGATGAGAGACCTCTGCTCTGACCCTCTCTCCAGCCACCCCCAGCCCCGCCTACCTGAGGTCAGAGTTGGGGAGGGACCCTGGGTCTGTGGGCAGCTCCAGAGCGAGGCCACTGAGGTGGGAGTTGAGCTTGTGGGGAAAATGCTGGTGTAGGAGGGGGTCTCAGTGGGTCTCTGCTTTCCTCCTCCACCCCCCTGAGGGATGGCCACAGATGCTTCGGCAAGGGGGGTGGTGGAGTCTGCTGGAGCCCCATCTCTGGGCTTCTGTCTCCAGTCTCAGCAGGAGCGGTGCAGAGCGAACCCCGGGACTGACGGTTTCCCCGCTAATTGGGGTTGTCCTCAGTCTGGGCTGCTGGCTTGTGTGTAAAGACAAAACTACCCGCCCCAGGGAAATCGGGGCCCCTTGGAGCCTCCTAAGCAGGCAGCCCACCTCGTTAGTGTGGCTGACCTTTGCCCTTTCCTTGCCCTCTGGGTCAAGTCTCTTAATTCTGCAGATGACCCAGGCTCTCTTGATCCCATCCCAGGCCTCCGTCACTCCCAGCCCTCTGTCGGGCAGGAAGCAGGGGTGCCCCAGGCTGACCCCACTCTGCAGGCTCATTCCACTCTCATCAGGCTGGGCTTACCCCAGCCTGACCTCTGACCTGGGGACAGGCCCGGTTCTACGCCAGGAGGCGCCGATGCCTGGATTTGTGAGGTGAGATGGAGCAGAGTCATTGTCAAGGACTTGAGGGTGGCTGTGGGCAAGGGCACCTGTCTGCAGGGAGCGAGAAGGGGCTTTCTGGTGGCTATTGCTAAAAGGAGGTCCATGATGCTTCTGTTCGTACAGGTTCCCCTCGGTTTGTCTTTGTGAGGGCATATGTACAGGCTCCTTTTTCCACATTTCCCTTCTTAAAAGTGTTCCTGTTTAAAAGGTTTAAGTTTGGAGGGGCACCTGGGTGGCTCAGTGGTTGACTGTCTGCCTTCGGATCAGGGCGTGATCCTGGGGTCCTAGCACTGAGTCCTGCATCAGGCTCCCTACTCCGAGGGGACCCTGCTTCTCCCTCTGCCTATGTCTCTCCTCTGTCTGTCCCTCATGAATACATAAATAAAATCTTAAAAAGAAAGGTCTAAGTTTGGAATTGTGCTGAATTTAGATTCACTAACTGGCAAGTGTCTTCGTCTTAGGTACAGAGGGCGTTCTCCTAGTCAGTCCAAGTCTGAGGTCTCCTATTTTTCCACTCTATCTTTGCCTTTCCTTATCCTCCCAGTAGGACTCTGGGGCCCCCCAGTGGGCCCCCAGTGATGCTATCTGGGCCACTCTGCAGCTGGGGAGGTGGGCATTCTGAGCACTGCGCAGGTGCACAGAGCATGGCTGGCACAGGCTGCAGTGGAATCAAGCCGGCGACCCCAGGCCGGGACATCCCACCACCGAGGAGCCTGGCTCTTTAGCCAAGAGGCTGCCAAGAACCTGTGCCTCACTGCTGGCCAGGAAGGGGTAGATTCCAGTCACTGTGGCTCAGAGAGCACTGGGTGAGCACAGGTGGGTAGTGAGGGGGCTGCCTCCCATGACCGGGAAGGCCCCTCCCAGTCCTGACTTGTACCATGCCGGGGCCTCTCCAGCTGAGCCTGGCATAGGAGCGCCTTGCGGCCTCAGTACGTTGGCTATTCTGGTCCCCACTTCCGTGGAGGGACCCACCGCTTACCAAGATCACAGGATGAAAGCCAGCTCCTTGGAGCACAAAATGGCCACACTCCTGTCCTGCGGGAGTGGCCTCTTAATTGGTGATTTACTGTTTGTTGAATGAGCAGGGCAGGGACTTGGCAAGAAGACGTAGTCTGGAGGGAGGTGGGGGGCTTCAAGGTCAGCTCCCCAGCTAAGCAGGGGTCAGGCCAGGGGAGTGTGGGGAGATGAATGGACCTCCCTCGTGTGGAGCTCCCGCTGCAGCCCTGCACCAGGGGAGGGCCCTCGATGAAGCAGCTCCACACACAGACTCTTTGTTCTCTGCAGGGAGGAGGAAGACCTGTCTGAGAGCTGGGCGCGCAAGGCTGCAGGGGGAGGCCAGCGGGCGGCTCTGGCCTCTGCCTGGACCAGGGCCCTTCCCTGGGCTGGGAAAGCAGGCAAGGCAGGCTCACGTCTCCTTCTGCCCTAAAGGGTTCCTAGGACTCCCTTCCAGGAAAAGGCAGCTCATTTCCTTCCTCGCTGCCCTAGCCAGCTTCAGACAGGAGAGGACTGGATCTGCAGGAACGGAGATGCCAGGTCCTCTGGTAATTAGGACCGGCAGGAAGTAATCTGGGGAATTACCGGGGTCAGGCGCCCCATCGAAGGCCGGGGCTTTGGAAGGGCGGCTGGCTTGTAATCTCGATTTGAGATCGGTTGATTTTGTAGTTAGCTCCAAAAAGAAAAGTCAGCTCTAATTAATCTGTGGGCTTTGGAGTGTGGGAGAAACAGGGCCCAGAGAGCACAAGCTGGGGGCTGGAGGCCGGTAGGGTGAGACTCTCAGCCCCCACGAGGCCTCCAATCTGAGGCCCATGTCTCAGATCCCAGATCTGCTTTAATTGAAATGGTCTGCATGTCCCCGGTGGGATTTCATGGTTTTGAAAGAAAGTGCTGTCCGCACCCCAGAAGACTCCTGCATCTACAGCTTCCGTCTGCATGGAGTGCTCTGCTGCAAGCACGTGAATGCTGCGTGCAGCTTGGGGTTCCTCAGGCCCTCTGAGAGCCAGACGGGTACGGGGGCCTCAGGAATGGCAGTGGTGGGGGCCTGATTCAGGCTGTCTTCTCCTGCCTTTAATGGAAGTCGCGGGACTATGCAAACTCCTTGGGGGAATAATTTGGGGGATCAGTGCCAATGAACAAAACACTCCACTTTCCAGATTCCTTGACTGAAATGCATCAAGGACCCCAAGGTCTGCTCACAGAGAGGCTAGGAAGCTCTGAGAAAGGCCCGAATCCAGCTGCAGCCTCTTTTCTCTCAGGAACATCAGCTCAGCTTCCACCTTCTTTCTTTCTAGGGGAGGAGGGGCCTCCCGGAAATCGGTTATGATGGCATCTATCCCTTCTCCTTGCTCATAAGGCCCATGGAGTAAAGTCCCTTGGGGGTAAGGATTTGGTTTTGCTACTTCCTGGACTCACCTCTCTGGGCCTCAGTTTACTCATCTGTAAGTTAGGGTTAGGAATGATCATGCCCCTTTGTAGAAGGATTGGGGAGGGGTGAGAAGGACCGGCATGGCCGTAGAGTCAGGGGGGCCTACTTGCGCTGGGTGGGCAAGCTTCTGGTCCTCTCACCCTCACCCTGGTGCCCTAGACATCTGACCTTAGGGCCCATCTGACCTTCTCCCCTGGGAGCCCCATAGCTTCCAGTAAGTAACCGCGGAAGTAACCGCAGCTATAAGCAGCTCTGGCGTGAGGCTCTCACATCCTGCCTCCCCTGGCCTGAAAACGCATAGTCCCCAGCCTGCGGGAAGGGACTGTGTGCTTCAGTCACGGTCCTTCATGCGAACCCCAAGCCTTACCACCCAGACCGCCCGTGCGTCAATGCACCCCCCGCTGCCATGTCAGATGGACCAGCTCCGACACGCTTGGAGATAAGCTCTCACCAGGTTTTGTGATCCACATATAGTCTGACAATACCCATCCATCCCCTTGAAAGAGAGCCAAGGTTGTAATGTTTTAAACACACTTTGCATCTTACAACATATTTAAAGTAGATCGGTGGCCATAAATTTGGATCAAATTGGTACCACATGGGTGAGCAACACTACTTGTAGTGTCTAGGCAGAAGGGCTGGTCCCAAGCAGGGCTGGGGGGCGGCATGGGGCCTGCTGGCCACACCAGGATTTGATCCTAAGGATCTAGAGAAGAAGCTCCTGCTGGCCTGGCTGGCCTTTGAGAGGATGCTAGGCTTGGTCCAGCTGCCCAGGGGTGGGGGTGGTGATGGACGGAACTAATCATTAGCAAACTTTGCAGGCCAGGAAACATCTTTGCTAAGAGTTAAATTCCACCGATGCTGAAAGAAAGGCCTCCCTGCATGTGTATCAAGTCGCTGGGACAGAGCAATTGAAGCAGATGTGGAGGATCTGTTGGTTACCCCATGAGCTCCCCTTACACCCTAAACACAGGCGATGGTCCCATGGCTTCTGTCCCAGCTTGGTGTCCTCACCGCCAGCCCTCCCTCCTCCCTGAGTGGTGGGGTGGGGGCAAACCCATCTGCCCAGCCTCCAGCTGTCTCTAGCTCTCCCCACCCCAGTGCCCCATCCCGAGCAGAGAGAGAAAGCGACAGAAAAAGAACTGACAGACAGAGATGGAGCTTGGGAGACAGGCCCCCACATCCTGGCCAAGGCACAGAGAGGATGGTCTGTGCACAGTTAGCTCAGGCTGGGCTGAGACCCTCTGAGTAGACGCTCACTTCTGTGCTTGGACAAGAAGACTGGCCTCTGGGCTTGGGCTCGCGAGACCTGGCTTCCAGTTCCAGCATGATCATTCGCCAGCTGTACAACCTTGGGCAAAGCATTAACTTCTCTGAACTTCTCATCTGTACCAGGGGGATAATGAGCTCTAATGGGCCGTGGTAAGGACCAGGTGGGACCGGGAGTGAGTGAACTTTGGCTGAACCAGAGATGAGAAGTATTGCTGCACTTGCCCCTGGGTATGAGCCTCTATCTCAGAGCTCCGATGGGAAGCAAACGTTTGCCTGCATATAGTGGTCACTGGCTCAAGACACCCACAGCTCCAGTGGGGCTGGGACAGTGGGACGGGTACTTGTAGCCTCCGGAGAGTCACATAACACACCAGCCTCAAGCTGAGGCCTCCCATCCTCAGGACAACAGGCCCCAAGCTTCTTTCTGGATGAACCAGATTTCCAGTTGGCCCTCGAATGCAGATGCCCACCATAGTAGGGTGGCCAGCCACTGGGGGAACCTCTGCGCCTGCACTGCACCAGGAGGCAGTAAATTTTGAGTCTGTGTGCGTGGATGGAAGCAACCGCAAAGGCTATAATTTCCACTTCCTGACACCATACAAACTTCTCAGTTTATGCAGGACTAATTAAAGGTCTCTCCGGGCTTGCCATTCACCCCCCAAGCACCCATAAAACAATGCGGTGATGGCAGCCCCTCACCCCCCAAGCACCCATAAAACAATGCGGTGATGGCAGCCCCGGATTATAGAGTGCAAGGAATGTGCTTCTCCAGAGCAATCTCTCCCTTTCCCAAATCCCTCCCCCTTCTTGTCCTCCCTTTCCTTCCTGCCTCCTTTCTTCTCCTGGTGCTGGGGTCTGGAGGTCTGCACGGGCTCCCTGCAGTGGGTGGTACCACGGGAAGGACCCAGGCCTGGGCTTGAGTTCCTGCTCTGCCACTTAAGAGCCTCGAGACTTTAGGCAAGCCTCAAGTTCTTCAATTGTTGAATAGGAGAACAGTACCGGCCCCACAGCCCCGCAGCTCGGTCACATCCAAGGACAGCCCGGGACACGGTAGGCATTTAGTAAGTGGTGACTACTGTTGAGATGATTTACATGTTACTGTTACTGTAATGACCACCTCTGGGCTTTGCTCACACTGTTTCCCTGTCTGAAAGGCCAGGTCCCCTCAGATTTTCTGGTTGAAGGACAACAGTGGTGGCTTGGCAAAGGCCACTAATGTTTTGCTATTCCTCCTTCAAGAAGGGGAGGCTGAGTCCCTTCCCCTCCCCCCACTGACATGCATGACTTGGCCATGTGACTTGTTTTGACCGATAGGACATCAGAAAGCATGATGCCCATGACCACTCTGGAAAAGCTCCTGTGCACTCAGACTTGGCAGGTTTGAACACTGCCCTGGGCCTACCATACTGTAGGAAACCCTGTATAGGCTACTGGGGGGCGCTGAGAGGGCCATGTTGTAGAGAACAGAGCCACCCAGCCCACAGCCTGCACCAGCCACCAACATCTGGAGGCTTCTCCATCTGTCATCTAATGCAACTGCATGAGTGAGTCCAGAGGAGAGTAGCAGCACTCCCGGATGGCCCATCCACAGAACCAGAATGGAAATAAATCCTCGTTTTAAGCCGGGAAGTTTGGGATGGTTTGTTACACAGCTTTAGATAACTGATACACCCACCCATTTGCCAGGATTGAGCTCACAGGTTGTCTTCTCCCAGAAGACTTCCCAAACTCCTCCCAACCTGGAATTAATCTGTCTACCCTCCGCCACCCATATTCACACAACGCTTTGTGATGAGAGCTTAGCACGATCTGCCTTCATAGGAATCTGTCTCTCTGGACCGTGAGTTGCCAGAAAGCAGGCCTGGGATCCCTACCTCCGAATCCCTCACCGTGCTTAGCATGGACCTCTGCCGAGGGCGGGGCCTGGTAATCTGGTAATCTGCTCCCATTTACCAGGCCCTCGGGGGTTCAGTGACAACCTGGCCTGCCTCAGTATAGATATAGCGACCCAGGTTGGTGGTAGGAGACCCACCTGGTTCTGAGGTCTGCCTAAGGCCCTGCCCCTCTGAGTCTTTTCCTTCCCCAAGTGGAGACATGAACTCTTGTCTGGTCAACCTCACAAATGTGAGGCTCACACTGGGCAAGTGTGTGTGCAAAAATACATGTGCGTGACCAAGTCCTGACCCTGTATGCACTGTGGTGAAGCCCCATGTGGGTTACTACTGGGGGGTAGGGTCATCCCCTCCCCTTCCTGCTTACCTTCCGACCGTGGTAGCCCTGGATTCCTGGGTCTCCCTGGGGGAACAAAGAGAAGACCATTAGTGGGATTTTCCAAATGCCAAATTTTGGCTCGCACTCTTCCCCTCACATCGCCATTCCTCTTCTTCTCAATGACTGCAAATCCCCCCGACTTCCGGCCCTCCCTGGAACAATAGCTCTGCTTCCTGTGTGGCCAGCAGAGACCATTCTCTTCAGAACAAGTCGCCAGTTTGCAGAGGCAGAGGGAGGTGGACAGGGTCAACTTGGCAGGGGCCCATGAGACCCGAATGTTGGTTTTGATTCCATCAATGACTCTCTGTCGAGCCTGGACAAGTCACTCTTCCTGAGGGCTCTCAGCCTCCACATGTATAAAATGGTTGGGTAGGGTCAGTGCTTTGCAACTTTGTGTCCCAGGGCCTCAGGGCCCCCAGCTTCAGAGAGAGAGTCAGTTTAACACGTGGGCTTACAAACAAGGTCTCACAAGAGACCAGATGATCCCAAAGGTCGCCCTTCTAGCTCTGACTCTGTATGATACACCCTTTCATTGAGATGTTGTGACAGTGTCCTGGGCATCAACCTGGAGTCTCCAACCAGACCTTAAGCTCCCTGGAGGATGGGACCATGGCTTCCATACTGGTCATATGGAAGTGTGCCTGGGGACACCAAAGTGCAATATCTGGGGGACCCAGGTGGTTCCCCAGAGGACAATGGCACTTTGGAAGTGAGTCAAATGTGACCCATCTCTCACTGAGGTCACTCTCAACTCCTCATCCAGTAGCCTGCAGTGCTGTCTCCCCTCCTTCTGCAGACAGCTGTCCCGCCCATGCAGTGCATCACCCGAAGGGCCCTCACCTTTGGTCCAGGAGGCCCGGGTAAGCCCTGTGGAGGCAAGAAGAAGGTGAGTGGAGATGGAAAGTTCTGGCAAACAGTGTGGTTAGGCGTGTTTACTGTGGAGGCTGGGGGCAGAGGAGTGCTCGAGTAGCTATAATGAGTTCTGGATATGCTAGAGACGAGATCTAGAAGATTCTGGAATGGTATCTGAAATCTGCTGAGGACATGTGGGGACAACAGGCTCACAGCTCCCTCTGGAGCCATGCAGGCGCTGTGGGCATCTCTGCTGTGCTCACCCGCTGGAAAATAGGTCAGCGGCAGCCTGTTAAACTGACAGTGTGGTTTGGTCCGGGTCCCCACCCTCCCACCTCCTGATTGGGACCCCTCCCTGGGAAGCCGACCTTGCTCAGCAGAGCGTCGGTTTTGCCTTTGGCTCTACCAGCCTTCGAGGGAGCCTTCTGTCTCCTTCGGCCCAGGGTGCTGCGACCACAGCACTCAGCCATGGTGGGGGGATTGGGGGCAGGGGTGGGGGTGGCCCAGGGCCTGCGGGAGCCCAAGGGAGAGGCCAGGGCAGGCTGGCTCCACCGTGGTCTGGGGCAGAGGTCTGAGCAGCAAACATGGGCAGGAGAAAAGCAAGATGCCCAAGTCTGGGCTGTTTCAGTCGGCTTCAAAACATGCTTGCTGGTTTTTTCTTTATAAACAACCTAACAAAGAAAACCACCTGGCTTGGGTTCAGTGCGTGGGAACCCAACATGTCTGGGCGGTAAGGGTCCTCAAAGAAGTGGATTTTGAGGAGTTTTTTTTGGTTCTCTTGGTTTGGTTTGGTTTCATTCCCTAAATTTCACTTCCTTTTTAGGTTTTCCACTTTCCCATCTACAAACCCATGGAAGTGAGACTAATCTTCCTCCTGGGATCCCACGACACAGCGATAGTTAACATCTATCACGGAGGTCAAGCTGGGCAGGAGGGCTGGCAAGTCAGGTTTCACACCGAGCTGAGCTGCCAAGCTGGGTGCCCCGGGTGGCCAGAGCTGTGGGCCAGCCTGGAGGGTCCCTGCACCAAGCCTCAGCATTGGCAGCTGGAGCAGCTGATGGGCCCAGGTGCAAGGCCGAGTGACCTG
This sequence comes from Nyctereutes procyonoides, assembly GCF_905146905.1. Taxonomy (NCBI): domain Eukaryota; kingdom Metazoa; phylum Chordata; class Mammalia; order Carnivora; family Canidae; genus Nyctereutes; species Nyctereutes procyonoides. Next base: position 67,227,092 of record NW_026575046.1, read on the forward strand.
GAAGGTGGCTATCCTCGTGGAGGGCTGCCTGGCAGTGACATCGCTGACCTGGCCATTCCACCTCTGGGAATCTACTGCAGTGAAGGCATCAGAGATGCACACAAACATCTACGTTCAAGGATATATATTACAGAAGGGAACTCATTACCTACTTGTAAATGGGCCCAGCAGCCCTGCAATCCACACCACGGGAGACTCCTGCTCTAGGAAAGGGTGTGGTTTATGGTGTTGAGTGAAAAACATAACGGGACACAACCTGTTACCTTATTCAGACTGTTACCAACCTGGAAGATGTCTACATGTGGATGTGTCTAAGGAGAAAAATGGAAGGGGGCCCTCCAAAATGTTAATGACGGTGAACTCTGGATATGGCAAAACAGACAATTTAAAGCTTTTTCTTTGTCTGTGTTCCAAATTTTTCATAATGCGTGGATGATGCTTTTGTCCTAAGAAAGAAAAACAGGGGGCGCCTGTGTGGCTCAGTGTCTGCCTTTGGCTCAGGTCGTGATCCCAGGATCCTGAGATTGGATCCTGCATCGGGCTCCCCCGAGGGAGCCTGCTTCTCCCTCTGCCTGTGTCTCTGCCTCTCTCTTTTTGTCTCTTATGAATAAATAAATAAAATCTTAAAAAAAAAGAAAAATAGGGATCCCTGGGTGGCGCAGCGGTTTGGCGCTTGCCTTTGGCCCAGGGCGCGATCCTGGAGACCCGGGATCGAATCCCACGTCAGGCTCCCAGTGCATGGAGCCTGCTTCTCCCTCTGCCTGTGTCTCTGCCTCTCTCTCTCTCTCTCTCTCTCTGTGACTATCATGAATAAATAAAAATTAAAAAAAAAATAAACAGACTTCCCCCTTAACCCTGTCCCTTCAGGAACATAGGACATTGGTCTTGGCTCTAAGACTGATAGAACCCATTTTCGGCAAAGAGGTCCAGGTGCCTGCTGAGTGATTCCCCTGCTCTGTTGCACCAAGTAGGCCGACAGCGTGGGTCTTGGCCAGAGCTTGGAAACCCGATGGCTTAGTGGACACCCGACCTGACCTACTATTGCCTGAGTGTGGTCTTGCCTGAAGGGGGCACCTGTCTGCCCCCCTTGGCCCACAGTAGCCATCCGATCCTCAGGCTTGATGCGATATCTCCCTGGCTTACTAGACATGCAGATTGGCTGGAAGGCGGCCCAAGACTGTAAAGCGCACATACAGCAGCAAAGGCATGTTCATTAGGATGCCAGGTGGTCAGGTGTGCCCTTGCTATCTGGCTCAGAACCCACTGCCCCCAGCTCAGGGTGTCCTCCAGCTCAGGGGTCAGGGGACACCCATCAAAGGGTGGGCCCTGGGAACGTTCTTTCCGAGCTCCTTTCTGCTGAGGCTGAGAACGGGGCGGCCTCTGAAAGGCAATGACTGGACTTGAGGCCTGGCCCCAGAAGCTGGGTTTTCAGAACCAGAGCATAACAGGTGAACGGGGCCCGGTAGCTTCTTGCAGGAGCCACCCATGTCCAGTGGCCTTGCCAAGGTGTGGACCCTTTAGTGGGGACCCAGGTTCTTATCAGTTATGCACGGTTTGGATTCTTCCAGAGAATTTTTGGATAACTCTTGGGAGAGGAGGTGGTAGAGAGAGAAAGGGAAAACTTACGGGTGGCCCCATGGGCCCTGGCAGTCCCGGGTACCCCAGAGGTCCGCTTGGTCCAGGGGGGCCTGGTGGCCCTGGTGGGCCTTGGATACCGGCCTGGCCCTGTTCACCCTGATGTTGGTGAAAACGAGAGTTAGAGGGAGAGCCCCAGGGCTGGGGAGCGGCTCCCACCCCAGTGCCATGCACCCAGTGAAGGCCCCATCAGGGGCTCTGGTGGGAAGGCGGTGTGGCGTGATGGTGATGATGCTGTGGTGGTGACTGCATGCAGGGACCAGTGGCAGCAAGGAGACGGCCAAGACATGAGGCCCCCAAGAGGAAGGGTCCAGGGAGGACCTGCTGCACAAGCAGCTGGCCCTAGAGCAAGAACCCTGTAGGGGGCAGGGGTAGAGGAGTGAGCAAGATGACCCTGCCCGACCATGGGCATGCTCTGGGCCTGGTCAGATGGCCGGAGTCCAGTCCACGTGGTCCTCAGCCTGGCCTGCCTCGGCCCCTCCCTCCGCGTGGCCAGTCACATCCTCTCTCTGGGCCGGGCCTCCCAGCCTTTGAGTGAGAGCAGCGGTCCCCTATTTCCAGCCACAGCATTTTGCTGTCTGATTCTCTGGCCCCGAGTGTCAAAGGAGGCCCTTGGGTCAGAGGCCACAGAAGTTGGTCTGGCTCACTAGACAACGGGGCAAGAGCTCCTGTGTAAAAACATTTGGACTGGGGGCTTCTGATGTCACACTGGGAGCCCTGGCACTCGAGGCCTGCATTCTGGCGGGGGCCACCCCCCCCCCCCCGTAAGTGACAGAGGCAGGCTGACTCCCCCCTTCCCCATCCTCTCTGCAGGCCGCCTGCTTCTGTCACTTACGTCATCTGTGCTTGGCCTCAGACGACAATTGAGTTGGCAACCCTGAGCTGATTGAGTTTTGGGAACTATAAAGGGCTGTATGTCTGTCGGGGGTCCCCATTAGCATTCTTGTGCCCTGCCCCCACTCCTCAGGCAGCTGCTCTGAGCCCAGCCCCTTGTCACCCACCGTGCCCGTGTCCAGGATGGGCTGAGGGCCCAGAGAGCTAGGGGTGGCATAGTGTTCCCTCAGGAAGAGGAGAGAGCCTGGTCCATGTGACCCACATTGTGGGGCCGGGGGCCAACCAGAGTCATCCTAGATCTGGACCAAAGCTGTCACGTTACTTTCTAAGTGACCTCTCCGGGGACCGTCTGGGCTCAGCTCCTATGAGAAGAGGCCCATCCCTGCAGACAGACTGAGGCAGAACCACCTGGCAGGCATGCGAGCTCCGGGCTGGGATGTGGGGGGACACGGGTGGCCAGAGCTGCAAGCCGGCCAGCCTTCTGGGTGTGCTCCCAGTGACCCTCTGTGACCCTCCTACCGTCTGTAGGAACGGGGGTGCCGAGGATGCCTGCTGCAACCCCATGGGAGGAAAAGATGAGGAGAAACGGGTGGGCAACCTCAGAATGAGAACTGTCGGGTTCCAGCAGCTGCTGCCTGAGCCTCCCTGGGCCAGGACATCCTCGCCCAGATGGCACCCAGCACAGTCATGCTGGGGCCCGGGCTTCATCCTGCCGTACCCTCTGAGAAGCCACCCGAGGGAGGGCACAGGATGCCCGTGGTGGAGGAGGCAGGGGCTGCCTGGATCACGAGTCCCATTTCACAGAAGAGAAAACGGGCTCAGAGAAGGTGAGCTCCCTGACTGAGGTCACATGGAGAATTTGTGGGGAGCCAGGTCCCAAACCCGGAACTCCACACTGTTCCTACTCGTTCCAAATAAGCCCCCAGAAAAAACTACTCACTGTCCAACTTTCTGCACTTTGGAAATGGCCTCCAACACCATCTGCTAAGTACATCATATTTCATATAGTTTCCTCTTTCAGCAAATGTTAGGCCAGTGTTTAAGCACCTTACAGAGCCTGTAAAATCAATATCGCTTTATTGATAGGAAATGGGTAGGCCTTTTTACGTCCTGTGATGGGCGACCGCAGAAAAACCCTTTTCTCCAGGCACGATCCACGGCGGGTGGGGAAGGGGCCCCTATGCTTCCCTCTCTACTTTGGAAACCAGGTCAGGGCAGCACAGAAAGTTCTGGCGCTCCCACGTCCTGCCCTTGAAAAGGGAGACAGTGACGTGCAGTGGCCTGGATGGGATCCTGGGCACCCTCTCGATTTCTTCATCCGTAAGGTGGGCATGATTATGATGGCACCTGCGCCGCCCGCTGGCCGGTGTGACATGACACCAGATAATCCATGTGGCATTCTTACCGCAGCGCCTGGAGCCCAGCGAGGCTTAACGAACAGCATCTAATGTAACTAAGGCCAGGAGGTGGCTCCTGGGGGCAGAGGCGAACAGCCAGTGTGAGGGCAAGGGCAGCTCTTCTGGAATGGGGTCTGACACAGGTAGGGGGGTGACAGGGGAGCGCTGGTGCTTCTCTGAGCTGCCGGTGGGCCCCCTGAAGAGCCGTGCCTGAAGTAAGCCTTGGGAGCACATGGAGGCTCTCGAGGATTTGGCTGCTGTAATGGGATATGCAGGCTCGGGTGGCACACGCGTCAGGTGGCCCTCTGTATTTTTAGCTGTTAATTGGAGTGATTCTTCAGCCTTGTTCAATCAGGTGCCTGAACCGCTGGCCCCTGGGCTCCTGACTCCTGAGTGTGGCCAGATGGTGGCTCCGGGCCCTGCCGTCGGGCTTTCAGAGAGCATCTCGGAGCCCTGCCCCTTCCAGCATCCCCTCGGCCCTGGGGGTCACCTAACTCCTGCACAGCATGAGGAAGGCTGGGGTGTAAGTGGCGGCCGTGGGCTGCCCAGCCCAGAATCCAGCTGCAATGCCTGTGTCTGGGTCCCTGGCTCTGCGGTCTCTTGTTTTCTGTTCTTTGTAACCTGGCCCTACCCTAGCCTCCTTGGGTTCGTAAGGCAGGCAGAAGGAAGCAGTTGCTCACAACGATTACACCTGTTGGTTGTGGGCTACATTCCCTCGGCAAATTCCCTCGCTCCTCAAACTCAGATTACAAGTGATCAAGTGCTAAGCAATCCATTTCTAAATATAAAGGGTGTAGTCCAATGGAGACCACAAATGTGGGGTCTGAAGACCTGGTTGCCGGGTTCCCATTCTGCCTCTCGCTGCTTGTGTGACCTTGGGCACAAATTCACTCCTCTGAGCCTCAATTTAATAATAGCAGGAGCTATCCCAAGTGCTTTGCACACACTGTAGCTCTTTGCAGCAGGGACCCTTAATGTCCCCATTTGACAAATGAAAAAGCGGAGGCACAGAGAGGTTAGGCAATTTGCTCCCAACCCTGCAGCTAATGAGAGTCACAGAAGCTGGGTGCTCTGCAATGTACTGGGTGTGTGACCTCGGTCAACCGACTGGGTGTCTCTGAACCTTGCCTTTCTCATCTGCGAAATGAGCATGATCGTGCCTAAGCCATAAAGTGGTCAGAAGAATGAGGCGAGCTCGGCCCTGTGAGACCCGTAGCACCGTGGCTGGCACCCTGCGCTGCTGTTGCTGCTGACGGCTCTGGGGAGCTGAGGTGTGTGCCAGTGGGGGGACCTCCTGGGCTTGGGCCTCTTGTGTTTCCACATCTGTGCCATTCATGGGGCCAGTTTTGTCTAATTGAATTGAACTGAAGTAGAGTGAGGTCCTGGCTTTCTCTCCAGCCCTAGCTGGCCCGTCGGGGCCCGGAGCCCTGCCAAGCCCCCGGGGAAGCCACGCGTGGTCCCGACAAAGGGACGGTGTCTACCTGGAAGGTCCGTCTTTTTATGACTGGGGGTGGAGCCAGTCGCACAGAATTGAGGAGAGGCAGCAGCTGAGGAGAAAGATGAGTTGGAAGGCCAGAGGGCAAAGGCCAAAGATCGCAGATGCTCAGAAGGATGCCGAATGTCGCCAGGAAGGCAGGGTGGCCAAGTGGGAGGGGAGGAGAGGAAGAGAAAAGAGTGATTAGCGAGCATGAGGCGCAGGGAGGAAGGTGTGGGTGGGCCCTCTCGCCGTTCGAGGGGCGCAGCGCCGAGCCTGCCCTTGGACGGCACACGGTCCCCTGGGTGTTGGCCAGCAGCACCCCCGACTGGGAGAGTGGTCCTCCTCGGCTGGGCCGCAGAGGCCCCTGGACACACAGCCCACCATTGCGCTGTCGGCCCCTCGTCTGTCCCTGGCGGTGGACGTGGGCAGCAGAGGCAGAGGCTCGGGAGGGACCCACAGGACCAGCTAAATTGGGACTTGAGGCCAGGCTGGTGTGTGGCAAACTCTGGGCTCTTTTTTTGGTTGAACGAGAAAGGTTAGCGTCAGCGAATCTGGGGAGGATGGTCACGGGCAGTGCCAAGTCGGGCTCCCGGGGGCTGAGCCGGCCGAGGGTGTGGCCAGTGTGGGCACGAGCTAAGTGCTTCTGAGGTCTCTCCGTGCCCCCCCGCAACCCCCCGGGGCTGGTGGGTTTGGAAAATAAAGGCTGGGCAAAGATGTCTCCAGCATGTTCAACCACTTTTTTGGGGCAGGCAACTTTCAATCACATTAGCTACTGTGATCTTCATTTCTGGACATTCTCGTTGCTTCCAGCCTCTCTGAGCATCCCAAGGCTTCAGGAAGCAGTTAGAGGCCATGTGACAAGGGTGGCGTATCATTGACCCCTTGTTTTTGAAAGCATTTTACCTCACTCGAGGCCCCTGGGATGAGTGTTAGGACCCGGGGGCCCACCTGGACTGAGACCTGGGAGCCTGCTGTGGCCTTTCCAGGTCCTGCTGCTTTGAGGGGCAGCGGCTGCCCCGAGAGCCCCACTGCCTCCCACCGTGGGGCCTGGGGACGTGCAATGTTGGGTTCTGCGTCCAGGGAGCCTCCCCACAGAAAGGGGTCCGCAGACCTTCCAGAAGCCACAAACCTTCAGGGTAATGATCTGGTTGGAGCGTAGAGCCGAAAGGGTGCTGCTCAGGTGCTCCTGGCATGGGAGGGGACCGAGGTGGCAGAGACAGGGCGACCGGGGCGTGAGTGCCGGAGCCCACAGACACCAGCTGCCTTGTTCCCTGTCCCGGGGTACTCCACGCCCCACTCCCCCCTTCTCTCCCCCCTCCCTGGGATGCTACAGGCTGGAGCAGAGGCAGGATCTCTGGTTAGCTCTTGGAGCAGAGGCAGGATCCTGGAGGCCTGCCACCCCCGTCATGCCTGCAGACCCCTCAGAACACCAACAGACCATTCTCCCTAGATGCTCCCTGCTTTCCTACCCACTTCCAGATCAACAGGGGGTGCCAGCTGCCTTGCCCTGTCCAAATCGGCTCTCACCCCTGCCTGACTTGGTCTCTAACCCTGCCACAGTCATAGCTTTGCTGCACTCTGTGGCCAAGATGCTTCTGGAGGCTTCCATCACTGCTCTCTCTCTCTCTCTCTGTCTCTCATTGAATCGAGGGGCAGAGAGCCTCCCCACCTCCACTCCTCCTCCCCCGCACTCACTAAGGACGGATGACACACTGCCAACATGTCTGCTGTCGTGTTGTCTTTTGTGCTGGGGGATGCTGTCTTTCTTTCGGGTAACATAACAATCCTGTGAGTCCATCGTTTCAAATAAACACAGCTGACCTTCTATTATTGTATCAGGATCAGGCTGGCCGGAACACCAGTGCCCCTGCGTTCCTGGAGCACATGTCGCTGACAGGCTAGCTCTGTCTGCGTGGCCACCAGCCTGCGCCCCCTGCCCAGAGCCCAACCCAGCTTTGGCCTCAACCCCCAAACCCCACTGCTTATGTTGAAGACTGCCTGCAGCCTCTCCCCAGGAGCCCAGGAACTCCGGGGTCAGAGTCCAAGTGGCTGGATGCTACTGGCAAGGCCTTCCCAGTGGCCCTCTATAGCCAGGTCGACTCTAGTCCCCTTGCCTGATGGGGGTGGCAGCCAGGGAAGCCACACTGTGCATGTGTTTCTGGGCACAATGAGGCCATGGTGTAGGGCTGGGCACCCAAAGATCCTAGGGTCTGAGAGCAATATTTTTCTGGTCCCAGGTCTTACTGGAAGGCCCACATCTTTCCCCTCTGTGTCCCAAGAATGCCCTCCTGCTATTGTTGCATATGTTTGTAGCTTCCTAATAGGACTACAGCAGGTTTGGGGCCCTATATCCTGGGGCAAAGCAAGGAAAAGGAAGGAGCTAAGTCATGGGAGTGACTGGGAGGCCATCCCAGCCCAGAGAGTCCCCACTCTGCTTGGAGAAGGCCTCTATTCCTAAGGAGGCAAAACAGAGACTTTATCCTTGAACTGATAGAGCCAGCCTCCAGTTATCTCCCACCATTGAGGTCTGGGTCATCTGCAACAATGACTAAGCTGAAAGTCCCTCTGATTCAGCCGGGGCAGGAAGCCAGGCATGCACACCCGGTCACACACACACACACACACACACACACACACACACACACACACACACGGGGCAGGGAGTCAGACTCACAGACTCACACAAGCTGCACAGCCCTACAGAGGGCGCGGTGTGCAGAGGAGTCGCAGGACCAGATACCCGGAGTTCCAGTACGCACACGCTGGGAGGCTTGCGGGCCAGCCAGCACAGGGGCACATGCACAGAGACGTGCACGGGCGGGCGGACGTGAGCCCTGGAGACTAGACCTGCACAAGCGCACTGCTGACCACCAGGCACACTCCAGGGCTGGGGGACGGCCACCCCCACGGCCACTGCTCTGGCCAACCTCTGTGGGTACTGGGGGTCCCAGGGAGACGAGGCTGAGCTGGGGGCTGTGCCCAGGGGATGGATCAGTGTCAGGGGTTCACTTACCCGATGTGGGTACTCTCCACACTGCCCCTGGGGAAGGGAGGGAAGCAGAAGACCGTGTTAGGCACTCTGGGGAAATTGTGCCTCAGAGGCATCCTCAGGACCTGGGGACATACCACACGTACTCATCCCCCACCAGCCCTGCTCTGGTCCTGGACTAAACTCTCTGAGGCAGGAGATCAAACTCCCTCCCTCCCGCTGGCTGGCAGCGGGGAAGACCCCTGAGGTCTGCCTGGACATGGTCTTGTGGGACACAGGGCAGGATTCTCCTGCCATATCCCACTTGCCATGACCGCATTCAGGAGTTATGTTCCATGCCTGGCTGGAGGTATCTTCCAGAAAAGGTCAACCCTCTGGGTGGGTCCATCGCACTGCCCCAAGCAGGAGCCTCTGGATGGGAAGTGCAGACACGGAGGGGGGCTGTGGGCATGGATCCCTCGGAGATGCCTTCTCTGAGGTTGGGGGTGCCAGGTGCACCCAGCAGAGTGTGCAGGGTGAGCCCAGCAGAGTGTCCATGAGAAATTTAAGGAGATGGCAAATGTATGAGGCCAAGAAGGGAACCAGGTTAGTGGTTTACAAATGGACACCTCAAAATCCTAGAGGCCCGTGGGGATGCATCAGGGAGCACCCTGGGTGTACGTGCAGGAGGGGCAGAGAAGGAGTCTGAGGGGCCAGGCTCCTAGCCTCCCCTCCTCCCGAGGAGAGAACATCACCCAGAACACCCTCCCTCTTGTCTCTCATCCACCGCAGCATCACCAGGGATGCCCTGGTCCTGTTGATGAATACTAACATCCGAAAACCATCGCTTTGGACTGCTTTCTACATTTAGGGAGGCTGTTTCCTATGATGAAAATTCTAGAAAACCTCCATCAGGCTTACCTTTTCTCCTTTTTGTCCTGGAGGTCCCTATGAAGAGACAGAAATGGCAGTTAGAAAGTGAAGCGAAGGCCACAGGGGCCCGAAACCTCCCTGCTGAGGAACATTAGGGCGAGGTACCAACCGGCTGTCCTCGGGGACCCATCAGGCCCTGCAGGGAGGAAACACACAGAGGTCAGTGGGTGCACAGAGGGCGGGCAGGATCAGAGATGCGTGGGGCGTGCTGGGAATGCACGGAGTCCTGAAGGCTGGGCTCCACCACCCATGGCCTGTGCTCCTGTGCCCAGGATGTTCTAGGTGATGTGGCCTGTACACCAAGTCTCAGTTTCTTTCTCCGTCAATGGGTGTGACTCAGGGTGCCCTGGGCCCCAGTGGGGAAGCCCAGGGGCCTTCCCTCCTCCTCCTCCTCTCCATCACCCTCTCATGGGCCAGCTGTGAAGGGGGCTGCATGTACACATCAAGTGGTGCTCTGCTGCTGTGGGCTGCCCTGCCTCACGCATGCCTATCTCCTCCCCTCACGGGGCCAAGAGGTAGAGGTCGAAAGCCTCTAGGAGACCCTGGCCCATTCTATCTTCTGCCCAGCACTGCCTCAGCAGGAAACCCACTGAGCCAGAAGGGCTTTGGGGTATGCGCAGTGGAGGGGGGTGCTGGGGGCGATGCTGCTGACACATGGGGCCTTTGGAGAAACCTTTGGTGAAGAGAGGGAGCAGGGAGTTGGTGACCTAAGCCATGTTCAGGGCCCCTGAGAGGAACACAAGGGGCTTTGGGGCGCCCTCTGGGGTGTCTTGTCAAGTTTGTAGGGCTGAGAAAGAAGCCTGGGGTCAGGGTGGACCCTAGTCCTTTGAGGAGGACACAGGGTTCAGCTGGCTGTCTCAGGAGCTGACCCGAGGCTGGTGTGGAGGAAGAGGGGATACTTTGAGGACGCGCTCCGAGGCAGGCTTTCAGTATGAGCCGAACCCACACCCGCACTGGCCCATGGAGAAGACGCTCGCGTCAGCTCTGCTTCCCAGACGAGGTGATGGAGACAAGGCCCTGCAGCCCAGTGAGCGGTGGCGCTGGGACGAGAGTCCAGGTTTGCTGACTGCAAAGGCCCAGCTGTTTCCTCTCAGCCACACTCTCTGAACTGGGCCCCTGAAGGCAGGGCTTCTAGACTTGGCCGGAGCCACGGGCAGTGCTCTGTCCCTGGGGCCCTGAGGTCCCTTCCAGCCACCATCCTGGGCTCCTGTGAGGATCCATCTGCTGCACGAGCCTCTCTGGGGTTGAAAGAACTCAGGATCTCCTGGGAAGGGCCCATGTGGGTGGGAGAAGAGCCTCTCTTGTCCCTGACTTGTCAATGGGACCAACCAACAACCTGGGAAATTCTCATGATGGGAGGGGACAACTGGCCTTTGGGACAATCCATGGGGCATCGCAGCCCATGTGGCTGACCATGTGTTCAGCGTAAGGCCAGCAGAGTGTGATGCATGGCAGGGAAGCAGCCTGCAGGTGACCGGCCACCCCCTCTCATGATGAACAGAGGCATATGATGAGGAGGGGAGGGCCCCCGGCTGAAGAAAGCCATACAAAGGTTTGGGGCTGCAGGGACTTGCAGGATGCAATCCAGATGTCCCAGATGGTGGCCTGTGTCACAACAGTGGTCCCCAGAGGTATTATTGTATTGCTGCCACACAGTTTTATTTCAATGAATTGCCAACATTTAAGAGCAAGGAGAGTATGACACGAGTCTGGATTTCAAGTTTCTCTTAAATATTTCAAGGCCCAACCACACATGGCACCAATTAGCTCTTGCTGAATAGCGGCTGCCCCTTTAAGATAGGGCACGGGTGATGCACTAGGGTGCTTGTCCTGCCTCCCATCTGCTGGGCACTGTTGTGAGCACTTGGTGTGAATGAACTCCTCCCACCCTTAGGGCAGCCCTGAGCAGTGGGAGAAGATGTGCATTCAGGGTCCCGGCTCTCCTTGATGGCACTTGTGGGATCCCCAATCCTGTCCACACCTTTCCTTAGGTTCTGGGGGCTCCTATGGGGTGGGTGGGCTGGGGGTGATCCCCTTTGGAAGTGAGGACAGAGGGTAAGCATGTGAGAGTGAGCCCCAGCCCCCCATGTTGGATGCCTAGCAGAGGGGGAGCCATCTGGGGATGGAGGTGAGTGGGAGAAAGACAGATGATAAGCAGGCCAAGATAATTACACTAGACAGTGTGTTGAATTAATAGCGCAGGGTCCCTGTGCCAAGCCAAACAGAAGCCTAATGGTTCCGTGGCCTGTCAGATTTTGACGGATGACTGAGAGGCAGACAGAGGATCCATCACACTGATGTGGGCTCATGGGACAAGGGATGGCCTCTCCCTTTCCCCCCCCGGGTTAGCTCCGGACAGGGGGACACATGGGTTGTTCAGTGGGGTGGGGCAGACAGATGGCAGAGGAGGAGCCCCGTAGAAGCGTTCCTCTCCTTCAGGACAACGGGCTCTGCAGCAGAAAGGAGGTGTGGTGCGATCCCACCACATGGGGCTCAATCCCAGCTCCGTCATTTAGAAGCTGGGTAGCCTTGGGCAACATACTCAGCCACTCTGTGCCTCCATCTCCCCTTTCGTCGAGTGCGGATAATAAGCTGCTGCGAGGATTACACAACAGTGCCCAGTTGACTGTTACTATTACTTCTGGGTTGCCACGGACTGTGTTATGGCAGGGTCAGGCCACTAGGAAGGGGAAGAAGGTGGCAGGGAGGGGTTGAGGGAACAAGGGCCCCAAACTCCTGGCATCTAAACCCCTGTGCCTCTAGAACAATGGCAGCATGGAAGTGTTCCTGTCTTAGTCTCCACCGCTTCATGCATGTGCACAGCCATGCTGGGAACAGGGGAGGGGCAGCAGGACATCACCTGCAGTGGGGGTGGCTGTGACGGGCAGGAAAGCTGACTGGGCACCTGGATTCCAAAGCCAGCTCTTCTGCCCACGGCCTCCAGAACCCCACTACCCTTTTCCCAGTTCTGTGGATGTTTTCAGCACTTGCCTGCCCCAGGGCCTTTGCACATGCTGCTCTCCCATGTCCAGAATGCTCCTTCCCATTCCTTTTTCTCTTTGTGAAACCCTCATCCCTCGGGCCCCAGTTGAAGCCTTTGTTAGAAAGCCTCTCTGACCCTCAGCCTGGGTGAGGTGCTGTTACACGGAGGTTTCTCAGGCTAACCGGCACAGCACTGATTGCCAAGGCGCTTTGTTAATTATGTGAGTGGTTATTTAAATACCTGCTCCCCCAGTAGACGGTGAGCTACAGGACGGCAAGGACAGTGTCTTTCTGACTCCTGTCTCTACCCCTGGCACCTGGCTCAGTGCCCAGCATAGCGCAGATACTCCCTAAGAATGTGTTAAGGGGAAGGCAGGAGGCAGGGAGATAGGGCAGGAGAGAGGGGAAAGAAGGAGGGAGAAAGGCAATGAAATGTGGAGGGAAGGACCTAGAGAATTGGGTTCGGATTCTGTTTCTGATGCTCTCTAGCTGTGTGACTCAGGCAAGTTACTTAGACTCTCTGAACTTTCGTTTCTGCAGCTGTCAAGGGGCTACTACTAGTAGGACCTGGGGCCCAGGCTTAGGCTGAGCATAGAGGAGGTTAGACATGCATAGTGCCCAGCCCCGTGCCCACCACATAGAAAATCCTCAATTATGTTAGCTGGGCCTGAGTCGATGGGACAGGTGGAAGCCCAGAAGGAGCTGAGCTGCCAAGGGTCCCACACAATTTTGGGGGAGCTAGGGTGAAGGCTGGGGCTCCCTTCCCATCCACAAAGTTGGCCACCTCTTTCGGCGGGCAGGGTTCTGGCCTCCTGCGCTGTGGCTGTGCCCCACTTGTGAGTGGAGAGTGTCCTCATGCCTGCCCTTAGAGCGGGACAGGCACTGAGCCGGGCTGGACGGGGAGCCGGGGAGCCTGCCATGCCAGTCTCATCGCCCTGCACATTCCAGACCCTTCTGCAGGTGGTGGGTCCTCACACTGTAGAGGTGACCACCCTGGAAGGCAGCCCGGGGAGCTGGCCCATCTACTCTTAATGGCCCATCTGTCCCCGTCCCTGGAGAACTGGCCCCCTCCCCTGCAGTGGGTGGCCCCTGACAAGGGGAGGCTTTCCCTTCTGGAAGGAGTGGCCTGGAGGAATTGTAGGGACAGGAAATTCCATTAAAAGGCTTTGCAGAGGTGGAAAGGGTTAGGGGGAAGGTGGGGGCAACCATCCCCTTCTCCAAGTCTGCTTGATGCCCAGCTGGGACAGGAGTGCCTGGAGCCCTGGGGCCGCCCAGAGCAGGCTGCGGGTGTAGAGAAAGTGCTCAATGGGCTCCTCACACCCCCAGTGCGAGGACGGGGGACCGAATGTAAACTCAACCCCAAGGCAGAGGCAGAGACCTGTGGCAGTTTGGGAGCACCAGCCTCTTCCTCTGTGGGGCACTGGTGGTACTGAACTCTCCCTGGACCTCCTTTTGCTCATTTTTCAGGTGGAAAAGCCCCCTGCCCACCTCTCCTCCCTGTGTTGATGTGAGGACGCTAGGGAGTGACCATGGGGGCAGCCATAGGACTGTCCCTGTGGGTCCCCTGTGCCGGGTGGTGCTTGGCTGTGGCCCCTGTGGGCCAGGCCGACCTCTCCACCCCTCAAGGGAAGGCAGGAAAGCTGGAGTCTTACCATCTCCCCTTTGGGTCCGGGGTAGCCCTGGAAGGAGAAGAGCGTGAGAGCCAGGTAGGCTGCAGCCCAGAAGCCCCTGCCTGCCCCCTCCCTCACCCACCACTCATTGTGCACACATCTTTCCTCCTCCCCAGTTCTCTGGCTCCCAGTCCTGGGCCCGTTGGCTCAGGTGGGGCATCTGCTTGTTGCCATTTGCTGGGTCTTACTAGCAGCTGCCAGCCCCTGCAGAGCCCCTGCCCCAGGCACACACCCGGGGGAGGTGGAGGGATGCCAGGGCCTGGGAGCTGAGTGCAAATGGCCTCCAGACCCCTCGTGGTGCTTAGCTCTGGTCTGCAGTGGGGGACGGACCAGATGGGTGACCAGGCCCTCATCTGGAGGATGCCAGCTGCTCTGGGGGACAAGTGAGTGCATAGAGCTGGGCTTGGCACCCCCTGCCTTCCCTTGTAATCTCTGAGGGCATCAGAGGGGTCGAGCTCTCCCCAGCTCACTCTTTCCTAGGAGTGGGCAGGGGTCTCCTTTCCCCCATGAACATTGGGGTCTAGGGTCCAAGTCCAAAGGATTAAAATGGACAGAGACAGGAGCTGTGGATGGGGACCCAGACTCCATGTGGACTTGGTGTACATGGGTCCCAACAGGGATGGGAGACCCGAGGAGACAGGGAGGGGCAGGTGACGCCTGGTGGTGCTAGGGGGCAGGTGTGAGCGGGTGCCCAGGGTCCAGTTAGAGCCAGCAGCCTGAGCCCTCCACCCCTCTTCCCTCCAGGCTGCGTCCTTGCCTCACTCCCTAGCATAGCCCCTTCCAAGGGCACCTCAGAAACACCAGCTTCTAGGGGTGGCTCTTGCCCAGGATGTTGAGAGCCCACCTTGACGGTCATGGACTTGTGCCCAGGGGAGGCCCACTGGGGTCGGGGGCCCTTCCCGCCTCCCACTGGTGACAATATCCCACCCCAGGAACTTGTCATTCCATCTGGAGCTTCTCTCATGGAGTCTTGCAGAGGGCTAAGGACCCAGGGTTAGTGACCTGGGTTAAGTCAGGGAGAAGAGCTTACAGCCCCAGAGGGTCCACTCACCGGTTTGCCGTCTAGCCCAATGGGACCCTGAAAGAGGAAAGAAGCCACATTAAAGACAGCATCACAGGTGTCCTGCCGAAGAGGCAGCCTGGGCAGTGGTCAAGGACACAGGCTCTGGACTCCCAAGTAAGAGTTCAAGTGTCTGCTTGACCACTTACTGGTTATGTGACCATGGGTAAACTTAGGCCTCAATTTCTTATCCTAAAATGGGGAAAATAGACTCTTCCATGAAGGGGGAGTGTCTTTGTGAGGAGTGAACAAAATGCCACCTGTCCAGTCACTGTGGCAATCACAGACCTCCTCCTCATTCCAAGTGGCAAGTGAGCTGGATGTTTCTAGAAAGCCTGGGGCTGGCCAGCACCAGGGCCTGCAGAAAAGGAGAGCTAGCCGCTCCCCTGCCTTCCCTCTCAGAGCCGGTCTTAGATCCCTGGGGCAGGGGTCACAGGACATCCAGGTGGCCTCCTCACTGCCTCCTGCAGGTGGATCTCTCCAGACCAGCTTGGGGGTTGCTTCCCGGAGGTGCATCATCTCTTTCATGTTCCAGTGTCCTGCTGGGTTTACCTAGCCTGTGACTTAGCTCACTTGTCCCCGTCCTACTGTCTCTTCATTTCCCTAAGGGTTTCCCTGTCCTCTCTTGCACTCTGGGCCAAGTGCCAGCTACTCTCAGTTGCTCTCTGTGAGAGGCTGCAGGAAAGGGTCCTTACTGACCCGAGTTTGGAAGGTCAAGAGCAGTTCGAAGGCTGGCCCCACATGAAGTTTAACTCAGTCAGGCCCAGGGGTCACCAGGGACACAGCTAACCTCAGCCCTCCCGACTTACCGGAAATCCAGGAAAACCTCGAGTGCCCGGCTGACCCTGGAAAGAGCGGGAGAAGAGTGAGGATGGGTGAAGAGGGGATGAAGCGAATCTGAGTCCCCAGGTTCGCCTCTGCCCCCAGCGGGCAGGTGGTTTCCGTCCCCCTCTCCTGGGGTCCTCCATGGGAGATACTCCGCACGGCGAGCTGGCTGGCAGGGAGGATGGAGAAGGATGGACACGAACACCAGGGAAACGTCCTCCAGGGGCTGGGGGTTGGGGGGGAGAAAGGGAGGAGGGGCCCAGCATCCTTCAGGTCTTCCTGGGAAGTAGCCCCAAGAGCTCCTGCCTGCCTTCCTGCCCTGAACCCCACGTGTGAACAGGTGGCTGGACAGCAGGACAGCGGGGACTGGCCTGCTGCACCCTGAGCTCCTGGGCTGCGATCTCCTGAGTCCTTTATATTGACGCAGAAGCCGACCTGCACAGTGTGCGTTCGCAGGCCACACGGGTCAGATGGCTTGTTTTTCTCTCACCCTGGCCAGCGGGCCCCTTGGGTTGGACAATCTCTGTGCCCACTCACACCCGTTCTCCTGCAGGTGCAGAGTGCCACGCAAGTAGGAGTTTAGGCTGGAGGCTAGACGCCGCTGGTCACAGCCCGGTGGCCTCTGCTCTAGCCTTGGGACAACAGAGATGTGCTGAGACGTCAGAAGAAGGGTGGGGCTGTGGGGACCCAGGGCTGGCAGGGCTGAGCGGAAGGTCAGGCTGGTGGTCCCCTCGCCTCATGGGTCATTCACCGTGTAAGCCCTGATCCCGCCGCATCTCCCCCATGCCTTGCTCGTGCACATGGCTCCCCTGCTTTCCCTGGACACACACCCCATCTTCCCCACGGTCAGCCCTCAGCTTGGAGTCTGGCTTTGACGGAGACGGTCACAACGTCCTCCCAAGCTTGGGCCTCCGAGTCTGGCAGGCGGAGCTGCAGTCCCACCTCCTGCAGCCGTGGCTGGGGGCTAAGTCCTTAGGCTTCCCTCTACTGATCCCTACGGAATGGGGACAACAGCGTACTCTCACAGGGTCATTCCATCGCATCCGATTGTACTTGTAAAGGCTCCCTCAGTGGCAGCTGTCACCATCGAACCTATGGACGACTGTCCCTGCCCATCCGGAGGGGTCTTCCTTGAGGCCCAAGCAGGCAGTGTCCCAAAGCCTCTGCTCAGGGGACATGGCTGAGTGGGCCGGGGACTCTGCCATCCGGGTGGGGGGATCGAAGTGGGGAGCGAGCTGCGGTGGCCCACGGGGTCGGGATGGGCTTGTGGCAGCAGCCCAGGGGCAGGAGGGAGGAGATGCCACTCACATGTCAGAGGGCCCCGGGCTTCGCTCCTCTCAAAGGTAAGTGATGCTAAGAATAGCAGTAAGGAGAAAACCCTGAAACCGTAGGATGTGGCCTCTGGAACCTCGCAGTGTAAACTTCCAACTACTCTGCCGAGAGGCCTGAGGAAAAAGGTCAGCAGGAGAGGATTCCAAGAAACTTCTTCAAGTCCCACTCCGGATAATGTTTACACAGTAGGGATAATCACATGGTTTACTAATTACAGAGCCTGCCCGGGAGCAGAATGCATCTCCCCGGCTCAGAGCCAAATCCAGAGCCAACCAGGGCTTTTTCGGGATCTTGGGAAGAATGTTGTCATTGACCGAGTGGAAACTGGGACTCGGCTTCCTGGAGATGCTGGGCTGCGGAAGGCACTCTCGGAGGCCTGGAACTGGATTTTAATTTACATCTCTTCAATCACAGCTGAAGCTGGACATCTCTGCCAGTGTTTATGGGCCGGTCATTTACTTGCGAACCGCCTGTTTGTGTTCCTTACCAACACTCTGCCCTCGCTTGTTTGTCTCCCACTAACCTGAGGACAGAGCTCTTTGTCCAGGATGGTAACTCTTTGAGTCGCGTGTGGCACCAATATTCCTTCCACTTTGGCATTTGTCTTTTTCATGCTGTATTTCCTGCCTGATGGAAGTTTTACGTTTATGTTGACAGACTTATTGATCTTTTCCTAAGGCTCCTGGGTCTTATGCCATGTTTCCGAGGGCCTTCCCTATTGCGGACTTCATAAATGTTTGCTCATGCTTTGTCCTCATATTTTATGGTTTCATGTTTTACATCCATTTGATATTTATTCTGATATAACAAGTGAGGCACAGATGCAGCTTTTTTTTTCTTTTTTTTTGGCTTTACCTTTTGGTGAATGGCTTGTCCCCTATCCCAGCATCATCTTCTAAACAATCTATTTTTTTCTTCCTCCTGTGAAACAAAACTTTGCCATGGACTAACTTCCCAGATGAGTTTGGTTTTATATCTGGCCTCCTCGTTCTGTTCCATAGAACTGCTCTGTTTTTATAATACATTTGATATCTAGTAGAACAATTGGTCCTGTCCTCCCCTATTCCCCTTGCTCTATTTTTGAGAATTTTCCTGACATCCTTATGAAAGCTTACTTTTTTTCCCAAATGAAATGAATATTATTCAGTTGGACTCCCCATCTGCCCATTCCAAGTCAATGCTGGGATAAATGGGAAAAAATGAAGAAACATTCAACAGATATATCCCATTCCCCTGGCCTCCCATTCCAAGTCAATGCTGACTATCTTTCAAACAAGACCCCATGCCGGTCAGTGTTTAATCGCCAACTGAGGTGACAGCGAGAGGGAGAGAAGAGTCTTGATTTGTACAGCATTTGCCAGTCTCTGGGGTGTAAATATACCTCCCACCCTGGCTGATTTTAAGCTACCAACATGATGCCACCGAACACAGAGTTGGTAGGGGGTGTTCTTGTGAGCTGAGTGAGCCAGCTCCAGCTCTGACCTCCAGCAGCAAATGCGATGTCCCTTTGGACATTACAAGGACATCCAATTCATCATGTTCCAGCTAGACTCATGTTCCCCAGCAAAATCTGCTCCCCTCTCTGGAGAAGGGCAGTTAACTGGCCAATTCCACCTACAAGAGGTCCTACCAGCCCAGCCCTTGCTAAATGCATGTGCCTACCAGCCAGTCCCTGACCTGCAGCCGCTTCTAAACATGCTTCACGCCCGAGCAGGGAGGGGCAGGAGATCTTTTTAAACTGCAAATCTGCGGGATGCCTGAGTGGCTCAGTGGTTGAACATCTGCCTTTGGCTCAGGTCATGATCCCGCGGTCCTGGGATTGAGTCCTGCACTGGGCTCCCTGCCTGGAGCCTGCTTCTCCCTCTGCCTATGTCTCTATCTCTCCCTGTGTGTCTCTCATGAATAAATAAATAAAATCTTAAAAAAAAAATAAACTACAAATCTGATCATGTCCATCCTCAGCTGAACACAAGCCAAGTGTTCTCCCCTGCCCTCAGGATAAAGTCCCGACTCCTGAAGATCCTGTCCAAGTACTTCCCAACTGGGCCCTTGCTCACCTCGTTGGCCTCACCCGGTAACTTATAAGGAACTCTCTTACCTCAGGGTCTCCTTCCTCGCCTTCTAACTGGGCACTTCTACTCATTCTTGATCACAGTTTAGTTATCCCGCCTTCCTGGAAGCCTTCTCTGTCACCTCCACTCCAACTCGGGTGCCTCTTCCCTGTCTGCCCAGATCCCTAACCATCACGGCTGAGCATGGTCTATATTATAATCACTATGGTATTGCTCGTCTCTCTGCACAGGGACAAGCAGGCTGTGGTCCGATTTTCATTGTCTACTCAGCACCTAGCCTCCAGTTTGTGCCTAAAAAATATTAATGGGATGAAAAAATCAAGAAACATTCAACAGATATATCAACCCAGCATGGAGCACCTCCTTGTGAATGAGGGCTGGAAGTTCAGATGGCTCCTCCCAGACCCTGAAGACAAGCTGGGGGGCTCAGGGAGGGAGTGAGCTCCCCTTGAGATGGGGGGTGTTTCCTAGCTTGGAAGATGACCTGCCCAGTGTCTGCTGGGCCAGCCAGTGTCCCGGCCTCCCCTTGCTTTAATGGGGCACACCACTCTAGCATCTTGCCTCATTGGAATGTGAACTATCCTTTTCCAAAGTTCCTGGCTGGTTCCCCTGGGCTCAGATTATTTCGGAAGAAGCTCCAAGAGAGGAGGCAGGTGGCCCCTGAGAGTGGCAAGGCTGGTTCTTATTAGGAGCATTTCTTCTTTTTTTTTTTTTAATTTTGATTTTTTAAAATTTAAATTCAATTGGCCAACATATAGTACATCATTAATTTCAGATGTAGTTTTCAATAATTCATTAGTTGCAAATAACACCCATTGCATTTATTCTGAGCCCCTTCTGGCTGAATGGAAAGCCACATGTTCCCTATAATCCTTGGCCACAGAGGGCTTGCCCACTTGACCTCTCCCCCTTAGTGATAGACGTCCCCTTTGTCTTCCCCTCACCCTCTGTTCTCACCAGCTCTGGGTGGCTTCCTGGGAGGAGTTGAGGTGGTCTCCCTGGTCTTTCGTGAGGACTCAGCAGGGACGCCCCAGTCACCTGGGTGATGGTCACCCACAAAGGCCAAAGTAGAAGCAGGCTGGGCTTAACCCAGTCCTATACACTTCTCCTAACACCAAGTCTGTACCCACATGGAGAACTGTTTCTTCTCCTGAAGGTAAATATCTCTTTTAAACAATAGAGCTTGAAACCTGGAAGGAAGGGTTGCAGCAAGAATGCTGGCTTTGGAATGAGACGGACCTGGCCCAACCCCAACTCCAGCATTGGCTAGCTGAGTGACCGACCTCAGGTGAGTTATGAAACTCTCGTCGCCTTCTCTAGGAGATGGGTTGGCGGGCCTGCCCCACAGCTTTGTTGGGAGGGCTGATGGAGGCCCGGCACAGGTGGGCTCTCAGCGCAGGACGGGTGCCCAGGGGATGGAATTTATCACCAGTATCTATCTAAACAGAAGGTACTTTTCACCACTAGAGTCAAACCCAGTGGAGGGGCTATGGTTCCTGATTGGGCACACTGGGCTGGAGCCAAGGGCACTGAGGCAGACCGCTGCCTCTGAGTATGTTCTCCACAGGGGGCCTTTCCAACAACTCTTAGGTAGCTCATTGGCATCGTACCACCGAGAGGGTGTTGGAGGACCAGCGTGAGCCACACAATGGAATCTGGGGTCAGCCTGGGCGGCAATCAGAGGCGGTGGCCACAGGGTAGGGTCTGTGTTCTGCTGCTCTTCTGTTTACCCAACAGGCCTGCCCTGGCTTTTAGAACCTGGGGACTGGCTCTCTCTGTGACCTTCTCTGAGACCTTCTCTGAGACCTGCTCCTCTCCAGCGGCCCCCTGGCTGAGTACCACCGTTATCCGGAATGGCTGGGCTTGGGGCATCCACGGGGTGGCTCCTCTAACACACACACAAGCTATAGCCCGTCGGTGCAGTGGCCACATGGGCTCAGAAACACAGATGCTGGTAAGCAAGCGGCCTGGGGGTCTGCTATGGCAGTGAGGGTCCAAGGGGCAGACTCTGAGCCACACGGCTTGGCTGAATCACTGAATCCCAGCGTGGCCACACTCTAGTGAAGGATCCTGGGCAAGTCACTCAGCCTCTCTGTGCCGGGCTTTTCTCATCCATGAAACAGAGGTGCTGATCGTGCCTACCGGTGGGATTGGTGTGAGGATTCGGTGAGTTGCAGTGTGTAATGGTCTTAGGATGCTGCCTGCCAGATTCACTGCCAAGGGTGACCCTAATCAGAGGAAATCTTGCCCAGGAGGCTGGATCTCTGCAGCCCACAGCCCTTCCAAGCCTGCCTCCAGCCTTTGCCCTTGACCTGTCTGCCAGCCCTGCTCCCCAGCCCCTAGCCCTGCCCTTTGGCTCCTCGCTTTGACCTGCCCTCCACCTCCAAGCAGCCCTGAAGGGTTGACCCTCCGCCCCTTGCTCTCAGCACAGTCCCTCTTTTGGGTGTGACTTAGCAATGTGCTCTCTGACCCCTATCCCTAGACTAGGGGTAGGAGATGCTCCTGCTTCCTACTGGCTCCCTCTGGTGAAGGCAGGGGAATGGGCAGGCTGAACTCCACACTTCCGTTGGGCTAGCCTCACACTCCCAGAGGGTAGCTGTCTGCTTCCCTCACCCTCTCACTGTGTAGGGCAGGAAAAGTACACAGCAGAGCATGGTGATGATAGCCTGATCTATGGTGGAAGCTCTGGATGTCAAGCATTTAGGTTCTAGTCCTGCCCCAGTCTCTGTGTGTGGGCCTCTGGCCCCTCTCTGGGCCTCAGTTTCCCCTTCTGAGGGGGCTGTGCTAGACCATCACTGAGGTCCTTTCTACCTGACATTTGGTGATTGTACCGAAGCCCTGTGGTTTGGGCTCTTCCCATAGTCACGATATCTTCCCACATCATCACCTATGTTCCCTTTTGGTCCCTAAGGAAACCTATCTGAGGGGGAAGCCTCTGATTTCTGGGCCACTGGATAGAGGCTACTAAGAATCAGGACCCAGCAGTGTACATAGGAAGGAGACTTTGAGGACGAGTGGTGGGTCGGGCCTCTGCTGACACCAGGAGTGGGTCCTTGGGGCAACGGATCTGGATGCTGGGTATCTGCTCCAGGGGCTTCTGGAAGCAAGACTTGTCCCCTGGAAAGCTGGAGCACGCCATCTGGGGAGGAACAAGTGCTTTCTCCCCTGCCTGTAAACAGCAAGGCCACCTCATAGCTGCTGGTTTCCTGGCCAAAGGGTGGCCCTCGCGAACCCTCCTGAGAGGGTGTAATTTAGGTCTATTTAGGCAGGCCTGGCCTGGCTGACCACATCACAGGCGGTGGCCACCAGGCCCAGAGGCACAGCCAGGACTTGCCCCTCCACCCGAGCCCTTGTCATTAACTGGCCCATCCCCCACCCTGAAGAAGAGAAAAACCACTTACAGGGGGGCCGCGGGGGCCGATGATGGACATGCCGGCATCTCCTGGGGCCCCCTGTGGGAGAGAGAGAGACAGGAGAGGGAGAGGGAGAGGGAGAGGGGTAGGGATGGGAGGGGAGAGGAAGGAGCTGGCAGGTGGGGAAGGGGAGCAGGGTGGGTGGGGTACCCAGCCAGAGGCAAGGTGGACAGGGGGGCAGAGGGTATAGAGGGAGGTGGGAGGATCAGAGGAGAGGAGGCACAGGGTGTATGGAGCATCCGGGAGGGAGAGAGAAGGGCAGCAGGAGGCAGGAGGAATGAAGAGGGAAGAGCAGTGAGCGGTAGCATAAGATGCGGGACCAGGGACAGAGGGAGGTGAGACCCCAGGCAGAGGAGGGAGGAAGGGGTGCAGCGCAGGGATGAGCAACAGGTAGCACAGGGAGGGGGAGGCACGCAGCTCAGCCACACCACTTGGGCCTCAGAGGCCTCCTCCTTGCCCTGCCCAGCGCCCTCCAACCTGCCCCCGCCCCACCCAAGCTCAGAGCCCCTGAGGCCTTTGTCTCCACCCCAGGCCCCAAATGCCCGTGTGGCGCACACCAGGCAACAGGTGAACCCGGCTGCCCCGTGGATGGCGTTGCTCAGAACAGAGGTGGGGGCAAGACACACACTTTCAGCCCCGAGAGGATGGCGGCCACTGCTGTGCTGGGAGCTCCCAGTGCCATCCGAGGGTGGCCGAGCTGCTCAGATATCTACACCGTGTGCAGGCATGCATGTGGGTGCTGGGGGCAGGAGGGGCGACACAAAGATGAAGGTGTATGGGATGCAGATGGGGGTCGGAGATGATGCTCTGGCGGAAGGACCTGGACCCGGCCCTGCTGGGAGGAGGGCTGGATGCTGCTTCCCACCAGGAATCCCCCCTCCTGGCAGAGGAAACGCCCGGGGGCCTCACTCCCAGGTCTCCCAGGCAAGTCCCAGACCCTCTCCCAGCCCCCAGCCATCCTCTGTGAACTGGATGCTGAGGGTTGCTCTGCTACCTTTGGAAGCAAAGGACCTAAATGCATTTGTGACTGTCATGCCTCACACGTAGGTGAGCAGTGATCTCGAATTTGTAACTGTCTGTACCACAGCAATGATACAGCAATTGTTACACAAGGCAGGATACTGTAATGAAGCCTAGCTCTGCTCCCTCCCGCTATGTCACCTTGGGCTACTTAACCTCCTTCTGCCTCAGTTTCCGTATCTGTGCGAGGGATAATAGCACCTGTCTCATAGGATGGCTGTGCAAGTTTCATGAGATAATGTTGTAAAGTGCTTAAGACTGTGCCTGGCACATGATGGGGCCAGCAAATGTTTGCAATTATCCCTTTGCAAGATTGATCGATCATGTCCCTCGTCTTTCTCCCAGGCAGCCTGGAGCCCCAGGAGGGGACCCTCTGGGGTGGGACCGAGCGACAGCCTTTGTCCCATTTGGAGGACAGCAGAGCGCAATGGTGGGGAACCCCAGCCTTGGAGTCAGACACGCTGGGGCTCTTCTCTGGCTCTGTCACTTGCTGCTGTGTGACCCTGGATCTGTGAAGCTGCCTCTCTGTGCTTCAGTTCTCCCTCATGTGAGGAAGAATATCAAAGCCTCCGTAGACAGGCTGTATCTGTGTTAGTTGGGAGAACAGAGGCAAAACCTCTGCCCCTGGCAGTTTGTGCTTAGTACATCATAGTGCTAGTGTTTCACCGCCACTGTCATTATTTGGGAGATAGGGAGACGCTCAAGAAACACGCACTGCCACGTACAGGCAAGGAAGTACCGAGCTGAGCATCAGGAGGCCTGGCTTCCAGCCCCTGCTTGCCGTCATTATTGTTGTGGGAGGTCCAGCAAGCCCCACCTCCTCTCTTGGCCTCAGTTTCCTTCTCTGTAAAGTGAACTGGTTAGACCCACGCAGCAGGGAAGCTGGGGCCTTGGCCAGGAGTCAGGGGCCTGGACGCTGGGCCAGGAGAGCCTGTGAGGGCAGAGTGCTGGGGCCTGCCGGCTGGGGGAAGGCTGAAATGGGGGCCTCTGAAAGCACCCCCAAGAGTCCAAGGGGAAGACACTGGGGCCGAAGGGTGGTGGGCAGAGTGAGGACTCACCTTCTCGCCTGGTTGGCCCTTTACTCCCTGGGGCAGCCACATGCAACACAGAGTGTAGAGGAGAGAGGGGGAGAGAAAAAAGAAAGGGTAAGAGAGAGGCACATACACAGGAGTCTGTGCTCATGGCACAGTGACCAAACGAAGAAATCACCGTGAGATAAGAAACAGAACAAAACACAACATAGGTGTTGACACGTGACAGGTCCCATGTCCGACAAGCACAGTGCACGGTGGCTGTTGCCTCTCTCTGGGGCCTGGCCCCAGCCACCAGCTGTCCCAGATAACAGAGAGAAACAGTGGCAGGAGCCTTAAGAGACCCTCTCAAAGTGTGTGTGTGTGTGTGTGTGTGTGTGTGTGTGTGTGTGTGAGAGAGAGAGAGAGAGAGAGAGAGAGAGAGACCCACCCAGGTCAGAAAATCTTCCTGAGAAGCCATGTCCCCAGCTGACTGGGTCACTTGAGGTGTTGGGGGTGGTGAGGGTAAGGGGCACTTGCCCAAGGACTGTGCTGTGAGGTGGAGCTTAGTTGGTTTGAAGGTCCAGCTGAGAGCCAAGCACAAAGTTTTGCCGAGCTACACACGCCGGGAGACATCGGGGTGGGCCAGGCAAGGTGGTAGGGGAGGGAAGACAGGAATACGGGATGGACAGTAGGACACAGATATTTGGGAGGATGGAGGATGGGGGGGATGGGTCTGGGGTGCAATCAGCAGACAGACAGCTCCAATCTCCCCGAATCCACTGAAATCAGTGGGGCCAACTCTGCTGAACCACAGGAGCAATTCATGCATTTCACACCCATTGACCACCCTAGGCCTTATCAGAAGGCTCAGGCCAGGACTCCTGCTGGGCAGCCAAATGGGTCCATTGTCACATTTAAAATAGCACAAGCAGCGTGAAAACCCCCAAGTGGCTTGAAAACAGCCTTGTGTCAAAAAAAGGGGGACCTCCTGTGCTCCCACCCCGTGCCCCCACCGCTGAGGGTGAGAACTCAGCTCAGATGGACACTTCCCAAAGACCCACGTCCACAAGAGCCCAAGAAGGAGGGCAGGAGGGGGCAGGCCTTTGCATTTTGCAGCCGTCCCTGTGGGCTGGCAGCGACACTCAGGGTGGAGTGTCCCGGAGCCTACTTGCTAGGAACCAGGACCTTGGCCTCTGACAGTCAGCTTGGGTACAATGCCCAGCTCCACAACCCCCCCCCCCCCCATCCCAGGCCGACTGAGTCTCAACATGCTCATCAGTAGGACAAGTTTCTGGAAGGCTACAGTGGAGAACGTGCCCGGCCCAGGCCGCCACATGGCGAGCCCCTGAGAAGGGCTGGCTGGCTGCTTTCTCTCTGTTCCACATGGGAAGGGACCAGGGATGGCTTGGGAGACCCGGGGTTTGGAATTAGAGACCTGAAGCTGAGGGACAGGGTCACTTAGCATCTGAGCCTCAGGGTTCCCATCTGAAAAATGGGGGTGGAAGCTGTGTCTGCTGCGGGCAGTTCTGGGGACCCTGAACCAGCTAATCTAATGCATGTGAGGCTCTGAGCACAACATCCAGCATGTAGTGAGCGCTCTCCAGTGTTAGCTGAGATCTGGGTGCCTTCTCTCCAAGCATGGGGCTCACCCCAGGCAAGCAAACCCACGCCAGGTTTAAGGCCAACCCATGAGGAGGTGAGGTCAAGAGGCAAGGCATGTGAGTGGCATGGAAGGATGATATGGGGGGCATTCGGGCCACCCGGGAGCCAGGGTGCAGGATGAGGCTGATGGCTGGCAGGGTGTCAGGGGTAGACGGGGAGAGTAGCGTGGGCACGTCCTAGACTCACTGGGTGCTGGTGAGGCCAGCGTGTGGCCAGCACTCCATTGGGCCACCATCAGTGCCTGGGTTGCCCTTTCTAGTTCCTTGGAGGGCTAGCAGCCACCCTGGGACATGCCTGGTGCTGGGGCCCCAAGGCCGAGTGCCAGCCTCCCCATTTCTGAGCTGTACCTCCCTGTGGAACATTCTTGTTTCCCTGTCTTCATCTTAAGTTTTCAGCAGGAAACATTCAGTGTCTAACTTCCAGCCTCTTGGTGAGGATTTGGAGGCACCACCTGGGAGCCAGCCCTGTCTCCAGAAGCTTCTGGCCTCTGCCTAGGGAGGATGTCTCTGGAAGCCGGCCCCACTGCAGCTTCCATAGGGCATCTTGAGGCTGCATTTCTCACCATCTGTTGCTGCCCTTGCTGGGGGTGGTGGTGGTGGTTGCAGAGCAGCTGGAGATCTGAGGGTGATGGGGGCGGGGGTGGGGGGGATGGAGGGGGTGGGAGTCCTCCTGACGTCAGGAGAGGCTTGGGCCTCATCCTGTCACCCGGTGGGTGATCGACAAAGAACTTTCTCAGTGCCATTTCTTGGATTTTCCCTTTGCCATGGCAGCTGTCTGGAGAGTAAAGTCATACTGCAAGATCTGAAGGACCAGAATGAAGCTTCTTCCCTCCTGTCCCTCTCTGAAGCTGACTTGGGTGGGGGGAAGAGAGAGGTCTGACCACTCCTTGGGGCTGGGGAGGTTGCCACAGTTTGGAGAACAAGTCAGCATGAAGAAGCAAGCAGTGGCCACCCAAGCAGGTGCAAATGTGCCAACTCACCACACGTCCAGGCATCCCAATGGCACCTTTGTCCCCCTGATGAAGGAGGCAGAAACAATTAGATGTGGCTGGAGTGGGGCCAGCACGTGAAGGACCCCATGGGCTGGCTACGTACCCAAGACCTGCTTTGCGTGGGCAGTCGGGACGGAGCCCAGGTGTCGTGTGGAAGAAGCTGCCCACTCAGCCCCCAAGGACTGTTAGGCAAGCAGCCACCCCGTGACGACCTGCACTCAGCGGTGCTGAGGAAAATGCACTAACGTAGGAGTCTGGTCCCCAGCCTGAGCCTCGGTTGTCCTGTGTGTTTCATAAGGGGTCCAAGGCCCTTCCCTCCTTAGACATCTGCTGTCACAGTCTAGGCCAGCTGTCGCCAGGATGTGCTGGATCCGAGGCACAGAGCCGGGGGTGTGGTGGCCCCACATGACAGGTGGGTGGTCTATGTGTGCCAGAGCCGAGGTGCAGTGCCCATGTCCCCCTGCTCCTCGCCAGGCCCTCCGTCTGAGAAGGCTACGACAGTCCTTTTCCCCGGCCCTCCTCTCGGCCACCTCCCTGCACCGACAGGAAGGATGGGAGCCATGTGGATGCGGCTGCATCATGAGGTTCGGCTGCTCAGAGGGAACCACTTTGTTTTGTAGCCAGGGGTTACATTTTCTCACTCTGGAAATCTGTTTAGTAAGTTTTGTTCCTCTTGCTTTTGGTAGAAAATATTTTTTTGCAATCATACGTGTGCAGACATCATAAAATCTGGGGTGGGGCCTGGGGTTTGCTAGGAGTCTAGAAGGACGGAAAGCAAACGGGGCCAAAAATCAGACAGCGTTTGTCCCGGCTTCCTGGGCAGGAGGGACATAGGCTTGTGGGTTCCCCTGAAGGGTGTGGGCATTTCTGGGGGGCAATTCTGTGACTGCTGACCCCACTGAAGCAACCTTGAGGGACAGTTAGCATCTCAAGATGTACGTAGATGCACGCGAGAACAGCAAGTAGCTCTGAAATTAGGTTCTTGTTACACACACAGGCCAGTGGTGTCTCTAGTTCACCCTTGCAAAAAAGTGAACGGGGGTAGCAGCGTTGATGGTAAGCCCGCATCTGTTCCTGTACCTTGCTGAGCCCCCACGTCTCTCTCAAGGGCAGCTGGGAGGATGCTACGAGAAGGTGGGCCTGGAAAGCCTTCTCCCGGGCCTTGGCACCTGGTGAGTGTTGCATAAGCCGTGTCTACAGGTAGTGAGCCCAGCACGGCCACGGGCAAGTGAATTTTACAAGCATGTTTGTACTTCACACATTTTGCACTTCACAAGGGGCTGCCAACAGCAGATCTTGAGGGTCACTCCCAGGTCCCCCCACGTAGAAGCACAAGGGGGACCAGACCATGGACCAGTGGTCTGCCCTTCCTGCTGGGGACACCAGGCCTGCCGCACACTGGCTGTGACACCCCCAACGGCCCACGCACTCTTGGGCTTTTGAATGATATTGCAGCATGTGTGTTTTGGTTTCTCTTCGGGTTCTTTTTAAAAACTAATGTTCTTTGCAGTCCTGGCCGTAAAATGCTCGGGTTAGGGACAGGCATGGAATGGCCAGAGACTGGGAACTCTGTGCAGCAGCCCTTGCTCTGTGAATTGCCCCCAAATGCTTTTTAAAGGTGGACGTTGTCAGAAAAAAAAACCAAAAAAAAAAAAAAAAAACAAAGTCTGCCCACGTTCTCCCCAGTCATCTGATTTTTCCTCTCCTTGGATTTCATGGGACCGATTTGCCTGTCCTCCTTTGCTCCGGGGCTCATACTTACTGGGAGAGTTTCCAGTTTTGATGCTAAACACCCTCCCACATGCATATCATTAAGAAAGTCACTGCTGGACATGAATTCTAGAAGCTGCTAGATTAGTCAAGAGGTTACGGTATAATTCATGTCTAAAAGAAGAGTAGCTGGGATGCCCAGAAGGGTCTGGCATCCAGTGGATGTGGCCCTGGGTGCCGGGAGGGTAGCCCGGTGCCAGTCCTGGCTCACCCTCCATACCTGGCCTCGCCCTCAGCCTGGCTACCACATCTTGCCTGACTCCCCAGCCATCCCAGGGCCCACAGTATCTAGCACTCAGTGCATCTATGCCCCAGGCTACATCCCACAGAGCCATGTCTTTGAAGACTTTAAAGACTGTTCTCAGGTGTCAAGCACGGACCACAGGAAACAGAGGTACAAAATGTGTGTGACAGCATGGGCCCCTCCATAGGTCTTAACTGAAGCTTGGACAATTGGACAAGGTATTTTACCTCTGTGGGCCTCAGTTTCCTCATCCATAAAATGGGTATGATAATAGCCATTTCACTGAGTCGTCAAACAAATCAAATATATGAAGAGCGATTAGCATAGTGCCTGGCCTAACGTAGGGTTGCAATAAGAGGCGGCTCTTAGTCTATTAGTATTACTTCTACTTTCAATCCAAAGTCTCCATGGTTACTGGACTCAGCCTCTCTAGCATCCAGAAATGGTAACTGGGCCGGGTGGTGGGGGGGACGACAAAGTTTTTGTGTCTCTTCTTACCAGATGTCATAGGACAAAGGAAGGACAGTGGTCTTAGGCTAAGCTGGTAGGTAGGAGGATAGCCAGTGAAGGTCAGTGGGCTGCCTCCCCTTCCAGCCCCCCCTTAGAGGACCTTCAGTCTAGAGGTCAGGTCCAGCCTTGGAAGGGCCTGCGTGCTGTCATCTGCCTGCCTGGGGCCCCAGAGGGGCTACCCAGGAGCTTCTGGAGGTTAGAGGTGCTAGAGCGAGGCCTTTCACCCAGACACGCCTGAAGGAAAGCAGCCACCCAACCTAGCCAGCCCTGGGGTTGAGGAGAGCAGACGAGAGAGACACAAAGGAAGGAAGAAACGAAAGCTACTTACTGGGAGGCCAGGTCTTCCAGCGGGACCCTGAAATTGAGGGAGAGAGAGAGAGAGAGATTTATGAAGGTCAAGGTATCAACACCTGAGCATTCCACACTGCCCAACTAGCTATGTGGCCTGATGTCACTTGTGCTCTAGGAGCCTCTGTTATTTTATGAATGAAAAGAAGGCAGGACCTTGATCACTAAGCTTCCTTTCAGTTTTAGCATTCACTCATTCATTTATTCATTCAGAAACGCAGTTAGTGGGGGGTCTCCTCTGTGTCAGACCCAGGGAAGGTGCAAGGAAAAGAAAGACAAGAATGTCCCCTCCCATGTCTCTGCTCCTCATAACTCAAGGATCACTAGGGCCGTGGGCCTCACCAACACCTCCCCTTCCTTGAAGCCTGTCCGTCTCAGTCAGTGCGATAGTCTGTCCACCATGCGTGCGTGCTGGCGCTGGCCTGGAAAGGGCCTAAGGGGGCTGGGTCTTCCCTGTCCTACCATGCAGAAGTCAGATGTCCACTCTGGTGAAGCACATCTGCCAGGAGATGCTTCTGCCCGACAAGCTGTGCCCTTGGAACATGGCTGTGGGGCCAGGGGAAAGGGGGCACCTCAGAAGGCCTCTTCTCCTTTCTTGGGTTGGTGAGGGAGGCAGTGGGACGTCCCTCTTCTAATGCCTCCAACCAGCTTCAGACCTCTCCACGATGAGCCAGTGCTGGGCACGAGGCAGGAACCTGGTTCCCATCATATGTGGGGCCCGGCCCTGTGTGGTTCCAGAAGCCTGTCTTCATGGACCACAGCAGTGTCTTTCAGCCCTATCCCCATTATCCCAGTACTCTTGCCAGGCACAATTCTGGGCACAGACTGAAGGCTC
Organism: Nyctereutes procyonoides; assembly: GCF_905146905.1. Lineage (NCBI taxonomy): Eukaryota > Metazoa > Chordata > Mammalia > Carnivora > Canidae > Nyctereutes > Nyctereutes procyonoides. The sequence continues at coordinate 67,258,083 of NW_026575046.1, forward strand.
CGTGTGATGGATCTGAAATCCCAGTGGAAAAGGAAGGCCTTTAACAAAATGTACGTTAGTGCTGGTAACGACCATGGAGCAATGTGCAGAGCCGATGGCTCTAGAACCAAGCAAATCCCAAGAAAATCATGTCTTTTTAGGTCTGGCACTCAACTTCCAGGTGGCTCTGCTACAAGAGGGTGGCTGAGAAACTGCTCAGAAGGGGCCTTGTGGGCATCAGGGAGCACCTGGTAAAGGGGAGGAAACACCTGGAGAGAGCTTTTGGCGCAGAGATGCTGCACTGGCAGGGCTGGGGCACAGGTCCCGGGGACATGGTAACAGAGACAGCAGGAAGGATTTAGTGACAAACACGGGCTCGGAGTCAGCCTGCCTGTGCTCGTTCTCAGCTCTGTCACTTCCTCCTTGGTACCTTAACAAGCTGCTAGGCCTCCCTGTATCTCAGTTTCCTCATCTCGTAAATGGGAGAACTGTTAGAGCTGTCCCTGAGGATCCCGTGAGACAGCGTATGTGAGCCACACGGTGCGGGGGCTGGCATACAGCAAATGCCACATAAATGCTAGCTGTTAGGGTTGTTGGAGAAGAGCAGTGGCTGGAGGTGTGTGGAGCTGGCCTCGGTTTCTCCCTTCGGAGACTTTGCCAGCGGATGTGGTTTCTCTCCTTCCAGACTTCCTGCTCTTCCTGTAAAACCCAAGGCAGAACCAGGAGCGGGTCCAAGGTGCTCACTGGAAGACAAGGCCGTCTGCGGCAAGGCTGCTCGGACAAACCCAGGCAGCACCGGAATAAGTGGCCCCCTCTGTCCCTTATCCCTGAGGACTTCCCGGAGACGGTGGCGCAGAGAGCCCAGGTCGGGCCCAGGGAGGGAGTCCTTGGGGAATGTGGGGTAATGGCTCTCATGGGTACATGACCGGTCCCCGTCTCTTCACTCTGCTTGATTTTGCCTCCACGGCACTAAACTGTGAGCTCCCATGGCAGGCAGGGATTGTTTGGGTTTTGCTCATGAATGTGCCTCCTGTGCCTTGCAGAGTGCTGAGCAATTAGTGGGTTCTTAATTCCTATTTGTGCATAAATGAACCTGAGGGCGGATGCCCTGAGCCTGGGAGCTCAGCCTCCTTTCCCAGGTCCCCACAAAGACAGCTCAGGCACCAAGCATCCTCCTTAACCCAGAGCTTTTAGCACTGAGCCAATGACGCCTTCTGTCACTTCTACATTGCCTGGTCCTGATGCCACCAGGGAGTGGGGCAAGAGGTAGGGCAGCCACCTTCTCCACATCCCCGGGAAGGGAGACGCACACAGTGGGTCTGCCCCAAAGAGGGACAGAGGGACAGATTACCTACCGCTCCTGTGGACCAACCACCTACTCATCCTACCTCATCTGCACCCAGGAGGGACTTCTCTTGGGTCTCAGTACCAGGAAAAGCTGTGTTCCACTCAAGTGGCAGGGGTGCTCCTACCCTACCGCAGCCTGACTTGAACAACTCTGCTTTCCTTTTTGCTCCGACCACCAGGAAGCTCGGAGCCAAGTCAGTGGCTCATCTTGCATGGGATGTTGTAATGTCATCAGCTCTGGATCCCTCTGCTTTCCTGCCTCTGCTCTCCACTCTCCTCCACTGTTTCCATATCTAGTTTGTAAATCACCCCACAATGTATTTTAAAATAAGGTGGGTAGAAATAGATGAAATAATAAATTAATGAAAATGCACAGAATCATAATTTCCTCCTTAAAATTAAAGGCTTATCAGAATCTTTTAAATCTAGGATTTAAATGGATTAATATATTCTAACTGGAAATGTGTTCTAACACACATTTGTGTGTTTATGTATATAAATGCAGAGATATACACTCATATATGCATATAATTACATATTTATATATGTCTCACAACTCTTGGAAAAGACAGACGCTAGGGGCACCTGGTGGCTCAGCCGGTTAAACATCTACCTTTGACTCAGATTGTGATCCCAGAGGGATCCAGCCCCACATCGGGCTCCCTGCTCGGCGGAGAGTCTGCTTCTCCCTTTCTCTCTGCCTCTGCCCCTGCTCATGCTCACTTTCTCTCTCTCAAATAAAGAGCATCTTAAAAAACAACAACAACAACAACAACAGGCAGACAGTATTACTATCCCCATTTTACAGATGAGGCAACCGAGGTATAGAGAGGTAAAGCAACTTGCCCAAGCTGACACAGCTAGAAGTGGCAGGGCGGGGATTCGGACCCAGGCAGCCTGGCTCCACAGCCCGAGCTTGGAGTCACTATGCTACACTGCCTCCACGCAGACACAACAGTGCCTAACACACAGCAAGTGTGAGCTAGGATTTCAGTAAGGATCACCTTCAGCCACGGTGGCAGCTGGACATCACGTTTTCCCTTGTATTCCTCCGGAGAAAGATGCTTCCCCACCTCCCTCCGCCATCTGTTTCAGCCTTACAGTTCCCATTAAGTTTTCCTTGGGGACGCCTGAGTGGCTCAGTGGTTGAGCACCTGCCTTTGGCTCAGGGCATGATCCCGGATTCCTGGGTTCGAGTCCTACATCGGGCTCCTTGTATGGAGCCTGCTTTTCCTTCTGCCTGTGTTTCTGCCTTTCTCTCTGTGTGTCTCGAATAAATAAATAAAATCTTTTTTTTTTTTTAAAGAAGTTGTCTCTGAAATCTAAGGCAGACATGGGCCGCAGGTGCCACCGCCAATGCGCAGACTCCAATGGGTTGGTAGCCGCTGAGTAAAGCATTATGGCAAGAAGCCTCCTGATTGATTAGCAATGTCTGCCACGGGTGCAGTGGGTGGGGCAGTGGTGATTCCTGCTGCTACTTAAATCCATCCTCCGGGGCAGTGGCCATCCTGTATCCATGGGAACCTGGGTCTTCCAACTGGACGACAGAGCTACCCCAGGAGGGTTTCCTAAGAGACACTCAGAGGTGGGGACAGGCCCTGCCAGCAGCTGCCATCTCTCTATCCCTGGCCTCCCTCCGCAGCATTGTTCATTTGCAGGAAGCTGAAAGAACGGGGCTAGGAGGTGACTCCCACCCCAGCCAGCTTCCCCTTTCCTCCCTGTGGTTAACCAGGGTAAGGTGAGAGTGCAGGACACACACGGAGGCTGTGTCGGGGAGCCACCTGGGCTCTCCCCCTTACGCTGGGCTCAGGTGGTATCCAGGTGGGCAGGGACACCGAGGGAGACCCATATCCATCCCCCTCACTCGCTCCTGCACTGCACAGCCCCCAGAGGCAGCAGCACCTTCTCTGGCTGGGAACCCCCTGGGAGTGAGGCTGGTGGAGGCTCTCAGAAGGCTACATTCTGGGGGTGGGGGGCAGGCCCTGGTCAGGCGGGACCGGAGCAGGTTGGCCCAGCAGCCTGGCCGTGGGGGGGCCCGGCGTATGGGGGAGATCCCAGGCGTGGGAGGAAGTGAGGAGGGCTCTTTTTGGCTTTGTCAGGAAAGAAGGGGAAAAGCAGCCCATTTCCAGCAGGTGGTCTGTTGAAGTCTCTCTTATGGCGGAGTTTATTTTGGAAGATTGATGACAGGAATTGAGATCTGACATCTAAAACATGCCACGATAAATCATCCCCCTGCTTTCAGGGACTGACACGATTTTCCTCTCCCTGTAACTGGGCGGCCAGAGAGCTGGGCTGGGCCGGCCGCACGGCCTCAGTGAGCCTCTCAGGACCAGACCGAGTGGTAAGTACTGATCTGACGGCAAACTGGGCCGGCTGCTCTCGAAGGACAGGCCAAGAGGGGACCCGCCGTGCGATGGCAGCTCTGAGCAAGGCTTGGGATAGCGCTGCTGCTGTCAGGAACCCTGGCAAGATCTGCTGTGAGCGCTCCGCCCTTCCCACTCCCATCCCCAGCCCTCCCGGCAACCTCTGCGGCCTTTTGTTGGGGTATCAAATGCTGTCCTCAAAGAAGACGAGCTCCTATTCTCTGGATCCATTACTTCGGGGAGACAGTCTCCGTGGGCTCTTCTCAGGTTCTCTGGAAGTGACTGGGCTCCCGTGCCCCGCCCTGGGCCGGGGAAGGAGCCCGACCTGCTCTAATCTGTGCTGTCTCCCGCTGTCTAGCCCACTGAAACCGATCCCTCACATCAAAATCCGCCCCCCCCCCACTACCACCACCAGCCACGACCACCGGCCTCAAGTAGGTTGGCTGGAATGGAGCTGCGCACACAGCCGTGTGGACAGCACGGCCTTGGGAGCAGCCCTCACTCAGCAGCGCACTGGCTGACCTGTTTACTGAAAGGCCAGGAGACCTTTCGGGACCAGAAGTGAGTAGAGATGATCTCTTTCTTCTTTCTAATGCCTGGAGCTTCTGTGAGTCCAGTTGCTTCCTCTGGGGACACAGGAGCTGGCCTGACAATGGGGCAAGCCAGCCTTTCAGATTGAAATTGGGACCTGCTGTGCCCCAGGGGCAGTCATTAGTCATTGTCTTGTCCCCTTCCAAGAGAGGAGAGGCACAGAGGTGGTTGGAAAGCAAAATGGAAGTCTCCTCCCCTGTGTCAACATCCTGGAGGGACCCCCCGCAGAACTTCTGCAGAGAGTACAGGGGCTCCCCCGGAAGACCCCCACCCGGGGCCCGGTTACCAGCAGGGAGCAAGGCCTTTCAGAGGTGTGAGCCTGGGCTGCAGCCGGAGTTACTTACAGGAGGTCCTGAAAGAGACAGAGAAAATGCCAGGGTCAGTGTCACCGCGGGGAGGACACGCAGAGCTGCCTTAGAAACCGAGTCCAAGAATTCCTCGGCTGAGGGGTTTCCATCTGGTCTTCGAAGTTTGTATTTTCCTGGCCCACTTTCCCCAATAAAATCTCTTCCCCTTTATTTCATCTCCATATTTCCATTATTGGATGAGAGATCCAGAGGTCTGGGCCCCAGGCGGAGCCCGGCTAGGGCCTTAACTGCCCGAGGATGGTCCCTTCTCACTTCCCGCCCCAGGAGATGGGCTCCTTGGGGGGCCCCGCCCAGACTCAGGGACATGGTGGTGGTCGCTTTCCAGAACACAGGTGCCCCGAGCACCAAGGCCACCTTGCAAAATGTCAACCGTGTGATAGAACCTCAAGAGAGGGCGGTTATTAGCTCACTTGTCCCCTCCAGGCTTCCAACGGCAACAAGCTGGCCAGCAGCAGGGGCGACCGGACACTCCTCACCAGGCTCCCCCCATGTCTCTGGCCTGCCCTGATTTCTGTTGAGCGGTGAGTCAGGCGTTTCTACCCCCTGGGTCTGCTGCCCACTCCTTCCTCCTGCTCCCTGCCCTCCTGTGCCCAGGGGTTCCCTGCTCCCTGGGCGCTTCTCTCCTTCTCCTCTCTTATTTCTGTCCACCTTGCTCCCCTCTAGGTCTCAGCAACGCCCAATCTCATTGCCCACCACAGCCAAGAATCACAGATTCAAATGCTCCGTGAAGGCAGCAGGATGATGGGTGCAGAGGGAAGGTGCCGAAGGAGCAGAGGCTGCCGGAGAGTGAACCGAAAGCATTTCTGCCCCGACGTGAGTCATGAAACCCCCAGGGCCCGTGGGATTCCCAGCTGGGCCTGGTGCGTCTGCCGGGCCCCCGGTGACCTGGCCACGTTAACACAGCTGCTACTCCTGTTGCTTCTTTCATGCTCCGCCAAGAAAGACTCCGTATGTTCCCCTGACTCCTCGCGTTCCCCAGGCCGCCTTCCTTCTCTCTGCCTTCACCTGCCTGCTTCTCCGTCCGGCCAAGAGGAAACAGCCCCTTTCATGCTGGCCCCTGTCAAGCCATCAGTGTTAAGGGGGAACAAAATGTTTTAAATTAAGAAAATAATAAGTCAAGAGGAGTAGTGACTGGGTAGGGAGGCCCGAGGCAGCCTGGCACGGTTGCAGAACAGCGAGAGGGAGGGAGCTTGACGGAGGAGGGGAGCATCTGGGACCTATTAGGTGGAGGGGCAGGGGAATGTCACCCAGAATCTGAAAATATCCCCTGAGTGCAGCTTGCCAGAGGGGCCAGCTCAGCTGGAAAGTCCATACCTCCCGCCTCGGGGAAACATCCTCATGAGAAACAGGCTGGTGACAAAGTTCAGTACACGACAAGTTTGGGACGGTTGAGCCACATGGAGGACAGATGCCCTGCACCCTCCGGGCCTGCCAGAGCCGCTGGCTCTGGCGGAACCTCTGGTGACATAGCCTTGCTTCGGCGATGGCTCGGCCTACTGTTAGCTGTCCCCGCTGCCTGGGTGAGCTGGATGGGGCTGGGCAGCTGACACCGGACTGGGCACTTAGCCGGCTCCCAGGAGAGCCGTTTGTTGGGTTCACCCCAGAGTGATAAAAATTCTACTGAAGATGTCAAGGGTTTCCACATGATCGTCACCACCATTGTCACTGCACACACCTCCATGGTCCTTACCAGGTGCTGGGCATCATTCTAAGTGTTTCTCATTATGGAGAAGGTTCTATTATCCCCATTTTGCAGATGAAGACTCTGGGGCACAGCAAACCTGGGCTACCGTCCCCAGGCCCTCACTATGGTGCCTCCCTCCATGCCTACCCCTAAACTGCCCACAGATCTGCTCCCTTGCCTGCATGCCCAGCTTTTCAGCCTCTGGCTCCTCTCTCTAGATCCTCCCTTCCCTCTGTCTCTCTCTGTTATGGGCTCCTTTTTCTTATGCAAGGGAATCTGGCTGTGTCAGTCTCTTCCAGCCACCACTTCCCCACCCAGACTTGAGGAATGAGGAGAGCCCTGGTTTGTTACTTGATTCTGTACCTTAGGAAGGGAAAGAAGGCTAGAGGAATTATTTAAAAAAAAAAAAAAAAGACTTTCTGTCATAAACACGTTTTCCCATCACTGATGATCCTCAAGAGTTCCCCTGGAAAATCCTCAGGCCCTAACTGTTGCCCTACCCAGGTCAGCACTGGACTCCTTTACCCACAACGCTGGATTCAAGGCCCAGCAGCTCAGAGGTGGCTTGGAGCTCATGGCTTTGTGAAATCCAGCAGTGCCTTGATGTTGCAGACGGGTCTCCCATGTGGCCACGTGGCCATCCTCAGTACCACGACCGCTGACCAGCCTGTCCCACAGCCAGGCACCGAAGGATAGGGTCACCCCAAATGCAGCACCAAGTCCTCATTGTACAGAGGGGAAAACAGAGGCCCAGGGAGGGTAGTGACCATGTAGTCGTGGTGTGGGTGGGTGACAGGGATGGGGTCAGAACCCAGGGCTACTGGGGCTTCCTAACCAACCCATGCCCATGCTGCCACAGCCCGAAGGAAGAAAGAGGAGAAAGCCACCTGACTCCACCCTTGGGCTGCCCAGGAGTGCCCTGGGGCAAGCAGAGCAGGGTGTAGCAGCATCCACAGCAGAGGTTCTGCTTGAGACCCTCCTCCCTCTGTCTGTCTGTCAACTGTCATCTCAGTGAGGACGCTGCTGTCCTCTCCAGGGTTTGGCTGACCTCCAGGGAAGCAGCGATGTTCCTCCTGAATGGACATGGAGGAATGGACTTCTAGGAAGGATCTTGGGGTAGCATTCTGGGTCATACTTTTCTTCAACCATTCTTTTTGTACATTCATTCATTCATTCATTCAGCATACACCTGACGATCGCCTGCCATGTGTCATTCGCGGTGCCAGGCTGTGGCTATACAGAGAAGCGTAAGACGTAGTCATTGCCCTTCGAGAAAGGAAGACTTCATTATTTAAGCACCTAATACCTAGCCGGCCCCAGGCTAAGCTCTAGTGACACAGAGATGAATAACTCATTTCCTCCCCTTGAGAAATCAACAGTTTTGCTCTGTTAGAAAGCTGGAGAATTTCCAGAGAAGGGAATGAGCTGAAGAAAAGGATTTAGGGAGAAAGGCTTGCGCAGGAGGATGCACCCATTCAATCAACAGCATTTACTGAGCGCCTACTATGTGGCAGGCATCCCACTGAGGACGGTCATTAAAGTAGCACATTTAACCCTTGCAACAACTCTCTGAGGTCGTCACCCTCATCCTCACATCAAACACGAGGAACCTGAGGTGTAGAGATTAAGCAACCAGCCTAAGGTGGTCTCCTTAACCGTGGTTGAGTCTGGGTTTTATGTATGTGGGTTTTGTTTTTTGTTAGGCTGAATTTCCATACAGCAGAGCCTGGATTTGAACCAGGTCTCTCTTACCCAGAAGCCTGTGCTGTTGAGCTAGAAGTCATGAAAGTCATAAGGGGTGGGAGGGGAGGCTTGGCCCTGAGCCTCACACCTTTCTGATGCAGGCAGGTAAGCCTCCTGCCCCACTCTGGGGGTTTGGCCCTGCCTAGACCCTGGATCCAGTCCTGGTCCTGGAGGGGGAAGCAAAGAGCCATAGGGTTTAATGTCATATGAGCTGCAATCTGACCCTGCTTGACCGCTGGGCTCCCAGCAGCTGGGGTCCTAGCCTCGACCCATGCCTCCTGGTGCCTGCTGCCAGCCGCCTGCAGCTGACCACCTGCCACTTGGCTCTGCCACGTGCCGACCCACCATTCTGCTGGGACAAATGCTTTGCCTCCGACTCTCCTTGGAGCTGGGGTGACGGACAGTGCTGGTCGTGCTGTGCCTGCTGGAGCACGGTTTCTCAAGCGAGGGCAATTTTGCACCCCAGGGGATAGTTAGTTGGCAATATCTGGAGACTTTTTGATTGTTATGACTGGGAGGCTGCTTCTGGTCTCCAGTAGGTAGAGGCCAGCGTTGCTGCTAAACGTCTGGTGATGCACAGGCTACCACTTCCTACAACAAAGAATGGGGTGGTCCCAAATGTCAACTCTACTGGGGGTGACAAGCCCTGCCCTAGACTAATGGGACCAGTCCTGCCTTGGGGCTCCCCGTGCACCTACAGTCCTGCCTGTGCCCTTGAGTTGAGGCCCCAGCCTTCGCTCAACCTGTGGTTTGCCAACATTGGGGATCCCATTCCTCTATAGGTTGGCCTGTCCTACCTCCATTCAAGACCCTGTTAGGACAAATAATAATTCATGTAGTGAGTATCTAGTCTGCCTGGCACTATGCAAAGAACCGTAATGTATTTTATGTCACTCAGTCCACCCGAAAGCCCGGTGAAGTAGTTACTATCATTATTGTTATTCCCATTCTACAGATGAAAAGGCATGGCCCAGGAAGAGTTTAAGACATATGCTCACGGTCAGGAGCTCATGCATGCCTGAGCTGGCACTTGAACCCAGATTTGCCTTGACGCCACCATGGTGTGGACACAGCATGGCACAGCCTTCTAGGACTGTGGGGTCCCTGAAGCTTGAAGAAGTTATGTGCATGAGAAATAAATGGAGCCCCCTCTCTCTTAAGGAGTGGTAAAGGAGAGAAACACGAGTAGCTTAAAAAATGCTCAGGCGTGATCCTGGAGACCCAGGATCGAGTCCCACGTTGGGCTCCCTGCATGGAACCTGCTTCTCCCTCTGCCTGTGTCTCTGCCTCTCTCTCTCTCTCTCTCTCTCTCTCTCTCTCTGTGTCTCTCACGAATAAATAAATGAAATCTTAAAAAAAAAAAACATCGTGAGAAATTCATCAGTGACAGGCATGATGGCCTTTTAAGGGAAACTAAATGAGCTCCCAGGCAGCCTCTGTCCTTTGAGGTTGACATCAAAGAGAACAACAAGCCCTTCTCCCTTACACCCCGAGGCAGGAACACTTGCTCTGAAGGGAGGGCCAGGGCAGATTTCTGGGCAGACCCCCTGGATGTGGTGCTCTGGGAGCCCACCTGACAAATCAAGCTTTCTGACCTCATTGAGCTTCACCACAACCCAACTCCCATTTTATAGATGAGGACGCTGAGGCTCAGAAGGGACACACTTGCCTATGGTCCATGGCTGGTACATGATTCCGATTCCTAGTTCAGTGCTCTTCCCAGAGCAGCCTACCATTGGCAGAGCTTTGAGGGGAGGATGGGGGCTTTACATTTCTGAGAAAAAAATACACAACTACTCAGAGAGTGGTGTGCTGAAGCCAGCTTGTCCATAGCCTCGCGAGAGTCGATTGTACGCATCTCTTTCCAGCTCTGTGTTCAGTGACTTCACATTGGCAGCTGGAAATTAGCCATTATGGGAGTATTCGCACCACAGAAATTGGCAAAAGCTACAAAGTCACCCCACCCCCACCCCAAGAGCCATGTGTTAATCATTTCCCAGCACGGTGCAGCTTAGATCTGTCCCATGATGATGTCTCTTGGCCACGAGACATCCACAGACCTTTCCAGTTTGGGCTGGTGGAGAGTAACAGGTCCTGAGAGGAGTGGGCAGCAGTTAAAACCACACACACCACATGGTCTCCTTCTGCACTCACTGCAGACATTGCTAATCAATCACAGCTAGTCTTTCCCCAATGAGCCTTGACAAGGCTTCATAATTCTTTCCAACACAGCCACTATAAATCAGCAGGAACTGGCATTTGAGGTGGAACCTATTAGTCATCTTGGAACTAGAGCCACCTGGGAGCTGAGACACGGGGAAGCAAGTGGGAGAAGCACAAGGGTCCTTTTCTGACTTATCAGGAGGGCTGGGCCTAGCCTTGGGGCACAGCAGAGATGGAGGGGGGGAGGCTGGGTACCCAGGACCCCCCAGATACACCACCTCACACCAGGGGTAGAGATTAACATTCACGGCAGGCCTCTCCCCCATCCCCATCCAGCTGTCTAGAATGGCAGAGGGCATGGGAGGCATGAGCAGGGAAGGGAGCAGCTATCAAGATGCCCCTCCAGTTCCCTTCTTGCTCTGGCCACAGGAGGTCCTTAGGGGACCTATCGCTGCCCCGTCTGGGGTCATCAGAACAACTCAAGTGGCCACCTTCCTGCAAACACCATGGAAGTGGCCTTTGTCCCTGGGTGGGGGCTGGGGCCAGTTCCAGGGGTTCTGGAGCACTCTGCCCCTGGCAAACCCTTCCCTTCAATCTGGAGATAATCCCCTTTTGCGTCCTTGCTTTCCATCTTCCTGGGGAGTTCCCGGGGATAGGCAGAGGGTGGTGGGACAAGGGGAGGCTCGACGCCTTGCCTGGTGTTTATGGATATGGAGGGCATGCCAGGGTAGCAGATTCTCCTCGGCTGCCTCCCCGGCACCTGGTTCTCCTCGCATCCCTCCTAATGTGACCCCGATTCTACTCAGGTCTCCACCATGCTCCATGTGGCCCCATGTCTGCAGGGAAGCCCCCCTCCCCCCACACCGAGCTAGGAAGGGGTGAGGGTGAAGTGCCCAGGGCCGGGATGCTGGTGGAGATGGCCCTGGTGGGGTCTGCTTGAGCAGGCCCTGGGGGAAAGCCTGCAGCTGAGGGCACCAAGGGATGGGGGATCTGCTCCCCAGGGAATGACCGCAGCTCTCTCCACCACACCCTGTCCCCGGGGAAGCAGCCCTGAGGCCCCGGGAAGCCACTGGGAGGCTTCAGGAGGCCACAGGCAGGGAGGAGAAGGAGCCTGGGGACCTGGCCGTGGGGGCTCTACCCAGGGGACAGAGGGCCAGGCCCAGCCCCCGCAGGATGGAGAACAGTTCAGACCAGAGGTGGCCACCCGCCACCCCCGTGTCCCCTCAGCTGCAGCCCCGGGAGCCCGGGGGAACAGGGGGCCTGGAAGGCTGAGTAGCAGGCAGGCAGCGGCTGAGTCAGCCGGCCGCCCTTGGCGGAGGCAGGGGCTTGAGGGCGGCCCCGAGCGCAGCACTAGGAGAGGGAAGAGTGTGTCCTGGCACCCTTAGCTGCGTCCCCAGCATGCTCACTGTGCACATGTTTCTTATTGTGAACATCTGCTCGATGCCAGCCATGTGGCCAGCTGTGCTGGATGGGGTGAAAATCAGGCACCGTGGCTGTTCCTGAGGGGCTGCTTCTCCAGTTCAGGGGATGCCTCCCCACCCCAAGAGACCCCCCGACACTCTGTCCCTGGGCTTGAGCTTCCAACCAGCTTCTCCCTCCAGCAAAGCTCAGCTGCTGGTCAACCTACCTACTGCCTCCCACAGTCCTCCCAGACACCCCAGTCAGCCCGGGGCCCCCGCCCTGACCCCCGGGTTCAGCCCCAGACCCTGAGCGCCATCTGGGCCAGATTTGCTGCGGGTCTCCCAGTGAAGCTGTCCCCTCCCCCGCACGGCCTTCAAGCTCCCACCTGGAGTGCTATGGGGCTGGATCTTGCCTTTTCAAGGCTCTTGTTTTATCTTTCTTCATTTGACCCACCAAAAAAATCCCCAATAGGTGGGAGCAGGTAAAAGCAGCCCCACAATGGGTGGAAATAGGCTAGAGGCAGGGGACGTGTTGCCCACAGCCTCTTGGGGCTGCCCAGCCAGCAAACCTCTCCCCTGGTCCCCCCCTGCAGACCCGTGTTGGGACAGCACCGCAGGGGCAGGGGGTCCCCATGAGACCCTCCACTGCCACTCCCAGCCCCCAGCCAGGCTTCACTTTCTTCCGCAGGCTGTCACGTCGGTCCCTGCAGGAGGATAAGCCTCCGAGACACCAACGTCTGACCCTGTCCTTCCTGACACCGGATCTTGCCGCCTTGCCGCCGTATCCGATGTTCCCGTGGAAGGCCCTGCCTGGGGCAACTCACACGTCACCTCTCTGCTGGCAGGGCCCCACCGGGCAAGGGCTAGAAGGAGAGGGGGTGGGGGCGGGCAGCCAGGGGTCGCGGCCCTGGGCAGACCCACACAGGACATTATCCCTCAGGCCCTAGGACAGGCCCTAGGCTTTGTCGCCTTATCTTTACAAACAGGCCTCTACCTCCCGGGGAAGGGCTTTTTATTTTCAAGTCACATTTATTGATGACCCAGGAGGGGCTGGCATCCTGAATCTTCTGTTTCCGCATGGTTGTAAACACTTACAGGTACTGAGTACTCCCCAGCCTCCAGCAAGGGCCAGGTGTGCTACACATCGTCTCGTCTACACTAGTCCTACAGGTCATACTACTATCATCCACACCCAACAGAGAAGGGAACTGAGGCACACAGGCAAAGTTACAGGCCCACAGTCAGACGGGGGCACACAAGCATATCCTTAGCCCCAGAGCGAGGCAGTACCTCACCCAAGAGCCACACCACAATCCTGGCAGGCAGGTGCAGTCCTATTACTGTTCCATTTACAGATGGGGCTCTTGAGGCCCAGAGAAGTCACATAATTTTTCCAAGGTCAAACAGCTGGTAAGGGACAGAGCTGACATTCAAAATTAGCTACTCCCAAAAGCTTTTCTTTTTAACCTGTGCATTAATTGCTTCAACTGTGGAAGCCAGTAAGAGTCAACAAAGCTTAGATGGTGGGGTGAGGGGGTCAGACTCTAGAGAAAGAAAATCTGCGTATGTTCTTTTTAGTCCCTTTGAGGACTGCGAGACCTCATCTATGGGCTCACTTCAGACTGCCTTCATCTCCTTGCAGTGAGCGCCCCGAGAGCCCCCGCTGAGGACTGGCTGCTAACCCCACACGGACAGGGGCGCATCTGAGCAGGAGCTCCAGCCAGCCACATGCATACGTGGTCTCATGGTTTCATTGAGAACCATTCATCCTTTCCTTTATGCAGAAGTAACGGAATAGAAATGTGACTTGACAACTTGGGTCTTTTGCACATCACATGGGGCTCTGGCCCAGAACCGTGGGTAAGAGCATTGGTTTGGGCGAGACAGCCACTGGTTTAAATCCCAATTTTGCTGCTTGCTGGCTGTGTGACCTTGAGCAAGTTGCTTAACTTCTCTGAGGTCCAGAGTCCTTTTCTGTAAAACAGGGTGATGAGAGTATCAACCTCATTGGGTTACAGGGAGCAGATGAGAGAATACAGGTAAAGGGTTTAGCACTGTTCCTGGCTTAGAGCGAGCACTCAGCAGATGATAGGTCTGACGGTTATTCTGGTTCTGAATACAATGTCCTGTCCCAGAAGGACATGCTACCTTCCTCTGTGTTCTAACCAGAAGGACAACTGATACTCAGCTCTTTCCATGTGCCCAGCGTCGTTCTTCGTGATTTAGAGACACTACCTTATTCAACCCTTCCTAAGCCTTATCAGGTGGCACCTTTATCGCTTTCATTCTATAGATGAGTAAGTAGAGGCGCAGCGCGGTGCATCCCCTTGCTCGGGGCCACAAGCTGCAGGGTCCTGGCTGTTCATCTCTCTCTTGGACTGCCTCCCCAATGAGCCCCTGAATCCCTGGAAACCAGGGAAAACAAACAGGCAGGGGTCAGAGCAAGCTGAGATCAGTAGAGCAGGATGGGGCCGGGTGACCGTTTGACTAAAATAGTACAGATGACAGTCGCCAGCTTTGAACCAGTGGGACAAATTACGCATTTTCTCACTTCCTTGGGCCCCTGACACTTCCAAGTTGGGGTCAGAATCAGAAGTCCTGAGTGAGGAAGTCTGGGGGGCAGGTCTTGCTGGTGGAGATTACAGGCCCAATTCTGCAGATTTGGGCCAAGGGCCGCCAGCATTGTTCTCCGTGGCCCGTTTCCCAGAACAGCCTCGGGCTCAGGGCAGAGGGACTGAGCTGCCTGAAGACCCATGAGGACAGTGGGCCGGGTGCTGGGGAGAGGGTCCCCATCAAGGCACCCCCTGTGTAGTCGGGGTGGAAAGCAATCAAGGACGGGGTGCCCATCAAGCTCTGCTGGCTCTACCTCCCCCCCTCGACCCTATTTCAATAAGGATCTGGAGTCTCACTTGAACTTGTCACCTTTGACAAGTTTGTCACCGTATCTCTAAGAAGCAGTGAGGTCCTCCCAAGTGACTGGAGATAGCTCTCAAGGAGAGTTACTTCCCACCCCACCCCCATGCCTTTCCTCAGGTCCTTCCCAGGAAGTGAGCAGCTGAGGAAGTCAGCAGTTGAGCAAATGTTGCTCTCTTGCCACATCTAAAACTTGCAACCAGTTCTCCAGCAAAGGCCGCATATAAACACGGCAGCTGCACACCACCTCTTCCAAGCAGTTGGCTTTGATTTACCATGGCTTTGATTTACCAAGGCCCCGTGGTCCCATGCTCAATTCTCTCCCAAGCCCTCCAAATATTCAGTTAGTTGTTGTTCTCATTTCTATGTACAGATGCCAATTCTGTTTTCCTTCCTTGCCTTTTCTGTTAGAATGTAAGATTTCTTATTTATTTATTTATTTATTTATTTATTTATTTATTTATTTATTTATGATAGTCACAGAGAGAGAGAGAGAGAGAGAGAGAGAGAGAGGCAGAGACATAGGCAGAGGGAGAAGCAGGCTCCATGCACTGGGAGCCCCATGTGGGATTCGATCCCGGGTCTCCAGGATCAAGCCCTGGGCCAAAGGCAGGCGCCAAGCTGCTGTGCCACCCAGGGATCCCTAGAATGTAAGATTTCTGATGGGTGTGCTCATTTATTTTTTAGTCCCAAGTCCAAGAAGAGCTGAGGGAGATTAGATGCTGCAAACCCCAGTGCCCGCAAGAAGCCAGATAAGTAATAAATAAATGAAACAGCCCAACTGTAGTGCCACAGGGCAGGATAAGAACTGTAGGAAAGTTCTAAGGGCTAACCTGTGTGCCTACAATGGAATTACCACTCATCAGCTCCAACCAAATACTGCCAGGGTGGGAAGGCAACTCACTATTGTCAGATCTTGAAAATGTTACAGAAAAATGGGATATTTTATGCAAAATTTTCTAGTTTCTAAATGTTGATATTAATTTAAGAAAACAGAGGGAGGAGGAGGCAAGATAGTGGAAGAGGAGGGGTCCTCGTTTTATCTGGTCCTACAAACTTAGATAACATTCAAACCATGCTGAACATTTATGAATTATTTAAGAAATAGAAAAAAAGCTACTCTGCAAGTGAAAAAGGAGGTGTATTTGGACCGCAAGTCGCCAATAATATGCAGTCCTCATAATACGACCTCATAATACGTAGTCTCTGGCAGGGGCCTTCCAGGCCCGACATGTTCCAATTCCACAGAAGGTGTGCTCGGTAAATTCTTGCTCAATTCATGAATGGGCATGTGGGCAGGTCCACTGGCTGACACCTGAACTAAGGATCTATGAAAAAACAATGCCATCACAGTGTTTGGAAACTGACTTGTGTTTGAGCATGAGCTTTAACCCTGTGCAGAGTTGTTTGGTTATGTCGCCTTCGAGAGCGCTTACCTCTCTCCCCTCTGGCCCTCTCCTTGCACTAGGCATGGAAGCCCAGAGCTGAAGACCAGCAACAAAGAAGGCTCAAACCTCAGGATGTCAGGTGAGTAAGACAGCGGAGCTTTACTCAGGCTTGGAGGGGAAGCTGGGTTATGTGGAGGAGTGGTTGGGATATATTAACAATCAGTTAGGAACCTAACTGCCCCTGGCTATCTATTTTTCTTAAATCTTACTTTAAATTATACACAATTAAAAACATGTACCATGATTAGTCATTAATAAATGTTAACGCTTGGCTCAGAATACAGAGTGTTTTCATTTATAATAGCATAATCAAGTGAAAAATTTGGTTGCCTTTGTCTCTCAATGAGTTATGTCTTGAGCTGTGTTAAGCAGCTGTGTTATTTGCCCACAAGGCCGTGGTTAAAGCATGCGTGCATGCGTGTGTGCATGCGTAGCTGTGGGCGAGGAAGCCATAAAGAAATACATGGACCCAGGGGCAGCAGCCCAGAGCTCCTGAGTGGCCCTTCTGGCACACCGCCTGCCTGAACAGCCCCACCACACCCCTGAACCCCAACATAGCCACAGAAGTGCCTACTGTGTGTCGGGCAGCAGACTGGGTACTTTCTAGTCATGATTTCTAATTTTTATAACACAACCTTTCTGCAAATATGTTCACTTACAGGGGCAGATATGAAGGTTCTATAAAGGTAAGTTGATTGTCTAAGGTCAAGTAGCTAATAAATGGTGGAGCTGGGATTCCCATCTGGGTCTGTCAGACTGCAAAGCCCATCCTCTTTCCACACCAGTGTACTGCCTGGAGCATTGGGTGCTTCCACTCTTCCTTACACAGGACAAAGGTGTACATACAGCAGCCACCATGCTCCAGAGAACCACTAAGCAGGGTTGAGCTGAAACCCAGATGTCAGAGCCCTATTTTTAGTACCAGACTACTCTGAGATGGCAAATACCTGAGACACATACCACTACCCTCGTATCCGGGGCCCATCGCAGACATAAATAGTCGATTTCAGCTCCGCTTCTTATACTTTTGGCAGCTACAACCAATTAGTTGGAGCTGGCACCCATGAGGAAACATATTCGCCTTCCTTGGCCAGGGACTCAGTGCAGCTGTGAGTGAAGGAACTTTCATAACAGAGGATGCAGAAGCTCCAGCCAGAGTCCAATGGCCAGCAGAGATAGATGGAAACTGCTATCTGAGACACGTGAAGGAAAAGGGACAGAGGAAGAGGAGAGGATGAGGTGAGGCCCTGTAGGCTGTGTGCCAGGCCAGACAGGCCTGGGATGGGCCGGCACATGACCTCACGTGTATGTGTCTGGGCTGTGGGGTGCTGGGGTGAAGGTGGAGCCAAGGAACTGGAGACATCTGAGCGCAGAAGAGTGAAAACACTTTGGATCTTACATTTGGCTTTGCTTTCTAAAAAAAAGTTTGGTTTGTTTTTCTGACATTTATTTATCGTTCAAACAGCTCTTTAAGAACATTAAAGGACATTTTGTGAAAGAAAAGCATCGTCCCTCACCCCCCGAGCCCCCCGCTCTCCCACAACTGTTTCCAGTTTCTCTTCTCGCCTCTGATCCTCCTCCACACACATACCTACACTTGCAGAGTGGAAACGAGCATGCACGTAATATGGCGCACTGCCTCTTTCGCTTAACGTGACAAGGTAAACACATTCCCACATTGTGCAGCCTTCCAAATGCCATTTTTCAAATGGCTGCACAGTGTATCATGATTTAACTAGATTTGTTGGCTGCTAGATCTGGAAGTTTCTATGTTTTTTTATATTTTATGCTACAATGAATACCTTTGTGCATTTAGCACCTTTGATAAATTATTTTCTTAGGCTAAGGAAGTGGATGGTTGGGTCAACACGAAAACTTTGTATGAACATCGTTGGGACTTTTTGCGCTTGTTTTGGACCTCACACGTGTTAACTCTCAAGAATTTTTGGAGCATTGGACTTCGGGCTTGGAAGTTAGGAAGCTTACTCCAGGTCACCCCGCAGAAGAGAGGCTCCGCTGGAACTAGCCCTTGTACCTCAGGCTTCTTGTCCAAAGCTCCTGCACACCCGTGAGCCCTGCCTATGGAGTGGGGGTGGGGCATGGGGCGGTTCCGGGAGAGGGCGTGCTACGCAGACCCTACAGGAAACATCAAGAGGGTGAAGCCTCTCTGAATTGTGCCACCAGCATCCCCCCCTCATGGAATGTGCCTTCCCCACAGGAGGCCCCATCTGACTTATCAATTAAGGGAAGATGCTGTTTGGTCAGGGGTGGGGGTGTGGGCTGGGCAGGTCACCCCAGGACACCAGGTTGTGTTATCAGGTGCTGATTCGCATGAAGGAGCTCATGGCAGAGAAGCCTCTTCCCACTGAAGCTCTGCACAGAGCCCCTCCCACCCCACCTTCCTGCAGCTGGACAGCCCCAGGCTCGGGCTTTGGTGGGGAGGGCAGGAGAGTGTGAGAGCTCTCTGTGGAGGAAAAAGCTGGGTGGTCTCCAAAGTTCTGGTCCTTTTCTGCCCGAGGCACCGGGAAAGCATAATAAACACAGACTGAGCAACCTCTGCCCCAGTCCAACCCCTGCTCCTGCTTCATCCCCAGCCCATACCCAGCCTCTGCCTCTGCCCCAGCCCAGTCCAGCCCCTTCCTCTGCTCCAGCCCCAGCCCTGCCTCTGCCCCAGTCCCAATCCCTGCCCTTGTCTCATCCTCAGCCCAGACTTGGCGTCTGCCTCTGCCTCTGCCTCTGCCCCTGCCTCTGCCCCAGCCCAGCCAAGCCTCTGCCCTAGCCCTGCCTCTGCCCCAGTCCCAGCCCCAGGCCAGCCTTAGCCACTGAGAGTCAACCTTGGCTGAGAGCACACATCACTGCCCAAGAGAAAAAAATCTGTCAGTTTAGCCCAGCCAGGCCCACTCCTCTCTCCACTCAGCCTGCCAGAGACTCCTAGGATTGAACGGGTGACTCTAGGTCAGACTCAGTGCCACCTGGACTTCACCCCCAGCTCACTGTTCCAGCCTGGCGTTCCACGGAGCTACAGGGCTGGTGCCCACGCCCAACCCCGGGGCCTTCCTGGGCCTCCTCACCCAGCAGAGTCCTAGCCAGCCCACAGTCAACAGTTTCTTACAGAGCCCTCGCCCTCAGGGTCTGGCACTGTTCAAAGCTGCTGCTGGGGTTACAGAGCTGGAAAAGATAGAGTGGGTCCTGGCACGTGACCTTGGGTAAGTCAACCTCTGAGCTTTGCTGTCCTCATGGGTAAAGTGAGGAAGAAGCAGCACCTACCTCATAGGGATGGATGTGGTGAGTAAGAATTACCTGAGACAATGTATGTGAGGTGCTCAAACCAGTACCCAACATACCGTATGTCCATGTTAATTATTATATTGTTATTATTCTCTCTAGTTGCAAGCAACATTAACCAAAAATAATTAAGTGAGAAAATTTAGGCATTGATAACTGCTGTGAAGTTGCATATGGCAATGCACCTAAGGGGCCTGAGACCCGGGAAAATGCTATAGCCTTGGGGGTAGAGAAAAACCTTTCTGAGGAAGCGATTGGACTGAAACTTAAAAAATGACAAGCAGCCGGTGTGAGATGATCTAAGGGCTGATCATTCCACATAAGTCATGGCAGGTGTAAAGGTCCTGAGATAGGAATGAGCTTGGGTCTCCAGGAAATAGGGGAAAAGGCCTATGTGGCTGGAACTGTGATGTCTAATACGGTAGCCAGTAGCTACCTGTGACCATTTATATGAAAACTGAATAAAATTAAAATTCAGTTCCTCCGTCTTAGTAACCCCACTTCAAGTATTAAAGAGACACATAGAACTAATGGCTACTGTATCAGACAGCATAGGTATAAAATATTTTCATGGTTGTAGAAAGTTCTAGTAAACGGCTCTGCCTTAGAGCTTTGGGAGAAAAGAAGAGATGGACACAAGATTTGGCAGGAAGGCCGGGCAGGGATCTTGGAGGCCAGACTGAGGAGCTTGGTATCCTCCCAAGTGCACTGGTGACTTTTGGGGTGTCCAGACTTTGGCTTAGGGGTAGAGTAGGAGCTCCCTCTGGTTTTCCAGCTTGTCTGAGCCTGAGGAATCCTCAAAAGTCAGAGCTGCAGGGGAACAGATGTGTTCACCAAGTCTGATAAACGTCCATGCTCTGAAGAGTAAACAGGAATGCCGCAGAAACTTCCAGAGACCTGGCCCTTCCCCAAGGGATGCGTGCCCCCCCTTCCCAACTTAGTGAAGACCAAGGTGGAGCTCCTGGTCCTGGCTGTGTCCTGGCACCTGTACAAAGACCCCAGTGGTGGAAGCTGTGCTGTGCCCCCCCGAGCTCCCCTTCAGAGAGTGAAGGACAGGCCCCAGACTCTGAAAGTGCTGCCACTGTCCATTATCTTCAGGAACTGCCTTGGCGAAGAGAACTACCTTGTCTAAAGGCCCCCTCGGTGGCCTGGCCCCCCGTGCCCAACGTGGGACAGCCCTGAAGGGCCTTCCCAGCTCCAGAGCTATGTAGGGTCGGCAAGGCCTTCCTTGAGACCACAGCACAGCCTCTCCCTTCACCTGCTCCTGCTTCCTTCTCTTGCCCTCCCATGTGGGACACAGGCTTGCCGGAGCACCCAGGCCGCCTCAGCACCTCAGCTCACAGGAGAACCGTCTTTTAGCACATGGGTGGGAGACAGATGAGGAGTCGGACAGCGCAGTAGTCACCACGAGGGCAGCACTAAGTCCAGCACAGCCCTGAGCAGAGGCAGCTTCCCTTCTGCACAGGGATGGACACTGCAAGGTCCTCACGGGGCGCAGGGGTGAGAAATCCTATCCACCAAGTGCCCCCAGCCACACAGTTTACATATGTGGGCCATGTCCTCTGCAGGCCTCCTCCAGGAGCAGTATTATGATCCATATATGGCTGGAAGCAAGGCCCAGGCTGCGAGAGAGTCCACAATGAGCCCAATTTCCCAAAGCTCCCGGAAGCCAGAGCTGGGATTTGAACTCAGATCTTGCAGATTCCAGAATCCACTCTTTTTGCCTACACTGCACTGTGCGGCCTAGACTCACAGAGTTCCACACCCAAGGGTTCGTGCAGTGGGGTACGAACTCATGTTAAGGAACGTGGGCCTTTGGATTTATCTTACCCGTGCTGTAGCCAAGAACCAAAGTGACACCGCCTTCCCTCCACCCCCTGCTCAACGAGTGAGCTTGATGGCATGGTCATGTCTTCCGTCCATCATGTCATGGTCACTACTTTTCCAGGCTCTACAAATATGGCTTTGATGTGCTAACAGCCCCTAATGGAGAGAGTGGCTCATAAATCATTCAGTGGAGCCCAGGGTGGTCAACCCAAGCTACTCTCCTGACCCCTGACCTCATTCAGGAGCTGGCTGTGGGACCAGTGCTTAACCCGGGCACGAGGGCAGGACAATTCAGGGAAGCCGCAATCCTCTAGGCAGCCCACAGTAGGCAAGGCCTGGAAAGAGGCCAGGAACATTGTGACTTCAGCAGATGGGAAAAAACACCCATAAAAGAGTCACTTGGGGATGACAGCGGTGACCTGCCCTGGGGACAAGATGAGGCAGCCTGGGAAGATGTCAGGAGATACTCTCCTTGTTGCCAGTCCCTGAACATGACACAGGACTGTACAAGACTACACAAGACTTCTGAAAAGCCAGTTTCCCTATGCAACTAGGGTCAGAAAGTCCTCAGAATGGGGGCCCAGGGTGGGGGAGGACTGGGGCCAGGATCAAATAGAAATGGGGAAAAAAAGAGAAACACCATCCTCTCCTCTTATTATAAGGAAATAAGAATAGAAAGTTGTCATCAGGAGGGACTTAACCCCCAGCCCTTCCCGTAGCACAGAGCAGGGGACTGACCCGCCTGCTGAATCTGGTCCCAACCGTGGGCCTCTGTGGTGGGGTGGGGGGACAGGACGAGGGCGCCCTTGCCTTCAAGGGCCTGGCTAGGGCATCAGGGCATCTATGTCAGCCTCCAGCTGTGCTCCTGGAGGAAGTACGAAAGGAATTCCAGGGGAGAGAAACTCTATCTTGTCTCTGGTGGGACCAGAGAATGGGGCTGAGGCCTGGAAGTGATCTTCCTTTGGTTTAGGGCCAGAAACCTATGGCTCGAGTCTATGGTCCTATAACCCTGAATATACCTGATCTCAGAAGCCAAGCAGGGTAGGGGCCTGGTTGGTACTTGCTTGGGAGAAACCTATCACTTGTAAGCATTGACGATTCAAAATGCTTTTAAATTTCAAAGACATTAAAAAAAAAGGATTTTGATATTTCTCCGGGTTTTTGGCAAAACCGTTAAGGCAATTCCAGTCCATCTGAGCTGGAGGGTGGCTATGGAGACAAACTGTCCTCATGGCTCAGGCAGAGAAGGGTGTCAAGGTATCTTGGGTAGCGGGGTGCGGTGACAACAGCAGGAAATCCCACGGGGACAGCGTTGCAGGAGCAAATGTCGGCTGGGTGTGTCAACCCTTGGCTGCACCAATGTGCAGACTGCCTGTGAGGCAGGCACAGGAGAAGGCGAGCTGTCAGAGCGGGGCTCTCAGGGGGTGACGGTGTCACCTGGCTTGTCCTCAAGCTCCCCCAGAGTGCCAGGGGTTTCTTCGGTGTGTGTGTGGGGTGCTTTGTTCTGTTTTCATTAGGGGATGGAGATCCCTTTCCCATACACTGAACCATCCTTGCCCATGTTTCTCCAGAAAGACACACCAGAAGCCTGGGGCAGGGAGGACGGGAGACTCACACGCCGTCTAAGAGGCACACGAGTCCGTGTGCACCTGCCGGCGACCTCTCTTCCAGGGAGCGCAGTTTTGTTTACACTTGGACATTCCTTAAGGACACCAGATCAGAGGTTTCCTCATTTCCTCAGAAGTACCTGAGCTGTGGAGTCAAACCGACCTGGGTTCTAATCTCAGTGACTCTCAGTAGCTCTGGAGCCCCCAGCAAGTTTCTTTTCATTTCTCTGAGCCCCCGTCTCATTATTTATACAATGAGACTAAGAGTAATCAGCTTGCAAGATTATTGTGAGGGCAGGATCCATGGAGGCAACGGTCACACACTTAATAAGTGCTCAGTAAACTCCAGCGTTGCTTCTGGTCCCTAAAGCCATCGTGTGGGTTTAGGGTGTTTGCCTTAGGGTGATTTTAATTTATATCAGGCACGGTTTGCTCGCCCTTTGTCAGTATTGGTGACCCTCATGCAGCATGGCACCTCCTCCCCTGGAGCCCCTCATCTCTGATTCCAAGGGGCCCAGACAACCCACAGTAGGACCCAGACAAGCCACAGAGGAAGCAGGGTGGAGCCACGGGGCTAGAAGGGCTGTGCAAGAATTCTCGCACACTGACTTTTGAGCACAGGAGCATGTGCACTCTCATGCCTCTGGGTGAGGATCTAGTCTTGTGCAGGGAGAGGGCCCCCTTCCCCTTCCCTCTCTCCCAGTGGGCCAGCCCCATACCCACTGAGGACCTTGATGGGGAAAACCTATCGAATGTTCTTTAAGTTTCTCAGCTGATTTTGTGGGACCTGCCACATTGCTTTTGTGGGTCACTGATGGGGAGGGTAGAGGGGAGTAAGAGCCCCTCCCCCACCTTGGCCAAAGGCCCCTGTCCCTCCTTCCCCCCCCCTCCTAATCCCTCCCCTGAAAACGCCTGTCCTTGCAGGCTGAGATGCTGCAGAGCCAGTGGTTTATACACAGACTCATTATTTATTGAGAGGCTTAGGGCCAGAATGAGATTGTGGTCACATTCTCTTCTGTCCTGGCTCTTCTCACCTGGGTTGTAAGCAGGGAGGGAAGGAGAAAGGGCAGAGAGAGACAGAGAGAGATGCGGGGATGGGATGGGGGAGGGGCGCTCCTATGTTGAGGACCTACTCTGTGCCTGGTCTTGGATGAGGTGGTCACAGGTGTTTACACTGAGCAGACTGCGGTAGGTCACTAATCCACGTGCATGCGTGAGCAGTGCAGACGTGTGCTGGGAGATAGGGTGGTGTTGCGGTCAACGACAGCATGGCTTTTGAGTCAGGCTGGGGTCCCAATACTGGCCTTGGCTCTTAAGGGATGACTTGGATACAGACAGCTTCCTTCACTTCTCTGAGCCTTAGTTTTGTCATCTGCAAAATGGGTATGAGAATTTCTACTTCCCAGAGTTCTAGAGAAGTTGGAATCAAGACCCCAGCATGGTGCGTGGCACACTGAGAAACGTGCAAGAGATGGTGGCTGTCGTGGGGAGGAGGGGGAGTGGCCAGGAAAGACAGGGGATAGAAAAGGGAGAAAAATAGGAGAAGGTAAGGTAGTGTATTGGAGCGTGAGAACTCATCGCCTGTCTCCACCTGGGATTTGGGCAGCTTCTTTTTTCTAGCAGCACCGTGATGAGGAGCCCCTAAGGGATGATGGATGGCGGATGGCGGATGGTGGATGGTGATGGAGGATGGAGGATGGTGGATGGCGGACAGAGGACGGAGGATGGAGGATGGAGGATGGAAGAGGGTAGATGGAGGATGGAGGAGGGCAGATGGAGGATGGAGGATGGAGGATGGTAAATGTCAGATGGTGGATGGAGGATGGAGGAGGGTAGATGGAGGATGGAGGATGGAGGATGGCAGATGGAGGATGGAGGATGGAGGGGGCAGCTGGAAGATGGTAGGTGGCAGATGGAGGATGGTGGATGGAGGATGGAGGTTGGAGGATGGAGGATGGTGGATGGCGGATGGAGGATGAAGGATGGTGGATGGTGGATGGAGGATGGTGGATGGAGGATGGCGGATGGAGGATGGCCGATGGAGGATGGAGGATGGAGGATGGAGGATGGAGGATGGAGGATAGAGGAGGGCAGATGGCAGCTCCCGCTGGGAAGGCCCAGCTAAGAATAATGGAGGGGGAACTAGAGAATTCCTGCACAGCTTGCTCACTGCTGAGGGACCTCAGGGGGTGGGAATCTGGCGCCCCTGCCCCCCCCCCAGGGCTCCCTGCTGAGAATCAAAAAAGCCCCCTGTGTCTTTAAGGAGGCGCCTGTTGGGAGTGCAAGAGGGAGGAAGGTTAAGATGATTAGCTGGTGCTAACAAATTTAGGATGTGGAAGAAGTCTTTTCTTGGCTGTCCATCAAAGGAAGGATTGAATGTCCCTGGGCTTGGAGAGAGCAGAGGAGGGGAGGGGAGCGCTGGGGGAGGGGACCGGCGGGGCAGTAAGTGTTTACCAGCCCAGCCTTCTCCCTGGACTGGCCTCCCGGGCACTGGGGGGTGTGGGAGCCAGGCAGGCGTGCGGGGCCCTCGGCCATGTGTCCAGATGCTGGCCTTCCCTCCAGCCTGTCTGTCTGTCGTCGCCCCTCCCCCACTGCCCCAACCCCAGCTCAGGTTATGTCCAAGCAGCTGGGCTGAAAAGTGATCCTGGAGGGAAGAAGGCCCTTCCTGTTGATTGGGAACCAGTACGCCTTCCCGCAGTCCCCCTCCAGCCTGACCAGACCCCCTCCTCATCCAGGCACCCTGTCCCAGGGCCACCCCGGGCCCCTTGTCACCAAGGGCTGGGCCACTCTTCATCTAGGTTCCCCTATAACCAAGGGAAACGTGCCCGGCCTCCCAGAGAGATCTCAAACCACTCAGGAAAGCCTTCATAAAAGGTTATTTCCGGCACAGGCGGGAAGGGGGGTCTGGAACCACGCCACGTCCAGGAATGGTTCATTCAGAACTGCGTGGGCACGGCGCTGTGCCAGGGCTTGTGTCGGGTACTGGGAAATGGAGAGCAAGGCACTGTGTCTGTTCCTGCCTCGGGACCTGGCCCCAGGACCTCGCCGTCCAGTGCCGGGGAAAGAGAGAGGAGCAAACGGAATTTGAGAAAATGAGATGTGTATATAATAGGGCTTTCCAGGGTTCAACAGGGGGAGGATGACCCAGAAGATACCCAAATGCAGATTTCTAGGGGATTCTGAGGCTGCAGGTCTGGTGTGGGACCTGGGCATCTGCATTTGTAAGCAGAGCAGGTGATTCTGCTGCAGGTGGATGTTGGCATCGATTTGGAAGAAGGCTGAAATGTAGGGGACAAGGAGGGTGCCAGGCAGGGGTGTGGGGACAGCTGCAGGAGGCGGGAAGAGCCTTCGAGATCTGGTGGCCTGAGCGGATTCCTGCTGGGGAAGGAGGGCGGGCTGAGGAAGAAGAAGGGTGAAGCAGGCTGGCGGGTTGCAGAAGGCCGAGCGTGGCGTGGCTGAAACACGGGCCAAGACCCGGCTGAGCCAAAAGTGAAATCATGGAAGCACCCCAGGGGAGTTTGGTATCTTTAGGAAGGGAGGTCTTGCTTGGGTTTGCAGTTTGGAGAGACCTTTCTAGCTGCAAAGTTGAGTGGGTGGAGGGGACCAGAGTGGAGGAGGGGGCAGAGATTAGGAGGTGATGGCAAGAAGCCCAACAAGGGCCCAGGGTAGGGTGCAGTAGGATGGTGGCAGGAGGTGGGGAGGAGCGGACAGCCATGGGGAGTGCCCAGGAGGCTGAGTCCATGGGACATGGTGCCTGGTGGATGGAGCGGGGAGGGCCAGGGAGGAAGCTGCAGAGACTCTCAAGTTTCTAGTCTTGGAGGTGGGTGGAGAGGGCTGCTTCTCCCCGAGGCTGGAGATACAAGACGGATGGGCTGAGTCAGGGGGAGGATGGAATAAGGGCCTTTGGTTCTGGACCTGGTAACTGCGAGCTCCCTGGGGGGCCATCCCAGGAGAGGCGGGCAGCGGGCAGGCAGCTGGACATATAGATCCAGATGGAGGGAAGAAAAGCAGGGTGAAGATGTGGATTGGGGAGATAGCAGAGACCAAGGCTTTGTGGCTTCCAAATTTTCGACTGACCTAGTATAAGAAGGTCAGTTACCGGCAGAAGCAAAAAGCTTCCTGAAACAGTAGTTCCCCTACCAGCTGCGATGCACTTATTATTTTCGACTTCACTTGTCTTTATTTGATTTCATTTAATTAAAAAAAAGTGCTGGTCACAACCCCCTAAATTGATTTTACGCTGATAGGCTGTGACTTGCCATTTGAGAAACACTGACCCCCACGGAAACGGGAGTCATTGGAGTGAATGAGGTCCCTGGGGGGAGGGCTTTAGGGGGCCAGGGTGGTCTTGAGGAGCCCCGACACTGCAAGGAGATGAGGAGGTAGCAAAGGGGACCAGGCAGGGAGGCACGAGCAAACCAAGGAGAAACAGGGTCCCGGAAGAGAGGGGAACATTTTGAAAAGAGAGGAGGTGGCAGAGAGATGTCACAGAGCGTGAAGTTTGAAGAGCACATGGGTCCCAGCAGGGCATGGCCAAGGGAAGCCCAGAGCCCTGGCCCTGGCCCAGATTCAGGGAAGGGCAGCACAGGACGAGGCCGCAGCGGCACTCTGAGCATGCTACAGATGGGGAAACTGAGGCCTGAGGGGGTGTGGGGCCTCACCCAAGGAGACCTGGAGCTCTCTCTCCTCCCTTTCTCTGCTCCTCACCCCCTGGCCTGTTACCCCATCTCTATAGAGTGCTTGTGGCCTCTTGGGGGTGTTAGATGTGTGTCCTCATTTCTTGCTCATGTTCAAGGCCTGCTTGCAGCTGGGTGGGACATGTGTGCTGAGGACCAAGAGCCTTGCTCTCAGCTGAAGCACTTATCATGTGCTGAGGGCCTACTACATGCCAGACACTATGCCAGGCCCAGAACCCAGGGGGACCCAAACTAATCAGGGTGAGGCTTCGAGACAGCTCCCCTTGCACGGCACTTGTCCTCTCAGGCCTGAGGAGTGAGTAGGAGCGAGCTTGGCCATGACACAGAACAGACTGTCTCAGGAGCCTGGGAGGTGGGCCATCCATTTCCCACAGATCCTCTGGGACTGAGGGTACAGAAATCAGGGACTCTGTCCTGGGCTCTGAATGTTGGAAAGGTGAGAGGAGCTGGAGGCTGGAGATGCCTGGTGGCTTAGGCACCGCCAGAGCCCCAGAGACCTGGCCAGTGGCCCCTTCTGCACCAGCCACTTCCTTTGCGACTCAGGCCCACACTGACCCTCCTGTGACTTCTCCATCCTCCCTGATGCCTGTATACCGCCAGATACGGAAGTTATGGGAAGTGGGAGAGTGCCTGTGGCTCGCCCCAGGCTGCCACCATCCAGGAGAGGACCTCCAGAGAAGTGCCAAGCCTTCCACCGAACAAATCAGAAGATGCTATTCTGGAAGGGATCTTAGGCATCATCCAACCAAACATATTTTGCAAATAAAGAAACTGAGGGACAGAGAATCAAACGACTAATTAGGTGACATGGTTCTCTTTGAAGTCCTCTCTGACAAACTCCTACTCATCTCTCAAAACCCATATGAAGTCACCTCCCCTGGGATTCCCCAAATGGAACCCAGGCCCTCCAGAACAAAACCAGCACACCCGCTCAGGAACTGAGACTGAATCCGCCTGCTTCCCCAGCACGGCCGTAACTGACAGTGTGGGGCACTCGTCTCTCCAGTGTGCATTCACCTGACATATGTATTTTATGGTCTTAAACACCTTTAAGGTAAGAACCTTTAAGTCCTGCTCAAATAATCAGGTAGGTCGGCCAACACTTCTCTTCTCCAAGACAAAAACGACAATCTCTGTTGTCATCAAGCCAACGTTGACAGCTGACCCTTCTATAGCGTTCCCTCTGTGTCTGCTACCGTGCCAAGCCCGCCACATGAATTAACTCGCTCAATCTGAGCAACAAGCCAATAGAGTGGCTACTATTGTTTCCCTATTTTACAGATGAGGACCAAAGCACAAGGTTCAGACCGCCTTGTCTTTGCCATGGGGCCGATCTTGAGGCAAGATGTTCTCCTCTTCCTTCACAGGGCATTGCCACTGTGTCCTTGTGGGCATCTCTCCTGGAGGATGAGCATGTGTCTTGTTTAAGTTTGGGATCCATCACAGACCTACCACACTGCCTGGCCCAGAGTAGATGATCACATTTTTCCTGACAAAGCAGTCCGGGTTTACCGACGCCTAGCTCCTACACGTTTTTATTCATTGGAGGCACCTCTCCCGGTGGAAGCAGCAGGACACACAGAGTGTGTTTGGAAGTGAATGCACAGCCACCAATCTCATCATCCCAGTAAATATTAGTTGAGCATTTACTATATGCCCGGAGCCACGCAGCTGGCTGTGTGTCCATTGCCTCATGGAATCATGTCCCGATCGGCAGAGTGAGCCTTCTTTCTCATTGTCTTTCCAGATCAAAGCTGTCCAATAGAACATTCTGCAGTAACAGAATGTTCTACACCTGTGCTAGTCCAATACCATTTCCACGCAAGTACCTGAGATATGGCTGTTGTGACCCAGGAACTAAATTTTAAATTTTATTTAATTTGAATGAACTTAAATATAGACTCCTATGTAGCCAGTGGTGGTCATAATGGACATGGGAGTGTATGTAGATGAAGGAAGACCCAAGAGGTTAGGTGATTTGTCCAAGAGCCTGCATCTGATGAATGATAAAGGGGTGACTCACAGGCCCTGACATCCAGACATGGGCAACCCCCGTGCTGTAACTCCAACTCCTTGCCTCATTCCTAGATTGCGGGTGCAGTGGGGAAAAGTCAGCATCATCACCCCAGCTCCACTGTGGGCTGGTGACCTCTGCAGCCCTCGGACACTTTGTGTTGTGTGGCCGAAGGATGTGAGACTATGGCCCTCCCTGGGCCCCCTTCCTGCTCTGATAGTGGTTACTGGAGGGAGATCCCACATCCTCCCACACTGACATCCCAAAAAGCACAGCTTTTTTGCAAGAGGCTTTTGGCCACAGGCTCTGCAGCCCAAGAACATAAACAGTTTACTCTCACTGCATTTCTGTGGCCCAAGCAACAGGGAAGATGTCCCCATGCTTGGTCCTGATACCAACATCCACAATTGTAGACCTGAAGCATGTGAGGGCCACTGCTGGGCCCGTGTCTCATGCAGTCAAGCCCAACAGGTGTGGCAGGAGGCTGGGATCCCTGCTCCCCAGAGGACCAAACCAGAGTGAAGCAGTGCTCACCCAGTGGGTGCTGCCACTGACACTGGCCTGTGGCAGCACCTGGGGGTCAGCCTCTGGGCACCCACAGCCTGTCCTGACTGCTGGAAACAAGGGTGTAGAGAAGACTATGGCATCATAGAAAGCCAGTGTTTGGGATGGGGACAATGTTAGTGCCTTGTGAGCCTGGACAGATGAATGCTGTGGGGGTGGGGACGGGGGATGGGGGGGTGGGATGCACCCTTAGAGATGCAGTGACCTGGGGGCAGGGGGAGGCCTCAGAATATGCACATCACGTGAGGACTGGGTACAAGGACACCTGGCTTCTTGCCTCTGTTCTGCACAGAAGCCAGGGAGCTTTTCACACCAGCCTGATCGGGTCACAGTTCTGCTCACTACACGTCATTGCTCCCTGTTGCTCTTAAGATAAAGACCAAAACCTTGACCTAGTCCACAGAGCCCCGTGTACTCTGACGACCGCTGGCCTTCCAAACCTGTCTCATACCTCTCTGTCTCCCAAACTCCCTGCTCTGGCCACCCTGCTCTTCCTTCCGTTCCTCATTCCTGCCATATTCCTTCTCACCCCAGGGCCCTTGCATAAGCTGTTCCTCTTTGCCCGGTCAGTTCTACTCCTTAAGGATCACTGCCTCGAGGGAGCCTTCTTAGACCTCTCTGACCATTAAGGATTTTTCCAGTTTTTCAAGAAAACCCCTGTATATCCCTCTGGTAGGGCTGGTCCTCGTTGCAATTTTACATTTGCTAGTGCAATTGATGGAAATTGCCTTCCTCACGAAACTGTTAAGTTCCGTAAGGTCAGGCAGGTGCCATGGCTTGTTCACCCTTGGGTCCCCAGCACCTAGCAAAGACCTGGCATGGAGTGAGTGCTCAACAGCATGAGTGGAATGCACGAAGGCACACACGGATGAAAGGATGCTTTGTGATTCTGTGCAAGGCAATTCTGTTCTCTGGGCCTGATACCTTAAATGATGGCGTGTCGAGAATCTTCTCCATGCCAAGTGCTGGGAAGGGCACAGAATGACTGTCTAGAGGGGAGACAGCCATGCAAACAGGACATGAAGACACAGCAGCATAAGGCTTTTCCCGGAAGACCCGCAAGCACTTGGTAGAGGCATTCGGTGGGCGTACGGCTGGGACCCAGGGAGGGCTTCCCTGGATGAGGTTATGTGGGGGGACCCGCCGGCTAAGGGCAGAGCAGGGGCAAAGGCCTGGCAGCGAGAGAGCCCAAGGAGGGCCGAGCAGCAGCTGGGCACAAAGTGGTGGGGGGCAGCGGGGAGAGAAGGGGCCAGGCGGCCCAGTGAGACTTTGTTGTGAAGGCGCCGGCGCCACTGTGGGGTTTCAGGCAGGGGGGCGAAAGGCGAGTGTCCTGTGTAAAAGGAGAAGACTGAGTGAGCAGTTTCGGGGCCCTCCAGCTCTGGCGCCCGGGGGTATGAGGCCCATGGGGCTAGGTTGGGAAGGTTCCGGAGTCCACTGCCAGCAGGAGCCTCAGGGGACTGGTTTCCTCTCTGACGTCAACATAAAGGTCACACAGATCCCAGGTCTCCTCTCAGGAGCCAGTAAGGGCTCCAATTTGTCTTTTTACCCAGATCCCGTTGGGATCCCGTGACATTCCCAGCCTGGACCACCTCATGGGGTAACCAGTCCCCTGAGCTCCTGAGTCATTGTGAGAAGCAGGACTTCCTCTAATCTGTCCTAAACTTACCTCTCTCAAGTTTCAAAGGGGGGCCCACAATCCTAGTATTTCGGGAGTC
Organism: Nyctereutes procyonoides; assembly: GCF_905146905.1. Taxonomy (NCBI): domain Eukaryota; kingdom Metazoa; phylum Chordata; class Mammalia; order Carnivora; family Canidae; genus Nyctereutes; species Nyctereutes procyonoides. Next base: position 67,289,791 of record NW_026575046.1, read on the forward strand.
AGTGGGGGAGGAAACGCACTACGAGCTGCCCGGTGGGAAGGGGAACTAGGGACATCTTTGACTCTGGGGCTGTTGCATCTCATCAGTGAACATGCTGTACTCCCACAACCGTAAGGACGGGCCGCGGGTCTCTTCCTGTCCCCCCACAAACCCAGGCCCCCTCTGTGGGGTCTAAGCCCGGCAAGCCTGATGAACCAGAGGTGAAACTAGGCCGTTCGACTGACTTCTCGCTCTGGCAAAGGGCTGCCACTGCTGGGGGACGTGTCAGTTTCAGGACCCCTCCTTCCATGTCGCCCACTGTCCTGCCCACCCAGCCTGTTCTTCCAGTCCTGTCCCATCCCTCCAGGACACTGTCCCCACCCCCAGTGCCTTGGGCTGCAGCCCCTCTTCATTGCCCTTCATGACCCAGCTGCATGCTGGCACCCCACAGGCAGCCCAGCAGCAAGGCGTGCCAGCATCATTTCTGAAACAACTCCTCTGTCACCGTCACCTCTCACCTGGGCACCCACAACGGGCTCTCCTCTCCCTGCTTTTACACCTCTTTAATCCATTCTCTACCCCGGGGCCAAGAGGAATGTAAAATGTAAAGCTGAGTGTGTGGCTCCCCTTCTTAAAACCCTCCAATAGCTTCCTGGTTCATTGAGGGTAAAATTTACAAACCCACTGCCAGAGGTGTGCAAAGTGCCAGCGGGCTGGTCCCATGACCCCTCTGAACACCCTGTCTTCTCTCTCCTTTTCCCTCATTCCATCAGGCCACTCTGACTTTTCTCTTCTTTAGACACATCAAGCTCATTTCTCCACCTCAGGGCCTTTGCACATGCTGTTCCCGCTTCTCAGAACGCTCACCCCATCCTCTGATTTAACTATTTAATTAATTTATTCAATTGACACGTTTATTGTGCTTTATGTGATGCCAGGCTTGTTCTAAGCACTTTTTGAGTTCTGAATCAAGAGTTTGTTAACTCTTTGCATGGCTGGTTCCCTCCTGTGTCAGGTCAAATGCCCCCTTCTTGTGAGGGCCTCCTCTGACACAGATAGACTGCTCCCTGCAGACCAGACCCTATAGAAAATATGTCTTGATTCACTTGCATCATAACAACCAATGATATTTTCTTATTTATTTCCTTATGTTCTCATTGGCTATCTCTTCCACTGGACTAGAAGCTCCAGGAGGAGCTGTCGGTCGGGTTGATCCTTGTGTCCCTAAAGCCTCGCATGGTGTGTGTCCATGAGAATGAATGAATCAAGGGGTCACTTCTCCCCAGGAGGCTTCTAAGACCACCAGGCTTTCTAAACCCTACGGCTGGCCTGTACAAATTACAGGATCTAAGTGGGAAATGTTTCCTGTGGATGCTGCTTGGAGACCCCGTGAGGAGATGGGCTTCTAGAAGGAGGGGATCAGGTCTTATCCACCTTCATGTAAATGTGAAAACAGCAGTCAGTGGGTTCACAGCAAATGGCAATGCACTGTAGAACTTCCAAAGGATCTTCCCAGGTAGGAACTCATGGGTCTCTCCCAGCTACTCAGTGAGGTTGTCATAGCCCCATTTTACAGATGCAGGAGCTGAGGCAGAGAAAGTCTGGGCCACGCAGTGCACACAAAAGCCAGGGCTCACCCCCATCTCCCAGTGCAGATCTCAAGCCTTTCCCAAGGGCTGTGCCCACCTGAGCTCGGGTGCCCTGTATACAGCATGGGGCTCAGTGGAGACACCCCCATTTGCTGCGGCACTAGGCAGCCCTGAGGGGCTCCTGCTCACAGCCCGCTGGACGGTCTGGTCCCCAGGGCACTTGGGAGGAGAGGTAAGGTGAGCAGTGAAAAGGATGCTGGGCTGGGGTTCAGGAGAGCGGGGTGACAGCAGCTCAACAGCATTTATTAGGCACCTCCCCTGTGCCGGGTGCTGCACCAAGTGCTTTATACACATTTCCTTAATGCCCACAACAGTGCAACGTAAATGTTGTCATTGTGCTCATCTTACAGATGAGAAAGCTGAGGCTCTGAGAACCAGCACACAGTCGTGCCACTGCTTAGTCAGGGCCCTTCCAGAAACGGCTGGGTGACTCTGAAAGACCCTCTCATCTTCTCTGGGTTTTAGAGCCTATCTGTAAAGCCCCAGCTCACACAAGATCTTGTCTAGGCCTGTCCCACTGTAACAAGAGTCAGGGAGGTGACAAGACAAGATGTGTGGCCACTGGTGTTTCCTGCGCGCCCCCTACCCCCGCCCCTGCAAGCTGAGGAAGGGCCTGCTGGTTGGCTTGGAGCAGGGGCAGACTGTGCTCTGCGCAGGGCACCATGGGTGGACTGGCCAGGGACAATCATCCACAGGGCCCCAGGCTCGTGTGCTGGCTGGGTGACAGAGGCCAGGGGGACCCAGGAATGGAGGAGGGCTGGGAGGCCTTGGAGCTACCAACAAAGTGACTCCTCACATCCATGGGGGCAGGGAGGGGATTACGGTGGGCAAGTGCTACGAGGAACATGCTCCCCTCTGCAGAGCTGCTCAAATGAATGTCAGAAATGGGCTCCCAGCCTGGGCTTCCTCTGGATAAGAAAACCTTCTCTGTATCTTCCTTCCTTCCTGACTTCCTTCCTTTCTCTCTCCTTTCCTTCCCTCTTTCCTTTCTACCTTTCTCTTTCTCTCTTTCCCCCTCTTCCCTCCCTCCTTCCTCCCTCCCCCTTCCTTCCCTCCCTCCCTTTCCCCTTCCTCCCTTTCTTCCTTCCTCCCTTTCTTCCTTTCTCCTTCCTCCCTTTCTTCCTTCCATCCTTCCTCCCTCCCTCCCTCCCTCCGTCCCTGAGTGTGTGAGTCTGTCGCCCTATAGAAACAGGACTATACCGCTTGAGTGTCCTCCCCAGGGGGGATGGGCGTGGAGGACAGAGAAGGGAGAGCCCGGCCTCCTCCTGACTCATCGGGACAGTTACCCACCTCGGAGGCCGGAGGCCATAGGAGGGTGAGTGAGAAGGCGCCCCAGGGAGAGCAGAGGAGGCTGGACCTGACTTCATTCCTAGAAATAGTTGCGCGGGGTGGTGGCTGCAGGGGCCAGCCAGTTTCAGGGATGTGGCGGCATGTCTTGTTCTGTCAGGAGGAACAGGCTGTCTGCTGGCATCCGGAACCAGACACCCCGTTTGGCCGGAGCCCTCGCCTCGGGAGGCGCAAGAACCTGCGGTGCTGGCTGACACTGGCCACACATTGTTGAACAGCCCTCGGCCTTGCCTTCCTTTCTGAAAAAACCCCTGCCTCCCCGTGACCCCAGCAGTGGCTCTGGGGACCATCTGGGGGACAGGATGCAGTGGGACGAGCCCAGCAGGAATGGAGGATGCCTCCAGTCCCCAACTGGCTGCGCAGGTTAAGACAAGTTCTTTTTGTCCTCTCGGGGGCCTCCTTTTGTCCAACTGCAAATGAACAAGGGGACACCAATGGATTTTCCATCCTGAAGGGGCACTTGCATCCCCTGTACAGCTGCGCAGTCCACACCAAGGGGATGTTGGAGCTCACCTTGGGTGGAACGGGACAGGGGCAAACCCTTTCTTTTCAGTCCCCTCCACACCTGCTCAGAGGCCTGGTCTGGATGCAGAATTAGGCCACCCCCCTCCCCAGAGGAAAGGCTCCTTGCTCCCCCTCCCCTAGGCCGGGGCTTGCTCCTCCTACCTCTCCCTCAGCTAAATTGGGGAGCACTTTGGCAGCTGCCAACATCATAACTGTGAGTCTTGGGAGCTGTGTTCTAGAGTTGGGCACACTTTCCAAAGTCAAGTTCTCTCTCATGGTTGGTGGAGAAGAAACAAAGAGCTGAAGTGGAGACGGGAAGCAAATGATCTGTGTCTACAAAAAAGTAGACGAGTGGGCATCAAACACACCACGTTGACTAAGCAGAAAGGAAACTCAATTATCCAGAATGCTACCCTTTTAGGAGACAGGGGTGCATAACTTCAAAATAGTAACATAATAGCGATGAAAGAAAGGTGTCCGTGGACTTCCAGCGCGGTGTCTCACAAGCAGGGCACCTTTGGCCCGGTGAATCCTCTACCCCTTCCTCACCCCACTCCTTAAGCTAAAGACAGAGCACCGCGTGCTGGTCGTTGCCTCTGAGTGCCGACTGGCAAACAACAGCAGCGCCAGGGCCGATGTTGTCAAGTATCTGGAACTATAAGAATGCGGGACCCATCAGTCCGAACCAATGCCAGCGTGATTAATGGGTAAGGCCATCACGTCCAGACTCCTGAGCACCATGTGGGAACGGAAATTCTTCATTTGAGAAGGACTGGCACCAGGTTCCAGGCTGAAAGGGCAACGAGGGAGGGATTTCAGTTGCCAAAGCCCTCGAGCCCGGGCGCCCTGGAGCCTGGGGACACAGATGGGTCAGCCCTCTGTGCCCACACGCGGGCGGCTCTCAGAACACACAGCCACTCTGCCCCCTACACGCTGCTCCCAGGATGTCTGGGGCCTGCCTCGCCCTCCCTGCTAGCTTGTCGCCCGTGTGCCAGCCCGCTGTGACAACTTGCATAACTATGCGGAGAGCCAGCATCCACTTATATACCCATGCCTGCTGGGCATCTTTCTAGGGCTCCACGCCAGGCTGGCTCATCACATTTCCTCCCCACTTGGGTGGACTGAAGTGGCAGGCAGGCTCTGCTGGAGCCCTCTGCCCATGCTCGACCCCCATCCCCACCTCCAGGAGCCTCCGCAGGGCCTTCCAGAGGATGGGCCCTGCCCAGCCACCTCCAGCTCTTTCAGCCGCACCCCCGCCCCACTGGAGACACCCCCCGAAGGGCTGGCGGGGATGGCAAGAAGTCCAAAAACAAGTCTGTGAAGTGAGCTGGAAAGAATGACAGGCAGGTCCCAGGCCAGCCCCCTGCCACTCAGCTTCTGGAGGGTCTGAGCCTTTTGTAATCCTCTCCCCTTTCTTTGTCTGCCCTGCCCCACCAACCTCTGCCACAGCCCCATGCGCCCAGCTCCCCTCTGTGCCTCTCCTGCTTCTCACCCAGTCCCAGTGGCCTTCAGTTAAGTGCCAGCTGTGCAGACCACCAACAACTGTGTGGGTCTCCACAGCGTCCCTGCCTTGGTGTCTGCCTTGCCCCGGGCCCACCTCGCAGGAGCCGGGATCCCAGGGCTCGGCCCAGGACTGCCCAGGACTGCCGCTGGATGGCTCGCAAAGCTTGCACCTGCCACCACCTGTGGGGCTTGCCCCGCTGCACCCCGGGGCTCTGTGGTAGCTGCTGCTCGGCCCATGCATCTCTTCACCCGGACTGTGAGCTCTTCTTAGTCTCCCGAGGACAGGATGGGGGCTAGAGCTGGTGCTCAACACCAGTTTGTTGAGTGAGTCACTGAAAGCCGTGGAGACAGAGAGAGAAAGCAAGTCTGCCTTCTGATGGTCCTGGTTCCCTCTGAGCGAGAGAGCTGCGGCTTCAGCACACACCAGCTCTGTGACCTTGGCCACATCGCACCCATCTTTGGGCCTCAGTTTTCTCACATGCAAAAGGAAGATAATCATAGTATCTGCCTATAGAGTACATGTGAGGATTAAATGAGATAAGGCGCTAACAGTACCTACAACAGTGCCTGGCACAGATATAGGCTGTGGCCACTTTTAACGAGCATCCTCCCCAGCCTCATCTGGCACTGCCTCCCTGGATGAGCAAGGCCTCACTTGCCTGCCGGGCCCCTGGGCAGCCCTCTGCTCGCTGGAGGGGGTACCCTGCAGGACGTGCATCAGAAGCACGTATCTTCTGATGTTTTGGGCTTGGATTTCAGTGCCATCTCCGCCACTTCCCGGCCCCGTATCCTTGAACGAAGCCCTCCGCGCTTCAAGGTCTGCATTGGAAAATGTGATCATGGGAGCATTCACATCAGAGAGGTGTGGGGAGGAGGAGGTGACTTATGCAAGGCCCAAGGCAGGCAATCATGCTACCATCTAGGCCGCCCTGATGGTGGAACAGGAACTCGCCAGGGAGTCACTGAGGTAAGAGGCTGGCTGGGGTGTGACGAGGTGTAGGGTCGGTCAGTGATGGAGAGGGTTGCCTGGAAACTCCAGGAAGAAGAACTGAAGGCTGCATCCACGTACCCTACCTAATAAGGCCCTATCTTATATATCCTATCTTATAAGGGTCACAGGCCTTCCTGGTTACTGTCCCCTTTCTATAAAGTGGCATGGATACTCCTTTAGCGACACTATGGTAGAGTCTTCTCTTGGGACCCTGTGGGTCATAGTGGGCAGAGGCCTGACCTGGGGATCCTCCATGGAGTCTGAGGCAGGGAGCCCCTCTGCCCTCAGCAGCCTGAGACAAGCTCTTAGCTCCACGGCACACATGGAAAAAAAACCTGCCCCGTCCTCTCTGTGCCCTGAGCAGTGACCTCAGCAGCCAGCCAGATGAAGCCCTTTTTCTAAGGCTAAAGGATCAGAGGTTTCCTTACCCGACTGTCCCTAAGAGACGAGCCCTCCCAGGGCCCTCAGCACTTCCCCAGGGACATCCTGCCTCCCCTCCCACCCCACCCCACTCTCAGATGATCCAGAATAGAGCTCTGCATCCTTCGTCTCTATCTGACGGCCCTCTGCCCTGTCCCTAGGGCAAAGGCACTACCCTTAGAAACCTTGGGCTGAAGGCCTGGCTCTGTCTCCCTGCATCTGAACCTGTGTGATCCCTAGACATTGGAGCCTCAGTGGCCTCAGCTTCGAACTGGAGATGACCACAGCCCCATGTCACAGACTGCTTGGACTGTGTTTAAGGCACGAGGTAAGATGCTCTCTCCTAATGTAAATACCTGCAGGATCGTCAGTGGTTACCTGGGCCCACGGGCTCGCCACTGCCATGCACTGTCCCTTGCCCACCATTTAACAAGTGGCCAACACTTGCGTGTTTTACTTCTGTGATTTTACCCCCTCTCTTTGCCCCTTCCACATGCCACTCCATGTCTTCTCTTAGTGGGGCCATGCAGCCTCTTCCTGGCTCCTTCCTTGGCTCTAGTTCATCCTCAGCTGCAGCTTCGCACAGCTGGATCATGTCACATCCTTTCCTGGACACCCTCACGGCATCTTCAGGGTGATGTCCAACCCCCTCCGTGGCTACCTCCCCTACCCCAACTTTTCTTTTCAGCCTTATCTCTTACTCCATCCCTCCATGGGAGCTTGCTACCATCATTCTGGATCATTCACAGAGTGGGAAGGGAGAGAAAAAGCCGGTTCCTTAAGTCTCGACACCTTTTCAACCCTGTTTCCTTAGTGCACAATGTCTTATTTATGTTTTTATTTACTGACAATCTACTTGTCTTTCAAGGCTTGCTTCAAATGCTCCTTCTTCCGTGAAGCCTTTCTTGACTCCTCCTTTTAAAAGTAACCACTACTTCTCTTGCATTTTCCAACTCTGTTTAGCATTTACCTAACTCTGGACAGGAGGGACTGTAATTCACCTGGTATTGCCAGGGCACTGAGCGGCTGATACCCGTCTGTGAGTCAAGGTCACTTGCTGATGCAGCCCATGGCAGCCTAGAGCTCATAAAGAGTATATGGCCAGCCCAGAAGTCTGGCCACTGGGGTGTAGCCTGCCTCTGCTAGGTTGGGGTTAGGAGGTGGAAGGGGGGGTTCACTTAACTCCTCTGGCCACAGTTTCTTCCCTCACAGGGCAGGTTGTAAGGAAAGGACTGACAGCTGAGCGTCTGATACAAACATTTGGAATCATCACAAGAGTGGATGGCCCTCTGGGACCTCGGGCAGTATGGTTTCTTCTTTCTCCTGATCTCCTCTGCTGATCTCTCTGAGATAGGGAGGTAGACAGACAAGGAGAAATGCACACACAGAGAGTGCTGCTGCCTACCTGGGAGTCCCCCCTGCCAGACAGCTGTCCCTGATTCTTTGGAGTTTTTGCAAAATTCCAGAGTCACCCACACCCCAAGCAACACAGCTGCTACAAGTGTGGCTTGTTTCTCTCTCTGGACAGAGAGCGAAGCTGACAGCCTGCCTCCATATGGGTAAGAAGTGTGAACACGACCTTTCAGAAAAGTCCCATTGCCCGGTGGTTCCCACTCCAGGCTGTGGCTGGAGATAGTGGCATGCAGGGAGGGTGAGTCTCTTCATAAACCGCAGTTGCCAGGTCCCCTGACCCACAGTATCAGCAGTGATCTCAAACACCCCGTCAAAGGAGCCAACTATCACCACACTTGTGATCACCCCTCCCTCTGCCACGGTCCATGGCTCTCTGTGGCCCCCAGCCCTCACACAGCCTACATTCTGCTAAGTAACTGCACTGTGGCCAAGCCTAACTGCTTTTCCTCTTGTATCTTTCATGGTGTAGGACTCCACAGTTGACCGAGCGCTCTTGTGGTAACCCTGTGAGATCATTATTTATATGCAAGGGATGAGCTAATGGAAACTCAGAGAGGTTAGTGGCTTTTTCAATGCTGAAGAGCTAGGCATGGAGAGCTGGGGTTCACACCCAGGGGCTCCTGCCCCATTGAAAAGGCCACTGTCACCTCTCAAGGCGTGGGGGCAGGCCTGCAGCTCACCCATCTTGGGTCCTTTGCTGTACATTGCATGGTGTCCTGCAGATAGAGGCATCCAGAGTTTTTCAGTGTTGGAATGACTTTGTCTCTAGTAGGGCAGAGAGGAAGGTAGGAGCGAGCTGACACTTTCTGCAGCCTGAGCTACGTTTCCCCACCACGATCAGTGGCATGACGTGGCACTCTCCTCCAGGACCTCACGTGGCTGGGTGCAGCTGCGTGGAGACCATAACTTCTCCTCGTGACCTCATTTCACCAGAACCCTTTCCCACCCGACACAACCATCCTCATCACAGCAAGTTTGTGTCAGGTCCCGCGTGGAGCCCCGTAAGGTGGATGCTAGCGTGTTACATGAGATGGAAGTGAAGAGAGTAACTCATCCATAGTCCCATGACTGATAAGGAGGAGAAGAGGACCACTGGGATTTGAACCCAGGGTTGCTGAAAGTCAGCTCATGCTTAAAGCTGCGGGGGGGTTAGCCTGCCTCTCCTCGGGCAGGTGCCCTGGATACCACTGCTCCTGAAGCTGGACGAGTGCTTCTCCCAACTGATGGCACAGCACTGCCCAGGCCATTTCCCGTGGTGCAGGGGTCAGAGTTGGAAAAGCCCATCCTGAACGAGATAAGATGAGGTATAACAGACACATAACTTATTTCATGGAACCTTCCTCTCCAGCCTAGCAGGCGGGCTCAGGCACATTCAGTTTACAGTGGCAGAGCAGATAGACAAGTGAAGGATCTGGCTGGCAGGGCTGCCCGCTGCCCCATCACCACGGGGCCAAACAGCTGTCAGAACACAGCCCTGGGGGAAGCTCAGAAGACAAGGCCACCAGCCATGCCAGAGAGAGTCCCGGGAGATGTCTCGGAGGTGGTGACACAGAACGGGGCAGAGGAGGGGAAAGGGGGCAGCACAGCATCGAGGGGGATTTGGTGTCAGAGTCCAGCTGAGCCGGCTTTGGCCTTGTGGATGTGGGTCCTGGCAGGGCCGGCACTATTGCTGCCAGCCCGGAGGTAGCAGAGGGCCCCACACACGGGATCTCAGCCCCGAGCAGTGTCATATCCTTATTGGTGACGAATGCCAATTTGTTACAGAGCCCAGCCTGAAGGGCTCCTCCCACTTCCTCTAATCCAACAACATCCTCTATTCAGCCTTATGATTAAATGTTTTATCTTGAAATATTTCAGACACTCAAAGAGCTATAAACACGATGTCTTATTGGGCAAATAAAAAGGCATGAAGGATTGATACATGTTACAGCCTGGACGAACCTTGAAAACATTACACTAAATCCATAGAACCAGCAAGTAGGTTAGTGGTCGTCTGGGGCTGGGAGGGTTTATGGAGGGACACAGGGGTGATGGCTAAAAGGTGGCGGTTTCCTTTTGGGGTGATGAAATGTTCTAAACTTGATTGTGGTGACAGTTGCACGGCTCTGTGAGCAGATCGGAAACCACTGAATTGTACACTTTAAAGGGACAGACTGTACATGCAAGTGATATCTCAGTGAAACTGTTACCAAGAGATAGCACCAACCTGGCATACCTACCATCCAGCTTAAAAGTCACCAATAAAAAAAAAAAAAGTAACCAATACAGGGGCGCCTGGGTGACTCCGTGGGTTAAGCATCTGACCCTTGATTTCAGCTTGGGTGGTGATCTCGGGATCGTGAGATCGAACCCAGGGTTGGGCTCCGCACTCAGCGTGGGGAGGGGTCTGCTTGAGATTCTTTCTCCCCCTCCCCTGCTCCTCCCCCACTCGGGCACACTCGCTAAATAAATAAATAAAATCTTTAAAAAGAAATCACAAAGAGTCTCCAATATAGCCAGACCCTCAGGGATCCCGGCCTCGCCTTGTCCCTCCTCCCTCCAGAATGTGATGTTTCTCACTCCCACACATTTCTCTGTACACTTTTTACTTAGCCCTATATGCCCTGAATAATGTGGCCTGTTGGGGTTTTTTTTTTTTACATGTTTTTTTGACTTTATAGGGATGAATTATATTGTACATATTTCTCTTGCAATTTGCTTTTTTCCCCTCGACAGGATGAGATTGATCTGCGCTATGGCTTGGCCAGGATGTCAAGTTCATGCACACTCCCCGTGTGCGGTATTTCATTGGTGAAACTACTGCAGTTTCACATCCCACGATGTGTCTCCACTCGGCTGCGGACAAATATTTAGGTTTTCTTTGCCCTTTCCCCAAAGTGCGGACGGTGCCCCAGGGAACACCCTTTCCTCCCTTATGCACGAGTGAGTGTTTCGGAAGAGGCGGCTCTGTCGGGACCCTCCCACACTTTGCCAAATACTGCTCCACTATTCCTCAAAGTCATTAAACCTCTCTTTACACGTGAGGAAACTGAGGCCCAGGGACAGGACGGTGACCTGCTCACACTCCCTCCGGGTCCGGGACCGATTCCCAGTCCACAGCTCTTTTGGCCACAGCACACTGCCTTTCCAGAAGCCTCCATTTCCTTATTTTTATTTCTCTGCAAATCCCAGCGACCACCCAGCGGAGCCTTATCAGAGCCGATCTAGGAGAAACACATTATCAGTGTTGTCCAGGAGGGCTGGGGATCTATCTGGCAGTGCTTTTGGGAGGAAAAGGAAGAAATGAACTTTGGCGAATGCCCCAGGCAGCAGAGAGGGCAGCCCTGGGAGCAGAGGCCCTTCCCATGCGGGCTCCCTGCGCCCCCACCCCCCTTCCTTACCTCTGTAAGGTAACAGCCAGCCTCCCACCAGGCGAGCCGCTTGCTTCCCTGAAACAGAGCCACAAAGGCCTGCGCTTGCAGTCCAGGGTCTGAGCTTTACTGACTGGCTGTCTGATTTCTAAAGCACAACATCCTGGCTCCCTTTACCTACCGCCTCGGCCCTAGCACATGGGTGTCACTTGGGAGACTGTTCGCATGCAGAAGGGACGCTGGCAGGAGGGGAGGTCTGAGGGGGCAGGCAGGCCACATTAGGGATTGGGACCTTCAATCTAAGGGCAAATAAAAGGACGAGGTGCTTTAAGCAGGGCTGTACATTTGTTTTTCAAAGACCATTCAGTCTTCTGGACGAAGAAGGGATGGATCCAAAGAGGCCAGTTAGGGGCTCCTGCAGTAAGGTGAGAGATGGTGACAGCTCAAACAGGTGTGTGGGGTGGAGAGGCTGGAGGCAATCAGCGGGTGGGATCAGGGGGCTTGGTGGTGGGTGGGATATGAGGGAAAAGGCAGGGACTGGGCTGATTCTCAGGCTCCAGCCTAGGTGCTAGGCCTGTGCGGCAATGGCGCCATTCCCCAGGACTGGGGATGCTGGCTACGGGCCAGGTTTGGGAGAAAGACGCTGGCTTCAGCTGTGTGCACTTTGAGGATGGGTGGCTTGTGACACATCTAGGGGGAGATGTTGCAGAGGCTTCCTGGTGTGATTCAGAGGTGGGGAAAGTTCTCCCTGCCTGGAAACCCGCAAAGGCTCCTCTTGCTATATAAGAGCCTTGCTGAGTTTTGTTGTCAAGCACCTGTAGAATCTAAATCAATTGGTCAGTGATCACAGCCAAAGAGAAACCTTCACAGGTGTGTACATCCTGGTCTGTATTCACTTCCCATTTGCAGAAAAATTACTTGTCCCAGTAGGTGGTTTAGCCTGGATTATACACTGAGTGTGCACGAGGCATTATGTTAGCATGGTAACCAAATAGCAGAACCAAGAGACAAGGCTCTGGTAGGAGTGAAGGATGGAAGGAGCTTCAGGGATGCTGTAGCAGGCCTGGACGGGTTAAGAGTTTGTCAGGTAGAAACAGAACAAAGACATCGGAACAACATGAGCGGATGTGGACAGGTGAGACACTAGTGTAGGGGCAGGGCAGGTGAGTGGTCCAGTTTTAACTGAAAGAACAGGAGTACAGCATAATAGGAGACTGGTCAGAGCCTAGGCTTGAGAGACAATGGCCTTATCACCAGGGGGGCTGTGTGTGAGCACTAGGGAGCCATGGATGGTTTTTGAGCAGTTGAGTGGAATTGATAGGATCTTGTGAGGATGGAGCATGTGGGGGAAGGAGAAGGAGGCATTGATGCTGCCACTGGGTTGGAGCCTGGGTGTCTGGGAGGTCAGATGGGCCATGAGACGGGACTGCAAAGGCCGGAGGACGTGGGGGTGGCAGAGAGGGAAGGAAGCTGACCCAGCACAAAAGCCTGGCTGAAGCAGAAATGGGGAGCTGGAATCCAACAGGAGGGTCTCTTATCAGGCTGGCCGTCAGGGATGTGCTCTGAGGATTAGCCAGGAATGACTCAGAATTAACCCATTAGTTATTTGCATATAGAGCAGAGTTTACCCCAAAACAGTTATTTCTTTAGTGTAAATGTTCAGCCTCACATAACCATCAGCTCTGCAATATTTTTCTCTGTTAATGGCACCTGAGGACAGTTTAGTCTAAACTCTCCATTTTCTGGGTTAGCTGAGTCTCGAATGAGGAGACCCACAGGGGAAGGGGGCTGTGGGTCTGCTCTGCTGCAGTCCAAGAGAGGTGAGGGGGGCCCAGACTAGGATGGAAGCTCCAGCCAGGGTCCCGCCCACGAAAATGCCCTGAGACTGGTGGAGGTGGGGGTTGGGTCTGCCACCAGCGCAAACAGGACAAGGCTAGACAGAGAAAGGGCTTCGGAACATGTGGACACCAGCTCTTAGCACCTGTGGAAAACAACCAGGCCCAGGGAGGCAGCTCTGACTTGAACACCAATCGCCAACCTTCATGGCTGGAAGGGGCTTCTCTGCCGCCGAGCCACCCTCCGCATCCGCATCATTGCTAGTTATTTGCTCTAGGATACAGGTTGGGTCAGTCACATCCCTGCTCCCCAATCTTCTCCGACACCACATCACCCCCCAAGGGTTAACAAAGCCAGTGCCTAGGTGTTAGTGCTCGCCATTCCTGCCCCCACGATGACCACATCTTCCACTGAGCCAGGACGGAGGCTCAGCATCTGGCTCTGCACCCTCAGGATGAAAAGCGTTTCCCTCTCTGAAGGGGAGAGGTGGAGCTCCTCGGCCTCGCCCTTTGCTGACTTTCCCCACCCTCATTTCAGATCATGGCTCCTGTGCTCCAGCTTCCTTCAAGGGCTTACCATTCCCAAACATTCTGCTTTTTTCTTGTTCTCAGAGCCTCTGTCCACGCGGGTGCCCCAGCCTGGAGTGACCTCTATGCTGCACCCCCCCACAGCAAGAGGCTTGTGCCCCACAGAAGAACCTCTGCTTGGCCTCCCCTGGGACCTGGGAACCATGGACTAAGCGCTGGCCAGTGGCATACGAGCAGAAGGGTTGCATGTCGGGATTTTCTTTTCCCAACATGCTAGTTTTGCTCTGAAGGGCATATAACCCCCCAGCCTCTTCGTCTTCCATGCGAGCAAGGGATGGTGCGAACAAGGCAATGGGCAGCGTCGTGCCACATGACGAGGATGGCAAGGCCACCTTCCCAGCCCGGCACCACTGTCCTCTGACCTGCTCAGGACGAGAGGTTTCCCCTCTGCCTTGTCGGAGTCTCTCACTGGGAGCTCTGGTGTTACGGTGGTGAATCTCTAGCCATCTGCCCTCCAGCCAACATCCAGCCCCCCCACCCCCCGCAGTGAGGTTCTCTCTGAGTCCCAAGCTCCTCCGGGGTCCCTGGCACTTTGTACACCTCTCACGAGCACGCTGTAAAACAGTGGATGGCCACGGGCTCTCCCACAAGCAGGCCTGAGGGCAACTTCTCTCCCGATCATCCATCCTCTCCGCGGGACCTGGCTGAGATGCTAACGCACACACCCCATAGCACCCCCTCAGCCCTGCTTCCGCAGTCCAAACCTCTTGGCCTAGTGCTCAACTAATGACTCTGGCCTACTCTCTCCCCTCGGAGATGAGGCCCTGAGTGTGAACCACCTACCCCAGCAGCTCAGCGCACCGGCTCCTCTCGTGTGAAAGCCCTCGCTGCCCGCCCTGCCCAGCCCCAGGGTGGCGGGCCTGAAGGAGCTGCTTCCTTGCTGGCTGGAGCCTTGTTTGTTACTGAGAATAGGGACTGGGATGGGAGTTTCCCTAATCTTTGTGTTCTTCTCAAGTGGCCCGGGAAGTCTCACGGTGTGTATCTCTGTGCCCAAGGCCCTCCTCCTGTCCCACCAAGGCTGTGTGCTTTGCAAAGGGCCCACGTTCACTCCTCCCAACTTCTGGTGGCTGCGACTGTCCTAGTGAGGCCCACCCTTCAGCATCCTGGCCCAGGCCTGCAAGTCCATCACAACCCTGGGAAACAGTGCCTGTGGCCCCAGAGCGGCCAGATCTAAGCTAGTGCATGGCTATTTTGGGACAGGGAGGATCCTGGGAGGATGCTGGCGAGGTCAGAGTAGGAAGGGAAGGAGGTGGGTTTTCTGCCCATGATTATGTATCTCGAGCCCTCTGGAGTCCATCCAGGGGCCCAAGGCTGCCCTAGGAAGAACACACCCGGGGCTCCACCTTAGCCAAGCCAGCCACAGAGGCGGACTGGGGGCAGGCATGGGCTCAAGATTCTAGGCTCGGATCCCAGTGGCCACGGTCGGCAGAAAGCGTGTGTGTTTATGTGTTGTGTCCCAACAGCGGTGGCTTCGGCATCAGGCAAGATGCAGGACAGTCTTGGGGTGGGGTGGGGGGGGGTATGTGGTGTGTGAAGGCGGGGGAGGTGTCAGAAACCAACCAGAGGGCAGCCGGAGGACCCGGGGAAGAATCCAGTCACTCGGCAATGTTAACTGATGGCAATTTATTAGAGATGCATTGAGCATCTACTATGTTATCAGATGCTGGCAAAACAAAAATGGTAATACTCTGACTTTGTGGGTAGCACTCTCCAGTTGTATAAGTCCTTCTGCAAATATCAGGAACCTCAAAGTGGTTCATAAAGTGGTTTATAAACTCTGACCTTAAGGAAATAATCTGAGGTGCATCATTTAGGCCCAAGCATGAGAGTGGCCTTCCACTCCTGAATTTGGAGATTTGCAACTATTTTAGAACGTCAAAAATCCACTCTGCCTGTTTGGAGCATTCTGGGGAAGGTCATCCATCAGTATGAAGTGCTCGGTACTGGTCCTGGCACACATCAGGGACTCGGTTAGGGGCTGTGGCCGTAAGTGCAGCCACATGGTGGGCTGTCCTCAGTGCGGAAGGTGGCCAGAACCCTCAGGTTGGCCCAAAGGGGCAGGTGCAGGGACCCTCCCAACAGGACCTAGCCCGTCCTAGCAGATGTGTTATACTCCGTGATTCCATCCATAGTCTGAGATGCCTCTATGTGGCCCTTCCAGTCCCTTCCTGCTGCCTCTCCAAAAAGCTGGGAGAGCATCTTAGACTTCTTCTGATTTTTGTCTCAATTTTAGGTTCTCTTATTAAACTCTCTTGGTGTTGGGAAACCTGAGTCGCTTAGTGGTCAAGTGTCCACTTTTGGCTCAGGGTGTGATCCTGGAGTCCTGGGATCAAGTCCCACATTGGGCTCCCTGCGGGGAGCCTGCTTCTTCCTCTGCCTGTGTTTCTCTCTGTGTGTGTCTCTCATGAATAAATAAATAAAATCTTTAAAAAATAAAAAATAAATTCTCCTGGTGCTACCCACCTGGCGCTGATCTATCATTTGAGCCAAACTGCCCTCTGGGTGATTCTTTAACACCTGGGACACTCCTCCCCGGAGCCCTTGCTCTCTCCTCCCATCTCCTGCCAGCTGCGTCCTGTCCCCGCTGGTGGCTCCTCCCCACAGAGGACCTGTGTTGTCTTTTCTCCTTCCCACTGCATCCCTCCTTCCCACCACTTCTGAGCTGCACACCATGGCTTCAGGGCTTCCTCCTCCCTGTCTCAGACCCCTGGGTTGCCCACAGACTTCTAGAAGTGAAGGGAGATGAAGCAGCTTTGGAACCATCCTCCTTCCCACCACATGCCTCCCCGGCCCCCAGCATCCCAGGACCGCCCGAGCCAGACTCTCCTCAGTGCAAACTTGACGCCTGTTGGTTAGACACCCACTTGGAAGAGGGACAGAACACGTGAAGCCCAATCAGGAAGGAGAGGGAGAGGGCAAGCCTCTGCCCTACCACAAATGCGTGTCCTGCACGCCAGGACGTGGTGTTGGATCGGGATTTTTGTACATCCTTAAGTACAAGAGGAAGTGAGGAAATAATGGTAATAGCGCTTCCTAGGAATCAGGAATGGTACTAAGTGCTTTCCAGGACTATCTCACTGCATCTCCACACTACACCTGCAAGGTGGCTATTATCTCCCCCTTTCCACACCAGGAAACTGAGGCAGACAGGTTACATCATTCCCTAATTATTCTACACCGCTGGTAAACATCAGAGCTGGACCTCAAGCCTCTATTTTCTACGGCTCCTAATGGCCTGCCCTTCAGCAACCTTCTAGACTTTGAGCAAAAGATAATGGCAGTTTGGCCGAGAGCTATGGGGCGGTCTTATCTGAGGCGTGGGCTGCCCTAGAAGCCCTGATCCTGCAGGTGCTCTGCCAAGGCCCCACCACCCTTCCCTCACCCTCATCCCATCTCATTAACCTTGGCATTCTTCTCCCAAAAACTTTCCCAGATGCCAGGGCTCAATCTCCTGGGCCCCAAGGGAGGGAGGAAGCTTCCCAGGACTCGGACACCCTTTTAATTAACCCGGGTGACCCTCTCCCAACGGGCCAGTGGAATCCCATCATGGCCCCACCGTTTCCCATGGCAGCACCCTGAACTGTCACTCCCACCCCAGCTCCCTCACTCTTCTGAGAATGTGGGCCCTCTGTTTCCCATATGCTTACCACCCATTGGCTTCCATTCCTGGCCTGCGGACCCTGGGTGAGAACCACCAGGGTCCTGTGGGTGTCCTGCCAGTGTCCCCTGCCCACAGAGGCTCTCAAGGGGCCTCCTTGGAGTTGGCAGTGGCCCTCTGTGATTACTCCGAAGTGCCCCCCTCCCCAAGGCCTTTCTGGGAGCTTCCTTCCTCACCCCCAAAGAAGGACAGCCCACCCATTCCAGTTACTCATGGGAACAAGGAGACTTGCCTCATAGGTTACCCATAATGGTCAGCAACCTACAAAAGTCCTCGCGAGCTATGACTTGACACCATTATTAACAGCGGACAGTGCCATTGAACCCAACACCCAGCAGGGAGCCCAGCACAGAGCAGGAGCTCTGGGTGAGAAGCAGAGGAAAGTACTCGAACAGGCATCCTCACTAGTGATCTGCTCCATGGCAAAGTGGAATCTCAGTCCAGATGACCCCCCACGTCCCCTTGCAGCTTTAGCTTGCGCGTGTGTGTATGCGTACAGCCCGGGGGCCGTGCAGCGAACGCACAGCACCCCGAGCCATCTAGCTAGGGCAGGAAGGTTTTACAAGGGTGGAGTAATCCATTTGTCCGTGTAACACTTTTAAACACCTACCATGTGTTGGGAGTTGGGGGGCACAACAATAAACTTGAGAAACCAGGTCCTGCCCTTACAGGTTTACATTTTCTTCAACCCTACATAATACTTAAAGATTTTCTGAACATGGCCATGCGCATCATCATATACCACTTCACAGCCTGGCGCACACACCCTCATAGAAGAATTGACAAATTAATGAATACTTGAATGAGTGAATGACAAGTGGGGGGGTGGGCATGCCAAGCCACTAGTAGAGGGAAGGTAAGCATCACAGATTTTGTCATTCCTGTCTTTCACATGAGAAGCGGCGCTCTGAGCAGGGGTGGCTACAGCACACCCACTAAGAGGGTCTCTGGTGTGTGTCCCCATCCTAGGCACCTACTCGCAGGGCTCCTTACCTGGCGGGCAGTGACATCCTGGAGACGTCTTCGGGAAGGCCTCCCGGCGCCTCCGAGAGTGGAGCTTCCATTTCTGCAAAAAGGAGACAGAGAAGAGGAGTCATGGAATCCTAAGGCCAAGCCCTGGGAAGGGTCTGCGGGTGGTGGGGATGGAGGGGGGGGGAGGGGGCTGCCTGGGGGCTGGCAGGGGGACTGTTTCTGGATCAAAGACTGGCCACAGGCGTCTGTGTAATAAGAAGCAGATGGAGAAGGTCCCATCTAGGGAATCTCAGTGTCTGATGTCTTCGGAGTGCTCTTAAAGAAATTAACCCCAACCCCAGGGCCCTATAAACCAGTTGTGGCCTTCCTGCACCCCACAATCATGGGCACAATGACCTGTTTTTCTCGGCTCTCTGCTAATTGTTTCCTGTCTAGGTCTGGGCTCCTGATTGATCCCAGCGTCAGGGACAGTGACTGTTCTCCTGATGTCCCTCACAGCCAGGCACAGGCAGGTCTGGGTAAGGGTAGGGATGCGGGCTGAGGGCCGGCCACCTGCCTCTCTATCGAACCTCTTCTTTGCAAATCACTGGACCCATCAGGAAGGCCCTAAGGAAGCATCAACAAGTAAACTGGAGCATCTCCTGCTTTCCAGGAGCTGCCATTATCCTGGTGGCGAACGGACAGACACACGGCTGTAAGCACCAGCACCTGGGCCCCCTGCCTTTCAAAGGGCAGTGCACTGAGCCACCCAGGGAGGGCCACGCTGGCACGGGGGCTCCAAGGGACACTTCTGGGGAGAGGCTGCCTGGGTTCATAGGCAGTTCTCAGACCCTGGGCAGATTAAAGTCCCTGCCTCACTGGGCTAACGGGGGGATTGGAAAGGTCGATGCACAGAAGGAAAAGTGCCTGACACCGGGGAGGCACACAACAGATGTTAGCTCTTGTGATACTCGTGTTACAGGTGAGGAACCCGAGGTGCAAGGCGGGGGCAGGGGTGCAGGGAGACTAACCTGGCCAGGGTCAGACGTAGGTACAACACCTCACTCTCAGGTGCTAGAGTCACAATTAGAACCTGGGAGCTATAGGGCCAAACTGGCCTTTCGATAGATTTTATTTGCCTCCTAGGGTGATTTTTTTTTTCCATTGAATTTCTTTCCAGCAGTTTGAAGTGAGTGATTTCACAGGTAAGGGAGGGGGAGCGGTCCCGCGGCTCACAGTTATTGACCTCAACCAGAATGCTGAAGTCCCTGGCGTGTGCAGCGGTTAGGAGGCCAGCTTCCCCACGTCCCCCCTCCCCATAAATATTTCTCCATCATTGTCCTCCTCTCTGGCAGAGCCTGAATTTATAGTGACACAGACCCTTGACATTTCCATGGCTTCTCGACAGCCATAAAGCTCTAGCACCAGGTAGGTGCTGGGGTGCACCATCCAGGCCTTGCCAACGGGCCTCGCTTTCATTCACCACCATGATCCCGAGGAGAGCCCAGCAGGCAGGCACCCAGTGTCTCCCTGGCCCCGTCAGCTCAGCTCGCTGCCCCTGCTTCTCCCACTTTCCACCCTCCCAACCCCACTGCTCCTCCCCCCACGTCCCTGTCAGCTGATGGCCCTGAGAAAAAAGCAAGCAGACAAGGTCTGCCAGGGGCTCCTGTACCAGGCAAAGAGGCCCTGTGACTGCACCTGCCCCTTCTCTCTGCTCCTCCCACGTGAGGCCAGTTGTTCACCTGCGCGCCAGGCCTTCCCCACAGGCCTGCAGCAGCAGTAGCCTCCTCTGGACTCCGTCCTCCTCTAGGCTCGCATCAGGCTCAGTATTCTCTGTAAAGGGCCAGCTAGTGAATATTTCAGGCCATGGGAGCCACAGGGCGACACAACCCCTCAGCTCTACCGTTGGGGTGAGAGGCAGCCGCAGAAAACATGAAAACCAGGGGCGCCTGGGTGGCTCAGTCGGTGAAGCGTCTGCCTTTGGCTCAGGTCATGATCTCGGGGTCCTGGGATCGAGCCCCATGTCAGGCTCCCTGCTCAGCGGGGAGCCTGCTTCTCCCTCTGCGTCTGCCTGCCCCCCCACCCCCCGCTCGTGCTCTCTTGCTCTCTCTTTCTCTCTCAAATAAATGAATAAAATCTTAAAAAAAAAAAAGAAAGAAAGACAAGAAAAAACACAAACTGAACAAGCACAGCTGCGTTCCCATAAAGACATATTTACACAAACAGGCTTCGGGGTGGGGGGTGTAGCGGCGGCTCACCCACTCCTGACAGACTCATGGGGCAAACACGCTGGTGATCCTCCCACCATGCAAGAGAAAGGAAAAGGAAAATCCTGTCTTGACCAGGCTCTCTCCCAGGCTGACTCCTCCCGTCTCTGCGGGAGCACTCCCGCCAGGCTCTTCCCAGCCCTCGGCCAAGTGCTACCCCCTAGGTCACGGGCAGCCTCGGTGTCACTAAGCCCAGGAGACAGTCCCTCTCATCTCCGCCTGGTCCCTCCTTCTCCCTGACCCACTCTCTTCTCTCGGCAGCCAGAAAGCCCCTGGCTCAGTTTCCCTCGCCTTCTCCCCCGGTTCCTTTTTATCCATGTGGAGGCCGCAGGGCCCAGCCTCACCACTCTCCTCCCTGCTCTGGCTCCCGGGGGCTCTCACCCTGCCTCATGTCTTCAGCACCATCTGTACAGGACGATGCCACCCTTCCTGCACCTCTAACCTGGATCTTCCTCCACAACCAGATGCACGGAGCCAGCTGCCTGCTTGACATCTCTGCTGATAGGATCTCAAAATGAGCTCGGCCAAACCAGGCCCCTCATGTTCTGTGCCCAGAACATGTTCTGTGCCTTATGTTCTGTGCCCAGTCCCTCGGGCCTGCCCCCTCTGCTGTCTTCCTCGCCACTCTTCCATCTTGCCAGACCCTCGAGACCCTCCGTGATGCCTCCTTCTCTCTCATTCCACGTCCATTTGGTCAGCAACTCCCGCTCTCTACTTTCTGGACACATCCAGAAAGTCTGACTCCTTCAGATCTGACTCCTTCCCACTACCCACCCCCCCATCACACCCAGTGCAAGCCTGGTCATCTCTGGCCCAGTCACGGCCACAACCTTCTGATGGGTCCCCCTGCCTTTGCCCCACAGAACATTCCCACTACGACCGCCAGGGGGCCCACACAGGCCTCCTAGATGCTCCTGCACATGCCAGGCTTCCTCCTACCTCAGGGCCTTTGAACGTGCTGGCCTGGCTGCCCAGGGTGTTCTTTTCCTGGCTAACCACCGACTTGCTCTCAGGGAGGCCTCCTCTTCCCTGGTGCCCTCCTGCAATATACTTACTATCCCTCCTCCCTGTTTTACTTTTTTCCCTCTGGATTTTGTTTTGTTGGCTCATTTATCGTGCTTACTATCCACCCCGATCTCTAGAAGGTAAGCTCCACAAGGAGATGGATATTTTGGTCTGTTATATTCACTGCTGTATCCCCAGTGCCTAGAACAAGGCCTGGCATATGGTAGGTGCTCAATGAATGGCAGTTGCTTACAGATCGAGAGGTTTCACATAAAGGTCTGGATTTCTGGTTCCTCTTGTACAGTGGGGGGTTCTGGGAACACCAGGCCATAGTGATGCCTGGGTGGTGCTGAGTGTTGGCTGCCCCTTTTAGGTGGGCATGTGCTGCCCGGGCCAGCACAGTACCATCCCCCTGGCCAGCTTCACCTACTGGGGCCACCAGCCTGGCCCCCTTAGGTGTCTGAGTTTGATACTCCTGGTGAGACATGCCCAGGCTGAGGCTCAGGGGTGGGTGGAAAACCTTCTAAGGCCCCCGGTGCAGACCCCTAGCCGCCTTCCTGCTCCACCCCTGCTGGCGGCCGGGGCCTCCTGGAATGCCCCGCACGGCCAGAGCCGAAACAGCACCCGCCTGCTCTTCGTAGCTATTAAAATGCCTGTATCAGTATCAAAGAGAAAATGCCAGGCGGCTACTCACTTCCCCCAGAGAATGCAGAGAGGCCTGGCCTTGGGTTTCGGGGCCACTCCCTCCCTGTGCTTGGTCCTGGGGCTCTTAAAGGGCTCAGGCTCTACCTGGGTCTCTGTAGTATGTGGGTGGACCAAGTCCTGGTGTGGAGGATGGAGTCCAGAGCAGGTGAGGTCTGTACTCCACACTGTGACCTTGACCCCGGGACCTCCCTTCTGGGACAATCTGTAAAATGGGGCTGTTGCCCCTCCCCTCCCCCCCCCGCCCCCCGCCAACTGCCTACATGTTGCTGTAGAAAGGGCCTTGGAAACCATTAAGCATTTACCAGGAGGAATTATACAATAAGTTAATGTTAATAATAGCTACACATATTGAGCAGCATATGTCAGGGACTGTGCTAAGTATTTTGGTGGAAAATGTCCTTTAATAAGTAATTTTTTAAAGGATTTTATTTGGGTTGTCTGAGTGGCTCTGACTCAGCTCAGTTCTTGATCTCAGGGTCACAAGTTCAAGCCCCATGTTATTGGGCTCCATGCTCCATGTGGAGACTACTTAAAAAAAAAAAAAGATTTTATTTATTTATTCATGAGGGACACAGAGAGAGGCAGAGACACAGACAGAGGAGAAGCAGGCTTCCTGTGGGGAGCCCGATATGGGACTCGATCCCGGGATCCAGGGTCACAGCCTAAGCCGAAGGCAGACACTCAACCACTGAGCACCCAGGTGCCCCTAATAATTAATTTTTGATATTAGCATATGACTCCTATTAGAACCCACCTGCCCTTGATGACTGTGGTAGGACTCTATCTTAGGTTAGCACAGATGGCATCAAACTCTGCTGAGGTGTCCACTACATGCAGAGCATGGCTGTGTCAATATGGGCTTGCACTGCATTAGGGAGTGCCAGGACCTTGGGGTCTAGTTCCCAGCCCTCCCCCTGAGTATTGAGCAAGAGATACAATCCCTCTGGACTTCGATTTTGTCATCTACAAAATGGGACTAATATTGGGTTATGCACTGGACTACACAGGATGGGATAAAATGAAATGAGATCAAAAAGCAAGAGAGAGTGTCCAGGTGTGAAGAACAGTGAGCAGCTGCTATGCTAGCTTGTTTTTCATGGTGGTGGCCAGGCGAAGGCCACTTCTCTCTCGAGCTGGTGGCAGGACTATCTCCCCACATCTGCCCCGTGAGGCCGGCCAGGCCCCGGGCACTGCTGCAGAGAGGTGGTCAAGTTTCCTGCCATGGCCCTGTTCCTGGGAAACTCTGAACCCCTTTCCTGGGAAGAGGAAGGGTGAGTGAGGGTCCTGCCCGCAGCCCACCCTTTGACCTTGACGACTAGAAGTGAAAGAAGGATCTGCCCACTGCAATGACCCCACTGAGCAAAGCTCCAGTCCCTACACCAGTGTCTGGTTACAATGCCTGGCACAGAGTGGTGCTTGATCCCATCTGCTAGAGCCCTTTTCATTACCCTGGGCCATCCTGCTACTGGGCTGGCGCCCTGGTAGAGACTGAGCCAGTTTTTGGAGGGCAGGGCCTGGTCTGCTGTTTCGATCCACACTTGAACTGAATTAATCACTTTGAGGTCTGCCTCCCAGCACCCATGCCTGTGGTGCTAAGGGGGACGTGGGCTTAGGCCTGGGCTTCGCCAGCATTTGGATAGATGGAGATGGGAGAGGAGGGCATTCTGGTGAGGAGCAAAGGCGCAGATGCAGGACAGAAGCTGTGGGGAGCCGGCCCATGGGCCTAATCGCAGGGATGGAAGGAGGGGGCTGGCCCCACAGATGGGCTTTGTTGAGGGGTCAGGCCCATGGGCGGCTGCACGCCCCGGAGCACAGGCAGATCAGTGTGGGGAAATCAAAACGGAGGAAACTGAGACGCTCAACCCACATCCACCCAAACTGGACTCGCCCCTTCTGCTCTGGGGGCCGGGCGGGGGTGCCATGGGGTGTGCCTGAGGAGCTGTCTTCTTCCTCCCTCCACAATTCTCTTTGTGCAACAGACCTGGCATCCGATCACAGACTCCCAGGACTATGAAACAGGGGCCTGAGGGGCCGCCAGATGCCACGGGCTCCCTCTGCCCCCCTCTTTCACCAGAACCACAGAGCAGTGTTGCTCCAGGCTCTGCGGATCAGAAAAAGCCAGGGGAAGGAGGTGAATGCCCCTGTGTGAGCTTCCAGCCTTCATATGAGAAAGTCCCTCCTTTCAGCTACTCTCCACCCTGCTGCTGCCTCAGGGAGTCAGGCAGGGGGGCCCTGGAACTATGTAGACGTGAGGGGGAGCCAGGTGGTCATGGGGCCTATAGCCAAAGGTTCAAGGGGCCTGGGATTATCTCCGGGTCTGGTGCAGGATGAAGCAGGGTCCCCTACACAGAGCAGGAGGGGCCGAGGTGAGAGTGCTGGAGTGGAAGCCAGGAGCCTCTTCCCTCCTTCCCTCCTTTCAGCAAGTGGCTGTTGAGCATCCTCGCATGCCAGGGCCACGCAAAGTGCCAGGACACGCGGGACCAGACTCTCTGGAGCTTACTCGCCAGGCCGGAGGACAACAGTCTACAAACCGCACACAGCAACGAGAACTCTGCAGCCACTGTCATCAGGCTCTGGGTGGGCAGGGGTGAGGCTGTCCAGGCTGGTTCATTGTGGGGAAGTGACGGCAGGGCTGAGACCTGAGGGTCACCAGCAACTAACCAAGGTGAGAGCCCAGGTGCAGGGAAACAGCTGAGCTCTGACACCGTAATGCGCTTCTTATGGACAGGCAGGGGTCCAGCATCGAGGAATCCATACAGCACTCGCAGCAACTCACTCATGAACGAGGAACCCAAGACAGAGAGAGCAGGGGCTGACTTGCAGCCAGGAGGGGCAGAGGCCGGGTCTGAACCAGGAAGCCTGGTCCCTGCACTGCACACCTGATGGGCGCGAGGGGATGGCTCTGGCCCTTTCCAGGAGATTGCCGTACATATTACTAGAAGGCCAGGCTCTGCTCAAAGCACTTGTTTTACCTTTTTAAATTCTAAGAACAACACTCAATCAGAGGGAGGCACTCTTTACTATCATCACCCCATTTTTTAGAGGTACAACCCAAAGCACAGAGAGGTTAAACAACTAGCCCAACATCACATGGCCAGTAACTTAGCAGAGCGGGACTTGAACCCAGCAATCTGGCTCCAGAGCCTGTGCTCCTAGGTCTGACTGCATAGGGCCATGTGGCTGGACTCGGAACGTGAGGGAAGGGGAGCCATGAGGCAAGAGAGGGAGGCAAGGGCTGAGCCCTTCAGGCCTCCGGGACTGCATTAAGCAATTTGGTCTCTGGCCTGAGAACAATGGGAAGTTACTGAAGACTTGTAATTAGGGGGTTGTGGTGATTATATTTAGAGCTTTTAAAAGGATCACCCCGGCTGCTGTGCAGATGCTGAAAGGGACGGAGCAGGGTGAAGGGGAGCAGGTGTGTTAGGAGGCTCCTGCCACGGCCCAGGTGACTGTGGGCAGCCCCACTGGGGTAGGGCAAGCAGTGATGGAGAGAAGGGGACAGGTCTGCAGGCAGCGGGGCCTGGAGTAGGTGCAGCCAGAGGCCAATGCCTCCTCAAATGAAGGGGTGCTGGGGAGGGGAGGGCTTCCTGCTTTCAAGACATGCTGAAGGGGTGGTATGGTGGGTGTAGAGATGGGCCTGCTGCTCTGACAAGATGAAGAATACAGCCATTGCAGCCAGAACAGTCAGCTGCAACAGGCAGTGAGCTCCCTGTCACTGTGGGTATGTAAGCCCTAGAACCAAGGATATTGTCAGGGCGATTCCCGGGTATAGTTCATAGCTCCCTTTCTCCCAATACTCTGGTTCTACGGAGTGAGGAGAGGCTGGAAGTGGCAGGACCATCCTCTGACCTTCCACATCACGGAGTCTCCCTCTACCCTTAGGAAACTGCAAATGGCAGCTCATGGGGACCAAGCTCTTCCTGGAAGAGCCCTAGCTAATGCCCCTTGAACCAGCCCCCTCTCTGCACCCTTGTCCCCCCTCCCGTCCTGCCCCACAGGCCACCTTGCCAGAGTGTGACCTGATGTGGAACACCTTGCAGTGATGGCTTAAGAGGCACCTTCCTGGGGCATCTGCCGCAGAATAAGCACCTGCAGGACTGCAGACCCCTGGACCCTGCAACAGCCTTCTTGGGGAAGATGTGTCCTCAGGGGGCCCTAAGGCCTCCTCGTAACTTAACAGAGAGGCATGAGCCCCGTGCAGGAGGGTGGGGTGGACAGGAGAGGGGCTGAGTGAAGGGGAGACCAAGGCTGGGCCAGTGCGCTGGGAAGGCCAGAGGCTGGGGTGGGCGTGGGTGGGGAGGAGAAGAAGGGAGGCTTACAAGGCCCAGGCCGTGTGGACTCTAGCCATGTGGCTTCAGGAAGACCCAAAACAGGCTCTAGCACAGGAGACAGGGGCTCCATGTGCCCCTGGAAGGTTGTGCCCAGCCTCTCAGGCAGGCAGTTCCTCCCCTTCGTGTGTGGCTTGCCCTTTGAAGGGGAGCCCCTGCTGCCAGCAGCCCGATCCCCGCCCTTTTGGCCACCAAGAATTTTCTGCAGGGAGGCCCCCACCCCGGGGCAAGGGGCATTTGGTGTGCAGATGGGTGGGGGGCGTGTCCACAGGGAGCTGCTGCCAGGGTCTGCTGGCGGCACAGACGACACCCAGGAGAGCCAGGGACCCCTGTCTGCCCCAGCCTTCCCAGGCCCTCCTGAGATCCTGGCCTCAGTTTCCCTTAAAGAAGCCTGCTGACTTCCTTTATTTACTGAGGACTCAACAGCTGCTTCTGAAAGGGACATCATGCAACTAAAAGACATGAAAAGATTCCTGAGACTTCTGAAACCTTCCTCCTGGAGGGCAAACCCTCAGTTGATTTTATTTTTCAAAACCAAAACAAACTCCAAACCTCAAATCCCAAACCCCAAATCCCAAACCAACCTCCTTCTTTAAGCTCCCTACACTTTCAATCTGTGCATTGTGTAGTAGCACTTTTACGGACACCTCATTGTGACCCTCATTCCTGCCAGCACCAGCTTCTCGGCACTGTCTAGGACCCAGGTGAGGGGTCTGGGTTCAGTCGCGTGGGATGCCCCTAAAGTCTGTCTCTCTCTGTCTCAGGGGCTTCCAGCCATGCTTGTTAAACACCCCACTGCAAGACCCTATTCATGGCATTCACTTCGGGATTTAGGGGAGGGGGTCAGCCTTGGTGTGTTGCTCCCAGCTGACACTCTGTAGCCAGGGCCAGGTCTTCGAGAGTGTGCAGATATGAGAGTAACTTTAAAGAGTCCAGTTGTGGATGCCTGGGTAGCTCAGTCAGTTAAGCATCTGCCTGAGGCCCAGGTCACAATCCTGGGGTCCTGGGATCGAGCCACGCTTCAAGCATCCTGCTCAGCGAGGAGTCTGCTTCTCTCTCTACACCCTGCTCATGGTCTATCACTCCCCCGCCCCCCTCTCTCTCTGTCTCTCTCAAATAAATAAATACAAATCTTTAAAGAGTTCAGTTGCTACAGAGCTTCTACCCCTGTCTTTCTCCAAAAAGAGACATTCAGGCGGCTGCACGGACGGGCAGCCAGACACGTGTTACACCATAAAGCGGCTGCAGGTAAGGGGAACACCGAATAAGCTAGGGCAGGGTGATAAACAGGAACTGGGATTGGCGCTTAAACAGAAACTTCTGCTGGAGGACTAGCCGGTATCACGGGCTGAAACCCAGATTTGGTGCTAAGCTTTAAGTGCCCGAGAGACAAGACCCAATCCATCCCTCCTGGGAAGTCAAGTATTCTGGAAACCAAGGCTGGACGGGGATTTCCCTGACTCCTCCTCACCGAGGCCTGATGTCACAAGCAGTATCCTCTGTGTCATCTTACAGCAAAGATGGTAACGCAGGCCTGATGCCAAGTCAGTTTAGTCAACGCCACCCCGAGGGAGCTGAACCAGACTGAACAGGTCCCTAGCCCCTGGTCTGTATGACCTGCCTCAGCTGACTTAGTAGGGTTTGGCACTTTATATAGATGGTGTAGACTAGTGGCTTTAGAGTGCCAGCTCTGGGGCCAGACTGCTTGGGTTCAAGGCCTGGCTCTGCTACTCACTAGCTGTGTGACCTGGGGAAAGTCTCTTAACTTCTCTGGGCCTCCATTTGTCTCTTCTGCAGGAATATTAAATATAAAATTGAAAAAAATTATAAATCTTTAACCACTTCAGAGGATCATTTTGAGAATTAAATGAATTAAAAGATGGTAGAAATCTTTGAACAGTGCTCCATAAATACTAGCTAATAATAAAACTTATGGGCAAGGTACAACCCCGTCTTACCTCCTCCTCTGATGCTGAGACAGGTGGTCATGATTGTAGCTGCTAATAACTGAATGATTTCATTTAATCCCGCAACCACCTGTGAGGAGGATGTTGTGGTCCTCATTTTCCAGATCAGGACGCTGAAGCTCAGGTCACACAACCAGTGAGTGGCAGAGGTTCAAGTGACATCACATGCCGTGGACTTGCCCAATTCACTGTTTTGCCCAAACCAGGAATGTGCTGGGCAGCCTGGGCAGGTGAAGAGGAAGCTCCTGACCGTGGGGAGGAGGGGATGGGAGGGGATGGGAGGGGAGGGGATGGACGCCCTCAGCTGCTCTGTCCAGGCGGAACACAGCACACTGAACCAGCCCCACTCTCCCAGCCTGCCCCAGGAGGCAGCCCTGACTTAGGAGGAGTTAATCATTTCCTCTTCTGCTGGTGGCTGTGAGACAGTGAGACACCCACCTCCAGGGCGCACCCCTGAGCAGATGCTGAACACACCGCAGGGTCTGGGGCTGGGGGTGAGCAGGGCAGCCAACTGAGACGGCTTCACCAGCCTCTAGCAGAGGGACCTTAAGCCAGCGACGAAGTACTAAGGGTGGTCTACACTCTGTGCTTAGGCTCAGTCCAGGTCCTGGAGGCAGTGAGCCCTTAACCCCGCCTTGGGATCATGTGTGATCCACCGCAGAGACAGGATACTTAAAGGCAATGGAGAGAATTGGCTGCACGATGCACTTGGGGCCGAGCCACGGATGGCAAATAGATGCTCCCCGCACACTGACTCTAACAGACGGGGCGTGGCAGTCTGGAGTGCTGTGTTGAGAAGGATCCTGAGGCCCACCTAGGCTCACGGGGAATGTGTTCAGGGGTTAGGAATGACTGCCGTGGTTCTGGGACAAGAGAAGGCAGCACAGACCATGTCTACACTTACTTTGCAAGTTCTGCAGGAAGTCAGAGCAGGGAGAGAGCCCATTTTGGGTTGGAGTGGTCTGAGGAAGGCTTTCCAGAGGGCACCGGGGCAAGCTGAAGATGATTAGGAGTAAGGGAAAAAAGACATCTTTCTGAGAGCGTCAAATGGTGAGATGTTACTCAAGGCAGACGGCATCTTGTCTCAGATGCTTTGACTTTCCCGCCACCCTCCTAGGAGGGTTGGCGACTTAATGAGGTCCTCAGTCTGGTTTGGAGCTACCTGCTAGTTTTAAGATCTTTGGAGAACCTGTAAAACATTAACAACTCTCCCTGGCATTATCTGTAATAAATATCGCTCTGTATTTTTCTTTTAACTGAGAGTCACGAAATCGCTCTTGATCTTGAACACCAACTCTCACGAGTTAGTGGTCGTTTCCTGGAGAAGTGTTGAGAAGGATTCTGAAGCCGCACTTGAGCTCAATGGGAAAGTGTGCTGCAATTGATTAACAATGCCTGCTGAGGCCAGGGACTGGGGAGTGGAGAGCACGCCCGCAGCGTCTTTGCCACCACTTGATCAGACAATTAATTATAGTCTGGAAGGGAGAAGGTGTCGTGTGGAACCTGGTTTCGGAGCCTCCAGACCTGTTTTCTTATCTGTAAGAGAGGGGGCTGAGATTGAGAGGCTCTGAGGATCTTCCCTCCCTTAACTCCCACAAGACCGCTCATGCACTTACTGCATGCGGAGTCAGACACAGTGGCTGGCTGCATGGCTGGCTGCATGTGAGGGCACCTGGACTCAGGGTTTGTCTGATGACCGAGGCGCAGGCTGCTGTGATCTACAGGCTGCACCCCCAGGAGCACAAAAGTCCCCTGGAAGACCCTGCTCCTGTCCTCTTTCCAGCATTTCAACCATAGGAGACTGAGATGGGACTCCCCCATCCGGAGCCCCAGTCTTGCAGACACTGCTTTGATCTCTCCCCTGAATGCTCCTCTGGAAAAAAAACACACAATAAAAGGCCCCTGTCTACACCCTATAAATGTGAGCCATTCCTGTTACAGTGGTTGGCATTGTTATGTTTAGGGATGAGAGAGTTTGCCTGGGGTTCCTCAACAGTTTAGCCTGGAAGTTTCACCCCCCACCCCCACCCCACCCCCACACCACCATCAGGAAATTCCTAGAGGTGGAAAATGCCCTTAACACCCAAAGGATCGGATCATAGAGAGCGGAGTGGGAGGGTGGGGTGGTACAGTGACATCAGTCTTCTCATCTGTAAAATGGGACAATGAGAGCGTCAGTCCCTTAGGGAGGCTGTGAGGACTGAAAGAGGCCTCGCACACAGCACCGGCTGCTGTATGTACCACATAAACACGAGCCATTCCCATCGGTGGGCCGTTACTCCGACTGTCAGGGAAGGGGAATCTGCTTGGCACCCCCCAATGCCCAACAGCTGCTGACACCGTTGCTCCCCCTTGGCCTGGATTTGGCTATTTTAACCTCCAGTCCCTTCTCTTTCACGCACACCCTCTGCCCAGCCCCGGGTGACATCTGATTTCCTCCATTTGGGACATTCCAGTTTCTTTCTTTACAGCAAGCAAATCAAGCAACAGGCAGCTGGAGCGCTCATTAAGGGTCCCAGCCCAGGAGAGAGGCACCAACAGGGGAAGAGTTGGGGCCTGAGGTCTGGAAGCCACACTGCCAGCTCCCCACAAGCTGGCGCCCTGCCCCCATGCTCCTCTCTCCCCTCTGAGCCTCCCCTCGGTGGCCAGGCCCCTCAGATCCAGGCCTTCTGCCGGCATCTGCCTCTGGCCGGCCTCCTTTCCAGCTCCTCTCCCACTGGGTTCCCTCAGCCTGGCCTTCCGCCAGCTTCTCAGATTCGTCTCTGCCCAGCAGGCCGCATTCCCTGCTGGGATGGGTGGTATGCACGTGCCCCTGGGTTCCTGCCTCCAGGCCGGACGCCTGGGCTGCATGTCTCACCAGGACGGCCCTGTTCAATGCCCTTCCTCACCTACTCCAAGATAGCTTGCCTGCTCCAGAGCCCAGGGAGCCCTCTGGAAGCCCTCATATGGGCCCGGGACTGGGGCAGGGCCTTTGGTGGCAGCACTTCCTAGGGCATCCTCCCATCTGCCATCTCCCCAGACTCTCCCTATGCGCACCCAAGAGAGGGTCAGAGAAGGAGCCTGAGGTTTGGGGGGGGGGGGGATGGCGTGGCTTGCTGAAGACCACACAGCTGCCAAAGCCCTGTTGGCATCCTGGGTTTGGGGCGCCTGCACTCACAGGGTGCCTGTGTGCCCTTTGGAGCAGGAATTGTCTGTATGTCCATGTCACGGAATCACGCTGCTAAGGAAACCACTTCCCCGGCTCTCCTCTGCCTTTTCTTCTCACTGGGGGCCCCTGGTCCCACTTCTCAGCCTCTCCCCATCCGCACCTTTGCCCTTTGCTCAGACCTGGACGAGCACACCTTTCCTGGCCCAGAAGTAGCTCACTGCTAGGGCAGAGCTGTCCCACAGAACTTTCTCTGATGATGTGTATGCTCTATATCTGCACTGCCCAACTGGTAGCCACTAGCCTTGGGCGTCTCTTGAGCACCGACCTGAAATGTGGCTAGTGTGACAGATCAACTCAATTTTCAATTTTATTTGATTTTAGTTACTGTAATGAGTCATGGTGGAACTGTATTGGACGGTGCAGCCCTTAGAGTATCCCTCCCTGAAGCCTGGGCCCGTAGGCCCCACCCAGGGGGTGTCTTCCAGGGCCACCTCCCCACAGAGGAGGCTGCCCACCACCTCCACCCACAGGACCAGACCTCCCTCTGGCTCCAGGGCCCACTGCTACTGCCCCCAGTTACCCCCCTGCAGCCACTGTCCCCGTTCACCCCATTCTGTCCCTCCCTGCAGCCCAGTCCCAGCCTCAGCCCCCTGTGGCCTGTGCCAGCCTCTTGTCTGGCCTTCCTGCTCTACCCTGCTCTCCCTCCCACTCCAGGTACACAGCCGCCCCCCTCCAGCCCTTCCGTGGCCCTCCCAGTGCTCTCACATAGACCTAACGGTCTCTAAGGAGCCCTGGCTCTCTCCAGCCAGACTTTCCACCTCTCAGTTCCCCAAGGCAAACCCCTCCCTCTGGCTTCCAACCTTCAGAAGCCGTTCCCTTTGCCCCTTGGAACAAGGCCCCTCCACTCATCCCCTTCTGCCTGGAAGTCTCGGAGTCTCCCTTTAAGACTTCGCTTGAAAATCACTTTCCCAGGAAGCCACTGCTGTCAGGTACGCTGCATGTTAATACGTTCCCCAGACCTCCTCCGCTCCCATCACCCTAGCATTTTTCATATGACATGGTCACTGCCCGGTGACCTATTTGTGCCCTATTTGCCTGCGAGTGTAGGAGAGCAGAAGCGTCCCCCCACCCCTCCACACATGCACACACAGTGCCTGAACCACAGCTGGCTCTCAGGAAGCGTTTGCTGACTGACTGACTGACTGAGGATGGACAAAGGAAGGTGGCAGGACACAGTGAAGAGCACTGGAAGTGGGGTCAGGAACTTTGGCTCTAGTTCTGGATCTTGCCATGTGACCGGGGTAACCTACTGCCCCTCCATGGGCCTTAGTTTCCCCATCTGTCAGATGGGGGTCAGTTCAGATGCTCTGGCAGATGAGAGGTCTAGAAGTCAGCGGGTGCACAGGAAGCCACAGTTTGCAGAGGAGGAATCACACTGCCCAGCCCCCAGGCCCCGCGGGCATGAGACTTGACATGGCTAAGTCTCAGGGCGAGGAAGCCACGCTCTGGGGCATGCCCTGGCCAACAGCAGGGGACAGGGAGGGGAGAGGGTGGAGAGAGGCACTGAGCTGAGCTTCCAGGGTCAGATCCTTGCCCCTCAGCAGCCAGGGCCCCTGAGATACATGGGGGGAGCCCTCACTGCCCCGACACCATCTCCACCACCCAGCCAGCCCTGCGTGCATTCTCAGACAGCTGACAGAGGCCGCTGGCTCAGGCAGTTGAGCCCAGACACTTCCCAGGGGACTTGTGGGTGGCCTGCCAGAGTCCTGGTCCCCTGGGTCCTGGCAGGGCATGGGAATGAGCTGCTGGCAGCAGCCATGGGTGCACGTCTGGTATCAGTAAACTTGCACTGGGGCCACCCTCTCTGGTCCTGTGACCTTCATCTCCTTGACCACACCAGAGACCCTGCTTTGGCAACTCTCAGCCTTCGCCTGGTAGTGGAACCGCAGAGGAGCCGGCTGTAGGGAAGTGGAGCGTCGTGCCAGAATGGCCACGACCCCAAGCTGGGTTCCAATGCTTGCCACCTGCCATTTCAGGAGCTCAGAGGGGTGAGGGTATTTGCTCCAGGTCACACAGCCTCTAAGTAGCAGTATAGGGATGAAACCACCTCCCTGCTCTTGACTGTTCCACACCACCTCCCAGTAAGTAAGAGGTCCCCTCCAGTTCTCCCACAGGGAAACCCTCCATGGCCAGCCCGTTCCAGGACCTCTTCCCAGACCACTGCAGCTGTCACCTGTGGGTGCTCTCCTTCATTTGAGCCCTGCATCCCTTGTGCCGTCCAGAGCCTCCTAAGTCACCTCCACCAGGAGTCACCCTCCCACTGGCAGGCTCTTCCTCTGGTGGCACCAGTGAGCCTGCAGGTCCTAAGAGTGCCATGGCTAAGAAACGCTAATGGCTTTTAATCCACTTAGGTTCAAGGACATTTCAGATTTCAGAAGGGGGTTAAACTCAGCGTCCTTTCCCCAGAAAAAACACACAAACATAAGATGATGGGGACCATGGATAAGAAACCCGGCTTAGAAACAAGAAGGTGTTTGAACCCAAGGACTGCTGAACCAGGGAGAGCCACACTTGGGTCCCCTAGCGGCCTGGGGCAGTGGGCAGGGACCAGGACACCAGTCCCTGCAAGGACGGCCCCTTCTGTCCCCCTCAGCCCCTTGGATGACTCACTCCCTCACCCGCTCTTCCCGGCTGAACGTGGCAATAAAAATCAGGCAGCGCTGATCCTCAAGGGATGGATGGGGAGGGCCGCGGGGGCCCGGCAAGGCTCAGCCCGGGCCACCGGGCACACATCCCGCCGCGTGGGCGCTGCGCGGCTCTCGCACCGCCTGGCGGGGCGCCGGGAGGGGGAAGTGGGGCCGGGCAGCCTCCGCGCGCCCTGCCTTCCTCCACCTGCCCCGCGCGCCAGGCGCTCTCAGCGCGGGACGCGGGGGGCGCCTGCCGGCGGCGGGGGCGCGGGGATGCCACGCACGCCGCCGGGGTCCTCCGGGTCCCCCGAGTGCCCGGCAGGGCAGCGTCGGTCCCCGCCCCCCCCCCCCCCGCGCCGGCAGACAGCTCCTGCGGGCCCCGCGCGCACCGCACCGCCTGGAGAGCAAGCGCCGGGCCGCGCCCCGGGCCGCGAGTTTGGAGGCTGCGCGAGGGGGCGCCGCGGGAGGGACGCGAGCCAGCAACAAAGAGCACAGACCTCGTCCAGCAGTTGGTTGACTCGTCCCAAAATAGCCGTCTCCATTTGCTGCTCCCCACGCTCCGCTTCCAGGCGCAGCACCCGGGCCTGCAGCTCGGCCGTCCGAAAGTGGGCGAGCAGGCTGAGCGCCAGCGAGCACAGGGCCAGCGCCAGCAGCCCGCACGCCCCCGCGCTGGGCAGCCGCGCGCAGCGCTCCGCCGGCGCCACCGCCAGCGCCCCCGTCGCGGGCGCGCCCGGCTCCCCCGGGCCGCGGGCACCCGCGGCGGCCGCCTTGCGGGCGCGCTCCGCTGCCATGCCCCCGCGTCTTGAGAACCAATAAATAAATAAATAGAATAAATAAAGGCTGGAGCCGCTGCCCGGAGGCGCGATCCGAGCTGCGGGCAGGGGCGGGGGGAAATGTCCCCTCCCTTTGCTCCCGGCAGAGGATGGAAAAATGAGCGGCAGGAGGGGGAGAGCCGGGAAAAACCCGCAGCCGGCGTAATCGGGGTACACCCAGGTGCGCAGAAAGTTCCTTCGCAGAAGGTTCCAAGTCCAGGAAGGTTGGGGGAACGGGGAGGCGCTCCCTCCCCGCCCGGTCTCCCCCTGCGAGCGTCTGCAGCGTCCCGGGGCCGGCGCTGCGCCCTCCGTCCTGCTCGGGGTCTCGCGTCTCGGCGGCGCGCGGGTCTCAGTCCCGGGGCGGAGGGGCGCGCGCGGAGGGCCCCATGGGCAGAGGTGGGTCGTGGCCGCGGCCGAGGAGCGTTGGGGCCGATTCCGGCGCCTCTGTAACTTGACACACGAGCTGCGGCTGAACGGATCGGATGAGCAATCCGTGCTACTTCCCAAACTAATCTCTCCCACCCCCCTCCCTCCTCCTCCTCCTCCTCCTCCTCCCCTCCGCCCCTCCACCTCCTGCGGGGCCGACGGCTTGGATTTATTTATTTATGCAAACTCGCCCGGGGTGGGGGGCGTGGTGTTCTGGGCCCCGCCGCCCCAACCGGCCGGCCCCGGGAGCCCCTCTCCCGCGCTCCCTGTCCCCTTTGAAGTGACACTCGGGGTTATTTATAGGCAGGAAGGGGGTGTGGAGTGGAGCGGGGGCTTTACTTCTCGCCCTTTCTCCGGATTCACACCGAGGGCCCTCTCCGCCTTCCACCCAAGTCATGGGGCCAGGCATCACTCTGCTTTCTGAAAAGTTGTTGAGAGGCAGCCTTCGGGATCCTCCGAGGAGCCTGGCCGTCTTATTGTGGGCCACCTGGATGGATCTCCAGATCCTGAGCAGGACGATCTAAATCCCTTGGGTCACTATTGCTCCCACGTCCACGTGCCTCGGTCCCATCCCCTCCCTCCCATCCCAAGCCAGTTTCACGCTGGGTTCTGAACCTCCTGAGTCCTGCAGCTGCCCCCACCCCCCAGCCTTTGGTGGGGCTCATTCCGCCCACCACATCTTTAACATCTTTCTCTGGGGTGAAAAGACAGTCCTCCAGGGGGCAGCGGAACTGGCCTTCCATTGTTTTCTTCAGGACCCAGACCTAAGGAGGAGACTAAAACTGAGCAGAAAGGTTCATTCCAAGGTACCTGAGAGTCAGGTCCTGATCCTTCCCCTTCCTGCCCGCCACTGATCTGAGACCCCTCCCAAGCCTCTGCTGTCAGAGCAGCCGCCCAAACACCCCAGCCATCAGAGGTAAGCAATGCTGACGGCACTCAGACTCCCTCCCTGTGCAAGAGTCCTTTAGAGCTAACCTCGCTCCCTCCTGTTGTCATTTCTTTGGCTCCAGTAGAGAATAACTGGTGGTCAGAGGGCATTTTGTAGTTTCCTCTCTTGTCGCCTCCCCCACTTTGAGTGATATTGTATCCCTAAAGAACTTATCTCTCTGCACCTCTTGACATTCCTGCAAATGAGGTGGTGGGATTGACTTCCCGGAGAAAGCCTGCGTCCCAGTGACAGTGGGCAGGGGGTGAAAGGCTGGCCTTGGGGATGTGAAATTGCAGGTGGGGGTGACAGGAGTGTTGCGATTCCGTTTTAGAAGAGCATGTGTGCCAATTTCACATTGCATATTGACTTGGTGGGGCCTGATAGCTCATAGAGTATCGGGGCACCCCTAACAGTGTGGCACATATGACAGTAGTGTGGTGACCCAGCGCTCATACGGAATCAAGGCTGTACCGTTGCGGCTGGGTCACTCAGCCCCATGGGGGACCACGGGGATAGAAAGTGATGCTGCGGAAAGCGCCGGTGGCCAGGGGTTCCAGGTCAGTGCCAGCTCTAGCATTTCCTTCCTGTGGGGAACCCCGAGTTTCCCCACTCCTGTTGGAGGTCTCTCCACCGGGCTGTGCAAACAACCCCGGGGCGAACACGCGCGTGTGCGTGACCAGCAGGGGGCGCCAGAGAATTTCTGCACTAAGATAACAGGGATTTGGATCCAGAGATTCAGGGGCTTGGATCCTCTACCTTCTCCCCCTTCCCACTCCCCAGGCTGGTAAGAATGGAAGGACTGAACTGCGGGGCTAGTTCCATTCCTCTTGCATTCCGCAGGCTGATCGTTCCCCCTTTCTGGACGTTCGGAGCCCTCAGGAATGCCAGGGTGGTGAAACCCTTGATTTGGGACTGGAGAATCCTCTGTGGCTGGAAACAAGAAGGAGGTCCAGGGCAAGACTGACCCCAGCATCACAAACATCATGGCTGAGTCTTGGAGGGCTCCAGGGGACTCTAGAGCCCGAGAAACCTGAG
Source organism: Nyctereutes procyonoides (assembly GCF_905146905.1). Lineage (NCBI taxonomy): Eukaryota > Metazoa > Chordata > Mammalia > Carnivora > Canidae > Nyctereutes > Nyctereutes procyonoides. The sequence continues at coordinate 67,327,287 of NW_026575046.1, forward strand.
TCTAAATCACAGTTGTGTCAAGCTTGGGGGAGCGCAGGTAAAGCACTTAACACCCCACCTGGCACCCAGCAGGCCCTCAGCAATGGTACCTACTACTTCTTTAGGATTCAGGGTTGCTAGTGCCAGCCAACATGCAGCCACTTCTAGGCTCCGGGTTGGGAAACAGAAAGAAACGTCAGCTCCAAGAGGAAGCAAATGAGTCACAGCCTCCATTTCCCATCACTGAGAGCTGAGGGTAGCCGCTGAGTGGGGGACCCTATCCCCAGATGTCCCTTCCCTTCTCTGTGCATGTTCTGGGAAATTCTGCTTTCTAGGGAAGCACTGCTCACCACAGGCACAGACTAACCGGGCTTATCTAGAATGCTCTTTCTGCAGAAGTGGGGACTGGGACCCAGGGGCATGGGGCTGAAAAGACTACTTTCCAGGAGCTCAGAATCCAGGGGAGAAGATTGGATGTGTTTAAAAACAACTGCCACGTGAGGCCCAACAGTGAGAATGCACAGAACAGGGCACGGGCCACAGGAAAGTAATTTGGGGATTCCCAGGAAGAAGGGCAGGGATCCCGTGGCTCAAGAAGAATTTCTTGTTTGTAGCAAGAAGAAGGCTTTCAACGTTAACCCAAAGAGTTTGACTTTGCTCTGCGGCCACGCTTATACTCCCGGAGAAAAACAGATATGCTGGGTATTGGGATAGAAAGCTAAGAAAAAATGCCCCTATGCAGGTGGGCCATGCAGTTCTTAAAGTATTTTCTGTGTTTTTCTGCCTCCAAGTATTTGCTCCTGCTAGACTCCCTGCCAGAAAGTCCCCCCTTCCCTCACCAGCCCTCTGCACCTGAAAGTCCTGTCATTCACTCCAAGGCCGATTTTGGTGCACAAACCCCACTCCTCTTCTCGCTTGTTGGCTTTGACAGCATCGACCTCTCACTTCCTGAGACCCTTATCCCCCCGGCTTCTGGGACCCCGCTGTCTCACCTGCTCTTGTCTCTCCAGCTTGCTTTATTCCTTCCTAAAGATCCTTTTTCCTCTCCCCGGGTGGGCCAACAATTGTGGCAGTCGCAGAACCTCCACTGGGCTATGCTCCCCACAGCTCTTAACCTGACTGCACATCAGAAATCACCTGTAGAGGCCATGGGAGTCTGGACACCTGTGGTTTTATCTCCTGAACTTATTCTCACTTCTCTCCATAACTATGACTCAGTTTCCCCTGGGGGATCCCTTTACTCTCTTCTCTGTCCATGTGGCTCTGATGATATTGACCCCATGCCTGGCTCTTATCTTCTAAGATCGGGAAGGACCAGCTACAGGGGATTTCTTTTTTTTTTTTTTAAGATTTTATTATTTATTCATGAGAGACACAGAGAGAGAGGCAGAGACACAGGCAGAGGGAGAAGCGGGCTCCACGCAGGAAGCCCGATGTAGGACTCCATCCCAGGACTCCGGGATCACGCTGGAGCCAAAGGCAGATGCTCAACTGCTGAACCACCCAGACATCTACAAGGGGATTTCTAAGAGAGTACCAGCCAGAGCTGCAGGAGGCATCATGCCACAATCCATAAAGATCTTGCCTAAAAATGAAGCAAGCATGGAGACGAGCCGAGACTCGGAGAAACTGAGTCCCGAAGGTGTTATTTAAACTCTTGGATCGACTGTGCCTGAAGCTTGCCCATGCCTGCATTTTTCAATTACAGGAGTTGTTGCTGCTCAAGCTAGTTTGAGTTGGGTTTCTTCTCTCAAACGTAAAAGAGCTCAGAGTCACAGATAGGGGCTCCCCACCTTAGAGAGTCAGAAGCCCTTTGTGGTCAGGGTAGGGGCACAGGAAATCCCAGGCTCCCATCCTGTTTATAGAAGTTCCCTGACACTTTGGGATGTGTGTCTGTCCAAGATAGAAAGTCACTGTGCTGAGCACTTCGCTTGGGGCAGACATGTCCCTCCCCAGCTTGGGTTTCAGTGTCAGCTCCCGGATGATGATGACTCTCCAACACAAACCCCTAGCCCACTCCCAGCACTACTCACCCACCTCCAGCTGCTTTCTGGCAGCTCCATGAAGAGCCCCCTCCCCACCAGCTCACCTCACACTCAGCGTCTCCTGTTCTTCCTCCCTCTCATTTCCCTGGCATGTGGCATTGGCATCATCCTGCGGCTCAGGCTGGGTGAGTGCCTTCTCCTCCTTCATTCATTTGGGACCAAGTCCTGTTGATTCCATCTGCTTAATTTCTTTCAGATCTGTTCCTCCTTTTGGATTCCTCCACTCCCACAGGCTGTCCCATGCCTGGCACCTAAACCAATCCAACTTTCTCATATAGTAGTGAGACCGAACCCAAGGAGGCCTGGCCCAGGGCCTGCAAGGATATCCCCCACGCACTACACACTCCCTGATCCTTATTTCTCTCCCAGACTTTATGATCACTGGCATGAACAGTGCTTCTCCTGGCTCCATTTCTGACTCTTGCATGTAGTGAGCAAAAAGATAGAAGGGGCCTGGGCCCCTGGTAGCTTTGTGGGATTGAGTTGTCAGACAAGCCTAGACTTCTTGTGAAGGAGAAGTAACCTGTCTCATTTGAGCCATTGTTATTCAGGCCTGTGTTGTGCAGCCTAAACCATGTCCTACGACCTGTGCTATCCTCTCCCCTAGGCTGTGAGTTTCTAGAGAGCAGTGGTCAACTGTGGACTGTGTATATCTCTGAATGTTCAGCGCTTGGTGCAGCATAAATGCCCAAGAACTGTTGTTTGAGTGAATGTGTGAATGAACGGTCAGATGAATGAACTCTTGCCCTCTCCCAGCTGTATTGCTAAATTGTGCTTCTACATCTTCTTATGTAAGAGAGGTTGATGGGCAAGGAAGGGAAAGGAGAACTGGGATGTATAAAGGCCTTCCCAGCTAAATAACCCATCCATCCAGCAAATATTTATGGAGTGCTTTCTATTGTCAGGCCCCAAGCTGGTTTTGGAGACACCCCTGGGCAATACGGCAGGCTCATGGTGGAGGTGCACAAGCACAGTGCTACAATGCAGGTCATGGGGGGTGCTTGGGGAGCACAGAAGAGGAGCCCCTACTAGGCTTGGGGAGGTGGAGCCTGAAGGATGAGCAGCTAGTCAGATAACTCAGTGTTGTGAGGGCTTGCCCAATGGAAGCAAAGGCCGAGGGGTAAGAAGTAGCATGGTGCTTTGGGGAAGCACCTGAAAATCACAGTGCGGAGGAGTGAGGGCTTAGGGTGAAGAGGTGGGCAAGTGCCGGGCAAGGTAAGAGGTTTGGACTTCGTCCTCAGGGCGAAGGGAAGCAGGGTGGGGGCTGTGCCCCTGTGCCTGGTATGGGAGCTACTGACCCAGCTCCCAAAGAGCATGAACTGAGCTCAGGCTCAGGGGAGAGAGAAGGTGAGCAAGGTAGTTCTCTTGGGCTCTGGCTGTCAATCCTTTGTATAAACTTCGACTGAAGTGTTTGCCCCGATTAGAGTACAGTAGCATGCAGTGTCTCTGGGGAGAACGCTTTGGGGTTTGGGGGCCAGCCCAGGGCCCCTGCTTGGAGCTGCAGATCAGACACTTGGAAATGTCTTTTCCTGAGTCCCCACTTCCTTCCCACACAGCCACGCCAATCAGTTCACCGGCTGTGGCTGCAGAGCAGGGGATGGGGGTCAAGGGGCAGGGGCTGCAGATGTGCGGGGGCGGGCTAGCCTGCCCAGGGGGCCCCCGGGAGCCTTGTTAACTAGGGCCAAAACAAACTCTCTCATTAAGTAGAGAGCAGAGCCAGGTGCGGAGGCTATGCTGATGACATCGCCAGGGGCCCCTTCAAGCTGGCCGAATGGTTTGGAGGCGTTTGGGCACATGTGCTTTCAGACCATGATCAACTGTGTGCATGTATGGGGGGAGCGTGACTCCCAGCTGCCATCTATCTAGGCTTCTCACTGCGTGTACTCGCCTTTGTCTTCTCTTGTGTTTTTGGTGCATGTGATGTCATGCTCATTTCTGCAGACACGCACCAGAGGACATGTGTAGTGCAGTGCAAATGCCGTGGCTGACCAGAGCTGCCCCACTGTGCCAATGGGTTGTCTCCAAGCCACTCACTCTCCGTGGGTGTGCGTGGGTGTGCACCTGTGCAGGTGCCCACAGAGGGGTGTGTGGTGACCCCTATGTGCACAATCGGCTTTGGTCCAGATGTGTGTACAGGAACACGTGTGTGCTTCTGAGCAGTTGGGATCCCGGCCAGGTCTCGGAGTGAGAATGGCAGTAACGGAGGACAGTACTAGAGTCATCTATAGCTGCAGAACAAACCACCCTGAAATTTACTGCCTTCAACAGAGTGATTGACTATTGCTCACGATTCTGTGAGTTGATAGGGTTCAGCCGAGTGGTTCTTCTGTTCCATGTGGTTGTGGCTGTGTGGTGGGAGCTTGCCACAAGCTCGGTTGGGGCTGCAACATTCTACATGGCCTCTCCTTCTCCAGGAGCCACTCTAGGTGGCTTCTCATCATTCCAAAGTCTATCCTGATCTTCTTCACAGCACTGTGGCTGTCTTTCAAAGGGAGTTCCAATAGGACAAGCCCCAGGGAGCAAGTGCTTATGATGACTCTATTTGTATAATACTTGCTCATGTCCCTGTGACCAAAACAAGTCACATGGTCAAGGCCAAATTCGTGTGGGAGGGAACTACCCAAGAACTTGACCCAGGATGTGTGCTCCCTTGGAAGCCACAGATAGAACTGTCTCCCCCAGTCCAAGAAGAATCCTTGGTAAACCTGTCTATAGTTCATTTGACCCTAAAAAGTAGGATTGGGGGCAAATTGCATTAGCAAAGGCTATACACAGCCACCCTAGTGCCCAGACCCTTCCTAGACCAATAGCTGGAGGCCCCATACAGCCCACATCCCTCTGGTCTCAAATGGTCCAAGAATAACTTAGCAGACGTCTCCTACCTCTTCTTATTCTGTCACTAGGCACACATAACTCTGGGACCCTGGGAGGCTGTTCTGAGTGGTTTTAGGACCTGGCTGCTCTGTTTATTAGCAGTATGACGTTGGGCAAAAAAGTAGCCTCTCTGCACTTGGGTTTCAAATCTGAAATATGGGGATAACAAGTCCTATCTTGTAGGGCCATTGTGAGGATTGGATGCAGTGGTGCATGCTAAGTGCCATGTCAGCACTCAACACGAGACTATCATTTGCAACTATAATAACTGCAGAGATTTGGGGACATATGGCAAAGATCCTTTCCCTCAAACCCTGTGTTCTTGTCACTGAGAAGGAGGGATGGTAGGTCACTGATCCATCAATCAGTCCACACTGATTACTGAGCTCCTAGTAGAAGCAAAACCCAAAGTAAGTGCTCACAGAGTTTGCAATCCCATGGGCCCTCTGTAGGGGTCTACGTGCAGTGCCAGGCAACATGAGCAGAAGGCCAAAAATACAGGCAGATGAGTGACTTGGGATTTGGGGAAGAGGAGATGGATGGAGACTTGGAATTGGCGTGAAGATGCAGGAAGGCTTCCTGGAGGAGGTGAGTCCTGAGCAGGGTTCTGGAGTATGGCAGGATCAAGATTTTAAAAAGGGCTGAGAGAATAGAGCAGAACTTCCAAACTTTTGTGGTTTCTTTTTGCCAGGGATGTATCATGTGATCACCTGACCTCCAACAGTCCCAACCATCTGTCTCATTCCCTTCTCTGATGGCAGCGGCAGGTTATGTTTGTCATACATACCAACACTCCCATTCCCACACCATGGGTAGATGTCACTAATCAAGTACAGAACACGACCACACACATACACACACACACACACACACACACACACACTACTTAGGCTTCTCAAAGGAGGAAGCTATTATCAGCCAGTCGAGGTTAGTACTTGGGGTGAAGCCATTTTGCTGACTCAGGTCAAGCTGAAATAAAGCACCATCTTTGAAACCTCAAAACTCTGAGTCCTGGCCTCTCCGTTGTGCACACACTGTCTACCTCTCTGGATCTCAGCCTCCCGCCAGGGGCAGGGGAATAGTAAGTCCTACTCAGAGGAACCTGGGAGCCTCAAATTAGATCACATGTGTGAGGCTCTAATACACTCCAAAATCCAGAAGAGATGATGATGATGGGCCTGCTGCAGACAGACATCAGAAACCATGAGCAGAGGCATCCATTTGCAAAGAGCAGAAGTTGCAGCTTTTTGGAGTAAGTAGAGGAGTGGGAATGAGGGGCAGAGCCCCTGAACTCTCAGCTGTGGACACAGGGCTTGGAATCTGGGCCTCAGCACAGAGAGGGTGGAAGGGCATCCCAAGCATGTGCTCAGAGGAGCAGCCCAGGTTTTGGGCTCTCCCTGATGGTGCGGGTGGGTGGGGGGAGAGCTGTCAGAAAGGCAGGCAACCTTGGGTTAAGAGACAGATGTTTCTGGTTGATGACAGATGGGTAAGGAAGAGCACAGTTAGTTTACTGAAGCCAATCCCCATTTCCCAGCATCTGGGAACTGCAAGTCATGGTGTCCTGTCTCCTTGCTCTCCTGTTCCCTGCCCTCTGCCCACCCCCACCCGCCACCACGGACGTCTTCGTCTTGACCCTGGAGCTCAGTTGTCGATTCTCCCCTTAGGAGGAACTCTCCTGGTTTTGGAGTGGGGAGGATCCCTGCCCCTTGCTCAGAAGAAACTTGATAAATTCCCTCAAGCCTTCACTAGCATATGGCACCTGCAGAAGCTGCACAGAGGGGTCAGGGTGCGGTCCAAGGTCACACAGCACATGAGTGTAGGGCCAGAATTGGGCCAGGACTCTTCTCCACCAGGCATCGCACAGCCCGCGAGTCCAAGCTTAACCCGTGTCTGTACTGCAGCTAATGGCCAGTAAATCCAGAGGACACTTTGCCCTCCTTACGCTTTGCCCTCCCATTCCTTCTCCAGCAGAAGCTGCGAAAGCAAAATTGCTTGGAACATTTGTTCCTGCAAACCTCATTTACAAAGGCCTTTTTTCCTAAAGATTGTTGTTTGTTAAGGTTATTTCTGAAGTTGGAGAGAGAAATGCCCTGTTTGTCTTTCCTCTATCAGGAAATGAGGGGTCTTGCTTTCTTTGAGCAATCCATTCCTGATAGGAGCTCGTGGCTAACAGTCGGGTCTGCTGTGGTTGCATGAACTTTAGTCTTCCTTCAGCTCTATAAGGCTCTGGGACAACATCTGGAAACAGATGTTTGCTTGGAGATGGAGCAGGAACAGGAGGCACTGGGCCAAAAGTAAGGCCCAGCCCCCAGGGCAGGGGGCAGATGTGTTGAAGGCTGTGGCAGGCTTGTGGGTGATGGGCTAGAGGTAGAGCCTGGCACATCTGAAGGAGTGGCTCCCCCTCTGGGTTGGGCATAGGCACCAACACGCTGGGCCTGCCCAGAGATTAGGGACAGTGCTGCAGAGGTGCTGGACTCTGTTTGCACAACTTCCCTTGTTGTTCCCATCCTGTGGCCAAAGACTAGGAGTAGAGCTCCTTGAACATGTCACCTTTCTTGTTTCCCAGAGATGGAAAATACCTGAAAGACTGGAGACTTCATCAAATTCAAATTTCTTGAGGCTCCAAACGAGAAGTTCAGGGCTCAGCACATTACAATTCTCAGGAAAAGAGTAGTAATGGTGGTGATAGTAGTGGTGGTGGTGGTGGTGGAAGTGATGGTGGAGGTGATGGTGGGGGTGATGGTGGAGGTGATGGTAGTGATGATGGTGGTGGTGGTGGTAGAGGTGATAGTGGTGATGGTAGAGGTGATGGTGATGGTAGTGGTAGTGGTGGTGGTGGTGGTGGTGGAGGTGGTGGTAGAGGTGATAGTGGTGATGGTAGAAGTGATGGTGGTAGTAGTGGTAGTGGTGGTGGTGGAGGTAATTGTGGTGATGGTGGTGGTAGAGGTGATGGTGGTAGTGATGGTGATAGTGGCGGTGGTGGTGATAGTGGTGATGGTGGTGGTATAGGTGATGGTGGTGGTGGTGGTAGAGGTGATGGTAATGGTGGTAGTGATGGTGGTGGTGGTAGAGGTGATAGTGGTGATGGTGGTAGTGGCAGAGGTGATAATGGTGATGGTGGTGGTAGAGGTGATGGTGGTGGTGATAGTGGTGATGGCGGTGATGGTGGTGGTGGAGTGATGGTGGTGATGGTGGTGGTAGAGGTGATGGCGGTGATGGTGGTGGTGGAGGTGATGGTGGTGATGGTGGTGGAGGTATGGTGGTAATGGTGGTAGTGATGGTGATGATGGTGAAGATGGTGGTAGTAAACTGGGTAGGTGAATATGGATACAAACCAGGATACCCACCTGCTCACCACTTTTCTCTCAGTTGCAGTGTCTATGCTCAGCACATGACAAGCTGGATCGATTGCAAGAACACATGTATCTTGCCTTCGTGACTGGCCCAAAGGATGATTGAGTAGCACCAATCAGGGACTTTGCTCAGAATTTTCCAATCTGAGGTTGGAAAATGGAAATTCTTTTACTTTGGAGTCACTATGCAGTAAGGATGTAAATCCCTGACTCACTTGGATAGGGGTCTGTCTGCAGAAGGAGAGAATTGAGCGAATGGCAGAGAGAAGCAGGAATAAGAGATGGAGAGAAGAAAAGCCTCCTTTTGGTGTTTGGATGTTTGAGTCCTCTGGGCATAGTCATCCCTGGAATGGTCTTGCCCTTTTGATTTTAGGTGTGTGAATTCCCATCTCTCTGTCTTTTGTATTTCTCTCTCTCTTTAAGCTACTTGACTTGGGTTTCTGCCACTTGCTACCAGAGGGCTCTGACTGACCATGAGCAGAAGGTGATTGTGGAGGTGTTAGGATGATTACATGAGAGGAAGCCAAACAGTGATGACAGTAGAGACGAAAATCAAAACAGCAAAGACAACATCAGTGTTGGAGGTGGCTATGGTGACAAACTGGTGGTGCCGACATCAGAGGTAGAGGTGAATGAGGCTTACATCAGATGGTGACACTGATGGGGATGATATTGGTGATGATGGCGGTGGTCATGTGATCAATCATGAGAATCATGGTGAAGATGCTAAGGCTTTACCAGCCTAATCTGGGTATATGTCTGAAAAAAACACAGGTCTAAAAGATCCAAGAAGCAACCGTAAAGAAAGGATGGGTGAAGGGGAGCACATTTTTCCAGAATGGCAGGTTCTGTCCTTTTTCTTTTTAAGATTTTATTTATTTATTCATGAGAAACAGAGAGAGAGGCAGAGACACAGGCAGAGGGAGAAGCAGGCTCTATGCAGGGAGCCCAATGCGGGACTCGATCCCGGGTCTCCAGGATCACACCCTCAGCTGAAGGTGGCACTGAATCACTGAGCCACCCAGGTTGCCCCGTCCTTTTTCTTTTTCTTTTCTTTTTCTTTTTTTTTTTTTTTTTTGCCCCCTGTCCTTTTTCTTAACTCAATAAATCCTATCTGGGTTTGGATCTGGAGAGGAGGGTCGCAGGTGGTACCTCACAGAACTTCATAACTATATTAGAACCTTCTGGAACAGAAAGGCCCAGGGTCCTTTTGAGAATGCCAGGTGCCTCCAGGACTCCAGACATCAGGCAAGATGAACTTGGGCTGGGATGGCAAACATTGAAGGACACTGAATCTGGTGTTGGACCATTTATAGTTTTTTTTCTCTTTTATTATTTATTTATTTATTTATTTTACATTTCTAAAAATTTAAATTCAATTTGCCAACATAGAGTATAATACACAGTGCTCATCCCATCAAGTGCCATTCATAGTTTTTAACTGTGGCTATCTGGGACTATTTGTTCATCATGGTCTACTTGGTGAAAATGAATTACTTCTGGAGAATAATAGCAACTAATTTTGTTAAGCATTTACTATGTGCCAAGGACTGTTCTAAGTGCTTCATATAGATCATCTTGCAGGATGAAATCCTCACAACTGTACATATTTCTATTTTCCATGTAACAAATGAGGACACTGAGATGCAGAGAGCTTATGTAGCTTACCCAAAGCCATGTTGTTAAGGAAGGCTGGATGGGAAGCCAGGCCGTCTGGGCTCTGGGTCCCATCCTCTGACTCCCACCCCTCTGGGAAATAAATGTGCTCAGGGTGGGTAGGAGCACCAGGAATGTTTCTGATCCAGTCCTTTCTCCAGTGCCTCCCCTTCTGTCCCATTCTACCCAAGCAAATGTTTTCCAGAGGGAAGGCCTAAGGCCAACTGGGACAAAGTAAAGTTCTGTGGGTCCCATGGACCAAGCAACCTGCTTTAGAGGGCTGCCTGGTGGTGCCATTTCCCATGTAGGGAGGAGCTCTGATGGAGGAGGGCTGGGTTATTGGGAAGATGCCACCTCTTCCTTGGGGTTTAGTTTCTTCTCCCAAATAGAAGGCTCTTGCCAACAGTAGTGAGCTCTACTTTTCTGCCTGAGGCATAAGACTGTGGCTTTGGGGGTCAGACCTTGGGGTATGTAATTCTCACTTCACCACTTTGGGCTGGTAACTATTCCTCTGAGACTTGATTTTCCTTCTTGTAAGGGGTAGACTTATTTCCCATGGTTATAGGGAGCATTCAGTGTGTAAAGCGCCTAGCCCAGTGCCTGGCATACAGTAAGCACTCAATAAATGTCTGCCGGTTCTTATACCGATATTTCAATTCCCTGGACTTCAGTTTTCTTCTTTTGCATTCTCCTCCTCACTCATGAGCAAGATTCCTGTGGCCCAAAAGGCCCAGACCTAACTTTAATACAAGAGGGTCAGTACTGGCCCCGGAGCCATCGCCCTCCCTGAGAAATTATAGATTCCTGTAGCTGTGCTTTTAAAAATAAACACATGCCATTCCACAGTGGAAAATTTTCTTTAAAAAATAAAGATAAAAAAGAAAGTACAACACTCTCCTGTCATTTCCCTTGGCCAAGCAGAACTTCAGAAAGATAAATGAAGCCTTTTGCACAGACGTAGCAGGTTCCAGGTCTGGCCCCCACCCTGACGTGGTTGGCGTTTTGTTGGAGGCTACAGCAGGCTCAGGAGGGAGCACCCATCCTCAGTGCCCCCAGGGGGCCTTTGAGGGGTTCTGCAGAGGTTATATCCTCTTTAGGGGGAGGAGGAATGGGTCACTCCCTTCCTTTTAGTTTTCTTCCCCTTCTCAGCAATGCCCCCTGCAGGCAGCCAGAGCCACTGCACTCGTTCACCCTATCCAGTTAGCACGGGTGACCACGTGTCAGGAACCCCACGTAGAAGCCTGGTCAGATGAAAATACTGGTCCCAGATCACCCAGCCAGTAAATGGCAGAGCGAGAGCTAGAAGGAAGGCTCTGATACCCTGATCTAACTTCCTCCCCTACCTGCCACTCTCTGACCCCTCGAAGCCAACTCCACAAACTCTGACATCAATTTGTTGGTCTGGGTGTAGTAAGGAGACTTGAATCTGTAGTTAGAAGTCACAGGCTCTCTTGGGTAGCACTTTCCACCCTCCACATCCCCCCCTACAGGTTACTACCCGCCCAATTCTCTGATTCTCCGTCATCTTTTCTGCTGAAAGGGGAAAGGCGGCCCTACCACTTGGGGTTGTTGCTTGAAGGTCCCAGTACATAGCAAGGACTCGATACATATTTTCAAATGCACACTCAAGAAACCATCATTGTTTCACATGGAAGGATTTGGGGGTATGAATGGATCTGCCCCTTCTGAATTTTCCACTTTTTTTTAGTAATGAACATATATTGCTTCTCTAAAAAAAGTGTTTTTAATAAAATGCAAACAAGATGTCTGTTCTTTCCCACTACGTTTCCATTATGGACACTTCCCACTGGCTGGCCAGTCAGACTTGGAAGCAGCTCAAAAATATTTTGGTGAATCAGTTAGAATGCTTTGGGTTGCAAATAATAGACAGTCTCTCTTATGGGGTAATGTAACCCATCCCAGAGAAGCTGGCCAGAGCCCCAGGGAGAGTTCACTTTTCTTTGTCAAGGGTAGGCACCTTGGAATGGGCTCACACCTAGAGTTGGGGGAGGCGTAGGGAATGTTGCACCCAAATTGAGCAGAACAATAAAGTTGACTCACATAATTGAAAAATCCATAGGTAGGTCTGAAGGAGATGCTTGATCTAGAGTTTAACAGTGTCACCAAGGACTCCGTTTCTTTCTTTCCTTTTTCCCTCCTTCCCTCCCTCCATTTCTTCCCCTCTCTCCTTCTCTCTCTTCTTCCTTCCCTCTATCCCTTTTTTTATCCCTTTTCCTTTTCTCTTTCTCCCTTCCACCCCTACCCCTGCTTCTTCTGCTATGGTGCCCTCAACTTCACTTTCCTTGTGATCCTAAGATGGGTGCCCACAGCTCCTAGGGCTACATGCTTTCCCATTCATATCCTGCCAAAAGGAAAGAGCATCTTACCTTAGCATTATCAGCAAGAGTCCTGAGGTCCATTCTAACTGGACTGGCTCAGGTCACATGCTCATCTTTGACCCAGTCCCAGTGGGCAGGAGGATGGCAGGTGCTAACTCCAAGTGTGGAGCGAGGATGGAGTCCACTTTCCTGAATCACTATCCCCAAACAGGGCTACTAGGAGGAACAACTGGGCCCTGGGAGGCAAACAACATGTGTTCACATGGTTCATGGTCTGGATCCCACAACCTGTTTATCATTTTTTAAAAAACTAAATAATAGCAAACTAAGGTTTGTGATTCTCACAACTGATGTAGAGATGTGGGTGTTTCTAGGACTATTCTCTCACATAACAAGGATTATGGGCTGGCTATTGCTTGTGTGATTCTCTCTTTAGTTGTATGATGGATACTTGTTTTTATTACAGCTCATGATATCTTTACCCTATGCATGACCAGCACCCCAGATTTCCTTTGGGCAACAATCTGTTTTTCCCACTCTCTGTTCATGTGATTTGGATGGGATATGTGACCCAGACTGACCTGGTGGGACCATGTGACCTAGAATTAGCAGAGTAGCGCAGTGCCACCTTCTTGGCTTCAGTGATTGGCTCAAGGATAGACATATGACCCAACCTGGGCCAGCGATGGCTAGGCTGAGGAGCTGGTTTCCCACAATTAGGGGAGGAAAAGCTCCTTTTTTCTGTTGAGTTTGTATCTAGGAGCATGTCTCCTGGTGCCGACAGCCATCTTACCACAACTTGGAGCCTGAGAACAAAGACAATGAGAAAATGGTAAGTCTAAGAAATGGAAGTGGACCGTGCCTGCTTCTTAGTGACAGTTTGAAACCCTGGAACAAGCTGCACCTGAAGCTGGAGCTCTCTTGGATTTTTCAGGAATATGTTCCAAAACTTCTTTTTTTTGCTCAAGGCTAATGTGTTAGGTTTTCTGTCACTGGGACCCCAAAGTGTCCTAACTGGTAGAGCATGTGTTTGACTTTCCCCACCCCTACCAACCTTGGGCTAAAAGCCTCTGGTTTATTTTGTGCAGAACCCAGACGTTCAATGAGGAAACTGTTTCCTTGCCAAACGCTTCCTTCTGGGGGTGTCTAAACATGAGGTTTGTTACAAAGAAAAAATATTTGTCTACAGTGGGTCAAAGTCATGTGGTCAGACCACCATTTCTGTGGTCACTACTGTGAAGTATTGAAGAGAGAGGTACTCCAGAGGGAGCAGAAGAGAGGCAGGCACAGGCCACCCTGACAAAGGCATTGCTGGGGCAACTATAGGCCACTCCCTGGGGAAATTAAGCCTGGCTGTTAAGGAATGTTTCCCAAGAAAATGTGCCTGGCTTTGCTGCAAATTCCTACACAAGCCCTTCCTCAAATGGCTAAATAATCTGAAGAGCTTTGCTATGTATTTTTCATTCCACGTACTATTTGCTCTGCCTGCCTGTCCCAAGCAGCCAAGTTTAACCCGATGGAGACTTTCTTCTTGCAGAATTCAAGTTAACGGACTCCCATAACTAGAGGGACTGTGTGTCCATTGTCCCTCTGTGTAGCTTTGATTGTGTCCAAATTAGCAGATGTCCCCGAGCATCTTCCCCTGCCAGGACTGGGTTTGGTGGGGTCCTCCATGAGCACTGGTGTTAGATGCAACCACTGTGCCTCAGAGAGTTCAAAGCTGGGGGAGGGAGGACATGCGGGCAGCAAGACCAGCTATTACGCCAGGCTGAAAGAAATAAGGGCACATCAGGGCTGGGGTTGAATCATGGGAATGTTTTTTGGGGGGGAGAAGGTGGATGCAGGGATGGCAGGATTCATAGCCTCTGCCTTGGCACTTACCCTTCAATGGTGGGAGAGCCTCATTCCAGGGAGAGCAGGGAGGCTCTCCAGGCCAAGGGAACAGTGGAGCAGAGACACAAATAATGCAAAGCCACATGTTCATCCTTCCTCTCATCGTCCTTAGGCTGTGTTTCTACATCTAAAGCTCAAAGGAGGTTATGAAAATATCACGCTCAAGGGGTTAACTGTCAAAACTGAGACTTCACGGTCACATTATGGCTCCTATCCTTAATTAAGTTCTTGCTTTTTTGGCCAGGATTCTCCTTTCTTTGAGCCAATCCGACAAGCTCAAAGCAAAGCCAAGAAGTGTATGTCCTATGGCATCATGGTGGTTTCTAAACCCAGACTACTGCATGAGAACCCGCTGGCAGATATTATGGCTCCTACCTCTGTCTGTCACAAATTTGGCCACATGAGATCATGAGCTGGTGGTGGTGGTGGCGGTGGTGGTTACCATTTCTGCGCTGTAGGGGGTTGGCTTTTGAGCACAAAGGATTTGAGAAGAGGGAAGGACCGAATCTGCTTCCAAAAGGTGAAGATGGGGTAGGGATGGGAGCATGGGCTGAATGAAGATATGGCCCAGAAAGAAGAAGGGGAGCTGAGAGGGTGGGGCAGATTCAGGAGCCCTATCTGGAAGCATAGACCCTGACGATTTATTGGAGTTTAGTAGCTCTACTCTGGGGCTTGAAACACCATTCACCCTCCCTGTGCCTCCCTTAGGTGCGATAAAAACAATTGGGGGGTGCCTGGGTGGTTCTGTCGGTCGAGCATCTGACTCTTGGTTTTGGCTTGGATCATGTTTTCAGGGTCCCCACGTCCAGCACCACACTCAGCGGGGAGTCTGCCTGGGATTCTCTCTCTCCTTCTCCCTCTGCCCCTCCCCCCACTCATGTGGTCTTTCTCAAATAATAAATAAAATATTTAAAAAATAATTGGAACTTTTGACAGTGAGAAATGATGTATCAGTGATCAAATACTGCATAACAAATCGTGTAAAACTTAGTGGTTTAAGACAGCAAAAACTGATGATCTCTGACAGTGTCTGTGGTTCCAGAATTCAGGAGTGGCTTGGCTAGGCAGGTCTAACTTGGGGTCTCTGGTGAGGTCACAGTCAGATGTTGGTCGGGGTTGTACTCATCTGAAAGCTTGAGGATCCACTTCCAAGATATTAATGGCTTTTGGTGGCAGGACTCAGCTCCTCTCCATGTGGCATCTCCATGAGGCTGCTACAGTATTCACATGGCATGGCTGCTGGCTTCCCCAGTGTAAGGGATCCAAGAGACCAAGATGGAAGCTGTAGTGCCTTTTACGATCTACCCTTAGAAGTCACATACTGTCACTTCTGCTGTGTTCTATTTGCCTCACAAGTCAGTCCTAATTGCATGGGGGAGGGGCCTATCAAAGGAGTCGAGAGGTTAGCTGGCATAGTGTTCTCACCACCCTCATGATGCATGACCCCCCCCACATGCAAAAGTAACTCACCCCTTCCCAGCACCCCTCAAAGCATCAGCTCAAATTCCAGAATCTCATAATCTAAAGTAAATACAGGTGTGGTTAAGGCTCGTCGGGTGTAGTTCTGCATTCAGTTTAGTTGATGATGAAGGGACTTGAGGAGCCAGGAGGGACCTAGAGTATGGTGGGGTGGGGAACAAAGGATGCAGTAATTATAGTCAAAGGAGCAAGGGAAATGCTAGAGGGGGGAAAACACTGGTTGATATTTCAGAACATTAACCTGAGGTAAATGTCAAGGGTCCCCCGAAATTTGGAGAGGTTTGAGTGACCTGTAAAGGTGATGTCACTGGGCACAGACAGATCCAAAATGAGAATCTGGAACCTCCTTCTGGTCCAAATACAGTATTTGGTCATGCTTAGGGATGGTGAGAAAACTTGTGTAACTGCCAGTTTGGTTGGACCATCCTGGGAGAGGAAGAACACAAGACTTTCCATCACTTGCCCACAAGCTGCCTGGCATGCTTCTAAGCACTTTGAGATCAAAACTGCTGGCCCAGGTCACAGCTGACTCTTGAGGAGCATTATTTTCTTGGAGGAAATTTGGAGAAGGTGGCTCTGGTGAGAGGTCAGAGAACATTGCCATATGAGATAGGGTGAAGAAACAAAGAAGATTTCTTCTAGAAGAGAAACATCTCTGAAAGCTGTTGGGGAGTAGCGGGGAGGGGGAACACTTTTCTAGGACTCCCTTTGGGACTCAGGGAAGGCAGGGAGTTGGACTTCATCCCTGCTGAAGGGAAGGCCTAAGGGTTTGTCTGAAGATGGAAAGACTCTTCCTAAAGATGGTGAGTTCCCCGTCAGTGTGATGATGAAGCAGAGGTTGGATGAACCTTTGAGAGTAAGACAGACCCTTGGATAGAACATCCAGTGAGACCTTGAAGGTGCCTTCCCACTACTCCCTACCCCAAGATGTCATGATTCTTCACTCCCACCAACTTCTGGTACCTTCCATTTTCATCCCACTAATCCATACCTCGTGGTAAATAGATAGGTGCTGTCTGAAGACATCAGCAACTATGGAAAATGAGAGCTAGAACACAAAACTAGATCACAAGGGAGGGGCCTGCCTATGAGAGCAGGCTGTTTCTAAGCCTTCCTTCATATGTAAGCAATCACCCTGGTAACTGACATCATTGTTCACTCCCTGCTCGTTGTTCACCAAGACCTTGCCTCCCAGTCTTCCTGAGAAAATTGAGGCCATCAAGTATGAGTTCTCAATTCCCAGGCATCCTCACCCCCAGCCCTTGCACCAGCCAGACTCATCCTGCTTTCCTCATTGCAGTCTCAGAGGATGAGTTATCTTTCTGTTCAAAGCCAACCTCCCCACCTGTGTCTTTGACCTCTGATTCTCCTGCCTCTTCTGAGAGGCTACCCCATCAGTCATCCTTCCCTCTCTTGGATCTTTACATCTTCCAGCCGCTGGCTGCTTCTCTTCTGCCTAAAAATATACTCAGGCCTGTCATATGCCAAAATCCCCTAAACCCTGTGGTATGCTTTGCTAGCTTCTGTCTAAATCTCTCCTCTCCCCTTCTCATCCAACCTTCTCGAAAAAGTAGTCCACACTGGCTGTTTTTCCATTACACAGTACCCATATCACACTTCAGTCCACTGCCAACTGGTCAATTGAAGTTGCCCTTAATTACTCTTCATATTTTAATGACCCCTGATTGATCAATCAAATGGACATTTCTTGATCCTTAACTATCAAACACAACTCTTCTGGAACTTTCTACCTTGGCCTCTGTGATGTCACCTCGTATCTCTTGCTGTCTTATCTCTTTCAAGAGCTCTATGGTAGCCTGTGTCCAAGATGGCCCCCAGAGAGTCCCACTGCCTGGAATTTATCTTGCAGAGTCACCTCTCCCATTGGACCAGAGTTGGACAGCATGACTAATAGAATACAACTGAAGTGATGCTCCCTTCAAGACTAGGTCACAAAAAACTGTGTGGCTTCCATTTTGGTCTTTCTCTCATTCTCTGTCTTGGCTTGCTTAACTTTGAAAAAATCCAGTGACCATATACTGAGGCCCCTCAGATAGCCTGTGGAGAAGCCCAGTTGGCAAGGAACTGAGGATCCAACCAATAGCCATATGATTGAGTCTTCCTGGAGGCAAATCCCCCAGCCCAAACCAAGGCTCTAGATAATGCAGATCTAGCCAACAGCTTGACTGCAGCCTCACGAGAAATCCTAAGTCAGAACCACCCAGCTAAGCTGTTGCCAGGTTCCTGACCCTCAGAAACTATGAGAAAATAAATGTTTGTTTCTTTAAGCTACAAAGTTTTACAGAAACTTGCTACTCAGAAATTAATAAGAGTCCTTTTCTTTGACCCCATAATGGAGCTCCATGAAATGTTGATGTTCTGTGGGATTCCACTCTGGATGACCTCATTTCATCGGCCCTGCTGGGGTGGGGCAAACACTGTGGGTTGCCTATCTGGCAGTCAATCCCACATCCCCTACTTCTTTCCTGCTGGCAGACTCCATTTCCCATAATTGGTGTTGAAAACACCAGAGACTTGCTTTACCAGCCTCCCTTGCAGCTGGAGTATGGGTACAAGATCCAAGCTTAGGGACCTGAGGAATAGTCTGCTGTGTGCTCTGAGAAAGGTTTCTCTTCCTAATAAAAAGAGGGAAATTAACAAGAGGCTCTCCTTTAGCCTTACAGCTTTTAAATGTCATGTGAAGCATGATGCTTGGAGCTATAACATGTGCTATTTTGGGAAGTGCATTTTTCCCCATTATTCTCCTTGGCCACATCGACAGAAAGCACTGAAGAAGATGCCCTCCTTGGGGGCTAAGCAGTTTTATTAGTCTGTTTCCTCCCTGCAGAACTTTGCAAGCCCAAGAGTTCAACCATGAATAGTCATAGACATTTTAAGTCCAGGACTGTTGTTGTTGTTGTTGTTTCCAACACCAATCACATAAAGATGTAGCAATCTTTTTATTAGATTCTGGACAACATCATGTACCAATAGCCACATCATAAGTTTTTATTCTAGATATTCATTTAAAATTTGCTGTATTTCTTTCCTCTCTTGTCCCCATTGGCCCCATTTCCTTGGAGTCATTAAGTTTAAGGGTAATTTGGTAAGTCGAGTTTGGCAGACTTAAAATAAAAGAGCCCTCCTTCCAGTCTCTTCCCCTGAGTCATATGGTCCAGTTCAAAAGTTGGCCTCTTAGTCTCTTCAGAGTTTCAACAATGGAGATGCAGCCATTCCATCCATTTGAGAGTTGCCGGGACTACAATTTTTCTCTGGCTGCATATAAGGGGATTATTGCCTTGTGATCAGTTTTAGCAATTTGATCATGATGTGCCTTGGTGTGGTTTTCTTTGTGTTTATCCTGATTGAAATTCACTGAATTTCTTGAATCTGTGGGTTTTTATTTTTCATCAAAGTTGGAAACTAGTTGGTCATTAATTTTTTTCAAATACCCACACTCTTCTCCTGGGACTCTTACTACATGTGTGTATGACCGCTTGTCCAACAGGTCATTGAAGCTCTGTTAATGCTTTTCTCAGATTTTTTTTCTCTGTGTGCTTCAATCTATCCTGTCTTCAGGTTTCATTGATCTTTTTCTGTCATGTCTAATTTGCTTTGTAGTCCATCTGGTGAATTTTTCACTTCATATATTGTATGTGTTAGCATTCTCCAGAGAGACAGCACCAACAGAATCTCTCTCTCTATAGATATCCATCTATCTAGAATGAGATTTATTAAAAGGAATTGGCTCACACAATTATGGATGCTGACAAGTCCTATGATCTGCCATCTGCAAGCTTGTAAAACCCACTGGCCTGAGAACCAGGAGTGCTGATAGTAGAAGCCGCAGTCCAAGCACGGGAAAAGACCAATGTCTTAGCTTAAGCAGTCAGGTGGTGAGAGACAATTCAATGATTTTTCATCTTTTTGCTCTATTGGGGCTCTCAATGGATTGGATGATGCCCCACCCACCTTGGGGGGGGTAATCTGCTTTACTCAATTCATGAATTCAAATACTAATCTCTTCTGGAAACACACACTAACATACACAGAAGTAATGTTTAGTGAGACATCCAACCACCTTCTGGCCTCTATAAAGTTGACACATAAAATTTACCCTCACCCTGTATTTTTCAGTTCTAAGGTTGCATTTGGTGTTTCTTAAAAATATGTTCATTTATTTTCTCATTATTTTCATATTTTCCTTTACATACTTGAATCTATTTATAATGGCTATTTAAAATTCTTGTCTGCTAATTTTATCATGTCTGTCATGGCTGAGTTCATTTCTTTTGATTGTTTTTTTTTCTTTTGGTTGTGAGTATCATTTCTTTCCCTCTTACATCTAGTGATTTTTGATTGGAAGACAAACATTTTGAACACTACCTTCTCGAGTGCTGAATTTTGCTATCATTCTTTAAAAAGTGTTGAGCTTTATTCTCACAGTTCACTTGGGGATCAGCTTGATCCTTTCAAAGCTTGTCTGTAAGCTTTGTTAGGATGGGTCTGTAATATGTCTTCACTCTAGGGCTTGCTAATTTAGCTTTATTCCTTAGGTGTGACCTTTTGGAAGTTTCCACTAAATACCTTGGGTGCTTAATGAGGTTTCTCCACCTTGGTTGGCCTGAACCTGAACATCTCCCAACTCTGTTTGAGCCCAGACAGTTGTTTAGTTTACAACACCCTGGAACTTATTCTTTCTCTGAAGTTTGTTCTTGACCAAACTCACGGAGACTCATAGTAGATGTGCGGAGTGTAGTATTTAACTAAAGACTCCAAATGACTCCTATGCAACCTTCTGAAGGTCTTGCTCTGTATAGCTTCCTCCTCTCTAGTATTCTGCTCTGAAAATCCCAGCTGCATCTGTTAGAAAACAGAAAACTTCTGATCTCCGTCTTTCCAAAAACAGTGAGACTTCTGTGCTCCACTAGGGCTTCCCCTCCCAGGCCCTGGTTTGGTAAATGCCTCTAGGCAGAAAGTTAGATTGATCAGAGAGTTTATCTTATTTGTTTTCCTTCCCTCAAGGAATACAGTCTTGTTCTGATTGTTATCCGGTGTCTGGAAACAGATGTTTCATGTATTTTATCCATTTTTCTACTTGTTTATGGTGGGCAGGGGTTACTCTAGAATCTGTGACTCCATCATTGCCCAGAGCAGAAGTCCACACAGGGTAAGTTATCATCAGCCTTGCTGACTGAAAGCATTTCTCAATTTTACATTTTACTATGTAGGTTTGAGAAACCGTTGCCTTTTCCAACCCCACAAGCACTAATTAGTAGACATTTAATTCCCTCTCATTCCTGCTAGTCAACCAGCCAGTTCTTTCCTGAGTCTATTCCTTTCTGTCTCCTGCCAATCACAGCCAAAGGCAAGCATCACATCACTAACCAAGTGTTTTCTATCCTCTGTCCTGAGGGTTGCAAGTCCTTTGGATACCTCCTCTATCTTCATGTTATTGCAGGGCATACAGTTACACATGATGGAGGTGGCAGAGCTAAAATACATAAAGATCTGGGTCCTTGATAACATACTGAGATGACAAAGGAGCCCGGGACTTATGAAGTGAAATAAATAGATGCTCTATTTGTCTTAGGCATCTTTAAATGTGCATTCTGTTCCCTGCAGCCTAGGGCTGATGGACATAGGTTGGTCCCACCTCCTTCCATGGTTTCTAAGCTCATGTCCTCAGGCCACTGTTGCCAGCGCAGATCTTCCCCCATAGGGGCAAGCTCAGACATCCACCTGCCTGTGGTCCTCTCCACAGGACATCATGCCCTGCTCTTTAAACGCAACATCTAAAATTAATCTGATTTTCCTCTCCTAAACTGTCTTCCCTCAGGATTCTCATCTGCTTTGTAATGCCATCTGTAAGCCTGGCTGTCATTCTGGAATTCCCCTTTCCCTCTCCTGTTGATATCCATAAATCATCAGGTCCTACTAATTTTGCTCTCTCAGCGTTTCTCAGATACGCTGGATCCCCTCCTCTCCATTTTTCCTACTGCTACTGAGGACAGGCCCCTGGCATCTGTCTCCTGGGCTACTCCCAGCCACTCCCCTGCTTCCAGTACATCCTCTGCCTTCCATCTGTCTTTCTGAAACTTGAATTTATCTGTATCACTCTCTTGTTTGGGACCTTTTAATGCCCCTCTCCTTATTTATACGATGAAATCCAAACCCTTATCAAGGCTCCAGGTTCTGGCCTCTGCTGACTTCTTCTGTCCCATCTTGCCACTCCCTGTCTTCATGTTACATCCCAGTAACACTAATTTGTGGTTGGTCTCCCTAGTCACCCTGCTTCTTCTCCGCTGTGAGATTTTGTGCATGCTGTGCCCTCCCTGAGATGCCCCCTGCCAATTCTACCTACCCCATCCCCCAGCTTTTTCCTTGCAAGCACCTGTTTATCCTACTGAGTAAGGAGTCCCCTTTTCCTTCATCTAGAATCTTCCCTGGTGACACCAACCTCCAATCTTGTACAGTTACCCTTTTCTGTGTCCCAGTAATCTTCATACACATCATTCCTACCCTGCCTACCACTTTGCTTTGTAACGTGGAAGTGTGTCTATCTCTTCCTCCAGACTGAGTACCTTGAAGACAGACACTTAGTCTTGAGTCTTACTTAGTCTTGAGCCCCCAGGCTGTGGCCTATAGGAGTTACACAATGAATGTTTAACGACTAAGTGAATCATTCAATAAATCCCTTACAGCAGGTCTCCTACAGACCATCTCTGTGGAATGCTTGGTGGTTAGCTCACTCAAGTAAGTAGATTAACTTAAAAATAATAAAACTATGTTCCCTTAAAATCATTTTTCCACCAGCACTTTCCTTAATTAGTACAATCAGGAACAAGAGTGTATTTGTGGTGAAGTTTCCATAGCACTTCTCTCGGAAGGAGTATTATGTTTCCAGAAGCAAAGAATCATGGCTTAGGAAGAAAAAAAAATGTGAACAGAGATGGCATGGATCTGAGAAGCTGCTGGAAAGCTTTTCTAGGCCTTGGAAATCAGGATGTGCCTTGAGCATCCATAAGGGGGCGTGACTGTGGATGTGGGCAACTTGGTGGGTGTCAGACTGTCCCTTTCTGCCAGTTGCCACACTTAACCAAAATTCCACCATTAGATAGTCACCCCTTTTGACTATCCATCACCTCTCTGGTGAAACTCTTACAAGCCAAACTTCCTGTGGAAGGAAGTCTCTCTCTCTCCTTACTTTCTTCTGCCTGGAAAGCTTTCACCTCCTCCTCTGTCTACCCTGGTTTTCTCTGTTCTTTAAAATGTAGATTCAATCCCTTGCCTCCCACAAATCCTCTCCAGATCTTTCTTTTAAGATTGTAAGTGCCTCAAGAACAGAAATCATTCAACGTTGTCTCCTGGGTGCCTGTTACAGAGCCTAGCACGTGGTAGATGTTGAATAGAGGAGGAGTGAATTACTCTGAACTCATTCATACAGTCATTTTTCCATCTTTGTGCCTACACCCTGGGGACTTCTATCAATGCTGGTTTTCTGGCACTCTGGTGATCACTTATGCCTTATGGAAGGTCTTCTTGTCTTCTAATGAGACATTCTTTTTGAGGTGGCTTTTTAAAAATAACACTTCCTGAATATAGGCTAGTTTTCTCACCTGGGCTCTCTCTGTGGGTAGGGACTGGGGGCCCCTTGTTTCCCAGCTTAGAGAAGATGGTGAGGAGAACACTTCTCGCATATAGTATGTGGGATATCATTTGTACTCCTATTCTAGACCCCCAAAATCATGGGATACCTGCTTGTGGGTACCTTGGGGAAGGTGGTGAGAATTTTCATACAGGATCATCAGACAGGGGCTCAGCAAAGTTCAGTGGCCTGAGTGGCTGCTTCTCTTTGGCCTGATGATTAAAGTGAAGTCTTTGGTCAAATAGTATCCGCCTGTGTACATGTGATGGGAATTTCTTGCTCTTGGGTCAGCGGATGGAGACTCAGAGCCCTTGTGGCTCCTAGGCCCTCAAATATGACTCTTCCATGAGGGTCTCTTGAGGCTCACTTGACTCTTCTTGGGCCCCGTTCCCACACTCTGGTCCCATACCTCATCTCATCTATACCTTTCCCCTCACCTCACCCCAGACTTTGAGGAAGACTCTCACACCTTCACCCTCCTGGTCTTAGACCTTATTTCTTTCAGGTTCTTTCACCTAATGACCCATTCAAGCTCCCAGCAACTGAGAAACCAGCTTCCTTTGCCTGATGATAGGGAGGGCTTCATATTCAAATCTCCAATCCTCAAATAAGGAAGTGAGAGGAAATATTTGTACCTAATCTTTTCCAGGGTGATGGAGAACAAGGGAGAAAAGAACAGTTTACCTTCCAGATTAAAGAAGCTGAGTCTTGGTGCAGCCACTGTGGAAAAACAGTATGGAGGCCCCTCAAAGAATTAAAAATAGAACTACTATGTGATCCAATCGTTGTGCTTCTGGGCACATATCTGAAGGAGAAAAAAAAACACTATGTGGAAGAGAGATCTTCACCCCCACGTTCACTGCAGCATTGTCGACAATAGTCAATATGTGGATGCAGCCCACATGTCCACTAATAGACGAATGGATGAAGAAGACGAGGTATGTATATACATCAGAATATCATTCAGCCACAAAAAAGAAGGAAATCCTGCCATTTGCAACAATGCAGGTAGACTCTGAGGGCATTATGCTAAGAGATAAGTCAGACAGAGAAAGACAAATATTGTATAATCTGACTTATTTGTGGATTATCTAAAAACAAACAAACAAACAAAAAAAAAACAAAAACAAAAATCCCCAGTCATAAAAAACCAAACTCAGAAAAAGTGATCAGATTTGTGGTGACCAGAGGCAGGGGGCTGAGGGGGGGAGGGAAATTGGAGGAAGGTGGTCAAAGGGTACAAACTTCCAGCCGTAAGATAAATAAGTACTGGGGATACAATGTACAATGTGATGACTATTGTTTAAAAAAAAAAGGCTGAATCATTCTTGTGTCAGATTGGATGATAAACCTCCATTCTCCACTCCTTTTGGCAGCCATGCCTTGTCATGGCCCCATTACAGTTGAGTGTGTTTCTCTGCCTCTTTCCTCCAGGCTGGGCCATATGACAATGGCCTAGGGCAGAACTGAAAATGCACCTGCTCCTTAGGAGACCGCATGTGTTTCTGCTTCCCCCTTGTGCTTCTGTCACAACCATGTGGGGAACATGCCCTGGCTACCCCCTTGTCCTGGGAGGATAAGAGAGATAAGGAGTAGAACCTCTCCAACTGACCCACAGACCTGTGATGAGAAGTAGCGCAAGGGAGAGCCCTTGGTCTAGCCCAGCCTGGATATCAGCTGAGCCTCAGCCTATCTCCCTGAGCATAAAGGATTATTGTGTTAAGCCACTAAGTTTTGGGGTCTTTTGTTATACACCATCATTGTGGCAGTAACTAACCGATATAGATCTTTTGCTAGAAAGCCAGGGTAGACCAATAAGCACTTAGTATGAACGCTTAGTATTTCATTATCAGTTGAGCCTCGATGGCAGGCCTCAGAACAGAACACGAGAACATCAGACCTGGAAGAGCCATTAAAGGAGCTCTGGATGGAGAAACAAGATCGAGTGGAGCCATGACTTGCCCAAGATCACACAGGGAATCGTGGCTGATCTTGGGCAGCACACAGGGCCAGAGCTCCCCAACATAGTGAGATGACTCCCTAGCTTCCTGTGGGCCAGCCCGATGGGCGTCGTGGCTTCATCCTGCTTGTTCTTTGGCCTCTCATGTGAGCTTCATGTCGTTGTGCTGGGATTTTGATGAATGGGAAGTGGCGGCGAGGGAGAAGAGGCAGGAAGAACGTCCAGCCAGAGACAAGACTCCGGATGCAAGCAGGGATGTTCCATCTGCACCCTGTCTCCCTCTGGTGCCAAATGCCCTAAGATGGGACCCCCAGCCCAGACCCCAGGCTGTGGGCCAGCTTTCACAGCCTGGTCTCAGGAGACACACTTGCTCTCAGGTGCTAGGGGCCAGATGACTGGCTCACCTGTCATCATTAACCTCTGGCCCACCCTGAGGCCCCCTGGGAACCCAGTACAGACAGCCACAGGGATGAGCCAGAGAAAGTCTGGGAAGGAGTGGGAACCAGGGTTCCAGGCGGGAGCCTGCTGTTCTTGCTGTTGTGTCCCAGGGCTGTCGCTCCAGCTCCAGGGCCTGGAGAGGCACCTCTGCACACTCCAGGCCCCGTGGCTCGGAGTGGGACCAGCTTCTGAGACTCTTGCTGGGGGACAGCCCATTAATCTCCCTGTGTGCAGTTGCTGGAAAAGGGAGCCCTGGGTCAGGCATTTCGGGGTCTTCCATGAGTTCACTCCACTAAAAAAACTGAGCAAAAGAGAGTGAAAACTGTACCGGTTGGGGAATCAGAGACTGGGGTTTGGGCTTCAACTTTGCATCTCATCAGAACCCTATGTGACCTTAGGCAAGTCACTTTCCCTATCTGTCAAATCACTGTGTTGGAAGAACCGGCTTAGAGGGTGCCCTCAGCCCTACTATCCTGTGATAGTGTTGGGGTTGAAGTGGCTCCTCCATTCCTATGGAATAATAATAGTAATAACGCATATTCATCCCATCCTCAACATGTGCAAGACACTGAACCAAGCACTTGCATGTGGTAGCTCGGTTCAGGCTCACAGTGACCCTATGAGGCAGGTATTCTTACTTTCTCCATTTTACAGATGGGGAAACTGAGGCTCTTCAAGGCTCAGTCATTCATTTACATCCACCTTGCTCATTCATGCAGAGCTTGAGCCTGAGTTACCTGACTCCAGAGCCGTGCCTCCTGCCTCCCTGCTGCGTCTCTGCTGATAGATACAACTCTTCTCCTGGTCTTTCCTTCAAGATCGCCTCTTCCTCCCAAGGCCCTCTCCTTGTACACTTCCACAGTCAGAGAACTCTGGGATCCAGTCTGGAAGAGTCCAGGGTGCCTGACAGAAATCCCTTCAACCACAGGGATGAATGCAATGTAACCATCACCCTCTCCGTGCTGCCTCTGCCACGAGGCCAGCCCTGCCCTGGTGCAGGTGCTAGAAGAAATGCAGGCCCTGCTGTCGGGATGAGGTATGGAAACTGGCCCGGGACCTAAGATTGACTCAGGGCAGCCTGCTGCCTGCTTCCTTCCTGCACCACTGGGGCCTAACACAGTGCCTGGTGTGCAGGAGACACAGTGAGCGCTTGCTGATTGCACGCTGGGGTGATGGAGTCAGCAGCACGGGCTACTGCAGGTGGAGGCTCGGAGCTGCTCTGTTGCTGTCCCTGAGCTCCCATAACCTAGGAGGCAGGGAGGTGCCAAGACGCAGAAGATGAAATACCTCTGGGCCTCCAACTCACTGGAGGTTAACACTCAGGGGTGCAGGGGGCACAAATCTACCCACCAGCATATACCGTCCCTGGAAAGTCCTCTGCTTACCTCTCCCTTGAGGCCACAGGGCCCTTGCACCGATAGCCCCTTAATGAGCCAGCCACAGAGTCTGAAGGTTTGGGTGTGCAACACTAAAATGACTGCTCAGGAAGGAGGCACAGCATGGAGATGCTGACCCGTCTCTGGGGCTCCTGCCCGGAAACGCCCTGTGATTCCACAGGCCGTGCTTGGTGGGGCTGGTGCAGAGACCAACCCCCGCTCCGTGTGATGGCTGGAGTGAGGCCTGAGTCACAGCATCAGCTCCGCTGCTGATGAGATGAATAGCCTCTCAGAGCTGCAGTGAGAGGTGGGCACAGTAAGCCCGGCCCCCACATCGCTCCCAGGGAGGCCCCAAACGCACATGTGACAAAACGTGGGAAAGTGCTTGGGGAAGTCTCGGGCTGCAGAAAGGCTGGAGAGTGGGGCGAGGGTTCTGAGGAGGGTTGCCCTGAGAGTCCTAATCCCTTGGGCAACCATGGAGCTTCCCTAAGCCTCGGTTCCCCTTCTTTTATTCACCAGTTCAGGGCCATCTGTGACCCTGGTACCCACGCAAGCAGAGGGCAGACTGCAGGACTGACCAGGGCTGATACTTTGCCTGCTGTGTGATCTTGGTCAGGTCATTTCCCATCTCTAAGCCTTAGGGTCTCTGGCCTTGCAGGTCAGTAATATCTCGAGCCTGGGAATCGGCCCGGCTGTGTCACACATGGCCAGCTGCAGGGGGCCGCAGGGGGCTGCAGGATGGCAGGAGGGGCAAGCCCACTGCACACCGAGAGACGTGACTCCACCCCCAGCTCTGCCTTGCTCCAGCTGCTTCTCTGAGTCTCCACTCCTTGGTTGCATGGGCTGGGTCGTCCTGACCTCACAAATGTGTCGTGAGGGTTACATGACATACCACAGCTGCGGGACTCGGAGTGTGCCTAGGAACAGGTACTTGGTAGGTGTACTTTCTCAAAAAGTAAAGGTAGGTACTTTCTCAAAATTCACCATCCATGAGAAAATACACTTTCTGAACTCCGGTTTATCATGACCTTGCAAAGCTTGCATGTTATTCAGGGAGGTGTTGGTCCCACCTGGAGGTACAAGGCTGAGAAGACTTTCTCCAGCAATTCATCCACCTTTTCTGGGTCTTTCCCTGTCACATGACTCTGTAGCCCCCATGAAAGTCGTGTCCTTTCTCTTTGAAACCCAGCATTCTCATGCTCTTTCCCCCTTCCTATCCAAACCCTGCCCTTGGAAATGGGCCAGACGACTCATTTATATTAAAGTGTAAATGACTGACATGCCTGGGGTTTTGCCTCTTGTCAGGGGTTGCAGTGGGGGAGGAAGCAAAGCCATCTGTGGGCTGAGTGATTAGAAGGTCCTTGGGGCGTCAATGTACACCCCGTCAATGTTGGAGGGACCTCCCCGGAGGGTGCCCAGGATTCCGCTAACACCAAGGCTCTTCTGCTCTTTGAGCGAATCAGTTGCACAGGGTGCCCGGGCTCTGGGGTCTTAGATCCTCTTTCTGGTAGCACATCTGGACCCCAAGAGGCAGCTGTCCCGGGACTCCCAAGGACCCCCCACAGACACCCCCCCCCCCGACTCCCAGCCGGACTCTCACCCCAGCTGGCCTTGCAGACCCTTTTTCCCTCCGCTCAGATCCCAGCTTCCAGGGAGACACACTCGTCCTGGGGTTTGGGAACAAGACGGCCTGATTCATGCCAGGCCTCTTTTGTTTACATTCCTCTGGTCTTTCTCCTCCTTAAAAAAGAAAAGAAAGGAGAAGGAAGGAAAAGAAGAGAAAAGAAAAAAGAAAAGGAAAGAAGGAAAGAAGAAAGGAAGCAAGGAAAGGAAGGGAGGAAGGGGAAAAAGAAAGCTTTGGCCAAAAGAGTTTAAAATGGAGTTTTGCCTCTTTCCTTCTTCTCCTTCCTTTTCCCCCCAGCAGCAAGTGAGCAGACTCTGAAAGGAAAGGGTAGGGGTGCCTCTGGCTGTCGGAAGGGAGCCGCAGGCCAGCCGTGCCCGGGGCCTCCTACAGGCCCCAGCCTCCTGCCCTCCCAGGAGCGCACTGTGGCTGGTTTGGAGGTGTGGACACGGCCCAGGGAGGTCACCTACCCCCTGCCCCCAGCATTTTCACAACCTTCCTGCCACCTCTCACTTGTCATTCCCTGCTGCCCTAAAATCAGAGGAGGGAGAGGACAGTGAGCTTGGCGGTCCCTAGCACCACCCCAGGTACCGGCCCATTTTCTTGCTGTCGTGCCCTGTTCTCTGAGCTCGTCTTGTAGGTTTACTGCTGTGTCACCATGGGACCGGGAGTTTCCTGAAAGAAGAAATGGGTCTTCCTGGTTCACAGGACTAGGTAGACGGAAGGAGCGGGGAGGAAGCCAGCTCACCCCATGCCCCTCGGCCTGTTGCTGCCGACACCTACCCTGGAAGTTCTGGTGTCCAGACCTCTCCCCACACATGTTCACACACACGTGCTCATGCACACACTCAGGTGAGCACACACACATGCATGCGCACACACATATGCTTGTGCACACACACCCTCACACAGACTCCGATGAGCACACACACAAGCATGCATGCCCACAAGCACACACTGATGCACCTGCATGGAGATGGTCTCCCTTCCTCAGAACCTCTGGGCTGCGGAGGGGGCAGCAGGTTTCTCTGCACCTTGGGAACGACCCTGAAGCCAGAGCCCACTATGCCAGACCTTCACCTGAGGAAGAGAAAGGCAAGTCTGTTGCGTCTCCCTTGGGTTCCCTTAGCTCAAGGACAGAGGTGTGGAGCCACCTGAGCTGCTGTGCACCCTCTTCTGAGAAGCTGACAGGCCGAAGGCTGAGCTAGTGTGGGGGATGCATAAATCCACCCCGCTTCGCAGACGGCAAGCCCTTGGCACGGAGGCTGAGGATGTACCCAAACGTGGAGAGCCAGGGAAGGGCAGGCAGGAGCCAGGAAGTCTCCCTGGCGCTGTCAGCTCCCTGGCCTACCTCTTGCTGCCCTTGGCTGGGAGAATGACATTGTTCAGAGAAGAAAACAGGGTCTCTGCCAGAACCCGTCTGGCCCGGGCCCCCGGGAGCACCCCGCCAAGAGGTGTCTGGGCGGCTGCCAGCTTTCACCATGAGGGTGCTGGGGAGACTGCACATGCCCTGCCCCCTGCTCCCCGGCCCTGTTCCCAGCCGTCCTCTGTTCTCTCCTGGGTGGGTCCAACCACAGCCTGCTGTCCCGCGGTCCAGGGCCTCTACCTTAGCTCGGGCTCCCTGAGTGTCCCTGCACCAGGGAGAGATTTCAAATCCCCCCAATGAGAGTGAGAAGCGTGGGTTGTTTTACCGACAGGGAAGCTGAGACTTAGGGATGTTTTATCGTGTCCAGGGTGGCAGAGCTAGGGAACGATGCAGTCAGGAGTCAAACCTGAGCTGGTGATGCCCCCGGGTCTGTCCTCCTCCTGCGTAAATGCCCCTGCCCCTGGGGACTTCACAGCAGACACTAACCTGAGACCTCACCAGCCTGCCTTGACATGAGCTCACAGCCCTTGGACCCCATCCCAGCCACACTGGGCCCAGCAAACCTCTGTAACCTGCCTCTCACCCAACCAGACCCCAAGGTCCAGAGAGAGAATCTTTTCCTCCTATGTCTACAAAGTATACATTTCCTCTTTTTTATGCCCAGATAAAACAACAAACAAACAAACATTGTTTAAGCAAATAGATTCTGACACACATAGCCCACCATTCCTGCCGAATCTCGTTCCTGCCGAATGCCACTAACGCCCTCCCCATAAGGCTTACCGGACATGCCCCATGGAGAGCTCTAAGGCTAGGGTCTGGCACACACATGCTCTAGAAGTCACTCTATAAGTGTATCTCAGCGTCATCATCAGATGGCAAGGTGGTGCCATGGAAAGGCCAAGTTTCCAATCCCAGCTTTCTCTGTCATGGCCTGGGTCTCAGTTTCCCCACTTCTAATGTGAGGCAGGTTCATTGGATGCTCCTGCGCACCCATTCGGTTCTATGCTTCAGCGTGCTCTGAGCTGCCCAAGGCCTGACCCTCCCAGATAACACGTGTTCCAGGCCCTGCGAGTGAGCATCTGTTTTCCCACGGCAATGTTTTCCAGACACGCTTTCCTCATCTCCACGAAGTAGGGGGGAGGCGGGGCCCAGGAGTTCCTGCTGACAAACAAAACAGACAGATGCCCAGAGAGGTGATGTGACCTGCCTAAAGTCACACAGCAAACTCAACACCGGGACCGGGTTTCCTTTCATTGCCTTCCAAGGGACGTAGTGGCTCCTTTCAAATTGAGCAGTAGGAGAGGGAAGCATGGGGAGAGGAGCGAAATCGAGCTGGCGAAAGGGAGCAATGTTGGAGGGCCGAACAACATTCCTGTCCCCTCTCCCCATAAGACCTGCCAGCTGTTTGAAGTAATGAGAGAAAGACGGGCAGCAGGAGAAGCCCCCCGGGTCTGAAACCCAGCTTTCACCGCAAACAGTGAGCAGAGAGCGCCTAATGACTCCAAGCTGTCCTGGAACATTCCCCTGGCCCCAGGGAGCTGCCTTGGAGTCTGGCTGCTGTGCGCGGCAGCTGTGTGAGCTGCTTGCCGGCAGCGAGCCTGGCCACCAGCGACCACCGGCCGACCGCAGCCACGGGGCCACTGGCAGGGGGCGCGGGGGGTGGAGCAGTTGGGTCTTTACTCCGCATGGGTCTCCAGAGTCCCTGAGTTAGCAAGGGACAGGGTGATGTGGCCAAGAGGGGTTAGGCCCCGGCTCCCCTCCTTTCCTTCGAGCTGAGAGAATGGACCCAGCCTAGGGTCAGAAGGACACTCAGGCCACGTCTCCCATCCCTGCCAGGGGGATCCCAGGACCCAGCAAGAAAAGCTCGGGCCGAGAAGAGCCAAAGGCTCCCGTCTGTGAATGCACCTCCCCGCCCCTTTCCTCCTGCTGGTGGCCGAGAGCTTAGGCCTCCGTGCTGACCCGAGCCCTGTCATTAACGAGCTGTGTGACCCTGGACAAGTTACTTAACCTGTGAGACACATCCCTATCTCATAGGGTTCTTGTGAGGAGAAATAAGTAAAGGCTTAAGACAGTCCTGGGCACTGGATAAATGGCTCTTGTTGGTATTATTCCCACCAGCCGCATACCCGGCCTGCTCTCCTCTGCTTTAGCCCACCTTCCCTGGTCTTGCTGTCAACTCATTTCCTCCTGGCGTTGCAGAATGGGTGAAACTGAGGCCTGACTGGTTCAGCCAGTAAAGGGACAACAAACCACCTTTGAATCAACCCTTTAGCATTCCCACTGACAGCATGTGGGGGATTGGCCATAGGTGCCAGCTCCCTGGGTCCTTGTCCTACACACAGGAGGATGACACCAAAACAAAAGGGGCCCGATGAGTGCAAGGGGAGCCGTGAGATACCCCGCTGCTGAGGATCCCCTTCTAGACCCCCCCGTGTAGGTTTATCATGTGCAGCTCCCCCGGAGGGCAGCACCCAGCCCCCAGGCAGCGGTGAGAACCGGCCCGTGGCAGCCACCCCTGGAGGACAGGAAGGTGAGCGGGCAAGGCCTCGGACTGACTCCCAGGAAAGGAGGGTTCCAGGAGGATCGCAAGTATCTCCGACACTTGAGCGATGGGTTCGAGCCTTCACAGATTCACAGTCGGCCATCTCCCTTGCTTCTCTGAGGCAGGGGGGCCCCGAGGGAGCCCAGGTCCCTCTCTCTGCCTGTGGCATTCCCGCGGATGACGATGGCAGCCAGCCTTCATCGGCTGCACTCCGCCAAGCCTTGTGCTGAGTGTTTCGTGTGTACTGACTTAAATGAACTCAAACCACTCCTGAGATGCTGCTACTTTCATCATCTCATCATTCTCATCTCGTAGAGGAGGAAACTGAGCCCCAGGAATGCTAAGTAACGTGCTCAAAACCAGTGGTAGACCTGGGATTCCAGGTCTGACCCCAGAGCCATGAACTTTTCCTTTGGCTTCTTTATACTGGTATCTGTTCCGCAGTATTTCACTACCATCTGTCTCCCCCGTGAGGTTATGAGGGTGATGCCAGTGGAGACCTGCTCTTCCTCCTTTGCTGCTGTGTCTCCAGGAGCCTGGTGCGTGCAGGTGCTTGTAACAGAGGCTGCCAGTGCCCCCCCCCCCCCGTAGCTCCCCATGCCTTCCAGCTCCTGTATCTCTTTGCCTGGGGCTTCTCTTTGGTTACTGGAGTTCACTCTGCCTGGAAGTAACCCTCAGCCACTGATGGACAGGAGCTAGAACCCCAGGAGCTTTTCCCTTGCCCTTTGGGGGAAAGATGACTCTGTCATGGGTTGTACACTGGCTCCCAGAGTCCTCCAGCAAGAAGGAACCCCATTGACCATAGTGGTGACCTGCTGGAAACACACATTTTCTTTGTTTTTGTTTGTTTGTTTGTTTGTTTTTTCTTTTTTTAAGATTTTATTTATTTATTCATGAGAGACACAGAGAGAGGCAGAGACCAGGCAGAGGGAGAAGCAGGGTCCATGCAGGGAGCCCGATATGGGACTTGATCCTGAGCCTCCAGGATCACACCCTGGGCCAAAGGCAGGCACTAAACTGCTGAGCCACCCAGGGATCCTTTGGAAACACACATTTTCTTGGCTATTTCTGTTACCCATCCTACTTCCCCATTCAACTACCAACTAATCCCAAATAAACCTCACAAATAGGTTGCTTATTTGTCCTTACAGCCTTATGTCAGAGTCAGCTTCTAGGGGAGCCCAGACCTAGACAGTGCTTTGTGTTTGTAGAAGACACTGGGGTTATAAAGAGGTAAACCACTATCCCGATAGTCCTCCACAGTTTTCATTGTTATGATAAACATTTATTTCTTTTGCCATTGCATTAAAAATATATTTATTTAGGGGCGCCTGGTTGGCTCAGTCACTAAAGCATGTGACTCTTGATCTTGGGGTTGTAAGTTCAAGCCCCACATTGGGTGTAGAGATTACTTAAAAATAAAAAATAAAATAAAAAATAAAATATTTAGAAAACTGTAAACCCACATTGGAAAGACAAACTCAAGCCACAGAGGAGGAGAAGCCCTTTCTTGCCCAGTGGAGCAAGCCCTGGATGACCAAGCCATGGGTGTGTGCACGGGAAAGAGGATAGCACAACTGCCTGGGAGTGGCAGGAGTGGCCAGGGAGAGCTTCCTGGAGGAGGGAGCCTGGGATCTGGGCCTTGAGGATGGTTTGGAAGGAAATAGATGGTGAATGGAGTTGTCATGTGTCATTGAGTGTGAGCTCCCTCTCCAGGCAGAGGCAAAGGAGGGTTGAGTGTTGCTTCTGGGGTGCTGGGAAGCCCAGCTCTGCTGTTATTGTTGGGCAATAACTCAGCCTCTCTGGGCCTCCCCTCCTCATCTGTACAGTGGGCATCACAACCATGCTTACCTCGGGACGGAGGTGGTGGTGGGGTTGCCACAAGATTAGACAAGATGATGTGGGCAAAGAGCATGACACGGAGCATGTGACCAGGGTCCAACCACCGCTGGTGGGACCCTGGGACACTGAGTGCTCCTGTCTCACTCACCGTCTGCAACTGGATAGCCTGGGAGGTGCTGGGATGGTGGCTGCAGAGGCACAGTGCCAGCTCCTCTCACTTCCCGCCTCTGCAGTCAGGCCCCTCAGGTGATCTCATGTGAAATAAGATTTGTACCTCAGCGCCTCTTGCTCCAAACCTTTAGGGCAGAACTGGGTGAAGGAACAGCGAGGAACATGGTTTATCAACTGTTAAGTACCTGAACTTTGGAGAGATTAGAGTGATGGCACCATTGACTCAAATTCAAGATGGGACTTCTCACAGCAGAGATCCTGTTTTGGAGCAGAAACTCCTAGAAGTTTCGAGCTGGAAATGTTTCTAGATAGAGTACTCTAGTTCAACACTCCCACATGTTCCATTTTAAGATGGTCAAACCAGCCCCAGCAGGGAGGATGATTTACCCAAGGCCTGACACAGCAGTGTCAAGACAGGAGACAGGGCAAGGACTTGAAGCAAGGACGCTGGTGGCCAGCCAGTTCAGGACACCTTGCTCCCCACCAAGCCTGCCAGGAGCACGGCCACCTTCGAAGCAACCCCCCTCCACCCCCCACTTCCGTCCTCCACTTCCCCTTCCCAGGCTGTGCCATCTGTCTGGCATTGCGGCCACTTCCTGCCCCCACCTTCAACCCACCCGAGCTCTGCATCCGCACCGCTCCCTCCGCTCCCACCTGGTGACTTGGCTGTGAGTGCTGATCTTGGAGAAGCAGCATTGGCATGGGTCTGTGTTTGCAAGATTCACCTCTGTTTACTCCTGTTTATCCAGTTGTGTCCTGTCTGCCCTTCTAGCCTGGAAGCCAGAGCTGCTCATCTGGCCTCTTGGTACATCACTCACTCCCTGTGGGCTCTGACCTCTGTCCACAGTGGGCATCGAGAGGCAGCCGCCAGCTGGCCAACGTGGTCCCTGGCCCCAGGCAGGGCACAGGGCTGGCACAGGTGGAGATGTGAGGATCCCCCAGAGAAAAGGGGACTATATTTCTGGAAACATAGGAACAATCATAAGTCTTTAAATACCAGTTTCCATTTATTGTCATGTACTCTATGCAGGGACTTTGCTAAGTGCTTTTCATCTGCCTTCTTGCCAAAGGCTTACACCACTTCTCTGCTGGATGTGGTTATCATTGCTCCTATTTTTCAGGTGGAAAGGTTCAGAGAAGTTATATTTAGTTACAGGCCGCACAACGCATGGGTGGTGAGCCAGGATTCAAACCAAGTCCTTTTGGCTTCCAGTCCCCAGCTGATCATCAATACGTTACACTGCTTACTCTTCACATGACCCACAAACTGGAGCCCGCCTTCGCACACTGCTGCAGAGGAGGAGGTTTTCACAGCCCTCGTGGGCTCCCCCAGAAATGGAGTCTGGCCATCTTAGAGCCACCTGCCAGGAAACCTGGGACCCAGCCAGCTGGGGGGACTGCTGCCTCCGACTCTGATAGACGACTAGTGAGAGTCTAAGTGGATTCAGCCTTTTAGGCGACAATTTGGCAAAAGCTAGGAGATTAAAACATGCCCTGCTCTCTGACACAGCAAGTCCTCTTCTAGAAATGAATCACCTGTAGGCATTACGGTACCTACACACGGCTGTTCATCTCGGACGACCCCTGAACGTGGTGGTGCCTATCCATCGATGTTCACTGTGGATGACCTGCGAGTTCATCAGTGGGGGGTGGTTATGCAAGCCCCCGTGCATTCGTAGGACAGCAGTTAAAATGAACCAGGCGGACATATAAGAACTGATGTGGGAAGATCTCCAAGACATCTGGGAAGCAGGAGAAAGGAAACTGTAGAAGGCTGCGAGGTGGGTATTTAAAATGCCCCAAACAGATCCAGTGATATGTAAGTGTAAATAAACGCCAAGAAAATGGGCTGCAATCATACATAGTAAACTGTAAACAGTAGTTACTCCTGGGAAAGGATAGGTTTGAGAGGGTGGAAATAAAGTAGAAAAAGTAGAATTGTTACCGTTTGCTCTGTGCACTTGTGTATTTTGTTTCTAATGAGAAGACGTTCATGAGCCACTTGTGTAATTAAAATACGAAGCCAAACCCCAGATGCACGCAGCTTTCTCAGTGGGGCTGTGTTTACAGGGGAAGGAGGCAGTGAGGGTGGATTTCTCAGGCCCCTCTGAGGGCCGCTGGGGCAGCCGCATCCTCACAGTGTCCCCTGGGAAACCACCCCCTGTCACTCCCGGGACAGCTTCCTGACGTCCCTAAGGTGGCACAAACCACGTCCCTAAGGTGGTTCGTGCCACCTTAGGGCTATGCGCCTCGTTCAGGGTGTCCAAACGCTCTAGGAGGAGCCACATGGAAGTTACAAGGCCATTTGGTGGATGACATGAGCCAGAACCACAGCCAACAGGACAGGACCAGGGGGAATGAACCAGGGGTGCACAATCCCACAGTGGGGAGAAGGGAGTGGGTCTCAGGAACAATTGGAGGAGATTTCCCTGCTGGATGAGGGAAATAGGCAGATGGACGAGCAAAGGATGTGCAGGTCTGGGCTTGGGAAGAGTGTTCCACAGATGCGGAGGGGGGCCCTCCAGAGGTGAGCAGCACAATGAGGTTTCCCAGCGCCCCTCGCCCTCCCCAGGCTCCCATCCCTGCAGGCCCGCTCCCACCCCGCCAGGACAGCCCCTTCCTAGTTCTACCGTCCATGGTACATCAGAGTGTGACTCTGGTGCTGCTCAGCCCAGTTTGAACCTGCCTTTTACCAGATGTGCCAGCATGAGCAGGGTGCCTCCTATAACTGAGCCCCCATTGCTTCCTGTGGAAACGAGAAAATCAGAGAAATGCCTCACAGGTCCTTTGGAAGATTACAACTGATAATATTTATGAAGCATCATTGCAGTCTTTGATGCACAATAAGTGTTCGATAAACCAGACCATCAATTATTCCTGGGTCACAGCCGCTACCTGGGTCGTGCAGGGGGGCTTTAGAGAAAGACCTCAAATCCGGCGCAACTTCAGAAATTCTTTTTTTTTTTAAGATTTATTTATTTATTTATTTGAGAGCGAGAAAGAGAGAGAGGGAGCGAGTGGGGAGGGGAAGGGCAGAGGGAAAGGGGATCAAGACCTGAGCCAAAATCAAGAGTCAGACGCTTAACCGACTGAGCCACCCAGGCGTGCCTTCCCCTACTTTTTTTTTTAAGCTCCTAAAACAACAAATAAATTTCCCCTTCATTTCCAAAAACAGGTTCGCAAGCCTCTACCTAAAACCTTTGCACCTGGATGTGTTGCAGAATTCAGAACTTTCTGGATTTGAGATATACATATATAAACCCATCAAACCCCTAGGTGGGCCTGGGTAGCACCCCATGATCAAATGTAATACTATTTTTGAGCCCAACATATGAATATTCGCACGAAGAGGAATAAACAATTCAATACACAACCTCCTATCAGCTCAACTCCGGTTTCGCCACCAAATGAGTTACAAAAAAAGCTTTGGTTCTCAGAGCTCCTGGGGCTGGGAGCTGCGGGTTAGGGACTGTGGGTCTGCTTTAGAAAGGCCTTGTGCTCCCAGGCTATTTCTCCACTCCCAAAAGTACCTTTGCCGCACGGCAGCAACAGTGGGAAGGAGGCGTTCGTATCACCACTTTACAGATGAGGAAGCAGAGGCCCAGAGAAGCAATGTGACTTGTCCAACGTCATACCGCCCACAGTGTCAGAATTGGGACTAGGACCTGGGATCTTAAGTCTGTCCAGGAGGCAGCGAGAAGCAGGGCGCAGAGACCGTGGGGGGGACCGTGGAGGGTCTCTGTCCACCCCCTGCCCCCAGCAGGTGCAGGGGCAGCCAGCACGCCGCCCGGCCCAGGTCAGGCCCTGGCAGTCCTCCTGCACACAAAACACCGGACGCCGGCCTCAGGGCCCCTGTCTCCGTCCCCCGGTCCCCGGGGAGGATAGTGGTGCAACCTAATTGTGAGGGATTTTCACCCTGTGCACGTGTTTTCATTTCAGCCAAACAACCAAGATATTTCCTGGCATCGGGGTCCAGCTGCGGGCAGAGGGGGTGCTGGCAGCGGGGAGGAAGCGAGAGAAACCAAAGGCCGGGGCTTCCCAGCTCTACTGTGGGTGAGCCTGGAGTGGCGCGGTGCCCTCTCCCCACGGGGGTCACGGCAGCCAAGCCAGCCAGGTGATGTGGATCACCTGGGGTGTGTGTGTGTGTGTGCACGAAGCCCTGAGTGCCCCGAGGCCGGGGCGGCGGTGGCTGTGCTGAATCCAGCCCACGGATGACTGTTCGCCGCTGGTCGTCTCAAGGAGAGGGCTGATTTCTCAGCAGAGGATGATGGATGCTGTAGGGTCTCCTGAGGGGTAGACAGAGCCACCTGTGGGATGGGTCCTCCCCGTGAGCCTTTCAGCCTCTGGAGACTGTGCTCGGGTCTCTCTCTGGGGACTGGGCGGCCCGACCTACCAGACCTACACGCCCTATGGGAAGGTCCAGGAGGCTCAAGGACAGTTGAGCCTGTGCCCCAAGCGTGTCCCCCAAACCCCAGCATGAAGAGCAGCAGCGGCCCAGCCCCCAGGGTTAAGCCCAGCTCATTCTGGGAGGTTGTGTCTTCCTTGCTTTCCTCTAAATCATGAGCTGGTGACCCCAGATCAAGGTCTTTACTAGTCCAAGTCCAACCTGCCCTCCACATTGTGGTGTGTGCCCCCACACCAGGTCCACCCACATGCACTCTGGCCCACAGCAGCAGCTGGGGTGGCCCAGTGTCTAAATTCTTAGGTTCCGAAGTTCCGGTCCTAACTGTGTTGATGCACTTCTGTGCAAATTTGAAGTTACCTAACTTCTCAGTGTCTGGGTTTCCTTGTCTACAAAATAGGCGTTGTACTAGCCCCACTCCCAGGCTCACTGTGGGAGCTAAATGAGCTAATTTACAGTAAGTTGTCTGTAACACAAGCTATTATCAGAGAAGCCAAAGATGAAAGAACTTCTGAGAATCCACCGGACATTCCCCTCACCCTGCCGACAAGACGCCTTGAGATCCAGACAGAGGAAGCAGATCTTGTTAGTGATGGAGCAGAGAGGAGGCCTTCTTCTCAGGCCTGCCCTGTCCCTTTTCACTCACCTCTAGGTTGAATCTGTGCTATGTTTCCCAGAAGCCCTGTGCTTCACCCACCCATAGAGCAGTGCTTATCTGCTGCTAAGTGAAAGCAAACAAACAACAACAAAAAACCATAGTGAGTCTCTCTGAGAAAGTAGTAGTATCTTTGAAAAAATACATAGATGTCATGTATGTCCGCTCATGCTTAGAAAAGAGTCTGGAAGGAAATAAACCCAATTCAGCAGGGAATGAATACTCATTTTTTACTTCATATTCTTTTGTCATGATAAATCTTTCCTCCTGTGCCAGCTTTGTAAGATAGATGGGTAGATGGATGATTGGTGATGATAGATGATAGATAGATAGATAGATAGATAGATAGATAGATAGATAGATGATAGAATGCAATCCTTTAGGAAACCTTCCGGTAGTTGGTAACAGAGTGCCAACTTCTCACCATGGCCCAGGGGCTGCAAGGTAAGCTGTGTGTGGGCTTCAGACATGCCTGCATTCAGGACCACTAGGATCAGAGAGGCAGGGAAGATGGACATGACTTGCCAGGGGTAAGCCCAGGGGATGAAAGGTGATGTTTAGGTGAGCAGCTCCTGAGCCCCTGTGGCACATGAGCTGGTGCTCTGGCCTCTGGCTGCCAGCCGATTGGGCATATTTGCAGGGCTGACTTAACTGAAGCATTCCAGAACCTGCTCACCTTGGGGCACAGGTGTCACATGGCCCCACAACAGGCTTTGGAAAGCATAGGTAGACCAGGAGGAGATGGTGAGGGGGTCCTTGTCCCTTGTCATTCTACTTTCAACGTCCAAACCCCAGTATACAGCTTGGTTCTTCTCTCTCAGGATGGAATGATGTATGTGTATGTGGGCAGGCTGTTGGGGGGTGAGAATCGAATCACTTCAGTGTCAGCAAGACATGCCTAGGAGAAACATGTCATTCTATTGATAGGATCCAAACTCAGAGGAAGGAATCTGAAGCAGCACCTAATCCAGCCTTAAGAAGCCAGTGGCATCACTCAGCCCACCGATGAATGCCTCCTTTGGCTGAAAGCTCACTTGTACCTGAGAGGACCCATTGTGTGCTGATTTTTTTTTTTTAGTTTAGCAAATTTTATTTTTTTATTTTTATTTTTTAATAATAAATTTATTTTTTATTGGTGTTCAATTTGCCAACATACAGAATAACACCCAGTGCTCATCCAGTCAAGTGTCCCCCTCAGTGCCCATCACCCATTCACCCCCACCCCCCGCCCTCCTCCCCTTCCACCACCCCTAGTTCGTTTCCCAGAGTTAGGAGTCTTTATGTTCTGTCTCCCTTTCTGATATTTCCTACCCATTTCTTTTCCCTTCCCTTCTATTCCCTTTCACTATTATTTATATTCCCCAAATGAATGAGAACATATAAAGTTTGTCCATTGTGTGCTGATTTGATCAAGGTCTTCCATTCTCTGAGAAATGATTCTCCTTAGCCAGGAAAGGACAAGTGAGTCCAGGGTCCTGGGCATCACTGGGAATCCTAGACTTTTTCAACATGGCGTAGCTTTCCAATGGCTCTGGAGGAAACAGCCAGGCTAAGATGTCACTCCAGGTGTGGCTTGGTGAAGTCCGATTTATCTGTTTTGTTGTTGTTGTTGTTGTTGTTGCTTGTGCTTTGATGTGCTATGTTAAGAAACCACTGCCTAATCCAAGGTCAGAAAGACGTATAGCCATGTTTTCTTCTCAAAGTTTTATAGTTTCTAGTTCCTTAGGTCTTTAATCCATTTTGAATTAATTTTTGGATATGGTGTGAGGTAGGGGTCCAACTTTATTTATTTGCATGTAGATCCAGTTGTCCCATCTTTTGATGTCCCATCTTAGACATAATGTATTTATCTTAATATCTTTATATTTTACTTTAAAATTAGTATGTTTGGGATGTTGTTTAGCAAATCCTTCCATATTCTACAAGATCAGAGAGCTATTCACTTATACTTTCATTTAAAAGTGGAATTTTACATTTCATTCATATAAAATGTATTTTTGACATTTAGGTTTTCCTTTGAGTGTAAGGTGGGGACTACATTTGGTTCTCCTCCTTCTCCCATCAGCACCCAGTTACTCTGCAGTATGTAGGGAGACACCATGCCTCTCCCACTGCTATGCAGTGTCACCTGCATCATGTAGCAGCAGGACCCTGGGGATGGAGTCAAATCATGCAGGTTCAATTCTCACTCCTGATGCATGACTGATGACAATCTTTGAACCTCTCTGAGCCTCAGCTTTTCCCACCTGTAGATGGAAGTGATCATCTCTGCTTTGTTGGACTTTTTGAGACAAAAGTCATTAAGAAGGTGTGAAAAGCAAAACACAACAATGGTGTAAAGATGCCAATAACAAAGAAGATTCTGAGGGGTCAGACATGGGGCTTCCCCCATTCTTGGCATTTGGGGGGAATGACTGCTTCCAATCGGCTTCATCCAGTGAAGCCTAGGGAACCCCAGGAGTTATACAGAGCAGGGGAAGCTCTATAGGGAGGAGGCTCCAAAGTACAAATGTCACAGTGAGCAAAAACTAGACTGGGTAGGTTGTCCTGGGAGTCAGGGCGGAAGGGACCTGGTGCTCAGGATGGCAGAGCAGAGGACCTGGAGTGGACAAGAGGACCCATCATGAATGCTTGGGTGGGCCATCGAGAGGGAGAGTTGAGGCCAGCTCCCAGAGTCTGGGAGGAGCCCAGAGGCTGACTGGGTAGTTCTCTCAACTTCTGTCAAAGTGCCTGAGTGAGAACTGGTCAGGCCAGACTATACTGCTTGGTAATACCGAGAGTTTTTATATAAGTCAGGCTCTCCTGCCAGCCTGGGAGCTTCCACAGGGCAGAAGACATAAAGCCTGACACACAACAGGTGTTCAATAAATGCCTAGGAGTGAAAGAAAGAATGAATGAATAACTGGGTCTCAGCAACAAGTATGGGGTTTCTGCTAAGTCAGGCTCCCTGGGCCTCTGAACTATCCACCCCGGTCTGAGGGGAGGTTTGCTTCTTCTCTGAAACACATGCCATCTCCAGACTTTCTCTCCTGCTCTTCCCATGGCACCACCTTCCACAAACCCTCTTTCTCCTCAAATCTTGGTATCCAGCCTCCTGGAACCTGCTCTCTGAAATGGTCCTCTCCCCTTCTTACTTCTCATCCAGAAGCTCAGACTCCTTTCTCCAGAAGCTTCTCAGCTCTCCCAGAATCTCCTCTCCTTCCTTCCCTGAGTTCCTCAGAACGAACCCATTTAGCAGTCACTGATATGCTGAGCTGTGGGTTTGGCCAAAAGCCAGATCCTTCTGTTTCCCTTTGGGGGGTGTCATTCTCTCACAGATCTTTGCTTTGTAGAAAGAAAGCCTGAAATCCTCCTGCAAATCCCACCCAAACCCTGCTCTTGCAATACGGATACCCCAGAGCTCTTCGTAGCACACTGTGTCTGGAAAAATCTAAGCAGCCCCCACATAAGGCCAGCGTTCCAAACTGGGAAAAACAATTTCCATCCTGATGAGCCACAAACCACCTCCGGTGCACCCACCACGCACACGGCACACAGAGGCCAGAGCCAAGGGCATGGCCCAGCCCAGGACACACTCCCACTTCGGCCTGGTGGAAGCAGAAGAGGATGAAGTGGAGGAGATGGGGAAATTGAGGGTGACAGAGCCAGGTAGGGCGGAGCAAGAGAGAAATGGAGAAACACAATGTGGGCCAAACTCACAAATACCAAAAACCACAGCCAAGGTGCCTGTCTTCACTACACCCCCTACTGCCTCCACTCCCACTCTCCGAGGACACTGGCTCTGTAATGCAGATTCCCCCACATTGTAATAAGCCCCAGAGGACTTCTCTTCTTTCCTAGGAGCTGGGTCATGCCACATGTGTCTGGTGGGTGCTGCAAAGTAATTTTACAGGACCTCTGATAGGCCATGGCTTCCTGTTCTGGGCTTCCTGTTTGTAGACGAACCCCCCAAAATGTAGAGACACAATTAAGAGAAATATTCTTCTGTTTTATTGTTAATTTAGAGACTGGTTCTAAGTACAAAAACCTAAAGAGATACTTTCTAGAATATTCCATGGGATCCTTCTCACTGATTCCTCCCTGCAACCACTCTTTCTGTTAATTTCCTTGTCTGTGATTTGACCCTCTCCCCTCTGTTCACTTGTGCCACCTCTGGAACCACTGCTTAACTTTAAGTCGGGACCTCCACCTGTCTTTACTTAGGGGAGCCTGGATCACACGTATTAACTCAGCAGCAACCAGCGTGCCCTGAAATGCATCCCAGGAAGCCAAGAAACACAATGATGTCTGCGGCTGTGGGAAATTGAGGAAAGCTGTTTATGAGCCTAGTATTCTGCTCAATTAAGCTGTCGATGGGTGTTTTGAAACTGTGGGCCAAACACAAAAACACACTTGTAATCACTTTGCATTAATGCTTGGCAACTTGCTTTCAATATTACCGTTATTAAACTGGAAAACATTTTCCCCTTAAATATACAATGTAGCTTTTCTTTCATTCTTTTTTTTTTTAAAGTGCCATTTCATTACACCTTGGAGTCAAAATTTCCCTCCAGAGGAATCCATCTCCAATTTAATGATTAAAGTCAGTGAAAAATTAGGACTTGATACCCGGCAACTAATTTTGCATTATTTTCCCTTCCTGCTACATCTGTTGCAATCCTGCCTTTTCCCATCCATCCTCCAGGCCTTGTGGTACTGAGGGCCCCTTGCAGTTGCTTTCTGTAGCTCTCACAGACAACCATGAAATCCTGAGCTTAACCTCTGAGAGAAGAATGGTCTGGGAAGGAGATCAGAGTCCATGGTGTTTTAATACAGCCAGATCCCCAATTGCAGGCTCATGGGAGCTGCAGTTATCAGCTCAGAGCTGGGACAGTCCTGGGAGCTCATCCACCTCCAAATAGACAATGATCTGTTTTCCAGAACCCCCCTCTCCTCCACTCTTTCTGAAATTCTCCAGAGGTAGGAAACTCCACAGGCACCTGTTCTAGAGTTTTGTGGCCAATACGTGCTCTCTCTATAACTTACTGCAACCCTGCAACTCTCTAGGGTTGACAGATTTAGCCAAACCCAAAACACAAAAACAGGAAACTT
This sequence comes from Nyctereutes procyonoides, assembly GCF_905146905.1. NCBI lineage: Eukaryota > Metazoa > Chordata > Mammalia > Carnivora > Canidae > Nyctereutes > Nyctereutes procyonoides. The sequence goes on from NW_026575046.1 coordinate 67,372,020, forward strand.
TGTTCAGTTTCAGAAATTTTTGTTAATTTCAGATAAACGATGGGTAATTTTTTTTAGTATGTCTTTAGTATAAGTATATCCCAAATACTTAGGATGTACCTGGACTAAAAATAATTTGTCATTTATTCGAAATTCAGAGTTGAATTTCATCTGGCAATCTTTGACATGACTATACCTCAGGCTGATGCTGAGCGCGGACTGTGAGTCTATAACCTGTTCCCAACTGGAGACTGGCCTTGAAGCATTGATTTCCCACTGCAACCTGAGAAGACCTGCTTTGCCCCCCAGGAGAAGAGGTGCTTTGGATACCACCCGCTAGGCTGGAACAGCCCACATTGGGGTCAGTTGGTTGAATTCAGCGTGAAAGGCCACGATGTCTGAGGATTGATTGCCATCATCTGTCAGGAAGGATGGGAGACGGCGGCCCACCAACCAGGCAGGTCCCAGCAGCCAGAGTGGGACATGGGGCACAGCCCTCCTTAACCTGCTACGGTGAGGAAATGCCACGCAGAATGCACTGACAGGCCTGCGTAAGGAAGCCAGAGCAGAGGCAGCTGAGAGGGGGCCGGGTAGGAAGCAGTAGCCAAGGGACAGATCCCAAATAGGGCGGAGGGAAAGGAAGCAGAGAGCAAGGAGGAGAGGTGGGGAGGAGGCACAGAACCAGAACAGAGCACGGACTTGGGCAGCTTGGTGAGTGGAAGGAATTTGCCAGGCAGCGCTGAGAAGCTGCATGGTTGAAAAGGTCCAAGTGGACTGCAGGCCTGGAGGGCCTCCCAGAGGAGGAGGGGAACCAACTACAGCAGGATGGGCCAGAGCAGGGGGGGTTGAGGCCCACTTAGGAAATCAATGTCCAACCAGCTGTGGGCAGTTCCCCTCCAGTGTGTGCAGGATGGGGTCTAGGAGAGGTGAGGCCAGCCCTTTGCCAGCCGGTGGGTACAGAGGGTCTAAGGAGGTGCCGAGTGTGGGGGGCACTGCCTGGAAAGGCAGAAGGGGAAGGGGCCTCCTGATGCCCTAAAGAGAGAACGTTCGTTCTTTCTTTCTTTCTTTCTTTCTTCCTTTCTTTCTTTTTTAGACACTTTCTATGTTCTGGCCACTGATTTACTCAGCATCCTCAGCTGCCAATAAGAGAACTCAAGTCGAGCTGGTTTAGACCATCAGGAGAACTCACTGGCTTTAAGAGGCTGGGAGCGAGGTTGCTTTATGTCTATCTGGACCGAGAGGCCCAAGCCATGTCAGCAAGCTGTCTCTTATTCTTGTCTCCTGGATCTCTTTTTCAGCATGCTGGCTCATCACGCGATGCTCCCGTGGCTCTGGGCTCTTCCATCAGCCGCGATGCTGGCCGTGACCCCGGGCTCAGCCCCCTCAGTCTGGCTCGGCACACATGCTCACTCCTGAAGTCTCACTAGGCCAGGAGGAGAGAAGTCCTGGATATAGCAGGCCTGGGGCAAGGGTGTGAGTCGGAGGGTGGGGTGGGGGGTCCATATGCCCACGTTGGGAACTGGCTGAGAGAGAGGTGGTCCCTCAATGGAAAATTGGAAACCATTAGCAGAAAAGGTGAGCGGTAAGAACTGGATGCTGCTCAGATAAAAAAAAAATCACTGAGATCCAAGATGAGCTTTCTCATCCCCGCTGATTGCATTTGCTCCTTGCGGTTCAGGCTGCTGGATTACCAGCAGAGACTCAGAGGCCTTGTGACTTGTCCAATGTCATGGAGCAAGCTGGAGGCATGATAAGGTTGGAATTCAGGTTTCCTGGTCCTGATATGGCCACACCAAGAGACCCAGCCGCCGCAGATGCCCTCCTGGTGGAAACACGGGGCCTGGTCCCTTCCTTCCCAGGGCTTGGCCCCCCAGAGCCAGACCGCACCCGGCCACGGAGAAGACAGCTTCCAAACCCCATGTAAAGGAAGGTGAGTTTCCTCAGAGCCAGCCCAGTGTGTGTGCAAAGGGGTAAGGAGAGTCAGTCAGGGGCCTCCAAGAGAAGTGGGGTGACTACAGCTAGGATTTACAGTAGCAGGAATGTTTACCAGAAGCAGCAAAGAGTGGGGCCCCCTTAGCTGGGGACCCAAGGATCAGGGCTGGGTAAACAAGCAGCCCAAATGTGGGAACCAGCAGGAAGAGCTTCCTGTAACCCCTGCGGCCCCAGGAGGCCCCAGAAGACCTGGAGCCCAGTGACCAGCGGGGCAGCTTGACCTACGGCTCCAGGCTCATCCTGGAGGTTCTGGGCCACCCCCGGCCCACAGCGTGACCCTGAGCACGTTCCTTACACGCTCTCCTGGGCCTCAATCTTCCCATCTGTAAAATGAAGCATGTAGATCAAATCAATGGTTTTCCTTTTCCTTTTTCTTTTTTTTTTGAGCTGCAATCCAGAGTAAGAAATGCCTTGCTACTGACTCAGTAAAAACATCCGCAGATAAATTTCACAAAACATTATTGACCCTTTGGACAAGCAAGACACTCTAAGATCTAGTGTGTTTATTTCATTTTTTTCGAAGCTGGTTTTTTCTGCCCACTCTTGAAAAACCATACTGGCCTAGGGTACCTCCATGGACCCTCTTAGAGGCCAAGTCTCTTGGGGAGGGGCTTTTGGCTCAGGGTATCGGTGAGGCTCCCCAGGGGCACAGGGAGGAAACAGACCTTGCAAGATGGAGCCCATGCTCCAGAACTCCCCCACCCTCCAGTCTCCATTTGCTTCTCCGGCTTTCCCGGAGACCCTAACCGTGGGTCAGAGGTGTGCCTGGGACCCCCGTGTGAGCTCGGGCAGTTCCCTTCCCTGCAGCGCCAGCTCTGGACCTGCAGAAGGAGCTAATAGGAAGTGTACGGGCTGGTGGTGTCCGGACCAAAGGTGGCTCTACACGCTGCCCCATGAAGATCTGGAACATTCCAGGCAGAGAAGTGACTCCAAGGTCCCCCAGCTCCCTTGCCTGCGGAGCCAGCATTCTGTTGGTCTGTCCAACCATCGGTCTGTCCGTCGGCCTGTCCCACCTCCTGTGCCCCAGAGTGTCTCGCAGGTGGTTTACGGACCCCAGCGCGTGTGCCTGGCCTGACAGGTGGTTGAATCAGAGCCTGCAGTTTGTGTTTGAAGAACAAGCGAAGACTCCGGAGGGAGGCCCCGAGAATTTGCAAGGAGATATGGGCCAGCGGGTGGACTTGCTGCCTGTCAAACAGCCCCGCTGACAGGGCTTCGGAGCCTTAAGTGATCAGCTCCCAACTTTTTTCTTGGAGCTGAGTCACTTGGGCAATTTCCTCCCTCTTCTTCCAGCGGCACTGAATTGAACTTTTTGGAATAATGAGGCCTGGTGACCGCGGTGCTTCTGTGGTGTTGCCATCCGGCCAGATTTGGGGGTGCCAAACCTGGACACCAATAGGACTTTTCGAAACTGACTCTTAATTACACAAGTGATAAATGAATATAGTCTCTTTCTTTTAGCCTCCTTTTTTTTTAATGTTTATTTATTCACGAGAAACACAGAGAGACAGAGACACAGGCAGAGGGAGAAGCAGGCTCCCTGTGGGGACCCTGATGCAGGACTCGATCCCAGGACCTGGAATCACAACCTGAGCCAAAGGCAGACACTCAACCACTAAGCCACCTAGGCGTCCCTAGTCTCCCTATTAAACATTAAAGAATTGTGGTAAAACCAAAGGCTCCTTTGAGCTCCACACCCAAATCCATCCTTTACTCCCAATCCCTCCCCCATAACCTCCACGATGTGTTTGGTACAAAGATACGTGATGCTGGACACAGGGGTGTGTCTTCTGTACTATAGATTGTATATGCTGCAGACACTGTCCACCCCAATAACTAATGGCACCCCCTTTTTCCCCATAACAGAACCCAAGCTCTTCAAGTAGTGGGCAGAAATCTCTTGATGTCAGGAAGAATTTGTTCCTCTCCCCCCGCCGGAGAATGCATCACGATGGCTCTAAACAGTCTGTGATAATCTCATCCCTTTAAACAGAAAGGTCTGGAGGTCAGTCGATGCGCCAGTTCTTCCTAATAAGATATGAGGGGAATTCGATTGTGGCAGGCAAGAAGCAGCTAAAACTTGGTGAAGAGAAAACCCTTTCACTTCTCCCTTCCTCCTGCCTTGACTATACATGTGATGTCTGGAGCTGCAGGAGTCATTTCCTGACCATGAGGCAATGAGCAAAAGGAAAAGGCAAAAGGATCTCGGAGGATGAATGGCTGGGCAGCTGACCTGACCCGCAACTGCTACTTCTGGACTCCTTGTCATGTGAAAAACCAACCAACCAGCCAACAAGCAAACAACTCCTCTTCCTCTAAGCTATAGGAGAGTGGGTGCTTGGTTACTTACTGCAAAGCTGGAAACCTAACTCAGGATTGCGCTATGTCAATCTATGGCTTGCTTTTTCCCCGACTCAACAATGATTTTGAGATCCAGCCACGTAAGTGCACAGGGATCATCCTTCCACTAGTAAATTATCTTCTGTTGGGCAGGAAACCCTATTTCAATTAGCTATTCCTGATTGGGATGATTTTGTTGCCTTCACAGTTTTGTTTCACCATCGGTGCTGGAACACCGAGGATGTACAAACAACCCGTACCAGCACTAGTGTTTCTTCAGGCCGGTTCCCTGAAATGTAATTGCTGGACCACGGGCGATGCACATTTTTTCAGGTTAAATTCTGACTGAATTCCTATAGAAAGCGATTGCGGCGATGTACACTTCCATCCTGGTGCAGATGGGTCCGAGCGCCACCCGCTTGTCTGCTGCTCTTTGACCATAATAGCGTGTGCGGTTTTGCCACTCTGATGATAAAATGGTCATCGTGTCTTAATTTCCCTGATTCCAAGCGAGGGTGAGCATGCGTGCGTGTACGTATGGATTATTTGTGTGTCTTTTGTAAGATGTCCGTACAAAGTATTTGCTATCACTTTTCCATTGTGTCATTTGTAAACAGTCTGCCTGTGTAGCATGTTATAACAAACATTTGTCTGTAAATAAAACATTACGGATTTGTAACCATTCCTGATCTATTATGGATTCTGATCCTTTCTGGGCTGTGTCTGCTTCAAGTCTGCTCTGCCAGCGAGTGGCTTGTCTTTACACCAACCCTGCGCAGCCAGCCTCGCGGACCCCTGTGAGGAGTCCTGCACACAGAGCACACAGAGGTGGCCAGGTCACCTGGCATGAAGGAGACTTTCATTCTTCCCTTAGGTCCTGCTCCCCCCCTAGCGTTCAGTGGTCACATGCTGCTTCTCCTCCCACCATCTCCTTGGGTGTTCCCTCCTCTTCTTGTGTCTGAAGCTTCCAACCCTAGGGTTCCTGCTCTGGGTAAAGCATCAAAGGAAAGGCATCATTTCTGAGATAACCTTGGGTTCCCCAGAAGAGGAAGGGAAAGGCACATGAAGGGTTCGTATTTTAGGGGGTTCATCTCCCTCTCGGGGGCTCGCAAGGATCTGGGGGTGGCCACATGGTCCACTTCCCATTGTCCAGAAGAGGTGGCTGCTCCATGTGTTCCCGGGTCCTTCACTGCAGCTCCCAGAACCACTATTCCTGATGTGCAGTCCTCCTGCCTCCCAGGGCCTCCCCATAAGAGATCCTTGGGGTCTTTCAGGGGCTCTGCATGGGGGTGAGCTCAGGTCTCTTTAAAGACCCTAGTGTCCCCAGCCTGGGGTTAGGGATGGAGTCTCCCCAAAGCTCTATCTCATCAAGTGCTCCCACCTGTCTCTGAGCCATCCTTTCTGTGCTCCCCAAGTCACACCCACACACAGTAGTCAGTGTCAGGACCCTCTAAGAGCCTTGGCTTTGGAAATAAAAGTCCCCTAACCCAGTGGCAATAGGCCCCCTAAATGGCTTTTCCTCCTTGGCCCTGCTTCCAGTCCTCCCCCATAAGATTAGGGCCAGACCTCCAGCATTCCCAGCTCCAGAAACCCTCCATTCAGCCTTTCCTTGGTCCCAGATCTGCTGGGTACCCTTGGGGAGGCCGACTGACCTCTCTGAGTTTCTCTGCTTCAGCTCTGGAAGTGAGGTTTCTGGTCTGCACTGCCCAGGAGCCTCCTCCCCTGGGGTTGCCAGGTACTTGGGAATGGAAGCCATGGAAATATGAGGGCTGTTCCCTGCTGATGTCATGTTTCTCCTGTGGAACTCCGATCTTTCTAGGTCAGCCCAGAGCATCAGTGTCCTGGAAGGTCTGCTCCTGGTCTGACTTCTGGATCAGGCCCTAGTTCTTGGTTCTCCCTTTCTCCTTCCCCTTCTTGCTGCCTCGAGGATGCTGGAGCCTCTGCAGCAGCCCCTGGCCCGAATCTCAGTCCAGAAGCAGCAGCCCAGGTCAGAGGCCTCAGGGCCCTGCTCCTGCAGGAAATCCTCCCATAGTCCCTTGTGGAGCCCTGCTGGCTGCAAAACTCCTCCCAATGGCTCCACAACCCCTGTGGGCCCCCGTCTGCAGTGAAGCACATCCACCACCCACACCAAACCATCCCCTGTTGTCCAGACAAGCCGTGGTCCACACCTCCGGGTCCTTGCAAGAGTGTTTCCTCCTCTCTTCCTCTCACACATCATATCCACCTGGAAAACTCCTACTCATCCTTTGGTACCTCGAATCCCAATCTCCTCCATTCCACCCTGGCTTACAATAGTCTGTCCTTCCTTGGCATCTCCAGACCAGATGTAGAGTCGTGCCCTGACCACACTGTATTTGATTAATTGTCGACTATGTGTTGACTTTAAGGTCCAGGGCAAGGTTGGTAGCTTGTCCATCTTTGTACCTCATTACTCTTAAGAGTATGACACAGAATGAAGAAACCTCAATACATGGAGATGGAAAAAGAGTGTGTGTGTAAGAGAAAAGGAGGGAGAGGAGGGGAGGGAGAGAGAGACACACACGATTCTTTAAAACCCTCATCGAGTGGATAAAATATTCCTTAGTTTTCCAATGAGGGTATGAATCCTAGGAAGGCCAAGTCCTGTGCCTAACGGTCCCATAGCTTGAGGGTGGTGGGAACAGGGTTTGGGTCCAGACAGCCTGATGCCAGGGCCTGGGCACCCTCCCAGAGTGCTCTATTGCTCCTAAGGGACAGTCTTTTGTGGACTTTGGACTCATGGTATCTCCAGGCTTCTCTGAAGGTGGTGGAGATGGAGCCAATCTCATAGGCTGTGTGCCTTGGAGTGAGCTGCTTCGTCTCTCTGGTCCAGCTTCCTCACCGGTGGTGCAGCAGTATTGAGCTTGCACGGACTTTTCGGCAGGGCCTTACTTGGTTCATCTCAGACATGGGATGGAAGGGGGCTCTGCAAAGTCTGCAGGGCCAGACTCCCGTGTGAGGTTCCTGTTCATAAACACACAGAGCAGAGCCAGCCAAGCCCAGACTCCATTTCCCCTCGTGGGAATCCACCTCTCCTCTCCTCACCTGCCTGTTTTGGAAACAAGCGGGGGCTGGTGGGCCTCCTGGCTGCCCAGCCTCTTCTGCCTCCATTAATGCACAAGTGTTGTCACATTCTGGGATGCGGGCCCCAGATACCCCAGAGGTTTCCACAGTTAGGCCGGATCCTGGGTTATCTAGCTGGTGAGTGGGGAGGAGGTGCCAAACAGACACATACCCCCTTGCTAAGGCCGACTTGCCTCCAGGAAGGAGACTGGCCAAGAAAGAAAGGAAGACACGTGGACAAGGCCTGAGAGAGTGCCTGACTGCAGTTTTCCGCAGCCGGGGGGCTTGGGTCTGCCTTCTGAGGAGCTGTCTGTCCTAAGTCCAGCTTCCATGCACCTCCTCAGGCCTGGACTGACTTATTCCAGAAGGGACTAGTGAGGAATTGTGGCCTCCTCCTTTGCTCAGCAGCCATAGCCCGGGCAGAGATGGGAGGGTGCATGCATCCATACAGCGAGCACTTGGGGAACAGCCTGGGTGTTGGGTGCAAGAGCGCAGACACGGTCCCTGCACACAAGCTACTCCTGGCTCTGTGGCTTCATCCTCACAGATATTTAGGAAGGGAGCCCTCTCCAGCTCCGCATGCTTGCACAGCTTAGTAACAGACTCTGTACTTAGACTTGATTGTAGAGCATCTTCTTTTCGTCCAGCTGTGATCTTGTTTTATTCTCTGGGTGACCCTGGGAGGGAGGCAGGGCTGAGAAGAGTCCCCATCTGGTACTAGTTGATTGGAAACACTGGTGTACTATGTTCAAAGAGGTCCTGATGTCATGTCTGAGCCCAGTGTGATAGAGAGCTGTGATTGATTAGTGATGCCTGCAGTGGGTGCCAGAAATGGGAAGGATAACACCTGTGCCGTGGAGAAATCATCCCTGCACCAAAGCATGCCCTCCTCGAGGACACAGGTCAAGTCCTGCCCACTAATGTTCCCATGGCACCTGGCACAGTGCTTGGCATAAGGCAGGTGCTCAACAACTATGCATTGTATGTAAAAGAATGAAATAAAAATGTGGTGACCCAGAGTGAGGGGTGGGACTCGTACAGGGACACATGGTGAGTGTCTGTCTTGTGCAGCCCCATGCTCTCCCCACCCCCAAGGTGTGTATCTGTATCTCCGTCTCAGGACAGTGATTAAATGCCTCATTTCCCATTCTACACATGCTTGTGGAAGCCAAAGGTGCAGGTAGCCCAGGCTGGGGGAGAATCTGGCTGAAAGAGAAGGTTGCTGTGCTCTCCACATTCAGGATAGGGTGCTGGGATTGCATGTTGGGTCTGCTCTGGGCCAGAGAAGAGACCAGAACCACACACTGGTTCTCTGCATCCAGAGACCTGAGGGAAAGGGTGGACCATTCTCCTGGGTGTGTGTGTTGTGGGGAGTCAGTCCCAGGACATACCATCTGCCCCTGGACAGGAAGGGAACAGACCTCTGTGGTGTACAGATGGTCAAGAAATATTTCAGAGGGCATGCAGGCCCAGATCTAGACAAAACAGTCCTCAAACAGATAGTTCAAGATTTTTTAAAAGACTCTTCCTGGCAGCTGAGGGGTAGGGTAATTCCTATCACCCACATTGTGTTAGTGAGTATCTCGTGATGGGGTTCTTTATTCTTCTCCAAGTGCTCCCATGACCATACCCATGACCACTCTCTGAGCTAGAAGGGATCACAGAATATTAATGCAGAAAGGATCCTTGGAGATCCTCAGAAGCTGAGACCCACAGAGGGAAAATTATTTGCTCAAGGTCACACAGAGAGCTGGATGGAGCTGGGCCAGTTCCCCGCAGGGGCTCCCAGGCTCTCTTCATGTCTGTGACCAGGTGACAGTGCTGCAGGGTTCAGACCTCTCTGGGAAGGTAGGAAGGACTGGGGTCTGTGATGACAAGGGGTGAGGAGGGAGCTGGTGAGAGCCTTGGGGTCAGGCCCCAAGCCCACTCAAGCATTTAACCCCGAGGCAGTGGCCAGTGGCTACCCCATCGGCCCCAGATCCTGCCCATGCCTCCCACAAATGATTTCTCATTCATTCATTTATTTTCAAACATTTTTGGGGTTTGTTTTCCATCCTTTGTGTTTATAAGGAGAACTATATAAACAATCTCAGAGAGAGGCCACCAGCTCTGACCAGCTGCTTGGGTTAAGGGCTGAAGTCAGTATTTTTGGGAAATGGGTCTTCCTCCCCACCCCCTACTCCCCCATCTGGACTGGAAGCCCTGTTGTTTAGTGAAACACCAGGCCAGGGCAGGCAAGGGTGCTGTGCTATACATACACTGGTTCCCCTGTCCCCAGAGCCACCCAGTGCCCCATTTTGCCCATAGGGAAACTCATAAGCCCAAGGTCACGTGATTGGCTAGTAATGGGCAGCGTCCAATTCAAACCCAAGCAGCCTAGAGTTTAAATTATTGCCACTCTGCTAATGGGGTCTCCTAAAATGGAGGCAGGCTACAGGAAAGAGGGAGGTGGGAGATGAGGGGAGAGGGAGGTGGAGAGCAGGGTTGCTGCTCCCTTCCAAGGAGGGGCCTGTGGGGCGGAAGCCTACCCCCATCCATGTTCCTGGGAAATACTGTGTGGTATGTATACACAGTGTTACACACACACATACACACACAGAAACACACACCCCCCTCAGAAGCATCCACACACGATCATGCACAGACATGAACCTCACTGCAGCAGGGCAGGAGAAGCCCAACCAGGCCAGAGCCCTGGGACATATTATTCACCTGGAGACCTGAGGCAGCTCCGAGACGCTGGCCCAGGCTCCCTGGCAGCCTTAGCCTGCCTTCCTCTACTCTCCCCTGGGTCTGAGCAGGAAGCAGGACTCACATGATCATGGGCAGGAAGTGTCTCACTTGCCCTTCACCTTGGCAATTCCTCTCTTTTTCTTCTTATGCAATTGTCCACTGGTCACATGCAGGTGAGGAAACTGAGGCCAGAAAGGGGAAGTGACTTCCCTGAGGAAACACAGTGGAGCTTCCTTCAGTCTATATTTCAACACTTCACTAGCTTGAGATCCTCACTGGTCTTGAAGAGAGGACTAGCAGAGACTCCCTGGAATTAGGGGTGAGCCAGGCCTGGAGAATGTTTGCTGAGTGAGAAACTAAATGGATGGATGAGTGGGTGAGTGCATGGATGGATGGGTGTGTGGATGGGTGTGTGAATGGATGGGTGAGTGGGTGGGTGAATGGGTGGGTGGATGGGTGTGTGGATGGATGGATGAGCGGGTGTATGGATGGGTGGGTGAGTGAGTGCAAGGATGAGTGGGTGGATGGGTGAGTGGGTGGATGGATGAATGAAGTGAATGTGGGGTGAGTGAATGAAGGAAGGGAGAAGGAGAGAATGAATGGTGAGTAACACTTCCAGGTCCTCCAGAGCTTGCAATTTATTCACGTGGAAATAGCAGACACAAGAGCATACTCTGCCCTCCTGGAGCTTGCATTTTCATGGGGAAATCTAATAATATTTTTTAAATGTAAAAAAAGGAATAAGGGCTCATTGAGGAGCCACAGTCCACAGCACCCTTGCTTTCCAAGGAAGTCTTTGGGGGAAAGACTCCCAGATAGTCATCCCTACCACCCCGATGCTGACTTGGGGTGGAGAGAGAGCACTGTCTTCTGTTTGGCATCTGACCCAGGAGGGAGTAGGCTCACTGTCTCCTTTGATTTCCTGCAGCACTCCTGAAAGGAGGCTCAGTTAGACAAGATTTTAATATAGGCTTGAAGGTAATAATAGGGAAATAAACCCAGAGCCTGGCATGGACCTTTATTAGGATTTCCAAGTTCCTGACATTCATGTCCCTTCTTACCTATTCTGGTATCTATGCAGACATCACTAGCTGATCTCGGCATTTCCTCCCTGAGCACAGGATCTTTCTCTGAACTGTGGTCCGGGCAGCCGCTAGCGGTCAATGGATGCTGACCTGTGAAATAATGCCTCTTTGCCCTCCCTGGGCTGAAGAATCTGGCCGTGGGGATGTTGCTGACATGTCCTCAGCTCAGGGAGTCCTTGGAGAGGCCTCCCTGCCTGCTTTTGCTCCTGCTCAGCCATGGGCTGATATGAGAACGAGGCACCAGGTGGGGCTGGGCCAGAGGATGCGGCAGGAGCCCCATGGTTAGAACTGGAGTGCCCAAGCCTGATGTAGCTAGGTCTAAACCCTAAATTCTTGATTCCCATCCAGTGTCCAAGGTCATCTGTGAGTGGTGGGGCCAGGAGAGGAAGCCATGCCCCCCCAACCCCCAGTGATCCTTCTCAGGGCTCTACTCTGCCTTCCTCACTCTGGATTTTAGGGAGAGAGAAGAGCTCTGTTCATCTGTCTGGGCCTCCTGACCTTCACTCGCTGGTAAGCCCTTTAGCCTGTCTTCTCATCTCTGAAACTTGGTGTCTCTTCACAAAGAGATTCGACTGGGATGTCTGAGTGGCTCAGTGGTTGATCATCTGCCTTTGGCTCAGGTCATGATCCCAGGTCCTGGGATCGAGTCCCGCATCGGGCTCCCCACAGGGAGCCTGTTTCTCCCTCTGCCTGTGTCTCTGCCTCTCTCTGTGTGTCTCTCATGAATAAATACATAAAATCTTAAAATAAAAAAACCACGATAACAAAGCAGATTTTGTAGTAGAAGAGGTTAGGAGGCGTGCAAAGCCATCTCGTGTTTCCCCAGGGGGGGCAGTATTTAAACACAGAGCAGGGAAGTGACATGTTTTGCACGTGCCCAGCCCCACTTGTCTTGCTCCTTTAAGACCGGAATAGAAAATACTTCTGCCAAAGCCGAAGCCTCTCAAATGATTCTGGGACTGCCCTGGAAGAGCTGGCAAGGGCCCATTTATTAGCGCCTGGAAGGAGCGAGGTTGGCAAAAATGGCATCGGTGAATGAAACGGGGGTCTGCAGGGCTGCATATTGGGGAAGTGGGCTGGCAGTTGGTCGATGCTGTGAATGGGCATCAAGGGCCACGTACGTGGGCGGAAGTCGTGGCGGGGGTGGCTGGGTGCCAAGGGGGCTGGTCAGCCATCAGGAGTTGGAAGTGGACAGGCCTGGGGAAAAGTGGGTAGATGCACCTGGAGATGACCTAGGTAGCTCAGGGTGGGCAAGGCAGATGCTCCAGGCTGCAGGTGAGTAGGGTAAGCGCCGTGAGTCTGGATGGGGTCGGGGAACATGTGTTCTGAGGGTTGGCAGGGCTGGGTATTAGCTGGGTGGGTTAATGGCAGGGTGGCAGGTGAGCGTGGCTGGTCAGGTGGGTGGGTGGCTACCCCACCTGTTGGGAGTGCCTTGAGTACGCAGACTGGGATCCAGCCCGGGAAGGCAGTTTAAGCCTGAAGATCTGGATTCTCTACTCCATCTTCTCCTTGGCATTTGGTATTTGGCAGCTGCTGGGTCAAATGCCAGGCTCCCCTGGTGACTTCAACTGCAGACCAGCTTCCAGTCCTCTGGACTCCCCACCCATCAATTAACCCACTCTGGTGCCGAGGGAATGGACCCTGGGGTGGGTCGGTGCCTATTAAGGGCAGTGGTCAAGGCCCAAGCTGCTTGAGCCAGGCCAGAGTGACCTCTGGATGCTTTCCAGAAACCTCTGGCAAGGGCCCTCCCCTCTCACATTGCACAGGCTCAGCTGTTTGGGGAGGACACGGCGTTGGGGAGGACGCAGCAGGCGGCTTTCCACAGGGAGGCTGTAATCATGACTCCCGCAGAGGAGCGGCGGGGCTGAGGGCCTGGGAAGAGAGGTGCTGGGCGGGTGAGGGGGGAGAAGCAGGGGCAGCCGCAGGGGGGACCAACAGTCCTTTATAAAAAGATCCACTCATGTAGATCCTTTGCAAGCGTTTGGATGTGAATCTGGGTTGACATGAGCTTTTGTACCATCCAGGAAGAAAGCCAAATCAGTGGACCAGTTAGGACTGAACAGGGTGACAGAGGGACCACTGAGCCACTTGAGTCCAGAGGCAGTTTGCATGAGTCCTGGAGAGCAGGGGCTGTGCAGCCAGCCTGCTGACCTCTGAACCCCACCTGGCTTTGTGACCTCGGGCAAGGCACTTAACGTCTCTGTTCCTTATTTTTTTCATCAGTGAAGTGGGGATAATATGACAATACCTACCTCCCAGGGTTGTGAGGTTTCAATGAATACACATGTGGGAGGTGCTGAAGAGTGTCTGGCAAATGGCAAGGAGTATAGGAATCGGCTATTATTGTTATTTTATTGTTAATATTATGGAAACAGACTCGCTGACCACCTCTCATTGCCCAGCTGCCTACCTGGGCTCGTCTCCAGAGTCTCTCCTCTTTTCCTTAAAGGGGAGACCCAGGGACAGCTCAGGGCAGCTCTGTTGTAACCCACTCACACCACTGCAGGGCTTTGCAAGGCAATGGAAGCGCATTCATTAATTTGGATATTCCAGGTGAGGCCCTCGTCTTCATCATGACCAGTCCCCCAAGCCCAGCACACACCCCAAATCAAGGAGCACTGGGGGAGGGGGGCAGGAAGAGAACAGTGCCTGCAAGGGGCCCTTTGTGGTTCGGGAAGGCTAAGGAAGAGAGGAGGCTCCTGCCAGGCCCCCAGGCCCAGATGTGCCAGAGGACAGGTGTGGAGACCACAGGCCACCGTGGACTGACCACAGAGGGAGATGACAGGCCAGTGGGTGGCCTCATTGCCGGGCCCCCTCACCCTGCGAAGGCCTGGGCATCAGCTGTCCCTCCAGGAGTGGCTTCTGTGGAAGGGGCTGGCCACCAGAGAGGAAGCCCAGAGCGTGCCAGCCTCCCCGAGGTCCAGGTCAGGGGCCGAGGCCAGCTCTCAGGCCACAGCTGCTCTGCTGGCTCGTCCCCCAGGAACTGTCAAGTGCACAGTCATCCCAGCTCAGGGCCAGGTGCTCACTCTGGAGTGCCACTCTCCTTCCAGCCACTTCCTGCTCCTGGGCTTGGGACTTTTCTGTCCCCAGCTGGGTCTCAGACACAGGACAGCCCCAGGGTCCTAACGAACTGACTCCCAGGGCTTCTCCCAGGCTTGGGGAGCAGGAGAGTGTCTGGACTGGGTAGCTGGTAGGGGGCAGCAGTGGGCAGCATCGCCCCCTCCCCGTAACCGACCGCGGGACCCTGGATGAGAGCATTCACCTCTCGGTGCCTTCTTGCTCTCAGCTCTGACGTTGTTATGGATGAGCTTCTTTCAAGGAGATGTCAGTCATGTCTGAGACAACTGAAACTAGGACTTTAAAAAGAGCTGGTCCTTGGAGCCATAAACTCACCACTTCTATTCCCTCCCCTGTCATGCACACCCAGCCACCTCGCGGCTAACACGTGCACCCTGGCCCGGGCACTAGGGCACTTGGTGGCCTAGCTGGGGGAGCCGGCAACCCAGGGCTTCGACTTGGGTCGTGGGCATCAGAAAGTCCAACCAAACTGGCAAAACTGGAGGAGTCGAAAGGAAGGCGCCGGCCCTGGTGTGTATGCAGGCACGCGTCGCTGTGTGTGCATGTAGATGCGTGTGTGCGCCTGGTGCTAAAGGCCGATCAGAGGGCTCTGGGTCTGACGGTCCAGCCCTGTTGGTGGCCCCCACCACCTGGAGATCAAGGGACTGTAACTGCCGTCCTTTCTGCTTCCCTTCGGAGTGGGACAACGAAAAGGAAGAAAAACAAGAATTTTTCTTGCAATTTTCCCAAGAAGAAACTTGGGCTCAGAGAGCATAGGTGACTTGTCTGAGGTCCCTCACTGAATCAGAATTAAATCCAGGCCTGGAAGCCAACTGAGTTTGGCCTGTTCCCAGCGGAGGCAGGGTTCAAAAGCCACTGTTGGCTGTCTCCTGTGGTTCCTGCTCCAGCCCCCTCGGCATCTCGAGGTGTCCTCCTCCCTGCCTTTCAGGGGACCCCCAGAGGAGGGGTGTTGGCCAGCAGCAAAACGTCCTCTGTGCTGCCCCCCTCCCCACCCCCCATGCAGAACTTCATGGAGCAGGAATGCTCTGCAGGCCTCGGCCTCCCTGAGCAGGCTGCTCTTATCATCAGTTTCTTATTTCAGGAGTCTTGCCCTAACTTTCCAGAATGGGCCAAAAGGACAGGCAAAGTGAGGGGTGGGACAGCACCCAAGGGGGAGTGGGGGCATGTGGGCTCAGCTCTGGCCAGAGGCAGAGGAGGCTGTAGGAGGCAGTGACTTAGCTGGCCTTGGCTGCTCTGTGGCTGCGACAGTGTGCAGGACAGTGGGCCATCACTCTGTCAGGCACCCTTGGCCAGGACTGGAACACCCACCCCCTCCAAACCAGCGGAGACCTGCTGCAGCCCGTGTCCAGTTCCTGAGACGCGGAACAAGGGGGCCCCTTGAGCTTGCCTCATGCACACTGTTCACTGTATGGGGGAGGGAATGGGCCCCAGAGAGGGCAAGAGGCTCCCCCAGATCACCCCACAGCCAGGCTTCCCGACTACCCGTGTCTCTCCCCCCACCCCATCCCAGTGCTCTTTCTACTGCAGCACCCACTTGGGTCTGAGTGGTGACCTGGTTGTTTACAGGGATAGCTGGTAGCCCTGGAAGCCAGGTCACAGTTCTGGGGTAGAGCACCCAGAAGTTCTATCCCCTTCCTTCCAGAACAGATGACACCCCCACCGCTCAGGACACTGGGGAGGACAGAGCCTAGACCCTATTAGTGTGCGGCAGTTCGAGTCCAGGACAGCAGCCCGAGAGGCGACACGCACATCAGTCTGCCGTCTCCTTGGCTGGGGCAGCCAAGACTTCTCCAAGACGAAGGTCAAGGAGTGCCAGAGAGGGAGGGAGGCTTCCCTTCGTCCCAGCCCTGCCAGGCACACAAGCAATTTTAAAGTCAAACAGACCCCAGTTCCCAGCTCTTCCATCCCCTTGCTGCTCCGTACCTCCTGGCCAGGAGGTCAAGGTGGGTGAGGGGGACTCCACAGGCTTGGCCAAGAGAGCCATGCGGACAGCCTCCCAGGAGGCCCCTCCGGAGGCAGGAAAATCACCGGCGCCTGCACTGGCGTGGAGCTATCAACCCGTCTGAGCACGGGCTCACGCTGACCTCATTCAGCACAGGACGCGACGTGCAGGGGTCCCAGGGGGAGTTAGTGGGGGATATCCTCAGTCCCTTCTGACATCCATCCCATCTTCCAAGAAATGCTGTCCAGAAGGAGGGAGGATCCCCAAGCACCAGTGGAGACAGAACCCAGAGTCTGGAGTTCACTCTCAACCCCCTTCCATGCCTCAGTGTCTCTCCCTGGAAATGGAGCCACTCTTTCTTGACATTCCCCTGGCTGAGAGACTGCATGTTCTGGAAATGCTCCATTTCAGGTCCTGGAGATTGCCACCCACTGTCCCCTACACCGCAGCCACACTGTCTTCCCTTGGTACCTCTGACTTGCCAAGCTTCTGTCCCCACAAGCCCTCCTGCACGCCGCCCTCCTGACTCAGCATGCCACCTCTTTACCCAGGTGTCCCTGAAGGATGAGAGCAGTGGAGAGACAGGCCAGGATGAACCCTGGGCTCCCATGTGAGGTAGGGGAGATGGGGAAGAAGCAGCAAAGGAGAGTAGAAGGAAGAGAACCAGGAGAGCAGGTCCCAGGAGCTAAGGAAGAAAGTCACAGGCTAACTGGCAGGTCAGTGGCAGAACAAGGACTTGAACCCAGATCCCCAGCTTGAGTCCAGCACCCTGTTCTCTACGTCTACTACACCAGGCTGGAAGGTGATGCCAGTAGAGGCCTTGGGAACACACGGGGATGTGGAATCTCTCGGTGCCCATCATCTCTGAGCCATAACCCAGGGCCAAACCCCAGTGCTTCTCCACGGTGGCTATAAGGCCGTCCTGCTCACCCACCTGATGGGACCCCTCCTTCCTCTGAGCCATCGCCCCTCCCAGGCCCTCTGTCCCCTCCTCCACAGCCCAGGCCCCTACCAGGCCGGGCACAAGGGGGGGGGGTGCTTAGTCAGCAGTTGCTGGCCAGACTGAGAAGCTCCTTTGCAGCCCGGCTGAGCTGCCCTTCCCGAGCATGGCTTAGACAGCCAGACATGTCTACGGTTTGGAATCCATGAACCAAAGCAGCCTTTGGAAGTAGAGCCTGCCTCTCCAGGGCCCTCAGAGGCTAAGAAGGTCCACCCTTCCTATTCCTGGCCTGTCACCCCTACATCACCTTCCCTGCTGATCTCATGAGGGGACGCAATCTTTGTGCCACAGCCAGAAGGAAGGAAGGACTCCTGCGGGTGAGCCCCGTGAGCCTTCTCACCAGGGCACCAATGGCTGATACCCACTGCTCCTGGGAGCCTGTTGGGCCGAGGAACAGGGAGGGAGCTAGAGCCTGTGGCCTGTGAGGAAAGCTCCGAGATGGAGGGGTGGGTGAGGAGGCATAAGTTGGAGGCTGACACGGTGGCTCCAGGGCCTTCCCACTTTCAGGCCTGGGGAATCTGGCTGGCCTGAGCTCTGAGCAGTGCTGCCCCGTGGCCCTATGATTCCAGGCCCCAAACCCTCACCCTGCAGCCACCACTAGGTCCTAGGGTCCCTGGCTTGGCCTGAAAGGTCCAGTTATGGGGCAAGGACGCGGAGCCAGGGCCTGTCTTCCCTTTGGAAACAGATGACTTAACAGCTTCAGGGGAGAAAAATAAATAGCCCTGTGGCCGGAGCCAGACTCTGCCCTCCTTTGGGGGCTGCCTCTCTCGGCCCAGGAAGCACCGGGACACTTGGCATCCCCTTCCCCAGATGCTCACCAGTCAGGGGAGGGCCTGGCTGGGCTTCCTACCACTTCCCCTCCCCCAAGCTCCAGCCACCAGGCAAAGGGGCATGTTCTGGATTCCCATCTTCTCTCTGGAGATGTTCTCCTTGGGGGAGAGAAGGGTGCAAGGGCTCGTGGGGACCGGTCCCGAGAAGCCACTGGGGGTGCGCATGGAACAGAGAGGCCGTGAGCCCAGCAGCTCCGCCGGCTCCCTGGGTGAGCTTGGGCTGGCGACGTGACCCCCCTGTGTCTCCCCTGGAGAAGGGGACAGGAAGGGTACTCGCCCCCCAGGGTCATTGTCAGGGCTAAGTGAGGCACTGGGGCAAAGCGCAGAATGGCATACATAGCGAGTGCCCAACAAAAGTCGGCTGGTGATTGTTATTTTATTATTATTTATGCCACTTGGCTGCTGCCTTTGGGGTCTGAGTCCTCCTCTCTGGGCTGCCTCTGCCCCACCTCACTCACCAGGGCGGGGGGCACTGCAGTCCCCAGGCCGCACCCCCACCTCCGGCTGGTGCCAAACCGCCCTGAATCTCGGCTCTAAATACACCCTCTCCTCTCCCGCGTAAGCATCCTCCTCCCCCCAGATGTCTGCTCTCTGCGGACACCCAGCCTAGAGCTTTGAAAACATCTGGATGGTGTGTCTCAGCTCTTGGCGAAGTCCAGATGTTGGGGCAGCATGTGGACTCCCCTTTCCGGCCTGCCCAAGAGCAGGGTGGGGGCTCAGCGTGTCGGGGTGAACATGTGCATTTACGGCAGGCCCGGCCCCCACCTTCTCCCAGTGGGGCCACCTCCCCGGGGGCCTCTTATGGGCAAGCGGGGTGGAGAGAGCCCCTGGCTCCAGGGCACTGCCTGCTATGGCTGACAGAGAGCCGGGGGACCCCCTTGCCGGGAGGAAGGCCAGAAGGAGCACTCAGGGCCGTAGGGTGGGAAAGGTCTCAGGGTCTCTGTAGACCCAAAGCCTGGGGACTGGCAGGCAGGAGACCTGGCTTCTAGCCCAGGCTCTCTGGTGCCGTTGCTGTGTGACCTCGGGCAAGTCACTCTCCCTCTCTTGGCCTTGGTTCTGCATTTGAACAGTGAGGGGCTGGGTTAGACCAGGTTATTAAATCTGCTCAGCAGCAGAACACCCAGAAAGCCTGAGCTCATCCCTCTTACCTGGGTCCCCTTCACCACTGAGATTTGATTCCATCAGTCCTGGGTGGGCCGGAGCCTGGGAATTTTAAAATTTAAGGTGTGCCTCCAGGTATGGGAGCCACTGGCCCAGATGGTGTATAAGAACCTGTTGACCTTCTGGTGGCCTCTGTGTGATGTCCCTCGGACATGGTTCTCCCAGTCACTCCAGAGGGCTGTCATCAGCCCGCTCTGGCCCCAGACAAACAGAGTAGAGCTAACAGGTCAAGCAGAGCCCACAGGATGTGGACGTTGAGGGGGGTCCGAATGGGGCTGAGTGTGTCGCAGCCAAGGGGTACGTACTTCTCTGCACATGTGGGGCACGAGTGTGTCTATCTAGGAGTGTGCGCCTGGGTGAGTATGTCATCAGAGTACGTGCATGCATGTGTGTGAGCATATGTGTGCAATGTGTGTCTCTGAGGATACAGGTCATCAGAGTATACGTGTGTGTGCCCATTTGTCACCCACTGGCTCTCCTATCACCTCTATGATGCTGCTGCAGAGGGATAGAGGCTGAAATGTCCCAGGAAGGTCCTCTTGCTCCCACTCTGCCCTCCATGGGGGACATTTGTACCCACGGGGAGTGGCAGGGCTGGGCTCTGGCCGGGATGCATGGCAGTGAGTGGCTGGGGTCAGGGCTGGGCTGGGTCAGGGGAGAGACAGGCTGGACAGCCAGGCCCGGCTACTCAGCTCACCCCCACCAAGGTCTTATAAAGCTGGGGCCCTGGGCACTCCAGGCAACAGGTCACAGAAATCCTCCCTCCGACAAGACCTCTAGAGCTTGTGGGAGGCCTTGAGCTTGGGCAGAAGTCCCAAGGGCCCTTCTATCCTGCTGATTCTCCTTCAGCCCCACCTGAGGGCCTAGGAGGTTGAGTGATGTGGGCAGAGGGGAAGGCACCCTCTTCACTGTCCAGGCCACTGTCCATAGCTTGCTCTCTTCACCCTGAGAAGGGTCCACGTGCCCTTTCTTTTCCTCAGAACGGGTCACCTCCTCCAGCTGTGCGCGCGTGCGCACACACACACACACACACACACACTTTCACAAATGGGGCCCAAGCCCAGGATCTCCTGGTTTCAGACCCCATCTCAGTCCCTGGCTGAGGGTATCAGCATGTGCCGGTGCTGAGCACTTTCTATCCATTTGCTGATTTCGTGGGGTCCTGCTTCTTTAAGGACCAAAGCTGGAGGAAGAGAAAGCAGGAGAGGACATGACGTGTGGTTTGGGAAGAGAGCCACGGAAAGCTAAGGAGGGTAGCTCAGGGTATGGCAGCAAATGGCAAGCTTTGTTTTAAAGGGCTGGACAGCAGGGTGCCTGGGTGGCTCAGTGGTTGAGGTCTGCCTTTGGCTCAGGGCGTGATCCCAGGGTCCTGGGATCGAGTCCTGCATTGGGTTCCCCACAGGGAGCCTGCTTCTCCCTCTGCCTCTCTCATGAATAAATAAAATCTTAAAAAAAGGGGGGGGGGCTGGAGAGTAAATGCTGTAGGTGATCTTTGTCAAGGCTGCTCACCTTTGTCACTACAGTGCTACAGCAGCCGCAGATGACTCGTAAGCCAACGATTGTGACGTCAAGCCAGTAAAACATTATTTATGAAGTGGAAATTTGAATATCGTATCATTTTCAGATGTCACAAAATATTCTTTTGATTTTTTTCCCTCCACCATTTAAAAAATGTAAAAAGCCTTCTTTATTTGTGGGCGGCACAAAAATAGGAGGGCTGGACTTGGCCCGAAGGCTGTGGACACACAGCAACTCCCATAACAGCTCAGCATCGGCTACTCTTGGCTGCTGTGCTGGCTTCTGCGATAATACCCCAGCCGTCCCGGGTCGCTGCACCCTGACATCCAGCTGACCCAGAGTTCTGAAGGAGAGTCGGACGATGGGTAATCCCCGACCCAGAGCTGGGATCCAGACCTAAGCCAAGAATTCCCTTAGGGGTCTAAGTTTTCAGCATCACCATTTCCTGCCTGAGTGAGGTTGAGCAAGTTTCTTAACTTAATTAGCTGAGATTCCCTTCAGGTGCAAAGGAGAGAATTTCAACTCAATTGCTTAAGCTAGCAAAGAGATTTCTTGGCTCCTGTGTTGAACTCTCCAGGATTAGATCTAATAGTTTCAGGTATGGTTTGATCCAGGTGCTCAGCTGATATTGCCTGGAGTCTCTCTCTTTCTACCTCTTGGCTCTATGTTTCCAAGTTGGCTTCAGGTTCCATGATGGTCTTCTAAGGGATGGCACAAGTGGCCACCAGCAGGTAAGACTCACTTTCTACCTGCTTAGCAACCCTGGTTGAAAGCAAACTCCACTTCCCCAAGTACTTAACACATTTCCAGAAGATGCTTGTAGGCACTCGTTGGCCAAGTTTGGGTCATGGAACCCCTGATGAATTAATCACCATGTCAAGGGAAAATGGAGCATCTGGTTTGTCTCTGGAGCTATGGGGCAGAGGATGAGCTGGATGAGCACACGCCTGGAGTAGAGGAGGGGTGGCTCCCCAAAGGAAAAACCAGGAGGACGAGTGGAGGCTATAGGCAAGAATAGCAGCTGCCTGCCATAAAATCGGAGGTACATCACCCACTTCTATTAGAGGGTAATGACTGCACCTCACAGCCAGTTGGCAGTGGATAACACCTGCATTGTGACAACCCAAAGCCACTGTAAAAAAGGCAAGAGGGAAATTAGGTGCATATGGTGTGTCTTTCACTTAGGGGACCTCTGATATCCACACACACCACAACCTCCTAGTAATAGAAAGTCCTGCAGAATATAAGACGGCGCAGCTATGGAAAACAGGATGGTGGTTCCTCGAAAAATTAAAAATAGAATTGCCATATGATCCAGCAATTCCACTTCTGGGTATATACCCCAAAGAAATGAAAGCTGAGGGGCACCTGGGTGGCCCAGTCAGTTGGGCATCTTCTTCAGCTCAGGTCATAATTCCAGGGCCCTGGGTTCAAGCCCCACATCGGGCTCCCTGCTCTGCGGGGAGTCTGCTTCTTCCTCTGCCTGCCTCTTCCCCTGCTTGTACTCTATCTCTCTGTCAAATAAATAAATAAAATCTTTTTAAAAAATTAATGAAAGCAGAGACTCAGATATTTATACACCCGTGTTCATAGCAGCACTAATCATAATGGCCAAAAGATGGAAGCAACTCAAGTTCCCATTGATGAACAAATAGACAAACGAAATGCAGTTATGGTCATACAGTGGAATATTATGCAGCCTTTAAAAGGAAGGGATTTCTGACTCACACTACAACATGGATGACTCAAGGATGTCATGCCAAGGGAAATAAGCCAGTCATTAAAAGGACTGTTGTGTGTTTTCCCGTAGATGAGGTACCCAAAAGAGTCAGATTCAGAAAGTAGAATGGTGGCCTTCACAGGCCGGGAGGACAGGGAACAGGAATCAGTATGTCATGGCTCTGGAGTTTCAGTTTGGGATGATGAGACGTTCTCGAGGTGGATGGTGGTGATGGTTGCACAACAGTGTCATTGTACTCGATGTCACGGAACTGTACACCTAAAAATGGTTAACATGGTAAATTTTATGTATGTTTTACCATATTTTTTAACTTTAAGAAGAAGTCTCATAGATGACAATTCTTAACTCAAGGATAATTAACTCAAAGCTCCTTTTAGAAGTGATGGAAAGTTGGGGATGGGGGTGAGGGTGTCATTGGAACAAACTCTTCCCCAAAGCCCTCAAACCATGCCAGATCACAGCTGGGGTCCCCTGCCCTTGTGGACTAGTGGGTGGGAGGGTTAGCAGGCTCACTCCCCTGTCTCTCAAGGCCCATGGGTGGCTGTGAGGCTGGGGTCTGTAGTTGCTACCCTGGCTAAGCTGTATTGCCTTCCCTCTATACAGACATAGGACAAAAGCAGTGGCTTCCAGCACTCCCATGTCCCCCACCTGAGAGTGGGGGTCCTGCTTCCCACACCCCTACACACCAGGCCTCTGAGAGCCTCTTGCCTGGGAGGAGGCAGGAAGTTCAGGGGATGTGTCTGGGGTTGCACACAGTCCGTTGGTAGCAGAGCCTGGCCCAGGCACTGTGTGCCTTCTGTTGGCCATAGAGAAGCTGTGCTGGTCACCTGTCCCCACACAATGACCATACTGACCTTGAGAGCTGCATCTCAGCCAAGGTCACTCCTGCTGCACATCTTGAATGGCTCTTAGAATAAAATTCAAACTTCAAATCCCCCACCAGGAGCCAGCAGGTGTGGCCTCCAGGGTCTCCAGCCACATCTCCGAGGTCCCCCTGCCTGCAGGGCCACCTGGCTCACTCTCTGTGCTCTGCCACATGACCCCACATGGACCCCACTGAGCTTGGGCTTCTCCAGCAACCACTGGGAGGGGCCAGCCATGCAGTCCAGAATGACATAGCCATTACACAGTGGGTGAGGAGGGACAGGCCAGAACACCATTTGTTCTTTCTCCCCACTTGGTCCCTCATTCTGGGCCCAGTGGTTCTGTGGAAGCCTTCTAGGCACAACCACAGAACTGAGCGAGTGGCTGTGTTTTCCGAGAAGCTAAGGCCAGCCTGGTAGCATGTCATCTTGGTTTGGCTTTCCTTTCACCCTGCTCTGCTCCCCTCTCTTACTCTTGCCTCCTGGGATTGCACCCAACACTAAAGCATCAGTACACAAGCTTTACTACAGGCTCTGTTTTCAGGGGAACTGGAGCTTAAGTGTTTACTTTGGTAGAACCAGCACAACACCTAGCAAAAAATAAGTGCTAAGGAAGGATGGATGGACGGACAGATGGATAGATGGGTGGAAGCCCTCACCAGTGGAACAGTGGGTAATGACCCCTTAGTCAGAGATGCAGACATAGATACCTACATATCCAGGCTAAGAACATTGGTGCAGAAAGCCAGGGAAGCTCCACTCCACATATGTACCCTCCTTTCCCCTCCCATATACTAAAAATACATTCGGACACTCCCCCTGACCTGTGTACAGCTCTGTCTCTTCCAGATCAAGCCTCTTATGAGTGAACCAAGAGCTGGAAAAGAGGTTTCTGACACATGGATGAAAACTCGCCAGTGGCTAGATAATCCTCCTGAAAAATGAGGTCATGGTGAACACATGTGCTCCTGCATACCAAACACTGCTCTAAGCACAGTGTGTAGAAGCACAGGATCCTCACAGCACCACGTGAGGTGGGTACTATTACTCCTTGCCTCTTATAACAAATGAGGTAACTGAGACACAGAGAGGTCAAGTACCTCTCCCAAGTCACCCAGCCAGTGAGAGGCTGAGATGGGGTTTGAACCCAGCCCCTCTGGCTCGAGCTGCTGTGTTCTGATGGAGAGTGGAGACAATGCTCTCCTTCTTCACCAGCCTGATCCAGTGGTCCTGGTTTTCCCATCATCCCAGCCAGAGCAGTGACACAAGCCAGGCAGGCACAAGTGACCTCTCTTCCAGGTGACCCTTGTGCATCCATTTAACAGCTGGCTTAAAGGGGAGACCCACCTCAAACATCCTCCCACAGCAAGACCTGAAGGATTCCCTCTTCTCTGCTTGGGTCACTCAGAGGAGGAAGGAGGAAGGGGCAGCTTTAGTCTGAATGAAGATTTATAGGTCTCCATCTGCAGACTTCTCCGTTCTCCAGATGGAGAGCCATTGGTGATCCCATCTCAAAGGAAGAAAAGTAGAGTGATGGTATAGAGAAAAGGCAAGGAGAAATGAAGAGAGGCCAAGAGGGTGAGGTGGCCTCACCCCTTCCCTGCCAGGCCAGTGGGAGGAGACCATGTCCATGTGGCTGGCTCCTTGTCATTCAGGTGACAACACAAACACCACCTCCCTAGAAAAGCCTTCTCTCATCATGGTCTGAAGCACTCCCTTCACACCACCCCGCCCAGGACCCTCTGTAATTGTCTACACTGTAGCCGATCTTCTTGGACATTGTCTTATCTATGTGTCTGCCTGTTTCTTCTCTGTTCACTTGAACTCTAACTCATGCTCCAGGAGAACAAGGCCCTCAGTCTCAGCTATAGCCCAGCACCTACCGCGGTGCCTAGCCCACTGTAAGTGTTTAATAAATATTTGTCAAATGAACGACTGGAATGTCAACAAGTGCTTGTTTAATTAAGCCTCAGGCAAAAGAAACCAACAGAACAACCTTCCAAATTTATGGAATAATAAGGGGGGGGGATCAGATACGTGCATTTTGGCTGCTGTTCCTAGTTGATCCAGTTGATGCTATACTTTTTCCTTTTTCCCTTAAACTTGGGAGATGGGACACTAGGAACCTAGGTGGATCATAAACAGGCTTGGCTATACAACTGAACAGGCTGTGCACTGCACAACCCCAGGGAGTGCCATCCAGAGTGGAGTCTTGGGAAAGATCAGCCCTGATACCTATATGGGAAGGAAAAGATGAGAGAGAGAGAGAGGGAGGGGGAGAGAGAGAGAGAGAGATGGATGATTCTGTTCATGGAGAAAAGGATTGGAACAGATCCGGGTGAGCAACCACTTTAACTGCTCTTTCTCTCATTTTACAAATAAAGAAAACGAGACCGTGAAAAGTGAGATAGCTTTATAAAGCAGAGAAGGCACAAAGCCAGCCACAGTTCCATAAAGTGCCAATAACATCACTATCATCGTGTCTCTTACTATATATTTCATCACCTTGTAAGGCATAAAGGAGACCGTTCACTCCTTGGAGAGAGAGCAGGGCCCTGCTCCAAAGCAGAAGTTGAGAACTTAAAGTTCTCAAAAGCAGCATGCTGATCTCTAGTGGAATAAGCCACAAAAGGTCAGACACTGTGTCTGTCTATCCATCGCTGTAGCCACTGCCCTTGCCCAGGCTGGTATGCACCATCAAATACTAACACCCCTCTTTACTGAACCCTAACTACCTGCCAGGTGCTATTTTAAGCACTTTACATTAACTTACTGAATCCTCTCAATATTCTTATGAAGCGGGTTCTATTACTATCCTCATTTATGAATGGGGAAACTGAGGCACTGAGCAATGAAGTGCCTCACACATGGCACACAGCCAGTAATGAGTAGATGAGTGAACAAATGAACCTGTTATGTCATCATCGAGTCCTTCTAAAATATCCCACCCAGGACCTCAGAGAGTGCAGAGTCTGCTCCCAAAGGAGCAAGGGGCTCTTCTCCCTGCAGGAACCTGCATGTGCAATGGTCTGAGGGGAGTCTTGAGAATGTCCAAAGATTAGACGGGACTGGAAGGGGCCAAGAACGGAGCAGGCCTATGAAGGAAGTGTATTTTGTTTGCCGTTCAGAGGTGCTAAGTGGAAGGTGGCAGGGGCCCTCATACGCACACTCACACACACACAGTGTCTCCAGCTGACAGGAAGAGGAAATGCCTTGCATTTTCCAGCCGCTTGTCCCCAGGCCAAACCTAAATGCCAGCCCTAAAAATACAGCCTGGAAAGAGAGCTATGCTAACAGCTCCCTCCTGTCTCTGTCACCCTCTTCCCCTCATCCCCTCAGGTTTATTTTTGAATGAGGACACTTCATGAAAGTAACTCAATGCTGGAGAAACCTGAGCCCTTCTCTTTCATGTATCCTTCCATTCAGGTTTCTGGAGGGGAAAGAGAAGGGAGGAGGGAAGCATGACTGCCTTTGGTTTAGGAGGAAAGCAAAGGAGATACATATAGCCCCTTTCTTTCTGTGTGATTCAGTGACCTGGTTGGCACTGAGGATTTGTCAAGCTGACCAGTCATGCCAAGCACAGCACAGGAATCAGAGTCAAATACACCACCTCTGCCCTCAAGGCACTTGTGATCTCCATGATACATGGTTAAGAAGAGCACACTGCCCAGGGCTAACTTCAGGGCCTTCAAATCAGTTCTAAAAGGCCACCCCTTTGAGCTTGTCCAGAAATTACATGGGCAAATTAAAGCCAAGAATGAATAGTTTCTTACTATGTGTAACTGGAAATAAGGAAAAGAAGTACACTCTTACTATTCCTATTTAACATTGTGCTGGGGTTGAAGCCAATGCGATAAGGCAAGAAAAAAAATTAAAAGTATCTCAATCGAAAAGAAGAAGCAAACTGTCTTTATTTGTAGGTAACATGATCACCTACACAGAAAAACCTATAACACCTACAAAAAGAGTTACTGGAATAAGTGATTTAGAAAAGTATAGAACGCAAGATCAATATTCAAAAATTAGTTGTACTTCGATATATTAGCAATGAGTAATCGGAAATTGGAATTTAAAACACTGCCACTTATAATAGCTTGAAAAAGGATGAAATTCTTAGGGATAAATCTGACAAAAGATGTGTAAGACCTGCACAATGAACCATTGCTGAGAGAAATTAACCAAAAGAGCCAAATAAATGGAGAGGTATGCTACGTCCATGGATTAGAAGATTCAATATTGTTAAGAATGCCATTTTTGTCAAACTGATGTATAGATGGAATTGAATCCCAACAAAAATACCAGCAGGCTTTTGGGAGAAATTGACAAACTAACTAAAATTTTATGGAAATGCAAAAGATCTAGAACAGTCAAAATAATTTTAAAAAAGAACTAACTGAAAGCCTTACTCTACCTGATTTTATGACTAATTAGATTACTATAGTAATCAAGATAGTATGGAATTGATATAAAGACCAATGAAAATAATAGTCCAAAAGTAGGTACACATATATGGCTAATTGATTTTTGACAGGGGTGCCAGGCCATTGGTAAAGGATAATTTTTTTAACATATAGTGCTGGAGCAATCAGATATCCATATACAAAAAAACAAAAAACAAACAAACAAAAAACAACAACTTTGGTTTGTAATTTGCACCATTTACAAAAATTAACTCAAAGGATCATAAAGCTAAATGTAGGAACTAAACTTATAAAACTTCTGGAAAAAACTACAGGAGAAATCCTAATTACTGTGGGTTAGTCAAAGACTTAATAAATAGGATACAAAAAAGCATAAGCGGGTTGCCTGGGTGGCTCAGCAGTTGAGCATCTGTCTTCAGCTCAGGGCGTGATCCTGGGGTCCTGGGATCAAATCCTGCATCAGGCTCCCCACAGGGAGCCTGCTTCTCCCTCTGCCTGTGTCTCTGCCTTTCTCTGTGTGTGTCTCTCATGAATAAATAAATAAATAAATAAATAAATAAATAAATAAATAAATAAACTTTTTAAAAAAGGCACAAGCTATAAAAGAAAAAAAATAAATAAATTGAATTTCATCAATATTTTATTTTATTTTATTTATTTTGTAGGTCATCAAAATTTTAAATATCTGCTCTTCAAAAGATGTGGTTATGAAAATAAAAAGGCAAGACACACACTGCAAAAACCATTCTAAATGCGTTTATTCCACAAAGTCCTGGTATCTAGACTATGAAAAAACTCTTACAATTCAATAGGAAAGCAACATATGACCAATTTTTTTAATGGGCAAAAGAGGGACCCCTGAGTGGCTCAATGGGTTTAGCACCTGCCTTCCACCTGGGGCATAATCCTAGAGTCCCAGGATCGGGTCCCACGTCAGGCTCCCTGCATGGAGCCTGCTTCTCCCTCTGCCTGTGTCTCTGCCTCTCTTTCTCTCTATGTCTCTCATGAATAAATAAATAAAATCTTTTTTAAAAATGGGCAAAAGATTTGAACAGACAGTGCACCAACGATTTGGATGACAAAGAAGCACATGAATAAATGCTCAACATCTTTAGTCATTAGGGAAATGCAAAAAAAGCACAAGGAGATACCACTACTCACCCACTCTGAAAGCTAAAAGTGCCTTCAAAAGACTAACCACACCAAGTTTTATCCCAGATGTGGAGCAATTGGAATGCTCATCCACTGCTGATAGGAACGCAAAATGGTGCGGCCATTTTTCTTTAAAGACTTTATTTATCATCAGTTACTCTCCACCCAAACATAATGCTTGATGGAGCCCTTCCCCTCAGTACTGGCCACACCAGCCTGGTCTCAAGCACGTGTTTGTGACAAAACCAGTGGGGATCATAGTAAGGCATTGAGCCCTGAGACACAGCCAAAACATTGGACCCTCTATGGATCACACCCAGGGAGCTGGCCGCTGAGGCACTGTGCACCCACGTCTGGACTCTTGTTCCCTAAGAATAGCAAAGACTTAGAGCAGCCATCCTCGCAGGGGCTGGAGGAAACAAGAGCGGCCTCTGTTTCCCCATCTTCCTCTCCTGCCTGGGTCTCCTGGACACAGGCCTCCATCACCATGGGCAGACATGCAGCCATAGCCTGTAATGAGATGGGCCCGGCCACTGGGGCTTCCCTGGTTTCTGAGCCTCGACCCCGAACACAGCTG
Source organism: Nyctereutes procyonoides (assembly GCF_905146905.1). Taxonomy (NCBI): domain Eukaryota; kingdom Metazoa; phylum Chordata; class Mammalia; order Carnivora; family Canidae; genus Nyctereutes; species Nyctereutes procyonoides. The sequence continues at coordinate 67,401,510 of NW_026575046.1, forward strand.
ACCCCTAACTCCCCAAGAATGACCCCGGACCCTAGCCAGAGGCTAACCCCTGGCCTTAGCCCCCACCCTGGACTGAATGCTAATTCCCATCAGAGCTGACCCTGACACTGACCCCTCACCAACCCCACGAGGGCATCTAGACGAGGAGCCACAAGTGCTCAAGGCTGAGCCCTTCTTCAGGATGCACAGCAAAAGTCATTTTTTCAGGGACTCCTGGGTGGCTCAGTGGTTGAGCGTCTACCTTTGGCTCAGGTGTGATCCCAGGGTCCTGGGATCAAGTCCCGCATTGGGCTCCCCGCAGGGAGCCTGCTTCTCCCTCTGCCTGTGTCTCTGCCTCTCTCTCTCTGTGTCTCTCATGAATAAATATATAAAATCTTAAAAAAAAATAAAAGTCATTTTTTCAGTCCTGTTGCCTCTAAACAGGAGCCACTACACGTTGCCCAATGACATGAGAAGGAAAAGGTGGAGGTGCGGGAAGGGCCTCGGCGCGATGTGGCTGTAGAGCGAGTATTTCCCACCCTGGAATCAAAAGACCAAGGAGAGACACAGAACAGCCCGCCCCACCTTGATCTTGAGGGATTTCAAGGAGTTGGAGGAAGTGGTCTCGGGGCTCCCTTCACCCTGGGAGTCCCTGGGGAGAACTGGTTCTAGTGCCCAGCAGAGGGCGCCGTGTGCCCGCTGACAGGGCACAGTGGCCTGTTTCCTGGGTGCAGGGGTGGGAACGGGCCTTGGTGCGCACTGGCCCCACTGAGCAGCTGCAGGAAGAGAGAGCTCCTGGCACATGGCTCCTTGGCTCCCCTCCCTGCAGCCAGGCCTTCCCAAGTCCTGCTCTGCCATGCTGGGGGGTGGGTGGTAATTATCTCTGGGTTTGGCTGTCAGGTGTGGGTGCTCTCCCTTGATGCCCTCAAAGTGCCCTGACAGTTAGTAGGCACCCAACACGAAATGTTAGTGTGCTCTGGCCCCCCCTGCCCACCCCTTCGCCTCTGGGATTAGATCTTGTCCTCTGAGAGCTTTGCATCTACACAGCCTTGATCACACTGCTGCCCCGGTGGCCCCAGACACCCATCAGGACATCTGACGTATTGAAATACCACTGCTCTACCCGTGGCCATTTCAAAGAGGGCCTCTGGTGGGGCTCAGGTGCTGTGAGAAGCTCCCATGGCTGAGAACCAAGGGGCCAGGGACTCTGACAGATACCCCAGCCCTCTCTGCTCCAAGGGCCAGCCCCATCAGGGTCACCCGGGAGGTGGTCAGAAAGGCAGACTTGAGGCCCACTCGTCCTAATGAATCAGGATCTTGGCTTTTAAAGACCCTCCCAGGTGAATGGTGAGCAAATCCAAGTCTGGGAAATAGTGACAATGCGACAGCTCCTGACACTGAGAGATGGCTTTGTGACTGCCCTGCGGGGAGGCAGATGCATGGGCAGATGCCACCTGCCACGGGGACAAGAGGGAGGTAGTGTAAGGTGTTCAAGATTGGGTGCCCCTGAGGGCCAGGGTAGTCTGAAGGCTTCTTGGTGGAGGGAGCAAGGGGAGGAGGCATTTGTGGGAGGGGTAATGGCTGGCGAAGGCCACGGAGGGGGGCCTGGCAAGGAGGCGGCCTGGTGGAGAGGAGCCCCCTTGACGGGGAGGAGGGAGAGCTACCTGGAGAGGGAGCTTGGAACCAGGCCTAGAGAGCTGAGCTGAGCAGAGGTGGCGTGTTCACTGCAGGCCGAGGGGAGCTCTGGAAGATTCTTGAGCAGCACAATAACCTGTAAGTAAGAGCTTAAGAAATCTGGAAGGGAATGCAGAGTGAGATGGAACAGAACGACCTGCTTTCCCCAGAATCCAGAGCAGAGCGATTAAGGATGGAAATAATAACAAGGAAAGGAAGAGCTACAAGCGCTGTGGTGCCTGCTGTCTTCCAGACGGGATTCCAAGTGCTTGTTTCGGGTACGTGTAGGGCGGGTGTCCGGCAGGTGTAACCGGGGAGGGGGGTGTCCGGCTGGTGCACCCCGGCAGGAGGGTGTCGGGCTGCTGTACCCCACAGGCTCCCAGGCAGCAGTTCACTGACAGGCCAGCATCCCCAAAGCCCCTGTTGTCGAAACCGCATCGAATGTCGTCCCTGGTCACATCTAGGCCTTTACCCAACAGACGACACGTAACCCACAGGGTGCTCACCTAGCACAGCCACGAGGAGCCTCCCCTGCTCGCGTGTCAAACGGAGTCAGTAGTAGCGGCCCCTCGGGAGTCTGAGGGAGGATTAGAGGAGATTGTGCAGAGCGCTTTGCAAAATGTCGGGCACGCAGTAGGGTCAATAAATGGCACAGAGCCACCGGATGGGGGTGACATTGAAGACTGGAGACTGGGTGGATAAGCGGTACCTCGCTGCAGCCTCCTGGACTGCCTGGCTCCCCTGCTGACCTGCAGGCTCCAGGTCCCACTCCCACCCTAACCCCTGCCCCTTTGCAGACCTGGCACCCTGTCCCAGGATCCAGCACCCTGTCCCAGGACCCAGCACCCTGCCCCAGGACACAGCACCCTGTCCCAGGATGTGACACCCTGCTCCAGGATGAGGCACCCTGTCTCAGGACCCGGAACCCTTCTCAGGGCCCAGCACCCTGACCCAGGACCCAGCACCTTGCCCTAGGACACAGCACCCTGCCCCAGGACACAGCACCCTGATCCAGGACCCAGCACCCTGCCTCAGGACCTAGCACCCTGCCCCAGCACACAGCACCCCTCACTGCTCTTCCTTCAGCCTAAATCCCCTACCTCCTCTTCCTTTAGGTTAAAGGAAAACCTCGCTCTAGTGAGCAAAAAAGAACAAGTCCTGGGGCATGGTCCTGAATGCTGAGGCTGGGTTAGAGCCTCCAGCCTGCCCTGTGGCCATGGTCCCGGTGCTGAGGGGACACTGGTGTCCTGCCTCTGGGGTCTTGCCCACTTCCCTACCGGGCTGCTCAAAGGCTCCCTGGGGCCGGGAAGTCCCAGGCTCAGCCTGTGGCCTGAGAGCCTGGCCTCGCATCTGGCACCATGCAGGCAGGCAATAATATTGAGTGAAGGAGGAAGGAAGGAAGGAAGGAAGGAAGGAAGGAAGGAACATTCCCTCCCGGAGTCATTCCTCCAAACCTGCTGTGACCCACCCAGGGTCCCTGCTTAACGGGGAAGGTAATGTAACGTCATGAAGAGCAGTCAGACGGCTTGGGTTTGGATCCTGGCTCTCCCACTTACGGGCTGTGACTCGGAGGAAGCTACGCAATCTCTCTGTGCCTCCATCTCCTCATCTGTAAAATGGGCTCATGTGGTTGAGGTGAGGAATAGATTGATTCATATGCACAAAGCACTTAGCACAGGGTCTGCCACTTGGTAATTTCTCAATGAATAGAATCATTATAATAATTATTATTATTAATCCTTAGCTTCCCAGGCTACCAAACCAGCTGAGCTCTTCAGAGTAGAGACATCTAAGGTACAGGATCCCCACCCCCCCCATCCTTGGCACCTGTGGGAGATCTCAGGATAGGCATCAGGCCGGGTCTGCAGCCTGGAACGGTGGGTGCGCTGGAGGAGGAATCCGTGCAGGGGCCCCTTCCAGCCCACCCACACAAACCCCCGGGAGTGGATCAAGCCGCATGGGGACAGCCGTTGCCAGGGATCAGAAATCTCTCTCACCTCACAGCTGGAAACTGGGAGGCCCTCCTGACCCTGCCACCCTGCTCCAACCCAGAAAAGGTCACACCAGCAGATTGCTCCCTGCCACTTCCTCCCTCACCTTTCCCTCCAAGTCATAAATCAGGGTTCCCCCAAACGCTCTGTAAGACACAAGCCTTCAGGGCTATTCCCAATCGAATGTTCCAGGTAACATTTCCACTCGCATCCCCAGAACTTCTTCATTCACATTAGCTACTAAAGGCCCTGACTATGGGTTACCTGCGTGGCTCAGTGGTTGAGTGTCTACCTTTGGCTCAGGTTGTGATCCGGGGGCCCTGGGATCAAGTCCCACATCAGGCTCCGCACGGGGAGCCTGCTTCTCCTTCTGCCTGTGTCTCTGCCTCTCTCTGTGTCTCTCATGAATAAATGAATAAAATCTTTAAAAAAAAAAAAAGGGCCCTACACGTTCTGCAATAAAGAGATTTGTTTCCCTCTTGAGTTAGTTCCCTGGGGCTGCCATAACAAAATACCATAAACTCGGTGGCTTCAAACAATATACATTTATTGTCTCACAGTTGCGGAGGCCAGAAACTCAAAATCCGGGTGTTGGCAAGGCCGTGATACCTGTGAAGACTGTAAAGAATTCTTGTCTCTTTAAGTATTCCTCGGTGAGAGGTTGCATGATTCCTCCTCCTCATATCGTCTTTTCCCCTGTGTGTCTGCCTTTCATATGTTGTCGGACCTAGGGCCTGCCCTAATCCAGGGTGATTTCATCTCAAGGTCCTTAACAACATCTGCAAAGGCCCTTTTCCCAAATAAGCTCATACTCAAGGTTCTGGGGATTGGGATGTGGACATATCTCTTGGGGCTCCCATTCCACTCTCTACATTTCTGATCAACTCAGAACTTCCCAGATTAGGGAACTGCCATCCCCACCACCACCTTTTCATGAATATTTATGAATTTATAAAACACAGCTTGGGAAGTGCTGTCACAAATCTGAGAGCCCTAGAAGTGGGGTTCTGATGGTACTGGCCTGTCCCCGGCCCCATGTTAGAAAGGAAGACACCAAGGCCTGGAAAGTTGCTGTCCCTTGTCTGAAGCCACCCAGGGTGTCACGGAGTCGAGTGTAAGCTAGAACTCGGAAGTCCCCACAGCCAGCCCACCTTGCTCCTGGAAAGTCACCTCACTCCCCAGTCCCAGACAAGCTTCCTGTGGCCTGTCTGAACCAGACCTCTTCACAATGGTCCTCTCTGAGGACAACGCCAGCCAAGACATCTGCTGGCCGGGCCTCTAGGAGACCCAGAAAATAAATGAGGAGGATGTGCTGGGGGCTCGGACCCCCAGGGCTGGAGATTGATGTGGCCACATCCAGAACGACATAATGGGCCTTGCGGACCAGCCAGCCAGGAGATAAAAGGCAGGGAACATAAATAACTCAGAAATAAAGGGTGGAAAGCTGGCCCAAAGGAATAAATCCCTGCTCCCCGACAGGCTCAGTGTGGGAGTCAGAGCAGTGTCAGTGGGCTGGGAGGGAGGGGCACATAGGGAGGGCAGCATGATGGGCTGCCAGCTGCCCCCCGGGGCCTCCTGGCCACATTCATCCCACATGCCACACTCACAGACGCAGGGGTGTGGGGGTGAGTCCTATTTCCATCATCAAGTCACACAAATGGTGAAGTTACCCTCTCTGCCTATTTCTTCCTCAGTAAAATGAGGTGAAGACCAGGCCTGTGTTTCCTGAGAGGGGTTCGAGGACCACCTACATTAGCATCACCCAGAAAGCTTGTTTAACATGCAGATTCCTGGGTCCTACCACAGACCTGCAAATTAGGACCTCGGGGAGGGGGTCCAGCATCAGCATAGCTAACAAGCTCTCCAGGTGTGAGAGCTAGTGGACTCTTGCCTCATATAGATTAGATAGATAGGTACATGGATGGATGGGTGGATGGATGGGTGAATGGGTGGGTGAAGGGTGGATGATGGATGATGGATGGATGACAGATGATGGATGGATGATGGACATATGGGTGGATGGATGATGGATGGATGGATGATGGATAATAGGTGTTTGCCACCATTTATTAACTGTTGGCCATATACTAGGCTGGGTGCTTTGCTTGTATTTACCCAATTCAGTTTTTACTTTATTATCCTCACTTTGCAGACGAAACAGGCTCAGAGAGTTTCCATGACGCATGTCATGGAATGAGTGGATGCATGGATGAGTGCAGGGCCAGCATTCGTGAGACCCCAGAGCCAGTGCCCCTGACCACCACTGTGTACTGCCCCCATGATAATGAGACGTTGGGGTAGGGTAGGGGGTGGAGGGGTCATCCTCCCGTCAGTGAGAGTTACAAGTTTGTTGTCTCTGTGACACTAACGTCCCTTAGAGTAGGCTCTGATCCCAAGAGCCCCCATCCCTACCCCACAGGGTCCTGCTCTCTCTATGCTCCAGGGCCTGGGTGAGAGCAAGAAATCCCTGGACATGCGGCAGGATTTCCCTTGCACCAGCCTGATGATGGCAGTGAGGGTAAGGTGGAACCTTGAGCTTTTTGAACACTGGCTCTGGGTCACTTCGTGGGCAGTCTGAAAACCCGGGTGAAGTAGACACTCATTTTCCCTGATGCTCATGCACCCCGCCTTCTCTTTTCTTTTCTTTTCTTTTTTCTTTTCTTTTCTTTTTTCTTTTCTTTTCTTTTTTTTTTTTCGCCTTCTCTTTTCAAATGGCCCCAAACCTTTTCACCTCCCTAAGTCTCTGAGGAACCAGTACTCCTGCCAACTCCACCCTTTGCCCTCTCCTGGGGGATGGACCCATCTGCCTCCCGGAGGTCATGGGCAAGAGAGGGCGGAAGGGGTCTTAGGAAGGGTTCCGGGACATCTAGTTCAGGGTGGCTGGAGCCCAGCCTTTGGACCTGATTTTCAAGAGATACAAAAGAGAAAGGCTCTGCTTCAGTTGGGCCTGCTGCAGAGGGAAATGGAAACCAGATGTGTGGGGCTTGGGGGAACAATCTCAAGACTGGGGGCATTAGCACCTCGTTCCCACTGTCCTCAGCCTTGCTGTGGGGTCACCGGCAGGAACACAGCCCTCCCAGCTGCCTCCTTCACTCAGATAAGACAAGCAGGGAGGAGAACCCTCCTGAGCTGTGGAAAGCTGCAGGATGCCTGGGAATTCTGGGCCGAACAGACAAATAGGAGGTCTGCTGGTCAGGGCCAAGACGCAAGGTCCCGGGCATGAAATCGCTGGAATGAGATCACGTAGCAGCACCATTCGGGCAAGGTATAACCTGGCCATTTATTCTCCCGCTGGCGTTCTGCTACTGTCGTTTCCTTGGCGCAAAACAGGGCCTCCTGTGAAAATGGAGATGCTCTGGGAAAGAGGACGATGGTAAACCACTTCCAGTCATTCCTCCCTGAGGGCAGGTTGGTTGGTCATGGCCCAGAACTCTAAGGTGGGGGCTAATTTTTCATAATCTAGTTGAAGAGTTCTCAATCCCGGCTGCATGTTCAAACCCCCTGGTGAGTGTTAAGAGAAAGAGCACACAGGGGCCGGGTCCCAGCACAGGGATTCTGATTCAGTGACTGGGGAGGAGCTGGGTGTATTTCAGATTTCTCCAGCTGGGTGCCTTCCTACCCAGCTTCCAATACAGTGAAAATCCTGTGTAGGTGGGCAAAAACCCTTCAGCCTCACTACTCATGACCTCTAGACCAGCAGCTTGGGCAACCCCTAGGAGCGTATTAGAAATGCAGCCCCTCTGGCCTGACCTTGACTCTCCTGAATCTAACCTGCACCTAAGCAAGACATCCAGGTGATTTGTAGGAGCGTTGAAGTTTAGAAGGCTTACGGGGAATGTAGACCTTTGCTCCCATCTTCCTCTTCAGGTCAGGCCTCTGGGCAGAGAAGGTTTCATAAGACTTATCTTCCCTTTACCCCCCTAGAACTCCACCTCCCCCCACCCAGATCCTTATCAGCCACAGAGGCTACTTGTCTGTAGTGATAGGAGTGCAGGGCGCTTGTGTAGGAGGAAACCCTCTCTCTGCTCACCCCCAGGATGTCCCAAGCCTTCTTCCCTCAAGGGAGTGCGGGTGATTTACTGCCTGAGACCCTGGGATGGAGGGGCGGGAGTGCCGCGAGACAGGGCAAGGGCTGGCAGCCAGCCTGACCAAACATAGTAGTGTCAGCAGCTGCCTAGGCCCGTGAGGAGCCCCAACCCTCAAAGATGTATTAACTCTATGTGGAGAAAGATGGGCTGTTTTGTTTTTCTCTTTTAACAAGCAAGGCTTGTTCCAGGGACTGTGAGCATATGTTGCCAGGCCTGTTCTAACCAGGGCTACACCTGCTAATTCTGTTCTCAAGACCCAAACAACCTCTGGTAGGTCCCTGCCCTCATGTGACCCACTCCCGCTTCTGCCCCCCTTTCTCCACAATCCCATCAGCTTTCAGAGTTTTGGGAAAGGAAGTCTGGATTGGAGCTGACATAGCAGGTGGGCTGGTGACCACATAAAGGAGAAGAGTGGGTCAGAAGCCACAGGTCCAGAGTGGCCCTGGGCCTATAGAGGTCCAGGTCACAGTGCAAAGCCAGCAAGGAATCCCCCACCCCACCCCACCCCACAAATGGAAGCAACTGGAAACCTGGTCCTGCAATGCCAGGGCAAAGTCATGCAAGAAGGAAAAGCTTGCAGGAGAAGGGGCCCCATGTATTAAAGATGTTCTCTCAGTTATGTCACCCCTGAAAGGGAAAGGACCTTCTCTTGTCTTCTGTGAAGCATCTTGCAGGGGGCTGGGAACAGCACTGTGGTTCATGGAAAATGAGTAAAGGATGAAGGAAAGATCAATGGAAGAACAGATGGAGGGTGAATGACTGGAACTTCTGGTTCCAACATCATGGCAAACTAGACACCTGGATAAAGAACTCAATCCTGGATAAATTACAATACATCTTAAAACACATTTCTGAGCTTGCAGAGTGTTCGTGAAATGTTCAAAGGAGGACAAAACTCACAAGAAGCTGAAGCCTGAAGACAATATTGACCTGAGGGTAAATACCTTTACTGACAACAGCAAAGAGAGTCACCTTCAGGTTGAGAGAGCTAAAACATGATATTCCTCTATTATGTCCAGGGCCCTGGAAAGGGCCCACAAGGGTTCCAGGTCAGAGGTATCTCTCTGGCTCCCAGCCAAGCACAAGTTCTCTCAAAGTAGACTCTAATGAGACCCAAAGATTAAATTTACCAAAATGTGAAATTACAATAAAAAAAATCACCAAACACACAAAGATATGAGTGACCACAGATTTAGCAAGGACTGCAAAAGTTAGAATCCTCAAAGAAGGACAACTAAACAACAGTTTTCAGACATTGGCCAATAAGCAACTCAGGACTGAGAGAGAACAAGTGAGATCAGACTTTACCCCAATTTTCTGCATGGAGGGAATTTCTGGAATGCAGAGCTGGGTAAGGGAACCCAAACAGCAGCCAACAGTCTCACTGAGTTGAAGAAAGAGACATAGGAGTCTGGGGAGGCCAAGGTGCCTAGAATTTGCAGAACGGAATACCAGAGGAGAAGGAGTTCTGCAGAGAAAGGACTTCTAAAATCTGCTTGGAGTCCCCTTGAATCTTCCGCTGACTTCCAATCTGTAAACACGCAGATGTGAGCAAAGAACAACATCTGAGAGAAGAACAGTATCTGAGAGAAGAACTACTACCAGGGAGCTATAAGCTGAAAAAATTCCCAGAGCCCACACAGGGCTGGGAATCACTGGAATTGTTTGTTTCTCATACTATTACCCAATTGTTCTAGTATCTTCTGTTGAAAAAGATATCTCCTAACATTATAACTGTTCTAGGTCCTAGCCACTGCAGTAAGACATGAACCCACCCACATTGGAAAAGAAGTACAGGGGCACCTAAGTAGTTCAGTTGGTTAAGTCTTCAACTCTTGATTTTGGCTCAGGTCATGATCTCATGGGTCTTAAGATCAAGCCCTATGTCAGGCTCCCTGCTCAACCAGGAATCTGCTTGTCTCCCTCTGCCCTTCCTCCTGCCTACACTATCTCTCTCTCTTAAATAAGAAATAAATCCTAAAAAAAAAAAAAAAAAAAGAAAGGAAGTTCAACTATTTTTAAGCAATGCAATTGTGTAAATAGAAGGTCTTAAGAAATCTACAAAAAGGTTACTAGAAGGACAGGTGAGGTGAGCAAGGTTGCAGAATATAAGGCCAATATATAAACATCAATTATATTTCTATATACTAACAATAAACAACTAGAAATTGAAATGGAAAAATACCACTTATAATAGTGTCCCAAAATGCTTAGAAATAAATTTCATAAAATATGTCCAAGACCTGTATGCTGCCAACTACCAAACAAATGGTGAATCTACCAAGCTCACAGGTCAGAAGACTATATTGTCAATTATCCCCAACTGACCTACAAATTTAGTACATATCTAATAAAAATCCCAGAAAGCATTTTTTTTGGTAGAAACTAACAAGCTGATTCTCAAATTTACATGGAAGGGCAAAGAACCTAGGATAGCTAAAATAATATTGAAATGAAAAGCAAAGTTAGAAACCTACACTACCTGTTATCCAGACTTATTATTAAGCTATTGTAATCAAACTATGTGATACTGGCATAAGGATAGAGAAAATGTAGATCAGTGGGACAGAATGGAGATTCCAGAAGTCAATCCACACGTATATGGCAGATTTGACAAAGATACTAAGGTACTTTAATATAGAAAGACTAGTCTTTTCAACAATGGTTCTTGAATAACTGGATAGCCATATGAAAAAAAAAATTCAACCTCAGCACCTCACATCATATACAAATATTCAAAATGGGCAAAGACCTGAATATAAAAACTCAAAACTACAAGAATATATAAGAGACAGTCCCTGTGACTTTAAGGTAAGACACAAAAAGCATGACCCATAAAAGAAAAAAGGATCATAAATTGGACTCAATTAAAATAGAAATTTCCTACTTTTGGAAAGACACCATTGAGAAATGAAAAGTCAATCCAAGGACTGGGGGGAAATATTTACAATACGTTTATCTGACAAAGGATTTGCATCTAGAATATATAAAGAACTATCAAAAGTCATAAGAAGACAAGCAACCCAACAAAATACGTGCAAAAAGGTTGAGCTGTCATGATCTGCATGTGAATGTTAAGGACATCTTTATTCATAATAATGCCAAACTGGAAACAACTCAGATGTCCACAGCAAGAGGATGGATGAACATATTGTAGTATATCCAAACTATGGGAAGTATCTGATGGGAATAATAGTGCATCAATAAAAAGACCAAAACATTTACACATGTAGAGACATGAATGAGTTTCTAATCATTATGCTGAGAACTGTGGGTAGAATTGTCCCTCCAGAAAGATGCGTCGGAGCCCCAACCCTGGGGGGTCACATGAGTGTGACCTCATTTGGAAATGGGGTCTTTGCAGATGTAATCAAGTTAAGTTGAGGTCAGTTGGAATGAGGTGATCTCTAAATACAATAAACAAAGAAGAGACACAAGGACGAAGGTCATGTGAAGATGGAGGCAGCAGTTACAGTTACGTTGTCATAAACCAAGGAGCTCCAAAAACTGCCAGCAACCACTGGTACCAGGGGAGAGGCCTGGAACAGATTCTCCCTCAGAGCCTCTGTAGGGAACCAACCCTGCTGACATCTTCATTTCAGACTTCTGTCCTCCTGAACTATGAGAGAATAAATTTATGATGCTTTAAGCCACCCAGTCTGTAGTGCTTTGTTATGGGGGCACTTAGGAAACTGATAGTTCGCAAAAGAAGAAAGATACAAATATACACTATACAAGTCCTGTTTTCATTAAGCCCTAGAAAAGACTAATCAATAGTGACAGAAGGCAAGTCAGTGCTTGTCTGGGCACGGGATGGGGTTTATTGGAAAAAGCCATAAAGGAGCCCTTTGGAGTGATGAAAGTGTTCTCTATCTTGACTGTGGTGGTTACATGGGTGTATAAGCATTTGTAAAAACTCAACAAATGGTACCCTTAAAATGGGTGATGGATTTGCAAATAAATCATATTGAACTTTTGGAAACAAAAAAAGTATGTGTAATTGCCCAAATTAAAAACTGAATATATATACCCTGTTAGGCTGGTTTGGAGTCTGAAAAATGGACATGAGTGCACACTTATTTTAAGATAGATGGCAGATAGATAGGTAGACAGATATGTGTATACACATGGGTTAATATACACACATACATTCCTAGCTCTGTCCACTGAGAGGCTCTAGAAGCAGTGATCCCCAGTAGCAATAAGCACACTTTGTGCCCAGACCTTAGTCTCTAAATACATAGACCAATAAAAGGAATAAGTCTCCTTGGTTAAATGACTAATTCTATGACTGGGGCAGAGAAAATATAAGATGGACCTAAAGCATCTTCTGGTGCCAAGAAATAAGGAAGTGCTTTTCTAAAAAAAAAAAAAGCCAAAAGCCAGAAGAGCCAAATTAAAGGAATTCCCAATGGCAGAAGCTGCAACAATTTGACCAAAAAAACAAGTCCCCATGAAGCTATTGTAACATAAATGAATTAATTAAAAAAATGGTGGAAAAGAGAGAACTCTTTCCTATAGAAGAATTCTAATTAATAAATTAGGAGGACTAAATGAAAAAGGAAAAAACTATTAGAACATCACAATAGTAATTTGCAGGCAAGATCTATTGATGCTAAAATTAGTGGGCAAAACCGTAGGAAGAAACAAAATATTTGTGTAACTCCGAAGCAGCTCCCCCCAAATACTTATTAATTAATTACTATGGGGCTTCTAACACATGTCCACAAGTTCTTTGATACTCCTCACTCTGGGAGATTAGGTTAATTCCCCTCTCAGTGAGCGTGGGCTGGATTTAAGCCTCACAATAAATAGCTAGGGAAATGGAAAACAGTAGCATTGATATGAGAAACCTGGCCACCACTGCTTAACTACGTTAATCAAAGTTGACATCACCAGTGATGAGATATATTGATATCACATACCCTCTGATGTGGTGCTATAAAAAAGGCATGTTCCCCTGGTGAAATTCTCACCCACATCCGTAGCCCTAATCATGAGAAAACACCAGATAAATCCAAACTGAGGGACAAATGCCTGACCAGCACTTGTCAAATATACCAAGACCACGAAGGACAAGGAAAGACGGGAGATCGGGGTGGGGGGTACTAAGGAGATGTGCTCATTCAGTGCAATGTGGTATCATTGACTGAATCCTGAAACAGAAAAGGAGACATGAGTGGAAAAATGAGAAAGCCTAATAAAGTTCATGGTGTAGGGAATAGTAGTGGACCAATGTTGAGGTCTTGGTTTTGCGAGGCTGTATGAGGCCTTCACTCTGGGGGGAGTTAGGTGGAGGAAGGGCACAGGGAACTCTCTGTACTATCTTTGCAACTCTTCTAAGTAAGTAATAAATCATTTCAAAATAACAAGTTTTGATAAAGTAGGTGTAGCTCTTTAAGTACATATATGACGTGGGGTCAACACGATGACTGAGTGTGTATGCCAGGCCCATCCATGCCCAGGGAAAGGCAGACGGTCACCTACGTCCCTGGCGTCCTCCATCGGCTCCCGAAGTAGTAGGGGGGAGTGAAGAGATGGATTGCTTAGACTGTAGTGACTTTAAGAAAGCTCCTCTTTCTTCTCCCTACGCTAGAGTACCCCGCAGCATTTATCCTACATGGTATCTCAAATTGTCCTTTGCTCTGTCATTTTCCAAGCTTTCAGGTTCTTAGATTGCTTTTCTTGATATATTTTAAATTCCTTTATGCCTGGAGATCATGTTTTAATTTCAGTGCCTTCTCCTATTTTAGTATCTAATTATTCTAAAATGTGGCTCTCAGTTCACACCTTTTGTGCCACTAGAGGATATATAATCGTGCAGGTGTCGTATCTAAAAATCTCACGTTGATTTGCATTGTTCAATGGGCTGAATTGTGCCTCCCCTCCTGCCCTAATTTATATCTCATTTTGGATCAGCTGTACTTTTGTCTTTATGCTTTTCCCACATCTCTTGAATAAGAGTGTATCACACTTAAAAGAGATTGAAAGGAGCTAGGTCCCAAATGGTGCATTGAGGCAGCTGGATAGAATGGATCCACAGAGACGCTGCAGGGAGATTTAAGTTTTGAGGGAAACACAGTGACATCTGTCGGGTGCTCTGCAAACTACTAGGTCTCGTAGTCCACAGTTTCGACATGAGATCATGCAACATTCCTTTCAACAATGTCATAATTTTGTGAAACCCGGTTTTTGATGGTTGCTGTGATAAAAAGCAAATGCCATGTGAAAATCATTGTGGTACAGGAAGTGAGGTGATGGTGTCCAACATGATTCCAAGGTCTCAGAGTCATGCGATGCCCAACACATATCCCATTAGTAAATGACTGTGGTTAAGAATGAAATATAAATGGTTTTTCCTTGCTTCTTTCAATTCACAGATTTTTTTGATGACTACGTAACATGCTTTGAGTTATTTAGACCAACTAATTAATCAAAGGACTTTTGGGTATTTCTTCTGGCCTAGAGGAACCATAAAAAATTACTGACAATAAATGTGCTATGAGCAGAGAAAGTTTGGGAACTTCTGTTCTAGGGCACTTGCTCCTAGCTTTTTGGACTATACAAAGAACTGTGTATATCTTCTTCATGATTGACCTCGTATGTATATGCAGGGTTTTTTTTTTAAGATTTATTTTATTTATTTATTTATGATAGACACACACACACAGAGAGAGAGAGAGAGAGAGAGAGAGAGAGAGAGAGAGGCAGAGTCACAGGCAGAGAGAGAAGCAGGCTCCATGCAAGGAGCCCGATGCGGGACTCAATCCTGGGACTCCAGGATCGCGCCCTGGGTCAAAGGCAGGCACCAAACCGCTGAGCCACCCAGGGATCCCCTGTATATGCAGTTTTTAATGGGTACTATGATCCTTCATTTTACAAAGGGAAGTAGTCACACAGCTAACCAGACCCCTTTTTATCACAGCCTGCTGCTTCCCTCTCTGCGACTCCCAGATGGTGGACCCCTATGGTTCCACAAGAATCAGCCTCACTAACCAACACTTGCAGGGCCTTAAGATTACTCTGCCTCACTCTAGGCACGGTGTGGAAACTGGTTCACTAATAAGAAATGTCCCGATCTTACCTCACTACCACTTTGCTGATTCCTAAAAATTCATCTACCCTTTGACATAGGATTCTCATAAATAGTAGATGAGTCTGGAAAAAGGAAAAACCATTCACCTCTATCAATCATTGGAACCTGCATGTGAATGAGCTTATCAGAGTCTTTCCTGAAAGAAGGTTTAATACAGAAAAAGAGAGAGAGAGAGAGATCTCTGAGAGACGTGGGTCAGGAGGGCATCTCAGATGTGGTTCAGTAGAAACAGAGTGAGTCAGAGAGATGTGCGCAGAAAGTATGTACAGGAATGCTTGTGAGAGATACAAGGAACCGAGGAAAGCAGGACTGGGAAGGGAGGGGGGCTCCAGCCATCCTATAGGGCACTCTAGAGCTGAAATGGCCCTTCAGAGTTGCCTCAGATGAAGACAAGAGGGCCAGGTCTTTGTAACCCAGCATTTGCCCGTCCCTGTCTGTGAGTCGCCCCTGGAAGGAGAGGTGACCTGGAGCAAGGCAGCTCCCTGCAGACCAGGCACCGCATCACAGTGAGGGATGCAGCCGTGAGCCATCAGCAGCCAAGAGTCCCAGCAGATGGACAAAAGCAAAAGTTAGGCTAAGCTCTCTGAAGAAGAATTCTAAAGAACTTGAGCAAAATAAAGGGGAAGAGCAAGTATCCTAACCTAACCTGGAAAGGTGGGCTGGGGAGAGTGCCCTGCTTCAAGGACATACAGACTGAGACCTCTCTGATTTGAGGAGTTGCAGAGGTAAAGAGCTGTGGAACCAATGATGGACAGCATATGCAAAGGTCCAGAGGCAGGAGGAGCAACCTTTAGCTGAGCTTGGGGCATGAGCAACCATCACAGCTTGCAGCTGGCATGCAACCTAGGTCAAAGGAAGGGCGTGGGGAGAATTGGGAACCTTGTCCTCAGTGGAAGCTACTGACCAGGCGGGTAAGTAACATGACCAGATTTCTCATGTCCTTTCCGAGATCCTTTCCCTCCCATCCCTTTGATCAGCTTAACCAATTTCACCTGGATGCGCATGTGGTCTGCCCTATGTCCCCATCCCCCGCCCCATGCCAGGGTCTCCATGGCAGTCAGAGGCCTCTCCTGGAATCCCCAAGGCCAGGGATGTCCCACACACATCCGAGGATCATCACAGAAAAGAACAGAGATGGGAAAGAAATCATTGTCCTCAACCTCCTCCCAATGCCCCTTCCTGCCCAGAGCAGAGCTGCCCCCTCTCCAAAGAGCCTTGTGGGGGAAGTGGGGCGGGAAGTGAATAATCCCTCTGCCAAGACCCCCCCACACCACAGAAAACAGAGTGGAACAAATTAGCAGGGCTCAAAGGTCCCATCTGGGAAACTACTCAGGGTTTCCAGGATCTGACCCCATGGCAACTCGGAGGGCACCAGGGCAATCAAGGAAACACTGGCGGCAAGTCCTCCTTCCGTCCCGTGTCTGTCCACCTCCGTGGGAACTTCTCCCGGAAGCCTGGGTGGGGGCCCGGAAGTGGATCTGCACACACTCAGCCTGTGTAAAACAATAGCATCCACCCAACCCAATCAGTGTTTTTTAAAACATTCCAAATAGTTCAATTAAATCTACAGATTGCTTTGACTGCTTTTTATTCTAGCTCATTAGGATGATGCCACGGGAACCATCTCTTAGCCCAAGGCAACCACTGAAATCAGCTGACGCATGGTCTAGTCCCCAAAACACAATCAGCCATGCCAGAGTGGCCCAGTGAGTGACACTGACTTCATTAGTTCTTCTTACGTGTCAGGTGTCGTTCTCTGTGCTTAACGGACATTGGCCTGTGTGATCCATGGTGGCAGGTAACATTACTGCCACCATGGCATAGATGGGGAAACTGAGGCATGGAGGTTTACTAACATTCCTGGGACCACAGCTGGTAAGTGGCAGAACTGGGATTTGAATGAGAGCTCATGGGTTTTAAAGCAGGGCCCGGAGGCACCCAGGGACTCCGTGGAACCCCTTCAGGGCAACAGGGTGGCAGCCTCCAGCCCCTTCCATCAGGGCAGAGGATCTGTATCATTGGTTTTCTCTCCAGCATAAATAAAAAACTGGAATAAAAATTTCCTAGGCCTCAAATGATTTTGCAAATCATTGGCGAGAGAATTTTCTGTGAAGAAAGGCATGCCCTCTCGTCTCTGAAATGCTGGTTTAAAGATCTGAATTAGAAAAAAAAAAAAAAAAAAAAAACAGAAAAAAAAAATATCTGAATTAGGGAGCTCCTGAGTGGCTCAGTTAAGCATCTGCCTTCAGCTCGGGTCATGATCCTGGGGTCCGAGGATGGAGCCCCGCATCCAGCTCTCTGCTCAGTCGGGAGTCTGATTCTCCCTCTCCCTCTGCTGCTCCCCTTGCTTGTAAGCTCTTCCTCTCTCTGTCAAAAAAAAAAAAAAATTTTTTTTGAAAAGGATCTGAATTAGAATCCAGGCATCAGGGGCCCCTGGATGGCTCAGTTAGTAGAGTATGTGACTCTTGATCTCAGGGTTGTGAGTTCAAGCACCATATTGGGCAAGCAGCTTACTCAAAATAAAATAAAATAAAATAAAATAAAGAAAAAGAAAGAACCCAAAAATCAGCATTGAATAAACACATCAGATGATTTTAATTCTCGGGCCAGTTTGGGGGAAAAAAGAGATGTGGTTTTGGGTTCCACCTCCCTGTCCTCAGGGGGGCCTAGATCAAGCCCCACACCTCAGTTCTTTGCCCGCCCTGCCTCCCCCTTAGAGGTCCAGTGAGCCGAGTGAATGAAGTCAGCTCTGGACTGGGGGACCTGGGTGGCTCAGTGGTTTAGTACCTGCCTTCAGCCCAGAGTGTGATCCTGGAGTCCCAGGATCGAGTCCCACGTCGGGCTTCCTGCAAAGAGCCTGCTTCTCCCTCTGCCTATGTCTCTTCCTCTCTCTGTGTGTCTCTCATGGATAAATAAATAAAATCTTTAAAAAGAAGAAAATTAGCTCTGGACTATGGAAGGTAAGGGGTAGTCATGATGATGTGTTCCTTCCCAGCCACAGATAGTGGGTAGGGCCGTTCCTGAGCGGGCTGGGGAGAACCCCAACACTGACACTGAACTTCTCTCCAGTCTCCTCTCCACACAGGCTGGAGAGAAGCTCTTGACAGAAGCATATATAGACGCCTGGCGAATCCCACACTGTGGCTAAGATGTTTAAATCTACCTGGTGTCCTCCCCCAGCCCCCGATGGGGCCATCCAGGGAGGGGAAAGGAACCTGCTAAGACGCAGGCCAGTGTGGAGTCCGGGCTTGGGAGTCCGACAGATGTGGCCTGCATCTGACTCCTCCATGCACCAGCTCCGTGACCTTGGGCTAATTGCCCCTGTGCCTCTGTGGCTCAGGTCCTCATCCATAAGATGGGAGGAATCACAGCGTGTGCGTGGAGCTAGTCGTGAGGATCGAAGATGTTGCCGAGGACCCGTCGGTGAGTGTCAGCATAGTAGGTATCCCCACCAGCTCCACTGTGTGGACAAGATCATTCATCTTTCCATAGCAATTCCATCTCTGCCTTGAGCTCTCCATTCACCTGCGGTGATGGGCACAAACTCAGTGAGTTAGGGACAACCCTCCAGTGTCCCCAGGAGGAACTGGAGTTCCTTATATACATATGCCTGGGTGCTGTGGGGAGGCAGCGTGCCCCTGAAGAACTTGCCCGCCCCCCACCCAGCCCCCGGTAGCCACTGAGACATCTCTCAGTGGAGCCCTCCGAGACACAGGCATCCATCCATGCAGCTCATCACCAAGACAACCCTCATTCCTGCCTCTTGCCTGCAGGGTACTGGGGCCCGGGGGCCCTTTCTCAAGTTTGGGCCTCACGCAGGTGTGGACTTGCCTCCAGCCCCTCCCTCCCAGCATCTTGCTGCCCCCCCAGAACTCTCCAGGGAAGCCCCTCCTCAATGGCCAACGCCTGCTCTTGCTCCTGACCTTGCTCCCACATTTCCAGGAAGCCTTTGAATTTTCTCACTTTTTCTAAGATCTGGGACTTGGGGGTCTGAGGCAGGGAGACTCCTTTGTTTCCATTCACCATCAGTCCCAGCAGGCAGGCTCTGTCTTGAACACAGAGCAGAGGGTGAACTCCAAGAAGAAAAATAACTGTTAATGTCTCCAACAAGTGCATCCAACCCCCCCCCCCCATTCATTCACTGGATTCTGGGGGTCATGCACTGGAAGAATGCAGTGCCGTGGGGAAATGACACAAAGGTCAGAGGATTAAAGACCCCAGCAGAGTTTGAGCTGGGCTGGAAGGATAGGATGGCCTAAGACATCTTAGGAAAAGAATCTGGTGAGCAGGACCCAGATGTCAGAAGATGGAAAAATTGCTAGATGGATTCAAAGTGGCCCACTGTGAGTGTGCCAGGGCCTTGTGACTGTGGCAGCGCCATGTGACTGTGGACTATTGGAAAGGGCCCCAGAGGCCCTGCCATGGAGTGGGGCTGGATGGGCACGGGGTGGGGAGCTGGACTAGGTGCACATCCCCCACTGTGCACCCCAGACACTCTCACTCAGAGGGCTCAGGCTTCTGGAACTGGCTAGAACCATGGCTCATCCTTCCTCCACCCAGCACTTCCAAATGGCACCCACAAGGAGAAACAAAATAAGCTTGCATTCTCTCCCCGTGCATAGCGGTACTTTTACAGCTAAAGAGAGAGCAAGGGCACTTGGGCTCCTCTCTCCAGAATCCCTCCCCTGTGCTACTGTCCAAAGTGTCTCATAGGCCATGTTCCCGTTATGCCCTCAAACCTGCCCTGCAACGTCCTGTGGGCCCCCCTGAGACAGCATGATGTCCCTGCACCCCACGGATTCACAGAAGTGACAGGTGTGACCTCCCTCTCCAAGCAGAACTTGCTCTCCCTGTGACCATACTTGTTCTGGAGGAGAGGGAAAGCTCTGGCTTGGCTGAGTGGCCTCACTCACGATCTCCTGTTGCCCATGAGGATGCTGCTGGGGAAATTCAGGGGCCACGGAGCCTGGGTTCTAGTCCCAGATCAGACACCCGCTCGGTGGCCCTTCCCCTCTCTGAATCTCCATGTGGAAAATGAGACGGCCAGGATGGAGATCCGAGGCCCTTCCAGGGCTGAGATTCTAAATCACCACCTGCTACAGCCAGATGTCATCACTGAGAGCAGACAGGGAGCCTGCTTTGATCTTGCAATGGGGTAGGACAGGCTCCCAGAGCTAGGCCAAGGGTGTGACTGGTGGGGGTGGGAGGACAGGCTGCGGGGGAGACTTCCCGAGTGCTCAGCACACCAGGCATTCAGGCCAGCTCCTGGGCATGGGCCTATGACAGGATGGAGGAGGATAAGACTTAAGAATCCCCGGACCATGGTTCAGCCAGGGGCTCAGAAGTGGATCAGCTGTGCCTCTAGTCCGGACGAGCCTCTGGGCTGGACTTGGTGGGGTTGGGGCCGGGGTGCAAGGGCAGGCAAAGCTCCAGGGTGGGCAAATGCTTGTGGATTTCCTGGGCACTTGAAAGCTGCATGTCCAGAAAGGTCTCTCTCTCTCTCTCTCTCTCTCTCTCTCTCTCACACACACACACACACACACACACACGCACACACACTTCCACACACGCACACACATGCAAGTGTGTATAGTCTTCAGATTTCATAGTCAACAGACGCCTTTCCAGGGAAGACGGCAGAGCCAGAGCTGAGAGGGCTCCAACCTGTGGCAGAGGCTCAGCCGGAACCTCTGGGACTGTTGAGCTGGCTGTTAAATTATTAACTACTTGAATCTCAGAAACACTAGATGTCGTCCCAGCTCCGGGAGCACCACCCACCCCACCCCATCCCACCCTAATGCTCCAGTCCCAGATCTCAAGACTTGCCCATGGGCCTGCGACCACAGGGTGAGCACCAGACATGGAGGGATGGATGCCAAGCCCAGCCCAGTGCCAAGCCTGGCATCCCCTCCGACTGAGCAGCCCCTGTGGTCCTGGGGGTTACATGTATGGGTCAGCCCCCCCCCCACCCTCTGTCCCCACCCACCCCAGTCCCTTTCGCTGTTTTCATCACATGCGTCTTAGCTGCAGAAGGAATTCTGGGTTCGGAGGAGAGTTGGAGCTACTAGGGTCCATGCACGTTCCCACTTTGAGTCTC
The DNA here is from genome assembly GCF_905146905.1 of Nyctereutes procyonoides. Taxonomy (NCBI): domain Eukaryota; kingdom Metazoa; phylum Chordata; class Mammalia; order Carnivora; family Canidae; genus Nyctereutes; species Nyctereutes procyonoides. The sequence goes on from NW_026575046.1 coordinate 67,422,435, forward strand.
GGGGTTCCAGTGCCAAGGCCAGACATTGAGGAGCTGCTCCAGGGGCTGCAGCTGGGCCGAGGGGACAGACAGAGGTCTCTCCCACGCTCGGGCCACCTGCCCCCCTCCACACTCCCTCACCCGACAACCCAGGAACTCTGTTCCCCCCCACCACCAGCCGGCCTTCTGATGAGTATTCCACACCAGCTCAGCCCCCCAAAGCAGCAAGGCGGCCCCTCCCTGCAGCCGTTTGCTGACAACCAGGAAGGGATTTTAATCTCAGAAACAGTCAAGGTGGGGAAGGGGAATGAGGGGCGGCCGGGAGAGCCATATGGAACCTGTTTGAAGAGCTGGGTTGGAGCCCAGCTACACCTCCATGCGCTGGGGCACCAGGCCAGCTCTTGGCTATGCCTGCGCAGCTCCGGCCAGAGAGGGGAAGGAGCGTGGGAGAACAGACAGGCGGGCCGAGAGGGGACAGGCATGCTACATGTTCACCAGGCCACTGTCCTCCAGGTGAGGACACCCTGGCGGGCAGCCCAGCAGCTGCACGGGGCACTGGCTTTAGAAAGCCCAACAGCTCAACCATGAGCCAGTTCACAGAGGTCAACAGAGTGGCATCGGGGGTCTATTCAAAGCAGTCTCAGGGGCTTGTCTGGGAACAGCACTGCTGCTCAGCCCTGCCATTTCCTCCACCTGGCTCCGGGTGGAGATGATTCCGGAAGCCCTCAGACAGTACCATTTTGTCTCCGGTGTAGCCCCCCTGCCTGTGCACACAGCCAATCTCTGTCTCTCTCTGTTTACCCGTTACTAACCCAGTCCCACAATGGGATGTCGGGCCTACATGACGCCAAGTGGTCGGGTGGACGTTATGACCCGTGTCCACAGCGTGTGGCCTTGGGCCTCACCGCGTGGAACTCTGGACTGGTCCGGATTTGGATCGACCTCGCTGGATTTCGGACCAACCTCACCACGTTTCCAACTCACCACCTCGGTACATGAGAGGCCTGCCTGAACTTCTGTCTAGACTCCCAGGGCTTCGAGATGAACCGACCGAGTTTCTGATTGATTTTGCAGAAGTTCCGCCGAAACCTGACTGCAAGTAGCGTGACCTGGGTTTCCCGAATTTCCAACCCACCTGACTAGTTTTCTGACTGGTTTGACTGAAAAGTTTTAACCGATTTCACGGATTTGTTATTTTAAAAACTAAACTTCTCAAGTGTTTGACTGAACTCTCTGGATTCTGTTGCCTCGAGTTGGCCAGAGGATGAGGTACTCTTTGAATGAGAACGAATAACAGGAAATCATGCGGGGAACCTCGCCTGGCTGGCCCTCGACCCGCCCCCACCTCACACTTGCCTCACCCAGAACCAACCTGTGCACCTGAAGAGGGGGTGGGGCACAAGGTGCCCAGCTTCCAACATTCTGGAAGCTTCTAACATTCCAGCGCCTATTTATTGCATTTCCATTACTTTGTGCTCACTCCTTGTTTCCAGCATTGCCCAACTCTTGGGAATGGGCATCAGCAGCTCTAGAAAATAATGTTCCTGAGTCCATCTGACCTGAATTTCCATTTCCTGCCAGGAAGTTGTATAAAACAGAACTTGAAAGGGAGGGCTCTGGGTCAGCCTGCCTGGGCTCTGGGCTCACTCCTGGTTCTAGTTGTGTTGTATGTTCCTGGGATGTGTTAACGAACTCTTCTGAATCTTCATTTCTTCACCTCCCAAATGGGTGTGATTCTCCTCCTGATCTCTTGGGTTTGTTTGGTGGTTTTTACCAAGAATACTAATGATGGCTAATGATCATTGAGCATGGACGCTGGACCAGGCTGTGTTCTAGGGCTGCATATGGCCTTAGGATCCCCAGTGAATCCTCACCAATGCTCACAAGTCTAGTAAGTGGAAGACCTAGCACAATCCAAGTGGTTGTCCTCAACCACTCTGCAATACTGCCTCTTGGGCTTGCCTTGCTCTGATAGGGTCCAGCGAGTGTTGGCAAGCACTGTCTTCCTCGTCACCATAATTATGATACTGTTATCAGTGACCTATTTCTTGTTGGGAAATTGGACTGCTCTTCGACTCCCATTTTGGTGAGGCATTTTTCATTTGATGGTGTGACTTTATATTCTTTTGGGAACACTGAAGCATCATAAGCATCTTCTCAGCTGCCCTCGACCCCCACCCCAATACCAAGGGAGCCGTGGGTATTTTCAAACCCTTGAGGCATGTCAGAACCATGGAGCTGGTTCTGTTTCGGGGGGACCTTTGTCAATCTACTCGCATCTGGTCTGATTTTACTATGAGGATCTCCTGTGTTTCTTTACTGGCACCTTAGTGGGAACCAGATTTGCAGTACATTTGCCAGTCTGTGGTGCATACTGGCATTTGCCAGCCATCTGCTGCGAGCTGTGGACAGTGATGGGAGACAAACTGGACACTGTTCCTGACCTCACGCGATGCCTGTGGCCTCACTGGTCTTGTCTTCTCCAGGGGGGAGGGGGGGAGGCAGGTGCTCATGAGGATGTATGAATGGTAAGTATTCATTCCTCACACTAAGGGAAGTTCTTCTTTAACAGGAAGAGCTGACGAGAGGGGCCGTGGGCTGCTGTCTTCAATCTGTCTTAGGTTCCTGTGTGCTTTCATTTGTGTTCTGTGCAGACAAATGCCTCTACTCCCCTTCATCTCCCGTCTTCCACGCCTTCATACACGCTGTTCTCTGCCCCGTGTGTCTTCCTCCTCCTCTATGTACTTATTCGGCATTTATTGAAAATCTTCTGTATGTTAGACATGATTCGGGAGCTGGAAGCACGAAAACACAATCCCTGCCTCAGTGGCTCACAGTGGCAGAGATATGCGGAGTATCAAGGATCCCAGGCTTGGGACACCAAGGCCAACCAGGGCCAGACAAGGGACAGTGTCAGGGAACATGCCAGGGCCCTGTGGAAGTTTAATACTTATCTGTTCAAAATAAGCCTGTATATATATGTGTGTTGTAGCCACAAGTATATGCACAAATGTATGTGACTCCACATCTGCAAGTGAAGACATGGTAGTTATGGGCCAGGGAAGGGAAGGGTAGTTCTTGGGTCTCCTCACCATGTAGACAAGGGCGATGGGGGGCTCCTTGGTGTTTAGAAGCTGAAAGGTTGACTCTGGGGGCAGAGATGGGAGGGAAGGGCAGGACTATGAGACGCTGATGTGTCAGCCTTCATTGGTGCCTCCCTCACTTCCAGCTCAGTCTGGTGGCCAGGGCTTGGGGAGCACACCAAGAGACAACCAGCTCACCTTAGCCAAAGGGACCCTCCTCCTGACGCCCTACACATCTGCTCCCAGAAAATCCTTCCACTCTTGAAAGAGCCCTCCCCTACTCTGGCCTACAACCAGAGCTTGGTAGAAGGGTACCGAGGGGCCCTAGTGTCTTGACCATTGGGACAGAAACAACAAACAGGTTGGATCACAGGTTAATTTCTGTCTAGGGACTCATACCCCAGTTGAACCCTTTCCTGTCCTGGGGGAAAGCCAGTCACATGGCTTGTCTAGACCAAGGTGAGCCCCAAACTGAGAGGTTAAGAAACAAACAGAAAGTCCCCCGGAGGCAGAAACCCCACACACTACTCGAAGTGCCCCATGGCCTGGTATGGTGATAACCGTCCTAGCATCTACATAGACTTTTGTAATTTCCAAGGAGACTTCCACACAGTGTCCACTCAATTACCATTTGCTGAGTCTTTACTTTGTGCCTGGCATTGTACCTCGTTAATAATAACGCAAACAGGTGCACTGTGCTAAGGCCTTCACACACATCACTGTTTGGTTTGTAAAGGTGAAGACAAGGAGACGGTCCATTCCTCAAGGACACACAGTGCTAAGTAGTAGCATCAGAACATGAATCCACCTCTCTCAATCCACCTCTGCCACCCCCCAGGGAGGAAAGCCAACCTGGCTCTAACATCCATGTTGCCCATAAGAGAACACTTAACCGCAATGCTGCCCCTAGATCCAAGCCCATCTAGAGTATCCACTCTGCCTGGTTTTGCCCCATAACCCTGGTGTTCCTCCCAGGCCCTGCCGTAGAGGATGCCATGACAGGCAGGAGACAGGCTCCAAGGAATGAGAACTTCGTCCACCACAACTGGTTTGTGAGGCATCAGCCCTGCTGGCCAGATGGGCTCCAGAGCAGGCCCTGGCCAACTTCTGGCCCCTTGGGGCTCATCTCCTCCTGACTCCCTCCCCCATGGCAGGAATAACCCAGCATTCCTCGTGGCTAAGGCAGAGGAGCATTCTTTCTGAACCGTTCTTGTCTCATCCCTGCCTATCCAGCCAAGGGCAATGGGCTCCATGACAAGGTCAATAGTGGCCCAACTGTCATCAGACCAGATCTATTTTCAGTTGTCAGACTGGTCAAACCAGGCCTGTTTCTCACCCACCTCTTTCTACCGACTCTGTGTAAACCTGTTCCCTAAAATGCTCGTGTCTCTCAGAGCCAGGGACTCCCCCAGTGTTTTGCAACATACTCAGGGGAGAAACTGCCCAACCAGAAGCAGCACATAAATTGCCAAGAGGCAAAAATGGGGCAGGGTTTCTGGACCCTTAAATTCTAGCCCCAAATTATAAGGCAGTCAGGTGAGCCCCAGGGAACACCCAAATCCATGGGTCCTTGTCCATTTGTCCTCCAGGCCAGTGTGTAGAGGTCACCTTCTCTTGAAACTCGGAAGTTTGGGAGGTTTAATTTTTCAGAAACTTGAGAACCATAGAAGAAAAAACAGTTGCAGTACTAGAACCTGAACTCCAGCCCTAGCTCTGCTCACTCAATGTATGGCCTTGGCCACGTCGCCAGTGACTCTGGGTGTCAGTTTGCCCATCATTTTAAGGAGAGGGCTGGACTTTGTCTCTGAATACAGTTCTGGCTTTGGAAAAGGTCACGTGCTTTAACATGACCAATCTAGGAACACCATTCTGATGAGAACGTTTTGTTTTCAAGGCATTATTCTATCATTCCGTCAACTCTCGTGTTATCTCTCACGACACATGGATTTAATTATCTGAGTGCAACTTAGAGCAGCAACAGGATGAGAAGGAGAGGAGCTCTGACATTTATGGACCACGTACTATGCTCCAGACCCCTTCTAAGTGTGTTCCCTATGTATGAACTCATGTAATCCTCCGACAAGCCTGTTAGACAGGTGTTATGGTTACTACCACCCTCTTCCATCTTCCAGATGAGCAACATGAGACTCCCAGAGGGGACATTGTGTGCCAGGCTCGAGGGGTGGAGAAGCAGCAGGGCCCAGCTTTGAAGCAGGGTGGCTGTCTCCGGAACGCACACATTCAGTGACCATGTCACAAGGTCACGGCAAGGTGGAAGAAGGCCGGCCCAAAGAGAAGATAGGGCTTGGACGTAAATTATTCTAACATAAGTCAAGGAAGTAATGAGTGACCAGGAGAGGAACAGATGATGGCCCCCGGGAGTTCAGATGAGGGACCATGGCTCCCAGCTATAAGGAGAGGGAAGTTTTCATGGGGGAGGTACCATTTTAGCTAATGAAGGATAGGCTCGGAGATTTGAGGAGAAGGAATCGTGGAGGCTGCATTTAAGGAAAGCAGCTGGCTCTGCTGGGGAATGACAGGCAACAGAGGCAAGAGGCAGATCAGAGACGAGAGCAGCAGCCAAGTTGCAGAGGGTCGTAAATGGCCCTAGTCTACTGGATGAAGACGATGGAGAGATGAATGTGTTTGTGATGGAAGATGCACAGTCAGGACTGTGGTTTGGAGATCATGTACAGTCAACAGAAGCAAGGAGGGGTTGAGCCTGGATATAGGAAGAGCATGCACACTCAGGGTTCTGGCCCGAGGCAGTGCAGCTTAGGGGCTCAGTCCATGGGTGAAAGACCCCACTGCTTGTGGAATGGTGGATGGAACCAATGAGGGGTGGAAAGACTCCGAGGAGTGAATAGTGCAAAGCTTTAACCAGCATTAGGCCTGCCAGGCAAAGGCAAAAACGTGCATGCGGACCAGGGCAGAGCCAGAGGTGTGGACCTTTGGAGATGCAGTCACTGCCAAAAACACAGCCCAGGGCAGGGATGGGGCAAGAAGCACCACCCCTTAGATCTCCTCCTGGGGCTTTCTGCAGGCAGAAGTCAGAAAACAAGAAAGTGCCCATGAAGGACTGCAGGGGTCAGCTTCTAGGGACACGGATCAGAGCAGAGGAAGAAAGAAAAACAATGGGGGCAGCAGAAGGGAGGGAGAGAGGCAGAGAGAGAAGGCCTACCAGCCCAGACCAAATTTCGAAGCTGTCCTAATGCTTTGGGAAAGAGTCAGTGAGATACTGGTCCAGGGCAGTCGCAGGGGAAAAGGAGATGTTGGGGACACACGTGCAGGAGTTTAGGGCAGTAAGATGGACAGTTTATCAAGTGCTTATCTGCAAAGCAAAGAAAAGCTTGTGTGGCTGCTCAGTGCCAGGGCTACGTGTAGCAGCCCTTCTATATTCACTAATAAACAAAACGAAACAACCCAGAAGGATCTGTTCTGGCATGATTTAAATGCAAAACTTGAAATCAACCCATGGCAATGAACGACATCCTAGGCAGGTTTTTGTGGGAGGCCAAGAAAATAGGAACTCCTCCTCGCATTATAATCACCGATCACCTGGCACCCCTGTGCACGGGCTTTGGCTGAATCACCTTCCCCATTCCACACAGGAGGGAACCAAGGCCCAGGGAATGAGTGGTTTGGGGAAGGTCACAAAGCACGACAGCCACAGAGCTGAACCTAGAAGCTGTCATGACAGATGACCAGCTGACCCTGTCCATCTGGGACTGGAGAAATCAGGGGACTTGCTTCCATCACCCTCTGCCGAGGATGGGCCTCATCCCCTCCATTCCCGCCCTCTCTCTATCCAGCTCCTTTGCAGCCAGAGCCTCAAGATGAATAGATCTCTGCCTTGGAAAACACACAGGAACTAATTAAAGATGGGGCCTGGCCAGGCATCCCCCCCCTCCCGCAATGAACCCCTAGCTCCGGGGTTCCACAGCACGGTCTGCAGCCAGCAGGTTACAGGGCAGGGGATTGCCATGACGGACGGTGAAAGCTGCGATACCACTCGAAGCCTTGTAAAGCAGTTTCATTATCCTGCCGCAGATTTTTGGCAATTCCTCAAGTCTGGCTCGTTTTATGTCTAATTACATATCGCTGTGCATATCCCCCCCGTATGTTATGTTTCACATAATAAATACATGGAAGATTTCTCTCTTTTTCCATTAGCCCCTGCCCAGAAATGAACAGATTGCTGGTGTGTGCTTATGCAATAAAGAAGCAGTTGTTTCAGACACTGTGACACTTCATAACCTGAACTTTATGGGCCCCTGTCGCTCCGATTCAGAGCGCTTGAGAGAGAGACCTGGGTTTTCCGCATGTTGTTTCTGCCCCGGAAGCAAAGGATGCTTGTCAGGAGCCATGTCCTGGGCCGGCTAGAAACCCAGTCAGCACCTCGGTGTGGGGTCACAGGGGTGTCAGGCTGCTGGAGGATGATGTGCCAGCGGTGAGGACTGGCTGCAGAGGCTTTCCTGGAGCTGTGCTGTTACTAAAATGCCAGGGTCTGGTGAGTGCGAAGTAGTCACCCAGTGCCTCACCTAACAGTCTATGTGCATTTATTAAGCAGCTTCTGCATGCCCAGGTCTGTTCTAGATGCTGAGGAGGGGAGGAAAGAGGTCAAGTGTGGGGAAGAGAACACCAAAGACTAGAGTAGAGGAGAGAGTTCATCATGTGGTTATGAGGGCAGGATTTGGACCCCTAGCTTGAAGGCCAGTTTCAACTCTTTGCCAGCTGTGGGATGTTTGACAAGTCACTGAAAACCTCTCTGAACCTGTTTAAGCATCCATTAAGTAGGGATGTCACAACCTATGGCCTCACAGTTGTCAGGAAATTTAAATGAAATAATGCAAGTCAAGGGGCTAGCGTGTCCTGAGCCCAGAGTGTGCGCTCAGAGCTCACCTATCACCAGACACTCTTACCAGTGTTCTCATGTCATCTACCGTGAGGCTGGGCAGTAGTGGATGGGGAGCACAAAGCAGAGGACGTGACCCCAAAGTTCACAGTTCTGAATTTGAAGCCTAGCTGGTGGCTGGCTGAGAAGGAGAGCCCTAGAAGGCACGCAGAGGGCAACCATGACGGCTGGAACTATGTGTCAACAATATAGGAGGGCCAGGCTGCTGGGGTTGGGGGCCACAAAGGGAACAAAATAGGGTAAAAGGATAAAGGGGAGCATGGGCCAAAGTAGGAGGGCACAATGTTTGGTGAGAGCATAAAACCATTTACTGTCAATGCCTCAAATACCGGTCGAGCATCTCCTGTTGCAAGCACTTATTAAATAGTGCCATGCAGCCTTCCAGAAAGGAACACAGAGGTCCTCCAGCCCGGCTTGTGGGACTACAGCCCATGCCTAGGCAACTACAGCACAGTGTGTTGGTGTGGGCAGGCCAGATCCGAGGACCCATAGGGGGTGCTGCGGGACCAACCAAGAGGGTCCTGGGCTTTGTGCAAAGTAGGAGTCAAAGGCAAGCCAGGAGGCAGTGAGAAATAGGGTTTACTGAAGACAGAGAGAGAGGGGCGTCTGGGTGGCCCAGTGGGTTAAGTGTCTGCCTTCGGCTCAGGTCATGATCTTAGGGCTCCGTGATGGAGCCCTGCATCTGGCTCCCTGCTCTGCGGGGAGTCTGCTTCTCCCTCTTCCTCTGCCTCTCCACCCTTGGCTTGTGCTCTCTCTCTCTCATTCTTTTCTCTATTTCTCTCTCAAATAAATAAAATCTCAAAAGAAGAAAAGAAGAAGAAGAAGGAGAAGGAGAAGGAGAAGGAGAAGGAGAAGGAGAAGGAGAAGGAGAAGGAGAAGGAGAAATAGAGAGAGTGTAGGTATGGACAGAGTGCCTGGAAGACTCAGAAAAGGAAAGGAGAGTGTCTCCTTTTTGTTCAGGGTCCAGGGTTTTTAGTGAGGACTGTGGTCGGCTGTACCTGTCCTCTCAGGGATCCAGGAAGCAGTCCGAATGAGGACGAGGGCCCAGGTGTCCTCTGTAAGTCATTTATTCCTTGGAGCCAGGGGGTGGCCTGGTCATTCCTTAGATGCTATCTATTATATTACAAGCCTCCAAAGAAATCACTGACTCCTTGATCCTTACAAGGAAGACGTTCGTTTTGTGTACTAAGGGGCATGGGTAAGGTAGGATGCAGGTCCTAGCAAGAACAGAAGCAGGAAAAGGAGCAAAAAGTGGGTTTTAATGGAGTCCTTTTTTCCCTCTCTCACCGTGCTCAAGTAAAGCTTCAGAGTGCCGAGCAGCAGGATGCATCATAGTCAGGGGCAGGAAACGGGCAAAGACATGGTGACCTCTGACCTGGCCCACTGACTAGTGACCAGAATGTGCATCAAGGGCTGAGAGAGGTCAGGGTGGGCAGATATTCCAAGCTAAATGGCCATTCCAACTTTGGGCCCAATAACCCTAATGTCACACTTAACATCATAACCCACTGAATGTTAATTCCATGAAGGCAAGAACTTTGTCTGCTACGTCCAAACATTAGCTGGAACATCATAGATGCTCAAAAAAATATGCACTAAATGAGGAAATTGATGGTAATTAAATCAGGTCCCAGCCAGTTCCTTCTGTCCCCCACCCCGCCCCGCCAGGTCCAATCTCCTCCTGTCTCTACCTTGTTCTCTGCCCAGGAGATGATGAGGCATGAACTACCTCAGTGCCCTCTGGTAATGCTAGGGTTGCCCAATGGGAAGCCCGGGTAGGAGACTGGAGGGAGGGAGAACAGTGAAGTCCAGGTACATGGCTACCCTGCTAAGGACTGTCTCCTGCAGGCTAGGCCCTCCATAGAAGTTTCTCTCGAGGCAGCCTCCATAACATAATATGATCTCCCCAGGTGCTAGCAACCTATGAGTCTAGGGATGGGCCACACAGGTCCCCACACCACCCATTATGGTTTTCTTCACCCTGGCCACGCTGCTGTAAATATCTCTTTGTAAATTAACCTCAAATTCTCCTGATCTGAATGTGCCATCTGTTCCTTTTTGAGACCCCAAATGACACGTTCCCCAATTTCATATTTCTTGTGGCAAAATTCAAACACAGTGCTGTCCTTGTCATCACAATTTTGGGGGTTTGGTGGAAGATGGAGAGATCTCATGAACGCTTTACCAAGCATAACCTCTCTAATACCACCTTTTTTGCTACTCCATAAATACTATAGATCCGAAGCGCAGCCCTAAAACGCAAAGATAGAACTTGCAAAGAGAATTCAAGTGAGTGAAACTTGTTGGCAATGCTGATTGGGAATCTTTTCTCCCTTTCCCCTTTGTTCTACTGGTAGCCTCAGTGGACAACCACTGCCCATGCAGATGGCAGCAAAATCAAAGAACATAGAACAGTAGAGCTGAAGGAATCCAGAGACCATCTAGACCAACGCTTCCTTCACCAACACCTCTCATTCAATCAGGCCCACCACCACCATCACCACCAAGCCCACCACCAACACCAACACCACCACATCCTCTACAACCATAGTCACTGCCTGCACCATCACAATCATCAAAATCATGTCCACCACCACCACTTCCACAACCATTATGTCCATACTGACACCAGCACCACCGTGCCCAACACCACCGTCACCAATGCCTACAACTACCATCACATCCACCACCACCACCACCACCATCATGGTCAACCCCACCACACTGCCTCCAGCACATCAAACAGCACCACCGCTATACAGAAAGAAAGAATGAAGGCCAGGCAGACATATGAGTCTCAAAATAGGGCACTTAGCTAGTGGCTTAAACAGACTAGAGCTCAAATCTCTTGTTTTAATCAAGGAAGCAGAGTTTCAAGTAAACAGTGTCTTCAACCACAATTTAAAATTTAAAACAAAAGGAAGTCTTTAGGACAGTTGGGTATTGAAAGACAATATTTGTCTCACATTGACTTGCTTAAGCAGTTTCATTTTGGGTTGATGGCAAAGTTGAGCAGAAAGAGAGATTTCAGAGTATAAACCATCCTTCATCAGAGGAGTCTTGCAAATCTTTTCTCCTCATCTGTAAACTGTCTTCTAATTCTCTTGTCAGCCTTTTGCAGAGTGGGAGTTGTGATCACGCTGTTGGTGTTGTATCTAAAAAGTCATTGCTGACACCCAAGTTCATCTAGATTTTTTCCCTTCGTTCTCTTCTAGCAGTTTTATGGTTCTGCATTTTGAATTTAAGTCTATGGTCCATTTTCAGTTGATCATGTTGGGTTTTTTTCAACAAGAAGAATCAAACCATCCTTAAAAGGTGAAATTGTTTTTAAAAAAAGAGTCCTGTGTTTCGGTTATATGTTACCAAACTCTGATGAACTTCTGAGTAACAATCACAAATTGGTACATTATTGTATTTATGTTCCAATCTCCAAACTGAAGCATTATTTTCTTTACATTCATTCTCTGCCTTGATCACAGGGGTTAGCTTGTGAAAGCAAATAAAATGTTCTCCCCCCGCCCGGGGTTGAAGAATTGGCTGTAAAATTCACATGCTAGTTTCCATCAAGAATGATCCTGGTCACAAACTTCAGAGTGAATTGTGTTTGGCTTGATGTGTAAGTGCAAGAAAATTCACCTATTTGCCAAGTAATAATACCGCTGGCTTACTTTTATGTTTTTCAAAAAAAGTTTTATATCCATTATTTAATTTGGTTCTCCAAATAACCCCAAAGGGATGGCATCCCTGGCATCATTGTACAGGTGAGAAGCTGAGATGAGACTGCTCAGGGTCACAATTTTAATAAGGGACAGAGACAGGCTGAGTGAATCCTCTGTGCTAAAGCACTTTGTGTGTCTTTTTGCAGTTAACAAGGACCAGGTGGCTTGTCTTTCTCAGTTGTTCTGAACCCATATAACAACTGTGATCCTCTTCCATTCTTTTTGCTAAACCAGGCTCAGCCCAGCACCTCTAGATCCTGGGAAAATGAGCTACAAGGAGCTCATGACTGGACGGCAGGAAAGTAATAGGAGTCGGGTTGATGTTGCTTCTATAACACGTCTCAGCTGCCCTTCACCAGAAGAGATGTCTGCTGGTTCCTCTCAAAGAGGATTGGAGTGGGAATCAGGGCTCTCCTGCTGCCTTCTAGCCATGGGACAAAGGACAACATTGATGCTCAGGGCTCTGCTTCAACCCCATAATGAAGGAATTGGAAGAGAGCAGGGGTTTTTCAAATTGTGCTCCAAGGAAGCATGGGGTCGCCCCAGAAGTGCCTTGGGGGATTCAAAAGGTAGGGTGGGGAGAACTTGGGAAGAATGGGAGAAATGCTCATGGTATGTGGGGGGAAGGGATCCCCAGAGTCACAGTTGCCCACCCTGCCCTCAGTAGGAAGGGTGACTCTGAGCCTCACAGCCAGGGCCAGGCTCAGCATCCTGCCTGCCCCTGGGTCTAACACTCTGGCCATGCACGATGTATCCACACTGAAGATGACAGCCGGACCCCGCCAGGCACCAGGCACTGTGCTAATCCCTTTGCAAGCACGTGTAGCAGGCACCCATCTCACACAGTCCATAATTCAAGCGTGTAAGAATAGGACTTTCTTTACTTTCTATGACTCAGTCTCATTTTCATTTTGGGTACCCGTGCCACAGGTGGCCATGTCTTCAATGGCGGCAAGTTTCATGCCATCTTCCCCAGGAAGATGTCCCAGTTCCCATGGGTGGGAGTGGGGTTGTCCTTAGAGACAAGGCATCCAGGGAGACTCCCATGTCACGAGTCCACTCGGTCACCACAGAAGTGCCTGGTGATCCTATCTGCGTGATCCCTCCAATCTGGAAGGAGGATGGAGGTCTCTCCGCATTGGGCCCACAGGGCATCAAAGACCCTAGTGCTGCTTCCACAGCCTGAGGGGACAGGGGAGCTCCCGATGGGGCTGTGGAAGACCATGACCTCTTCTTGCCCACTTTCCTTCCTGTGGGCTCTCCCCCGGAGGGAAGGCCCAGGTCTTCTCTACTCCCAGATCCTGGACCTCAGGTGGAGCCATGGTCCTTCCTCAGGACCTAGCCATGACACTGCGCTCACTGTCTCCTCCTCCTGGATGCTCTGCTGGCCACCCTCCTCTTCCTCCCTCCCAGGGAGTGCCTTCTGGTCGGTGGGGGTGGGGCCTCCTTACTCACTCAGGATGTTTTTCTCCTACATCTGTTCCCTTTGCGGGTTCCCCCACAGTCAAGGCTTTTGCACACAAAAGTCCGGAAGAGACTCCTTCTATTCCCCTTTGCTTCCCCCTGTCACATCCTCTCCCTGAGGCAATGAGCTGGAGGAGGCTGGCTGCAGGAATGGGGGCAGGGTGGGGAAGGAAGGAAGTGCAGTGGGGAAAATATATCAGTCGATTTTCCAAAATGGTACATGGTGGATGGTAGGTACCTCACTGACGCCAGAGCCTAAGCACTACTGTTACGCACGCTTTGTATAGACGAGGAAACCAAGGCTCAGAAAGAGTTAGCGATGTGCCCAAGGTATGCGAAGGGGCCTTGCTGTCCTTGGAAGCCTGGCCTCTGCCTAGTAGATACCTGTAACCCCAAGCTTCCTGCTGGGCACCTGCTCTCCTGCCTCTTCTGGGCCTACAGGAGCAGCGTCCACGGGATGTCTGGGTATCCTCAATGCCTGCTGACTCCTGCAGGCCCTGACATGACCCCAGGGTTGCACCCACTTCAGAGCCCAGCCCACAGGCATTCCAATACCATTTTTTTTTAAAGATTTTATTTCTTTATTCATGAGTGGCACAAAGAGAGGCAGAGACACAGGCAGAGGGAAAAACAGGCTCCCTGTGGGAAGCCCGATGCAGGACAGGATCCCAGGACCCCAAGATCACGCCCTGAGCCAAAGGCAGATGTTCAACCGCTGAGCCACCCAGGTGCCACCCTCCACCCCCCCATCCCCTCCCTCCTCACCCCCCTCCCCACCCCACTAAACACCGTTTTTCTTAAGGAGCAGATACTTGATTTGACTGGGATGGCCAGTAATTAATAAAAAAAGTATTAGCTATTATTATGTATAACCTCCTTGGAGCCTCATGACAACCTAGTGAGCAAGCTAACATTCTGTTTAAGAGGCAAAACCCCTTAACTAAGGTCCCGGATGAGGTGCCTGCACTGAACCCGTCTGGCTCTTTTGTGGGAACTATGTCCACCACTTAGCAGCATCCAAACATGCGCCTCTTGGGGTTGTCCCTCCTCATGATTAAGGGCACAAAGCTGCCCCCTCGATGGTCCTGGATAAGGGAGGGTCATCACCCCACATCCCATACCCCTCACCAAACTCTTCCCTTTCTGGAAGCCTTCATTTTCCATGACTATCCAGTAAGGGTAAGAGCTCAGAAACAGGACCCTTGGTCCCCCGGGTCAGAGAGAGTCTCTTTCAGCCCTAGGGGAGGATCTTCCTACCCCATCCTGCCTGGGACTCGGGGACTTTGCAGACTAATGAGGTTCAGCATCCCTCACTGGCCTCAGACTACAGAAAAACCAGGTGTGCTGACTCGGAGGGAGAGTTGGCAATTACAAGGCAGGGAGCAGGGGGAGATGGGGAGGGCTGCTGCCACCTGACCTCCCTTACACATCCCAGGGGCCTCTCACATGCTCCTGATAGAGCTTCCTAACCGCCCTGTGGCCCTGGTGACTGAGAACCTGGAGTCTGGACTTGCCTTCTGGCCACAGCACCCAAAAGACTCTGCCACGTCCACCTCCTCCTTGGGGCTCCAGCCTCTAATTAGACCAGAGTTGAGGAACTCAGCACTTTGGGGAAAGCCCTCCCAGGCCTGGGGGAACAAGGACAAATAGGGATTGAAAGCTTGCCCTTCCCCTACTTCTCTCCCCATTTCCATCAAACTCCCATAAAAGGATCCAGTGTTCCCAATATACTCTGTGGTTGGACTGGGACAGGGGCCTCCCAGGCCCCCCAGACAGGATGCCCCTGGCCCAGCTGCAAACCCACCCACCTCTCTGCCATACAGGCACCCTTCACACCCCCTCCCCATCTTGCCAAGGCCAGCCTGCCCTGGAGGACAGCCCTCCTCACCATCAGTCAGGACTAGTCTGGCCCTCTCCCACTAAGCATCAGTTCCAAATCACACCCCTCGAGGCTGCAGGGCCAGGCAGGGCAGCACAGCAATGGCAATGAGCAGGAGGGATTGGGGGTTGGGAAGCACACTGGCTTCTGTGACCCAGCTCTGGCCTACTGTTGCCAAGTCTTCTGATTTTTTCAGAAAAACTAGAAATCTAGATTTGTAAAAGATCTCAAATGCAAGTACCAACTATGAATCAAAATTAAAACAAAATGAAACAAAGCAAAAATTACTGCTTGGGCCTATTTAAAAACTCTTGTTCCATCAGCTACCAGTTGAGAACCTCAGGAGGAAGAGCCCCCACCCTTGACACCCCCAACCCCACCTTGACCAAAGCACTAGCTGGCCTTTTTATCCCTCACAATGGCCCTCAACCACCCCTCTAGAAAATTCAGTGGACTCTGAGAGTGGGGTCCAGTCCCATCCCTCCCTCTCTTGGGCACTCCATCTGATCCTGTGGATTACCCTTGTCGAAGAATGGCTTCTCCTTGACAGAAAAGGAAGGTGCTGCTTCCCCACCTGCCAAGGGAGATGGCTCAGGGAGCAACAGATCCCGCCATCATCTCTGCCCAGGTCATCTCGGGTAGCATCAGGACCCACAGCCCAGGATCTAGGGCTGCCTGTCTTCTCACTGTGAGCACAGGGCCATCAGGACATCAGTCCCTGGCCTGGCCAGGGACAGGAAATACTTCCCCTTCGACTGGAGAGTGGTATAAGGAATCACATTCCAGGAATGGGGGGGTGAAAATGCAGCCCAGCCCCACTGACACACAGAACTCTGTCCATCCAGGGTAGGCAGGGTGGCAGGCCTGCTGGGGGTGGGGTGGGGGGGCTGGTGCACTGACTGTCAATACCCGCCACCTCTACTCTGGCTGGACAGGTAGACACAGAGGTCAGAGGGGTCAAGCTCCATCCACTGGCCTAACTCACCCGAGGCCCCGGGAGAGCCCCAAGCTGGAAGACTGGGCTCCTGGCACAAAGGACGCTGGTCTGTTTTCAGGCAGCCTGGAAGCTCAGGTGAGACATGTGAACACATGGGAGGGAGCTGCAGTTCCTAATAGAAACCCAAACCCCTCAGATCACGAGCTAGAGCTCCTTCCAGGAGAGCAGAACAGAAGCACACTGCTAGTGAGCAGACATCATCTGCTGACATTCCAGATCCTTACAAACAAGTGTCCAAGGGAGGATACTTGGAGATAACTAAGGAGACAGGTTTTAAGCACTCTGACCCAAGAGAAAAGTCTCGGTGTGTCTTCTGATGGGATCTTTAGGACACTGATGACACAGCCACTCCCTATCCCTTCTGCAGGTCCTCCGAGACTCCTAGTGTCGTCTTTGAATATCCTTCAGTGCATTTTCCTTCTGCAGGACATTTTGTAACTCAGACTGGCCTTCCTTTCTGTTAGTCAGTCAACAAATATTTATGGAGCCCCTCCAAATGGCCAGTGGGCTAGTCTACTCGACACAGGTTTGTCTATCTACCCATCCGAGCATCCTGGGCCCTCTTTTTGGACACGCCCCACCAGTCACCTGCAGAGAAGACACATATGGTTTTGAAGCCTGCAGTCCTCCACCTTCTGCAGGCCCCAGAAAGCTCTAGAATCCCAACCCTCCAGCCAAGGGAGGCAGCTGGGAGAGCTGGCTGAGCTGTTCCCGAGACGCTGTCAGCTGTGCAGGGCTGACATCTGGGAGTGCCCATCCAGGAGGCCGGGTACTACTCAGTCCTGGACACAGGCCCTGAGGAGCCCCAGGACTGCCACCTCCATGGGGTCTTTGGACAATGTTCCACCATTCTGTCCTCCTTGACCAGCCCTTGGCTGCTCTGGCCACATGCCAACCCCTGTCTTGGCCCCTCTCACATCTTTCAGTGCCTGGAGCTTTTTGCCCAGTTGGGCCTAGAACCCACTGAAGAGCCCTTTATCCCCCACAGTGCTGAGCTCTGATGCTGATTTGGTGCAACAAAAGGTGATCCAGAGTCTGTCACCCTTGGAGGACCTGTACACTCCCCAAGGCTTTACTGCCTTGGGCCTCAAGATCAGATTTAGAGCATCTGGAAGAGCCACCGCCTCCAGGAATGGTTAGCAGGGCCGTACCCACTTGAGGAATCCTCAGGAACAACAGGAATGGACCCTGGGGGGTGGGGAGAACTTCGGGGGGCGGGGGCGGGGTGGGAGGGCACATGGTCTCCATGCCCCTTGGGCCCAGGACCAGATGCAAGAGCTCCTGCCATGATACTCACTGGCTGGCAGCATCTTGGGGCCTCCAGAGCCTCAACTTCCTCATCGACAAATGGGAGAAGGTCTGGAACAGTGGGCCAGACCTTGGTGGGGGAGCCAGACAGGCCCGATTGCAACCCCAGCTCTGAGCCGAGATCTTGGGTGAGTTCCTTACCTATCCAAATCGCAGATGTACCATCTGTAAAGGGGGAAGGGTAACAGTACTCGCCCTCTGTGGCTGTTGACAGGGCTACAGGGAAAGTACATAAAGTACCTGGCAGAGAGCAGGGCTCAAGCAGGAGTTCTCATCCTTCACGGGCCTGTTTCGGGGATTAAGTCCAAGGAGATAATGTGTGTGCAATGGCCTGGTGAAATACGGTGTACAAATGGTAGCAATCACCACATACTGGTGTGTCCTCCTCTCCCTGGGCCTCGTTCCCTCCTTCTCTCTTTCTCTGTCTCATTTATTTTTCCTTCTCTGCCTTAATCTCCTCTGGGCCCCGGTTCCTTCAGTAACCCCCCTCTTCCCCTCCCATCCCCACAGACTTTAGCCAACCTCCCACCCCAGTTCCAACTTCCCTGCCCCTGAAACTACAAGGGTTCCCCACTGTCCCCCAGAGTCAGGAGCACCACCCGGTCCCCCGGGTTTACCTCCCCTCCCCGGCCCAGAGCAGAGCCGCCTTCCCACCCCCCAAGTAGCTCTCCCCCTCCCTCCCTGCACACCCACACCCACTCGTGGCCTCCTCCCCACTTCACTCACACCAGCCCCCAGCCCCGGTGCTCCTGGGGGCTGACTGCTCTCTCCACAAATACAATCCCACCCAACCTCCAAGACCCAATTAAATTCAAATCCCTGAATCATCAAATATGTTTTCATCAGCTACTCTGTGGCAGGGGCTTTTGAAAGGCTTTTCTCCTTGGGAGGATCACCTTAAAAATGTAGCCATGATTTTCTAAGTGATGTGACCTTACCTGCCCCCAACTGACTTATTCCACTCAGCACAATACCCTCCAGTTCCATCCACATTGAAGCAAATGGTGGGCAAATGGTGGAGATTCATCTTTTCTGGTGGCTGAGTAATATCAGAGAGGGACAATCATCATATGATTGTCACACATCTTATATGTGAAATATAAGAAATAGTGAAAGGGATTATAAAGGAAAGGAGGGGAACTGAGTGGGCAAAGTTAGAGAGGGAGACAAACCATGAGAGATTCCTAACTCTGGGAAACAAACAATGGATTGCAGAAAGGGGGGTGGGTGGGGGTATGGGGTAGCTGGGTGACGGGCACTGAGGAGGGCACTTGATGGGAGAAGAACTGGGTGTTATACTATATGTTGGCAAATTGAATTTAAATTTTTAAAAATTAAAAAAGTAAACAGAAAAGAAACTTACCTACCCTTTCTGAGCCTACCTTGTAGGGTAGTTGTGAGGATTGAATTAAAATAGTGGTTTGTAAAGTCTCTGGCATAGTGCCTAGTGTGTAGAAAATGATTAATAAATAGTATCTACTTTTGTTATCCTGGTTCTGGGACGTACAGAAGCCACACAGACCAGCTGGGACTGTTAGACTTTTACTGTGTATTTAGTGATCCTTTGGTTAAAATCAATGTCCACTTACTCAGCAAGCGCCCGACCAGGCTTCCAAAGCTCCATGTCACAGTATCCTCAGAGGTCTGGTCATTCAACACTCATTTATAATTGTCCCATCTGTGCAGGGAGCTGTGCCAGGCACGGGACAGAAGTGGCCTGCAAGGTGGCACAGCTGGACAGGTTCACAGGACAAGTGGGGAGCAGCTAATGAGGGCCCAGGCCCCCAGGCTGGCCCAGAACACTCGGTACACTGGGACACACCCTCAGATCTACCCTACAGGGCCTGCCCTATCACCCCTGGGGCCTGTCCCTTCTCAAGGCCCCAGCTCATTCTCTGTCCCCTGGCTCTCCCTACCCCAGCCACCCCAGCCTCCTTTCGGTCTGGTCAACAAGGACAGCTCTGGCCTGGTTCAGCCTTTGCGCACACTCTTCCGTCTGCCCAGGTTACGCCGTCCAGCCCACACACCTCCAAAGGTGGAATATTCTCTGCTGGAGCCCACCTCCTGCCAACTGGGGGGGATGCTCAGCTTTCTTTTATGACGTTATGAGGAAAGGTCAGGCGGGGTGTGAATCCAGCTCTCTCACCTCCCAACTGACCTTGAGCAAATGGCAGCCCCTCCCCTGCGCCAAGGAGCACTGTGACCGCACAGGTGAGGGCCTCCAGCCCGTGCTGGGGACCTACAGACAGTGGCTAATGGTGAGAGACACAAACACACCCTCCTACGGAGGCCGGAAAGGCAGGTGGGAGTCAGATGACTGGAATGCCAGGCAAAGAGCTGGTCCTTTAGCCCAAGCCAGAGGGGAACAGATGGCATTGAAGAAGGTCAGTGGGGATCTGGGCAGGATGGACTGGTGGAAAGAGCAGCCTCTAAGCCAAGCTCTGTCCAACCTATGGTACGTGGGCCCTTACCTTCCATACCAGGTAAGGGCAGAGCCCAAGCCCCACACCTCTGAACTCCTTGAAGCTGTAAGGCAGGCGGGGTACATAGGAGGCCTCAGCAAAGATCTGTCTCCCGGATGCTTCGGTGGCTCGGTTCTCAGCAGGCCACTTGGCATGAGCTTGCAGCATCCCTAAGTTTCATTGCCTAGCATCCCTCCCAATTAAAAACACAGTACTGGCTCCCTGCAACCCCATTCCTCTGCTCCCCTCAATTAGATTATGTCTGTAAAGCCCCCTGGAGCTAAGTATGCTATAAACTAAAAGTCATTTATATTAGATCCAGGTTGAGGGAGCTGCGAGGAGCCAGGAGAGGGACAGGGGCTCCGGGGGGTCTGGGCCAGCTGACCTGAGCGAATGTGTCTCACAGCCCAGATGCTCTGAGTCAAAACTGATGGCTGCTACTGGCTCCTTGGAGTTTTGAGGAACCAGGGAGGGCAGAGTTGGCTAAGATTTGAGCTTGTTGAATGCTTGGGACTATTCATTTGATATTTGTAGTTGGAGTAAGCCCAGGGCACGTTCCACTGAGCCACTTTTAAAATTTAATTTTCAGGGGGGCCCCTGGGTGGCTCAGGCAGTTAAGTGTCCAACTCTTGATTTTGACTCAGGTCGTGATCTCAGGGTCATGAGACGGAGCCCCATGTGGTGCTCCGCACTGGGTGTGGAGCCTGCTGGAGATTCTCTCTCTGCCAGGCCCCACCCAAAATAAAATTATTTTTCAGGCCATGTGAATTTAATGATTGAGGTTCCCCTGGTTCTCACTTGTTTGTGTTTGTTTGGGTCTGTTCTCCGAGACGCCTCCTCAGAAGGGGCTGAGATGTTTCAGACTCAGCTACAGGGCTCTGCTGCCTGGAACCGGCCCCTGCAGCTGGGCAGTTCAGGGTCTCCGGATACTATGAAGCACACTCCTCTTGCCCATCCTCCCCTTTCAACACATCGCCTTTCTCTTCCCGTACTGGCCTGTGAACATCAGGGTGGCTTTTTATTCCTGCAGGCCGGGGTCCCCCTATGGGGCACAGCACACAGCAGCAGGAGGCAAACAGGTTCTGGGTGATCCAGCCAGCAGGCCCCCTGCGCTGGGGGTCTCTCAGATAATCCTGATCATGGCCCGAGCAGCCCGCACCCCTGTCACCCCGTCCCTGTCGGCAAGCTCACACCCACCATGATCTCCCATCACTTGTCTTCAAACTCCCACCCTCAGAAACCACCTCAGATGCTGCCCATGAGCCCCTGTAAGGAAGACATCCAGGAAGAGCAACTGGAAGGAGAGACTGCATGCAACCTGGGAGCCGGGAGCCCCGGGGAGTGAGCCAGGCTCTGCAGAGGGTGTTGGACGTAGCGGGCCTCGTCTGTGGGCACCATGAACCCCCACAGCCCGCAGGTAGGCAAAGCCTGACCCGGCTGACCAACGAACACCTCATTCCCAACCCGTCTGGATTTCCAGTAGCCCTGTGTCATCCAAGAGGAAGAGCTGTGCAATGTTCACAGCAGGCCCAGAAGGAAGCCCTGTCCGTAAGGAGCTCATCACATCTTGCAAGAGACAGAATAAGAAGGAATAACCACAGGAAAAAGCACAAGGCTGAATGAAGGAAAGGTCGGGAAACGGGAAGGAGGGGATCTGGCCTCACTGTGCCGGCGGCTTCTCTGAGACAGCGCCGGAGTTGCCTGCCCCAAGTGTCCCCTCTCCCGTCCCTGCTGCCCTGGCCCTTGTCCGAACACATGGCCCCATGTCCCTGCTCCAGGCACTGTCTGCTAATAGGATGCTCACAGTTGCAGAGCAGAGACCCCCCCCTCCCAGCTTCTGGACCCCACACCCACCAGACCTCACCCCCGGAAGAGACCTCAGCAAGCGGTTCACACCTGGAAAGGAATCCCAGGAAGGCTGACTTGTCCCAGATGAACAGAAAATGAACAGATTTCCTTTGCTATGCTACGGGCACGCTATGATTAACCCACGTAACCACTTTAGGCCTCGGTGTTTTCATCTGCGAAATGGGCCTGCCGCGGCCGATTTATTATGAGGTGGGAAGCAAGACAAGGGCAGTGAAGGTCCCTTCGGTTGCTGGGAGCATCCTGGATGGAGTGTTTCTGAGGCCTGAAGGCGGCAGACACAGGCTGGGATGGTTTTCCTTCAGACAACTCCACCCCCAGAGACGCCGGTCCGGCTCAGCAATATCTCTGAGTCAGCAGTGACCTAAGTCAAGGGGCCTGGAGATGCTGGAAAGATCTGGGGAGGGTGGGGGAGAGGAAGGGGTCTGTTCTATCCTGGGAGGGGCTTGTCCCAGTCTCCATCACTAACGGCTTCAGGGTGCAGACAATTGGAGACAGCGCGGTGGGGGTGGCGGGAAGGCCAAGGGAACACAAAAGGACAGGAAGGCTCAGGCCAAGGTGGGAAGGAGAGGGGCCCATGAGGTGGTGTGCAGGGGCCCCCCGGCCGGCCCCGCGTTAAATATATCCACAGCCCATTGTTTCCTCGGTAATTATATTTTGCAGCTTTCCCTCTTGAGAGGCAGCCTAAATGAGGAGCCGGCCAAGCCAGGGGCCGCCTGGAAGTTTTAAGAACACAATTGTTTTCATGATGAAAATTAAAATTGTGTATTTTTTGGTTAAAAAAAGCAAACACTCCAAGGTCATCCACTGGCCCCGTGCCTCCCGGAATCTGGGCTTGTTTGCTCTTCTACCTCAAGGTGCCCAGGCGGAGAGGCCCAGAAGCGTGGGTCAGCCAGGGGCCACGGTGGACAGTCCCGCCCAGTGGGACACTGGAGTCCTTAAGAAGCAGCCCACCCTGGCCACCCAAGCCCCGGGCAGCTCCCAGGCCCCCAGGGAGGCTCAGAGGACACACGCAGGGGATGTGTCCCCCCTCACGGTCTGGAGGCAGGGAGACCCACGCGCAGCCTCACGTCGAGGGGCAACAGCTGGCCTAGAAACAGGCCCTGGGGGTGGCAGGGGGAGACATGTCCACTTCAGGGTGTGAGGTCCAGAGCTCCCCTCTCCTGAAGCCAGGGTGCTGAGGGGTGAACGTATACACATGGCCGGGCACTAGCGCCTCGCTCTTCTGTGTCCTCCTCTCTCTGCTCCCCTGGCTGTCTCTGTTTCTCCAACTCTGGAGCTCTCCCTCTGTGGCTGTTTCTAGCTCTGTCTCTCTGTCTCTGTCTCACACACACACACATACACACACACTCTTACTCTCCTTCTCTCTCATATTTTTGCTTCTCAGAGAAACTCTGTTGAGTTAAGGAGCCTTAATACCACGGCAGGTGGGTGGGAGCCCTGAGAGATCACTGAGAGACCAGCCTGGGGTCAGCAAGTGGCACAGTCGGGCTAAGATTCTGGGGGTTGGGTGTCCCGAGTGTCCTGAGCCTTGCCACCAATGTGACTTGGCCTGGAGGGGGCCGTGGAGACCACCCAATGGTTCTGTTTCCGCCAGCCACAGTTCCCCGTGGCATCGCCCCTTCCCACTGCCCAGCTGCCTCCCTTCCCCCCACTCCCTGTACCCACTCCATCCTCAGCTGGGGGGCCGGGGGGTGGCGGGGAGACAGCCTACACCCTTACCCTCTGACAACCTTGGCAGCCTTCCCCACCTTAGCACTCCAGGGAAAAGGGCTTAGTGGTCAGACCAGCAGGTTTATGAGTCCGAGTTCCCAGGAACCACAACTATGTGCCCTTGACAGGAGGGGGTTCAGCTCTATCAGCCCCGGCTCACCCTGGCCTGCCTGTTCCCAGGGGGGGAGGAGGGAGAGGGCCCGCAGCCTGGCTTCTCAATCGACATGGCAGGGCCAGAGCCTGGGAGGGGCAGTGGGGGAGGCCCTCATGTGAGCTGGGATGTTGGAGACAGATTTTCACCCTAGAAGAGTGTGCAAGTAAATAAGGATAGCACACCCTTACGTGACTGGTTCCAAGCAATTCACACATGAACAGACTTAACTGCCACAATGGCCCTATTATCATTCCCAATTTATGGATGAGGGACTAAAGTCCTGAGAGTTTAAGGGACTCACAGTCCTGGGACCACAGACTCCAACCCAGGCTGGCTCCAGAAACTGCTCCTAGGCACTCCCCTGGGCCAGCTCATCCACCACCTACCAGCCCGAGCACTTTGCCACCCTGAGATAATGCAGACAGGGCCGGCTCCATGTGGGTACAGCCTCAGTGACACAGTGTCCACACCAGGTTTATGTTCTGCAGCTGCAATCCTGAAATTCTAAGTGATTTCTCATTCTGCACTGGGCTCCACAAATCTCTTAGCCGGGCCCGGGAATGGAAGCCATGCCAACTGAGGTCATGCTCTGAAAGGAAAGCTGGCACTCAGCTCTGTTTGCCCCTCCACTTCTCGTTCCCTCGTCTTTGCTTGGTCTTCTCTAGCTCCCACTGGGTGTTGACAGAGGGCCACTAGAGGTCTAAGCTTGTATTTCTCTTGGGAGAGTGCCAACACCCTCCCGGCGCAGCCTGGGCAGGAGAAGCTCTGGCCCCCGACCCCCAGGACAGCTGGGAGGTGAGGCTTCTGGAGCTGTTCTGTTCTGCAACATCTCCTCGACCAGTTTGATTCCTGCTGAAGCTGAGAACCTGGACAGGCCAAGGGCGGCGAGGGCAGAGGGGACACCGGCTTCCATTCCGGCTGCACACAAGGGGGACTTGACCATGTGAGCAACCCTCTGGGCCTTGTGCTCTCATCAGAAACATGAGTGGATTGGGCCTGAAGGGCTTTCTTGAAGGTTCCTCCTTGCTCTTGAGAATTCATGAAGAATAACATATTCCAACCCAAGCAGTAGATTTTTGTGTTTCTTTGAAAGCCAGCACGGTAAGACCAGAGTTCTTCTGGTTAGGGGGAAAGCCTGAGATGATCCCCAGCCTCTAGGAACATCCTATCATCTCAGCAACTCCAGAACTCCAGCACCAGCCCAGGTGACCTTTCATTCATTCATCTACCTTGGGGTCAGAAGCCAGTCCTCGAGTGAATCAGCGTGGGCAGAGGAAAGGAATGTTCTGGCTGGCTTGCCACCCGCCCCTGCAGGAATGAGACTTGGCAGTGGGGGAGGGGCAGCGCTCAAAAGAAAGCTGGGTCAGGCCATCATGACAAACAACACCTGCTCCGTGGAGCCTCACTGATCCCCACAAGGGGCCACCCACTCCCCTCTGGGAGCACTGAGCCTTCTCGTAGCCCTCTGCTGCAGCATGGCAGATATGCTCATCTGGACCCCCTATAAGGGACAAGTTTCTCTAAGGGGGACCACATTCCATTCGAGTATCCCGGCATGCTGCTGAGGGACCTAGCACACAGTCACCACTCAGCACGCGTGTGCTGAATGACGGCTTAAGTCAGAGGGCTCCACACAAAAATGCTATGGAATGTTCTACAGTATAGGCTTCAAGATCCATCTCAAGTGTCAGCTTCTTCAAGAAGCAAGAGTCTACATCATTTAGGACTTTGTGTTGGAAGAAACAACCACAAAAACAATCTCAAATGGATTAAACAAAAACGGAAGGTGGTTAAGGTCAGAGATGAAGTGAACCTCAGCATTGGTCTGACCCGGTAGCTCAAAATGTCACCAAGGACCTACTTTCTTTCTTTCACCTCTTTGCCTTACATGATATTATCTTTCCTCTAGAGCCAACTTTTTTCGTGATCTCAGGGTGGCTTCCAGAATCTCCCCCTGACTACATATTTCTCTCTGGCAAGTGGCTATGGCCAGGGGGTGGAACATGCTGACCTGCTCACACCCAACAGGGTGGCCGAAGCTTGTGTTCACACGTCTGTAGCGTAAAGATTCTCTGTGCGGGAGCAGTGGATGCCCAATCAAAGACGGGGTCCCATCAGGAAAGCAGAAGGGTAGGCAGAGGCAAAACGCTTCTACACCTTCCCGTACTCTAGTCACCCCCAATTCTGGGCTCCCAAGAACCTTGTTTCCCACTTTATCTGTATACTTGTCACCCTAGATTATAATGGAGGTGTTTACCTATTTGTCCACTACAGTACACTGAATTTCTTGAAAATCCAGACCATACATATTTTATCTGCTCCTTTGTCCCTGGGTGTCAGGACTCTGCTTAGGGCTGGGTACTCACCAGGCACTCGGCTCATGTTTGTTCAGTGACAGAGCTCCCAGAGCAGGACTCTCATGACATAGACATCTCTCTGCCCAAAGAGCCATAATATAACTTCCTGTTTGTTTTAAAATAAGTATGTGTAGTCTTTTCCTAGCATGATTTCTTAATTTTATCTCTTCCATCTGGAAGAACAGCACCCATAACCCCAGGAAGCCGGGCTGCGTGTGCCTGGCTGCCTGGGCTTCCTGCTTGGGCGGAGACGGGAGGGAGGGGTATGCAGGTCCTTCAGGTGCGTGTCTCCGTCTCAGGATGAGAAGATGGGCAAGGACATGACCAGGCCCTGGCGCAGTCACGACACCCACGCAACGGCGGCATTGGAACAGTCACAGGAAACCCGAGCGCTCGCAGTTGTGTGCATCACAAGCCTTGCTGAGGGGCTAAAAATGGCCTCAGCAAAGCCAGCCACCAGGGATCAAAGACTTCTTCCCCTTTTGGAGGAAACCCCCCGGAGCATGAGGTCATCACACGCTGTTCCCAAAAGGACTCTAAACCTCCAGATGGGAGGCAGCCTGGTTGGCCAAACTGCCCGGTCTCCTTATTTGCGTTCTTTGTCTAACCCTGGGGTTCTAACCCTGACGGGAGGTCTGATGCCTCCACCTGCCTGCCAGCCCTGCCAGGCCTGTCCCGGGGCCCAGGACGGTGGAAAGGACCCAGCTCTCCCGCACTGTCTAGGCCTTTCCAAGGGCAGGGGGAGCTGGATCCGGCTGGAAGAAGGGGGAAGCTTTCAGCATCCCGGTGTTGAAGACAAAGCCCTGGTAAGCAGGAGGAAGGCCTGCGTTCCAGTTCTGACTCTGAGCGGAAGTAGAGGCAGAGGGACGAAGCGGTGGGCACCGTCCCCCTGCAAGGACCTAGCGAAGCCATAGCAGCTAAATAAGTCCTCTGGATGTAGAGGGGCGACAGGCATCTGCTGGGAATCAGTAGTGTTTGCAAACTCCCTGGAGAGCATCCCCAGGGACCCCCCTGGCCTAGAGGCCCCAGGACTCTCATTGTGGCTTGAGGGGGTTGGTGCAGGGTTCAGGGTGCTGCCAGGGGGAACCTGTAACTGGGGAGTCACAGAGCCTCTCCCCATAGGCCACCTCCTGGGAGAGCTTGGCATCGGGCAACAGCAGATGGTGGGGGAGGCCTCAGGCCAGATTCCATGTGTGCAAGAGAAGGAGGCTGTGTACAAACCCACTTGTTCGTTTATCCTGGGGTGGTTGGTGGTGGACATAACTGACATGTAACGCAGTATCAGTTTCTGGTGTCCAATGTAGTGATTCGATATTGTACCTATCACAAAGTGACCACCACAGTGAGTCCAGTTAGCATCCATCACCACACATAGTTATAAAAATGGTCTTTCTTAGGAATAAAGGGAAAGGAGAAGAAAATGAGTGGGAAATATCAGAAAGGGAGACAGAACATGAGAGACTCCTAACTCTGGGAAACGAACAAGGGGTGGTAGAAAGGGAGGTGGGCGGGGGACAGGGTGCCTGGGTGACGGGCACTGAAGGGGGCACTTGATGGGATGAGCACTGGGTGTTATGCTATATGTTGGCAAATTGAACTCCAATTTAAAAAAATATGTAAAAAATAAATAAATAAAAGTTTTATGCAAAAAAATGGCCTTTCTTGTGATGAAAACTTTTAAGATCTACTCTCTTAGCAACTGTATATATACAGTATTATATTCACATATAATACATAACACAGTATCGATATATGTTATATAATAGAGTATGATTAATATATTATATATTACATAATATAGTATTATTAACTATAGTCAAATTCCACTTGTCAAAGCCAGTTTCAGTTCTGGGCTTCGACCTGTGGGGTCAGGGTTTGCTGGGGCTTTGGACTCAGAGGAGCAAGGTGGAGGTTCTGGGTGGGATCAGGCTTCCAGTTCACCGCCCCCCCCCCCGCCCCCCGCCCCCCACCTCCAGTCCAAGCAGGCCCCTTCCCTCAGGCCCACCTTCAGAAACCCTGGCTGTGGGTTCACATCACATTTATCATTCTTAAGATTTATCACATTCTTCAGGTCGCATCACATTTATCCCCACAGGCTGCCTGCCCCCTCAACACACACATACAAACACACACTCTCATAAAACACAACCATAAAACATACATAGGCTCTTTTTATACCTCTGTGGCTTCCCTCTCATCCTTCTAGTGCACACACATTCCCTTTCAGACCATTTTATGTATTACGTATAAAAATCACATAGGTATTTTTATTCTGCTCTGTCCACCTAATATATCACATACAGATTTTTATGGACAAATGTCGTTTGATAGCTCTGGCTATTTAAAAAAAAAGAACAAGTGGAGTAGGCGATGCCTTAGCTCCAAATGATTCTCAAACGGGACCCTTCCAGGCATTGCGACCTGGTGGTAGGGAGGTGGAGATGAGGAGAGAGGCCTGAAAAGATTATTTCCTGCAAATCGTTAGGCATTGGACATACGACGTGAGATGCACCCAGTGGCATAGAGCAGCAGCCAGCCCTGGTCCTAAGCCAAGGGCCTGCTCTGCCACCTTACTGCCCTACCTGCCTCCACATGGAGGAAAGGCTCCGGAAGAAGCCTGGGAAGTCTCTGGGGCCTCTCTGTTCCGCCCCCCCGAGGATGCCACGGTGAACTCCCTTCAGCTCTGGCCACAGAGGATGAGAGAGACGGCCTGGCCTCCTCACACAGGAGCAGATCCCAGATCTACTGGTGCAGGGCATGGGTTCTTTAAGACAAAACAAAACAAGGCAGAAATCCAAGACCAAAATTAGGTACAAAAGTGAACACTTACTTAGAAAGAGAAAAATCAAAACAAATCACACACTTTAAAAGCTGACAAATTCCACGAATGTCACAAAATCCAACACAATATTCCAGACCAGCTTCTGCCTTTGCTAATTCAAGCCACATTTCCCCTCCACTCCCCACCTGTCATGGGGCCTTTCATTTCCACCAGGTACTGCACCTCTTTGCCTGGCCCAGGGTGGGGGTGGCAGGCAGGAGGAAGGCCATTTCCATCCCAGGCCAGCCAGGGAATGTACAACCACACAAGTACTTCTCCTTAAACCCGAGCAGATTCTCTCCAGCTGGGCATCCCCATTACCCGGCCACTCCAAGGGACAGTGGAGGGAGAGCTCAGTGGTCTTAACAGAATGTAGTAGAGGTATTTTATATGCAATTTTTACAAAGACATGTGACCACGGGGACACTGCTGGGGCCCCTTCTGGGGCCTTGGAAGACTCCAGAGCAACCCTCTAATGAGGGTTGAAGCCTCATTAGATTGCGGTGGTCCTACCTCTGCTGGGTACCTGCATCCTTCACTTTGTCTGGGTGACTTCGTCCACGTAAAAGTCATTTCCTCCTGACCTCAAACCTAAAATAGGGCCTTGCTATTCTCTTCCATAGAAGCTTCCTTCTCCCTCTGCTGAGTATTTTTCCCAATCTGTAGCTGTATTTGTCTGTATATATTGATTGGTCTGTCTCTCCAGCAGACTGTCATTCCCCAGAAGGCAAGGAACACACCTGTCTTGTGCACCTCGTGTCTCCAAAGTCTAGTGCCCACTCGGCCCCTATCCATAATAACAGGGTGAGCAGGGGATCCCTGGGTGGCTCAGCGGTTTGGCGCCTGCCTTTGGCACAGGGTGTGATACTGGAGTCCGGGGATCGAGTCCCACATCGGGCTCCAGGCATGGAGCCTGCTTCTCCCTCTGCCTGTATCTCTGCCCCTCTCTCTCTCTATGCCTATCATGAATGAATAAATAAATCTTAAAAAAAAAAATAACAGGGTGAGCAAACCATGTGCTGCTTTGTGTTACACTTAGCAGGTATCAGAATATAAAGCACCAAGGTACCCTATGAGCTCCTCCCTCATCTCTCGTGCCTGCCAAGTTCTCTTCTCTCAACAGGAAGGGTTAACTGCCTGCTAAGTCCACACAATGCACAAAGATACAGGAAACCTAAAACATAACAATAGAAAAGAGGAAAAGATACCAGTGGGGGAGATATGGAATCATCTATATGGAGAGCCACATCTTTTGTAATGTTTATGGACAGTATCATCCAAAATATGAAGATACAAAAGTGGTGCTTTTGGACACATCACAACATCTGGAAGGCTCAAAAGTAAGCAAGGCAAAAGCATAGAATGGAGGGGCGCCTGGCTGGCTCAGTGGGTGGAGCATGCGACTCTTGATCTCAGGGTTGCGGGTTCGAGCCCCACGTTGGGTGTAGAGATGACTTAAAAATAAAATCTAAAAAAGCCAAAAAGAAACCCAAAAGCAACAAAAAGAAACAGAGTGGAATGAGTGGAATCCATCCCGTCACATATGAAACACGTGGCATTATAGGAATATTTCCTACAAGTACACAATTAGGCCGGAAAATAGGTTGGCCAAAGGAAGTAGAGAGAGACGAGGGAGGGAAGGAAGGAAGGAATCATTAAGACCCCAACATTTAGCAAAATGTAAAAGGTTACCTTAAAAAAACGGCAACAATTGTCAGCTGAGCCAAGACTGGGCCCGTCACATCACACCAGCAGCGTTGGTGCAGCTGATAAGCAGAACTTTCAGGCTGGGTCTCCAGTACTTGGGTCATGTGGTGAGTTGCTTTTAGGTTGGGGGATGGGGGGGCTGGCTGCCAGCCCTCACCCTATGGGGCAGGAAGGCCTCCTGCCGGGGCCCACCTGGGCCACAAGCTCCCAGAGGACAATCCTGGAGGGAGGGCCCATACTCCTGGGGCCCCCAGGCCTGTTCCCGTGGTGACAGAGCCCCTGGTGCTGTGTCAGCCCGGGGGAAGCTGCTCCCAGCTTCTGGAAGGCCTCCGTGGGCCGCTCCCAACCCCCAGGCCCTCTGCCCCTCCAGCTGTGCCTGCCTCTCTGCGCTCCCCCACCCCCAGCTGCAGGGCAGCACAGGCTTCCCACCCACCGCCCTGATCTATTTGGGGAGAATGGGGGGAAACGGCTCTTTAATTAATCTCCTGCCTTAATCAATTATTGTAATGGCTTTCAACTTGGGGGAGAGAGGGGCGCAATGTGCCTAATATGTTTTTATGTCGACGCACACATTCTCTGCTTGGCAGAGAAAGAGGCCTGTTTGGGGTTGGGGCTGCGGCGTGATTTATTTATGAGGAGCCGCTCTTGTCCAGACACAAGGTCCCCTGTCTATGGCGACGTGGTCGCCCTCCCTCTCTTCCTCTGCCTGGAAGACACCCCCACCCTGGTCTCCTGGCCCAAGCGCCTTCTCCCTTTCCCCAAGGCTCCCCCCTCTCTCAACCTGCCTCTTAGCCCCTGCTGGCGTCCCTCATTTCCCCGCCACCTCACTCTGGCTGTCTCTCTCCTCCTCTCTGCAGCCTCCAGGGCTCTGGGGGAAGACGGGGGCCGCGTGGACACTCCAGGGTTGGCCTGCACCCCTGAGGGGCATGGTGGGTGGCAAAGGCAGGGACCCAGGTCAGCGTTGGCTTGTCCGCCTGTGAAGCCCCTCAGCCAGCCTTTAGAGGCACCTCACTTGTCCCTTGAGACGGGGGAGCATTGTGTGAACAACACACTTTGCAGGTCTTAGTGGCACTGCGTGGAAAAGCCGTCTAGAGAAGGCTAACACGTCTGCTGTGAGTGGGGAAATTTCTGGAAAAAAGGAAAGCGATGAAGTTAAGGGGGAAAAAACAGTCCCACAAATCACTCTTCAATGAGGTGTGAGTCTCCATGGCAACCTACCAAAGGCTGAGAACGGGGGGGGGGGGGGGGGACAGCGGAGGATGCATGGTTGCCATGGAAGCCGCATCCTAGAAACCCCCTGGTGTTGGTCCCTGATTGCCTTTGCAGATGAGCGCTGGGAGCGAGGCTAGACCTGCAGGGTCCCTCAGGGGAACTGGGATGAGGGGGAGAGGGAGAGACTGAGGAGAGAGGGAAGAGAGGAGGCCCAGGAGAGGGGACAGGGCAGAGAGTGCGGAGGAGAGAGACGGGGAGACAGGAGGAAGGAGGGAGGAGGAGAGGACAGACCCAGGAATCAGACAGCCTCTCAGGGGAACTCTGAGTTGTGTGCCCAGCGTGGGCATGTGTGGGCATGTGTGGGCATGTGTGGGCATGTGCCAGCGAGGTGAGTGAAGGGGCCTGAGCTGGAGCCCCAGGTCAAGACTCATGCCAGCTGGAGTCAAAGCACCCACCTGTCCTCCCTGCTTTTATCCCATCATCATTCAAGATGAGTAAATGGAGCACACCCCAAGGTGCTGGTCCACTGACCCCACGGCAAGTCCCCGCAAAGGGTCTAGAACCAGGGGAACCCAGTTTGGGACTACCGGTCCTCCCTTCGCCCCGAGATGGCCAATCACCTTCCAGAGGGAAGGTGACTGGAATCTGGGCCCCAAAGCCAGACCCCTGCCCTAATCACTCCCAGACTAGGGTTTGTGGTTCCCTGCGTCTGGGAGTGAGTGGCCACTGGGCGCCTAGCGCCACCTTCTGGTGGCCACTGGAAGCACGGCAGCAGTGACTGGGATGGGCAGGTCCTGGTGTGTCCTCCTGGTGTGTCCTCCTTTGAGCCTCCTCTAAACCCCCCTCGGGTGGCCTGTGGGCCAGATGAACTCTTCAGTCAAGTGGGCCCCCCGACTCCTTCAGCATGCGACCTTGGCAAGTCAGTTCCCTTTACAGCTTGGAAACTCCGATGCCTTGTCTCAAGTTAGAATGTACTTGCTCCCTGGAGTATTCTGGAAGGTCTGAGGGGAGAGACTAGAACCCTCGCCCAGGGTCTCTCAGTACTGCTCCTTGGCCTGGGGGGCTCTGTAAGATCCACATGCTGCAGGGGCAGCGTGGCCCAGGAGGGCACCAGAGGTTCCCTGCCATCTTCTCTTTTCCAGGTGGAGCCCACGGAGAAGGGGCGGAAGCCACCACAGCCCCACCTGCCCTTCCTCCACAGTCTGAAAAAGAGCCTGGGGCCATTGTGGCTCCTAGAAACGTGCCAGAGAAGAAGTGAGGAACCCGACTTGCGATGGACGTCGGTGCTCACAGGCCCTGAACACGGAGGTTCCCTCCATCTCCTGCAGGGAGTGGCCACTCTGGGGCATGCTCTGAATGGATAATGCTTCCCAAGTACCAGTGATTGCACCTAGGACTGCTGAGCTGCTGCTCAGGATCAAGAGAGCTGGCCAGGGTCACAGGAGCGGAGGTCTGGAGGGGGTCGTGGGCACTGCGCTGAGCCAGCAAGGCAGGAAGTAAGTGAAGAGACGCTCTGAGTCAGGACAGCCAAGTTCAAATCACAGCTTTCCCACCTGCTATTTAGATATAACAGCACTATCCACCTCTCAGGGTTCTGGGGAGGATTAAATGAGATAATACATATGAAGCCCTCATCATCATAGGGTCAATTCAGAAGGCTCTGGATTTGGGCCAGGCCAACTCTGGCTCATTATAATATCAAGAGCAGGTACAAAGTGTTCCTTCTGCCAATAACTATTCATTGAGCACCTACTATGCGTCAGGCCCTGTGCTAGACAGCAGAGCTAGAGCAACAAAGAAGACAGAAATAATGCCAGACTTCTTGGAGCTTCTAGCCTGGTGAGAAGCAAAGGAAAGTGCTGGATGGACATCAGACAAATAGTGACACAGAGAGTGAATTACTCTCCATTTTGAATAGGAAGCCAAGGTGCCCAGGGAACATGTGACTAGGGAGCTCACCAGATCTGGGTGACTAAGGGGGATAAATCTTTGATTCTTCCTCCTTCTTGCTGACTGGAATGAGGGCATGATGGCTGGAGCTTAGCAGCCATATCGGACCATGAGGCAGAGCTGCTGGGTAAGGGGGGCCTGCATCCATGATGACTCTGTCAAAGGGCCAAACTCCTTCTGTATTGCCTGCTCCTGACTTCTTTATCACCTCCTTGAGAGAAAATGACTTTCCTCTTCTTTAAGAAAAGCAGTTTTTTCCTTTGTTCTGTCTTTGTCCTCAAAAAGCTCTGACCCACCAGATCAGAGTTAGTAATGAACACACTGCCTCCGTACTAGACTGTAAGAACCCTGGAGGGCAGAGGGAGTGCAGTGCCCAGCACTGGGCTTTCCTCATGGGAGGGAGTCAGCAGCTGTTGGGAGCATTAGCATGAGTGGGAAGGCTGTAAGAGGAGAATCACGGACAGAAAAGTCAAGGTGGATGTCAATCTGGAGCAAGAGGCATGAACCATTTCCAGAGGTTCCTGGGGGCAGAGCTAAAGAAGCACAGAACAGAGAAACTCAACAGCTAAGAAAGCAGAACCTACCAGGACAAGAGCTGAAGGACTTGAAGCCAGGAAGAGAACAGACCTCAAAACAAAGTGCCTGAAGGTTTTAGAGATCCTTGGGGATGGCTTCAAGTTGGCCCCGACTTTGAGAGTGACGTCGAGAGAAGACTCAAGATGGCAGCAGAGAGAACTGGCTTTAGAGCCTGCCACACCGCTTGCTAGCTGGCTGAGTTCAGGTAAGTGTCCTGGCCTCTCTGAGTTTCAGTTTACTCATAAAACAATCAACGTAGATCAGAATAATATGTATGAAACGCTCCACACACCGATACATAGTAGGCGTCCAATAAAAATGGCCGATGTGGGTGCTGTGGGTGCTGTGGGTGCTGTGGTAGATGGACTTTTTCAAGGGGGGCCGTGGTCCCAGTCTCTGGTGCTCATGCTCTTCTGGGATCCCCTCCCCCGAGCATGGACAGGAATCGTGGCTTGCTTCCAACCATCACAATGTGGCCAAGGTGATGGGTTGTCTCTCCTGTGATTATCTTACTTTGTGTAAGACTCCGTCTTGCTAGTGGACTGGCTCTACAGTTTCTGCCCATTGCTCACTTTGGAGAAAAAACTGCCCTGAGTCCTAAAGTTGCAAGAAAGTGAATTCTGCAAACAACTAGGCTAGAGAGCTTGGAAGTAGACCGTTCCAGTGGAGGCCCTAGTTGAGAACCCAGCCCTGGCTGACATCTTGTTGGCAGCCTTGTAGAGGACCCAGCGAAGCCATGCCCAGAAACTGGGTTAATACATGTGTGCTGTTTTAAGCTGCCAGGTTTGGGGTAATTTGTCCCACAACACAGAAAGCAAGAAGATTTTATGCAATACTTAAGAAATATGTCACTTCACTCATCAACCCTCAGAGGAGGTATTATTCCCCCATTTATGGAGAGAAAACTGTCATAGGGCTAAATTGTCTGAGGCCACACGATGCCTGGAACATGGGAACAGGGACTCCAGACTCTGGGGGCTGATGAGCCCTTCACTGGCCCCGGGTGGCAGCATTAGCCTCAGCCTGCATGGTGATATGTCGCAGCAGGAAGGCCTTTGGGACACTTTTCTCTGCCAGGTTCTCCGCAGGCCCCACTGCTCCCTATTGCCTAATACCCAGCTGCTCCACGGGGTTCTCTCCAGAGGGCATATGAGTCTCCAACCCACAGAACTAAGGCACTGGGAGGTAGAGCCCTGTTTCCCCAAGGACTCAGGAGCAAAGGGCAAGAGCCAAACTCTCCTGGGAATGAAGCTAGGGAAGCAGGCAGCTGGCACTCCAAGGGCCATGCTGTGCTCCCTTCCTGAGCCAGGAGGCCACAGTGCTCCACTTCCATGACATCTCTACACTCCAGGGTCACTGCAGTCTCCGTACCCCAGGGCCAGGCCTGGTCTGATGACCCAATCCCAAACATAGCAGAGGAGGAACAGGGACACATCAGGACCACAGCCTTAGAGGTGACCCCCGAGCTCCTGGGGCAGGGGCAGTTAAGGGGCCTGGGGAACGGGGGGGGGGGTCTCACATGGTGGGCTCCACAGGAGGGCTGCTGTTTCTTTTTTTTTTTTTTCTTTTTTTTCTTTTCTTTTTTTTAGGGCTGCTGTTTCATGGAAGAGAAATGCAGGGATGCAGGCTGATGTCCCGGCAAACCCTGGGACCCTAACTTGGGCTGCATTTACACTTTCAACCAGCTTCTTTCATTTCTCCTTCTTCCCTTCCTCCCAGTTCCTTTCCTTATTCCACCCCCCACTTCTTCTACCATCAGCAAAAGGCAGTTTCAGGATTAGCTGAGCTCAAAGTTGCAAAGAAATGCTCTCCTTAGGCCACTGAGGGCTTTAGCAGGGGCCAGCGCCTCAGAGAGAAATTTCTTAACTGTATTAAACTGGTAAGTAGCCACGTTGGAAAATTTTTCAATTTTGTTCTCCCAGAACTTCAAAAGCAAATTAATTTTGGTATTAAAATATTTTAATTTTAAATGCACTTGGCTTAGGGCAGTTGATTTTTCACTAACAAGCGCTGCAGGAGGTGATCTGATACAAACTCTCATTCGTGGCACCCAGGGACTGTATGCACATCTGCCGTCTGGACCTCACAGCCACACTGGGTGGCACCTTATCCCCATTTCACAGATGAAGAAACTGAAGCGTGGCAAGTAACGTGCCCAAAGATATACAACTAGCACGTGGAGATGCGACTCCCCTGCTCCTTGCCTCCTCTGAAAAAGACAAGCACGAGGCACGGGACACTGTGTCCTGAAAGACAGCCAGGTCACAACATCATATTAATCAACGGAAGCCGGGCTGAGTGCAGATAGATGAATATGCATGTGGCCAGGGCATCAGTGGGGCTGGCTAGACAT
The DNA here is from genome assembly GCF_905146905.1 of Nyctereutes procyonoides. Taxonomy (NCBI): domain Eukaryota; kingdom Metazoa; phylum Chordata; class Mammalia; order Carnivora; family Canidae; genus Nyctereutes; species Nyctereutes procyonoides. The sequence goes on from NW_026575046.1 coordinate 67,458,950, forward strand.
AGTGCCTCCCACTAGACAGAGTCCAGCCTTAGAAAATGGGTGGGTCCCTCCTGCTGGGGCCACCCTACGTGATGACAGCAACCCTGGACTGAGAAACAACCGAGAGTAAAAGATTTCTCATTCCGCCTCCAGCCCTGGAAGCTCAAATAGGAAGGCAGAGAGGCGGTGGGTCCCAAGCCTCCTCCCCAGGCCTCCATCTCCCTCCACCTGCTCCTGCCTGGATCTGGCCAACTAAGTTGCTTTCACCTCCTTGAGCTTCGGGTTTACCATCTGTGCTAAGGGGATGACATCTATTTTTCTGTGTTTGGGGAGGGATAAAATGAAATGAGGCTCTTGGCATAGGGCTTAGCCCAGAAGGAGACCATAACAAATGAATTCCAATGGAATTACATGCTCCCTCCACCAGAAATCTGAGTTCTCCTAATCACTGGAAGAGAAGGGAATCTCTAAGCCTGGGCAAGTTGAGGGGGGAGGATGATTTGGAGTATGGCGATATATGGACAGAGGTTGTGCTCCTTCACAAACATTCCACCAGATGGAGCCATGGGACAAAAGTCACAGCCCTTCAGGCCAAAACAGGGGAATGCTGGCTGGCCTTGCCAGGGTCTCCCTGCACCTGGGGAATGGTACATTATTACCCAGTTCAGAGCTAAAGAAAGCTGAGGCTGCATCAGTCTTCACGACATTCCTCAATCTCCTTAATCTAGATCTTCATAAAAAATGGGGCAGGGCTGTGGGGGTGGGGGCCGGGAGAGGATGGCGGTACAGACCCTGATGCTGGCAATACCAAGCCACATCAGCAGCAACCACCATGCCTCCTCCCTGAGCCCGACAAAGCCAGGCGCAGGCAGGAAAGTCACTGTAGCCAACTGCAAAGGGAACCAAGAAAATCAAATGAGTGTGACTCCAGAGTCTGGCTCTTCCTACCTTGACCTCTCCTAGGACACAGGAGACTCTCCCTGAACATCTGCTGAACTTAGGATGGAGGACTAAGTTCAAAGCACCCAAGGAGCTTTGCCCCTCAGGCCCTAGAGAAGGGAGACAGTTCTCTCAGGGTTCCACCACTTCAGAGACACAGCCCCCTGGAGAGGCTCTCGGGCAGAGCTGCAAGGCCCTTGGAGTTCGCCTCTGCCAACCTGTTATGGTACAGACCACTCCACGGGGGCCAAAGAGGCTCACCAAGTCACACAAATGCCAAAACACTACGAATTAAGAAGCTCTCTATGCACTAATATGAAATGTGTTCGGTCCAGATGTACCTTTAAGTGAAAAAAAAAGCAAGGGCAGAAATGTGTCGATCTTTCCATTATTTGCATTTTAAAAAAAGACAAAATTAGTATATTTGTGTTGCTTACACTTTTGTAAATAAATTCTGGGAGGATTGAAAAGACACTAAGAACAATAGTTATGGAGTGGATGGGGATGGATGGATGGATGGATGGATGAATGGATGGATGGAAGGATAGATAAATGGATGGATGGATGGATGGATGGATGGATGGATGGAAGGAAGGACAGATAAATGGATGGATGGATGGATGGATGGATGGATGGGCACAGGAGAGAGAGTTGAGACTTTCCTCTGTATACATTTGCATGTTCCTTGATCTTTAAACCATGTAAATGTATTACCTTTTAAAAACTTTAAAAATAGCTTGCTCAAGATCATACAGTGTTTCCCACAGTCATAGGATGCTTTTACCTGGCAGCATATGAAGTGATTTGGGTTTGCGTACACGATGACTATAAATAATTCACAAAACAGCACCAATCATACAATGAGAAAGCCCTTCATTTCTGTTCAGTCTCCGTCTCCATCAAGGAGAACATCTCAGTGAGATGCTTGTGGGTCTTTAACACCGCTCTAAAACAAAACAAAACAAAACAAAACACAAAAAAGCACCTGTCTAGATCCTGGTAAATTGCCTTTTTAACAAAGAAAGGAGGCATCAGGCTTAGAGGCTTGGCCCAAAGCAGTAGCTAGCTAAAATGGAACGTTCTTTTCTCAACCCTGAATTTACTTGTTTAGAGTAGATATTTCTACTGTGAACAGCAAGTAATGCTGGCTCCATTTACACTAGTGACAGGAGGCTTCCTTTTCAAAATAGATTGAAGTAAGATGGGAGTTGCTCTAAACAAAAATATTAAGTAAGCCCTCATGTCATTGTTTTGTGCTAACCTTGTGCCAGAAACTGCTCAGTGCTCCCCATGAATTAATACTTAATCGTCTGGCCGGGGTGAAGGGCAGAGGAAGACAGCAGGGCAGAGAGTGTGGACTATGCCCAAGTTCACTGGATAACTGGAGGAGGAGCCTCCTGCAAGAGGGGGGGCATGCTAGAGGACCAAAGCTGGTGACCCAATGAATGCAGACCAGCCCAACTGCCCCGGCTCAGAGACCCCCTCTCTCCCTCCCCTCTCTCCTCCCACCCTCCCCACCTCCACCCACCCAGTCCCAGCACTGGAGGAAGTCACCCTGAAGGCTCAGGCTTTGTTCTGGACAGGTTCATCTTCCCTCTTCCCAGACTCTGGGTCCCTAAAGCCAGATGGTTTCAGCTCTCTCCCTACGCCCAAACCTAAGGGTCTCACACTCACACACACACACACACACACACACACACACACTCTCGCGCTCGCTCTCTCTCTCTCTCTCTCTCTCCTTGCCATTCCCCTTGAAGTGCTCACTCAATCTACTTCTCAGACTTTCTCACCCTGTTCTTTTGAGCCCTGGGCAGCAGCACAAGGAAGGGTAAGCTCTGCTTCTGCCACTGGCCCTATGGGACAGGCCAGAGGCTTCTGACTCCCTCTAGTTTGGGCCCCCAAGTCCTCTGCCACCCCTTACCCACCCCACCCCCCTGCACAGCCCCTCAGGGACCCTATGCGAGGTAACTGGATTTCTCCCCTTGTCAGTTTGCAATGAAAATGTCACGCATTCAGGAATGCGGGGAAGAGGGCTACACCCCTATTCAGTGACTGTCACCCAGAGCTGGAGCACTATGGAGGCCACCCAGCCCAGCAGCTGTGGCCAGAGGCCTCACACCCACCCTGTGCCCTCTGCCCTTGAAGAGCTGATCTGATGGTCACAGGGGTTCCCAGCAGGTAGGGAGGCCTGCACCTGCCCTGAGGTGGCTCCCCTCCTCTCTCTGGCCCTCAGGCACCCTCTGCATAGGCAGGGGCTCAACTACTCCTTAGCTTCCCCAAACTTCGCATCAAACCCACCTGTTTTGCAGGAGGCAGGCTCTGGGCCAGGTCCCTCCGCATGCCTGAGGGAGCCTGTGAGGAAGCTTAGGAATCTGCATCTGCAAAAGGCCCTAGGTGATTCTGATGGACAGCGATAGAGGAATGGTCCAGAATGTGGGCTCTGGGCTCCGCTTGATCCTCGCTCTGCCCTCTTGGCTCACTCGGGGCCCCAGGGCAACTTAGGAAGACCCCACAGTGTACTCTGTGAAATAAAGATGACAGTGGTACAGAACTCTAAGTCACAGAGTTCTGGTGGCAACTGAATGACATCGAGTGCCTGGCACAGTGTCAGGCACACGGCATACTCAGCAAATCCTCCTGTCCTCACGGGGGCCGTGCAGCAAGCCCCTCGGGGCTCCAGCCCACAAGGAAGCAGCTGCCTTCTCTAGCCACTGGGGAGGGGCAACGTTAGTCTTCAGAGCCCAGCATTAGGCCAGCTGGGGGTCCCGGGTACCTGGGGCACTGTGGCCACTCTAGGCCAAAGCCCACGACACAGGCACTGTGGCCCCTCCTTTCCACGCCCCCCTCTCTCAGCCACCACGCGGGGGGGAGCCTGAGGCTCCAAGAGGCAGGAGGGACACAGATCATCACCCCTTCTTAGAGTTGAGGAATGAGGCTCTCAAGAGGCTAAATGAACCATCCGAGGTCAAAGACCCACCAAGCAGAGCAGGGCCTGCACACAGACGGGGGCCCAGCTGGCCAGGGTGGGGTCGCCTTCCCTGCCCACAAGGACAGGCATCCAAGGGCAAAGGCTCTGACCATCACCTCAAGGCTTTTTCCTCAACTCCCAGAGCCAGAGGCCCCAGTCAGGGACCTCTGACAAAGGGTTGGGTTCCGGTCCTAGTCCCAGAGAGATGGGAGCTGATGGAGGGCTCCTTAGGGGAAGCTGGCAAAACTGGAGCTGCCATTTTGCCCCATCTCAGGCTTGGTATCTCTGTGGGAAGATGGAAACGTGGCTTCCACCTGCAGGCTAGCTAGATGGTTGGGTGAGGTAGGGTTTGGAGAGAGAAGGCCTTGGAACTTTTGGAAGGAGGGCCTGGGAGACTGGGTATCTGAGAGATGGAGTGGGAACAGGCAGCCAGACCCACGTGGCTCACTCAACAGGTAGCCCCGACCAGGGAGTTAAAATCACTCCCTGGGGGTGGGGGAGGGCTCCCCCTTCCAGCCCCACAGAGGCGGCAAAGGCCTGGTGAGATCCAGGCTGTGGCTCACACGGTGTGGGGGGCGGCTCTCCCCAAGGCAGCCAGGCCGAAAATCCAACCTGACACGGAGACACAGGGCTTCAAGGATTATCCCTGGAGATTAACAGAAACCTTCCCTGAAATCTGCCCTCAAAGCAGCCCAGTCTGGGGGGTCCTGTCACACAGCAGGCAGGGGGTGGGGGTGGGGGCAGAGGAAGAAGGGCCCACCCTCCTCAGACGGGGGACTAGGACCAGGGTGCGCACCAGCCAGGGCTCAGCAGGCTCTGCATCTGGCCCCTGGGAGCAACAAGCCTCTACTTGCTCAGAACCTGTTGGCTCAGGAAGCCTGGGTGGCTCAGCGGTTGGGCGTCTGCCTTTGGCTCCAGGGTGTGATCCTAGATTCCCAGGATCGAGTCCTGTATTGGGCTCCTTGTGTGGAGCATGTGTCTCTGCCTCTCTTTCTGTGTCTCTCATGAATGAATAAATAAAATCTTAAATTAAAAAAAAAAAAGAACCTTTTGGTTCTGAGATTTCTCAGTGTGTGTTGTGCACAGTTGTGAAAGCCTCACCGAAGGCCATCCAGGCAGGGGGCCGGCCAAAGGCCCCCAGACACGTACTTCTACAAGGGCTGCACAACCCAAGGGGCACCTGCCCTCTGCCTGGGGGCCCCAGGATTTCAGACCCAGGACTTTAAGAAAGGAAGCTGAGCAACAGTTAGCAAAGTCTGCCCAGAGCCCAGGGAGCACAACGGGGAAGAAGGCAGGGTCGAGAGAGAGGTGAGCTCCCAATTCTAAGAGGGCAAGGGCGGCTCTGTGGGGTCCGTTCTGTGTGTGTTGGGCAAGAAACAGCACTTCTTTCTCAAACAATTCACTTCACCCCCTTCCCTTAGGCTGGCTAGGAACTCTCGAGGGGCCTCTGCCCAGGGCAGGTGTGGCCACTGCTGCCCCAGCTCCTCCCACCTCGCAGGGCCTGCCCCCACCCAGTCTCCTGGTCAGGGGCCTGGAGGAAAACCCTGGTCTCCCCTGCCTAAAGGACCTTCAGTTCTCCTCAGAAGGCTCAGGCGGTGGGAAAGGGAACTACATTCTGGAAGAAAGACAGTTCTCAGAGCTGAATTTGTGAACTCAGATTCACACCCCTTAAAGGAACTTTGTATTTTGGGGGTTCACTTAAGATTTATTTCCTCAGAATCCCACAGCTTTGCAAAGGAAAAAGAAAGGGAAAGGCCGGCCCCAGAGGGACGAGCTGGGAGGGGAGTTTGAGGGAAGGGGGAATGCCTACAGGGTCAGGCTAGAGCCACAGGACGTGGGGGCTGGGCAGGGACACCAGGCACACGCGGGCACCACCTCCCCTTGCCCAGGAGCAGAGCCTTTCGTTTCCCTCCTTTCCCTGTCTGCGACGCCCCCGAGGGCCCAGCACCCTCCTCTCCATATGCCCATCATGAAGGGAAACCATGTTGCAACAGCTGCTGAAAAATCAAGACACAGGAAACACGGAGAAAGGGTCCTGTTCCAGCACCACAAGGCTCCTTCGGGAATGTCTGTGATAAAGGCCAGCAGCCTCTCCAAGGGCAGCACCCCCCCACCCACCCCCACCTCCCGCCCCAGCACGAGCATGGGGGGGAGGGGTATGTAGGGGCGGGGAGAGTCCCTCCGGGCAGCACAGCAGGCTCTCAGGAGGGGGGACGGAATCCATCTCGATCTCAAACTCCTCCCATCCTCCCCACACACACCCCAAGATGGTTTGCTCCATGAGCCCTGGCCTTTAAGAAGCACCCCCCAAACCTGCCTTCCTCCCCAACCCCGAAGAATCCTGAAAGGAGGGTGAACACTCTGGTCCCCAGAAGAGGGAAGCCCTCAGGCTCCCCCGACCTCCCTCTGACCACTGTGGGCCATGAGCCCTCAGTCACCCAGTGCCACCCCCACCCACCAGCAGGACCTCCACACATTCCCAGGGCTTACCAGTCACAACTCCAGGCCTCTACTCACCCTTACCCCACTCGCACAGTCATCAGTGCCAAGACCTCCTGCCTTTTAAGGAGAGTGAGGCATAGCAGGGAGGCTGAGCAGTGATGGACCCTCAGAGCCCCTGGGCAAGGGAGCCCTGCACCCCCGCTGTCTGGACCCCACAGCCTCATGGGCCATTCTGGCCAGAGGACCCCCCACCTCCCCACAGGGTGACATCTCAGAGCCAGCCAGAAGTCATCCAAGCATCCGACAAGGGGCCCACATCATCCAGGCTTTACCTGGACCCCCTCCAGGCTCCCAGGGCCTATCAAGAAAAGCTTAGAAACCCCCAACCCCCCTCCCAGGGTCAAATGCTCACCTCTACCTCCATCCCAATCACTCCCAACCACCTTCCGCGTGTCTTCCAGATGTACGTGCAGCTGTACAATTACCTAGGAATGTCTTCGCATGGATTCATTTTTAGTTAAATTTATTTATTGAAAATGCCACCACAATAAGTAGATGCCAGTACAACTTGTCATAAATAAAAGGTAGCCAATTAAAAATATACCATTAAAACAAAACAGAGCTATAAAAGTCTGGAAACTTTTCCCAACAGCCTTAAGCCCAAACCCTTCTCCCTAGTAACGGGAAGTTTCAGAGGCATGAAAACATATTGGCACCTAGCTGAGGATTTCTTCTTGGCATAAAAGGATTGGAAAAGAATTGGAAAGGGAATTCCTTTCTTGCTCTGACTTTGTGCTTAATGCAGACCCAATACTACCTAAGAACATCTCAAGGGAATGAGGGTATGCACCCAATACTTTGGGAATGCAAGACTAGAGGCTTCCTCTGCCTCATGCTTAACGCAACGTGAAACACGTTCTATGAGCACGCCTTCAAGGCACAACAGACCCCTCCCCATGTGCCTGTTCTCACACCAAGGCCCCAAAACTCCCTCTCCCACGTGTCTGCCCCCCTAGCTCCTAGAGGTCATCGCTGACTCAGGTGGGACACCAGGTAGACGAGGCCCACCAGCAGGAGTCCACGCACCCCGAGCATCATGAGCAGGAAGAGGAGCAGGATGGAGGTCACCGGCTCCACAGCATGGTTGCCGAGATGCCACTGGGGGAAGCCCATGTTCACCAGCTGCCGGTTGAGGTCATTGAAGGGGGACGGAGCAGCACCCAGCCTAGCACCCGCCTGCTGCTGGCGAGGGCCGGATCCCCCAGGGGGGCACCGTGGCCCCTATTGAGAAAGCTCTGGAAGGTGAACACACAGAGAGATGAATCAATCTAAAGAAAGCATCGCTGGAGTTGAAGTACCAGACAATGAGAGAATCTTCTGGGCTGAGCCGGGCCCCGCCCTCCCCACCAGCACCACTCCCTCCCCCCAGGGCCACACCTTCCTTTCCCAGCCATCCCTGGACGCCACCAGCAGGGATCCCAACCACTGAGTCACAAAAGCTCTCAGTACAGAAAATGCCAGGCTATATTCCCCATGTCCTGCCAGGGGGAAGGTGCCCAGGTCAGAGAAGAGAGGAAGGGAGCAAGGAGGGCTGAACAATAGGGCAGAGCCTTCGAAGCAGGCATTTCTAATACTCCGGGCTCCTTCCTTGAACACCATCACTGTGTGGCCATGGGCTTGTCTTCTCCACCTTCTCCAGCTCTCTCTCAGCCAACAGACTCTTAAAAGATAAACTATGCTGGCTCTAGCAGGGTCAGCCAGGTCAGAGGAAAGAGCTCCTGGAGTCCCAGTCTGGGAAGGCAGCCTGCAAGAGTGAGAACTTGGGGCGGGGGGAGGAGGGCCAGGAGGCTTCTAGTGCAGATTGGAAGAAACCTGCAATCGTCCCCAAGGCTTGACTCTCATGCTCCTTAGCCTGGCTCTCTGCAAAGAGGGCTTCTGGCAAGAGCTGCTGGCTGCTAAGGAGTTCCGGGCACAGAGGGCAACAGGCCAGCCGCTCCCCTGCCATGGGCGCTGGGAGCCTACCTGTCGAGGGGTGCTACTGCGTGACGGGAGGGTGTTCCTCACACGGGGGTCGTCATCCTGCACGATTTCCCCATTGGCCAAGATCCGCACCATCCTCCCAGGAGCTATGGGTCCCTGCTGGGCTGCGTCTTTCCCCAGGCCTCAAAAACCTGAAAGACACAATTTATCAGACAGAAAGAGATGCTTGCCTTCAGTGGGAATAACTGCAATTCTGGGTGCTCACACTGGCTGCCCGAGCTGAGCAGGTGCTGCGTCTGATTCATTACAAGGAGAGAAATAAATGCAAGTTATCTGACAGACGAAAATCTTTCAGATACTGAGTCCTCTGCGAAAACTACCAAAAGGGTCCTTGGAGATGGAAGTTCTGTTACCACCACTGCCAGCCACCACAGGGACAGGGGCCTGTGCTGTGGCCCCGGCCCTGTGGAAAGCCCACGGAGGCCCATCTCACTCCCTCCTCCCAACACTCTTCGAAGCTGCAGCCGGTTAAAGACCCAGAGAGGTCTAAGTGGCCTGCCCAGGGCCACTCATCTATAGGCAACAGGGCCAGAAACCGAAGCCAGGCATCCTGGCCCGAGGCCCTTCTCCGGGCTCTAAGGAGGGACCAGGGCACGGAGATCCCCAGTGTCTCCATTTCTCATCTGTTATAAAAGCGCCCATTGGGAGGGAGTAAATGCCAAGGACCTGGGCCTTCTCCCGGAGAGGACCTGCGCCCACTTCAGGGCTACTTTGGGTCCCCTGCCTGGCTGCAGAGCACACGGATGGCCACCCAGCAGCTGGCAGTGGGTGGAGGAGCAGACCCTTCCTGCAGAGGGCCCGCCCCTCACCTGCCCCTCACCTGCCGGACACCAGTCCCTCCCTTGCTCCGGGGAGCCCGGCGGAGGTGGGGGGCGGGGAGGCTGCTCAAATTATGGGATGGGGGACGCTGCTGTGGCCCTGGGAGGGCCCACTCCGCACACCCCAAGGGTGTCCGTCCTGCAGGTGGGGGTGGGGTCCTTCCACGGCTCTCCGGGAGTCTGTAAAAACCTTTTTTCCCCCCCTTCGGAGATGAGCCGCAGTTTTCACCTCGATCCCAAAAAGCACTTGTGATGCACACGCCAGAAGGGGCGAAGGGCCCCTGTTCTGTCGCCCTTGGCCTAGAGCCCGGGGCAGGCAGGTCCCAGCTGCTGGGGCAGCAGAAGGCCGAGCAGCTCACGGAGCCCTGCGGCCCCTTGGCGCTTCGTCCCCCGCGCCCGCCGGGTGGGTGCCCGGGGCACCTGACTCGGGAGGGCGGCTGCAGGGGGGCTGCTGCGGGGGAGGGGCCGCCGCCCCGCGGCCGGCCCCGCCCGGGGGAGGGGAGGGATGCGCCCGGCTCGCCCTCGCCCTCGCCCTCGCCGTCGCCCTCGCCGTCGCCCTCGCCCTCGCCCCGGGTCGGACACCCACCTGCGGGCGCGGCTGCGGGGCTGGCGGCGTCCGCTCCCGGCTCCCGGCCGCTTCCTCCCACCTGACCTCACAGGAAGCGCCGCCGCCCGGAGCGGCCCCCTCTGCAGGCCGCCGGGGGAACTGCAGCGGCCGGCCCGGGCCCGGGGGCGGGGGGCGCGGGGGAAGAGGACGGGGAGAGAGGAAGAGCGGAGCGAGCGGGACGGAAGGAGGAGGGAGAGGAAGAGGAGGAAAAGAGGGGAGTGGAGCCCACGGAGGGCAAACCAGAAGGTCAGAGACCCTGTGTCCTGAGTGGAAAGACCGCACAGGTTCAACCCACCGAGGAGAGCTTGCTGAGGGGGGTGCCTCTTGAGCAGGACCCAAGCTGCCCTCCAGCAGCTCCAGCTCCCTTGGGGAAGAGGAGGCATGAGGCACGAGGCAGGTGCAAACAACTGTAGCTGGAAGGAAGGCAGGCTTCCCGGAGGAGGCAGTCTTTGAGCTGGGGCCAGAAGGGCAGCTTCTAGGATAAATAGGGAAGGGTGCCCCCTGTCAAGGGAGTGAGCAAGCAGCCTTGCCTCTTTCCTGTTTTCATATCCCCACCCTCCTGCCGACTTGCATAAACTGTTCCCCAGTGGGCCCGTTCACCAATGGGAGAGAATGAGCTCTGTGGTCCCACAGTCTGGGTTTCAGAGTCTGGTGAGTTACTGGGCTTCTCAAGCCTCCTCATTTGCAAAATGGTGATAATCATACTTCACAGGACCGTTGCAAAGATTAAGAAGGAGAGCTGTTGGCACATGGCAAGTGTTGATAAACATTATTTATGATTATCGGTCAGTAGATGTTTCTTGGAGTAAGGCAGATATTTGGGCCTATGGTAGGACCCAGATGCCCACGGGCCCCTGGTGAGGGAAACAGGAAGAAGAGTGAGATTTAGGCCTTGCCTTAAGGGCTCATCATCCGCTATCAAGGGTTGAATTCTTTGATTATGAAACCTTACTTCAATCTAAGTGTTCCATGTAATAATAATAACCCCTATGTGCACAGAGTCCCTATATTTCCAAGGTGCTCTTCCAGAGACCACATCATTCTCTTTTGGATCATGACATAGGAAGCATAGGTGTCATTGTTCTCTTTGGCTGATAAGAAACTGAGACTCACACGCTAGATGGTCAGCCAGCTCACACGCTAGATGGTCAGCCAGCTCGAGGTCAGTGGCAGAGCCAGGATTCAAAGGGACCCAGATCCCGCCCCCACCTCCCACCCCCACCCCAGGCTTGTCCTTCTCTGCTGCCTCTTTATTTTGTGTTTCTAACACCCAATGTCATGAGCATGAGAGTGGGCCCCTGGTCATGCCTTATTCCCAGTAGGAATGCCTACCCCAGTAGGTGCCCAGTAAAAGTGTGCAACTGTGGTTGCACAGTTACTCTTACCAGTAAAAAATGTTGAGCAGGTCCCACTGATAGCTGTATCTCATTTGTGTATTATTTATTGGCTGTTAATAAAAGGTGGTGGCTAGAGCCAGTCTGGCTTGAATCCTGGCACAGCAGCTTTCTAGTGGTGCGATGGGCCAGTTATTCAACCTTTCTGTAAAGTGAGGATGGTAACAATACCTTCATCATCAGGTTTTTGTGGAGCACTGAGTAGTTTGGGTACAGTGCTTCCTTAGATGAGAGCCTGGCCACAGAAGTGCTGGGGGCTGCTGATCAACAACTACAGTAAGTCAGTTGTAAAGCATGTTCTCTAAATAAGAATAGGATTTCAGATAGGCATAAAACTGAAATCCTAATCCTTTCTTCCTGCACTCCGGAGCAGGGCTTCATGTGCATATGTGGAAGGGAATCCCAGGGCAGGATTCCTGATTGTCAGAGGTGGTCTGTGATTCTCAAAACAGGCTGCATGTTGGAATTATCTGGGGTGTTTAAAAACAATCCCGATGCCTGAGTCCCATCCCAGGGTGGACTGATGGAGGGGGGTATGGAGATGTTTAAAAAAAAATAGATTCTAGGTGATTCTAATGAACAGCCCAAGCTGAGAACCACTGTTCTATGAATAGAGCCCTACAAGTGGGGTTCACAACTCAAGATCCCCAAGGAGGGAGAGATCTTAGCAGGCTGGGGGAACTGGTAAGGGAATGAGGGATTAGTCCAGGAAGTCTTGAGCTGGTGCAACTGCTGCCAAGGAGACACAAGTCTAGCCAGAGATAACCGTGAGAGCCCAGAGGAGTATGTCTCTCTTGAGGTCAAGAACAACTTTAGGAGGCAGTAATGTTTGACCAGACCTGGAAAAGACCTATCAGTGCCAATTAAAACAGCCTCAAGAGGCTGCGACTCACTTTTCCAACCTCTCCACTTCCTTCAGATGTCTTCGCTGCTCAAGAACCTGCAATGACTCCCTATTGTCTGCTCCAACAAGACCTAACTCGCGAGTGTGCCCATAATCATGGGATCCACTGGTTACATCACGTATGACACCAGCAAGAAGCTACTGGTCTAAAAGAACGTTAGAATGGCACACTGAAGGCACAGCCAAATGCCACTCGGAGACAGTACTAAGCAAGAATGGTGTGCCATCCTCATGGGATGCATTCTATACCTTGAATCAAAGGCCTGTACAGGCTGTTGTGTCTCCAGTTGGAAAATACTTGAATTCAGGAACTCAGGTGTGGAAGCAGCAGTGGCCCTGCTTATTGTCATGCCCAATGACCCTCTTGGGGAATTTGTGCCTTCCATCCCCACAACTCTAGGCTCTGCAAAGTTAGAAGTCTTGCACCCCAGAGGGGGAACACCAGTGTCAGAGAACACAAGAGTCTCATTGAACTATAAGCTAAGGGTGCAGCCTGAGTACTTTGGGTTCTTGTTTCTGGGAATTAGCAGGCAAGAGAAGAAGTCATTGTCTTGGCAGGAGTAATTGGTCCCTATCACTGGGAGAGGGTAGGGTTGCTCTTACACAATGGGGACAGGATAACCGTGTTTGGTGCTCATATGGTCCACTTGGATGCCTCTTGATTGTCCTTTACCCAGAGTGTAGCGGTAAAGGACAATGCAATAGCTCTGTCCCCAAAAGGCCATGTGACCAGAAGCTCAGGGCCCCCCAGGGATGAGGGTTTAGGTCGTGCTTCCAGGTGAGTCACTGAGACCAATAGAGGGGCCAGCTGAGGGGTAGTGGAGGAGAGAGATGATAATCAATTGCAGCTACAATGGCGGGGACTGTAGTTTGTCCCACTAATATTTCTCAGGAAGAGCCTTCCATCAGAATCCTGAGAAAGTAGATCTGAGCCTGTAAAGGGTGAGCTCTGGATGTGCTGTGCAGAGCCCCCTCCAGGGAAGGAGTTGTTGCTCTAAGTTCTGGAAGAGCATCAGTGGAACCTTCAGCTGTCAGCCCCTCCACACAGGTTGCTCTGCTGCAGAGACACTTCACCCAAGGTCAAGCCCTTTCACAGGCTGCCCACATGCAATGACAGAAGGACACAGGAGATACGCACCAGCTGTGGCAACTCCAGAGACCCTCTTGAGGTTGACTGAGGTTGTCAGGTTTTTACCATAAATAACTTAGTTTCCCCCTCTGCTCAACCCTGTTTGTTCTGTCTCCCTAATAAATCTACTGAACTCTATTTTTTTTTTATTTTATGATAGTCACACAGAGAGAGAGAGAGAGGCAGAGACACAGGCAGAGGGAGAAGCAGGCCCCATGCACCAGGAGCCCGACGTGGGATTCGATCCGGGGTCTCCAGGATCACGCCCCAGGCCAAAGGCAGGCGCCAAACCGCTGCGCCACCCAGGGATCCCAATCTACTGAACTCTAAATGCTGTTTCAGGGTTCCTGGAGAACCCAAAATGGAACAACTCCCCGTTCTGCTGGAGTGGGAGAAAAACTAATCTCATTTACTGTGAAAAAGCCACTACCCCTGACATAGCAGGCATGGCCAAATGTCCTTCAGGTTCATAGACCCCTTTTGCCTTTTAATTATTGAATCCTCCCCTTCACCAAAGTTTGACAGGTAACTAGACATCCATCTAGCAGCTAGAAAATCCAAAATAAGTGATCAGAATTAAGAAGACATTTTAGTAAGATTATTGTCTATAAATCAGTTGTACTCCTAAATACAAGCGGCAGAATTAGAGAATTGAATTACAAAAATAATACTAAATGAAGTATGGCTTAAAAATATAAAGCCCCTAGGATTAATCTAACAAAAGATGTACAGGGGTCCTCTATTCTGTTTCATTGATCTATGTGTTTATCCTTCCGCTAAGGATAGAGAGTCTTGATCATGAGCCTTGATCATGACTCTTGATCACAGAGTCTCGATGTAGCTATATCCTAATTCTAGAAATCGGATAAGAATGATTCTTCCCTGTTTATTCTTCTTCCTCAAAATTATTTCAGTTTTTGTAGTTCCTTTGTCTTTCCATGTAAAATTTAGAATAATCTTGTCTGTATCTACAAAACATCTTACTGAGATTTTGATAGGAATTGTGTTGAACATGTACATCAGTGTGGGGGAAATTGGCATCTTTACTCTGTGGAATCCCCCAGTCTGTATACAGTTTGTCCCTCTGCTTATTTAGATCTTTTTCTGTTTCTTCCATCAACACTGTGTAGTTTTCAGCATATAAATTCTATACATGTTTCACTAGATTTACACCTAAGCATTTCATTTTTAAATGATTGCAAATGATAATCTATTTTAGATTTCACTGTCCATATGTTGATTGCTAGTACATTAAAAATACAATTAATTATTGTATGTTTGTCTTATATTCTATGACCTAGCTGAACTTATTCATTTTCACTAGGTGTTTTGGTAGATTTATTGGAATTTTCTACATAAACAGTCATGTCATCTGCAAATAGAAACCATTTTATTTCTTCCTTTCCAATCTTTATGTCTTTTATTTCCTTTTCTTGACTTAATGCAGTGGCTAGAACTTCCAATGCTACATTGAATGAAAATGGTGAAAGTAGACATCCTTACTTGTTCCTAAACTTTAGGAAAAAATCATCATTTTTCACCATGAAATATGTTAGCTGTAGAATTATATATATATATATATATATATATATATATATATATATATGGAGAGAGATATATTCTTCATCAAATTGAGGAATATTCAAGTTCTATTTTTCTGAGAATTTTTATCATGGGTAGGTATTGAATTTTGTCAAATGCTTCTTCTGTATTGATTGATATGATCATGTTATTTATCTCCTTTAATATGTCAATGAGGTATATACTATCGAGTGAATTTTCAAATATTAAATCAAACTTGCATGTCTAGAATAGTCATGCTATATAATTCTTTTTATAAATTGCTGAATTGCATTTGCCAAAAATTTGTTTAGGATTTTTACATCCATTTCCAGGAAGAATATTGTTTTGTTCTTTTCTTTTCTCTTTTCTTCTCTTGCTTCTTTTTTCTTTCTTTCTTTCTTTCTTTCTTTCTTTCTTTCTTTCTTTCTTTCTTTTTTTGGGACTATCACTGTCTAATTTTGTTGTCAGGGCAATACTAGCTTCAGAAAATAAATTAGTAAGTGTTCCCTCCTATTTGCTGGAAAAGGTCATACAGAATTAATGTTAGTTCTTTAAATGTTTGGTGGAGAGATGCCTGGGTGGCACAGCTGGTTGAGTGTCTGACTCTTGGTTTTGTTTCAACTTGTGTTCTCACGGTCATGATCTCAGGGTGTGATCTCAGGGTCATGAGATCAAGCCCCACGTCAGGCTCTGCTTGAAACTCTCTCTCCCCTGTGCCCCTCCCCAGCCAAAATAAATAAGTAAATCTTTTTTAAAAAATAAATGTTTGGTAGAATTCACCAGTGAAACCATCTGGGCATGGAGATTTATTTGGGAGAGTTTTAAAATTATGAATTCAATTTCTTTGATGGCTATAGAACTGTTCAAGTTATCTATATCCTATTAACTGAGTTATAGTAGTATGTTTTTGGAGGAATTGGTCCATTTTGTCTACATTGTCAAATATACATTTGTAGAGTTGTTTGTGATTGTAGAGTTGCTTATTATCTTTGTACTGTCTGCTGAATCTGCAATGATAGTTTCATTCCTGATACTAGTATTTGTGCCTTCTCTCTTTTTTCCATTTGCCCCTGCTAGAGATTTGTCAATTTTATTGTTCTTTTCAAAGAACCTGCTTTTATTTCATTGATTGCTCTATTGGTTTTTGTTTTCAATTTCACTGATTTCTGTGCTTTGTTATTTCCTTTCTTCCATTTGCTTTGGATTTATTTTGTTCTTCTTTTCTAAGTTAAGATAAGAGCTTAGATGATTTGTTTGAGATTTTTCCTGTTTTCTAATGTAAACATTTACTGGTATAAATTTCCCTCTAAGTTTTAGCTGTGCCCTACAAATATTGATATGTTGTATTTTCATTTTTATCTAGTTTAGTGAATTCCTTTGTTATTTGTTAGATTCCCTTGTTATTTCCCCTTTGGATTTTCCAGAAGAATGGATCTTGAGGTTTTGGAACTTTTCCTGTTATCTTTCTGTTACTGATTTTTAGTTTGATTCCACTGTGGTCAGAAAACATTCTCTGGGGGCACCTGGGTGGCTCAGTGGTTGAGCTCTGTCTCTGCCTCAGATCATGATCCCGGGGTCCTGGGATCAAGTTCCCCATCAGGCTTCCCATGGGGAGCCTGTTTCCCCCTTTGCCTTTGTCTCTGCCTCTCTCTCTGATAAATAAAGATAAATTAAAAAATCTTTAAAAAGAAAAAAATTCTCTGTATGAGTTCAACTCTTTAAAATTTGTTAAGGTTTGTTTTATGGTCAAAGACAAACCTTTTTTCACTTGTGTGGTTAGAGGTTGGCAGCATGAGAAAGGGGAGGACCAAATAGAGATTTGGGGTGTCATTAAAAATATATAGGCTCCCCACAACTGGGGTGCCTGGGGAGAACTAGGTCTGCCTCAATCCAAGAGGAATCAGAAAATCAAAAGGGGTTTGAGAAGGCCAGAGCTGTCAGGGATGGAGGAAGGAGGAAGGTCCATGGGGTAAGAGGGGTTGCCCTCTCCCTGCTGAGATCCCCTTCAGCTATTCTGGTCCGGCAGAAGGGAGCAGCCTGCAACCCCCATGGGCAGGTCTGGAGCTGCCAAATCCTCTAGGCTGAGGGATGAAAGGGGCTCACAAAGGCTTGCCCTCCCGAGAGGTGTTGTCTCTGATCCCCAGCTTTTCTTCCAGAGAAGCTATCTTGGTGGATACTCCATGAATAACTGAAAAGAATGTGTGTTCTGGTGCTTTCAGGTGCAATGTTCCATAGATCTCAATTACATGCTGTTGGTTGATGGTGGTATTGAGTTCTTCTCTATTGTTGCTGATTTCCTATCTAGTCTCTATCAATTATTGAGAGAGAGAGATGTTGGGGCGCCTGGGTGGCTCAGTCAGTGAAGCATCTGCCTTCAGCTCAGACCATGATCCCAGGGTCCCAGGATGGAGCCCCACATCCTGGCTCCCTGCTCAGTGGGGGTCTGCCTCTCTCTCCCTCCCACTCCTGCTCCCCCTGCTTATGTGCTCGCTCTCTGTCAAATAAATAAATAAAATCTTTTTAAAAAGAGAGAGAAGGGTGGTGAAGTTTCTAACTATAATTGTAGATTTGTCTACTTCTCCGTTCAGTTCTACCAGTTTTTGTTTCGCATACTTAGAAGCTCTGTTATTTGGTTTATACATTTTTAGGTTTGTTATGTCTTTTGGGTAGATTGACTACTTTGTCACATGTATCATTCTAGTAATATTCCTTGTTCGGAAGTCTACTTTATCCTGCTTACTTTTCATTAATGTTTACATGATACATCTTTTTTCCATGATTTTACTTTCAGCTTGCCTATATTGTTATATTTGAATTGAGTTTCTTATAGATGACATACTTTTAAACTTACTCTGCTGATCTTTTATATGGTGCATTTAGATCACTTACATTTAATGTAATTATCGGTATGTTAGGGCTTATGCCTGCTGATTTTATTTTGTTTTTTCTGTTTTTCACTGCTCTGTTTTTTGTTTTCCTGCCTGTCTGTGGGTTACTTAATCATTTTTTAGAATTCCATTTTTATTTATAGTATTTTTGTTATATCTCTTTATATAACTTGTTTAGTGGTTACTGTAAATATTGTTACATGTACAGAACTTATGACAGCCGACTGGTGGCATCGTTTTACTAGCTTGAGTAAAGTATAAGAACCTACTTCCCTTTATATTCCTTTCATCTCCCAATTATAGTGTAATTGTCTTAAATATTTCCTCTATATATATTTAGAACCACATCAGGCAATGTTATTATTTTAGTTTTAATTGTCAAACATAATTTATAAAACTCAAGGGAAGAAGGAAAGCCTATTTTATTTACTAATATTTTTGATCACCATGTTATTTCTCCTTTCTTGGTACCTCAAGGTTCTCTTTTTTTTTTTTTTTTTCTGTTCGGAGAACTTATTCTTTTAGAGTAGGTTTCCTGGTGACAATTTAGTTTTCTTTCCTGAGCGTGTCTTCCTATCTTCTTGCTTCCTGAAGGATGTAGGATTCTGGGTTGACAGGTCTTTCTTTCAATATTATACCGTTTTGTCCTGGCCTAATGGTTTTCTGGTAAATAATCTGCTGTTAGAACTGTTGTGCCCTGTGGGTATTGTTTTACTTCTGGCTGCTTTCAAGACTTTTTTTTTTTTTTTTTTTTTGTCTTTAGTTTTCAGAAGTTTAATTATGATGCATCTTGAATGGACTTCTTTGGATTTATTCTCTTAGGAATTCATTCTTCTTGAATCTTTATTTTTTTTTAAGATTTTATTTATTTATTCATGAGAGACACAGAGAGAGAGGCAGAGACATAGGCAGAGGGAGAAGAAGGCTCCTCTCAGGAAGCCTGATGTGGAAGTCGATCCATAGACCTGAGATCAGGCCCTGAGCCGATGGCAGATGCTCAACTGCTGAGCCACCCAGACGTCCCTCTTCTTGAATCTTTAGATTTACATCTCTTGGCAAATTTGGGAAGTTTTCTACCATTATTTCTTCAAGCACCACCTCCTTTCTTTTCTCTCGGGACTTCAGTGATCTATATATTAGATCTTTATTATAATCCCCACAGGTCCCTGGGGTTCTGTTCTCTCTCATTCATCCCCCTCCCCTATAGTTTCTTTCTATTGTTCATACTGGATAATTTCTATTGTTCTACCTTCCAGTTTACTGATTCCATCCTGCTGTTACACCCATCTACAATGTCTTTTCTTTCAGTTATGGTTTTTCTCAGGTCTAACATTTCCATTTGATTTTCCTTTATGTTTTCTATTTCTTTGCTGAGGCTTTCTGTGTTAGTACTGTGGTAACTGGGTACCCATAAAAGAATAAAATGAAATTGGACCTTACCTCACATATTTATACATGTATTAAAAATCAATTCTAGGTGTATTATAGACCTAAATATGAAAGACAAAACAATGATTTAGAATCATAAATATGTATGTCTGTATTCTAGACCTCAGAGTAGGGGAAATTTTCTTAATGTGCTATAAAAAGTGACAACAATAAAGGAAACCATTGATAAACTTTACTACACTAGATTTACATTAAAAGTAAGAACTCCGGGGCGGCCTGTGTGGCTCAGCAGTTTAGTGCCGCCTTCAGCCCAGGGCCTGATCCTGGAGACCCGGGATTGAGTCCCACGTAGGGCTCCCTGCAGGGAGCCTGCTTCTCCCTCTGCCTGTGTCTCTGCCTCTCTCTGTATCTCTCATGAATAAATAAAAAATAAAATATTTTTTTAAAAAAGTAAGAACTCCTATTCATCAAGATATTTTTTAAAGAGTAAAATGTCAAGTATAGTATGCAAGAAAAGGTTTCTGCAATACACATAGCCAACAAAGGACTCACTTCCAGAATATATAAAAAGCCTTTACAAATGAATAATAAGATCAATAAAAATGTGGGCAAAGGATTTGAACAAGCGCATCACAAAAGAAGAGATCCAAACGGCCAATAAAGTTTGAAGAAGTTCTCAGTAGTATTAATAATCAGGGAAATATAAATTAAATCCATCATGAGACACCACAACACACCCATCAAATAGACTGTAATTTAAAAGTCTGACAACACCAAGCATTGGTGATGGTGTATAACAATGAGAGTTCCTATATACAGCTAGTGGATTTGCAGACTGGTACAGCCACTTTGGAAAACCATTTGGAATTGCCTAACATTTGCCTAATATTTGCATTCTTTGTGATCCAGGACACAAAAGTGAATGCTCATATACATGAGGTCATGTACACATGCATTTTTCATAATAGAAATTGGGAAATAATTCAAGTCTCTATCAAAATAAAATGGAAAAATTAATGGTAGTAGCATCATACAGTGGAATACTATACAGTAATAAATGTGATGAACTCTATGTGCATTGTAATTGAACCTTAAAAATACTATATTGAAAAGGCACAGCATAGAGAATATAGTCAATGGTACTGTAATGGCATTGCACAATGACAGGCAGTAGCTATACTTGTGGGGAGAATAGCATGACATACAGAGATATTAGATCACTATGTTGTACACCTGAGACTAATGTAACATTGTGCATCAACTCTACTTCAATTTAAAAAAATACCATATTCTTTCTGCCCCTGGACACCGCCGAGTAAGCATCGTTAAAGTCTCCCCTCCCACCGCCGTCATGTCTAAGTCAGAGTCTCCCAAAGAGCCCGAGCAGCTGCGGAAGCTCTTGATCAGAGGTTTGAGCTTCGAAACGTCCGATGAGAGTCTGAGGAGCCATTTTGAGCAATGGGGGACGCTTACGGACTGTGTGGTAATGAGAGACCCCAACACCAAGCGCTCCAGAGGCTTTGGCTTTGTCACCTATGCCACCGTGGAGGAGGTGGATGAGGCCATGAATACAAGGCCACACAAGGTGGACGGAAGAGTCGTGGAACCAAAGAGGGCCGTCTCCCGAGAAGATTCTCAAAGACCTGGTGCCCACTTAACTGTGAAAAAGATTTTTGTCGGTGGCATTAAAGAAGACACTGAAGAACATCATCTAAGAGATTATTTTGAACAGTATGGGAAAATTGAAGTGATTGAGATCATGACTGACCAGGGCAGTGGCAAAAAGAGAGGTTTTGCTTTTGTGACCTTTGATGACCACGACTCTGTAGACAAGATTGTCATTCAAAAACACCATACTGTGAATGGCCACAACTGTGAAGTGAGGAAAGCCCTATCGAAGCAAGAGATGGCTAGTGCTTCGTCCAGCCAAAGAGGCCGAAGTGGTTCTGGAAACTTTGGTGGTGGTCGTGGAGGTGGTTTTGGTGGGAATGACAACTTTGGTCGTGGAGGGAACTTCAGTGGTCGAGGTGGTTTCGGTGGCAGTCGAGGTGGTGGTGGATACGGTGGCAGTGGGGATGGCTATAATGGATTTGGTAATGATGGAAGCAACTTTGGAGGTGGCGGAAGCTCTAACGATTTTGGCAATTACAACAATCAATCCTCAAATTTTGGACCCATGAAAGGAGGAAATTTTGGAGGCAGAAGCTCTGGCCCCTATGGTGGTGGAGGCCAATACTTTGCCAAACCACGAAACCAAGGTGGCTGTGGCGGTTCCAGCAGCAGCAGCAGCAGCTATGGCAGTGGCAGAAGGTTTTAATTACTGCCAGGAAACAAAGCTTAGCAGGAGAGGAGAGCCACAGAAGGGACAGGGAAGCTACAGGTTACAACAGATTTGTGAACTCAGCCAAGCACAGTGGTGGCAGGCCCTAGCTGCTACAAAGAAGACATGTTTTAGACAATACTCATGTGTATGCGCAAAATACTCGAGGACTGTATTTGTGACTAATTGTATAACAGGTTATTTTAGTTTTGTTCTGTGCAAAGTGGAAAGCATTCCAACAAAGGGTTTTAATGTAGATTTTTTTTTTGCACCCATGCTGTTGATTGCTAAATGTAATAGTCTGATCATGACGCTGAATAAATGTGTCTTTTTTTAAATGTGCTGCGTAAAGTTAGTCTACTCTGAAGCCATCTTGGTAAACTACCCCAACAGTGTGAAGTTAGAATTCCTTCAGGGTGATGCCAGGTTCCACTCGAAATTTATTTGCAACCTGCTTGGGCACAGAAGCCATTGTCTCCACAAATCTTGGTGTGGTTGAACTGACAGTTAATGTGTTGTGACCTGGAGTTCACCGTTAAAAGGGTCACCCAAGCAAAGTCCTGAAGTTTATTTGGTTATTATGATTGTTGGCACATCCTATGCAATATATCTAAATTGAATTATGGTATCAGATAAATTATAGATGGGATTAAAGCTTGTGTATCGTCCATTATCATGTGTAATCAATAAACGATTTAATATTCTCTTGAAAAATAAAAAATAAAAAAAATAAATAAAATACCATATTGAACAAAAGACACCAGAGCAAAATAAATCTTACTGCATAGTTCCATTCCTATAAAGACCAGGAGGGGGTAAAATTGAATAATAGTGTTTAGGCATGAATACTTGAGTGATAAAAATATAAAAAGAAACAGATAAATTCTTGCCCAAATGTAAGGGTTTGCTCTAGGGGAGAGGAGGGAATATTACCTGGCAGGGAGCACACACACAGTAGGCAGGGAAAGCTATGAGGTCCTGGCAATGCTCAATATCTTGATCTGGTTGGTGATTTCATAGATGTTCACTTTATAATAATTTGTTAAGCCACACAGGGAAGAGGGAGAAGCAGAACTGAGGGAGGAGGTCATTTATCCAGGTGGTGGACACATGAGTCTATTCATTAGAAGCAGCCTAGGTAGAGATTAAGCATATGGCTTCTGGGGCCAGTCGACTTGGATTTGAATTCTCTGGCTCCGCTATTTACTTGCTGTGTGACCTTGTGCAATTTATTTCACCTCTCTGTGCCTTGATGGTCTCATCTGTGAAATAGGGATGATAATACTACCTAATGTGAAAATTAATATCTCATAGGCATACTGTAAACAGCACATGAGCTTTATTAAATACATAAAAATCCATAGATTCATTTAACACACAACTTCTTTTTGTGCCTGTACTGTTGGGCCCTTCCATAAGCCTTCACAAGCCAGGGGACTTGGGCCCAAGGGTGAACTACAGAGCTCTTAGAACTGGGGCTCCCCCCACCCAGAGTCAATGCCGCCACCTCCCACTAAAATGCAGGTTGGACTACAAGCCTCAGTTAGGTTGAGCCCACAGGTTAACCAGGGGGTCTCAGCCATGGCAGCCCTCTGGGGGAATAAGAGCCACACAGGTCCTTGCTGGCCGCCTGCTTTCACAGCTGGACCTGGGGGCTTTGGGGAGTCTGGCACCAGGACCCCGGCAGCCTCTTCTCCTCCAGGGCTCAGAAGAGTAGAGAGAGGTCAGACTCTGAGAAAAGAGGAGTGGGAGAGAGCAAGAGCCCAGGGTCTGGGACGCCTTTCATCCCATCCACAGAGGGAACGGCAGAAAGAAGTAGGGGGGCGGGGTGAGCAGAAAAAGGAACCAAAGGCAGAGAATGAGGCCTGCCCAGCCGAGGGCTTTTTGTGGGGTCTTAATTAAGCCCGGAGGTCCTATTGTTCCTTTCATGGGGGAACATATGTTCGGGGCCTGGCTGAGGTTTGGGAATGAGATTTCAATGGTGCTGGGCCCTATGGCCTGCTGGGGAGGGGGGTGAGCAGAGGCGGCAGGGAAGCGGGGAGCTGTCACACTGATACCATCTCCCAGAGTCACCTGGTGGGACAGGAGCTCCGAATGTTGTTTGGGTCAGAATGTAGAAGGCAGGGGTGGCTGGGTGGCTCAGGGCATGACCCTGGGGTCCTGGGATTGAGTCCCATATCAGGCTCCCTGTGGAAAGCCTGTTTCTCCTTCTGCCTGTGTCTCTGCATCTCTCTGTGTGTCTCTTATGAATAAATGAATAAAATCTTTTAAAAAAAGAATGTAAAATGTAAACATGCAGACAAGCCAGGACTCTGGGCATCTCTCTGAGCTTATGATTAAATCTCAGTCCATACGTGGGCCTCAGTCCCAAGGGAACTGGCCAATGGGGTGGGAGGGGAGCAGAATGTGGACAGGCAAAGGGTACAGGAGTCCCCCTGGGTCAGACATGGAGCCTGAAGAAGGAAGCCAGGCTGGTCACCTTAAGGAGTGTGGAGGGGCCAGGTGACTCCCTAGAAACTGACAGGCAGAGAAGGGACTTACACAGAAATAGCAAATGGAGACAGTATCTGTGCCAAGGCAACTCTAGGTGAGAACTCCTTCATGATAGGGATGGTCTCCAAAGAACCCAGGAAGCTACTCCTACAGTAAGACCATCCGCACTTGGAAAGGGCCACCCCCGGAAAGCTTCAGCACTAAGTGACAACTGCAGCAGCCAAGCAAAAACTTCCCTGATTCTCTCTGCTCTGGGGTACACACCAGCAGCGAGGCAGGTGGGCAGGAGAAGGAAGAGAAGCCAGAAGTTGATCACACCTCCCACAGGCAGGCTTGTCCTGCTGCAGGGGGTCCCCAGGAGAGCCAGTTTGAAGGGGCAGTGGGAGAAATGATAGATAAAGCTGCTTTCTGTTTGCATCCTAGCCCATCCAGCTCATCCAAAGTCTGGTTCCAGATAACAGCTGTGGAATGATGATTGCCAAGCGAGAAAAGCAAAGCACAGAACAATGCATCAGATGGTGTCTTCTCTCTAAGAAAGGGAGAATAGAAATATGAACAAGTCAATAAATAAATTTGCTTATGATTTAAACAATGAAAGGATAAACCAAAAACTAATAAAAATGGTTTCCAATAAGGGAAGGAGGAGACAGGACTGGAAATCAGACTTCACTGAAAGTAGCTTGTTTTATGATGGTGGGTCTGGAGCCCTCCGAATGTCCTGCATAATTATAAAACAAAATGAAAAAAATACGTTTAAGAGTAGCAGCTAAAAACCAAAAGCAAAATGAAGTGTATGAACTTAATTATATATCAAGGTTGTGAATTAACCACAGAGAATTATTTCAAGTGATTTTAAAGCACAGAAATATGTTCACAGGAACAAAAATGCAGACCTTTGTTTTTGTTTTTTTAAAGATTTTATTTATTTATTCATGAGAGACACACACACAGAGAGAGAGAGAGAGAGAGAGAGAGAGAGAGAGAGAGGCAGAGTCACAGGTAGAGGGAGAAGCAGGCTCCATGCAGGGAGCCCGACGTGAGACTCTATCCCGGGACTCCAGGATCACGCTCTGGGCCGAAGGCAGGAGCTAAACCGCTGAGACACCCAAGGATCCCCAAAAATGTAGACCTTTGGTATGGAGACGTCTTGGGACTCCCAAGGGAATTTGTCTTAGCTCTTTACCTTGAAAACTCACTAAGATTCCTGAAGGTAAAACCCATGGAAGTATGAGGACTCCCCTAATCCTGAAGCCTGCCCCCCCACCCCCGCCACCTGGAGGGTCTCACTCTCAAATTCTTAGCCTCCAGCAACTGGCAGTTAAATGTAGCTACCAGTTTGTGGCTATAGCAGCTTCTATTCCAGGTCAGCTGATTCTGACTATGATTCTTTCCATTCACCTGTCTCTCCGGATTCCAGGTGGTGGGTTTGCCCTGGGACCTCAGTGCTCCCATGGGTCAAAGAAAAGTGCTTGATTTTCAGTTTGTTCACCTTTTCTTTTCATTGTAAGTATGGAATGATGACTTCCAAAGCCCTTTACATGTTGAAACTGAAATCAGAAGTTCCATCCATAAACTTATTCGTTATTAAAAAAAAGAAGTCGTTGATTATTACTTTGGTGGTTGCTAGGTATATCTGTCAGAATTCAATCAGATAGGTAGAACCCACCAGGAGATATTTATAATAAAGGATTGATTATTGTGACCAAGTAAAAAGGTGTGCATGGGAGGAATTTGTAGTGATTTTACAATCAACCATAACTACCCTGCTGGATTCCCCAGTAAATTCAAGCAGATGTTGTGGGGATTTTTTTAAATTAAACATTATTTTTTTTAAGATTTTACTTATTTATTCATGAGAGACACAGGGAGGGAGAGGCAGAGACACAGGCAGAGGGAGAAGCAGGCTCCATGCAGGGAGTCCGACGTGGGACTCAATCCCGGGTCTCCAGGATCACGCCCTGGGCCAAAGGCAGGTGCCAAACTGCTGAGCCACCCAGGGATCCCCAAACCTTATATTTTAAAATAATTGTAGATCAGTATTCTGTGGTAAGAAATAATGCAAAGACATCTCTTAGATACTTTATCCAGTTTCCTCTAATGGTAACATTTTGCAGAACTCTGGTACAATATCATGTCAGGATACTGACATTGACACAGTCAAGATACAAAACAGGTCACAACAAGGATTTCTCATGTTGCCCTTGTAGGGCCATACATCCTCCCTCATCCCTTGCAACCACAAATCTGTCTTCCATGTCCACAATTTTGTCATGTCAAAAATCTTGTATAAAGGGAATTGTACAGTACATGACCTTTTGGAATTGGCTTTTTCCACTCCAGAGAATTATCTGGAACTTCATCCAGGTTGTTGTGTCTATCGATGGTTCATT
Source organism: Nyctereutes procyonoides (assembly GCF_905146905.1). NCBI lineage: Eukaryota > Metazoa > Chordata > Mammalia > Carnivora > Canidae > Nyctereutes > Nyctereutes procyonoides. Next base: position 67,485,213 of record NW_026575046.1, read on the forward strand.
CCTTTTCATTACTAAATAATATCCCATGGTATGGATGTATCACAGTTTGTTTAACCATCCACCCACTGAAGGACAATTCGGTTGTTTCCAATTTAGGCTTTTAGGAATAAAGCTATTTGTGATATTGTGATTTATAATAAGAAACATGTATTTAGTCTTCATATTCTCTTCTGATACAGAGCTGCTAAAACCCTTGGGATTTCCTGAGTGCTAAGAGAGACATAGATGTCTTTTGTTATTCATAACAAGCTCCTTTCAACCACACCTGAGTTTAGGTTAAGAAGGTGACTTTTGAAAAGCTCCTAAGGATGAAGGCTAGTTGCCAGTGGAACAAACCATGTGATTACAGGATTGGAATATTAGCCCCAACCCCTGGACCTCAAGGGAGGGGAGAGGGGCTGGAGGTTCAATCAATCACCAATGGCCAATGATTTGATCAATAATACTCATGTAATGAAGCTTCCTTAAAAATCCAAAGGACAGGGATCCCTGGGTGGCACAGCAGTTTGGCGCCTGCCTTTGGTCCAGGGTGCGATCCTGGAGACTCGGGATCGAATCCCACGTCGGGCTCTCGGTGCATGGAGCCTGCTTCTCCCTCTGCCTGTGTCTCTGCCTCTCTCTCTCTGTGTGACTATCATAAATAAATAAAAATTTAAAAAAAAAATCCAAAGGACAAAAAAAAAATCCAAAGGACAGAATTTGGAGAGCTTCTGGGTTGGAAAACACATGGCGGCTGCTGGCAAGGGTGTAACACCCAGAGGAGGCATGGAAGTTCCAAGCCCCTTCCCTTACTGTGTCCCATGTATGTCTATTATCTGTCTGTTCCTGAGTTATATCCTTTTATAACAAACCAGTAATCTGGCAAGGAAACTATTTTCCTGAGTTCTGGGGACCACTACTGCAAATGAACGGAACCAGGAGCCAGTCAGTCACAAGCACAGGACAACCTGGACTTGGGATTGGCATCAGAAATGTCAAGGGGAAATCTCGTGGGACTGAGTTCTTAACCTGTGGCATCTGATGCTAACACTGGGTAGGTAGTGTCAGAACTGAATTGAATTATAGGACACTGAGCTGACATCACTGAATTGCTTGGTGTGGGAAACCCCTCCCCCTGCCCCCCAAACATTTGGTGACCAGAAGTACCAGATGTGGAGGAGAGTATATTGTGGGTAGAGAGAAAACAGAGGAGTTTTCCCATACACTACTATAAGGATTCATGTACAGATTTTTGAGTAAACATAAGTCTTCATTTCTCTGGGAGAAACGCCAGGATTGCTGAATTGCATTGTAGTTGCATGTTAGTTTTTTAGGAAACTGCCAGTTTTCCAAAGTGGCTACACAATTTTACACTCCTACCAGCCATGTCAGTCTCCCTTCTCAAAATTGTTTTAGCTATTCTAGTTCCTTTGCCTTTTCAAATAATTTCAAAATGATCTTGTTTATATCTGCAAAAAATCTTGCTGGGTTTTTTTAAGATTTTATTTTTATAAGTAATCTCTGTACCCAAATAGGGCTCACACTTATAATCCCAGGATCAGAAGTTGTATGCTCTACCTACCAACCCAACCAGGCACCCTTTGGTGGGGTTTTGATAGGAATTGTGTTAAGCCTATAAATCAATTTGGGGAGAACTGACAACATTACTATGTTGAATCTTCTGATTCATAAACACTCTACATTTATTTAGATCTTCTTTGGTTTCTTTCATCAGCATTTTGTAGTTTTCAACATACGAGTCCTGTATATTTTCTGTTAGATTTATACCTAAGTATTTTGTGTGGTGTCAATACCATTGTCGATGGTATTATATTTTTAATTTCAGTGCCCACGTGTTCATTGCTAATAGATAGACAATTGACTTTGTATGTTTATCTCATATCCTGCAACCTTGCTGAATTCACATACTAGTTTTAGGAGACTTTTGTACATTTCTTAGGATTTTTCTATATAGACAGTCATGTCATCTGCAAATAAGGTCAGTTTTCTTTTTCCTTTCCAATCTGCATGCCTTTTCTCCCCTTGCCTTATTGCAGTGGCTAGAACTTCCAACACTTATATAGAGTGGTAAAAATGGATATCCTTCCCTACTTTGCAATATTAAATGGAAAGCATTTAGTTTATCACCATTATGTCTCTCATAACTTAAACTTTCACCATCAGCTGTAGGGTTTTCATAGATGCCTACTCTCAACTTAATGAAGTTCTCTTCCATCTTGGTTTTCTGAGAGTTCTTATTATGGTTGGGTGTTGGATTTTGTCAAATGCTTTTTCTGCCTTCTTTGATATTATCATATGATTTTTTATTCCTCAGTCTGTTGGTATGGAGGATTCTATTAATTGATTCTCAAATGCTAAACCACTCTTGCATACCTTGTTATAGTGTATAATTTTCTTATACATTGCTGGAATTAATTTGCCACATTTTTTGAGGATGTTTGACTCTGAGTCATGAGAAAAATTGGTCCATAGTTTTGTGTTAGTTTTATAATCTTTGGCTTTGTTATCAGAGTAATGCTGACCTCCAAATGGTTGAGAAATGTTCCCTTAGTATTCTCAAGGAAAAATTGTGTTAAGTTGGTGTTAATTCTCAAAATGTTTGATATAATTCTCTAGTGAAACCATTCAATGTAGAGATTTCATTTTCAGGTTTTTATTTATGAATTCAATTTTTTTAATTATTGGAGAACTATCCAGATTATGTTTTGCTCTTGGCTGAGTTCTGGTAGCTTTTTGTTTTTTAGGATCACTCTATTTCTTTGAAATAGCAGAATAAATGAACATAACATTGTGGTATTCCTTTATTAACTTTTAATGGCTATACCGTGTACAGTCATATCTTTTTTATTCCTCACATTTGTTATTATACTCTTATCTCATCATGCCTTTGTCAATATTCCTAGATGTTTATCAATTTTATTGATTTTTTCCCAAACAAGCAGCTTTTTTTTTTATTGATTTTCTCTCTTGTTTTCCTTTTTCAATTTTATTGCTTTCAGCTCTGATCTTTATTATTTCTACTTTCTTCTTGCTTTGGGTTCAGTTTTATTTTATTTTTATGTTTTACTGAGGTAGGGAAGTAGATTGCTGATTTGAGACCCTTTATTATTTTCTAATAAAAGCATTTAAAGTAAATTTGCCTTTTAGTATTTCCTTAGCTGCATCCCACATATGTTGATTTATTTTCATTTTCATTCACTTCTATTACTTCTATTTCCTTTGCTACTTCCTCTTTAACCCATGGATTATTTAGAAGTGTGTTGTTAATTTCCAAGTGTTTGAAGATTTTCTTATGGGACTATGTTGTTTAGATCCTTGCTGAGTTTCTGTGTAGTAGTTTTATCTGCTGCTCACAGTGGGATTTTGAAATCCCAAACTCTGAACATGGATTCATCTGTTTCTCCATTAAGCTTTATCAGTTCTTATTTCATGTTTTTTGAGGCTCTGTTATTTGGTGAATATACATTTAAGATCATTATGTCTTCTTGGTAGATTGATGCTTTTAGCATTAAGTAACATCCATTTTTGTCTTGAGTAATTTTCATTGCTCTGAAGTCTTCTTTATCTGATTTTAATATTGCCACCTCTTCTTTCTAAAAATTAATATTTGCATAGCACATCTCTTTCAATCATTTTACTTTTGACCTACCTACGTTGTTAAATAGTGAGATCTTTGTAAACTATATATAGGTGGATCTTGTCTTTCTTGTTCACTCTTTCAACATCTGCCCAGTAGTATATTTATTTCGGCCATCTACACTTACAGCATTAAATGTAAATCATAATAGGCCATTTATATTTAAGGTAATTATTGATATATCAGGTCTTACTCTGTCATTAAAATTTTTTTTCTGCTTGTTTCTTTCTTTTAAAAAATGTTTATTTTTGAACTTGAATTTCTGTTCTAGGTAATAAAAATATAAGATGTAATACCAGGGCAGCTCCAGTGGCACAGCAGTTTAGTGCCGCCTGCAGCCCAGGGTGTGATCCTGGAGACCCGGGATCGAGTCCCACGTCAGGCTCCCTGTATGGAGACTGCTTCTCCCTCTGCCTGTGTCTCTGCCTCTCTCTCTCTCTGTCTCTCATAAATAAATAAATAAAATCTTTTTTTTTAAATATGTAATACCAAACAGTTGCCTTTGGTGACTTAGGCAGGAAGGCATGACTTTTCAAAGGAAGTTATGTTTCTCTTTCCCTGACTTCCTATGAGTTACATGTACATTTTTTAGGATCCTGACATTTATTTATAGTGTTTTTTTAGTATATCACTTTGTATAGTTTTTTTAGTGGTTGCCCTGGACTTAAAATATACACAAGTGACTCACCTCAGTCTACTACTATCAACACTTTCCCAGTTCAAGTGAAGTGTAGAAACTTACTTCCATTTAGATATCTTTATCTCCCTCACCTTTAAATATCATTGCCTTGAAAATCAGATGTTCTTATAATTTTTGTTGCAATCCTTATATACGATTTATAAAACTCAGAAGGTAATCTATTGTATTGTATTTCCTAATGCTCCAAAGAACTTTTTTTTTATCATTTCCTTTCTGTTTAAAGAATTTCTTTTATCCACTGTTTAAGAATAGGTCTGCAAATGATTACTTGTTTTAGTTTTCCTTTGTCTTTTATTCTTAAAAGATAGTTCCACTGGTCATAGGAATTATATTATAGCTTTTTCTTCAGCCCTTGAAAAATGTGTGCCACTTTTTTCTGGCATCCACATTTCAAATAAGAAACCTGACTTCATTAGAATTCTGTTCTCATATGGATTAAGGTGTTATTTCTTTCTGGCTGCTCATAAGACTTTGTCTTTAGTTTTCAAAGTTTAGTTATGGTGTGTCTTGGCATATATTTCTTTGGTTTTATCCTATTTGGAGTTAGCCCAGCTTCTCTAACCTGTGGGTTTTTTTTTTTAACCTGTGGGTTTATGTCTTTTTCAGTTATTATTTCTTTGAATACTCTTTTACCTCCACTATCTTTCTCTTCTTATTTGTGACTTGAATGATATGAATGTTGGATTTCTTGTTTTTGTCCCACAGGTTCCTGAGACTATAAGAAAGAGCACTTTCTTTCGCTCTCTTTTTTTTTAAATTCTGTTTTGTCTCTGCTGTTCAGATTGGATAAATTATATGGAGCTGTTCCCTAGTTCACTGATTCTGTCCTCTTCATTATACTATTAAATCTATCCATTGAGTTTTTGTTTTCTGATATTGTAATTTTTTTCAGTTCTGTCATTTCTAGTTGTTTCTTCTACTTCTTTGCTGAGATTTTTCCAACTTGTTTCAAGAAAATTTACAAGTGCTTGTTGAATCATTTTTCTGATGGTTGCTTTAGAAATCTTCATCAGACAATTCCAACAGCTGATTCATCTTGGTGTTGTCATCAGTTGATTGTCTTTTCTCATTTAAGTTACTATTTTCCTTGTTCATGATATGTTTTATAATTTTCTTTGCTTTTCTTTTTTTACTTATTTAATACTTTTGGACATGAAAAAATGTAATTATAATTACATCTGGGTGATAATTTTTACCAAGAGTGGCCAAATATTCCCTCCGTTTGGAAATTTTGTGCCACACCTGCCGCAAACAAGAAAAGATAAATGAGTAAAAGTGGATCTGTAACAATCCATGGAGAGCAAGAATTTAAAGAGCTCCAGTCAACTGTGGCATGAAAGAATACCTACTATCACTAGTAATTTTTCAAAAGAAGCTTAAAATTTAGGTTTTGAAAAGAGATCTCCCATTTTTTAAATATTGGAAATTCATTCTTTTTTATTTTGGCCAGAATTTTCTGGCCAAACAAAACAGCACTGGGTTAGGCTTTTAGGAACTCCATTTATCCCTCAGATTTATAGGTTCTACAAGAGAAAAGGGATAGAAAATGCTGAATATGTTTATGTTTGATTGATTCCTGTTCAATCAAACAGGAAATGTCACTCATTGAGTACACTGACATGGCCAGTTCATGAAATGTACAATGCAACTTTCAAGGATGCTGCTGTGGACTGAATGTTTATGCATTCCCCTGCCCCCAAATTCATGTGTTAATTCCCTAAACCCCAATGTGAAGGCATTTCTATATCCACCAAAAAATCCTTCAAGCTGAGTGTGAAATAAAGGTATTTGACAAACGAAATCTGAGATAATGTGTCTCCAGTGAATCTGGGCTATAAGAAATGGTAACGGAGGTTCTTTGAACTAAAGGAAAATGAGACTTATCGATGACTCAGATCTACAGGAAGAAATGAGGAGCACCAGGGATGCCTGGGTGGCTCAGCGGTTGAGCGTCTGCCTTCACGCCCAGGGCATGATCTTGGAGTCCCAGGATTGAGTCCCACATGGGACTCCCTGCATGGAGCCTGCTTCTCTCTCTGCCTATGTCTCTGCCTCTCTCTGTGTGTCTCTCATGAATAAATAAATTAAATATTTTTTAAAAAAGAAATGAGAAACACCAAAAGTTGTAAATAAATACATAAATATAAAAAGCTATGTTATTTTTTATTCTTGTGATTTCCTTAAAAGAGAATAGACTGTGTAAAGCAGTAATAATAATAATGTAAGAAAAGCAAAAATGATAATAATGCAAGATTGATTTATAACACATGTAGAAGTAAGGTACATCACAAACCATGGCACAAAGGAGGGGACCGGTACATGGCTTCGTATTGTTGGAAGGAAAGAATAAAAATAATAAAAAGGTATAGAATTAAGAAGCAAATAGAGGAAACTTGATGGAATACTAAAAATATCTGACCCAAAAGAAGGCAGAAAAGGAGAAATGGAGTAACAAAAACTTGAAGGAACAAATTAAAAACAAGTAGCAAGACGTTAAACTTACACCCAACTGCATCATTAATTACACTAAAGGTAAACATATTACACACTCCAATTAAAAAACAGAGATGTCAGAAGAAATGTCAGAAACCCAACTATATACTGTCCATAAGAGACATCATTTAATTTTAAAACACAAATAAGTGAAAATTAAATAGATGGAGAGATACACCATTGCAAACACTAAACATAGAAAATCCAGTGTGGCTATATTAATGTCAGACCATGTAGCTTTCAAGACAGAGCTTATTACAAGAGGTACAGAAGGCATTTCATAAGATTTTTCAAAGGACAATTCGTTAACAAGATATAACATAACAATTCCTAAAATGTATAAACTTAATAATAGCATTTCAACATTTATGAAGCCAAACTGACAGAACAAAAGAAAGAAATAGACAAACCCACAATCATAACCAGAGGGTGTTAAAACCTTTGGCTCAGGGTGTGATCCTGGGGTCCCAGGACGGAGTCCCACATCTGGCTCCCCGTGGGGAGCCTGCTTCTCTCTCTGCCTATGTCTCTGCCTCTCTCTGTGTCTCTCATGAGTAAATAAATAAAATATTTTAAAAACATATATCAGGAGGAGAAAAATAATTAGAAATTAAACAACATACTTCTATACAATTCATGAGTCAAAAGGAAAAAAATCACAAGAGAAATAAAATCTTTTGAATAATGAAAACACAACATATCAAATTTATATTACGTAGATAAACCAGTGTTTAGAGGGAAATATAAGACTTTAAATGCTTATATCATAAAATAATCAATTATCTAGGTTTTCACCGTAAGAAGCTAGAGAAAGTGAATGGAAGAAACTCAACTCAAGTAAACACAGAAAGAATAATTAAGAGCAAAATTCAATGAAATAGAGACAAAGAAGAAAATGAGAGAGACGAAAGTCTATTCTTTGAAAAGATTAATAAAATTGATAAACCCCTAGCTAGAATTATCAAGAAGAAAGAGAGAACACAAAATACCAGTATCAAGAATGAAGTGGGTGGTATCACAAGAGATCCTACAGACTTTAAAAGAATATTAAGGAAATATTGTAAACAACTGTTAAAGATGAAATATCAATCTTAAACACTCCTTCAGAAAATAGAAGAGGAGGAAGCACTTCTGTATCATTCAGGGTCCAATCAGGAAACAGAAACTACACAGTAATAATTCAAATAGTAATTTGAAGTTTAGTATAAAGAAATACTAACAAGGGATTGGGAAAAAAGAGAACTGTCTAGTAAGAGTCCATGAAAGCCCTAAGGAATATAGGAATAACAAATGTAACGAGTAGCCACTATCTCTAGGGGCTGAGCTGGAGTGATCCCCTTCCTTGGGCTGAGGTCCAGACCTCACTGAAGAGGTCATATGATTCACTGGATGGTGGAGAGGTCACTGAGGTGCCTGAGGTGCCATGCTAGTGTGACATCTGGGATGCAGAGGGAAGTCCTCCACAGTGAGGTGTTATGCCTTGGAACTTGCTACAAAGTTGCTGGGGTGGCCTTTCTGGGGAGGTGCCTTACTAGCAGCACCATGTCACTCAGCCACCTCAGAAGGGACTCAGGAAAGCTGCCTCATGTTGCAGGAACAGGGAGCTGGAGGGACCATCATGCTCATCTAGCTAAGCACTAGAAAAAACTTACTCTGCAGGAAGAAAACCCTTTCCTCCTCCTGTGTCCTTCCAGCACCCTCTACTGACAAGGCTTAACATGATGCCAGTTGTTTAAGGGGAAATCAGTACATAACTATCTCCTTCATCACAGGAGTAGGCAAAGAAGAATGGTTTTGGAGTTGAGAGGCAATAAATGGATAATTGGCACAGCCTCCCCTTTCGTTTGATGTGACCAGAAAGACTGATAACAAAGCCTGACAAAGACTGCATAAGAAAATTACAGACCAATACCCTTCCTAACATAGATATAGAAGTCCTTAACAAAAAAAAATCAATCACAGCAATGTGTAAAAAGGATAATACATCATGACTAAATAGAGTTTGTCCCACCAATGCAAAGTTTTAAATTTTTAAAAATCCATCAGTATAATATGCCACATTAAAGAATAAAAGAGGAAAATTACACAATCACCTGGATAGATGCACAACAAGCATTTGACAAACTTAAGCATTCATTCACGATTTAAACTCTAAGTGAACCAGGGACACCTCCGTGGCTCAGTGGTCATGATCCATGGGTCCTGGGATCGAGTCCCATATCAGGTTCCTTGCAGGAAGCCTGCTTCTTCCTCTGTGTCTCTTGTGAATAAATAAATTAAAAATCTTAAAAAATAAAATTCTGAGTGAATCAGACACAGAAGAGAATTTCTACCTGACAAGGCCATCAATGACATTATGCATGGTGGTAAAACTAGGGCCATGGAAGAGAAGTTTAAAAATCTAACTGGTAAATTTGATGCTGGAGATGCCATCTTAGATAGACAGGAAAGATGAGAAATAGCCTTATTTCTCCTCCTCCCACCCTTTCAGCTCCTACTAGTATCTCCTATTAGCTGATCCCAGACAGAAACCTGTTCTCCTAAGAGCCTCAGAAACAGCCCATGGGAATCAGTTCCCTACAACTCAGAATAGAGCCAGGGAAAGGCAAAGAAGAGATCTGAGGGAAAACAGGAACTAAGATGTTACCACCTGCCAGGAAATCCCCCCCCCCCCCCCCGTATCTCTTGGCAGCAGAGGGAAGGCTTGACCCATCACAGCCAGAGCAACTCATGGTGGTCCAGCCACATCTTCCTCCTATCTCAACTCTGGAGGGCCTCCTGCTGCTAGTCTGGATCCTCATCCTCAACCTTTAATCCTTCACATAGCAACCTGTTGAGCTGCGAGCATACCTAAGTCTGACATCCTTGGCAACTTAGCCCCACCCTACCGCATGCCCCCCCATCTTGCCTGATATTGAGATCACACAGTAAGCCACTCTGTCATGTGAATCTGTCTGAACTCTGGGTGCCTTTGGGCTCGTAGGTCTCCAAACCTAACATGGTAGGGACAGAAAGTTAAATTCCTCAAGTGGGTCATCGAAAGTGATGGGACATGGGGCTACTACTCTTGCTTCCTCTCTCTCAATTCCTGGACTCATGTTCTATCCTACTGAGTACATAGCACCAGAGAGAGTGTTGATTTTAGTGTGTATACTATGGTCCCAAGGATGGTGTCCTGTCCTTGCTGACTTTGCGGTGGCTTCAGCTGGCCAACCCAAGGCTCTCTTAGGCCAGCAGCAAGTGTCCTTTCAGCATCACTGGAATATAAAATATGGACCCTCCGGACGAGCTGAAAAATAAGATCAGGTATGAATTCCATAGCGTCTCCTTGCTCTACACTCTGAGTTCTCACCACCCAGTCCAGGTGGGTAGTAATCTAAGTTTTATTTGCAGAGCCCTCTGCTGCTTGTAGACTTTCTCACACACACTACGTTTATAAGGACACCGCTTTCTTACACCTTTAAAAAACATCCAGCTCCCCCATCAAGCTGTTTCACACATGGTGTCCTACTCCAGCAGAATTAAGAGATCTTTCCCTTTGCCTTTAGGACAGCACACCTCCTAGTGGTCCTCCTCCCTTTCTGGCCACTCCTCTTCAATCTCCTTAGCTCCTCCTCCTCCCTTCTGCCTTTAAAAATCAGAGTCCCTGAGACTCATTCCTGGACCCTACTCTTCTTCATGCCATGTTCCTTCCCTAAACTAGCTCACCTACACCCAAATTCTGGCTATACCTAGATGGCTCACAAATACACATCCCCAAAGACAAATACCTTTAAGATTTGACTCACATGTAGAATTTATTAAACAAACAGATGTTGGGGGAAAGAGAGAGGCAAACCAGAAAACAGACTGCTAAAGAACCCAACTAATGGGATGGGTTAAACAGGCAACGGATGGATATTAAGGAGGGCACTTGTTGTGATGAACACTGGGTGTTGTATGTAAGTGATGAATCACGGAGTTCTACCTGAAACTAATATGACCCTGTATACTAACTGGAATTTAAATAAAAACTTGAAAAAAGAAAAAAACCCACAAATATATATCTTCAGTCCAGACCTCCACCAAGATCTGTGTGGCCAATCATCCACTCAGCGTCTCTTCCTGGACATCTCAGAGGCCCCAAACACAACATGAACAAGTCTTCTGACAATCTTCATCTCATTGACAGGCACCATCGTCATTTCTATCACCCTTTCCCTAATGCCCCATAGTCCATCTATTGCCAGCCTCTACCCACTCTCCCAATCTCAGTTAAATCCACTCATTTCCTTCCATGCTCTGTCCCCTGCCAAGCCCCATCCTCTTGGTTTGACAAGCCTCTTGGTTTCCCTTCTGTTGATGCCAACTTGCTCTTCACATACACACTGACCTTTTCATAAATGCACATTATGAACATGTCAGTCCTCAGTTTATAACCACTTCCTATTGCTCAGGGTAAATACCCACAAAGCTCTTCAAGGCTCAGCCCAGCTCAGCCCTATAGAGTGGAGCCCTGCCAGCCCTCCAGCTTCATCCTGAACCTCTCTCCCTCCTTCTCAGTGCTTCCTCCACAGGCCCTTTCACTTTAACAAAATGTTCCATGCTCCTTCCTGCTTTGATCCTTTATGTATATTGGTCCTTTCTCTAGGACACCTTCCCTGACCCCAAGCTCTCATCGCACCCTAAAGCTTGTCATTCATAGCTCTAGCCGGGTTCTATTGTCACCTACTCATATGACTACTTCGTTTAACATCTGCCTCTCCAATTAGACTACATGTCAGCCCCATAGGAGATCATGATGTCTTGACCTCCTGTGTATCTGTCTCAATGACCCCATAGCCAGTACACAGTAACCCTCAACAAAGCATCAGCCTTGCTATGAGCTGGGCACTATTCTAAGTTCTAGATGTCTAGTAGCTCATTTAATCCAATAACAACCCTATTCACCTGTAGGTGAATACTATTACTGCCTCCATTTTATAGATAAAAGAATCAAGGCCAGAGAAATTAGACAAATTGTCCAATATCACAAAGAGCATAAGATCTATACATAGTTTGGATTCAAATCTACCGGCTGGCTCCAGAATCTGCTCCTGATCATTCCTTATTTGCCTCTCCATGGGTGAGTGGGTGATAATTCCCACCTAACAAAGAAGAGCAGTCTACAGTTCCACAGAGCTGGAGTTAACTTTTTTTAAGATTGTTTTTATTTATTTGAGAGAGAGCGCACACAGGAGCAGAGGTAGGGGAATGACAAGGAGAGGGAGACACAGACTTCCCACTAAGCAAGGACCCTGATACAAGGCTCTATCCCAGGACCTCAGGATCCTGACCTGAGGCAAAGGCAGACACTTAACTGACTGAGCCATCCAGGTGCTCTGACAGAGCTGGAGTTAGAACCCAGAGCCCAGGATTCAGCCTTGGTTCCTGCATCTTGGTCTGTATTGACCTCATCAAAAGTTTGTAAGCTCCAGGTGCCTGGGTGGCTGCGGTTTAGGGCCTGCCTTTGGCCCAGGGCATGATCCTCGAGTCCTGGGATCGAGTCCCACGTCAGGCTTCCTGCATGGAGCCTGCTTCTCCCTCTGCCTGTGTGTCTGCCTCTTTCTCTCCTTCTGTCTCTCATGAGTTAAAAAAAAAAAAAAGAAAAGAAAAAAGGCTTATAAGCTAGTCATCTCTGGTCTGGCCCCAGCTCTGGCTTTATATCAAAAGTATCTGAGGTATTTGCTAAATGTGCAGACTCCAAGGCTACTAGGAGGGTGTACTCTGGAACAGTAGGCTCAAAAGTGTTCTGTAATTCCTGTAAACGTCATTGTACCCCTCTCACCACTAGACTCTGGACTCCTGAGGCAAGGACTGGATTTAAACCTCATGCTGACTCCAGAACTTGGCATACTTCAGAACTCAGGAAATACATGCTAAATGACAGAAAGGCCTTCATTTTGTTTTGTCGTAACATGTATGCAAAATTCATCATTCACTCAAAGCCTCAGCATATCTCTGTAGAAAAGAATTCTCAGAAAAAGCAGAAAAGGGACGCCTGGGTGGCTCAGCGGTTGAGCGTCTGCCTTCAGCCCAGGGCGTGATCCTGGAGTCCCAGGATCGAGTCCCACATCGGGCTCCCTGTGTAGAGCCTGCTTCTCCCTCTGCCTCCTCTGCCTGTGTCTCTGCCTCTCTCTCTCTTTCTCTGTGTCTCTCATGAATAAATAAATAAACAAACAAACAAATAAATAAAGCAGAAAGATTGCATGACTTGCCCAAAATTGCTCAGCAACCTTCAAACCACAAATTCTTAGTATTTGGGGAAAGGTACCATGAACCCCTTAGATGACCAAATGAAACTGAATCTTCTCCTCAGAAAGGTGGATGCACGCACAGAATGTTGCCTACCATCTTCTGGGATTCACAAACTTTGTGAGCCCCCTAAACTGAAATGAGGGAGTGGGGATGGATATTACACTGAGGATCTCCACTGTAGTCCTAGGAAAAGTTCATATTTTCCAAAAACTAAGTACAGTAAGGACCAGTGGTGATAGATTTCCAGTTGATTGCTGGGCATATGGTCATCCAGACTTCAGACTCCACTTCCCAGCATCCCCACATGAAATCATGTGATTAAGCACTAGCCAATGTGCAGATGGATACAGCTTCCAGGTTGTGCCCTCAAAGGGAACGATGTGCCTTCCCTTCTCTGCTTCCATTAGCCCCACAGGCTTGACTCCATCAGCTTCATCAGAGTTTACAGCACCCAAGGGGTCTGATCAGCCACTTCCACTCATTTCACATCCTGCTAGCCTCCTGCTGGCTGCCCAGATCCCCAGGTCTCACATAACCTTCACCTTCATGGGTTCATTAGGCCAATCTCTATCAGAGACCCATTATTTTCAATGTCCCTGCGAAATGCTCGACACAGCTCCTGATCTCAAGGACCTCATCCTCTTTTGAGGGAGATGCAGGACAAAAGACCTCCACATACCAAGTAGAGAATGAAGGATGCCAAAAGAGATCAACTCAGAGCAAGGCGTCTGGGGCTTGATCATGGACTAGTGGGAAGAGACTCAGGTTCTGACTTGGCTACCATGCAGTGTGGCCTTGGACAAGACATGTTTCCTTTCTGGGCTTCAGTTCCCAATCATTTGTCAACTTAGTGTTGGGGACTAGAGGCCAGTGAAGGTCTTCCTCAACCCTAACCTTCTGGTTCTTGGTACTTCTCACAAAACAATGGTGATGCATTTGTGCTATTGTGCTATAATTTTTTAGGAGGGGACTGATGTTCCTCTCAAGTCAGACAGGTTAGGAATTGTAGCAGTGAATTCCACTCATGGTCTTGAAGGGCTTATGGGGTAGGTGAATCCTTAAGTGTGTTCTATAAAACTGAATAGTCATCTTAAACCCTAAATAGCCTAAATCCCTGCTTTTCCGATTCAAACCACTTCCCATAGTCTATCTAATCTCTGTGACTGTGAAGAACAGCTGGCCACCACCTTCTCATAATGACCCTTCATAAACATTTATGAGACAGAGGTAAGGTGTGCCCAATTGACCCAGGCCATCTTGGTATCTGGGCAATTGCATTGACAGGAATTTGATTTGTAGTTTCCTGTGCCTACCTGAAGCTCTGCTTAAAAGTGCTCCGTTCCACACTTGCATCTACAAATTGTACCCCACCCATCAAATAAGGTTACATGCCAGGTTACCTCGAAGCCCGCTATGGTTTCTGGTGGACAAGAGTAAATGAGCCATATGCACACACCACCAGCTGGCTTCATTGATTAGTCCACACTGCCTTTTTTGGTAGTTGTTCTGCAAGAGTCTAACTGGATGGGTGCTACAGCCAGCTCACAGAGTGTGAGACTCACAACATATCAGAGAGCTAGGGTGGATGAGGCATAGACTTGGGATTAGAAGACCTGGATTCTTATTCCCTGTCTACCATACAAACTGGTGCCCTTGGGTGAGTCACATCAGCCCTCTAAAGCCACAGTTTGCTAATATGTAAAATGGGATGCTGATCTCTGACCATGCTGCCTCACTGATCCTCACTGATTTGATGAGAAATATTAATGGGTGAGAATGTGCTGAATAAACAGACCTGAGTCCTAACTGTTGATGATACTGCTGTCGCAGTTGCTTAAGATGGCAGATGGTTAAGGATTCAAATCGGGTTGCCTGGAGAGGAGAGCACAAGAGGAGTCACATATTAGAATTTCTAATTATATTTATTTTTGTTTCATGGGTGCAAATTTCTTTGGAGGTATGTTTTATAATGTCTATGTCATCAACGATTGTATTCAAAAATGATTGAATACTTACTACATGTTCATGATGATTGCTTTACAGGAATTAAATCATTTAAGCCCCATGAGGTAGGTATTTTATTATTATCCCCCATTTTATTTTTTAAAGATTTATTTATATTAGAGAGAGAGGGAAAGAAAGCATGGGAAGGGGGAGAGAAAAAAAAAGGAAGGGGGAGAGAGAGAATCCCAAGCAGACTCCCCACTAAGCGTGGAGCCTGATGTGGGGCTTGATCTCATGAGCCTGAGATCATGACCTGAGCCAAAACCAACAGTCAGACTCAACTGACTGAGCCACCCAGGTGAGAAAATGGAGGTGCTTCAGTGAAGTCAATAGGCCAAAGTTAACACAGCTACTACTAGGTGTGGAAGTCCAGATTGGAATCCAGGGTGCATTTTCTTCTCCACTACTTTTGCTGCCTGGTACAGAAAGACATCCATAACTTACAATAAATTCTATTTTGCATATGTTTTATATTGTATGTAATATGTGAAGAATAATAAGTAGCTATTATAACGTATTATTATTATTATATATAATAACATACCATGATGTTTTTGAAAAGTGTGCCTAAAATACTTTTTTTGATAATGCCACCTAATTAAAAAAAAAAAACTGGGACCACCTGCTTTCAGGTCAAAGCAAGGGGCAATATGAAGCTCATTACCCTCAAAGCAGAGCTGGGGCTGGAGTGAGGCAAGTGCGGTGCCTTGGCATCAAATTTAAGAAAATACTCACTCTCAATGCCCTGTAAATCTGGCCCTGGCTCCATAGCATTGATGGGGAGCTTGAAGAAACTTGTGGAAGCCATTCAGAGGGGAACGGCTCCATTATTTATTGCTCCCAAACTCTTCAGCTCCTGTACCTCCAAGACCGTGACAGACCTGCCCACATCCATAGGGCTCCAGAGGGTGGCAGGACAGAGATCCTGGAGTGTGGGTAGTGGGTAGGGGACCGGGGAAGGTGACAAAATGAAGATTCTCTGCCAGCCAGCTGGAGTGGACCTGAGGGAAGAGGATTTCCAGTCCTCAACTCTGTGATTGATCGTGATTTGATCCCCAGAATGCTCAGGCCTAAACTGAGAATTAGGAAAATCTCTTCCCAGTTCCCCTGCAGATTGTGTGAGAGGGTGATCTGCCTCCTTCAAAGTTCCATATAGATCTTAAAGTTAGTAAGTACTGTGTGGGAAACCACATTGCATTACACTCTATTGCTTCTCCACTGAATTAGTCTAGAATGATTGGTCCCACCATTCCCCCCCCATCCTTCCCAATCTGATAACTGGAAATGGGGTGACTATTTCACCCGAGGTGACCTAAAGAAGTAAGGTGGATAGATTTCTCCTGCCCTTCCCCCCAGTTCGTAGCAATTCCGACACCCTTTGGTACTTCCTGCTGTTGCCGGGACACAATCCCCATGGCCCTGGCTAGGAAACAGAGGGACCACCAAGCAGAGGGCTCCCCTGACTTGTACAGAGGAGACTTCTCCCAAAGAAGAATGTCCCCTGCCCTGGGCCAGTGGCTCTTAGAAATGTCAGCATCATAATTCAGTCAAAAACACATGGAAAATAAAAATGTATGTAAGGATGAGGGAATAAGCAAAGCTCATCCAAGGTCACACCAGGGGTGGGAGGGGGACATTTTTCTCCTAAAAGAGGCCTAGAAAGAGTAAGAGGCTTAAGAGCCACATACCCATCGCCCAGCTTCCTGGCTCTACCTCAGCACTGGAAGGAAGGAAGGTCTGACAGCCTGGTATCAGCAGGCATGCTGTTACTGAGTGTCACAGGGCCCCCCAACTGCTGCCTGTGCCCCAAGAGTTGGAAGATGGAGGGGACAGAGGACAGCTTCCTAAACTCCTCAGTACCTGACTTTCCTCACTACCATCCCCATCACCCCACCTCAACCCTGGGTGAAAGGTCCTTTGGCCAGTAACTCAGATCTGGGCAACAGTGTGGGGATTAGCAGAGAATTAGGGGAGAGGGTGCACTCTCTCTGGGTTCCCTCCTCTGCAGTCTAAGACCCACTGATATCCCAGGTTTCCAAATTTTGCAAAACTTGAAAAGAAAATGACATGTTTCTTTTTTCCCAGCTTTTTCCTTTAATAGATGGGAAGCGGGTCCAGGTGAAATAAGTTGCTCCCGGGGCATAAAGATAGTGGCAGAGCCAGGCCTCCAGCCCCCATCCCGTGCTCTTCTCATGACGTTCTGTTAGTAAAGCCCAGCTCCGTGAACTTGCATGCCACCCGCCACGGAGGTAAGGGGACAGAAGGGCGTCAGATGGACTCCTCCAGGGGTACGGGCCTGCCCCCCGTGCGCCGCAGGTGGATGCCCGCTCCTGGGAATCCCCGGAAGACTGAGGCGTCTTCACCGCTCAGGAATTAGGAAGCCCAGAGGTCAGGTAGTGTCCTACCGGCGCCTCCAGAGCTTCTGGCCCTCTCCGCTCCAGCCCGGAGCCCCTTTCCCGCGGGCTCCCCAGTCGGCGCTGGCGCCGGCAGCCGTGCGCCCTCGGGGCTCCCAGCGCCGCGCCCCCGCCGTGCGCCCTCGCGCCCTAGGGCAGGCGCAAAGTTACGGGCGCCTGGAGTGGCCTCCCCGGCGGCCGCGGCGGTGTCCGTTTCTTCGGGGCTGGGGAGGGAAAATCACACAGTCCTGTTTTTTTCCCCAGCCCGGGCAGGCGCGGAGCCGGGCATATGGACATCTCGCGCTCCGCATCTGTGACATTGGTCGCGTTTTCTGTGGATGCCTGCGTGTGTGCGTGTGTTTGAGACCGGGCGCTGGGAACAAACGTGCATCTGTTAAATTTGACAATAACGTCCTACAGCGAAGCTGCCAAGACTGGGGCGGCAGGTGGGGGCGGAAGGCAGAGGGGGTGGGGGAGAGCTGGAGTCTCAAAAGGCGACGCCAAAGCGCCTGGCCCAGGTATTATGTCGGGAGAAGGTGAGGGGAGCAGCTGCTCCTTCTCTCGGGGTGTGTATGGGAGCGAGGGTGCGTGTGTCCCTGTGAAGAGTACACACCAATCTGCTCAACATATGTCGCCACAAATCACAGTATCTGTCCCTCCTCCCACCCCCCACTCCCTGCTGACCCAGGGCAGAGCAGAGAGGCGCTGAGAAGAGGCGCCGCTCCAACAGGTGTCTTGGTGCGCAATGCACCTTTTCACGCATTCACTGTCTCCGCTGGCGGCTGGGATAATGTGGACACTTTGTTTCCAGGCGCTGCGCGCGAGCTACGGACATCGGGGGGGAGGCGGCCCTGGGCAGGGAGGGGGATCTGGGAATAAAGACCCAGAGCGCTCCCGAGGTCCCGGGCCCTCTCTTCCTTTTGTTCGCGGGCTCCCTGGGCTGGAGCTCCCTCCTACGCCCTGGGGGGTGGCATATGGCGCCCTCTCACCTACCCAAGAAAAAGAACCAGCCACCCATTCAAGAGCGCACGAGGTCTCTGCGCCCGGGGAGGAGGAGTCTCTGAGGGCATGGCTTCTCTCCCAACGCGAACGAGGAGCCCGCCTTATCTCTCCCCACCCCACCTCCACCATCCCCTCAGCTGGCGCGGCAGCCGTTGAGTGGGGAGCAGCGCGCCGGGCAGCACCAGCCTGCGGAAGCGCCCCAGCTCCTGGCAGATGAAATATGGGGCTGGTGAGCCCCTGGAGACCATATGCTTTCAATAAAAGAAGACAAATAGGACCGAGATAGGCCTTGCAGCCAACCTGTTATAAATGGGTGGCAATTGGGCCAATGTACACGGAGGCAGGGCCCCCGGGGGGAGGCCTGCCCGGTGCCAAATCCATGTGTCAGCTTCTGGGACAGGTGTGCCCAGGGGCCAGGGGCCAGGTCTCCCCCCTCTGGGTTTATCACGGCAAAGGTAATATTGTGCTAACTATGAGTAAACAGTCATTGTGAAAACGAGGGAGAGTTTATCAGAGGCAAACTAGTTGGGGGGTGGCTTAACAATAAAGTTGTCCTCCTTGGGAGCAGGTGACGGCTGGCTGCGGGACTCCCGCGGTAGATGTTTTCCAAAGCACTCCACTTTACAATCTCTTGTAATTATTTATTAAACGAAATCTATTTATTATTATTTTAGCAAACACTGGAGACAGGTGGGGCTTTCTTTTCATCGTCTCCTTTTGTTTGAAGGGCTGTTTGAAGTGGCCAGTCTCGGCCCAGGCAGCTCGCTCGCCAGATTTTTGTCTTCCCCTCTTTCAGGGCCCAGGCGAAGGCGAGAGAAAGAAGCCCCCTCCTCTGGCAAGCCATTAGCTATTCAGCTTCCTATGGCCCCCCTCGCTCTCGCTTGTTTCTCAAAGAGCCCCCAGGCACTGCTGAGTGTCCCCCCCCGGGCGACAGGAAGGCGGTAGGGAGGACCGCTGCCTTCCTTCTTTTCCACTCTGCCCGTGGTCTCCAGGCGTCAGGCTGTCGCCTGTCTCCTGGGCCGCCTCGGCCTCCAGGCCTGCCCAGGTCTCAGAGGGTAGAGGCGCGCGCGACTCCGAGGCCTTAGAGGCGGTGGCGGGCCCGGGGCTTCAGGGACCGGCTCTGCTCCCCGCTGGAAGGGCCGTTTCACAAACACCGCCGGCGCGCACTGAGTTGTCACTGCTTGCGCCTCCGCCACCAAAAGCACAGGTATTGACTTTGGAGAGAGGTCTGTGCGTCCCCTACAGCAGAGGGGGGGACGTGGGTCCTTGGTCTCTAATCCCCCAGGACTCTGTGACCTCCAGCCCTGCCCTCCTGGCCAGAAATAGGGCTGCGGAGAGTTGTTCCGTCCCTCAAGGAGCCCGGTGCTCCTGGCCGCTGTGCGCTCCTCGCCCTATTTTTTGCGCAAAGCAGTTGTGGTGGCTGCCTGCAAGACCTGGAGAGCCCTGGGCTGGAGGTGCTCTGGGGAAGCTGGATAAGAATTCCAAGTGGGTCCCAGATTGCCTCCCAATTAAGAAAGCTCCCAAGAATGCCCAGAATCTTCTCTGGGGCAGGAAGTTCACCGTGTGGCTCTTGCCAGTACCCATTAGTTGCTTCAGGCAAAACCGAGCCAAGCAAAGCCGCCTTTGCCTTTTATGCCTTTTATCTGAGGGCCACTGCTGGATGAGAATCCTGGTTTCCAGCTGCTCTTCAAGCTTCCTGGGGTTGATCGGGGTGTTTTGATCCCTTATGACCAGGACTTGCACACTGGAGGGGGGCTGCTGGATCCCGAAGCCCTGGGGAAGCATGCTTTGGGTTTCCTGTCAGTTCATAACCTGCAGGATGATAGAAATCAAGCAAGGCTGGAGTATGGAGCAGGAAAGTAGACAGATGGAGCATGCATGGACAATGGCTCCCCTTGGCATGGGAGATGGGGCCTCTACCCCTTTTCTACTCTGATGCTGCCTTCCCCACAGATACAGAACTTCTATTTTCTACACTTTGAGGTGTCTAGTTTTGCCTTGAAAAATATATGTATTTTCCCTCCTATCAGGAAGAGATAGCAGGTACAAGGGAGAATCTAGAACAAGGAGTCTTAGGACCTGGGTTCTATGTGGTTCTTCTAGAACTTGTTTGTGACCTTGGGTGAGTCTCTTCCCCTTCTGGGCCTTGACTTACCCATCTGCAAAACGGGCCTCGGGGTCTCATCCTTAGAACTAGAACACAGATTTGGAGCAATTTGTGACCTGAAGGAGAAGCAGTAGCAAAAAATGTGGAATCCCAGAGTCTCATACCCTTTGCTGCTCCTGAGCCTGACCCCTAGCTTCAGTGGGAAGGTATTAAGGGAAGGGTCATCTGCTTAGCAGCACAACAGCTGAGATGGGGAGGACAGCGCCCCCATCCCCATACAGCCCTAGAGCCCTCTCTCCCTGGCTCCCTAGCACATCCCAACTCTCTCTGCCTAGGAGGTCACTGCACCCTCTAAGCAGCCAGGGCAGGTATGAAGAGGCAGTCACTAGGGCAGATCTGCAGACTTACCTCGACCCTCCACCCCATCCCCTCAGTTTCCCAGCAGGGTCCAGCCCCTCTCCGCCAGCTTCCAGCAGGCACTGGGTGTCTGGATCTACTAGAGAGGGAAGCCTTCGCAGCCTGCAGAGACAGAACCCAGGCCCCAGTCTTCCCCCCCTTGGCTGTCCCCTTGCTCCCCCACCAGACACCCAGACACGTTGTAGTCAAGAGAGAAGCAGAAGCCTCGACCCCCCTCACCCTGAGTGACCGGAAGCAGAAGACCACGAGGTGTCCGAGGGAGGACAAAAGGGAAGGTTGGGGAAGAAAGGAGGGATGATGCGTTTGGTCTGTCTCACTTTCAGACTGCGCTAACAGGGGCCTTCAGGGTCCCTGCCCGGGCTCAGATCCGGGCTCACCGGATCCTTGCCCAGCACCAGGCTCTGACTGGCCCAGCTGTGATTGGACAGGAGGACAGAGGGAGGAAAGAAGTGGTCTGCTTCTCACAGTTCCAGCACACTAAGAGTGTTTAAAAGACAAGGCCTTGTTTCGAGTTCCTGGCCTTCTCCTGGCCCATTCTCACCTGGGCCCTTCCCCCTTAGGCCCTGGCTCAAATGCAAGGGGGCTGTCCACAATGGCTAGTGGTGGAATGTCCCTGGGAGGTCCCACCATGGCCACCCTCTGCCTCTGGGACCCGATGGAAGTTTCTTGGGTTCCCGCTAGGAGATTGGGAGGAGATGTTCTGAGCGCTTCCCTCTGAGGAGTGAGGGGCATCATCATGGGACAAGGTGGTAGGAGGTAGGGTGGCTCCTAACCCCCAGCGAAGGACTCTAAGTGGCAGGGACATAGGCACAATCTTTCTGTGTGGTTGTCCGGTGCCCCCTGCCAGAAAGGAGAGGGTCAGGGAAACATCACCCCATGAGTTTCCTGGCCTGACCAGCAGAGCAGGACAGCAGGGTCACCTGGGGAATTAGTGGACACTCTTCGAAGCTGGTAGTCCAGGCAACTTGCGCCTTGTCTTATCTCTGGCCCAGTGATTTGGGGCAAACTGCCACCTTCTCTGAGCCTTAATGTCCCCATGTGTAACATATGGAGATCGACCAAGCCCATAGGCTCCCCAAAGCCCTCTTTGGGGTATCAAAAGAGGTTCTGGGCAGGTGCCAAGGAAAGAGAGTAGGAGCAAAACGGTCTGGGGCGGCCAGACGCGAGCCAGACGAGGCTCCTCTCCCTGGGCGAGGCTCTTTGAGGAACCGAGAGTTGCTGGGACGGAGCCCGCGGGGAGAGAGCAAATAGAGCGGCGCTCCCCTCCCCCGACCCCGGCCCTTTGTCCGGGATCCAGCTGTGCCCCGCGGGGGAGGAGCGGGCTCGCGTGGCGCGGCCCCCTGGCCCCGGCGCTGATTGGCCGGCCGCTTGGGCAGCAACGGGGCAGGCACGCTCCGGGCCCCGGCCGAGCAGATAAAGCGTGCCAAGGGGCACACGACTGGCGGCTCGGAAAATCCGAATGGTCTCGCAGCCGCGCCAAAGACAGCCACGGTGGCCCGGGACCCCCTTTGCGTTTGGCTTCTCCAGGGCTGGGGAAACGTCCAGGCAGCGGCACCTGCGTCTGCGCTGCGCTTGCAGACGGAAAGGCCGGCTCATCCTAACCATTGATCTCGCTGCCCCCGTCCTCTCCCCTTTTGCGCGCGCGAACAAGGTAACACCTGGAGGCGACAGAGCAACGGGTGGAGGGGGAAAGGGGTCCTCTGATCCGGCGGGACGGGGGCGGGGTGGCTCTTTCTCTACCCCCCACCCCCCACCCTCCGCTTGGCCCCGGGATGGGGAACTGCGCCCCGGCGGCCGACCCACGCTTACTGCGACCTTTTACCCTGCCGCAGGATGGCGCCTCATCCCTCGGGTGCGCCAACTGTCCAAGGGACCTACAAGACGGAGCGGTCCTTCCCGGGCGCCTCGGACGACGAAGGGGCCTGCGTTGCGTCCGCTCCGCCCAGCCCCGCTCGCTCGCGGGGCAACGGCGCCGAGGAGGAAGGGGGCGGCTGCCGAGGGGCCTCGAGGAAGCTCCGGACCAGGCGCGGCGGGCGCAGCCGGCCCAAGAGCGAGCTGGCTCTGAGCAAGCAGCGACGCAGCCGGCGCAAGAAGGCCAACGACCGCGAGCGCAATCGAATGCACAACCTCAACTCGGCGCTGGACGCGCTTCGCGGTGTCCTGCCCACCTTTCCGGACGATGCCAAGCTGACCAAGATCGAGACGCTACGCTTCGCGCACAACTACATCTGGGCGCTGACGCAGGCGCTGCGCATAGCAGACCACAGCCTCTACGGGCTGGAGGCGCCCGCGCTGCCCTGCGAGGAGCTGGGCAGCCAGGACGGCGGCTCCCCGGGAGACTGGGGCTCCCTCTACTCCCCGGTCTCCCAGGCGGGCAGCCTGAGCCCCGCCGCCTCGCTGGAGGAGCGTCCCGGGCTGCAGGCCCCTGCCTCCCCTGCCAGTCTGCGCCCCGGCGCCCTAGCTTTTTCAGACTTCCTATGAAGGGGCCTGTCGGCCACTGGGCGGTGGGTGCTTGGGACAGAGGGAGGGGGCGGAGGCCGTCAGGGACGCACCGCGCTGCGGCGGCCCTGGTGCGAACTTGCTCCTCCAGGCTCGGGCTCGCTAACACCCGATGAACCCCGGGCGCCCACGAGGGTGACAGGCTGCATTCCATCCCCATCCTCTGCGCCGCGCCAACTCCAGCCCTCTGGTGCTGCCCGCGCAGGCGAGCATTGCAGCCTCTGCACGTCCCCCTCCCTGCAGCCACCCTACCCTCACTCATGCAAAGACGAAGTCTCATGCAAAGTCTCATGCAAAGAAGAAGAGGATGCTAGCTCTAGGCACGCAGCCCGAGACACCCCCTGTCTCCAGCCACCCTACCCTCACTCAAGTCTGTGGGTCTGTCTCTTACCAATCCTCCACCAATGTGATTTAACTCAGTATTTGATCTTTCACCGTTTGCTTTCTTCTCCAAAGACGCAGTGGACCTTCTTCTCCTCCAGTCCCTATCAAGTCCTGGTTTCTGGCTGCTTCACTGCCTTAATCCAGGAAGGTGATACTCTGCCTTCTCTCGTGCACTTTTGGGAGCCATTGCCCTCCCCAGGGGAGGGAGACCAGGCTGTGAACTGGGAAAGAGATTGTCCGCCTGGGGAACTCTCCCGCTGCGACCTGAAGCGCCCTTCTTTTAAAATGAAAAAAAAGAAGAAAAAGAAAAAAATCAGACTGTAAATTATATGATATCTTTTGAAGTGAATTTTGGTATGGTATATTATATGCCTCCCCTCCCTCCTTTACACGTTTGTATTTATTGATGAGATTTCACTGCAGGGGGGAAAGTCTATTTTTTGTACATAAGATTATTTAGAGACTGGTGAATGAGATTTTGAGCCAATAAAAAAAGTACCCTCAAGAAGCCTCAGTTAGGTAACTCGACTATGCAGAGGGGAGGGTCACAGCCCCCTGGCTGGGGTAGTGGTAGGCCTCAGTCCAAGGAGAAATATGAAACATTCTGGGGGTCCTGAGCCCCTTCTCTGACTTGAGCTAAGAGGCTGTGGCCTTAGGCTGGAAGCAGAGCAGATAGTGTCCTCAGGGCAAGTCAGCTAAACCTGTATGGAAAGTAAGAGCTGGAGGGCTCTTAAGAAAACATTGGTCCAGTTCCCAAGTTTATTTATAGGGCAGTGACCTGTCATATTCCAAAGAGTGGTTTAGGTGAAAGACAAGTCTCCAACTAGGGATACTTGCTGGCGCTGCTGACCCTTGCCCCTACACCACTAGCCTGGATTTAGAGCGACTAGTGCATTTGGGGAGGAAGAGTAGTAGCCTGACCACAGGGTCAGAGTCCTCAGAAACACTGAAAGTTGACTGGGCATCCCAGGAATGTTCCCAGGGTGCTTAGAGCCCTAGCATGTTTTCTAAGCACATTTTATGCAGCCATTCTGGGTGTATTGACGTGTGGCTTTGAGCAGCAGGAAGCAGAGAGTGGAGAGTCCTGCTGAAATCTCTGGCACCCGGGACACCCGGCAGTCTTGATCGAAAACTTAGCAAGAATCTGTTCAAGCCACTCATTACTCCCAAGGTAGAGGTGGGGTGCACGGCAGGGACTGAAACTATTAGAGCACCCCTACATGGCCTGCAGGACCCCTAGACCTCCAGGGAAGCCGGTGGAGCTCTAAGAATCCGCAGAGCCCGCCTGGCACTCGGAACAGGAAAATGGAGGGTGGGGACCCTACCCTGTGAATTGAACCCCAGAGGCCTCCTGGGATTGGCTGCAGGAAGGAGCCGGCCAACCCCAGTGGGGCATGGCACCCTCATGGCCCACCCAGAGCCAGTCTGTAGGTCGGTTTCCAGTTAGAACGCAGTCTTAGCAGGAGTTAATGCCTCTTGAGTCTCTCTTTTGCCCTTCCATGGAACTTTTCTTCTCTATTCCCGGTAAAGGTCGCTCTGAGGAAGTATGTCTCAGTTACCAGGGGCTGATTTGGGGGGCGGGGAGAAGGACGCACAAACAAAAGAATGAATGAAGGTGTTGTTTTATTTCATGGCTTTAATCTGGGAGGAGATTAATGGGTTATTGGTGACCTATGCAGCAGCCAACTTTCTACCTGGGGCACCACCCAGGGACAGGTGTCAGCAGCTCCTAGTTGCACCGACCAAGCCAGTGCCTGCTACTTTCTGCATGTTCAGGGGAACAGTGTAGACAAATGAAAAGGAAGAAGGTCCATCTCTGTCTTCCTAGGAAAGCAACAAGTATATAGACAAAATTATTTGAGGCCAAAATTATTGGTGCTGGGTAGAGGTACAAGGCACAGGATGGAGGTGGGGCTGTTGTTACCTGGGGCTGGATTGGGAGGCTTGCAAGAGAAGGTACTATTTGGGCCAAGGACTCCAGGTTTAGAGAAGTCCTTAAGTAGGAAAATCCTTCTTCCTGTCAAAGGCTGTGGAAACCAAGTGTTCAAATAGGCAGGGACTCCCTGAAACTGCAAGAGTGTTGGTTCCATGTTCCAGGTGGATGCACCCACTGCCCAATCCCCCTCCTACTTTTGAGGGTGCTTGTTAAGGAGCCATTAGTCACCAAATATACACAGATTGGTCCTCCGCCCCACAAATTAAAAAGAAGTATGGTTTAACCAACTTGACTGCTGTGCTGCCACCTTGGGTCAGGGGTGGATTTGACCCCAGAGCCGTCTGCCCCACTCTTCTCTCCAAGTCAAGAGGAAGCAGAGGAAGTTTTGAGTTTGCTTGGATCACTGCAAAGTTTAGGACTCCCTTGCCCAAGATAAGCTCCATTACTGTGTATGGAATTGTGTTGAGATGGAAAACTTCGTCACCGCCTCTTTCCAGAGAGCCACTCATCAAGAAGGGCTCCGAAACATTTCTATGAGTGGTGCCGACAGCTAACTAGCCCCGCCTCACCATCACCACGCCCCCCAACCCCCACAGGAATTTTGCTTTCAGAGGCTTTAAAATCAGTCAAGCTGGTCTCAGTCTCAGCTGGCAGCTTACGATCCACTGCAGACTGCGCTTCAGCTCGCAGTGGTGTGGAGCCTCCCACAGTCTGAAGTGGTCGCTTGTGCCCTGGCTCCCCGAAATTCGGACGGGGTTCCCATCAGCGCCAGGAAAGACCTTCGGGTCGAAAGACTCTTCCCCCTCTTCTGTCTTTGTCTGAGCCTAAGCCCGACTTCCAGAAAAACAGCACATGAATCTTGCGCCACCACCCCACCCCCATCCACACACACACAAGCAGGTAGATTTATGGTGCCCTGCCCCCATCCCACTCCATCCCCCAAGCCGGCCTTGGTCGGGAGACAAAGCGTCCCAGGGCCATTGGAATGCTAATGTCTGGGAGCCTGGCTGCTGGGCTGGCACAAAGGCAGGCGGGGCTGGGGGCGCACGACCCCACAGGCGCCCTCAGCCTCTCCTCTCCCCCAAAGGCCAGTCTGCCTGACTGTGTGACCTTGGACAAGTCCTTAAGCCTCAGCTAATTCGCTGGAAAATATGGAAAGAGTCCTTAATACCCTTTCACTGGATTTCTTGGTGCCTAAGAGAAGGCTTAGGCCTGCCCATGACCTGAAGTGGTGGGTAAGACCCTTAGGCCTTGGAAGGCAGTGGGGACAGTGTGGGGACAGTGTAAGGGGATTCAGCTGAGAATGTGATGCAGAATAAGCACTGAGTATATTACAATTACATTTTTACATTTACATAATTAATATTCTCTGTTGTGTTTGGTTCCCCCCTCCCTATCCTTTTTAAATACCTGCAGGCTGTGCTCAAGAAAAGGAAGGGGGCACTCACTAACTGTACCTGCCAGTTCTACTTTCAAAAGGCCAAGAACACAGACAGTGGGACACCTTGAGGCTGGACACCTCTTATCTTAGGTCCCTTCCTACAGCTGGTGAGGAGGGCAAGGCAGGATGTTCACGCCCATGGAAACAGAGACAAAGTCTTAGAATTGGCAACTTCCTCAGGCCTCCAATCACTCAGTGAATTATTGAAGCAAGCTAGGACTGTGACCTGGCTCTAGGTTCTTTGCAATTTAGAGCTCTTTGCTCTGTGCTGAGATAGTTTGTAGTTGTTCTTGCTTTGGCAGTAGCTGGGTCTTCTGGGTCTTGTAAGTCCAAAGGCTCCCTTGCACCCTTGCCTTTGGCCAACCCTTCCGCCGTACCCTCCATTCTCTGTTGAGGGCCCAGGCTGCTCTTCTCTGCTTCTGGGATGTGAGGGCCAAGGCTGACGCTGGGGGTGCCTGCCCGGCTAACCGGGTTGGGCACCGCATCCTGAAAGCAGCCGCGCGCCCCTGACCATGGTGCTGAAAGGACCGTGTTCAGAGCAGGAGGCGTTCCTGGTAACTTAGTGTTCTCAACACGGAAAAACATCCATCACCCCTGCCCGCGTTTCTAGATCACAGTCCTAGGGAACCCCCTGTGGATATGTAGACCTAGAAGAATGTCGGATTTCTATTGCCGTTAACTGACAGTGTGACCTCAGAAAGGCCCTTTTTTCTCTAGCCAAAAGACCCTCCTGTGTAAATGATGGAGCTAGAATTGAGTGACCACGTTAGGAACTTCTGACAGCATCTGAGAGGTCCGGAGTGGAGCAACATTGGAAGTGTAGGCTGCAGCACCCCTAACTGGGAAAACTGGTTTGGAACTTGGCCTTCAAGAGGAGTCTCATTCTTTGGGTTACAGAGAGCTTTTAGTTATTCCAAGAACAAAAACTTAAGGAAGTTCCCCAAATACAGGATGGCAGAGTGGTTAAGGACAGTTACTTTAGAGTTACACAGACATTGGTTTGAAGCCCGGTACTTCCACTAGCTGGTGGTTTTCAATAACTGTGAAGCTGGGATGATAAATAGTGGCTGCCATAAATGGTAATTATTACCATTAACATCTTCATTTGTCTCAAATTCTTATTCTCCCCATATTTTTTAGGAGGGGGTGCTTTTGTATGAAGTTGAATTTCTTCTGTACCCCTGTATAGTGCAAATTGGCACAGAGGCTAAAGGCCACTTACCCTTCCTGATGACCCTCCTCAGCTGCAATTTACCCTTCCTAAGCTCCAGGATTGTATATCCAGATGTTCCTTGAGCACCTCAAATGAGACATGTCCAAAATGGAATTCATCTCCGGTAACTCCAAACTAATGCTGCTTCCTGTTCCGGATCTTATCAAGTATCAACAGCCAAGCATCCATACTAGAAATCTAGGTTTCATCTTGACTTTTCTCTCTCACTACTTATATGCAATTAACCCTTAAGTCCTGCTGATTTTTCCTTCTCATTATTTCTTGAATCTGGCCTTTCCTTTGTTTCCTTATGAACGCTGCTCTCATTTAGGCTTGTATCCTTCACATGGAGAGACTGCCTAACTAACTGATCTCCCTATCTCTAATCTCAGTACTTGTCACTGTACTCTCCATGCTACAGCCAGAGTAACATGCAAATATAACACTGTCATTACCCTGTTTAAAATCTTCAAGTGGGGGGATCCCTGGGTGGCACAGCGGTTTGGTGCCTGCCTTTGGCCCAGGGCGCGATCTTGGAGACCCGGGATCGAATCCCACATCGGGCTCCCGGTGCAGGGAGCCTGCTTCTCCCTCTGCCTGTGTCTCTGCCTCTCTCTCTCTCTGTGACTATCATAAATAAATAAATTAAAAAAAATCTTCAAGTGGTTTTCAGTCATCCCTGGAATAAAGTCCATGTTCCAATAGGGAATGACTGTGTAATGTGAGCTGTGAGTGATATGAATCTGGGTTCAGTTCCTAGCAGGTTCACTATCAGTATGACCATGCCTAAGTTACTTAACATTTCTTCATCTGTAAAGTGGAAATAATATTGCCTTATAGGGCTTAGGTTAAAGTCAGGCTGCTACAACACACTGACTAATAATTCAATCTAAGGTGAGCATTCTAGGTGGGTGGTAGTTTTGCTCTATGACATCATTAAGGGATCTAGGTTCCTTCTATCTTCTTCCTCCACCACTTGTAGGTCTTTGCCATTTGAGGCTGCATTGTCATGAGTTATAGCCAGTGGGAAGGGAAAATACAGCATGAGGAACCTCAGCCACAGTCTTAAAGCTTAGACTCAGAATTAGCACATTCCGCTTCTGCTCACATTCCAGAGGGAGAACATGATCATATCACTCTACCCAACTGGATGAGTAATTATGTGCCTAGGAAGAAGGACTGGATTCTGGTGGGTAATGAGCAGTTTGCACCACAGGGTTGTTGTCAGGATTAAAGTGGATTACATAGGCTATTATTGTTTGTTTTTATCATCACAAATCACTTATGCTTATGACCAGAGTCCTGCTGCACTAGCCTCTTTTTCACAATGGTTTACTTGCCTTGACATTTACCATCCAGAAATACTGACCTGCTTGAAGTTTTCCTTACATATATCAGGTATCCCTTCCATGCTTTTCCTTTTCCACACTGATCTCTCTGCCCAAACCCTCTCTCCCCCCTCCCCAGCTCCCACCAAACCTCTAACACAGACATTACCTCCTCCCAGGAATTTTCTCTGAGCTATTCCTCCCTCTTTGCTCCTGCTCCTATAGTATCCTGGGCATGTGAATATCCTTGTATTTCCCAGGTAGTATTGTAATTATCTGTTTATTCATCTGCACCTTCCACTAGTCTGTGAAATCTTCTCAAGGGCAGGAACTGTCCTTCATGGTTCTAATGAGTGCCCATTCTCAACTATATTAGGCCAGATTTTTTTTTTAGAACAAAGTAATGAGTGAGTGTATTGACTAATGAATGAAAAGCATTTCAATTATTTGTTTAGAAATTTCTATCTTTCCCAGAATGGCTACCACATAAAGGCCAATGAATATTTGTTGAATACATGAATAATTTATATAGACATGTTACCCTTCTTGCATCATACCCTTCTCAGTGCCAAAATAACCTGTCCTTGGTTGCCTAAGGGTCTATTTTAGAAGATGCCCCATCTGATGAGGTGAGATTAGGTTATCACCACGGTATGATTATTTCTGAGATCACTAGTAACAATATCCATAGTCAGGTGTGGGTGTCCCTCCTGAGATAGTCCTCTAATGGACTTGACATCTATTTCAACTTCACAACTTCCTAATTCTATCACCTTGGGCAAGTTTCTTAGCTTCTCCAATCCTCAGTTTTTCCATCTATAAAAATGGAGAGAAAACAGTACCTACCACATAGGGTTGTATGAGGATTCAAATGAGGTAACAGATGTGCCCATACACTTCATGTGCCTGCCAGCAATTTGAAGCAGAGCTCATTACAGTACCCACCCCATCAGTATCTTATTCCTATGGATTATTAGCCAAGAAGGCATGGGCTGGAATTGACTTTCTCACGTTCACTAGGGAAAATTTATATGACTTGCCAAAGACCTATTAATTATGGAGATAAACTGAAGCTCCTGATATCCTAACATTATCACCAGCTATACTACCTCTGTTGTACTGGTTATCTATTGCTCATAACAAATTACCAAAAAAACTATTTAAAAAAGATAGCATTCATTATTTGGGTCTTCTCTGGGTAAGGAATCTAAACATGGGTTGGTTAGGTGTCCCTGGTTCAAAGTGTCTCATGACTGTAGTCAGGGTATCAGCCAGGACTATGGTCTCATCTGAAGGCTTCATTGAGGGTGGATCGATTTCCAAGCTCATTCATTTGGGCTGTTGGCAGGACTCAATTCCTCGAGGTTCATTGGCCGAAGGGCCTCAGTTTCTCAGTCGCTTTGGACCACAGCTTTCCTTGGTACCTTGCCATGTGGGTCTCTCCATATGGCAGTTTACAATATGGCAACTGGCTTCCTTCAATGCGAGTAAATAAAAAGACACCAAGACCAAAGCCACAGTCTTTTTGTAATCTAACCTCGAAAGTGACATCACACTACCTCTGCCACATTTTATTTACTAGAAAGAAATTACTAAATCCAGCCCAAAGCTAAGGAAAAGAGATTACACAGGACATGGGACACAGGACACAGATGCCAGGAGGCAGGGGTCATTGGGGGCCATCTCAGAGGCTGCAGTAGCAGAATTTTGCTGCCTACTTTTCAGACCTGTGACAGACACAAGTGCATGTGTGCACACACATACCTCCCCAGAGCCAAATATACCAGGATTCAAAAGAAGAAAGCCCTAGGTGATTTGACTCCTGGAGCTAAAGCATATGTCTCTAGTGCTGAGTTGGCTTCCAGGGGCCCAGGAAGGGGGGGGACCACTAAATGCACGTTGGAGCCACCCCAGCTGATCTCTAACATCCATTTACTACTTTCACAGCCCTCCCCACCCCCACCCCTAGAGGCAGAGATTTAGGATGTCTGGGGCCTGGACACCTTACCCACTGAAGGGAAATTTACTGCCTCCAGAGAACCAGGGCCTGACTTGGGGTCTTGAATGCATCTTTTTCCCCTTTGCCTCTGCTTTATTAGGTTAATCATTGCTTGAATCGGTTGCCATGGTTTGGGCAAACCCATGGTGACTCTATAATGAAGCCTGAAAGACTTGGACCCCATTTATCATCCCCAGTGTTTGGGAGGCCCAAAGCCTCATTTGCCTCCCCCAAGGTCTGGGCACCACCCTTCAGCCTGGGGCCCACAGGCCCCTTTTGAATGAGGAATGAACAGGTGGCGACTTGGAATGAGGAGGAGACCCACATAGGTGGAGTGAGTGGTGCACTGCACATCCCCCCCCCCCACACACACACATTTTTCCACTCCAGGAGTCCAGACATGGACCAAACACACAAACAGCTCCATCAGACTTTTTATTTCTGGAGAGTGGGAAACCAAAAAAAAAAAAATGATCTTCAGTTAGAAGGGGTCCATGGCTGTCCTTAGAAAGAGAATCATATCTTGTCATACCCAGGTGTTACTACCCTCCTTATTTCCTGGGCATTAAATTGAGCAGTATTGCAATCCTGTAATGAGTTGGAAACAGATGAGTTAAGGCCCAGTGGGGAAACTGAAGCATGCAGGAGTTTAGTAACATGTTCAAGGTCACTCAGTGATGGTACAGCTAGGGTAGAAGCCAGAGCTAGTAAAATTTACCATAGAAATTTTCAAAAATAGAAAGAAGAGTATAATGAATTCTCATATTACCTATCACCCAGATTCAACAATTATCAACTCAGAGCCAAGTGTATTTTGCCCACATACTTACCCACTTACCCCCACACTACCTGTGTAGATTATATTGAAGCAAATTATAAACATCATACATTTTTTACTGTAAATCCTTTCCCAGTATTTTTTTTTTTGCTCAGCATAAATTGCATAATAGAGTGTAGCAACAGAGGTCATTGACTTTGACAAAGATAAAAAGTCTGGGTTCAAGTCCAAACTCTGTCCCTCTCCAGCTGTGTGACCTTCATCCAGTAACCAAATATCTCTGAGCCTCAGTTTCATGAACTATAAAACGATGCACTGTTACCTTTCTCATAGGATAATTGTCAGTATTAAGTGAAAGAAGGCACGATGAGTCCTCAGCACCTGTGCCAGACACAGAGTCAATGGTGGCTCTTACTGTTTCCATTCTTGCCACCACCACACCATTAGTAGTGGCTATCACCTGGCAGAAGGTTGGCTTTTGGCTTCCCAAATCCAGGTCTTTTGGTGAAATCTCTTGGCATGGAGGCAAGTGCCTTGTTATTACTCTCCTGGTGCTGGACTCTGAGAATACGGATCTCAACAGTGAGCCTGGCTCCAGGTGCTGACGGGCCCCAGGCTTTGCTGCTCATAGCCCTGCTGAGCTCTGCACCATCAACCCCACCCCCACCCCTGACCAGCAAGACCAGGCTCTCTCTTCTCTTCTTGCATCTTCAGGCCTTCTGACCTCTTTGCTGCTGGTCCCATTTGTGAGCAGGTACTGATCTACTTACCTGAAGTTTGTGTGTGTGTGTGCATATGTGACTGAGTGTGGGTACTGTCCCCACATAGGAGGTAGTGTATCCTCATGCTTCCTTGGGTTCAGCCTGTGAGGGAGACCCCAGGAGGAGAATAAGCACCTGCCCTCTGCAGTTCATGGTTGACTGACAAGAGACCAGAGGAAACTTCATCAAAGGTATGAAGACACAAGCATATGTACTAAGAGCTGGAGAAGGTGAGGAGAAAACTAATCTGCCAAACACATAAGGTTGAAAACAAAAGAGAGGGGCAAACAGGGGGCTCTATGGCAACCAAGGGGATGGGAAATGAGGCAGCCCCTCTGGGTTCATTGTTTAGGTAAGGGCTAGCACCCATAGTGGACCTCTCCAGGGAAGGTTTATTCTAGGCAAACACCCATACCCCCAGGGAATCAAATCTCTGAAGAGTCCTCCTGGCTGAAAGGGTGTGTCTTCCCCAAAAGCTCCCTTTCTTAATGGCAGCTAATTTCTATTGAGTATTTGCAATGTCTAATCATAGCCTTAGCACTTTCTGTTAATTAACCTATAAAAGCAGCATTATTCCCATTTTACAGATGATGTAATTGAGGTTGAGAGCAATTCAGTGACATGTTACATGTTACTTGGTAAGAAGTGGAGTAGGATTGAACCCAGGCTCTCCTGGCCTAGAGCTATAAGTCTTGAACGCTGCTACATTGCTCCACTGATGGGCTCTCCCTCGCAATTTTAGATATTTGCAAGAATGCATAAAGTGGAAAGAGAGAATATGCATGCACTGTCAGGCAGCCTCTGTAGCCAACAAGTCACAGCCAACCTTGTTTCATCAATTTGCCACAATCCTATCAACCCCAATCCTGCAAACACATTTTTTAAAGATTTATTTCTTTATTTGAGAGAGAAAGAATGGAAGAGGGCAGGGGGCAGAGGGAGATGCAGAGAGAGAGAGAGTCTCAAGCAGATGCCTCACAGAGTATGGAGCCTGACGTGGGGCTCAATCTCACAACTCTGAAATCATGATCCGAGCCAAAATCAAGAGTCGGATGCTTAACCGACTAAACCACCCAAACATTCCCTGGGTGTGTATGCAGTTTTTAATTTTCATTTTGTGTGTGGAATATTTCTAAACACATCCCAGATAGCTACCATTCTACTTGCAAATACTTCAATATCCATCTCTAAATGATAGGACATTTTTAAAAGATGGAGCCATCTTTATACCTGATGAAACTAACAATTCTGTAATACGATCTAATATCCAGTCCTATTCAAATGCTTCCAATCATCTTTTTCAAAAATGTACAAACAAGTAAATGAACAAAGAACCTCCCATTTTGGATTCTCCTCTCTCCCAGCCTGAGCAGGTGAGCCGGGCAGCCCACTGGAGGCCAAGACCAAGACCACGACCAAGACCAAGCCAGCCCTGACTCCATGGCTTGGCAGGACTGGCCCTGGGCAAGTCAGTTCCCCTCCACACATGCACGCACACGCACGCATGCACGGTGTGTTGCCCCTCTCAACCAGCCCTACCCTAAAGTTTGGTGACCAGCCATCCTGCTTTGGCCAGGACTTTCCTGGGTCCTGCAAGGCCCTGGCAAACCCAGATGGTTGGTCCCTCGATAAGGAGCCGGAAATTTGGTGCCCACGCCAGCCCACCCGCCCTCCCACTCCTAGATCCAGTGTGGTGTTATCCAACGAGAGCAGGGGGAGCCAGCCACTGAGTTTCAAGGGCCCTCGAAATAACAAATAATTTACCGAAACCTTTGAGGAGAGGGCCCCCAAGCCCCCTGTCCGCCAGCAGAGAATCAGGATCTTTTCACACCCAGGGGGCCAAATTCAGCAGTCTCCTCCCTCCGTCTTTTTCCCCTCTCCAGATCTAATGACAATCC
Source organism: Nyctereutes procyonoides (assembly GCF_905146905.1). Classification (NCBI taxonomy): domain Eukaryota; kingdom Metazoa; phylum Chordata; class Mammalia; order Carnivora; family Canidae; genus Nyctereutes; species Nyctereutes procyonoides. Next base: position 67,520,479 of record NW_026575046.1, read on the forward strand.
AAAGAGTTCCTGATAGGGTTTTAAAAGATGCTCTTCATTCACTGTCCACCAAGCATGAAAATCCAGCTCGTTTGTCTCCATTCTTCGCCCTAAAGGCCTGGCCGGCCTCAGGCCTGCAGCCTCAAACTTGTCACTCACTTTCCACGTCCTTTTGTGAGTTTGCCTTTATTTCATTCTGCTGTCTCCTCCTACACCCTCCTCTCCCCCTGCTCACTCCATCCCGATCCTTCCCCTCTGCCCTCCCCCAGGGTCCCCAGTTCCTCTGTCCACACAAAAAAGGCAACAGACCAGTCTGGGAATTTCTTTAACAGCCCCTGTGCCCCCACCCCCACCCGGGCCTCTTCTCACTCACTGCTTCTAAAAAGTGGGAGCAAAAAGCCAGCAATAGCTCAAAGGGCTCAGGATCCAGCAACAAAATTGCCTCCTGCCCTGGCTGGAAATGGCCTCAAGGACCCCTGAGTGCTGATCTTTGGCTTCACAGCTGTGGAAGCTGAAGCTCAGAGAGGGGAGTGGACTAGCCCAAGGTCACACCCAGAGTTAATGGCAATGCAGTGCCCAGAGCCAAGGGTTCCAGCTTCTCAGTCTGGACACCCCCTTGCAGAATTGTTGGCTACTCCTCTGTCCCCAGGCACTGAATTTATTTCTTTGCTGTCTGGGGTCATAACTCGAAAGCCCGGGCCACATCCAGTACATTGCTGTGCCCCTGAATGCTTAGCATGTGGCAGGCATTTGGTGGTGGTGGTAGTGCTTTTAATGAAATTGAGCTGAAGGATTGTGAGTGCCAGGTTGACCCCCTACTCTTTGGATCTTTTATCAGCTACCTTCTGGGCTGTGGCTTTGTTGCCAGGCTCAGGGTGTCCCCCTGGGCCCCGGGGAGAGGGGAGAATGAGAAGGTGTAAGAAGAGGATATGTGTCAAGCAGTCAGACCCCTTACCAGCCATTTCTCCTGAGAACATTGGGAGAAAGGGGGAGGGGTATTCCCACCCTTCTCCAGGGGCAGGGCAAATAGAGCTGGGGTCCTCAAGAGAGCAGGAGGTGGTGATGGGCGTCTCATCTGGAGCAACATGAAAGAGAGAGGATATGAAAGAAGCAGGGCAGAGTAAGAAAAGCAGAAGGGGTTAGGCTCTGCTAATGTCCTTTAGTGTCATCAATGTGCCAGGCCCACTGAGTGATAAGAAAAGTGGCAGCTCCTGGTTGTAGAGTCACATGGGCCTTGGAAGGAGGGGAAGGTCAGTCTCAAAAGTGCATCTCCAGTGGAACATGGCCTCTCCTCTATAAACTGGCTCACTCCTCTTCCTTGAGGCTCTACTGCAAAGGGCACTGCTAGCCACCCACCTGCCTAAGCTGGAAACCTAGATGCCAGCCTCACCTCAGACCGTGGACCCTACCTTGGCCTATCCCTCCCTGCTCTCTTCTTTGCCTCATGACTGTACCGTTGCCCTAGACACACAAAGGTCCCTCCCTATCACCCCACCTTCTAATCCAGCTCACCATAGCCTAATCTCATCGCAGCTCATTTCTCTCCTTTACACAGAGCTTTCCATGGAGGTGCGAAAGCTCCTTACTTCTTTAGTAAGTGGTGGTGGTCGAGAGCATGGTTTAGGAGTTAGTCTCCCTGAGTTCAGATTACAGATCTGTCACCTGCCAGCTTGGTGACCTTAAGCAACCTCTTTAAGTCTCATTATCATTTGTGAAATAGGGATAATTATAGTACCTCTCTCCTAAGATGGTTATAAACATCAAATACATGATCTACAATACGGTGAGTATACACTATCTACAATGTAATAATATGTAAAAGTAAGAAACTGCATGACACCTTCAATGAATAACAGTTGTTGCTACTATCATGATTATTGTCCCTCTGTACTTAAAAAAGTTTTATTATGTTCATATATTACTTAAAGTATTTAAAAAATTGACCCATCCTTTCTTTCTGGCAGTATTATCAAATGCCTTAAAATAATCAAATTCTTGGGAAAGAATAATTGGGTGATGGGCATTATATATATATATGTATTATATATACATATATTTTTTATTGAAGTTCGATTTGCCGACATATAGTATAACACCCAGTGCTCATCCCAGATGATGGGCATTAAGGAGGGCACTTGATGGAATGAGCACTGGGTATTACATGCAACTGATGAATCACTAAATTCTACCCCTGAAACTAATAATACAGTATATGTTAACTAAATTCAATTAAAATAAAGAATTTTTTAAAAATAGTCAGATACTTGGTCTAGAAATTCCTCCTAGAGAAATCATCAGAAATTACACAAAAATGTGTCAGCAATGATATTCATAATGCCATCTTTTATAATGGTAAAAGTTAGATACAAAAGAAATGTCTAACCATAGAAGACAGATTAGAATGTTGTATATTAAATATGTTAGTTACATATTATATATTAATACTAGATTATTACATATTAGATTGGATTATTATATATCTAAAATTACATGTTATAGATAGATTACATGCATTACATACACAACTCTCTCAAAAATTAGATACAAAAGAAATGTCCAACCATAGAGGCAGATTAGATTATTATATATGTTTAATGAGGCTGTGGCCCTTTGAAAATCATGTTGAAAAAGTAATGCTTGTTAACATGAGGAAATGTTCACAACATATTGCCAAGTGGGAAAAACAAACCAGATTTTAAGCAAGATGACGGGTAAGGCAACTTACAAAATACTCCACTACAGAGTTTCTAGAAACTCTAGATAAAAGCTAACCAGTATTATTTTAGAGATAGAATATGAAGCTATTTGCACAAAAGATACATGCATTTTTAATTTCAGGAAAGAATCTGGAAAGACATGGACTGATTTATTGACTAGACAATGAGATTACAGGACGATTTTCTTTCATTTCTAAATTCTGCTAGTTTTTTTGCACTGAGCTTGTATCATTTTTCTAATTAGAGGGAAGTGTTATCATTTAAAAGCTTTAGTTAATGAATGCAGTGGTACTTTGATTTTTAAAAATGCCTTTGGTGGGATGGCAGGAATGGCTTCCCAGACGGGGAACTTTTGCACTGAAGTTGGCAAGCCAAGCATAGATCAGGATCAGGCACAGGCACTCAGGGGCTGATGTCAGTGAGCAAGGAGCAGGAGTAGGGGGTCGAATTCCCACCTCTCAACTCAAAAACTAGTGATCCCTCTTCCTCCTTTTCCAGTTCCCCACTGTCCACATGGGGCTCAAGAAAGGGATAGAAGGGAAATTGAACCAGTCCATTGGTTCAGAATTGGTTGAGTGCCCCCCATGCACCCTGAACTGTGTCAGACTCTCTGGAAATCCAAGGTAGGTCCAGGGCTCCAGCACCTGGTCTGCTCAGGAAATGAGCTTCTTTTTTTTTTTTTTTTTTTTTATTTTTTAGGAAATGAGCTTCTGTATAAAAACATGTACCAGAGGGCACCTGGGTGGCTCAGTGGTTAAGCATCTGCCTTTGGCTCAGGTCATGATCCCGGGGTCCTGGGATGGAGTCCCTCATTGGACTCCCTGCAGGAGCCTACTTTTCCCTCTGCCTATGTCTTTGCCTCTCTCTATGTCGCTCATGAATAAATAAAATCTTTTTTTTTAATATAAATAAATAAATAAATAATAAAAATATGTACCAGAAACTGGTTTGGTTAAATATTAAAGTGTGACTTTCAAAACATCTGTAACCGGGATCCCTGGGTGGCGCAGCGGTTTGGTGCCTGCCTTTGGCCCAGGGCGGGATACTGGAGACCCGGGATCGAATCCCACGTTGGGCTCCCGGTGCATGGAGCCTGCTTCTCCCTCTGCCTGTGTCTCTGCCTCTCTCTCTCTCTGTGTGTGTGACTATCATAAATAAATAACAAAACATCTGTAACTTTTTTTTTTTTACATTTGTAACCTTTTGAGATTAAGTATCTCTCTGTAGTGGGGTGAACAGTGCCCCCACGTCCCACCTCAGAAGATACATTCACCAGGAACCTGTAAATGTGACCTTATTTGGAGAAAGGGTCTTTGTAGATATTAAGTAATGGGTTTGAAAATGAGATCATCCTGGATTAGGCAGGGTCTAAATCCAGTGCTAAGTCCCTAGAAGAAAAGAGAAAAGAAAGAGATCCTGAGATACTGAGAGGAAGGCCACATGAAGGCAGAGACAGAGGTTCGAGTTAGGTAACCCCAAGCAGAGGAGTGCCAAGAGCCACCAGAAGCTGGAAGATGCAAGGAAGGATTCTCTGCAAGGAAGGATTCTCTCTTCTAGAGGCTTTGGAGGGAGCGGGATCCTGCTGACAACTTGGTTTCAGGCTTTTGGCCTCCAGAATTGTGGGAAAATAAATTTCTGTTGTTTTAAATCACCCAATACACAATAATTTGTTATGGCGGCCCCAGGGAACTAATATACTTTTTTAAAAATATATTGCACCTTTCCATACCTCTTTACACAGAGCACATACCACATGCCAAGTGTGTGGCAAATAGTAAGAGCTCAGCAAAGGTTGGCTTCCACATTCACCTGTTGTGCTGGTTAAGGAGCCACCATAGGGGTCAGCTGTGTCAGCTGGGCACTCCTGGAGCTCCCAAAGTGTGCCCACCTCTTTGTTGCACCACCCCAGACTGCTGTGAGGACAGCACTTCTCTCTGCTATCCTGCCCTCAGCTATTTTAGGTTGCCTGGCTCTGGTAGCTGGCCACCCACTCTCCAGTTTGCCGCCCCCATCATCTATGGCTTGGAGAGAGCCAGTTATCCAAGTTCAGTGGGGACTGCGTGCAAAAGAAGAACAGATGGAATTTAAGTGAAGATCTGTGGGCCTTTGCTTTGAATGTGTGAGCTCTGGGTTTCAGGATGATGCCAGATGATGGGAAGAAGTGAGGCCTCATCTAGTGGGGTGGGGAGCAAAGATCCCAGGATACCAGCTGGAGTCCATGGTATAGATATGATGAATGCAAACTTGCTATGGAAAGCACAGTGGCCAGCCTAAGGGTTTGTCAGCGGATGGGGTTTCTAGAATGACTGAGAGAGCCCACGCCAGATTTGGGGAGGAGTCCCAGAAGGCCACCTAGAGAAGGTGGGAATTTGAAGGAGGAAAGAACCTCAGGACAAAGAGGCAATGACCCACACAGTGAAATGAGCATGGGAATTGACCCCAAAGCCCTGGTTCGAATCCCAGCCCAGTCACTGTTAGCAGCAACTGGCGGATATCCTTTCAGACTCTTAACATATACGTGAAGAAAAACTTACAATCTACTTCGGTCATACTATGCTTATTTCACTTAATATGTCATGAATGTCTTTCAGTCTCAATGAACTATAGACCTACCTTGTCGTTTGAATTGCTTCTGTTTTCTCATCTCTAAAATGGTTATTATCTGACTTGCTATGTTCTTGGGCTCAGGGACAGTTTAAATGAGAAAACTTACGGTGCCACAGAGGTGCGTTGGAAGGGGGGGTTTGTGTGTGGTTTATGGACATTTATTAGCCATCCTGCTCCAAGGAACTACATGAACCAGGAAAGGTGGGGGGACGTTGGTGGGAGAGAGCAACCTTCCTGCAGCCCATCCATCAGCACTGACAAACCTGGCCCCCTGAGGGCTTCCGCCTCAGCTGCTGAGCAACGGCAGGTATGGAGCAGGAGCCCCTCCCTGGGCTCTGGGCACCCTCCTCTTAGGTCAACAGGCAGAGTGGTCTCTGTCGGCCAGGTGAGGCCAGGGAAGATTAATGGAGCAGGTGCGGGCTGTGTGTGTGTTGGTGGGGGGGACAACAATCACCTGGCCAGACAAGGTCTCCCCCCACCGCACCCCCAGAGACTGAGTGCCCAGCGCAGGCCAAGAAGCAAAGCGGATGTCATTCAGCCTGGCTTGGGCTCGCCTGGAGGTGGGCTGGAGCCAGCTATGCTGCCTCTGCTGCCCACCTGGGCGGTCCCCAGTCTCAGCTGGACTCACCTGGACTCACCTGGCCTCATTTGATCTCCAACGTGGGGGCCCACAGAGAGGCCCCTGGAGCCCAACCTGTAACACTCAGCTTTAAAACAAATGTTTTTGTTTCCTTAATTTCCCAAGTAACTCGCTGCAGAAAAGTGTAGATTAGCAAAATACTATAAATCATCCATTAATCTTACCACCCAGTGATAACACTGTTAACATTTAGTTGATATTATATCTTTATCTCTCAACACACACCTACACAAACACACACATACACATATATATGCAGAGACATAGAGAATTCACTCTATCGTTTTGTACTATAATCTTCTTTTTACACTTAACATATGAACATCTTTTGGTGCCCAAGAATTATAAATCTGCTTCACCATTTTAATTGCTACATATATTCTGTGTGTTCAGTACAGTATCATTGTATTTAATCAAAAATCCCCTTTGGATATTTAGGTCATATCCATTTTTTGCACTTTATAAACACTGAAATGAACATTTTCATTATTTCTTTTCTTTTGTTTATTCATGAGAGACACAGAGACATAGGCAGAGAGAGAAGCAGGTTCCCTGCAGGAGCCTGATGTGGACTCAATCCGAGAACCCTGGGATCACGACCTGAGCCAAAGGTAGATGCTAAACGACTGAGCCACCCAGGTGCCCCACATTTTTATTATTTCTTTAGGCAAATGTCCTAGAAGTGAGACTGTTAATGCCAGAGGGCGTGTGCTTTTTAAGGCTTTTGGTGCATACTACTAAAGGCTTACACATGTGTTTATTGGAGCTCGTGGATGGGCCCTCCTGCATTCGGGTGACAGGAAGAGGTAGCAGCAAGGCAACCTGGCAGAGGTTGGAAATGAGGCCAATCTAGCATGGATCCCACTGTCCAGGGGTTTCTGGTCCAGCCTTCACTCTGGGGAGAGAAGTCGTTGAATGGGCGGGTAAGCAACTTTGTGGGCTTGGGTGTGAGTACTTGGGAGCAGCACAGAAGTCAGATTGGAGGAGGAGAAAATCTTCAGGGGACATGAAGTCAGAGAAGACTTCCCAGAGAAGGTGAAATTTCTGACAGGTGAAGAAACTGAGGTTCAGAGTGCCCAGTAATTTACCTTGGTACACAGCTGGTGGGCAGCCAGGCCTTAACTCCTGGTCTGTCTGGCCCTGTAGCTCGTGAACCTTCCTGGGCCAGGTTGCCACCAGAGCTGAGATGACTTCTCAGCATCACTTGGGATAGAAGTCCTTTGGAGCACAACTGAGGGTCCCTAGGGCTGGGGAGAGTGGGATTTGAGGCTGTGGAGATGGAAGGAAGGGCCTCCTACAGGCTCCCCCACCCCCTAACACCACCACCACTGGCCTCCTCTGTGTGGGGCACCAGCTGGTGACCCGACCTTGTGCCTCTAGCAATGATTTAACCACATTAGTTGGGGTTTGGGGAGAGATTTATAAAGCTGTCAGTAGGGGAGAGGCTTTAACTCCAGCCTCTTGGCTCAGCCACTAGTTGGGGGTGGGAGGAAGAGGACCCGGGGAGAGGCCAGGGGACCTTCTGGTTCTGCTTATGTTTCCTGCACTGTGGTCCACCACGGAACACCAGGGACCCACTGAACCCTGCGGCTCTGTCTCTTCCCCCACCCTAAGGCCAGCTTCCTTTAGTGTAACCCTAAGCAGCTCTGAAATATTGTCACTTCTCTCCCCTGGCCCATGTAGGCAGACCCCAACTAGTCACAGAAAAGAACAGAAATCACATTAATGAAGGAATCTAGAGATATGGGTTCATATCACAGCTTTCCAACTGCCCGTGCGGAGGCCCCAGAGCAAGTGCTACAGGGGCAAGCAGGCAACACGCATGAATGATGGTGGCCAATTGGAGACTATGGCCACCTGGAGAGGCCACATACCCCTAAAGGGGCCAGCTCGTACTTAAGTCCAGCTTATGACTTCCATGCCACAATGAAGACTTAGAATTTTTCAAGAGAGCTGGACATTCAGATTTATATGGGAAATCCTCCCAATGTTACCACCTAACTGGAAAAATATTCAAACACCATGTAGGACCAAGAAAACAAATTCTGAATGTAGCCTTAGGCTGTAGTCTCTGGCCAAGACACAGAAATAAGAAAGGCCAGACGAGCCACTATTAGGTTGTGTCTAGCATAACCCTTTTGTTTTAGATGGAGAAACAGAGGCCAGATTGGCCAAGAGAAGCATACCTTGGTTAAAGTCATTTAGTGAGTTAGTGGCCTGGCCGGGCAAGGAATCCAGGCCTTTTGCTCCCAGCCTGTGCCTTTGCCCTAAATTTCCCAGCTGAGGAGGGCTTGTGGGAAGACACTGAGGGTTTTGGGCAGTGAGTGAAAAGAGGAGCCCCTCCCTCTCTGCCAGGCTCACCTAACGTACCTTCTGTCCTCTATGAGCCAAGGGGTCTAGCAACCAGGTAATTCTCTTCACCTTTCCCATCATTGCTGCCTCTCTGTTCTGGGACTCTATGTTCAAGCCCCTGTGGTCACCCACACGAGACAGGTAAGGGAGGGGTGTAGCACCCTTGCTCTATCAGGGACTTGACTGACAAGCTCCCCACTGTGGTATATGGCAGGTGGGAGTATCTCCACAAATACAGATTTTTAAAAAAATATTTTTATTTATTTGACGGGGAGAGAGAGCACAAGCCGAGGGAGCAGGAAAAGGAGAAGCAGGCTCTCTGCTGAGCAGGGAACCTGATGTGGGGCTCGATTCTATGACCTGAGGATCATGACTAGAGCCAAAGGCAGACGCTCAATCGACTGAGCCACCCAGACGACCCACAAATACAGATTTTCAAACCATGTAAGAAATTAAACAAAGAAGCAAGGCAGAGAGAGACTAAATTTTACATTTATTATGGGTGAAGCTGATTTTTAAGAACAGGATTCATGGCTGTGGGCAAGTGGGCTTCGTAACATGGAAACCTAGAATTGGATTGATCAACAAACTCACAGGCAATCCTGCACCATGATTAGCCTCCCCTAAGCACAAGAACACAGCAGAAATGTGCGCACCTTGTAGGTGACTTGGAGTCAGGAAAAAGGGCTGGGTCACTTGAGCCTGACTCACCAATCAGATAAAGCCACTCAGTATTCCCTGGAGGAGAATGAGGGGTGAGAGAGCAGAGAGACCAGGTGTGTTACTTTAATGGGATTCATTACACAGAAGGAAATATTAAGACTGGATTTTATCTCTGCTTTTGGCTTAGCAGCGGCACTTGTTATTCTCTTCGTGATCGCTTATGGACTTCCTTGCAGTAGGCTTGGTTCATATCACATTATCGCAGTCTGCCGTCCGTAATATTATACCATCTCACGTAAGCATTTTACAACACTATGCTTCTATTCGCCCCTTGCATCCGTGGTGCCATTGTTGTCACGCACTTTCTACTGATAGTATAAACCTCCAAAGATAGCATTTCTGTTTTTGTCTTATACAATTATCTTCAAAATATTTTATATTTATGCATATAACTCTTGCTATCTTAATTCCTTTGTGTAGATCCAAGTTTCTACCTGGTATCATTTTCCTTCTCTTGAGGAACTTCCTATAACATTTCTTATACAGCAGATCTACTGGCACCTTTAATTTGTATGAGAAAAATGATTTCATTTTCACTCTTGGAAGAGATTCTCCCTGGGAATAAAATTCTAGATGAACAAGGTTCCCCACCCCTCCCCCAGCAGTTTAAAGCATTGCTTCACTATCCTCTAGCTTGCATAGTTTCTGATGAAAAGTCTGCTGTAATTCTCTTTGTTCCTGGGTGCATGTTTTCATCCTGGTTTTCAGCAATTTGATTGAATATTCTTTGGAGTGATTTTATTTGTTTTATCCTGCTTGGGTTCGTTGAGCTTCTTTGATCTGTAGATTTATGGTTTACATCAAATTCAAAATTTTGGGGGACACCTGAGTGGCTCAGTTGGTTGAGCCTGACTTTGGCTCAGGTCATGATCTCAGGGTCGTGAAATTGAGCTCTGCATCAGACTACACGCTGGGTGTGGAGCCAGCTTAAGATTCTCTCTCTCCTTCTCCCTCTACTCCTCCCCACCACCCACATGCTCTCTCCCTCTCGAAAGAAAGAAAGAAAGAAAGAAAGAAAGAAAGAAAGAAAGAAAGAAAGAAAGAAAAGAAAAATAGAAACTTTTGCCCATTATTTTTCAAATATTTTTTTTCTGTCTCCACTCTCCTTCTGAGGCTCCAGTTTCATATATGTAAGACTACTTGATATTGCCTATAGGTCACTGAGACTGTTAATGTTTTTCTTAATCCTTTTCTGTTTGCTTCATTCTGGACAATTTCTAAGGCTATGTCTCCAAGTTCATCGAACATGTCTTCTGTGGTGTCTAATTAGCTGTTCACCGTATTCAATAAAATTTCATTTCAAATACTGTATTACTCATCCCTAGGGGTCCATTTGGGTCTTATTGATCATCTATTTCTTTCCTCATTATGGTCCTGTTTTTTTTTTTTCCAAATCATTGAGCGTAAGTATATTTGTAAGGGTTATTTTAGTATCCTTGAATACTAATTCCAAGATCTCTGTCATTTCCAAATGTATTTCCATTGATTTATTTTTGACCTTGGAAAGGGTAATCTTTTCCCGCTTCTTTGCACTCCTAGTCATTCTTGATTGTTGTTGTTGGATGTTGGTTGTAGTCCATTAAAGAGGGCTGGACTTTGTTCTGGCATGCCATTAAAAGACCAGTATGGTCTTTCAGAGGCTTGTTTTAAAGCTTTTTCTTTTTTTTTAAGATTTTTTTTTTATTTATTCATGAGAGACATAGACAGAGAGGCAGAGACACAGGCAGAGGGAGAAGCAGGCTCCATGCAGGGAACCTGACATGGGACTCGATCCTAGATCTCCAGGATCCTGCCCCAGGCTGAAGGCGGCGCTAAACCGCTGAGCCACTGGGGCTGCCCCTGTTTTAAAGCTTTTTAGGGCACCTGGGTGGCTCAGTGGTTGAGCATCTGCCTTCAGCTCAGGTCCTGGTCCCGGGGTCCTGGGATTGAGTCCCACATCAGGCTCCCCATGGGGAGCCTGCTTCTCCCTCTGCCTGTGTCTCTGCCTCTCTCTCTGTGTCTCTCATGAATAAATAAACTTTTAAAATCTTAAAAAAAATAAAATAAATAAAGCTTTTTAAAGGTAAGGCTAGAATAGCCTTTACTCTAGAGCTAGTTTAGTCCCACTATTGAAATATGACCCTTCTGGTATCTCTTATAGTACTTCCCTCGTTTTTTTCCATTCGATCAAACACCACAATCCTGAGTTGTCTGATTTCTCTTATCTAAAAATTGTTGTATCCTGTGTTTTGTCCAATTTTCTAGATAAGCCTGCCTCTCTTACTCTCTTATGACTGAGAAAAGTCTAGAAAGAAACATTAGGAGTGAGGAAATGTTTTGCTGTTAACAGTTCCTTACAAGGGTGAGCAACAATGAGAACCTGGCCCATTTTAGGATCATACCTGTGCTCTGGGGGTTGTTCTATTTGATCATGTAGCCACCAGGATGTCTGGTGCAACAGACAGGATCATGAATCAGGGATATAACTCTGCCCCCTCAGGGTAGTGGCATTGTTTTTTTGGTCTGCCCCAATCAGTTGCCTCCTCCTAGTCATAATATCTGCTTTCCTTTAGACAACTGCTCCTCCTCTATTCTATATGGTTGCACTTAGGCTGCCATTTGGTGCCCTGCCCTCCAGGCAACAGTGCTGAGTGACCCATGCCCAGCCAATCAGACCTCTTAATCTCCCTGTCTCAGTCATTGGTTTAGGGATGATTACATAATCCAAGTGGGGCCAATCACATACCTTCCCTAAGATTTTTTTTTTATTAAAGTTTTTTATTTGATTTTTTTTAATTTAAATTTTGTTAGTTAACATACAGTACAGTATTGGTTTCTGGAGTAGAATTCAGTGATTCATCACTTACATCACTTACATAGAACAAACACCCAGTGCTCATCACAAGTACCCTCCTGAATACCCATCACCCACCTAGCCCATCCCCCGGCCACCTCCCTCAAATAAAGTTTTCTAATTTATGTCTCCAGGCTGTTCTTTCCTAAGATTTTTACATAGATGCTAAGAGAGGTGGCTTTTCCCTGAGGTATTGCTAGTCTGGATCGATACAAGCTTATAGTTTCCTGTGGACGCATCCTCCTCCTCTTTTCATCTCTCCAGTAGAAAGGATCAAGGCAGAAGGCCAGAGACGAGGAGCAAAGGGAGGCCTCGCAACATAAGTGATGTCCACGCAGTCCCAGAGGCCAGCTGCACCTCTGCACTTTCTGTTCCTATGATCTAATAGAGTCCCCTTTGTACTGGTTTGATTCATTTTCTGTCACATTCAACCAAAAAAAAAAAATCTATTTACATCCTGTTTGAAGTCTTGGTCCAGGTGTCTTCAAAGTGTACTATGTACCCTCTAAGGAGTATACAAGATGATCCATTGGTGTGAGGGAAGAAAAAATAAGATCCATTTATGAGTGAGTCTTTTCCAGATGGAAAAGAGGATGTCACCATGGCAGAAGAGGATGTGTGACACACGAACATTAGATTCCACCCTCCATGGAGGCAGGGCCAGGATTGGCCTCATGTTTGTTTCCTGGCACTGAACACAGCCTGACTCACAGGTGACATCAAATAAATATGTGCTGACCTTCCCATGACACCTGGAGAGGGGTCCCTACAACATTGTTGTGTGTTCCTGTCATAACTTAAAGAGAAATTTCACAAGGTCCATAGCCCTTGATGTCCTACAAGTGAAGGAGGAAGCTGTCCTCAAATTCTTTGCAGCAAGGACCCATGCAGATGGCACTAACCTTGACTTCCAAATGGAACAGTACATTTGCAAAAAGAAAAATGAGGGCATTGATATCATAAATCTGATGACAACCTGGGAGAAGCTTCCACCAGCAGCTCACACCATTGTTGCCACTGAAAACCCAGGTGGTGGGGCACCTGGGTGGCTCAGTGGTTGAGTGTCTGCTTTTGGCTCAGGGTCCTGGGATCAAGTCCTGCATCAGGCTCCCTGCATGGAGCCTGCTTCTCCCTCTGCCTGTGTCTCTGCCTCTCTCTGTGTCTCTCATGAATAAATAAATAAAATCTTTAAAAAAGAAAAGAAAATCCAGGTGATATGAGCATCACATCCTCCAGGAATACTGGAGGCACAGCAAGTTGTGCTGAAGTTTCCTGCTGCCACCAGAGCCACTCCTACCGGAGGCTGCATCACTCCTGGAATTTCCACTAGCCAGATCCAGGCAACCCCCCGTGTCTCCTGGTGGTTATGGATCCCAGGGCTAACCACTGGCCTCTCACAGAGGTGTCTTATGTTGACCTGCCTACCATCACTCTGTGGAGCAGACTCTCCCCTGCACTGTGTGGACATGGCCATCCCTTGCAACAGCAAGGGAGCTCACTCAGTGGGTCTGATGTGGTGGATGCCAGGCGGAGAAGTTCTGCACATGCAGGGCACCACCTCACATGAACACCCATGGGAAGTCATGCCTCATCTCTACTTCTATGGAGAGCCTGAAAAGACTGAAGACGAAGGCAGGCCGCTGCTGCTAAGGCAATGACCCAGGGGAATTTCAGGGTGAGTGGGCTGCCCTGGGCTCCTGAATTTACTGCTATGCAGGCCAAGGTCTCAGACTGGTCTGAAGGCGTGCAGGTGCCCTGTGCACCCACCCATCCTGAGGAAGACTGGAGCACTCAGCTGGCCATGGCTCTGTGGCTCCCCTGCTCAGGCCACTGAAAAGGTAGGAACAACAGTGTAGTCTTTTATTTTTTTTTAGATTTTATTTATTTATTCATGAGAGAGAGAGAGAGAGAGAGAGAGAGAGAGAGAGAGAGAGAGAGAGGCAGAGACACAGGCAGAGGGAGAAGTAGGCTCCATGCCGGGAGCCTGACTTGGGACTCTATCCCGGGTCTCCAGGATCACATCCCAGGCTGAAGGTGGCGCTAAACTTCTAAGTCAGAGATCCCCCAAGCAATGTGGTCTTAAGCTGTTCTATAGGATCCTAAACAGAAAAGGGAAATAAGGTGGAGGGAAAATAAAGGTTCTAAAAGAAATGAATGAATGAATATTTGCTGGGTAAATGAATGAATAAACATGCAAAGATGAGTGGCATTTAGACAAGTGCTTGTAATGGGGTGGAGGGTACAGAGGCAAGTGGACATGGCAGGTAAAGAGCAAGTAATGTGAATTTCAGTGAAAGAAGTGCATGGAAATATTTAGTAGAGAATTTTCTTTTTCCCTGGGAATGGGAGTAGGACACAATTCATCAAGGTAGCCTCATTGAGGACAAAAGCTGCAAAGATTAAAGGAGGGGAGGGGCACCTGGGTGACTCAGTGGTTGAGTGGCTGCCTTTGGCTCAGGTCAAGATCCCTGGGGTCCTGGGATGGAGTCCCACACCAGCTCCTCACAAGAAGCCTGCTTCTGCCTCTGCCTATGTCTCTGCCTCTCTCTGTGTGTCTCTCATGAATAAATAAATAAAACCTTAAAAAAAAAAAAGATTCAAGGAGAGGAGGGAATTCAGCTGGAGCACAATTCCTTTCAGGAGCATGCCTGGCCCAAGATTAGGGTTAGAGAGCTCTCTTTGCAGGAGAAAGACCAAGCCATGACACTTGTTAGGAGCCTGTCTCAGTCAGGTGTGAAATTATGGACACGTCAGGAAGGGTGCTGATACCAGAGAGACTTAAGAGGCAGACCCGCCCTGGTGACTGGATGTTGGGGTAGTATGGCAATGGGCTGGGGATAGGTCTGGGTCACAGCGGGGGATCAGAGGTGTCAGGGCAGAGGTGGATCAATGAAGACCTAGGAGTTTCCATTTTGGGAGCTTGGGAGAGAGTTTCAGAGAAGACAGTTTGGAGGGAACATGAGTTCTCTTGATGGTTTCTGGTGTTTTGGAGTTGAGACATCCAGGTGGATGTGTCCTAGTGGCCATGGAAATTGTCAGAGATGGGAATAAGTTTGGGGGTTGTCAGGGAAGTGATAATATTAAAACAATGAGGGCAGCCCAGGGGGCTCAGGGGTTTAGCACCACCTTCGGCCCAGGGCATGATCCTGGAGATCCAGGAGTCCCATGCTGGACTCCCTGTATGGAGACTGCTTCTCCCTCTGTCTGTGCCTCTACCTTTCTCTCTGTGTGTCTCTCATGAATAAATAAATAAAATCTTTAAAATATATATATTAAAACAATGAGATTGGTTATAGATGAGAAGCCTAAGGAAAGAACCCAAGGCACATTCAGTGCATGGGATCAACACTGAAAAATCACATCACTCCAGAAGGCACCTGTAGCCTAAGACTATATATATTACACACACACACACACATACACACATGCACACTGACACACATGCATGTACACAACCCTGACAGCAGAGGCCTGGGCAGGACCCCTAGGAAGACGCACATAGCACACTCAGTGCAGCAAGAGGAGGCCAAGCAGACAGTGGTGTCCTAGAGCCAAGAAAGGCTGGGTATAAAAAGGCAAGGCTTTCAACAGGATTGAAAGCCACAAGGAGGTGAAGAATAGGGATTGGAAATGGGTGGGCGGCAAGGAAATAGGGCAAGCTCTGCCCTGCCTAGCTGGTGCTCTTGAGCCAGTCACTGGCCTCAACTACCTCCTAGAGCAGGGAAGGCGAAGGGGCTGGGCCCTCCGAGGTGCCCGGCACGTGCTGAGTAAATGCCTAGGAAATGCTGGCTCCTGCTTTCTTGATGATGATTATTCTCTTTTCACCTTCTCTAAG
Source organism: Nyctereutes procyonoides (assembly GCF_905146905.1). NCBI lineage: Eukaryota > Metazoa > Chordata > Mammalia > Carnivora > Canidae > Nyctereutes > Nyctereutes procyonoides. The sequence continues at coordinate 67,536,165 of NW_026575046.1, forward strand.
CTCCTCGCCTGCTTCAGCCCATAAGACTACCCCCACCTTGGGCCTCCGTCTCTGCCTCCCTCCCCGAGCATCCGACTGACCGGAGAGCCCCCTGAAGATTTGGGGGTGTCCATGGGTCTCCCATTCAAACTCGTATCTCCCAAGTCTCGGGGGCCCACAATTCCGAAGGTGGAGATGGCCGGGAGGAGGAGGAGGAGTTGCATCGAGCAGAAAGGCCCCAAAGCCCAGAGAGGTCCCCGATTGATCCGGGGCTGTGGGCGGGCCTACTCTGAGCCCCGCCCCTAGACGCCCCGCCGCCCTGGGAGTGGAGGTGTGTCGTCCCATCTTTGGGTTGGGAACTGTCCTGGGGCCAAGCTCTCCAAAATGCCCCCACTAGTTAGGAGAAGCAAGCCGTGTTTCCGGTTTGGAGAGGGCGCTGGCAAGGTCACCTCTGAAGTCCCGAATCCCCGTGCCCCGGGAGCCTCCCATCCCAGTGCTCGGGGCTAGAGTTCAGTTGGCCGGGGGAGGGGCTAGTGGACCGGGAGGGAGCCCCGCAGGGGCGCGCTGTGTGGCTGGAGACCGCGGCTTTTGCAAGCTGATTTGCTCTGGCGGGGCTGGAGCAAGCAAATGCTCATTTCTTCCAGAAGGAGGTCTGCTTTCCTTTCCCCCCCGAGTCCAAAGGGGAGGAGAGGGGGAGACAGGACTTTCTTGATGCCCTGGGACCAACATCCTATTCCACGACCCCCGGGCTCCTCACACCTTCTGGGATCCCAGTGCGCACAGAAAGCAGTTCCACCCCAATAATGCAGTAGATACCCCCTTTGCCCCTATTTCCCACCGGGCAGTCCAAGGTTAAGGGCAGCCGGGCTGAAGCCACCACGGCCACTGCCGCAGGGCCTGGGCTGGGAGGGCTTCGAGGCACAGCTCTGCTTCTGCCACTGTTGAAACGGAGGAGGAGGAGGGAGGTGTTTGTTTTTAATCCTCTTAATCCTCCAAGATTCAAGATTTGGCCCCGGGAAGTCTGGGTTTGTTGCAGACACTGGATAACACCCACCCCCAGAGAGCCTCGGGTCTCCAGCTCCAAAGCCTTTGACCGCCCCAGTAACAATGCTTAACATTGGGGTGTTTGAATTCCATCTGATTTTAGAATTAACCTCTACCTCCCCTGTTTGTGGTTAGGGTATAAACTTTTCCTTTTAAACACTAAGCTTCAATAATACACTTTAAACAAAATTGAAGAGGGCTCAGTGGGTTAAGCATCACACTCTTTTTTTAAAATTATTTATTTATTTATTTATTCATGAAAGACACAGAGAGAAAGAGAGAGGCAGAGGGAGAAGCAGGCTCCATGCAGGGACCCTGACATGGGACTCAATCCCAGGACTCCAGGACCACACCCTGGGCCAAAGGCAGGCACTTAACCACTGAGTCACCCTGGGATCCCCAAGCATCCCACTCTTAATTTCGGTTACCATCTTGATCTCAGGTTAGGGTCATGATCTCAGGGTGGGGAGATTGAATCCCAGGCTCAGCACTGAGCCTTGTTCAGATTTTCTCTTCCTCACAGGTTGTCTCTCTCCCTAAGTAAATAAATAAATAAAATCTTTCTAAAAATAAATAAATAAGGGACTCCTGGCTGGCTCAGTGGTTGAACATCTGCCTTTGGCTCAGGTCGTGATCGCGGGTCGGGTCCTGGGATGGAGTATTGCATTGGGTTCCCTGCAGGGAGCCTGCTTCTCTCTCAGCCTATGTCTCTGCCTCTCTCTGTGTGTCTGTCATGAATAAATAAATTAAAAATCTAAAAAAAATTTTATTAAAATAAGTGAGACAAGAAAAAGGATTAATAGTTTAGGTGGATGTGATAAAGGCAAAAAGTGTGCCATGGGTACCAGATAACACAAGTCCAGGAGACCCTGGTGTGGTGGGCGGAGAGCGGGGTTCAGAGAGGCTGGGGCTTGCCTGGAAGGAGCGGGGGCATCCTCTGTACCACCCCCAAGGGTGTAAAATGGAGGCCTGGCTGCCCAGAGACTCCAGGGACCTGGAGCTTCCCAGGCAGATCCTGGGGCAGATTGGAATGAATTAAAAGCCCTCGGTTCCACTTTCCTGCCTGCTTGCCTATCCCCCAGGCCTCCTAGGGCTGAGGGCTTTGTTTCTTTGGGGCTTGGATGGGAGCCTCCTACACACACACACACACACACACACACACACACACACACACATACACACACACACAGTCTTCTCCAGGACCAGGAGATCTTCCCCCCTCCCCTTCTCTCCCTAGGCTGTGAGGCCCCTTTGGGAGCCCCTTTGTAAGGTAATTGGATTTCTCCCCTTGTTAGTTTGCAATGAAAATGTCATCTATTCCTCGCCACCGCCAGGGAGGGGCCAAGCCCCCTTTCAGGGAAGCTGGCGGAGCTGTGAAGCTATTCAGGCCTCCCTGCCTCCCAGTCGGGCAGCTGGCTGCTTCCCTGACAATGCCCTCCTGGGCCTCCGCCCCTACCAGCGTGCCCAGCCCCTCCTGAGGAGTGGCCCTGACAGGCCCAGGGCTTGGGGGGCTAGAGTCTGAGGTTCCCAGGTCACCACCACCCACCTCCAGCAAGTTGGCACTGGGATGTATATTTGATTTTCAGAGTATTCCCCACCCCTACGTGGGGGCACTTGGGAGGGAGCAGGACAGAGGGAAGGTACTAGCTGGCTTCCCCTAAGGAAAAGGGGAGAAAATTCTTCAAAAGAAGAAAGATAAACCCCTACTCTTACCAGCATTATTCAAATGTGGAAACTGGGGTCCATATTGCGTAAGTACTTGCTCAAAATTGCACAGTGGATAGAGAAGGCAGAGAAAATAGGAGAGGAGGGTTTCATACTCATATCTGTTCCATTGTTAAGCTTACTGGTTTTTTTTAAAGATTTTATTTATTTAAATAATCTCTACTCCCAATGTGAGGTTTGAACCCCCAACCTTGAGATCAAAAGTCTCATGCTCTATGACTGAACCAGTCAGGTGCCTCCTAAGCTTAATGTTTAAAAAGCAGAGTCGATTTGGGATGGCATTGACATTCCCTTCCCCCAACTCCCAGGAGCCACAGGGTGCTTTTCATGAGATCGTGCCTGGACTCTTGTCAGAGCTTCCTGTGAGGTGCTGAATGGTGACTGTCCCAAATTCATATGTTCAAGTCCTAATCCAAGTACCCCAAAATGTGTCCTAATCTGGAAATAGGGTTGTTGCAGATGTAATTGGCTAAGATGAGGGGTAGGTGGGTGGGCAACAATCAAGACCTGACCCATCACCCTCCTGCTTCAGAACTCATCAGCGATTTCCCTTGCCCTCAAGTGGAAATTCCAAGGCCTGGACTAGCTCTGCTTACTGCTCCAGCCGTCGCACTGTTGCCCCTTCCTTATACCCCGTGACTCAAGCCACCAGCAAAGTCTGAATGTGCTCTGGTGGTTCTCCCTGTTGGCAATGCTGGAGTGCTCCTCCTCTCCCCACCCCACTTATTCTCCTAAAAGATGGACTGCTCAGGGGTCTAGTGAAACTTGCCAAGACTTCCTTCTCTGGGCAATGACCTCGGAAGTTATCTGGAGTCAGATTGCCTCATCGAAAATCCCAGTTCTGACACTTGCTAACTGTGGCTTAGGCAATTTATTTTCCCTTTCTCTATGTCACAGTCTCCTCATCTGTAAAGTGGAGCTAATGAGAGTGATTACCTCAAGGGGATTGTTGGAGGATCCAGCGAGTTGGTGGTAGCTGGTCTTTCAGGACAGCTGCCAGTGACTGATAGCTCTAGGTAGCCTCCTCCTCCAACATGGAAGGAGTATTTCTTTCTTTCTTTTCTTTTTTTTTTTTTAAGATTTTATTTATTGATTTATGAGAGATACAGCGAGAGAGAGGCAGAGACATAGGCAGAGAGAGAGAAGCAGGCTCCCTTCAGGGAGCCCAATGTGGGACTTGATCCTGGGTCTCCAGGATCATACCTAGGGCCGAAGGCCGGCGCTCAACCCCTGAGCCACCCAGGTGTCCCGGAAGGAGTGTTTCTATGCCAGCCCTGAGCCTAATTTTCAAGATGACTAGCTCATCTTGGATGAGCTCCTTTCCTCTAGGATGGCATGGCCTTGAGCTGCCATGGAAAAGGTCTAGCAATCCAGCTGGAGGGGAGGCCACCAAAACAGGTCATTGAGGAGGAGCCCTGAGATAACACGGAGAAGAGGTGAGAACCAGCCATGCCAACATTCGAGAATTGCAGTTGAGCCTCCACATGACCTCAGGCCCAGCTATTACTTGGAGTGTGAGACACAGAAGAACTGTCCAGCTGAGCCCAGTCATCCCACAGAGCTGTGAGCCACTAAATTTTCAGTTGGTTTGTTACACAGCAGAAAATAACGAGAGTGGAGTTAAGCAAGTAATATGCTAAGAACTGTATCTGGGCCACGGTAAGCACTGAAGGTGTTGATTTATTGCCACTTGTCATAGAATTCTTATGGTTGCCATCCTCTACCCAGCTCTTTGGGGCAAGGGCAGGAGGCCAAAGGAGAAATGTGGAATCAGGAAAGGCACCCTGGTGAAGGTGGTTCTTGATAGGTTTGGCCAGAGGGTTGATGCCTTGGTGCTAGATGCCATGCAGTTGGAATTACCTTCTTCCACAGTAGTGTGGAGGTTGGTTTCAAGGTCATTTCCACCCTCCATGGCCCCCATGATGCCCTGAGCCTCCCATATTTCCCTTACTGACCCCAGTTTACCATACCCACATAGGCTTAAGACTTTCCCTCTTGGGTATCTCTAGGCCTATGGATCATGTGGGGCAGGTACCAGCCTCCGCTAAGTGCTCTGGTGCCTTGGATTTAGGGCTGGTTTTGGATGGAGACATTTCAGATACTGAGTAGGCTAATGGGGGAAATGTTTTGTGGGGGAGGAGATGGGCAGAAGCCCTTAAATGACAACAGATATTCTCTCTTATCAGCTGAAATAAGTTTAGAAAGCAATAGTTCCTTTCATTTATTGTTTGGTTACTCCATGGTACTTTTCATATAAGAAAATTAGTATAAATGCTTGATTATTTCCATTTATTTATCAGATTTTAAGACAATGAATTGCTTTTCTGTTCCTTCAAAAGAAACAAATTAATTTTGTGGGTTTTTTTTTCTTTCAGTATCATTATGAACTCATGAGTCAAGCATCTGATAGATTTCAATCTGCTATCTTTATTGTCCTCACTGAAGCTCAAATTGTCCCATTTTGGCCAGTGGAGGACTCTTTAAGTTGGCTCCTGGGTTCTTTTGACATGGCCTCTCAGTAGCTTGATAAATCTCTATCTGGTATAACAAGATGCTCCAGACTCATCTTAGATGTTTCCTGTCCCAAACTAGGAATCTTCTATCATCTCAAAAACCCTGATTTCCTTTCATGGGAAATGGGAAATGTTGTTATCTGGGTCCTAGGAATACTCATTGCTGCTGGGTTGGAAGAAAATGAGAGAGAGAAAATGTAAATTAAAAATATAAATATATAAATATATAAATATTTTAAGATAAAATATTTCAACAGTTTCATACTGGCTCTTCTGATTCAAATCCAGCATAACAGAAGTGTTATTTAACCTCTACTGTATGACACCTGTATCTCCTTTTTCCATATCAAGATTTCTAGTTCCCCATACCCAGGTGATGAAGGATTAGAATAGCCCATAAACATTGGCTATACCACACTCTGCATACACAATGGTATCAGAAGAGCAGTACTAATATTACCACCACCAATAAGATGATTGGTGGTCTGTCTTTGCATATGGTCTCACAGTCTCTTCCTGCCCCTGTGATCTGTTGTAGATGGTGGAAGGAACATAGAACCTTAAAGTACCCCTGGGAATCAGCCACCCACCAATGAGGAACATCTGTTTGGGTCTTTTTGTGAGTAAAAACCAAACTTCTATTGTGTTAAACCCCTGAGATTTAAGGAGGGAGTTTACAGGAGGTAGTATTACCGTATTAATACTGTAATTAACTGTAAAATTATCTAGACTTGATGCATTGCTAAGTCATACATCTTCTAGTAGTTTATTGAGATGTAATTCACATACTATATGAGTTACCCATTTAAAGCACACAATTCAATTGTTCTCTGTACATTCGCAGATATGTGCAACATACCATCACAATTTAAAACATTTTTGTCACCTCAAAGAGAAACCTCCTATCTGTAGCTATCACTACCCTAATTCCTCTGCCCTCACCCCTAATTCTCAGCAACCTCAAATCTACTTTCTGTTTCTGTAGATTTTCCTATTCTGGACATTCCATATTAATCAAATCACATAATTATGTGGTCTTCTGGGACTGGCTTCTTTCATACAATGTAATGCTTTAAAGGTTTATCCATATTGTGACCTGTATCAAAATTTCATTATGGTTTATGGCCAAATAACATTCCATTACACGGATGTAACACATTTTATATATCCATTCATCCATTGATGGACATTTGGGTTGTTTCCACCTGTTGGCTATTATGAATAATGTTGCCACAAACATTCATATACAAATTCCTGTATGGACATATGTTTTTATTTCTCTTGAGTATACATGCAAGAGTAGCATTGCTGTGTCATGTTATTCTATATTAATATTAATTCATGTGAAGAACTGCCAAACTATTTTCCAAAGTGGCTGCAGCATTTTCCATTCCCACCAGGAATGCATAAAGGTTCCAATTTCTCCATATCCTCACCAACAAATGTTATCAGCTGGCTTTTTGATTCTAACCATCCTAGCGTGTGTGACATGGCATCTCATTGCCATTTTGATTTGCACTTCCCTGATGGCTAACGACCTTGAGCATCTTTTTGTATGCTCTTTGACCATTTGCAGATCTTCCTTGGAGAAATGTCTATTCAATTCTTTGGCTGTTTTTAAATGGGACTATTTGTCTTTCTTTTTTTTTTTTTATAAATTAATTTTTATTGGTGTTCAATTTACCAACATACAGAATAACACCCAGTGCTCATCCCGTCAAGTGTCCCCCTCCGTGCCCGTCACCCATTCACCCCCACCCCCCGCCCTCCGCTATTTGTCTTTCTATTATTGAGTTGTGTTAGTCATAGATCTTAATTACCTTTTTAAAAATATTTTTTATTTATATAATTTCTACACCCAATGTGGGGCTCTAATTCGCCATCCTGAGATTAAGAGTCACATGCTTCTCTGACTGAGTCAGTCAGGTGCCCCACAGTCTTTTAATCTTACATATTGTTGTAGGCCTATTCAGTTTTGGGGAAGGGATGAATCTGGGTAATTTATCTTCTTTTTTAAAAATATTTTTATTTATTTATTCATGAGAGAGAGAGAGAGAGACAGAGAGAGAGAGGTAGAGACACAGGCAGAGGGAGAAGCAGGCTCCATGCAGGGAGCCCAATGTGGGACTTGATCCCAGGTCTCCAGGATCACGCCCTGGGCCGAAGGCAGGCGCTAAACCGCTGAGCCACCCAGGGATCCCAGTAATTTATCTTCTAAAAAATTATGCATTTCCCTAGTTCTTTAAATTTATTGCCATACAGGACACCTGGGTGGCTTCATATTGCCATGCAGTTGGGTATCATATTCATTTATAATTCTTTTAATCTCTTTCATATGTGTGATTATATCATTTTTCTTGCTCCTAATAGTATGCATTTTAGCTTTTCTTCCACTCCTCCCCAGTCTGATTTAGGCTTGTAAGAGGTTAGATTTTTCGTCTTTCATAAAAGCTAACGTTTCATTTTATTAATTCATTTTTTTACTCATTTCAATTTTTGCTTTTTAGAAATTCCATATACTAGCTTTGTATTTTATTTCTTTCATTGTTATTTATGTTGGCTTAAGTCATTTATTCTGAAAAACAAAAACAGTAAGTCTATATATTTTCTTTTGTGATAAGTTTTGAATGTATCCAGAAAGTTTTATATAATTTGTTAATAATTAAACATTTCAGTTTTGATCTCCTCTTTGACACAGTGGTTATGTAAAAAGTGTTTGTTCAATTGGTTACAATCTTTTTAAAATAATTTTTGCATCATTAGGGCAAAAAAAATTTAAATATTTTCACAGAATATTTTTTTATTACTCTACTCCTTCTACTATGTATAGATACAGTATTTTTTTAAGTCCAAGAGAAAAAAGAATTCGTAGATAGCTGGAATTCACTGACAGAATGAAACATCTAAATTTCTTAATTTAAATTAAAAAGTACTTTAACCGTAGGTAGACCATCAGGTAGACCAGACTCCTATACTGAACTCCTATAAAATTAGGTTTTCATCGATCAGAAGTCTCTTCTTCCCAGAACTGGTTTTCCTGCTCAGTAGGTTCTGGAGTGGGTTACCACATTCCTCACTGGACCCCTGACAGTCGCCTGTGGTCTGCTAAGTGACAGTTCAATCAGCAGAGTGTGCAAGTCGTGGTCTTGAGGTCATGAGTTCAAGCCCCACGTTAGGTATGGAGATTACTTTAAAAAAATGTTACAAAAAATTAAGAATAAAAATAAAAATAATCTTTTTATCATCCCAATGAATTAAGAATAAGTGAATATGGACTATAAAATCTCTACTTTTTGAAATTTACTATCTTTGTGACCAAGTAAAGAATATATTTTTGTTAATGTTTCATATAGTTTTACATGAGACAAAACGATTACAGATGCATATATTTGTACATATAAGATGCACTTATGTATGATCTTGTTGTAATTATTCAGATCCTCCACTTACTTGCATAATTTTGTCTACTGAATTGTCAAATTCTGAAAGCTTTGTATTTAGATCACCAGCGTGACTATGGGGTTTTTTTCAGTTCCTTATTTTTCAGTTCTATTTGTATTTCTGGAAGTCTTTACTCTGCTTATTTAACTGCCATGTAGTTTAGCACATAAAGGTTTACGACCTTTTTAATTCATGAGGAGGGAGTTTCTCTTTTAGAAATGGGTGTTGAGAGATGCCTGGTTGGCTTAGTGGTTGGGCATCTGCCTTCAGCTCAGGTCGTGACCCTGGGGTCCTGGGATCGAGTCCCGCATCAGGATCCCCATGGAGATCCTGCTTCTCTCTCTATGTCTCTGCCTCTCTCTCCGTGTCTCTCATGAATAAATAAATAAAATCTTTAAAAAAAAGAGAGAAAGAAATGGGTGTTGAAATTCATCTATTGATACACTGTAGCTAAATCTCCTAACACTGAACTATCAAATGAAGCTGTTCTGAGCTCTGATACATGAGCTTTGGTTCCTTAATTTTCAGTGCAAGCGTAATATTTCACTGCAGGACCATAGCATCAAGTGTCTTCTTACTCTCTTTTGGTAAACACTCAGGATTTTCCCCATTTTTCACTATTACAAACAGTGCTGCAAGGAACGTCCTTGTAAGTGCTCCCAGGACACATATGTATCTCCAAGGTGCACAAGCAGGCCTGGGGTGGGAGGCACAGGCAACTGGGATTCTGGTCCCTGAAGCCCAAGGGCCTGGGTGCCTTTACCCCTTACCCAGGGAACTCATAAATATTATAACTCTCTCTATAAGCAGTGAGGAAAGTTAGGAAGAATTGCCATATGGCTTACACATTTTAACTCTACTGGGTTTTCTCTTTTTTCAATCAAGAGTTTACTTTTTTTTTTTATAACTTTATTGCCTGTTTCCTTTATTCCCCCCTCCCCGCCCCCATCCTCTGTGTGCACATGCTTGTGTATGTGCACATGCGAGCATGTCTGGTGAAAGGCAGAGAATGCCTGTCACTCAGGTGAGCCTTCTGTGGCCCTCATCCTTGTCTGTTCTGAGTAATGCTCTGTCCTTAGGCTTTTTCTTTGCATCCTGGAAATGTTTCTCCATCAGTCCTTTGTATCTTTCATTGGAATTTTATGCTTTCTGTTTGACCCACTATTGCATCCAGTTCAAATCTAATCCAGCCACCATATTTTTGTTCACCACAGTCTCTTACCATGAATTGCCCTTACTTCATAGTAGAAGTATTCTCTTGCACCTTACATGGAGCCTGAATATTAGAATATTACAAATATTCCAATTTTGCCAGTAAAATCTGTTGCTGTGGAAGATTATCCTCTGGGTTATGCATTTATTTTCCATCTTTATTGAGCACCTACAATGAGTTTGTGAGGTGTTAGAGCTACAGTGATGATACGATATTGCCTTCACCCTCCTGTCCCCTTTCCCCTCTGCTGAATCCTTTTCTATGGGCCCATATTTCCCCCCTGAGGACTCTTCCTCTAACAAAGAGTTCTTTCTCAGTCCTTGTCAGATGCTTGGATTGCCCCAACTTCCACACAGGACCCTCAGACCCCAATGGAATCTTCCTCACTGATCTAAGGTGGGAGATGTTGGGGTGTGTGGTACTCAGTCATGCCCTGGTCAGTATTCTCCACATGCTGGTTCCCTTTCTGGGTGTGATACCTCGTGCTAATCCTCCCGGCAACATGAGCTAGGAGCCTTTGCATGAGAGCGTCTCCTGCTCCCACTCTCCCCTCTCTGATTGGGCAGCTCTTCCCATTGCAGTTGGTTCTGAGACCCACTTTTGCTGCCACAGGGTCCAAATGGGTCTGAAGGGACCTCTACTGCCTTGCTCCAGAGGCTCCCCAGCATTGCCCAGGTCAGCATCAGGAAGATGGCTAAGCCAGTCAAAAAACTCCATCCAGGTGGCCCGGCCCCAACCAGCCCCTCACTAATGGCAACTTAATCTGGGTCCTTGCTAGAAGCTGCTACAAGATCTGTCTCTGGCACAGGCTCAATTTCTTAAGTTGATACAGGTACTGTTTTTAGTTTTTTCATTAGGTTTTGGAAAGGGGAGAGGAAGCTATGAAATATTAACTTTGGACATGGAGGGAAGGACACAGGAGCAGGGAGTGGGAGGCAACAGTGCAGCCATCGGCAGGGTGATAGGTGGGGTTAAAGAGCATCCTAACATCTGGCAGGTCCCTTAGATGTTCCCTCTGGAGAGGAGAGAGAGAAGCCCTAAGAGGGACATAGATTTGACCAGGCTGACAGCCCTTGGCCCTGTGGGGCTCGCGTGTGGAATGCCCAGGGCCCACTGAGTCCTAGGAGCTTGTCCAGCACAGATGCCCTATGCTCCTGGCCATTTCCCTTCTCTCAGTCAGCACCTGCTGACAGAGCACCCTCCGTGCACGAGGCACCATTGGCTAAGCACTGGAGGAGACAGCAGTGCAGGAAACAGAGCAAAATCCAGACCGCGAGCCGAAGAGATTGCAGATATCAAAATAAATCAGTAAAATAGGTAACACAGTGACCACTATGTTATGACTGTCGCTTGTTAGCCTAGCCTGCTCAGTACAAGGGGCAAGGGCTTGGGGTGGGTTGGGTGCTGAGCCCTCACAGGGCAGCGACTTCGCACGAATGGTCTCATGTCACCCCACAGTGACCTGGTCACCCTCCTCAGGCTCATTCCAGGCCCTTCCGTGGCCATCTAAAGGCAGAGGCTTCCCTCTGGTGGTTGCAATGCCAGGGGTGCTCAGGCCGTGCTCCTTGGGCAGGGGAGGGGTCCTTCACCTGGGGTCCTGTTCCGGGTGGAGGAGGGAGAGGCACTGGAACCAGCAGGTGGCCCTGCTCTGACGCAGGCAGCGCTTCAAACCCTGGCTCTTCCCCTTATTCCACTACCAGGTCTCTCTAAGCCCCGGTGTCCTCATCTGCAAATCGGGAGACAACTAAACAGGATGAAGAAGAAGATACACTAAGCATGTGGACAACAATAACCAGTTACTAGGGTTGGCATCGGGCCTCTGTTCCCTAGTCTATAAAACAGGGTTGGAAAATCTCGTCTATGCCAGCCTCACAGAATGTCACTTAACGACCGTTTATTTATTGAGCGCCTGCTCTATGCGGGCACGTATGGTATTTTAAGCTCCCTCACCCTGAGGCTCGCTCCTGGGACCGAGGACGGGGCGCCCTCGGCTGCAGCCCCAGCTCCCCAGCTGGGCCGCTCAGGCTGGGAGGGGTGCACCGGGTGGAGGGCGAGGGCTGGGCTCAAGCAGAGGCCGGCGGCGCCACCTGGTGGCCACACGCAGTCCTGCCAGGTGACACAAGACGTGCTTTAGGCCTGTCGGGGCTCTCAGGACGGCAAAACAGGCTCCCTTCAGGGGCTCGCAGACTGTGGGGAGCCGGGACCCGGTGCCAGAGCCAGCGACCCCATATTATTTCTGGGCACTTCCCAGGCCCCAAGAGGGTGGTAGGCAGAGCAGGGACTTGGAAGGAGCCAGGCTTTGGGGTTGCTGGCAGTGCATCTTGGCATACAACCTACTAAACTAGTCTTGGTTTCCTTCAGGCTGGCACAGTGTGTGGATGCAGGGGATGCTTGGGGTTTATCTCCCCATGGAGCATATATCCCCAGCTCCTCCTTTCTTCCCCCTCCTTTAACCACTCTGAGCTGCTACTGTGTGTCAGGCGCTGGGCTGGGTGCTAGAAATACAGTGGAGCCCAGAACCCCCCCCCCCCCCGCCCCATGCTGTGTTCTGTCCAGAACTACCTTACCTCCAGCCTGCTCTGGGGCCATGGGCCTAAAATGCCTGCTTGGACTCAGGTGTGCACAATCTAATGTGCAGGGGAGCTCATCCCTGTGGGCCGCTCTTGACTATTGGGAGCTGATGGGGAAATGTCTCTTGCTTTCATCCCCGGGTGGAGAATTTATTCCCAAGCCTTTTGACGGGGTCCCAAGGGAGTTAGCAACCCCACCACCATGAGATTCAATTACACATTCTGGCATTAGCTTTCTCTACTTCCTTGCCTTTTTTCCCCTTGTTTCTCACCCCTGTTCCCAAAGAAATTACTTGTATGAGGCATTTGTCTCAGCATCAGCCTTCAGGAGAACCCAAACTAAGACAAGTGGTGAACAAAACACACAAACATCCCCACCTTCACGGAGCTTTCACTCCAGTCGGAGACAGGAAATAAGGCCGAAAGGCGCAGAGCAGCTCCACCGTGGAAAGGGCTGGGCAGAGGACGAAGCCGGGCAGGGGGGCAGAGAATTCAGGAGGGAGACAGCCGTTTTATTAAGGGTGGCCGTGGACCTCTCACCAAGCAGGCGACATTTGACCAGATGAAACCGAGAGCAGGTCTTGCTGACATCTGAGCACAGAGCCTCCAAGGCAGAGGAAGAGCAAATGCAGAGGCTGGGTGCGTTCCAGGAACAGTCAAGTCTGGCTCCAAGGTCTTTGGTCTAAGCAACTGGAAAGATGGAGTGGTCAGTCCCTGAGATGCAGGTATGGCAATGTCTGTGTGTGTATGTGTGCGTGTGTGTGTGTGTGTGTGTGTGTTGATGTGCGTGCATATGTATGTGGGTATGGGAGTATGCATATACATGTATGTATGTTTGTGTGTACATATGTGTATATATCTGTGTATGTATATATGTATTGTGTGTGTATATATGTGTGTGTGTGTATATATGTATACACATACACACACAATGAAACATTATTCAGCCATAAACAAAGGAGGGGTACCTGGCTGGCTCAGTCAGAAGAATGACTCTTGATCTCGGGATTGTGAGCTCGAGTCCCATGTGGAGTATAAAGATTACTTTTTTAAAAATCTTAAAAAAAAAAAAAAAAAGGAAGGCAATCTTGCCATTTGCAAAAAAAACCATAGACCTTGAGGGCATTATGCTAAGTGAAATAAAGCAGAGAAACACAAATACTTTATGATCTTACTTATATGTGGAATCTTTTTTTAAAAAACCCAATTTAGGGATGCCTGGGTGGCTCAGCAGTTGAGGGTCTGCCTTTGGCTCAGGGTGTGATCTGGGAATTCCAGGATCGAGTCCCACATCAGGCTCCTGCAGGGAGCCTGCCTGCTTCTCCCTCTGCCTCTCTCTCTATGTCGCTCTTGAATAAATAAATAAATCTTTTTTAAAAATTAAAAATAATTTAAAAATTAAAAACCCAATTTATAGAAACAGATTGGTGATTGACAAAGGTGAGGGTGGGAGTGGGCAAAAGGAGTGAAGGGGGTCAAGAGGAAAAACTCCAGTTAACTATGTCCTGGGCAACATACTGTACAGCACAGTGACTATAGTTAATAATACTGTATTGTTTGAAAGTTGCTAAGAAAGTGGATCTTAAAAGTTCTCATTACAAGAAAAAAAATGTGACTATGGGGTGTTATGGATGTTAACTAGATTTATTGAGGTGATCATTTTGCAATGTAAACAAACAGCAAATCACCTTGTACCTCTGAAAATAATGTTAGGTATTGCTGTGTATATGGAATATAATGCTAATATAATGTTAAATGTCAATTATATCTCAATTTTTAAAAAACGATAAGTGAGGTGATGGATGTGTTAATTAACTCAATGGTGGGAATCTTATCATGGTGTATATCAAATTATCACACTGCACATTTTCAACATATTAGAATTTGTACATGTACATGTATGTACATACACAAATTTGACAATAAACTTTGTCAATCATACTTCAATACAGTTGGAAAGTAAGGTTATTAATAGAATGAAGAAATAAAGAAGTGAATCTGAAAAAAAAAGAGTGAGAGAAGAGGAATCAGAGTATGGACACTCTTTCAAAGTGGTTGTGGTAGAGGGAAAGCCAGATATCGAGGGGTGGCTACAGGGGAAGTAAGATCAAGAGAGGTTTGCTTGTTTGTTTCCAGATAGGAAGAGCCTAGCTTGTTTACACACTCATGAGAATGATCCAGCTGGTTCTTTGAGAAGATAAAACTGACAGACCCTGGCTAGACTCATTAGAGAAGAGAGAGAAAGTCAAATTACAAATACCAGAAATAAGAAAACTGTGATCAATATGCATTATGCAGATATTAAAAGGATAATAAGAGAAAGTTCTGAACAATTTTATGCCAGTAAGTTTGATATCTTAGATGAAATGGAAAAATTCCTTGAAGGACTAAACTGCCAAGTTCTCCAAAAAAAAAAGAAGGAAAAAAGAAAGAACCTAAATAGCCTGATATCCATTAAAGAAAGTGGAATTATTATTATTTTTTTAAAGCTTTTATTTCTAAGTAATCTCTACATCCAACATGGGGCTCAAACTAACAACCCCAAGATCAAGAGTTGTATTCTCTGCAGATGGAGCCAGCCAGGCATCCTGAGAAATTGGAATTATTATGTAAAATTTTTCTACAAAGAAACTTCCAAGTCCAAGTAGCTTCACTGGTGAATCCTATCAAACTTTTAAGGAAGAAATAACACCAACTCCACACAAACTCTCCCAGAAAGTTGAAAAGGAAGGAATACTTCCCAACAAATTCTATGAAGCCAGCTTTCCTTTGATACCAAAACCAGACAAAGACATTACAAGGAAATTACAGCCCAACATCCCTCCTGAATTTTAGTGCAAAAACCCTAAACAAAATTCTAGCAAATCAAACCCAATCATTATTAAAAAGTGAGTGGAGCTTATTTGAGGAATGTGAGGTTGATTTAACATTTGAAAATCAATTGGTGTAATTTGCCATGTTAAGAAATTTTAAAAGATGCAGCAAAAGTGTTTAATAACAAAATGCAACATCCATTCTTGATAAAATTCTCAGTAACCTAGAAATACAACAGAATTTCCTCAACCTGATAAAGGACATCCATGAAAAACCCACATCTAACATTATATTTAATGATGAAAGACTGAACACTTTCCCTATAAGATCAGGAGTAAGACAAGAACATCTGTTTTCACACTTTCTATTCAGCAATGAATGAAACAGGACAGAAAATCCAGAACAAACTCACACATATGTGGACAACTGACTTCCAGCAAAGGCAGGTTGGGGGAGAAAGGACCATCTCTCCACAAGTGGTTCTGGATCAACTGGATATGCATCCACCAAATAAATGAATTTTGACTGATACCTCACACCATATCAAACAATTAACTCAAAATGGGCCAATGGCTTAAATGGAAGAGTTTTACATAATTATAAAACTGCCAAAAGAAAATATAAGAGAAAACCTTTGTGACCCTGGGTTTGGCAAAGATTTCTTAGATGTGATATCAAAAGCACAATGTACGAAAGAAAAAAAATTAATAATTGGATTTCATTGAGTTGAAAACTTCTACTTTTTGAAAAACACTGTTCAGAGAATGCAAAAATGAGCCATAGATGGGGAGAAAATACTTGCAAATCATCTATCTGGTAAAGAACATTTATCTAAAATATAGAAAGAATACTCAAACCTCAATAAGAAAACAATACAATTTTTAAAGAAAGATTGATGTTGTTGGGACAATTGGACAGCCACCTGAAGAAGAATGAGACTGGATCATTTCCTTACACCACACACACAAAATAGACTCAAAATGGATAAAAGACCTAAATGTGAAACAGGAATCCACCAAAATCCTAGAGGAGAACAAAGGCAGCAACCTTTGTGACCTCTGCCACAGCAGCTTCTTGCTAAACATGTTCTTCAAAGGCAAGGGAAACAAAAGTAAAAATGAACTATTGGGACTTCATCAAGATAAAAAGCTTTTGCCCAGCAAAGAAAACAGTCAACAAAACAAGAATGCAAGCTACAGAATGGGAGAAGATATTTGCAAATGTCTTATCAAATAAAGGGCTAGTATCAAAAATCTATAAAGAATTTATCAAACTCAACACCAAAGAACAAATCATCCAGTCAAGAGATGGGCAGAAGACATGAACAGACATTTCTCCAAAGGAGACATACAAATGGCCAATAGACACGTGAAAAAATGCTCAACGTCACTCGGCATCAGGGAAATACAAATCAAAACCACAATGAGATACCACCTCACACTAGTCAGAATGACTAAAATTAACAAGTCAGGAAACAACAGATATTGGTGAGGATGTGGAGCAAGGGGAACCCTCTTACACTGCTGGTGGGAATACAAACTGGTACAGCCACTCTGGAAAACAGTATGGAGGTTCCTCAAAAAGTTGAAAATAGAGCTACCCTATGAAACGGCAATTGCACTACCGGGTATTTACCCCAAAGATACAAGTAGAGTGATCCGAAGAGGCACCTGCACCCTGATGCTTATAGCAGCAATGTCCACAATAGCCAAACTATGGAAAGAACCCAGGCGTCGATGGACAGGTGAGTGGATAAAGAAGATGTGGTGTATATATACAATGGAATACTACTCAGCCATCAAAAATGAAATCTTGGGATGCCTGGGTGGCTGAGCGGTTGAGCAACTGCCTTCGGCCCAGGTTGTGATTCTGGAGACACGGGATCGAGTCCCACATTGGGGACTGCCTCTGTGTGTGTGTGTCTCTCATGAATAAATAAATTAAATCTTAAATCTTTAAAAAAAATGAAATCTTGCCATTTGCAATGACATGGATAGAACTAGAGAGTATTATGCTAAGTGAAATAAGTCAATCAGAGAAAGACAATTATCATATGATCTCACTCTTATGTGGAATTTAAGAAACAAAACAGAAGACCATAGGGGAAGAGAGGAAAAAATAAAACAAGATAATTTCAGAGAGGGAGACAAACCATAAGAGACTCTTAATCATGGGAAACACACTGAAGGTTGCTAGAGGGGAGGAGGTGGGGGGACAGGATAACTGGGTGAAGGGCATTCAGGATGGGGTGTGATGTAATGAGCACTGGGTGTTATATAAGACTGATGAATCACTGACCTCTACCTCTGAACCAGTAATACATTATATGTTTTTATTTTTTAAAGATTTTATTTATTTGTTCATGAGAGACACACAGAAAGAGACAGAGACAGAGGCTGAGGGAGAAGCAGGCTCCCTGCGAGGAGCCCGATGCGGGACTTGATCCCAGGACCCCAGGATCACGCCACTGAGCCACCCAGGCGTCCCACATTATATGTTAATTAATTGAATTTAAATTTTTTAAATGTTGGCAGAAAAAAAAGGAAGATTTGAACAGGTACTTTAAAGAAATGAAAAAGTGAATAGTGAATACATCCGTGAAAAGATATTTAACATGATTAGTTATTAAGGAAATGCAAAGTAAAACCACGATGAGGTATCACCTTTAAAGCACTTTAAAGTGAATAGTGAATACATCCGTGAAAAGATATTTAACGTGAAGATATTTAAAGTGCAAAGTAAAACCACGATGAGGTATCACCACCGCCCCCCCCCCCACATCAAATACTGGCCAGGACATGGAGCAATGGGATCTCTCCATGGCTGGCGAGGTATAAAATCATACAACCACTTGGGGAAAATACTTTGCATTTATAAATAAAGCTAAACATCACTTATAATAAAGTAATGTTTCTTATAAACATCACTTATAATAAACTGATGTTTCTTATAAAGCTAAACATCACTTACCATACGATCTGGCTTTTCCACTCCCAGGTGTTTACTCAAGAGAAACCAACGTGTATGTCTATATGAAGACATGTACCTGAATGCTCATGGCTGCTTTATGTGTAATACCAACCACCACCAAAACCTGGAGGCAACATAAATTCCCATCGATAGGTGGATTGATAAATAAACCCTGGCATGTCCATTCAATGGAATATTGCTGAGTGGTTAAAAAGGAATGTACTACTGATGCATGTTACAAAGTGAGCAAACCTCAAGGTAATCATGTTGAGTAAAAGAAGCACAACAAAAAGAAGAGTATATGCCATATAAATTCACAGATGTAAAATGTTAGAATACACAAAATAATGTATGGAAATGGAAAGCAGACCCATGATGGCCTGGAGATGGAGCAGGGGCGTGGTGGGGAGGGCTGTCAAAAAGGGATTCCCTAAAAGTCCAGTTACAAAGAAAAAAAAAGGGATTCCCAAGGGGCAAGAGAAAACTTTTTTTAGTGTGATGAAAATGTTCATTATCTTGATTGTGGTGATGGTTTCCTTAATGATAGGTTTGTCCCTTTAAACATGTGCAGTTTAGGGCAGCCTGGGTGGCTCAGCGGTTTAGCGCCACCTTCAGCCCAGGGTGTGATCCTGGAGTCCTGAGATTGAGTCCCATGTCATGCTCCCTGCTTGGAGCCTGCTTCTCCCTCTGCCTGTGTCTCTGCCTCTCTCTCTGTGTCTCTCATGAATAAATAAATAAAATCTCTTAAAAATGTGCAGTTTAGGGGCACCTGGGTGGCTGAGTCGGTTAAGTGTCTGCCTTTGGCTCAGGCCATGATCTTGGGGTCATGGGAATCAAGCCCCACGATGGGCTCCTTGCTCAGTGGGGAGTCTGCTTCTTCCTCTTCCTCTGTGTACTCTCTCTCTCTCTCTCTCATTCTCTCTCAAATAAATAATAATCTTTTACAAATGTGTGGTTTGTTTTACACTGAGTACATCTCAAAAATAAGTTTTGGGGAATATTATATTTGGAAATTGCCTTCAAAGCCCGCCTTCCCAAAGGCATTTGATTGTTCTGTTTTTCTTATAATTGCATAACAACAAAAAAAAAGTCCAAAATTAAAGTCTACAGATCTCCTCCAGTTCCACAACTGTTGTGGGCTGCGACAATATGGCCATTTTCTTGTATGTGCCGTGGTGAGGGAAAAGGATTCATCTCGAAGGTCATTCTTCCATTCCTGTGAGTTGAGGGGTCCAGGGGGATGTTGTTGGCTTTGAGCACCAACACGTGCAAGAGGAGGAGCATCCCAACCACAGGACCGAAAAAGTCCTCTCTGTGTGTCCCCACTGTGCTTTCTAGAGCTCAGCCATCTGTAGCCACCCACCCAGGACCCCTGCCCCACACCAGCAGCAGTGTCAGGTAGAGGGCTGTCTGCACAGGTGGCACAAAGAGGGAGGATAAGGTGACCAGAGGTGTTCAGGTTACAGGGTGACAGGACCTGGGATGAGCACACTCAGCAGTCCCACAGCTGCTCGGTGCCTTGCCAGCTCGCTGCCCCCAGACCGCTGCCCAGAGACAATCCTCGGAGAATTAGCTGGAGCCGGAGAGCCCAGAGGCCACCAGCCGGATGCGAGTATGACCTGGGCACACGTGCAGAGGTCAGAATGGGGACCTGGCAGAAAGCAGCAGCTGCCGTGTCCACCCCGTGGGGGCAGCTGCACTAGTAGCCATCGGTGTTTTGCACACCCGGTAGCATGCCCGTGTGCACACCCGGTGACAGAGGCAGTGAAACACAGGGGCCTGGGCGCCCATGAGATTCCTCCCGGGTTCCCAGCATGGCTTGGCCGCCTGCCGGCTGGGTGCACAAGTGACTCAACATGCCCTGGTTTCTCCATCAATAAAATGGACATAGCAAGAGGGACCCCACGCGATCTTGCGACTTCCAGGGGCCAGTAGCTGTGAAGTGCTCACACGGGCTCGGGCACCGAGGATGTTCGCGGCGTGATTGCTGTTGTTAGCTAGTCTGTGTTTTCACAAGGCTGCTCCTGCACTTTATTTTATTTTATTTTTTTTTTTAGATTTTATTTTTTTTATTCATGGGAGACACAGAGACAGAGAGAGAGGCAGAGACACAGGCAGAGAGAGAAGCAGGCTCCATGCAGGGAGACCGACGTGGGACTCGATCCTGGGACTCCAGGATCACGACCTGGGCCAAAGGCGGCACTAAACCGCTGAGCCACCCGGGCTGCCTGGCTCCTGCCCTTCACCACACCCACCAGACCACTCAAGCCTCCAACCTCTTAACTTCTGGGCGTGCGGGCGGCTCCCTGGCTGGCACCCGCACACTGCGTTCCTCAGGCGTGGGGCTCGCCCCGCTGCAGTCTATTGCTCTAACTGCTAAGACCCTCTTGGGAAATCTGGAACCCAGGTTTTGGAGCAGGAAGGGGGGAGGGGGCTGGCCCCTGCAGGTCCTGTCATCTCCAGCAGAGGGCGACGGACACCAAGCTTTTGCCAGGCAGGGAGCCACCGGCCAGCCCCCTCTCCCTTACTGCTGCAGGGAGGGGCTCTCAGGATTCAGAGCTGCTGGTGGGTTTGCGGGTGCAGCTCCTCGCCAGACCCCTGACTTTCCTAGTTCCCACCTGCCTGGCTTCCCGGAGGAGGAGGAGCCTCTTGCCAGGAGTGGTTTTGCCTCAGTTTCCCAGCGTGGTCATCTCTGCCTCCCCCCACAGGCAGATCCCTAGCAGGAAGGCCAGGCAGGGGAGGCCCCAGGCCCAGCCCACAAGCAGAGCTGGGAAAAGCCATTCCTGTAAGACGCCGCTCAGAAGACTGGGACAGGCCATCCCAAACCCAGAGCCGCTGTCTCCAGGCAGCTGCCAATCCCCCAGGGCCGCAGGGTCACTAACTTTCCCAGAGCTTGGCCCCAGGGTGCCCCCTTCAGTCCTTGCTTCCAGACCCAAGCGGAGGACTTCCCCACCCCCTCCTGACCCAAACAGCACAAATGAAACATTAAAAAAAAAAAAAAAATCACGTCTTTATTGTTTGATTAATAAACGGGCTTGGAGGGGCAAGAGTGGGGCGTGTGGGCAACACCCAGCTCTGATTAGTCAGAAACTCCTGTTAACTGTGTACAAAATGAATGTTACAAAAATCACGTAAAAAACGGGGTCAGCAAAGCAGCAGCCTTGGGGAGGGCTCAAGGCCCCTGGGAGGCTGCGAAATGCACCCAACCTGGCCTCTGGGTCGTGGCTGAGGGACTCCAGGGACCCTGGGGCCCACACACCTGCCACCACATGTGCTCTCCTTCGTGCTCACTTTTTACTACAAGATTGCCCTCACGGGGGCCGAAACACCACAGGCCACGGCACTGCCAGAAACCAGATGGGCCCTGAGCTGAGCGCTCGGCACCCCCTTCCCGGGGCCCCAGGCCTGCTGAAGGGGCGTCCTTGCTCCCCACGCCCAGGAGGCCGGGCAGGTGCAGGACCCGGCCCCGGGGAGGGCCCTGGCTCCCCCGAGAGGCCGTGGCCGCGGGAGGCCTGAGCAGGCCCCCCAAACTCGTCAGTGCCCAGTGTGGGGAGAGGACCCACAGTCCCGTCCAGCCACCGTGATGTGGCCCGAGTGGTGCTGTCGCGGCACGGTCCTGCCCAGCGGCTGGCCCAGACGGGGGCGCTAGTTGGGGTAGCACATGCAGCATCCTGTGCCTGCCGCCTCCACGCTGGGCTTGGTGCCAGGCCCCAAGAGCCCGTCGGTGACCGAGTGCTCCATGATGATGTCCTCCACCCGGGTGATGTACAGGAATGTCAGCAGCACCCCCAGGAACTGAGGAGAAAGGGCAGGGTGGGTGCGAGTCTGCTGGGGACCCAGGTGGCTCTCCCTGGCGGCCCCCAGCCTGGGCCCTTCTGTACACGTCCCAGGAAATCCCAGAGACCCTCCCTTGGGAGGAGGCCCCTCCATCCTGGGACTCCTGTCTCCATGCCAGCAATGCCGCTCACTGTCTAGGGGACCTTGGGCGAGACACTGAACCTTGCCAAGCCTCAGTTTCCTCCTCTGTGAAATGGGTATGATGATGGTATCTACTCTCAGAATGAAGAAGACCGTGCCTGGGAAGCACTTGGAAGAGCTTCACAAGCAAACCTCTTTCCACTTGCCCTCTCTTGCCAGCCCTCCCGCCCTCCAACGGTGAGCCCAGATGGTACAAGAGCCTTCTTCACCCCACCCCTTTGTACCTCTTCTGCTCTCTGTAATCCCCAAGCCACACTCTGAACCGGCACCCTGCCCACCATTCCACTTCCAGCTCCCCTCCCTGGGTGAGGGGAGGGGAGACCAGCCCACCTGGGGGAGCAGGATGCCCAGCAGGAGGCCTGCCATGATGGTGTAGTTGTCCATGAACCAGATGAGCACGGCGTTGGTGCAGCCCCGCACGTAGATGACGTCCTGCACACTGAGGCGCTGCACGAGGAGGAGCCTGGCTGACACCTTGCCTTGCAGAGCCCCGGTGCCAACTCTGCTACTCACTCAAGGTCCAGGCAAGGCCCTCCACCTCCCTGAGCCTCCAGTGTCTCACATGCCATAGGAGCAGGTGGCTCTAGACCATTGTGTCTCCACGGGCAGTATTGTTCCCTAGAGAGCACTAAGGACAGGCTGGTGGCACTTCTGGTTGTCACAGCAGTTGGGCTTGGGGACTTGAGGGACCATGGAGCTAAGGGCAATCCTACTTCACAGGCAACTGCCCTGTCTACCTGCCTACCTGCCCCCTGGGGGCACCTAGACGGCTGAAAACCCATCCAGAATTAGCTGAGCCAAAAGGCCAACTCCAGGGGCTTATAAAAACCAAAGTGTTTTCTGCGTGGTTTTCAGGGAGTGCACAAATACACGGCACACACACACATATATCTACTGCATATAACTTTGCAGAAATACTACTAAATTAAAGAATGTAAATTAAAGAATGATTATATTGTATTTTGCTTGGAATTTTATCAACAACTGTCCACCATTTTTAAAGACTATGTCCATGGCAAAAATAATACCCAGGAGGGAGGCAAACCATAAACGACTCCTAACTCTAGGAAACAAACTGAGGGTTACTGGAGGGGGGATGAGATAACTGGGTGATGGGTACATGATGGAACGAGCACCAGGTATTCTTTGCAACTGATGAGTCACTGAACTCTACCTCTGGAACTAATGATACCCTATATGTTAATTAATTGAATTTGAATAAATTTTTTTTTTTAAATAATGCCCATGGTATTCATGTTGTCAACACAACTCCCCCCTTCCCAACCCCAGCCAACCAGGTGTCAGCTACATCTTGTGGTGCAAACACCTAACTGCTTCGATGTGTCTCCTGTTGCATCTAATGCCTGAGCATTTCCACATGAAATGTTATATGATTGTAAATTGTTCTATTTCTCTTTTTACTTCAGCTCTGTCACTTGTTCTGAAGTTAGGTGTGTGGGTAGATTATATTGTCTGTGAATTTCATTTCGAGATATCACTAAGGCATTACTAGATGATCATTATAAAACCTGGCCATTGGGTTCTGATGGCTTGAGAACCCCCGCCAGTCTATGGCTCTCCAACCAGAATGTGTGTCAGAAGCACCTGCTGGGCTCCACCCCCAAAACGTGCATTTCTAATATGTTCCCAGGGTTGCTGTCACTGCTGGTCCAGGGGCCTCACTTTGAGACTCAAAACTCACAGACATCTCAAGTCGTCATGATTTTTAGCTCCCTTCTCAGCATCACCCTAGCGTCACTCCTAGCCCAGCAGAGCCCCAAGGCAAGCTGGTGTGGGCACAGCTGGGCACACAGGCATGCTGGGGGCACCGGCAAGGGCTTGGTGGCCTCACACAGAGAAGCCCTCGTAGGTGCTCAGCAAATGCAGGCGGGCAGGCTCTCCCAGCCTGGGGGACTCTTGGCTCCCTGAGTCCTTCGGTGTCTGGGCACAGTTGGAAAACTCTGGCAGTCCCTGACTCCTGTTCCGAGCCAGGGGTCCCACCCCAGAGAACCCCTCCCATCACTCTGGTGATGGGACAGGAAGAGCGACCCTTCTCAAGGAAAGAGATTTCAAAGACATTACCTCCTTGTCGATAGTTCTGTAGCCGCACATGGTGTTGATCACTTCTGTCTGAAACAAAAATGTGTGTTAGCTGCCGCCTTATACAGGGCTTCCCATGAAGGACTATTATTCCCCCCTTTTTCCTGACATAAGAATTGGGGCACAGAGTGGCACTGCCAGTATGGATGGAGCTGAGACTCCCACCCAGGCAGTCTGGCTGGAGTCTGCATCTTAACCTCCCTCCCCCAGCACCCCCCTCCTCACCTAAAAAATGCCCAGAAGGAAAGATGGGGAGGCTAGGTCTGTGGTATTTGGGTGGGAGGACCACTCCTGTGCCAGCAGCGGCCCAGGACCCCAGAGAAAAGCGTGCTGTCCCAGGCTCCCCCGCTGCAGGCTCCCCAGGGCCGAGGCTCTGCTGACAGAGTGATGCACAGTCTCAGAGGTCGGGGCCCGGCTGTTCTTGCTCCGCTGGCTCTTATGAAGGAAAACCCCAGACCACAGCCGGGCCCCCAGCCAGCTGTGGTTTCCCTGCGGACAAGGCCGGGGCCTCCGACCACACTTCCCGCCCCGACAGACTGCCATCCTACTGGTCCAAGTGCCACCCATAGCCTTCCTGGGAAGAGCTGCTCTCAGGAGCGCCCGGCTGCTGCCTGCCCTCGGTGCAGGGAAAGCTGTGGTCGGCCCTGGATGCTGTCAAATCCCTTCCCAGTAGGCCTAAGTCGGGGGCGGGGGGGGGATGGTACTTCCCCTCACTGTCTGTGCCCTGTATAGTCTCCCCCTCCTCCTACAAAGTGAGAGGAAGCTAGATGCCCCAGTCCCACCCTCCCACATGCAACTGGAAGCCGCTGTGGGGTGGGTGCCCCGGGAGCCAGCAGTGATGCAGGAGCAGCAGAGTGGCCAGCGCGGCCTCTGGTATCATGTTGCCTGCTCTGGATCCTGCTCTGCTACTCAGGAGCTCAGTGGCCAATCCCAGATGTGCTGTCCCAGGACACTAGATAAGTATTTGTTGAATGAATGAATGAATGAATGAATGAATGAATTCCTCGGCCTCTTCCATAAAGCAGTGGTGCTCAGCAAACCCACATCATGGGGCTGTCTTGAGCATACAGTGATACACTCATCAAGGCCTTATCTCAGGGCTGGACACATAGAGGAACACAGGGGCCCCGGCTGGAGGGACTCTGCACATGATCCTGGCCCCTGGAGGGCAAGGAAGGCGGTCTACTCTCCTTCCAAAAGAGTGAGTTGGACCTCAGGCCTCAGCTCAGTTGTCAGGATCTGGCTTGTGGGCAAAATAAACTCCCTCAGTCTAGACTGTGCCCCAGGTAGACCCAAATACACCCAGCATCCGCTTAACATGGGCCAGCTTTTGTGACTCCTCTAGGTGGTGAACCCGACCCCCAAGGAGAGGGTCAGGCCTGGGAAGCAGGTGCATGACAGCAGGACAGGAACGGTGTTTTCTACCTTTCGTGTTTGTTCTTTCAGTCGTTCCCTGAACAAATATTAACCGAACACCTGTTATGTGCCAATCACTGTTCTAGGTGTTGGGAATGTAGGGGAACGAAGAATGTCTTTGCCTTCATGGAACTGACATTCTAGAAAGGGAAACACACAATGAACCTAATAAGTGAGTCAACCACACAGTACATAGAAGGTGACAAGAGTAACTACTCTGCACTGTGCTTCCAGTTCTGGGGACAGAGCCCCAGGTGGGTTCTCCTTAGAGAAGAGGTTGTTTCTCTTGCCTTCAGGGAGCAGACGTGCAGCTGGCAGAGGCCTCCTTGCCACCGCCCAGAGCCCGGACCCCTCCTCCGGACTCGCCTCTCCTTCCGGGAGAGTCCCCTCTAAGGAGGGCGGGACGAGGCATCCATGCTCTTTCCTAAAGGTAAAGCCTGCTTAGGTTTGATCACAGAACCACTCTTCTCCAGAGGCTCTGCTGATGGTGCACAGGTCCTGAGAGCCGCTCTGCGGTGGCCTCTTCCACCTGGGACAGGGCCACGGACAGGCGGTCAGGAAGGGGACTCCCAAGCATCCCAAAGCCGGACATGGCAAAGTTCACAAGGGTTCTTTATGTGTGCTTCCTCTCACTCCGGCACAGGCCTGATGAGCTGGGTTGTCTGAGGTCTGAGAAGCCAGGGGGAAGGGAAAGAGAGGCCTGCAGGGACAGGCCCCCAAAGGGTAACCAAAAATGAGAGGGTGGATAGCTCTAAAAATTGGACACAAGAGCTCAACAGGCATGGCTGTCAGAGGCCATTCAATGTAGAGGCAAACTGCCCTCCACACCAGCGAGTCTTGGGGACATCCCATAGGATAAGCACATTTCACAAGCCTGTGTGAACTCTGTTGCTTCAAATCCTCTGCAGGAGACGAGCAGAGACATTCCTTTTAAAGCTTAGAGCTAGGGAGAAAAGTGACTTTCCCTGAAGAACGGGTTTGCTTTCTTCTGTTGAACAGTAGCAACGTAACAGACCATGTGTCCCCTTTTCCTCTGGCTGCCAGGAAGCTCTAAACCACCAAGCACAAGGCTCTAGTTTCTAATTTTTTTAAATTTTTTTTTCTCTTGTGTGTTCATTCAGATCTGTGGCTAAATGAAAAGAGTGTACAATAAATAGATTGGTATACAAATTCACGCACAGATTCACAAAGGGAGGAAACACCCTCTTTTCTAAGGAGAACCCACGGTGGTTTTGTAGTACAGGACCACAGGTACCCCAGTAGGTGAGCATCGCGTCTCCACCTCGGGCTCCCACCCAGATGCCGGCTCTATAGTCCATTTCTCTGCGGGTGGCATCCGTGTTGATACTCCCCGCCTGGACTTCTCTCCCAAACGCCCTAGATCCAAGTGCCTCTTTGACATCACACACAGTCTACCTGTCCACACTGAGCTCATCCCTGCTGTCCTCCCCTTTCAGGCAGTGGCAGCTCCATCTTTCCTTGTGGCTCAGGCCAAAATCTGGGAGCCCTCCTTGATTTCTCTTTCTCCTACTTCCCGCATCTGATCCGTCAGCAAATCCTGTTGCCTTATATATAAAACAGAGCCAGAATCTGACCAAGTTTTACTACCTCGGCTAAAGCCTCTGTCTTCTCTGGCCTGATGTGACTGGACTTCCAGGAGCTTCCTGGACCCCCCGCAATGGTGGGAGCACATTCAGCAGGAGCCTTGGCTGCCAGTCTCCTGTGGTGATTGTCACATGCGGTTAATTTTATGTGTCAACTAACCTGGGCCTTGAGGTGCCTAGATATTTAGTCAGACATTATTCTGGGTATTTCTGCGAAGGTGTCTTTCAATGAGATTGACATTTGAATCAGTAGACTGAGTTAGGCAGATGGTTCTCCCTATAGTGGGTGGGCCGCACCCAATCAGTGGAAGGTCTGAATAGAACAAAAGGGCTGCCCGTCCCCTAGGGAATCTTCCCTTTCTTCCTGCCTGCCTGATGCAGACCTGAGCCGCCACACTGGCTCTTCCTGGCTCTTGAACCTGCCAGCCACATCTGCTCTCCTGGTTCTCGGGCTGTTGTACCCAGCCTGGAACTAAACCACTGGCCCTCCTCGATGCCCAGCTTGCTGACTCAACCTGCAGATCTTGCTTGCCAACCAGAATCTCAGGGCCTGCTTCCCTGACAGCCTGGGACCTGTGACACATGGACCGCTGCAGACTCCCCATGTCCACCTCTGGCCCCCACAGCAGAGGGACCCTGGTAAAATCTGAGTCAGATCTGCCGCCACTCAGCTACTAAAGCCCTTCAGTGGACTCCTCACCACTCATGGGAATACCAAAGT
Source organism: Nyctereutes procyonoides (assembly GCF_905146905.1). Lineage (NCBI taxonomy): Eukaryota > Metazoa > Chordata > Mammalia > Carnivora > Canidae > Nyctereutes > Nyctereutes procyonoides. Next base: position 67,564,253 of record NW_026575046.1, read on the forward strand.
CCTGACCACGGCCTTCAGGGAACCCGTCATCTCCCTGACCTCATCTGCTACTGTTCTCCGTGACGCCCGCTCTGCTCCAGCCACATTGGTCTCTGTGCTGTTTCTCAAATGCACCAGGGCAATTCCCACCTGAGGGCCTTTGCACTTGCTGTTCCCTTTGCCAGGAATGTCCGTCCCCCAGATATGCATGGCCCACTCCTTCACTTCCTTCGGGGTTTTACTGAGAACCTACTTTTTCGGTATCTAAAATTTCAATCCTCCACCCCCCTGCTTTATTTTTCTCCTTAGCATTTACCACCTTCAAGCATACTGCCTCTCACTCGTGTATTTTGTCAGTCTTCCTGACTAGAACACCAGTTCCATGCAGGCAGAGAGTTTTCCAGGTGTTTTCTGTACGTACCCCCAGAACCCAGAATCACATCTGGCATGAATGGCCTCGATGAATATCTGTTGAATGAATGAATACATGTAGGCTTGGACAGCTTGACATGGACATTCAGGTGCCACTGTCCTAGGGGCTGAAGTTCAGGATCACCCCCCACAGGCTTCTCTGAAAATGCCAGGCTCTTACCCAGCACTCCCCCTTCCCAGAAAGTTATCCTAAAATGGCAGCTAAAATTTCTAAACAAATCTTCCCTCCTGATCCAGGCTTTTTTAGGGCTTGTGCACTTGGCACCGGCTCCCTGACTCATGGCCGAGGCCTGCACCCCCACTGGCAGCTGCGTGGTTTACAGAATCCAGGAGTGGGCACAGAGGGTAGAGATGTTCGAAAAGAAATTTTCCATGACTCTTCAGGGCATGAGTAATTGCAAAGCTCGCCACCTCATTCCAATCCAGAGACGAGGCAGTTTTTGGACACATGAGTCCAACAACACAGAGGACTGACGAAGCCACTCATCAGTAAGTGGGGACTCCGTGGGACAGCCCCCCAAGTAGTCATGGAGGTGAAGAGCTGAGTGGGGATCCTGCTGGGGAGAGGCAGGGCTGGCATGTACATCACCAGACCCCTTCCCAGGTGCCCTCCAGCGAAGGCTGCGAGCCGGCCACCCTAAGCTCCCTCTGGCCTGGACCCTCTCCATGCCTCACCCGACCCAGGTAGGAGTCCAGAGCCCGGGTGTCACAATGGTGGCCTGCATTTCATCCCAGCCCCGCCAACCCCGGGCGAGGCAGGCACCTGATGCTCTGGTGTCCCCACTTCTTCATCTGTGCGGGGGGCAAAGCAACAGGCCCCACCCCACGGTGCTGTGGAAGGAGCTGAATGTGTGATGCTGCTGGAGAGCCCAGGACGGGCCTGCGCGTGGCAAGTGTTCAAAGACCATTAATGGCCACTCCTGGCAAAGCCGGCCTTCCCCGCCCGCACCCCCGCCCCCACATGTAGCCCTTCCCACGGCCTGAGTCTCCAGGGCCACCGCCTCCTGCCCCCCCCAGCCCACTTCCCGATGGGCCGGGTGGCCCCAGGAGCAGCAGGTACCGTGTTTCTGACGCAGCAGGTGTAGGGCACCCCGCAGGCCAGGGGTCCGGGGGCGTTGCAGTCGTGGTACTGGTTTTTGCTCCAATCCCTGTAGTCTTCCCCGCCACAGCACTTAAACTGAGAGGAAGGCAAGTGGGGAGAGGGCTGCTGTCACCATGGGATCCCAGGCCCACGCCAGGAAGGGGCTCCACCGGCACACCCTGGGGTTTACACTCGGGTCACCCGGGGGCAGGGGGGCCCCCGAGGCTGCAGGTGTCAGGTACTCCTGTGCTTCCTGGCCCAGCTGCCTGGGAGGTAATGAGCACCCCGTCACTGGAGAGGCGTGCAAGCCAAGGCTGGGCAGCCTCTTGGGCGGGGGGCAGCTACCAGGGGGACTAGATACTGGAGGGAAAGTCTCCCTTGATGCCTCCATCTCCATGTCCCAGGGCAGTGGCTCAACCCTTGAAGGTCCCAGAGAGAAGGAGTCTATGGATGCCCCCACAGCCCAGGAGGCATCCCCAGGGGCCCCTAGTACCCCCTGCCCCTGCCCCCAGCCCAGCTCTGTCTATCAGCCCTTAGCAAAGGGGCACGCACCCTCCTCAAGTCCTGCCTCGGGGTCAGGGCCGAAGGGGCAGCAAGGTGGGCCTCATTCCCCCCTTAGCTTAGCTTCTCCCCACACTGCCCCTCTGCCCAGGGAAGCAGTGACTCCACTGAGAGGTGGGTGTGTGCCAGGCGTGCTTGTGGGCACTGTGCTGGGGAGACAGCGAGTAACTGCTGCATGGAAAGGCCAGTGGGTAATGCTGTGTGCCAGGGGCGCAGGAAAGGGGAGAAGGGAGCTGGGGGGGCAGCTGAATGTTGGGAGGTCAGGAGAGGCCCCCCCCTGAAGAGATGACATTTAATCTGAAACATGAATAGCAGGAAAAAGCCAGGCAACAGTGCACAGGCCCCGCATAGGATGAGTGAGCTGTGTGTTGGTGGCAGGCACGGAGGCCAGGGTGTCTGGAGCGGGGCGAGCAGGAGGGGAGGGATGAGGTAGGGCGGCCGGCCTAGGCCACACCATGCCAAAGTCTAGTCGGTCAGAATGGGTGGGGAGCTGGGATCATATTCTGTGATGGGGGGGTCACTGGAGGGTTAGCTAGGGGAGTGATAGGGTCAGAGGTCCCTGCAGAAACACAGAGCCCTTCAGGCTGTCAGCTTCGAGACCTGGAAGCTCCCCCCCCCCCCCCCGCACCCCAGCCCAGCTGGGTGCAGTTCCAAGGGCATTCGCTTTGCAGTCCATTCAATCCCTCATGCTACCATCTGTCGCCGTGTGACTCTGGGCAAGTCGACCAGCCTCTCTGGGCTCATCTGCAAAGCAGGAGGAGCACTGCCAGCTTTGCACAGCTGAGCCGAGGATTACCAAGTCAGGCCATGCATGATGCACTCAGCCTGGGGCTTGGCACCAAGCATGAGTCACCCCCCATCCCACCCCAGGAGAAATGAAATCCCAAGCCACTGGAAGGCCGGTTCCAATAAAAACATCACATTTCACCCGATGGCCAGAGCTGGCCGACACACCCCTGGCAGAGAGGGGCCTCCCGGAGGCTGCACCTGTTGTGACTACAGCGAGGACCTGAGCCAAGGGAGTGGCCACCACCGGTGGCTCTGGGCGCGATGAGGTTTGGTTCTCACTGAGGGCTAGCACGGGAACCAGGCCAGCCGAAGCCCCCAAAGCCATGTCCCAGGAAGCACTGTCAGGGCCGAGTGGGCCCACGGCCCTCACCTTCTGCTTGCCCCCCCTAGAATGCGGCAGCGGTACTCACAGGACAGGTCTTCCCTGTCACTGTTCTAAGGTGCCTGTCACTGCTCTAAGGTGCCTGGCACTGCTCTAAGGACTTCCACGTTGAGTCAAGCAATGTCACAACGACATCAAGACATCAAGAGGAAGGGATCACCTGTACCCCCCCGCTGCAGTTGAGAACCTGAGGCTCAGGACTAAGTGAGATCGATGTGTAGACGCCATCCCGGGCAGTGCTGGCCTGCCACTGCTATTATTATAACACCAACAGACATGGGTGGACCTTAGTGGGGAGGGTCAGTGTCCCCAAATGATAATCACTGTATTCAAAAAATGCTATGGAGGAAAAGGAGAAGTCGTGTTTTGCTCCTCTATGCAGGGGAAGCGGAATCAGGAAAGAGTGCTCTCTACCTCAGGGCCGTTCCTGACTTGGCAGGGAGTGAGCTCCCTGTCACTGAAGAGATTCAGCAGAAAGGTGTCTGAACTGAGCACCTTGGAGGTCTTTCCCACCCCAAGGAAGAAGTATCTCTGCCCCTTGGAGAAGGATACCCTGGGATCCTGCAAAGTGGCTTGTGGCTAGAGCTGATATTCTTCTTCTTCTTCTTTTTTTTTTTTTTGGATGAGGGAATAGCTAAGTAACTAAAGAGGGACACAGAGGGTAAGGATATTCTGGGCCAGGCATGTGGGCAGAAGAGTGGTTAAGCAGGTCAGGCCCCAGCCTTCACACCCATCCATGGCCCGCCATTGCCTCCCAACTTGGCCAGCCACTTGCTTTGGGAATGGATAAGCCACTGCTCCCTCACCCTCACCCTCGCCCTCTTGAGCAGTGTCCCGAGCCAAGGGCAAAGGGCTCGGCAGGTGCACCTCTGACCCACGGCACCTAGCTCACCTCCTTCTGAACAAAGTCCATGATGTTTTTGAAGTCCAGATCATCATAGTAGTTCTCGATTCCTCTTCGAATGTTGTCATTTAGAAGGTCGATGGTCTATTTTGAATGGAGACATTACAAAAAAACCAGGCCACACCCCACCCCCTCAAAGTCCAACCCAAGATCTCCCAGAACTCGGGCCTGGAACAGGGTGCCCACATGGCCAAGTAGCCCCCACCCCACCTGCAGGAACACCCCACCACCTCCCTGCCCACACACCCTCTCCCTGCCCCGGTGCCCCTCTGAGGCCTGGGTCCCTTTGCCATGTCTGAGCAGGAGTGATTCACCCCCTTTCCTATACAGATCAGAGAGCCCAGGCCCCAAGAGATGGCACCCGGCCAGAACTGGGCAGATTCCGGCCTGGTGCCCTTTCCTCCGCCCAAAGACAGGCCCCAGCTGAGTCTCTGTGCTCCAGACCCCTCTGCACTCTTCTCTGCCCGAGCTCTTGTGCTACGGATTAGGACACTGAGGCCCAGAGAGGGCGGCGGACTCTCCTGGGGCCCAGAGCAGGCTAGGCGGGTGGGTCTGGCCAGGACTGGGAATCAGCTCTCCTGATTTCCCCCATGGGCCACGCTTCATCGCTGCAGGGCCCTGGCCAGGCCCCCTCGGAGCTCGGGCGGGGCCCAGCCCCATGGAGAGCAGCGCTGGCACATCGCCCTCTCCCGGTCACGCTGGGCCTTCTGGATCAACAGCCCGGCTGTTGTGCTGAAATCCAGGAGCACAAAAGGCCCCATAGCGGGAAGGGGTGGGGGCGGGAGTGTGGGCGGCCCAACCCCACGCTCTGAGCCACAATCAGGGCTTTCAGAGCAGGGAGGCCCTCGGATCACCAGAGATTGTGCTGGCACAAAGGGGGCATTCTTGGCTCTGGAGCCAGACGATCCCCTGGGGAGGCGCCTGCAGGCACTGCTGGGCAAACAGGGCCCTGGGTCCCAGGCCTGGTCCTGCCACTGCAGGCTCCACCCCAGCTATTTGCCCTCTCTGAGCCTCAGTTTCTCACTTGTGAACCACACCTGCAGGCCTATCCTTGAAATAACCTCCAGCTATGAGGATCAGACTAGGCTGAGAAGGACCATCAAGCCTCATGGTCAAGAACAGTTCCAGCAGCCACCCGGGCCTCAGATGTCTCCTTTAGCATCCAAGCCTCTACTTCCTCACCTGCCAGGTGGAGAGGACAACCTCTACCTCGTAGGGATTTGAGTCTAGATAGACTAAAGCTATAAATGTGCTCAGCAAGGTGCCAGGCACATAGTAGGCCATGGTATTATTAAAGGTCTTTCTCTCCTTTTCCAGGAGGCACACACCCTATAGCATTGCATCATAAGTGGAAACGGCTAATCCCAAGGTTCAGTTTGGGGTAATCTCCCCCAAACCACGTCCAATATCAGAAAGAGGGGGAGAGTGTATCAGCTGCCTCCTTCCCAACACTCACAGTGCTCACAGTCAAGGCAACAAAGGAAACCAGCTCAGGGAAATCTGTCTCCGTGGCCAGGAGAAAACCTTCTGCTCAGGAAGATCAGCCACTCAGAGGTGGACAGGGGAGCCAAGAACCTAATAGCAGCCCCGGGGGGCAGAGGGTAGGCCCTGTCACGTGTGAAAGACCATGCACGCACTTGCCGGCCTCAGTCCTATATTGACCCCAGGGCAGGGGCTTGCTGGTCACATAACCTGAGCAGAGCAGGGACCCCGTGGCCTCAGGGCCACCCTTCTCAGAGGCCCCCAGGTCATGAAACTTTTCCAATCTGGGGTTCCTGCTCCTCCAGGGGATGAAGGGACAGGCCAGCCAGCTGGGGCATGGTTGGGGGCACCTAAGAAACAAGATGCTAGGGTGGGGTCAGTCCACTCCCCAGGACAGGGTAAGGGAATGAGCTCATGGCACTGAATGGCATGGGAGGGGGTCATCGGCTGAGCACAGGTGCAGAGGGGTGATCCAGGAGCACACGCATAGGGCTGTGTCAACTTCTTGCAGTCCACTCTCAGGGTCCTGCAGACACAGTCCTGGTCTTCCATGTCCCTCTGCACCCCAGCCCAATGGTCATCTCCCAGCCCCTCCCCTGGGTCACATATTGTTTGGACTCCCCCAGGCCTGGAGATAAGGAGTCAGGGAATGAGGGCAGGAGGCCAGGGCAGGGTCAGCAGAGGGGATCCCCAGTGGCCTGATGGGGAAAGGCTCTTCCTCCCTCTTCAGTAAGCAGCTCTGACCTTTCTCTCCAAACTTACTCAGTCTCTGGGTACTTTCCAAACATGCTAAGTCCAAAAAAGGCCTCTGTGACAATCAGGCCTCCCATCTGGTAAGCTGAGCGGGGCCCCCACAGGGAAGGGAGGCCCCGCTGGAGGCCCCTCGAAACGGGCAGGAGGAACAGATGGTCCCAGGCTGCGTGGACAGCAGCTGCCCCTGGCCCCTCGGGGACCTCTTTGGATCATGCTGGCTCTTGTGCTCTTTTGTGTGTGCACTGCCTTTGGCACCATGCATGTGTGTGTGTGTGTGTGTGTGTGTGTGTGTGTGTGTGTGTGTGTGAGGGGGGGGGTATATACCAGAGATGTAAGGATACTTCAACGGTCCTTTTGCCGTGATAAGGCTACAGATGAACGAGTGAGACAAGCTGGTTGCATGGCTCATGAATTTAACTGTGAAGTGCTCTGCTGTGTTCAGCTAAGTTCTGCCGTTCTGCGGGACTGGGGGAGCCACTCTGAGGACCCCAGCAGGGGGTCCTGTTTTGTGGACCCCAGCAGGGAATCCTGACTCCTCTGCTGCTCTCAGAGACCAAGCACCCAGTGCCTGCCCCCCACCCCCAGCCCCCTAATCCAGCTCACAGCAGCAAAAGCAGCTCCAACTAGGGCAAGAAAACCCACCTCGCATGCAAGGCTGGTGTGGCCTCAGGGGCCACTAGGCCTGGGCTAAACCAGGCAAAGAGTAAGCAAACATCAAAGGCCACAGGATTTTCAGAGCACATTGTTTAAACCACCAGAAGCAAGCTACAAAGAGCTGTCCTTTCTAGTTTGTTCTTTTAAATCTAGTTTTAAAGCTATCCAAAGCCTCCACAGCAGGGTTTCCAGTAAAGGTGCTCAATGTTTTTAAGTGATGGAGGAATCAAGGGGGTGGGGTAGGTGGCCAGGCTGGGAGGCTGAGGAGCAGGGGGAGGAGAGGGGGGTGGCAGGGCAGCAGAGGGAGCCTCTCTCTTGGCCTCCCTGGAAGGAGCTTCCGGGGCTTTCCCCCTGAGACCCAGGCTGCAGAGGCCCGGCTGTCAGCAACCCCGCTGACACTAATACCAATCAGCCCAGTTCTCACGGTGTACAGGGGGTGCTTGGCCTAGGACTTCCTTCCTTCCCTTGCACGTGAACCAAACAAGCATCTCTGGGCTTCCCTCAGTGCCCCAGACTGTGGGGATGGGTCCTATTGCCTCCAGTACCGAGACAGACTCAATCTAACAACCAAGGCCTAAAGAGAACCCAGGGAGCAAGAAAAAAGGAAGAGAGAAAGCTACAAGGTTCTTTGGAATATTTGCTAGACCCTTCCTCCAACCTGGCCGCAAGTCACAGGTTTAATCCTGGCGGGGAGAAGAGGTCTGCTTCAGCTTCGCAGGTACCTGGGGCTCCAGCTCTCACTCCCACATGCTGTCCACGGTGGAGCACACGAGCTGGGAGAGGCTGCTCAGATCTCAGTGCAGAACCTCCTCTACTTTGCTGCATCAGGCGGCAGGATATATGTGTGTCCTGTGCTCCACTGAAGGGGCCACAGTGTCATCTTTCTCCTACCTCTGGCTTCGAGGGTATGTCCAGAACCATCTAGCGCCAGGCTGGGTGCTGTCCACTGTTCCCTGGTTCCATGTTGGGGGATCAGCAACCTCTGATCAAGGCCAGGAAAGAGGCCACTCCCCACCCTTGCCTTGGCAGTAGAGGAAAGGTAGAGGCCAGGAGGCCAGGGCTGGGGGTACAAATGTACCAGCTACAGCCTAACACCCTCTGGGTGTCCCGCTCAGCTCTGCCTAACTGGGAACACATGGGCAGGAGCTGCCCTCCCCCAACACCCCTGATACCCCCAAGAGAGGCCCCAGAACAAGCTGGAGAGTACTGGTCAGTCAAGGTGAGACCCAGACAGTTGTGGAAGTCACTCAGGTTCACCTCGTACCATCAGGACACTGCCCTTCTGATGCCCGGGCCCTTGGGGCTCCATGGCGGGCTCCCCAGAGCACAGCCACTAGACTCCCTACAAATAGAGAAGCCACCTGAGTCTGACCATTGAGTCAGGCCTCCTAGCAGAAACCTTGCCAAGGGTCAGGGATGGAGAATCTCTTCTTTATGTCCATGCACCTGTTGATGTTTTGCTGCCAGCGGTGGCCATGGCCAGTGCCCCTTCCTGAGAACCGAGCGTGAGGTCATTAGCCTAATTTGTCCTCATCTGACACCACGAGTGGATTTGTAGACTTAACAGGTAGCCTATGGGGCCACCCCTGTTATAGTATGGCTCAGAGAAATGCTTCTCCTCCTCTTGGCAAGGAGGAAATGGAACTGGGAACTCACCTCCCTCTGGCAGCTGACCTTCATTACCTCCCACCTTTTCTCTCCACGCTGCCCCTTCCTGCTGCCATCAACAGCCAGGCTGCTCCCCTAGCCTCAGCACTGGCCAGTCTTATAGTTTACATTAGAGTTGGAAAGGACATTATTTTTCCATATATGGTATTTTCCTCCGCGATTATAAGGAAATGAAAATTGGAGAGCTAAGGAAAAAAATATCAAAAAGAAAATAAAAAGCACAGCCTGGGTGGCTCAGCAGTTTAGCACTGCTGTCAGCCCAGGGTGTGATCCTGGCGACCCGGGATTGAGTCCCACGTCAGCCTCCCTGCATGGAGCCTGCTTCTCCCTCTGCCTGTGTCTCTCCCTCTCCCTCTCTCTCTCTCTCTCTGTCTCTCATGAATAAATAAATAAAATATATTTTTTTTTAAAAAAAGCACCCTAGCCTCACTCCTTAGAGGAAATAAGAGTTAATATGTTAATATTTCTATTTTCTTCCAGGTTTTTCCAGGCCGATTTTTTTTTTTAGAATAGAGCTCTTACCGCATTTATAGTTTTATATATCATTTTCCAGTTATTTTGAATTATGGACCATGGACATATGAGAACATGGCTCCCATATTCTCATGGAAAAGCCGAGAGACCTGATGGTGAGAGTCCTTCCTGGGCTGTACACAGAGATCCTCCCCTGACAGGACCCCATGAGGGGGACACCCCATCCAATCCTCAGGGTTTGGGGTTAATGAGATAATGAGAAATTCTCAGCCCTGACCTCAGCCCACAGCATCTTCCAGTGAAGACTAAAGAGCTGACCACCCCCACTCCACCCACCATGACTACAAGAAGGAGTGGTGGGTGTCCTGGCCCCTACTGACCCAGGGGCACTGGAAAGTGACAAATCAGGCCACCTTTGTGGAAACCAGACTGCTGCTCATTTAGGGGATTGTTCACCAAAACAATCAATGCTGCTGACCAACCTGGGGCTGGGCTCTAGCTAGGAAAGCACTAATCCATAACCTCTGCAAAGCCACAGGCTGGCTGGGAGCCCAATGGCTGCCCAGAAATGTGGCCCCATGAACAAATGGAATGAACATCTCTCTCCCCTCAGGCTGCCGAGACATGAACCAATACCCTGACCTTCCAGCTTGGAAAGGATGATCTGAAAGGAGAAAAGGGGAAAAGGGAGGAGAAGGTAGTGACACTAGATTGAAAAGACAACTACGGGGCTAAGAAAAAAGGAAATAAAAGAATATTTTGAAACAAACAAAAATGGAAACACAACATACCAAAACTTGGGGAATGCAGCAAAAGCGGTTCTCAGAAGGAAGCTTATAGTAATAAACATCTCCTTTAAGAAAAAAAAAAGAAAGAAAAAGACCTCAAATTTAAAAAAAAAATCTCACTTTGCACCTCAAGAAAGCAAAAAAAGAAGAGCCAATTAAGCTCAAAGTTAGTAGAGAGAAGGTAATAACAAAGATCTGAGCAGAAATAAACAAAATAGAGACTAGAAAGACAATAGAAAATATCTGTAAAACTAAGAGTTGATTTTTTAAAAAAATAAATAAAACTGACAATGTTTAGTTAGACTAGGAAAGAGATAATTCTAATAAACAAAAGCAGATATGAAAGAGGAGATGCCATGACCAAAATTTCAGAAATATAAAGGGTCATAAGAAACTATGATGAACAATTATCCACCAACAAACCGGGTAGCAAAAAAAGAAATAGAGAAATTTCTGGAAACATACAACCTGCAAAGACTGAGTCATGAAGACAGAAAATCTGAACAGAACAATAACAGGTCAAGAGCTAGTAAACAAGTAAAACTCCAGGGCCAGATGGCTTCACTGGTGAATTCTACCAAACATTGAAGGAATAATTAATACTAATCTTTCTCAAATTCTTCCAAGATATTGAAGAGGAAGAAACACTTCCAAAGTCATTATGAAGCCAGCATTCTTCTGATACCAAAGCCAAATGAGGACACTGTTGGAAAAGAAAATTATAGGCTAATATCTCTGATGAACATCACTGTAAAAATCTTCAACGAAATATTAGCAGACCAAATTTAACAGCACATTAAAAAGATCATACACCATGATCAAGCAGGATTTATCCCTGGGATGCAAGGATGGTTCAACATCTGTGAATCAATCAGTGAGATACACCATATTAACAATGAAGGATATAAATCAAACGATCCTTTCAGCAAATGCAGAAAAAGCATTTGACAAAATTTGGTATACTTTCTGATAAAAATGCTCAACAAATTAGGTATAGAAAGAATGTACCACAACACAACAAAGGTCATACATAATAAGCCCACAGCTGACATCATTCTTAATGGTGAAAAGAGAAAGCTTTTCCTTTAAGATCAAGAAGAGACAAGTCCACTCTCATTACTTCTATTCAACATAGTCCTGGATGTCCTAAGCCAGAGCAAGTAAATTAGGTAAGAAAAAGAACTAAAAGTCATCCAAATCAGAAAGGAAGTAAAATTTTCTGTTTGTATGACATGATCTTATATATAGAAATCTTAAAGACTCCTGGGGTGCCTAGGTGTTTTAGTTGGCTGAGGTTCTGACTCTTGATCTTGGCTCAGGTCTTGATCTCAGGGTTGTGAGTTCAAGCCCCATGTTGGGCTCCATGCTGGCCATGGAGCCTACTTAAAAATGAAAAGGAAAGGAATGATAAAGATCCCAGCAAAACTCTGTTAAAACTAATAAACGAATTCAGTAAAGTTGCTGAATACAAAAATCAACATACAAAAATCAGTTGCATTTCTACACACCAACCATGAACTATTCAAAAAATAAATTAACAAACCCATTTACTATGGCATCAGATAGAATAAATTATTTAGAGATAAATCTAACCAAAGAAGTGAAGGATCTATATACCGAAAAGCATAAAAACACTGATGAAAGAAATTGAAGACAACACAAATAAATGGAAAGATAGCCCTCATTTATGGACTGGAAGAATTATTACCAAACTATTCATACTATCCAAAGTGATCTGCAGATTTAATACAATACCTATCAAAATTCCAATAGCATTTTTTCACAGAAATAGAAGAAAATCTTAAAATTTGTATGGAACCCAAGAGATTCCAAAAAGCTAAAACAATCTTGAGCACAAAAAAACAAAGCTGGAGGCATCACATTTTCCGATTTCAACCTATATTAGAAAACTATAGTTATCAAGATAGTGTGGTATTGACCAAAAAAAAAAAAAAAACCCATACATACAGATCAATAGAACAGGATAGAGAAACTAGAAGTAAACCCAGTCCTACCCACTAATTTTCTATTAAAATGCCAAGAATACATAATGGGAAAAGGATAGTCTCTTAAATGGTGCTAGGAAACTGGATATCCATGTGCAAAAGAATGAATTGGACCATTATCTTACATCGTAAACTAAAATCAACTCAAAATGGATAAAAGACATAAACATAAGACCTGAAATTGTAAGACTCTTAAAAGGAAAGCATACAGGGGAAAGAAATCCTAGACATAGCTCATGACAATAATTTTTTCTTTTTTTTTATTTATTTACGAGAGAGAGAGAGAGAGAGAGAGAGAGAGAGAGAGAGAGGCAGAGACACAGGCAGAGGGAGAAGCAGGCATCATACAGAGAGCCTGACGCAGGAATCGATCCAGGGTCTCCAGGATCACGCCCCAGGCTGCAGGCGGCGCTAAACCGCTGCGCCACCGGGGCTGCCCCGACAATAATTTTTTCAAACTTGACACCAAAACCACAGGCGATAAAGGTAAAAATAAACATTATTGTCATTACATTAAACTAAAAAGTTTTCACACAGCAAAGAAACAAAAAAATTAAAAGGCCACTTATAGAACAAGAGAAAATATCTGTAAACTGCATATCTGATAAGAATATCCAAAATGTGTAAGGAAAAAAAATGTAGAAGGAAACTTTACAACTGAATAGCCAATGACAATGACAACAACAAATAATCTGATTAAAAATGGGTAGAGGAACTATTTTTTTATAAAGATTTTATTTATTTATTCATGAGAGACAGAGAGAGAGAGAGAGAGGCAGAGACACAGGCAGAGGGAGAAGCAGACTCCATGCAGGGAACCCAATGTGGGACTCGATCCCGGGTCCCCAGGATCACGCCCCGGGCTATAAAGCAGCGCTAAACCGCTGAGCCACCCGGGCTGCCCGGGTAGAGGAACTATTAAATAGATATTTTTCCAAAGGAGACATCCAGATGGCCAAGAGGGATATGAAAATATGCTCGTCACTCATCAAATGCAAATCAAAACCACAATGAGATATTACCTAATGCCTATTTGGATGGCTATTACCAAAAAGGTAGGAGATAACAAATATTAGCAAGGAGAAAAGGAAACTTTGGACACTGTTGGTGAGAATGTAAATTGGTCCAGCCATTATGGAAAACACTATGAAAGTTCTTCCAAAATTTCAAAATTGAACCATACCATATGATCCAGCAGTCCTACCTGCGGGAATATATCCAAAGGATATACTGCAGCATTACTCAGAATAGCCAAGATAGGGATCCCTGGGTGGCGCAGCGGTTTGGCGCCTGCCTTTGGCCCAGGGCGTGATCCTGGAGACCCCGGATCGAATCCCACATCGGGCTCCCGGTGCATGGAGCCTGCTTCTCCCTCTGCCTATGTCTCTGCCTCTCTCTCTCTCTCTCTCTCTCTCTCTCTCTCTCTCTGTGACTATCATAAATAAATAAAAAAAAATTAAAAAAAAAAAGAATAGCCAAGATATGGAAACAACCTAAGTGTCCATGGACAGATGAATGGATAAAGAAATGGAAAAATATATCTGTTTATTTAATATATTTATATATTTTTATTTTTATGTTGTATTTATATATATCTATTACAAACACACACGTGTAATGGAATATTCGCCATAAACAAAGGAAATCCTGCCACTTGTAACAACGTGGATGAATCCTGAGGACATTGGGCTGAGTGAAATAAGGTAGACAGAGAAAGACATGTATAAGGAAACCTTATATGTGGAATCTGAAGAAAAAGAAGTCAAACCCATAGAACCAGTGAGTAGCGTGGTGGCTACCAAGGGTAGGGGTGGGGAAATAGGGAGATGTTGGCCAAGGGTACAAACTCTCAGTTATGTGCTGAATATAGCATACAGCATGGTGACTCTAGTATTGTATACTTGAAATTTGCTGAGAATAGATCTAGAGCATTCTCACTGAAAGAGAAGTTCCTATGTGAAGCGATGGACATGTTATTTAACTTGATTGCAGCAACCATTTCACAATGTGTATGTATATCGAATCATCACATTGCACAGTTTAAATATGTCACAATTTTACTTGTCAATTATACCTCCATAAAGCTGGGGGCGAGGAGCGGAAAGAGGACTGAAAAAGAAGACTGTGCTGCCTCTATCTTGCTGTGTGCTCCGGGGAGGGCTTCCTAGCCTCTCTGTGCCTCCCTGATCCCATTGATACGGGAATCTCCCAATCCCTCTCCTGCAGTTCATAAAATGGGAAAAAACACCCCTGGGTTCCAGAGGTGTAGACAGGCCTGTGTCTTAAGGTGTTCCCTTGCTCCCACCGGGCCGGGATCCAGTTGCACCCAGCAGGAGCTTGGCAGGAGTCAAACACCAGGTCATTGGAGGGCTCTGTACACCCCCGTGTCTGATATGGTGACAGCTGCCCTGGGCTCAACGTCTGCTGAGAAAGACAATGTGGCCCCAGCCCCGAAGTGCCAGGAACCGAGGGTCGGGGGTTGGGGTGGAGGCAGACAGAACAGAACTAATGCAAACTTGCCCTGCTCCCCAAGTCCCACCTCCACCACGGAAGGGGGATGAGGGCGAAGGAATGAGATTATGGAGAGATGACAGAGCTTGGGCTGGAAGTCAGCCCCACACAGTCCCGAGCTCCCTCTGGGACCCTGGACAAGTCCCTTCTCCTCTCCAGGCATCAGGACAGAGGAGCTGATATGTACCCAGGATCCACAGGGGGCCATAACCACGCCGGGTCCTTCACAAGCTTCTATGACTCGCCCAGGGTCACACAGCCAGTATGACACGCACACAGCCCACAAGAGAAGGAGCTGGAGACCAGAGGCCCCAAGAACCTGGCCAGCTCAAGGGGCCCTGATTCTGCCAACCGTTCCAGGGCCAACCCATCACCCCCCCTCCACCCCAGATGACGGCCACAGCCTCGAGCTGGTTCCCTCCACGTCCGCCCTGCCTACCTACTGCCCATTCTCCACTCAGCGGCGAGTAGACTGTGAATCAGATCACGTCTTCCCTGTAAAACTCTCCAAAGTCTTCCTACAGACAGAGGAAACTTAGAAAAAAATCCAAGCCCCTAAACTGTGGCCTACGAAGACCTAGGAGATCTGCCCTGGTGGCCCTTCTGACTGCCTTCCACCCCTCTCCATCACTCACCTGCTGCAGCCCAGCGGCCTGCACGCTGGTCCACAAACCTGCCAAGCTCCCTTCTGCCTCAGTGATTCCCTCTGCCTAGACCTTCATTTCCCCTGAGCCTCATCTGGAAGGTTCCTTTTCATTCCTTCCTCCTTCCCTCATCTGCCCCAGACGCTCACCTGTCACCTCTTCTTGTTCTCTGGTTTACTTGTTCAATGCCCAGCTCCCCAGCAGAATGAACCTTCCACAGGGAATTATCGACCCCGCCCTCTGCCCACCCCTAGTTTTCAGCCCAGGGCACACACAGTGGGTGCTCAGCATACACACGTGGCTGCTGCACGCGCCAGAGGCCCACCTGGTTCCGGAAGATCAAGGCCACCACACCACCAATGAGCTCAATTATGAGGCAAATCCCAAGGATGTACATAAACTGAAAAACAAAATTCAGAGATTCGCCTAGAGAGGCAAGAGAAGCGCCATTTGCTCTGAGGTCAAGTATGATAAGGAGGATCATCTCTGCTGGAGCTCTTACTGGCTCCTGGGCCTTTTGCTCTTTCCTACTGTGAGGACACAGGATGTGACAGATATTCCCCGGGAAAACCCATCTCTGTGGCCAGTCAGTGGTCAGGAAGGGTGACTCAGCTGTCCAGGCCAGATTGTTACTGAGGTGTGTCCGGGGTTCCTCAGCAGAGTCTGGGTAGGAAACCCCCCCTCCCAGCACCACCACCGCCATGAGGAGAGCTGGTCCTCACTGCAGCTGACCCAGAGCGGGCAGGCCTGGCCTGATGGGAAGGCTGGGCCAGCATCTCCAGGTCTGCCTGCAGAACCCCTCAGAAGTGGCTTCCCAGAGCCCCCAGAGTGGGTGAGGGGATGTCTGAGGCTTGAAGGATATACCCCCACCTCTACCCCTTATCATAGGGCAGGCATTGTCCAAACCGAGGCCAGCAACTTCCAGCCTCAGGCAGCACCAATGCTCTGCTTGTGAGGGCTTTGAGGAGCTTCCCACATGAGGGGTGACAGTGAGATCAAACACACATGTGGGTGCAGAATGAATGGATCTGCCTACCCAGTACCCCCAGCTTTGGGGAGCCATTTCTCACTTCTCAGAAAGGAGGTCAGGTGGGGCTGACCCCACCTCCTGATCCCAGACCAGGCAATTGACCCAAGTAGGCCCATCAGAGTCCTGGGACTTTGGTCACAGGCTGCCAGTTAAGATTCGCTGGATCAGAAGCTGAAAAGGCCCTGTTGGCTTGAGACTGCTGGGACCACTGCAAAGACAGCGTGAGGACAAAGCCCTGTGTCCAGCCGGGAGGTGGCAAAAGAGAGAGAACCCAAGGGCACCATCTAAACCCCAGGTCCCAGTGTGGGTTTGCTGATTACATGAGCCAAAGACTCACCACCAGTGATTTTTGGGTTTGTTTGCTCTCATTTGAGTGTGGTTCCTCCCACTGGCAACTTGAGATCCAGACCAACGCAGGGTTTAAATATAAAGGATGGTATTCAAATCAGCCTCTACACCAAAAGTGGAGGTGGCTTGGTCTCTCCTAGGCCAGAGTGAATCAGGTAGGCTGATCCAGAGAACCTTCTAGAAAGTCTGGTTTGAGGCAAGAACTGAAAAAATTGGGCTGCCCAAGGGTCCAGGGCCAGTCTCCCCAGCTCTCCTGGGGACTCCAAGGACCCCCCCTGCCTACTGGTACATGGGGCCAACTCACCGCTTGGAGAAGGCACAGGTTGTCACGGAGGGAAGCCAGCACGCCGATGAAGGAGACGATGAACATGATGACTCCCAGGAGGATGAGGATGATGGCTGGGGCCAGAAAGGCACTTTCAAGGGTTTTATATTTCTGCCGTTCCACCTCTGCGTAGATCCCCACGGACAGGACCAGGGCTCCGATCAGCTGCAGCAAGAAAGCAGGGAGTGAGAGAGAAAGACTGGCAGTCACTTGCGTTTCCTACAAAGAGTTCATCTGGGAGCTATGGTGCCTGCCATTGGGGGGCTCACCCCCAGGTGATCATACATGAGGGAACCTGCTCTAGGCTGAACTGTACTCCCCCAAAGTTCATACGCTGCACCCCTAACCCCCAGCACCTCAGAATGTGACTATATTTGGAGACAGAGTCTTTAAAGAGGTAATTAAGTTAAAATGAGGTCATATGGGTGGGTCTTTATCCAATATGACTGGTGTCCTTATAAGAAGAGATTAGGGCACAGACACACACAGAGGGAAGACCGTGTGAGGACACCAACGGGAGAAGGAAGCCATCTACAAACCGAAGAGGGAAGCCTCAGGAGAAACCAACTCTGCCAAACCTTAATCCTGGACTTCTAGTCCCCAGAGTCATGAAGAAGTAAATCCCTGTGGTTGAAGCCACAGCATCTATGGCACTTCGTTAGGGCAGCCCTAGAAAACTGGCACAGACCCTATTTGGAAATGCCCCTTTAGAGGACACTATTGGTGAGTCAGGGGAAATGCCACTGGTTGGAGGGTCTCAGAGGACCTGGGTGTGGGTCCCAGCTCCGCCACTTGCTAACCGTGGGCCTCGGACAGGTGTTGGACACAGGTCTACATTGTCATCTGAAAAATGGTACGAAGACACTTGTTTCTGCCCTGCTCACACCCCAGGTTTTGGCAAGGCATTTGTGAGATAAGGAAAGTGGAAACGCTATAAACCCCAAAGCTTGGGGCCACTGTGATGTCTACTGCACAGGCAGGTCACCCCAAGGACATTTCAGAGCTGCTCAGAGAGACGGGCACTGTACACGGCATCCATACGCATGGCATGTATTTGCAGGAGGACCATTGGGAGGGTGGAGAGGTTGGAGGAGGAGGAATTTTGAGGGGATTTTTAAGTTGAATTCCTTGTTAATCAACTTTCCCAACAGTAGAAACATGACTGTTGTAGAACTCCATCGGGAAAAACCAGGCCGCAAAGCCCTAGGAGGGCCCCTCTTTTCTCTCAAGCTAAAACTCTCGTACTAAATTTCCAGGGAGTTTTATCAGTTGACACTATGCCCAAGCCTCAGACAAGCCTGGGGCTACACTGCCGCCCTCGGATAGTGCCCTGATTGGCCCCATTCGGCTCATTCTCCACACCAGAGCGACCAGGCAGTCCCTAATCAGATCAGGCTGGTTCTCTGTGTACTGAGAATAAAAGCCACAACCCTAATCACAGATGATAGGCCCACACAACCTGTCTGAGTTCACCTCTTATTTCCTTCCCCTTCCTCTTGGCTTTAGCAGCACTGGGCTTCCTACTGCTGGTGGAACACACTAAGTGTGCCACCCCAGGGCCTTTGCACATGCTGTTCTCACTCCCTAGCATGTTCTTCCTCCTGACATCCACAGGGCTCACTCCTTCACCTCCCTCTTGTCTCTGCTCAATTGCCAGCTGCTTTGTGAGGCCTTTCCGGGTCATCTTATCTAAAAGTAGAAAATCCTTCCCCCTGAAACTCTCAGTCCCATTCCCCGTCCTGTTTTTCTCCTTTGCACTTACCAGTATTTAACATGCAACCATTTTTCCTTTACTTTCTCATTTTTTGTCTTCCCCACAGAGACTATACGCTCCATGTCAGGAGGGATTTTCCGATTGCTCTGGGCAGCCCCAGAACCCATTGCAGTCCAGTCATTTAGGAAGTACAATCAGTGCTTACAATCAACGTGTATTGAAGGGATGTAAGCCGGACTTCCCATTCAACCCCCTTGGGTTTGCGTCTGACGCTGTCTACCCCGTCTCCTGCCTGTCCAAGGATTCTGACTTTCCGGGCCACACATTCCTGAGGGCAAAGACAAATCGCTATGCTGGACTTCCCCACCAAGGAGAAGGTGGTGTGGGAGAGAAACCAGAACCACCGGGTGGCCAGCTAAGGTCCGAGCAAAGGAAGTGAGGGGTAATACAGACAGGATGTTGGTGAGGCAGGCCACAAACATAGCAACCCTAGCGTCGACAGCCAGAACACCAAGGAGGCCGCCTCTCCAGTTACCTACTGGCCTTAAATTGACTCCAACGTGCCCTCAAAATAGATCCCCTTGACTTCCTTCTAAAGAGTACTAAGACTCTCCTGGGTAAACGAAGTGCCTGCTGTCTCTGAAGCTCTGACAAGCAAGTGGCCGGGATGCCAAAAGTCAAACAGAACAATCCAGAAACACCGGATAACAGAGGATTGCCAGGAAGCTGTCTCCCCGGGCCCAGGTCCGGGCCTCTGCTGCATTTCATAGCTAAATGCCATTCCCTTTGGTTCAAAAAGATAATCCGGGGTTACCGAGACACACTCCCCCTAGTCTGAAAGGGATGCCTTTCCAATACACGGGCCAGGAGATGCGAAAGTCACCGCCAGACTCGCCAGGAGCTACTTATCAACAGGTTGACCATATCAGGAAAACTGTGAGGGAAATGATGTCATCAAATTACCCACCGGGTGAATGTTTAAATTTCTAAGGCACCACACACACACACACACACACACACACACTGGAAACTTCGTACATGAAAATGGTGATCACAGGAGGTAAAATCTACCTTTGCCAGAGCAAGATCAGTCAGAGGCCATCAGGTCAGTTCACATTCCCAAACCCAGAACAAGGTGAAATCGTTGTTCAAGGCCAGCCTATGCCCTGGGGGTCCTCAGAGATCAGGAGCAAGCAGCTGTAAGAAAGCCCAGCCTCCCTCTTCAGAATCACTGGACTTCTTTGGAAGCCCTCAACCCCAATCTGGAACCAGCCGCAGAGCCCAGAGATCCCTCCACCCCAAAGCTGAAGATCACGGTTTAAAAAAGACCCCACACGGACAGATGCACAGATGGACAGAAGTCTTGAGAGCTCACGCAGGTACTGAATTAAATATGCAAGGACACGGTGTCCTTAAGGGTGACAGAGGTGGGGTTTTATCCTCTGTCTTGATGAAAAATGTAGTTCTGCTCTCGCTGACCCAACAAGATAACATCTTAGTACTTTCAGAATTGATTCCATACACTTCTGAGACTTTTTTGTTTCTGGTTTAAATGAAAGAAAAAAAAAAAAAAGGTCTTCTGGGCTGGAGGGCCCCCAGCCTGTGCCCCTCCCTCACTCCCGCCTGAGGCTTTGCTTCTGGGTTCAGGTGGCCTGCTTTAGAAACCATCTCCAAAACACCAGGGCAGAACTGACCCCAGCCCTCTCCAGAAAGTCAGTCAGTGGCTTCTTCTATTTTTACAAGTTCCCTAGAGCCTCGGGGTCCACTCCAGAATGGCTTTGGCGGCAGGAAATAAAACTTCCTTTGGTGTGCTCTCCCTCCTGTAGCAAAGCGTCGCATTTTCCTTGCTAGTCAGCCTTGCAACATTTCCAGACCACTGAAGCCATAGGAAAAACTGTGGCAAACCCAAAGCCAAGCCTCCCAAGTCCCCCAGCACTGTGTGCTGAGCCATCACACACCCACTTCTCCTGGTCCAGCCAGGGGGGCTCCAGGCTGGGCAGACAACCCCCAAGGGGGGGTGGCTCCCACACAGCATGGGCCACTCTGGGCTCCTCATTCAAGTGCTCAAGGGGTAGTGGGCCTGGAGAGAAGCAGTCGTACCCCTCCCAGGAACTTCAAGATTTCCAATGATATTTGCATCTCCGACACTATCAATTTGTGTTTGCATTTGAGTATAAAATAAACTGTTAGTGCCAGCATGTAATCAATCCCATCCAGTCCTCTCTGCTAATTATAGCCTTTCCCCAAGGCTGCTGGTGACCACTCCAGCCCCAGCCAGAAGCAAATGGTGCCGGACAGCTTCAGCAAGACAGGGCTGGGGGCAGGGAGGTGGGGGGCTTCGGGGAGGCTGGGCACAGTCATGCCCACCTGGGGCCAAAGAGGGGATGCTGCTGGCAGCCCCCAGACAAGACCCAAAGCCCCAGGCTTCACAAGCCCTGTGGTATCTCCAACAGGCCACACAGGAGCCCTGGGGCCCAGCATAAACCAACCTGAAGGTTCTCACTGAGCCCTGCAGCATGGAACCAGCTTTCCCCTCTGCAGGGAGAGGCCCAGCTTCACACAGATGCTGAGAAGTGGGAGGCACTGGGAGGCATTCCAGCACCTGTGTCTCCTCCTTCGGGAAGCATCTGGTCACCGTCTGCTGGCTCATCCTCAGCTGGGGCAAGTCTCACAGCAGACCTGCAAGACCCGTTTTCACCCTTTTAGGCACATATTAGCCACCTATTATGTTCTGGCTCTTGAAATGTGACTTGTGTGCCTAAGGAACTAAATTTTAAATTTTATTTCATTGTGACTAATTCAAATTTCAACACAGGTAGCTAGCAGCCACCACATTGGACAGCACAGCTCTAGAGTATCCCCCATTGAAGGCTGTCCCTCACCACTCTCCACAATGCTCCTTTCTGAAGCCACAGAGACCATCCTTATTTAAAAAGCATGTGCCCTAATCATCCGGCCACAAGCTAGAGCGAGTTCAATTCATATTCACTGACCTCATTCAGCAGAAAACAGTCTCTCCTCCCAGTTGCTCCGAAAAGCTCATTTCGGGGCACCTGGGTGGCTCAACGGTTGAGCGTCTGCCTTTGGCTCTGGGACATGATCCCAGAGCCCAAGATGGAGTCCCGCATCGGGCTCCCTGCATGGAGCCTGCTTCTCTCTCTGCCTATGTCTCTGCCTCTCTCTCTGTGTCTCTCATGAATAAATTTCAAGAATCTTTAAAAAAAAAAAAAAAAGCTCACCTCATGTTGTCCCCCTCCTCTTGCCCCTCGGGAAAGCAGGACAGGCCAGATCCAGAAGGCCCTGGGAGTGCCCTCAACCCGAATGGATGTCTCCTCCAGGAGAGTGCCAGACCCACCTCCAGGACCACTGGGCAGTTCTGAGCTCCCGGGTCCCGGAGCCAGGGGCCACTGCCCTGCCCCAGCCAGCCCATGCTTATGGAATGGGGCTCCTCCCAACCCCAAATCAAAGCCAGCCCCTTGGGAAAGCAACAGCTGCTGTCTCCTGCTGCCGGCAAAGGAGCCAGTCTCTCTGGCCTTTGTCACTGGTACTTTGTTATCAACTCTGCCTTGACCCTGGATAGGACTTCTCTCTTTTAACAAAATCTAAACATCAAGTGCGGAGCACTGGGTTAATTGCAGACCTTAGTCCATGATATCTCTGACACAGCCCACTTTCACGTATAATGTAATAAGCACCACTGACTAGCCAGTTCTGCCCCCACTGATGTGGTGGGGTCACACGCTAAGGTCCCACATATGCGTAGGTCTGTTTGTGGCTCCTTATCCCTACCCTCCGTCAGTCTGGCTATCTGCAAACAATGCCCCCTGATGATAGCAACTACAGCTTTCTGATACATCCGGGCATCTAGAAGTCTAAGTCCCTTCCCGTCTTCTTTTGAAGTGGCTAGATATCCTTGGACCTTGATTCTTCTGTAGCATTTTGGAATCACCTTATCAAATTCCAAGAAAAAAAAAAAAACCTGCTGAGGTTCCACTGGATCACATTGAACCTATAGATCCCTTTGGGGAGGAATGACATCTTTATCAGGACTTCCTGTCCATGAGTAAGGTTTATTCCTTCTTTATTAGGACAGTTCTATGAACAGTGCTTCCCAGGCCCTTTGAGCTTTTCGGGCAGAAATGGATAAAGGCCTCTAGAAGGCTGGAGGGACCCCAGCTAGGTCCAGGGGTAGAAAACATGGCCTTTGGAAACAAGGTGGATACAGTGGTCTGTTTTGCTTCCCCTCCTGTCACCAACAGATAGGCAGGAGTCTTCTTGATTTCGAAGACTCCTACATGCACACAGCACATTCCAGTCTAAGCTGGGAGGTTTGGCAGGCCCAGCTATTTGACCTGGCCAGGGAAGAGCGTGGAATTTCTAATCAAGAACTCCCCACATGTACCAAACACTGTGGGGAATGGCTGACCCAGCTGGGACCCTCCTTAGAAAAAGTTTGGGGGCAGACAGATGGAAGTGGTAAAACAGATAACCCGTAAGGATATTCTGAGACAAGAGGCGGAGCAATTACTTCCTCCTGGGAAATCAGAGAAGGCCCAATGGAGCCGAGCCTTGAAGGATACAAGGTAGTTTGACTTTCCACCACCGGATCCTCCACGAGTCCAGGGACCACTGGCCCAGTAAACCTGCTGGAAGAATGAATCTGAGAAATGATATCGCTTCAGATGCCCATAAGCCCAAAGAAGAAACTCTGGTGATCACATTCTAGAATGGAGCATACAAGGCCTACAGATCAGAGTGCCCTGTGTTTAGTCTGGAAACAAGGGAAAGAGCAAAGGGAAAAAGGAAAGTCGAGAGCAAATCACCTCCCCCCAACACACTCCTCATCTCTGGTTTTCTTTTCCCACCCTCTCCAGACCTCTCGCTTCCCCTACCCCTTCACAGAACCAAGAGAGTCAGAAGCCGCCTCCCAGGGCTATGTTCCCGCAGCATCTGAGTGATGATCTTCCCAGATCTCAGCCCCAGGTGGGCCTTGGCCAGGTGGACTCATTAACAGAGCCCAATTGGCACAGGAGCCACTGATCCCTGGAATGCATCCTGGATGGGTGGGCCTGGCAGTGGGGACAGGATGTCCCCCAGCTCTGGTCACTGCAGGTAGTACCCACAGGCCTAGGGTGGAGCACTAGCTGAGAAGCCAGAAATGGGGAATAGAGACTGGGATATGGGTTTGGGGACCCTCAGGAGGAAGAGCTCTACAGTGTGGGGTTGAGGGGGTCCTTCCTGCTGGAGTGTCCACTCAGGAGTACATCCTGTGTCAAACCACCACTGGTCACCCTCTCCCTCTGGCCAGGAGTGCCTTCCCCCTGTAGCAGACAGCATCCAGTGAGCAAAGGCTCTCCGGCTCAGAGCTGTGGGCTGCTGGCAGGAGTGCTGGCTGAGGCCTCCTCACCTCTCAGACCTTTTAAAAGGAGACACAGGCTCACAGGGGTGACAAGAGTGCTCTGTCCTAGACAACACCCTCCAGTTCAGGTTCCAGCAGCCTTTTAGAGCATACACGTGTCCCCCAGCTACTGGGCCAGGCATCCCCGATTCTTCTGCTGGCCTGGGACTTTTCCCAGAAACAGTGCGTAGTCATCCCCCAGAACCCAAAGTGGAGATGAGAGGAACTCCAGGACCGGTGTTGGGGGGTAGGGGTAGGACGAGGGTCTCATGTGACCTCACTTCTCCATGACCCTCGGGGCTGCTGAAAGGAGAAGCCCTGGTAAAGGAGGCAGCTGCATGGACGGGAGAGCTCAGGCAGGGGAGGGCAGCGGGAGGGGTAAGGAAGAGACGAAGGACCCTCCAGCATCAGTACAGAGGTGCTGAGGCCCCCTGGCCAGGCGACCACTGCCCAACGGTCATCTAGCTGAGTTGACCATACGTAAATTAAGGGTTGTCTCTACACTGTTTCATGTTTCTTATTTTTAACATTAGATGTAGTTTTATATCTAAGAAAAAATGAATCAAAGTGCTTTTTATATATATGTGGCCCTTCGCAGCGGTTTAGCACCACCTGCAGCCCAGGGTGGTCCTGGAGACCCGGGATCAAGTCCCACGTCGGGCTCCTTGCATGGAGCCTGCTTCTCCCTCTGCCTGTGTCTCTGCCTCTGTGTGTGTGTGTGTGTGTCTCTCATGAATAAATAAATAAATAAATCTTAAAAAAAAAAATAAATATATATATATATATATGGCCTTGGTTCATTCTTTCTCCCTTTATCCCTGAACTAGAGTTGGAAGGGAGAGGAGGCAATCAGATCACAAGCATTAGTGCCTGCGTGTGTGGGGTCTTACAGAACATAAACTGCCTCCACTCCAAGGACGCATGACTCCAAACCAGTCAAAAGACAAAGGGGAAAAGGAGCAGTATCAGAATTGGAAGGGGGGGGTTGACTTTAATCCCAGTTTATCACTAACTCCCACATGACCTTGGGCAAGCCCCACCCCCTCTCTGGGACTCAATTTCCCTGCTCCAAAAGGGAAGGGGTTGGCTACAAGCCCTAGAATCCTTTCACTGCTCTGGACGTCCATGGAAACTCATTACAAGGACAGCCCCACCTAGAATCCCAGCCATCAGCAGAGCGTGGCCCAAAGTCCCCTCCCCAGGTTGCTGTCCTACCTGGTCCAGAATGTCACACTTCAGTATGAGTAAAAGCCCTAGAGGGGACAGAGGTGCCCTTCCCACCCAAGCCTCCAAGGTGCACACCCGCTACACTGTCCTATAGCAACAGTAGATAGGACACCGACTGTTCTTTGGAAATAGTAAAGATGTAGGGCCTAATACCCATCCCCCAAAACTCAGCTCAGGGCCCTCCTCCCTGGGGAAGCCTTTCTGGATCACCCCAGCTACAGAAGTCTCTCTCCACTTCTGATCACCTATGAAGTCAACAATGGAAAGCCCTCACCAGAACTGGTATTTATCGTATTAGTTATGCTCATTGAACAAATAATGCCAGGTGTTTATTACCTACTGCATGCAGGGCACCATGGCAGGACCCAGCAACACACATACCATCCTTGACCTCAACAGCTTCAAAGTCTGCAATGTACTATGCAAATGTGTTAGTTCCACAAGTTCACAGGTATTTTTTTTTATATATAGATTTTATTTATTTGTTCTAGAGAGACACACAGAGAGAGGCAGAGACACAGGCAGAGGGAGAAGCAGGCTCCATGCAGGGAGCCCGACGTGGGACTCGATCCCGGGACTCCAGGATCACGCCCTGGGCTGAAGGCGGTGCTAAACGGCTGAGCCACCGGGGCTGCCCAGTACACAAGTACTTGGTGGCTTAGCTCCCAGACCACACTCTCCCCACGGAAACCATATGAAAAACGGTCAGGGCCCAAGCTGGTCCACAGTGGCGTGATGAACCACAGGGTCCCGAAGCAGGGTGTCACACAAAAATTTCTGGTGTTCAATAAATGCTCTTCCTCCTTCCCCAGTAAAGATATAGTACTGTTCTAACACCAACATTTTGAAATCAGACGCCAGAAACCATTTCCCCTTTTAGAGGCACTTTGCTTCAAGGATAATTCAGAGAGAAAGGAGTCCCTATTTTGAATTCCAAGGTAGCCTTCACTGATTCCACATATATTTATTAAATACCTATTATGTGTCAAGCCCTGGGCATAAAAAGATAAGATGTAGGTCCTGCCCTCAAGGAACTCAGTCTGGTAAGACACAATTGCACACCAACAAATGCAGCAGTTAGGAAAACACTGGGGTAGAGTGTGCAGAGGAGCCAGAGAGGAGGAGATGCTAAATCACAGGCAAGACCTGTGAAATCTGAGGTGGCTTTCTGGAGAAGGTGATGCTTGAACTGAGTCCATGTAATGCATGGAATAGACGAGCAAAGATTTCTGAAGTAGACGAGCAGTTTCAGATGCCCATGAAGGTGCCAGGGGGGCAGCAGGTCAGCAGAGCTGGAGCCAAGCACAGGTGGATGGAGGAAAAGGGGGAGGCCCAGCAAGCTCACTGAGGCCAGACCACCAAGGCCACATCTCTCAGGTTAAATGGACATGTTCATTCATTCAGTGTCTCTCTACTGAGGGGATTTTTAAGCCAGTGGTTCTCAAAGTTGTTGACCTCAGGACACTCTTTTTTAGCCTTAAAGTATTTGGAGGACCCTACAGCTTTGGTTTTTACAGGTATTCATTATTTCCTACATAAGAAATCAAAACACATATTCTAAATATTTATTGACTCATTTAGAAATAACAATAGATTTACACATTAGCCTAAATAGCATACTTTTTACAAAATATTTTCCGAAAAAATGGAGAGAGAAAGAGTGGCATGGGCTTTACATCGTTGCAAACAATGTGTAGCTGATGGAAGAGAGCTGCAGTCTCATAGCTGCTCCTCGCTCAGTTTGCTGCCATATTACTACCCCAGGCCCTGGGACACCCCACTGGACACGTCGCCCGAGGATGACAGTGGGGAAGGCAAGCAACATCTCCCTATCATTATAAAAATGGTTTTGACTTCGTGGACCTCTTGAAAGGATTCCCCCCCCCCCCAGGCTGGCTGGGGCATACTCTGAGAGCAGCTATTTGGGGAACTAGAGGCAGGGGGTGGGGGGAACACAGCTAGAGCAGCAAACCAAACACATCAGCCCCAGCTTTGGGGGAGTTCACATTCTAGATGGGGAGAGACAAATAAGAAAAACTCCATATGTCATGGTTAGAAGTGCTACGGAGGAAAATAAACAGGAAAGGAGGCCAGGGCAGCTGGGGGAGGGGACTGTCATTTTACATGGCTTAGCCAGGGAAAGTGACCTTTGAGCACCCTTGAAGTAGGAGAGAGCTCTCTAACATCCATGCGATGTATGGACGAATGTTCAAGCAGCTCCCGGGACCTCGGAAGGTGCTCATGTGCTCACAGAAGAGCATCTATGGGGTGGCAGAGGGGCACAGAGTAGGAGATGAGGTCAGAGGGCAGGGCAGGGCAAAGCATGTCAAGTGGAGCTTTTCAAGCACCTGGGAGGATTCTGACTCTTGCTCAGAGTGGGCGGGAGGTGCGCAGGTTTGCAGAGGAACGTCTGACTGACCCATGGGTAACTCAACCATGAGTTACTGGGACTGACTGACATGCTGAGAATGGACTGAGGGGGTGGAGGCGCAGAAGGAACGCAGTCAGGAGTCTCCTGTGATCACTCTGATGCCAGGTGGCAGTGGCCTGGTCTAGGGTGGACATGGGGCAGGGGGGCGGGAAGCAGGCCGACCTGAGATATGTTTTGAAGTTGCAATAGAGAAAGAGCTGAAATAATTTAAACAGGGAGTCCCACGCTCAGATTTGCTTTCAAAAGTCCTTTCAGGGGCCGCCTGGGTGACTCAGTCAGTTGAGGGTCTGCGTTGGGCTCAGGTCATGATCCCAGAGTCCTGGGATCGAGCCCGAGTGGGGCTCCCTGCTGGGTGGGAAGTCTGCTTCTTCCTCTGTCTCTGCCCCTCCCCCTGTGTGTGCTCTCTCTCCCTCCTCAAATAAATAACATCTTAAAAAAAAAAAAGTTCTTTCATCGAACAGAATATTCACATAGCCGGAAGAGTCACCCCACAGCTTATTTGTCATCAAGAGGAAGCGCCTGTTGGAGGGGCCGGCGGACGGGCTTGGCACGGCAGGCCGTGCATCCTATGCCTCCGAACCCCCGACGGTGGCCTGGCCTCCTGCCCCAGCGCAGCGCTTGTATCGGAAACGTGTGGCCTGAGCCCAGTGACCAGGAAACCGAGAAGCGCATCCAGAATCCAGACCGCTGGTGCTCTGCACATCACCGGCCGGAGGCGGCAGAGGGATCACAAGCAGCCCCGACGGCCGGGGGATTCCAGGGACACGTCACGGCCAAGACAACATGTGAGCCTTGCGCGCGGCCTGCTGGAGTCCAAGATCAGCCCAAAGGACCTTCGGGGGAACAACTGGGGAAATTTGCGGATGGGAACTGCATACGAGATGAGGTTTTGTCTTATGGAGTTTTTGTTTTTTTTTTTTTTTCAGATGGACAAGCTCTTGGGAGAATGCCTTTTTTGGAAAGTTGAACGCTGGAGTGTCTGAGGGTGAGGTCACAATGCCTGCAGCTTTCTTTTGGCCCAGTTGGCAAAAAAAAAAAGTGTTGTATTGAAAGAGAGAGGTAGAGAGAGAGAGAGAGACATGAGGGAGAGAGAGATGTTAAGATGTTAGCAATTGGTAACCAAAGGCATGCAGGCGTTCTTTAAACCCTTCTTTCAACTTTTTTGTGGGTTTAAAAAAAAATTTTTTTTTAAAGCTCATTTCCCCTCTCACAACTTGATTTCGGAACTACTGATTTGAGGCTTCTCCAGCAACCAGGGTTCTCCAGCTTGCAAGACAAAGAGCTTCTCCTGCCCCACCCCAACCACACCGGAAGCATCAGAGCCAGTGAACAAAAGACCACATCCCACGTGTCTGTGGGGACACCGACTTCCCGAAAACCTGCTCATGCATGCTCGTTGTTTGCGGAGCATCCACGATCTAGTAACGCCAGGGCATGTTGGGTCTCACTAAGCAGGCCGTGAGCAGCCAGCCCTGACTTGGGCAGCAGCTTCGAGCACCTCCCCCAGGGTCTGGCACAGGGCCCAGCATGTGCGGCTGGCGATTCAGGGTGGAAGCTCAGGGAGTCCCAGTCGGGCTTCCAATGGGATGAAGGCTCATACAGGCCCCCTCCACCCCTGCGTTCCACATCAGTATCCAGGCCCAGCAAGCCTTTCCCTATCTACTTTGTGAATCTCCCTGAGCAAGAAGAGGGCAAGGCCCTAGTAGGTCTTGGGGGATCAGGCAAAGGCAGGCAGGTAACACAATGGTCCTCCCGGGACACCAGAACATATAACATTCAGAGACTCGGAGGTACTTCCACCCATGTTTCAGATGCACTGGGACCTTTCTGTCAAAGTGAGATTCAATGCAAGGCAGGAACTGTGGTGCTGGATCCTGATTATTTTTTTTAATCCACTGTGAGAAATATTGTAGGGACAACTGGAGAAATTTTAACACGGATCTTGTATTTCCTTAGGCATGATAATGATGGTTATAGTCAAGAATGTTCTTTTTTTTTCTTTTTCAGGAGATGCATCCTGAGATATTGGAGTGAATTGTCATAATGTCTGCAACTTACTTTGACAAGGCCAAATGTTTGGATTCTGGTTGCTGGGCACCTGAGTGTTCCTTGTGTCATTCTTTCACCTTCTCTAGGTTGTACTCTTTTTACAATAAAAAGTTGAGAAAGCAAGCAAGATGCAAGTTCTATCTTTCCCAAGAGGAAGCCTGCTTACGGGTCTGAGTTTTCCCTTTAGCCTGGGCCACAGCCCCGGGGCCTACTCACCAGAGGCCAGTGGCAGGCAGCTTCCTGTGGCCTGGAATTAATGCCCTAACCAGATGTATCACTAACTACTAACTGGGGCTAAATATAGGTTATAACAGGAACCTACCGATTATGCATCCAAGAAAGCCAGCTAGAAAACAGGACCCCGAGGGCTTCAGGACATGCCCCTCCCTGTGGACTGGGGAGAGGCCTGGGGGGAGGGGGAGGGGGGCCGCTCCACACCCTCAATTCCCTCCTCCTCTACTTTAAGAAAATTAGGACAGGAGAGCACACACACAACAAACTATCACCATGCAGCCCATGCAGCCCTGGTGCCAAGTGCCAGCTGTGAGAGGAGGCGAAGGCCGCATGACCGGCCACTCCCTGAGGCTGGGCTGCTGCGACCTGGCAAAGAACGCCTGCCAGCTGGAGGCCTCCGCCACTTAGGAGCTGCATGACCTTGGACAGGCCACTTCCCTGAGGGTTGGTTGTCTCTGCTATTAGCCAGGAGCACTAACACCTGCCCAGTAGTCACTCAGAGGCCCCGGGGAGACGGGGGACACTCCTTTATAAACCTGTGAGGTGATGTAATACTTTTTCCTTAAAAGTCAACAGCTCCAAGGACTATATTAAGTGCCCACACCTGACCAGGAGGTGCCACTACTTTTCTTTAAATCAGCTGACTTTTCTTATTAAAAGAAAGATGATCATGGGGTGCCTGGGTGGCTCAGTCAGTTAAGCGTCTGCCTTCAGCTCAGGTCATGATCCCAAAGTCCTGGGATTGGGCTCCCTGCTCAGTGGGGACCCTGTTTCTCCCTCTCCCTTTGCCCCTCCCTCCTGCTTATGTGCATGTGTGCGAACTCTCTCTCTCAAATAAAATCTTAAAAATAAAGTTATAAATAAATAAATAAATAAATAAATAAATAAATCAAATCCTGACCTAACCTGTCAACATCTATGAAATCACAGATTTGAGGGACACCTGGGTGGCTCAGCAGTTGAGCATCTGCCTTTGGCTCAGGGTGTGATCCCAGGGTCCTTGGATCGAGTCCTGCATTGGGCTCCTCACAGGGAGCCTGCTTCTCCCTCTGCCTATGTCTCTGCTTCTCTCTGTGTGTCTCTCATGAATAAATTAAAAGCCTTTAAAAAAGAAGAAGAAGAAGAAGAAGAAGAAGAAGAAGAAGAAGAAGAAGAAGAAGAAGGAGAAAGAAACTCCTAAGGAATTGAAAAAAATATTAAAAAAAAAAATATTTAAAAATAATAATGAGGGACATCTGAGTGGCTCAGTGGTTGAGTGTCTGCCTTCAGCCCAGGACATGATCCTGGAGTCCCAAGATCGAGTCCCACATCGGGCTCCCTGCATAGAGCCTGCTTCTCCCTCTGCCTGTGTTTCTGCCTCTCTCTCTGTGTCTCTCATGAATAAATAAATGAAATCTTTATTTAAAAAAAAATCACAGATTTGAGATACTAATTATTTTCTTCAACACATATCACATTAATGCTATTACATTTTAAAATGTTGCCCCAGAGACCATGTAAAAGCCTCTTGTGAACTGCCAGCAATAAGTAGATGGACGCTGCTCTGGCCCAACCCCTTATTTTGCAGATGGGAATTTGTGGCCCAGAGAGAGGCTGTCACTCCCACGAGGTCACACAGCATATTAGCCACCGGATAGCAGCTGTGACCTGGGTCTCCAGACTCCCAGGCCAGTGCTCCCTCCACCACAAGCTGTCCTCCCACATCAGGAACAAGAGTTCTCATGCCCTGGCATGCCCTCCTCTGATGGAAAAGTAAAAAGGATAGTGAGGGACACTGATAGACAGGGATGCCATCTCCATCTCTGCCTTCCTGCAGGTCCAGAGAGCCGGTGCCTTGTGCCACGTCGGGTCTGCTCGCTCCTGGCCCACGCAGGGGGGTTGTCAGCCCACCTCCGTGCAGGAGTCTGGGACCCCTGCCCTGGGAAACTGATCCCCACCCTGGGGTCCTCGTTCCTCTAGCAGAGCCTTGGGGAGAACCGGAGGGCCTCCAAATGCCTCGGAAATGTTAGATGGCTGCCGGAGTCACAGAGCCAGTGAACCAACAGCTCCCCCCACCCCACCCCGAAAACAGCCCATGTCTCCGAAAGGGAAACACTCTCCCAACAAAAAGGCCCTGAGACACAAAGGAACTGAGAGTGAGGCTGAGCATTTCCTTCCTTGCAAGTTCCCTAACCTCTCTGGGCCGCTCCTTACCTCAGTGTAGAGTAAGGCAATGATAATGCTGCCTCTCACGGTTGCTGGGGTTGCTGGCTGAGTAAATAAGAGAATGTCTAGCAAACAGAGTGAGGGCTCACTGATTGTTAGCTTTAAGAGGACAAAACAGGGACGTCTGGGTGGCTCAGTGGTTGGACATCTGCCTTTGGCTCAGGGCGGGATCCCGGGGCCCTGTGATCAAGTCTCGCATTGGGCTCCACGCAGGGAGCCTGCTTCTGCCTATGTCTCTGCCTCTCTGTGTGTGTCTTTCATGAATAATAAAATTAAAAAAAATTTTTTTTTAAAAAGGAGGAAACAGAAGGCACGATTGGCCTGGACAAGGGGCAGCATGGAGGGCTTCCTGGCTGCATAAAGGCAAATTCAGTTCTAAGAGAAGCCAGGCCCAAAAGAGACCTCAGGGAAGGAAGAAGACAGGGACAAACAGGCCCCACTCCTGTCATAGGGACTGTGTGTCCCTCAGCAACTCCTGTCCTCATCTGGTTTCTGCTCTGATCATGAGTCTGTCCCCCTACCCACCTTCTTAGAGATGGAAAGAGTCTAGTGGCCACTGCCACCCCTATAGGAGCCCAGACCCCAAATATCCGTCCACTGCTGACTGTATGTCCCCACCAGAGCCTCCTGGGAGCTGCTGGCTGCCCCGCCCCGATCCCACAGTGTCTGCAGCTGCTCTGTGCTCTCTGCTGGCACCAAGTGAGTGACAGCCTCTCAAGGGACAGGGACAGGGCTGACTCATCTCTCCCCCCACCCACCCAGCACAAGGCCAGGCAAACAGTGATCCTGGGTCAGAGGTGGATCAGAAGCCAGCCAGAGGCCTGAGTTCTCTCTGGCCCTGCAGGGACCACCCTTCCCCTCTGCACACAAGGCCACACATCAGGCCTCTGTCCCCGGGGCAAGGCAGCAGTTCCCTTTACAGTGTGCACACCCATTCCCTAGATAGAAAGGATAATCCTGGGGGAGATCACCGAGTGCTGCTCATTGTGGACACTGTGCCACTGGCCATGGAGTGTTAGAAGCAGAGGCAGCTGCTGTGTGGTCGGGGGTATTTCCTCCCCTCTGAAAGGAAGGCACCAGGGGCCCTGCAACAGCCCTTGGAGGTCAATGTGGTGCATTTGTCCAGCTCTAGGCTAGGCCTGGGCCAGGCGGGGGAAACGGAAGACCAAGGTGTCCTCTTCCTCACCTGGAGGGTCAGCCCAGGAGGCAGATGGAAGCTAAGGTGGGCAGCAGCGACCAGAAGCCAGGTGTGGCTTCCTGTCCCGCGGGGCAGCCTGGACTGTAGCGGAGCTTCAGGGTGACTCGGAAGAGGTGGCAAGGGGGCTGGAAGCATGAGGAGGCCGGGCAGAGAGGAGCACAGGCGAGCCTCAGGAGAGGGAGGGCGGTCACAGCAGAGGGACGATGACTGGACCTGGACTCTGAGGTCAGACACAACCCTTGGGAAGGCTGGGCCCGGAGGCCACACAGACCCACCCCATCAGGCACCAAATCAGGGGAAGATCACTTGGTTGATGGGTGAGGAGTGAGACTGATTGGCCACATGACCAGGGACAAGTCACCCACAATTTTCTGTGCCTCAGTTTCCTCCTCAGTGGGAAGAGGATAACTGTGCCTCCCACGGGGGCCAGTGGGCCAGTGCCTGCAGGGCTCTGAGTGGAGCATCTCTGCAGGAGGCATCAGCATAGGTGCCGGGAGTAGGTATTACTGGGCAGGAGCCCTGTGCTCGGGGGGGGGGGGGTGTTGGTCAGGGGGTGCTGGAGGGCACGGGAGGGATGCCATCATGTGCCTGCCTCGCCAACACTTTGCTGCACCACTTTGGATCCTCAGCACAACCCTGTGAGCCAGGCAGATGGGGGTACTTGTTCCATTTTACAGCTGAGGAGACTGAGGCCCCTACAAGGGGAAGTGACTGGCACAAACCAGCATCTGCATCCATCCCTAAGAAGAAGCTATTTCACTGTAGAGAAGTGGCTGCTGTGTTTAATCTTTTCCAAAGGCGACTTTCTCGCCAATGAAGCCATTTGCATCTTGGCCTGCAGGGAAGTAAATATTTGCATGGAGAGGAGAAGGAAAAGAGCTTGGTCGGGGTCAGGACTCAGGGGCTCAGAGCCCTCCTCCTTCCTGCTGGAGAGCCGGAAACATCTACTCTCCAGGCTGCTGGAAGCCCCTCCCAGGACACTGTGTATGGCCGTGGACAAGTCGCATAGGCTTTCTGTGCTGTTTCCAGCCCCTTGCCAGGGGACAGGCTGTGCTGGGCTCAGTGGAGGGCAGAGGGCAGAGGCCAGCCCCTGGAGACACCCCATTGCAGACTGGGGCCAAGCCCCCTAGCTGGAGTGGAGTGGGTGCTGGCTTCCGGGGCTGATGCCAAATTCGAGCCTCGGTCACTTCATGAGGTCAAAAAGACCTTCTAGATCCAGGGGGCCTTGACTATCGTTTGAGGCTTCTGGCCCTGGAGCATTTTGCAAGTACACACCAGGCCCCATCTTCGGAGCTGACGCAGTGGGTATGGGGTGGGATCCAGGCACCTCCACTTCTTAAACTTTCCCAGGTGATTCTTACGTGCAGCTGGGAGTGGAAGCCAGAGCTCTGGTGGTGTCTGTAAGGGAACTCTGACTAGCCAGGCCGGATTTCCGAGCCCACTTTCTCTCCATGTGAGTCCTGACTGATAGGCTGAAACTTCCCTGGCCTTCTGGACAATCTGGACGGTGTCTGTGCTCTGGGAAGTTAGCGCACCGCTGGGAAGAGGCTGGCTGCTGAGGTGCCCAGACAGGAGAGGTCTGGCTGGGATTCGAGAAGGGGTACGGGGTAATCAGCAGGCTCAGCCTGGGTGAGAAGGGCCGGTGGAGGCCTGTGGAGACTGCCAGCTTGGGGGTGTGGGAGATGGCTCAGGAGTCTGGGCTTCTGCAGGGGACTGGGATGTACCTGGGGAGTGGGGGGTGGTCCCTGAGTTCTAGGATATTGTTTTCCTTGCAGTTATCCTTACAACATACATCCTTTCACCTGTTCTAAAGGTAACCCTTCTCTCTAGTTAACTTTGTAACTTAAAGAAGTTTCTGTACAACCAGATGAGTATTTTTGTGAGTCAAGGATTCATACTTGCGAGTTGAGCTATGATGATTTTTTTCCGTCTTAAATTATATCTTCCATTTGAGAACCACTGACACACAGGCATCGTGTCTGGAATGTTGGTTGTGATCTCATCGACCCACAGTTCTGACCGTTGCAGGAGAGACATGGCAGGTGGTTGCCTATCCCCATTTTTTATTTTTTTTTCTACCTATCCCCATTTTTTAGATGGGAAAACAGTTCCAGATAGGTGAGCCATATTTGCCTGGGGTCAGGGTGATGAGCTAGTGACCAGTTAGTGGAGAGAGGGGGACTCGATTTCTGACTCTGACCACTGAGCTCTGCAGTGGATTGGATGTGTCCCACACCCTCCCACCAAAAAAAAGATGTGTTCTTGTTTGCCAATGTGACCTCATTTGGAAAAGGGGTCTTGGCAGATGTAATTAGGTTCTGAACCTTGAGATGAAATCATCCTGCTCACCTGGGTGTGCCTTAAATAGAAGGTCAAGTGTCCTTTTAAGAAAAGGCAGAGGAAGCTTTGGGACAAGACACAGACACAGAGGGCAAGGCCACATGAAAGCAGAGGCAGGGTAAGATTTCCCCCAGAGCCTCTGGAGGTAGAAGAACCTTGTGACACCTTGGTTTCAGACTTCGGACCCCCAGAATGGCGAGCAAATACATTTCTGTTGCTCTAAGCCACTGGGTTGTTACAGGGCAGCCTCAGGAAACAGCCAAGGAACAAGCAAGCCATCTCTGCTCCCCCAGGTGGGCTCACCAGGGAGGGGCCCAACCAACAGGAAAATCTCTTCCCCTTCTGGCGGGGTTGTACTGAAGACCCAGGAGACCCAAGACCTGGATGGGGCTTCGGGGGCGGAACAGGCCTGGCAGGCGGAGCAGGGGTGCACTATAGGGTAGGGGGCCTAAGGGGTGGGGGGTGAGGCCTACCATCAGGGCCCTCCCCCGCCCCTCCCCAAAGGTTGTGCTCCAGCACTGCCTGCTTAGGGGCTTCCTTTGTGCAAGGAATGCCTGATGCTAGGAGGGTAAAATGGGAAGGGAATGTGAGCTAGCTCTCCGGAAGGACTTCCTGGTTCTAAAAGCAGTTTAATTGAAACTGCTTGCCAAGCGGGGCTGTAAAACATTTGGGATTTTCTTACAGCCTTTCAGAACAGGAGTGTCACCTGTTACTTGGCACAGTTAGGAGGTGACGTGGACTTCCAGCTGGGCCAAACCTCCAAGGGCCGTGGAGGGCCCCTGGTGCCTTCCTTTCAGAGGGGAGGAAATACCCCCGACCACACAGCAGCTGCCTCTGCTTCTAACACTCCATGGCCAGTGGCACAGTGTCCACAGTGATCTCCCCTAGGATTATCCTTTCCATCTAGGGAATGGGTGTGCACACTGTAAAGGGGACTGCTGCCCTGCCCCGGGGACAGAGGCCTGATGTGTGGCCTTGTGTGCAGAGGGGAAGGGTGGTTCCTGCAGGGCCAGAGAGAACTCAGGCCTCTGGCTGGCTTCTGATCCACCTCTGACCCAGGATCGCTGTTTGCCTGGCCTTGTGCTGGTCAGAGAGGAGGGGCGGTGGTTGGGGGTGTGGGGTGAGGAGATGAGCCAGCCCTGTCCCTGTCCCTTGAGAGGCTGTCACTCACTTGGTGCCAGCAGAGAGCACAGAGCAGCTGCAGACACTGTGGGATCGGGGCACGGCAGCCAGCGGCTCCCAGGAGGCTCTGGTGGGGACATACAGTCAGCAGTGGACGGATATTTGGGCTCCGGGCTCCCATAGGGGTGGTAGTGACCACTAGACTCTTTCCATCTCTAAGAAGGTGGGGAAGGGGACAGACTCATAATCAGAGCAGAAACCAGTTGAGGATAGGAGTTGCTGAGGGACAACTTTATTAAATCCTAGCTAGATATTGTGGGGGATGTAAGCTGTGAACCCGAGTTCGATCTCTGCCTGTCTGGCGTTCCCTGGCATAGGTACACCCCACCCCAGGGACTCTCAGAAGTGTTTCTCCCAGCCCCACTACTCCAGGTGCTGGGATCAGCTCTCAGCTTTGTGGGATGCTTCTAGGACAGCCTGCCTGGACTCACATGCCCATTACGTGGTACACAGCCTCTGCCAGTATGCCACTAAAACCCCAGGAACTAAGGGGTGGGAAGGACCTAACCACCGCCCCACCCAAGGCCATATGCATTCCCAAGGGTTCAGACTTCTCAGCCTAAGGCTATTGCCACAATCGTGTGCTCTAGGCAGACAGAGCAACCCCAGCACAAAGGAGCCTCCTCTAATAAGACAGACTCTGGAAGTCCTCACATCTGAAGTCCCAGCCCCCTGTGGATACTGGCCCCTATAGGGTGCTTGGTGCCTATGCATCTCTACTCTTGCAGAAGCCTCCCCAAGGCCTCTAGCATATCCGCAGACAGAAGTTTCAGAAGCTCAGAGAGTGGTCCTTTACGCAGGGTCAACTGCAGAAGCAGCCCTGGATCTATGTCTCCAGCTGGCACTGCTGGACAATTAGACCTCCACTTTCAATCAGACCCCACACCCCTCATACAATCAGGCCCCTGTCACCCTCTCCACCTGTTACTTGGGCCTTCCCAGGCTTCCCCATCTGCTTCAGCCATACTTGCCTATCTCAGGACCTTTGTACGTACTATTACCTCTGTCTGAGATACTCTCGACAGGCCTTTTCTGTG
The DNA here is from genome assembly GCF_905146905.1 of Nyctereutes procyonoides. Taxonomy (NCBI): domain Eukaryota; kingdom Metazoa; phylum Chordata; class Mammalia; order Carnivora; family Canidae; genus Nyctereutes; species Nyctereutes procyonoides. Next base: position 67,602,079 of record NW_026575046.1, read on the forward strand.
GCTGGCTCCTTCTCATTCCTTGGACCTCAGCTCCTCATAAAGGCCTTCCTTGATTGCACCATCTAAAGTAGGAAATTTCATCTCCTCCATTTGCTCCCTAATTCGCTCTTTAGCACCAATCACAAGCTACATTTATTTACTGGTGTGTCTGTCTTCCAAGGCCCGGACGAAGTCTGTCTTGTTCAGTTTTTTCCCAGGAAACATCGCAGTGCCTGGCATATACAGTAGGCATCAAATAATTATTTGTTGACCGAATGAGTAAAGAACCATCTCCACCCTGGAGAGAACACAGGTCAGGACTGGACTCCCTGGCCTTCCACAAAGATGTGATTCAAACCCACTTATATCCACAGCTTCTCTCCGGGCAAGGCTTTTTTTTTTTTTTTTAAGATTTTATTTATTTATTCATAGAGACACAGAGAGAGAGAGGCAGAGACACAGGCAGAGGGAGAAGCAGGCTCCATTCAGAGAGCCTGACGTGGGACTCAATCCAGGGTCTCCAGGATCACACCCTGGGCTGCAGGCAGTGCTAAACCGCTGTGCCACAGGGGCTGCCCTCCGGGCAAGGTTAATCTTCTCAATCTTGTGTATTCTGGGCTAACCCAGAAGACATCTTTCCCCTGTACATGGAGCCAGCCGGTACAGAAATTTCATTATCAGTCTCTTATCTAGTTTACCCTGAGCCCCACCCCAGGCTGGCATTGTGAGTCACCTGGAGAGGTGTGGCAGCAGGCCAGGGAAGGAGGAGGACAGGTTGTTACTCCTGCATCCTGGGAACAAACAAGAGACTGTGAGGTCCCCATCCATTCCTACCATTTAAAATAATGCCTTTCTTCCAGAAAGAAAAGGGCTCATGCACAGAAGCCTAAACTAAGAGCAAAGAAACTTCCTTACGGCCTTCGTTTGTTCATCTGTAAGACGAATGCACTGGAAGATTCTCCAAATGCCTCCCAGATCTGCCTTCTTGATTCTCTGGAATTGTTAAGGACCCCTAGCCAGGCTGGGAGAGGGGACCCTAGTCTCATTGCTTCTAGATCTTCTCTGACAGTCGGTAGGCAGGGTGGCTGTTTCTCCAGGATGAAGTTCACTTTTTGCTTGAATCTCTCTATTTTCTCTGTGAAATCCTTGCCTAGAATAAGGGGGAAATGATCCTGCCTAAGGATTCAAGCACAACAATAATTTTAAAAATTCAGGAAATAAATTATGTGCATGTACAAGGAGATGTCCAGATGGGTGTTTCTCGGTGTGTAACAGCGGTGCTCTCCCAGGGCCAGAACCAAAGGTGACTTTCACTGTCTTCAGTGTGCTCACAAGAATTGCCTGAACGGTTTTTAACTGAGCACACATATTATTTTCACAAAAACAATAAAGCTCTTTTCAAAAGTTCGAAATTCCTGCTGGAAACTTAATCTACTTTCTTTTTCATCTGGCTTCGTCTAGTGCCTAACTGGGAGGCCAGGTACATGGCTCTTTGCAGAAATGCTATCTTCCACGCACACCTTGGGTCCTGAGCAGGGGGAGGGTGGCAAGGGGAAGAGCCGCTGGCGGTCACGGCGACACAATGCACTCAGGCCATGTGGGTCCTGCCCTCGGCCTGTCCTGAACTTGCTTTGGGGTCTAAAGCAACTCGCTTCCTCTCTCTGGGCCTGTTTTCCTTGGTAAAATGAAAAGGTAGCTCTAGAGGTGCTTCTAAGGACCCTTCTAGTTTTCAGTCTATGGCTCTTGAGTTCCTAGAAAAATGGAGAGGAGGGTGGGAAAAGATTAGCTAATCCTGAAGTAGTTGATACAGTGTTTATGCTAATGTTCCAGGCACTGGTGTTTGCTCTTCCTATATATTCATCCATTTCATAGTCTCAGGGACTCCCTGGTATCACCCATTTTACAAATAAGGCAATTGAGGTGCAAGGAAGTTAGTTACTCGTCTTATAAATAAATACCAGAGTTGGGATTTGAACCCATGCAGCCTAGTATAGGGCCCACACTCTTAGACATTACATTATAGGAAAATATAAAGAATCACAGGCCATGCTATGATGGCGGGGGGGGGGGGGTCATCCATAGAGAAGGCAAGGAAGAGTTAATACTGCCTCTGGTACTATTATTACCTCCCCCACCTACCCATTCCCATTTCCTTCCCACCAAGTCCTTTTTTTCCTGATTGGTCAACATCCCCCAGCCCTGACACCCTCTTGTACCCGACTGGAAATTACTCCATTGTCAAAGCAGCAGGCTGATGCTTTCTAGAGGGTCAGTGCTTTCTAGAGGGCCGGTGACTCTACCATCAGCCCAGGCCACCCTGCAAATTCAAGGTCTCAGCAAATCTGACCACTGTTTACACACCAACCCCTGATCCAGGTGCCCCCACCTCAGATCCTTGCTTACAAGACATAGGTTGGGGCTTGAGCACACCAATGCAATGAGCTTTCCCCAAGCACTTACTGTGTGCCCAGCCCCAAAACCAGCATTTGGAAGAGGATATGAACGAGCTACACCCCTGACCTCCGGGAGTCCATAGTCCAGCAAGGAAAAACAGTTAAGTAAACAGATCTCTAGGATACCCTGTGGTCAGTGCTAAAATTAGAGGTGTGTCCCTAGTGGGCTGAGGGCACATATGTCAGAATGATTCACGCTGCATGGTGGGAAGAGGAGGCTCCAAGTGCCTCTGAGTGAGCTCATTCCTCATGGACACATCCTCCAAAATCTACCGGAAGGAGCACTGAACTGGGCATGAGATGTAGGGGCTCAGGCCAGCCTTACTAAGCGGCCCTGAAACACACCCTGAGCCCCGAGGCCCCCTCTGAAAACGAGAGGCACCCCCCACCGCCCGGTGTAGGACAGGAGGAGATCTTGTGAGTGGTTCAAGTCATATTTATATTGACTCACAGACTGAGCAAAGGCTTCATTGCTCATTTCCCTTGCCATCCTTCCCGTTGCATGCAGCAGCAAATCTGTGTGGGTGCCAGTTTGTCATTCAGCCCCTCAAACACTTGCCAGGCTGCCTTTTGAACACAGAACACAGCCTACATCACCCACAGTATCTAGCTAGGATTTAATGACGTTTTGTTTTCCCTGCACGATTTAGCATCATGCGTATTGGTTTCCCATTGGCAGTGGCGTATACATAAAGCCTCCTTTTAAAAAAATAATTTAAGGGCAGCCCAGGTGGCTCAGCGGTTTAGTGCCACCTTTGGCCCAGGGTGTGATCCTGGAAAACAGGGATCGAGTCCCATGTCGGGCTCCCTGCATGGAGCCTGCTTCTCCCTCTGCCTGTGTCTCTGCCTCTGTGTCTCTCATGAATAAATAAATAAATAAATCTTTTTTAAAAATAATAATTTCAGATTAAAAAGTGAGTCAGTTTAAAGTAATACAGTAAATAATACCATAACTGGTATAAACTCTATAATTTAACAAACACCAAAATTTTAAAAGCACGTACAAAACCAGGCAAAATGCTTCTGCGTTATGAGACACCCTGACTGTGATTACCACTGGAGGGAGGGGGTGATGACCGGAAGTGGGCACAAGGGAGGCTTCTGGCTTCTGTTCTCTCTGTTCTAGTGGTTGACCTGGGGGCTGATCACTCATGTGTGTTCACTTTGTAAAAATCCATCAGGCCATATACACTTACGCCCAGTGCATTTCTGTATGTCTATTACACATTCATGTATCCTGTAAACCCACCAGTTCTCTTTCTAGAAATCTCCCTGCAGATATACACATGCATGTGCAAAATGACAGGTTCAAAACTGCTCACTGCACTGCTGCTTACAGTAACCAAAGATCGGAAACAACCCAAGTTCCCCAGGTGGGGACGGATTGAATGAGTTTGGGCATAGCCTCCAGTGAGTTCTTTTTTTTTTTTATTATTTATTTATTTATTTATGATAGTCACATGAGAGAGAGAGAGAGAGAGAGAGAGAGAGAGAGAGGGGCAGAGACATAGAGAAGCAGGCCCCATGCACCTGGAGCCCAACGTGGGATTCGATCCCGGGTCTCCAGGATCGCGCCCTGGGCCAAAGGCAGGCGCTAAACCACTGCGCCACCCAGGGATCCCGCCTCCAGTGAGTTCTATGTAGCCACCAGACAAAACGAGGCGGCCACTACCAGAGCTCCAAAATTCACATGGACTTACATTTCAGTGAAAAGGTATGGGTAGGACTATGTATACTGTGCTACTTTATATGGGAGAAAAACAGAATATATAATGCAGGTACACGTTCACCTAGGGCATGCTATGGCTGGGATGTTACCTCAGAAGTGAAGAATAAGAAACTGATCATAGATGTCCCCTCTGGACAGGGCAGGCCAGGGGAGAGGGGCAGGGGGAGGCTTGTCACTGAGGACTTCACTTTGGTACTTTAAAATTTTGTACAGTGTCCTTGCATTTCATATTTGATAATAAGATTTAAAGCAGAAAGTCTTCCAAAAGGTGTGTGGCTAGGGTAAAACTTACAGTCCTTTCCAGACCTAAGTCTGAGACGATGGTGTTAGTACTTTGGGCTTATAAAGCAAGTAACCCTTGGCCCCACTCCTCACCCCAAGGGATGGTAGCAGAGATAATGGGCCTTCCTATAATGGGTTTCCAATTAGCAGCAAAGCCAGTCTAGAACAAATTACTTACTCATGCTGGGCCTCCACCCTGCAGGGAAATCTGGCACCTAGAGCTGCCCTGGGAGGGTTGGCAGGTGGCTGAGTCCTTGGCATGGGTAGGGAGGTTTTTAAGCAGAAATACTTCCAGGGATGGGAAGTCAAGGATTTGGGAAGGCAATCTCAGTTGGCTGGAGAGGAAAGATTCCAAGTTCTGAGTCCCACTCTGCCCCAAGAGAAGCAAAGCAAGGGCCATTGAGTGGTCTTGTTCCCAGGCTATAGGGGACAGCGACAGAACAAGGCTTTGACAATTCTGAGTTCAGCTGTAACCCACATGTCACTATCTCCCCATATCACTAATCCTCAAACCAATCCAGGGAAGTGTGGGGCAGGGTATCAGTTACCCATTTCACAGATAGGAAAATGGAGGTACAAGGAGGTTAAGATGCTGGTCAGTGATACACATGGAGAGAAGGGGTAAAGCCAGAAACATAGGCCCCACCTTCTGACTCCTGGTCTTCCATTTTCTCCTTACCTACCCGCACCCCCCCCCACCACCAACAACAACCTTAGCCTCCCCTCTTTCAACTCTGACCTCCAGAGAGAAGAGCTCCTGCAGCCAGACAAGTAAGGGGCAGGCAAAGAATCCCAGAATCAGAACCAAGGGGCCTGTGAGACCAACAAGCCCAGCAGTTTACAACCCTGACAACAAACTAGAACCACCTGAGGAGTTTAAATAAATCTCTGTGCCAGGGCCCAGGCATCTGTAGTGTTTTTTTTTTAAAGTCTCTGGTTGATGCTAAAACAACTTTGGGAGCAAATCACCCCCACCCCAATCCCACATACAACCTTCTGCCTCCCTGAGGCTTCCACCAACCTCTACTTCATCCTCTGGCCCCCAAATGTGCTGCCCATCTCTCTCCCACATTACCTAAAATCAGAGAACTGGACTGGGAACTGGGTTTAGCCTCCTTCTCTCTAGAGAGCCAAGTCATTTAACAGCTCTGAGGTCCCAAATGAGGAAGTGACTTGCCTAAGGTCTCTGAGTGAGTCAATAACAGAACGAGACTAGAATCTGGACCTCTAGACCACCAGGCAAGGGCAGATCCATAGAGCAGTCAAATGGGAAATCAGACCTGTCACCAGGCAGATCAAGCTGTTCCTGCTAATAGAATAGAACCGCTTGAGGGTCTGAAGAGAATACAGTGAGCGTATGTTTGGGGAGGGTTGGGAGCCAGGGATCATCCCCCCCCCCCCACAGTCCCAGGGCAACTCTGCCCTGTGGCTACTGGGGAGCAGGGGACTCTTCTAGAGCTGCAAGGCTGGAGCTGGCCTATAGAAAGATGTCCTCATTTCTAGGTGGGGGGTCCAGCCTCACCCAAAATCTTCATAAAGAAATCAGTCTCTCTCTGAGCCTACCGGGAGGGCCCAGCTTCCCAGTCCACAAAAATAATAGTAATGGCTCACACCTCTTGAGCTCTTCACCGGTCGCGGTCGCGGTGCTGAGCACTGTACTTGGCCTACCTCATTCAATCTCCACGCCCGTCCTTAAAGTTGAATATAATTACTGTCTCTATTTGCAGACGAAGAAATGACGGCCTAGAGACTTTAAGTAACTTCCCCAAGATCACTGAGCCAGAAAGTGGTAGCGGCAGGATTCGAAGCCCGGGTCTCGGCCCACCACTGCCACCCTGCCGCCCAGCACTACACAAGAGGAGGTAAAGCCCAGCGGCTGCGGGAATTTACCCGACCTGCAGGTGCTGCCGGAGGCCACCCCAGGGGTGAGGCAGTGGAATCCTCCAGACTCCTCCGCGGACAAGGCAAGCCCATCCTCCTTCTACCCAAGAGGAAACCGAAGCATGGTAGGGAAGCCTCTGGCTCCGGGACGTCCGCAAGTAGCCAGTGGGGACAGGACCAAGAGTCCAGGTTTCCCCGCCCAATCCTGCCCACAAAGCCCGACCACGTCTTCTCCACCGGCTGATGGGGAGGCAAACTCTGCAACCCCCGCGGGCGGGTGGGCGCGGGCAACGCGTAACCGCCGCTAGCGCTCCAGCCGGAGTGCAGCAGACGCGGAGACCCAGCGCTCCGAGCAGGTGCGCGCAGGTGAGCCACGGAGCGCTCCTTCGGCTTAATCCACGGCTCTGCCGCTCCGGACCCGTCGGCTGCTGAGATTCGGGCTGAGCCGGAGCGCCGGGGTCTCCTGCTTCCCGGGGAGAGGGGGACGAGGAACCGGGCGTGCAGTCCCCGCGCCCTCCCTGGAGCAGCCAACCGCGGACCCAGGCCCGGGTCGGCGTGCGGGCGGTCCGGGGAGTGCCGGCACCCCCGCCAGGTCAGGGTCCCCCCCGGGGTCACTCACCCAGAACACCGTGGAGTAGATGATCAGCGAGAACTTGAGCCAGAGGTAGGAGAGGCGCGCGCAGTAGCGCACCTGCTCCGAGTCCCCGCGCGGCATCCTGGGCTCTCTCCGCGGGGCCGCGGGGCCCGGGCTGCGTCCCTCGCCGCGAGCAGCCCCACCTGCGGCCGCCAGCCGGGCCGCGCGCCCCCGCCGCCCGCGCCCGCTCGGGGACTGACATGGGCTGGCCGCAATCACAGCCCCGGCCGGGACCAGCCGGCTCGGCGGCCAATGGGCGCGAGGCCGCGGCCCAGCCCCTCGAGGGGGCGGGCAGGGGGCGGGGCGCGGCCCGGGACCCGCCGGAGGCCCAGGGAGGGGAGGGGAGGGGAGGGGAGGGGGCGAGGGTTATGCAAACGAGACCCGGCGCCGCTCGGAGGGCGCGGAGGGGCGTGGGAGAGTGCGCGGAGGGCGCGCGGCGGGAGAGCCGGCGGGCCTCACCCGGGGGCCTCACCTGGGGGCCTAACCTCGGGGGGGCCTAAGCCGGGGGCCTCACCTGGGGGTGGGGCTAACCCGGGGGCCTCACCTGGGGGGGCGCCTAACCCGGGGGCCGTGCAAGTGCGTGCTTCCCGCTGTTGCCAAGAGGAAAGACCGTAGGAAGAGGGCAGGAATTAACCGCTCAGGTGTTCAAGGTGTGGAAGTGAATGTGCAAGACGTGAATGGAACCAGGAGGTGAAACAGCTCCGCCTGAGCGGGGGAGGTCCGGAGGTAGTTAGGCAGGTGTGGCAAACCGGGGCGGGGCTGCGAGGCTCCCTCGGAGCTGGGACTGCGCGTTTACTTTTGTCACAGATCCCCCAACCAGCCTTTCCCCTACAAGTTTCCGGGAATCCCTTTCTCTGAAGCCGCTTGAGTTCCCAACCGTGCCCACTCCCCACCCCAAGCCCGGCCTCCTCCTCCGGGAAACCCTCCCCCTACCCATCCTCCGGCCAGGTCTGTGGCCCTGGCCCTTGCACACATTCAGCCGTGGTCTGACCCGGCCTCTTCTCTCCCAGTGTTTCCTCTCCCTGCGGTCAAAGTCTGTCTCCCGTGCACACATACAGGCACACACCCACACACCGAGCCCACGTCTGACCCAGGCCGAGCTCAGCCTGGGGCTCGGAGTCAGGCAATTGTTTGTGGCCTTCAGTAATTAAATATGTGGCCCAGAGGTCAGGAGCTCAAGGCACTGCTGGATGGGGTCCCTGGTGGTGACTGCAGGAATGGCGCCCTGGTCCAAGTCCCCTGCCCTGGACTCCCAAGCCTTCCATATACACACACTCCCAGAGAGAGCCCAACACCAAGACAGAGACCACGCGGGCTCCAGCCCCCAGGGCTTTCCCTAGAAGGAAGAAAGGTTGGGGTACAGAGTGTTGGGGAGCAAGAATCTCCTGTCCCCTTCAAGGTCCTTCTAGCCAGAGTAAGAATCAAATGGACATGAGGCAGATTAACAGGAGAAAATCAAATTTAATAGAATACGTACGAGGAATCCACACAGATGTGAAAGATCCAAGACATGCAAAATGAGGTACATGTGTCGCTCCGAATTAAGGAGAAAGTGGCAGGGGTCTGGGGCTTCAAAGAAATGCAATTCACAGGAAGATGAAAAAGAGTAAATGTTTGATAAACAAATGTTCGCTGGGCCTCTCAGGAACAATGGGACGTGGAAGACTTGGCTGGAACAGGCCTTGCTAGGTTCCTTCCTTTGACCATACCTACTTTATTACTATTATTGTTTTTGGAGAGAGGGGGAAGGGCAGAGGGAGAAGGAGAGAGAATCTTAAGCAGGCTGCACACCCAGCACAGAGCCCAGCGTGTGGCTCGATCTCATGACCCAGAGATCATGACCTGAGCCAAAATCAAGAGTTGGATACTCAACTCTTTACCCTCTTTACTGAGCCCCCCAGGTGCTCCTACATACCTATTTTATGTCATACTGTAGTTATCTGTAGTTATTCCCCATTTAAATTCTTTTTAGGCAATTGAGAGGGAGGTAAAGAGCTTTTCCTGAATCTACTGGGTTTTGATGCTTTTTAATTTGCAATAATCTTCGTGCCAAAGTGGCCCATCTTGGGGCAGCCAGCCCGAGGCCCTTACAATTGGAAGGCAATGCCTTGCGCAGAGAAGTATAGGGAATTCAGTGTCCTGGTACAAAAGGAGCAAATCCTACAAGGGTGTTTGCATTAGGTAGGGACACAGAACCGGGGATCCCTGCACATGACCTGAAAGCAGTAGCCAAGGGCTACCAAGACCTCTTAACACAGTGTTATAAGTTGTCCTTTGAGGAGGAGGATGCTAACTCTTTACCCTTATGTGGGGGACTAGCTTCTCCCCCCAAGCCCTGCAGAGCTAGCCTTACATCAGCTCTCCCTGAGGGGCTGTCCACCTCCCTCTCCCTGGGGGTGACTCGCCCCACTGGGGTTTTTTTTTCATTACCCTTGGCCTTTGCTAGCTGCACTTCTCTTCTACTTCAAGTCTTCCAGAGGGAGGAGGCTGTGACAGCCCACCTTGCACGGAGCCTGGAGCTCTTTGGGACTAGCACACTCTTACCTGGGCTCCTGAGCTCCTATGTTGCCCTTCCCCATCCCTAACCTGGCCCTGAGTACTGTGGATTGCCCCCGGCCACATTTGCAAACACTGAGACTTCAGAAGAAGGGACACCTTATTTTTAACTTTGCTCTCTTTTTGCCAGGAGCTCTGGGCTAGGGGTCAGCAGGACAAGAGCTAATCCTGGTTTTGCTGGGAAACTTTCTGAGAAACCAATAAAATGTATGGCATAGACAGTGTGACATACAGGTGTAAGCATGGCACTGGCTGCAGTTTATGACCACCTAGTGAGTTTTTTTTTTAATTTTATTTATTTATTCATGGGGCAGCCCGGTGGTTGAGCATCTGCCTTTTGCTCAAGGCCTGATCCTGGAGACCTGGGATCAGGTCCCGCGTCGGGCTCCCTGCATGGAGCCTGCTTCTCCCTCTGCCTGTGTCTCTGCCTCTCTCTCTCTCTCTCTCTCAAATAAATAAATAAGTAAAATTTCTTAAAAAAAATAAATGTGTGCTGATATCCTAGTTCAGAATCACCACCAACAGGGACCTGGAATTGGTATTATCTTAAAGGTCCCAAGTAATTTCTAAAGTGCAGCCAGGATGAATCTCATCAGCCCAGAGGTCATCATGTGGGGGAGATGGTCATTTTGTCAGATAGGCCACAAACCAGAGGTCACCCAGCTATCCAGTGGTGTGCTGGTAAGGGTTTAAAATCTGTCTCTCTGTTGGTGGGGGGTTGATGGGAGGGTCCCGTTGCCAGTTTCCAGAATGTGAGTGCTTCCACCTGTGGATCCTGGGTGCTAAGAAGAGACATAATCACACATACAGCTCTGCCCACCACTGCAGCTCTCCCTCCGGCAGGTCATCTCTGCAACTCTACCCATTAGCTCCAAGAACCCTGCCCATAGTGATAGAAGGCATCCATGAAGTTCACGGCTCATTAATTAGCATAACAGGTATTAGAAATGAGCTCTCTTTGGGTGAAATCAGTAGTGAGACACGTAGATTGTCTAAAATGAGACACCACCCATTTCCTATTTCCTGCTCAAAGTAAAAGAATTCCACTTCAAAATGATACGTCGGACTAAATCCTGGAGGATCTCATGTCCCAGGGTATCTGGTTGCCTGATGTGCTCAGCAGTCTCACTGAATCCTGTCTCTAGAATGTTATGTCTTCATTGACTGGACCCTTCATGCAAGGTGGTAGGGCACCTAAAAGCACAGAGAGCTAGGCCTTCACTGAGTTTATAGAACAGATTGTAGGAACCAGTTTTGTGGCTTCTTGCCAATAAATATTTGTTTTATAGATATTTTTATCGATGTCACGATTTGTTCTGAGATCTGTTTTCATGATAACCTAGCAGCAGACTGTAGGAGGAAATAACTAACCATCACTTTTAATGGCTACTGGTGCTTATGAAAAAGAACCTAAGAATGTGCAGGACCAACTTGGCTTGCATAAGTTGGCACTCATGCTGCCAGGCAAACGACTGTCTGTGCCTCTGTTTCCCTATCTGGGAAACCACAAGGTTGGAGGCTTTCTCTTCTAGCTCTAACAACCTTAGCTATAGTCCTCATGGTCAACCTGGTGAGCAAATGTACACTGAGCTGCTCCTGTGACTCAGGCCCTGCCCCAGGCTCTGGCCTACATCCGCCAGCAAACATCTCTGTCATCTTCTATTGGGGAGGGAGTTGTGGGGACATATAACACATATGACAACAAACACATGAAAGGGAAATTCCAGGCACTGATATGTGCTAAAGATCTGGACAAAGCACTTCCTAATGGAAAAGACAGCAAGTGGGAGACCAGGAGAGAGGGAGGGGCTGGGAGAGCTCTGGGGTTCACAAAGGGGACCTTGGGAGAGTAGAGGAGGTGTCATCGGACCTAGGAAGCGGCCTCGCAGCTTTGGTAAGTGGTTTAGACTTATTTCCAGTTTCAGTGAGGGCCATGGGGAGGTTTTCATCAGGGACATGATACAAAATGTGATTTATACTTCAGGAGGCTGCCGTAGGGAGCAAGGACAAGTGCCTTGCAAGGGAGAAGCCTGGTGAGAAAGTCATCGTAGCAATCTCAGAACAAGAAGGCTGGGACTGGGCTGGAGCCTAGCACTGGAAATGGTGACAGGTACTGGCATCAGAGATAGCATCTTGGACATACAGCTGATGGGACTTCCTGACAGATAGGACATGGAATGCAGGATGGGGGTGGGGGGAATCCAGGATGATCCAAGGGTTTTTGCCTTGGGCAAACTAGGTAAATGTCACTGCCCTTTACAAAGGTGAGGAAGCTCAGGGAAAGCAGGGAGAGGGGGAGGTTGGGTTAAAAATCAATTACTGGGGTGCCTGGGTGGCTCAGTCAGTTGAGTGTCTCTTTGGCTCAGGTCATGATCCCAGGGTCCTGGGATCGAGCCCTGCATCAGCCTGCTCCTCCCTCTTCCTCTGCCCCTTCCCCTGCTTGTGCTTGCTCTCTCTCAAATAAATAAAATCTTAAAATAAAATAAAATCTTAATAAAATATTTTTAAAAATAAATTACTTTGGCCATTTAATTTTTTGAGACATCTATTCAAAATCCAGGTGGAGTTGTCTAGGGAACTCAGAGAGAAGGCTTGAGTTGATTGATAGAAACTTGAGAGTCATCAGATCAATTTAAACCACGGGCCTCTGTGAGATCATTTAGGGAGAAGATGCAGCAAGAGAAGAGAGACAAAGACAGACCCTAGGGCCCTCCAACATTGAGAGGAAGAGAGGAAGAATGGCTGGCAAAGGAAAGAAAGAGGGTACAGCCCCTGAGGAGAAGGTATATGATGGAGACACCTGGAGAAGCACGAGCTTCAAGAAATTAGAAGAGGTGCGCAACAGGAGTCATTGTCCTGGGAACTTTCCTTAATACACGGAGGATTCATCTGTGCCTGAGAGGTCAAGTGGGGACAGAACAGAGAACTGACCATCAGCTCTGCAAGATGTGGGTCATTGGTGACTTTGGTAAGAGCTCTTTCAACAGAGACAAAAACCCAAGAGTGGAAGGGGAAGAAATGGAGGAGGCTTGTGCAGACAACACAGGGGAATGTACACTCCCAGGCAGGTGTAAGAAACCATTTCCCCAGGGAATGCATTCCTGGAACTCTTCCCAATCCACCAAATAGTTTTCCAGGCCAAGGACATAAGAGTTGGCCTCTGTTTGGGAAAATCTGAATGGCCGTGAATTCTTTGCAGCTTCTGCATCAAGAGATAGGATCTTTTAAAAAGTGAGAGAGAGAGAGAGAGAGAGAGAGAGAGAGAGAGAGGATCTATTTCCTTTTCTTCTCCATCAAGAGGTAGGATCTACCTCCTGAATCTATGCCAGCCTTCTGACTTGCTTTCACCAACAGAATGTGACAACAGTAAGGTTGCTTGAATTGTAAGTCTTGGAATCAGGAGGCCTTGCAGCTCCTGCTTTGGCCCCTCTTGGAATGCTCCTGCCGTTGAGAACAAATCCAAGCGAGTCTGCTAGAGAGACCACAGGAGCCAGAACCCTGGTTCCTGGCTGGCAGCTGCCAACTACCAGACAGGTGAGTGACAACATCTTAGACCACCCAGACCACCACCCTAACAGCTGACTATCTATGTAAATGAGTCCAGCCCAAATGTGCCAACCTAGAAAATCACAAAATAATTTGTGGATGTTGTTTTAAGACACTAAATTCCAGGCTGGTTTATTATACAGCAAAAGCTAACTGGGACATTGTTATAGTCAATTTTTTTTATTTTAAATATTTTATTTATTTACTAAAGAGAAAGAGAGCTCAAGCACGAGTGGGAGGAAGGGCAGAGAGAAGCTGACTCCCGACTGAGCACAGAGCCCACCGATGGCTCGATCCCAGGACCCTGAGATCATGACCTGAGCCGAAGGCAGACCCTTAATGGACTGAGCCACCCAGGTGCCCCCGAGTCAAAAATTCTTAAAAACACAAACTCAAATACCCATCTCTTTCTCTCACTCTCTTCCTTCCATTCTTGTCCCATATTTTTGTTCTCAAGAGGAAACTTCATTTGTCCTTTGGGCTTTCCCTGACTTCTTTCGGTGCCACCCCCAGCTCAGACTTTAGACCACTTCTCCTCCTTTCTGTCCCATTTTAAGTCTAGGTTCTCCATTTATCCTCTCCCAATTATTTGTTTAGCATCAGACACTGAGCTGTGGGCTTTCCCATGCTTAGCGCTAAAGTCCTCAAAATCCATGGCATTTGATATGATGGATCCCACTTTACAAAGGAGGGAACAGAAGTTCAGAGAAGCAAATTGGCTTTTTCTCCATTAGGAGGTTCAAGTATTTTGTGAATCAGCCAGCAATGTGCCTTCTACTCCCATGCAATTAGACCCCAGCTATGCTAGAGTGACATGAATTAACTCTGTAGATTAAAAAGCAACTAGGCACTATGTACTCAGCTCAAATATTGAGAGTTTGATACTGGTTAGAGTGGAAACCTTAGGTAGTAGAGTTAGTGTAGGTGTCCGCAAAATAGCAGTTCCATGAGACCTTAAGCATTTTGTAAAAAAGAAAAAAAAAGGATCTATCAGGTAAGTGTGGGAATGCTGTGGGACTCCAGAGCCTTTACCGTGGGAAAGGAGGCTGTGCGTCTCTGGGAGGAAAGACGGGTAGGCAGCCTTTCTCAGCTGTGCCTGACTGCACAACTCGGTTCCCCCCAGACACCAGCTATATCGTCTCAAAGAACTAGTATCCTTCAGAAAATGCTTTGGGAAATGCTGTCCTATGGGGCTGGCTCCTAATTCTTTTAAAGTCAGAAGTGACCTCCTCAAAGTTATATGCTCTATATTTAAGAGGAAAATCAAAAACAGATTATTTCTGTTTCATGCTTGACCTTGCAAGCACAAGACCATACAACTTCCTCTGCCATGACTGTCAGACAACTAGATCCATTTGTGATCATACCTCTTAGGGCCCTGCATGGGGTGAGGGAGACACATACTTGATGACCTTGGGGACCAAGAAAATTCTAGACAAGAGCCTCCAAGGAAAGCCAAATGCTCATGCTCAAAGGGGCTTGGGTCACTATGGCAGTTTCCCACTTTATGAATCCTCTGAAGAGCTGCCTCTAAAAGGCTTGTCCGTTCTGTCCCCCAAGAAGGCTAACTGCTCTAGACCCGGACCCCATTGCATCCTACGGCCTCTTGCCTACCCTTGGCTGCCAGACACCCCTCCTTAAAGCCCCACCCCCAGGCTGCTTCTAAGGCTTTCAAAAGCCTCAGAGGATTTCCTGCCTCCTTTGCTGGGCAGAGGGAACCAAACCACCTGTCCTAGACACCCCTCCCCACCCCTCCTTCTAGAGACATGATCCTATACCAGTTATGCAAATATTTCCTCCCACAGAGGTCAGCCCAGGCCTTCCTTCCTGATGTCCCCTGTTGTCCCCACAGCAAGGCTGCTGCTGACCAGAGAGCCAGAGCAGATGTCTTCAGGAGCAGCCCTGGGTGTGTATGCGAGTGCAAGGGAGTTGGGGGAGGGAGATGTTAGCCTAACTGGCCAGTCATAGGGAACTAGTACTGAATGATGGCACAGCCATGCAGGGGAGCCCTGTGCAGACTTTGAAAGTGGTGTGGAGGGCAGCCCAGGTGGCTCAACGGTTAGCGCCTGCCTTCAGCCCAGGGTGTGATCCTGGAGACCCGGGATTGAGTCCCACATCGGGCTCCCTGCATGGAGCCTGCTTTTCCCTCTGCCTGGGTCTCTGCCTCTCTCTCTCTCTCTGTGTGTGTCTCTCATGAATAAATAAATAAAATCTTTAAAATAAAAAAATAAAAAAAAGAAAGTGGTGTGGAAAGGCTTGAGTGTGGTGCGAACTGCTCCTCCAACTCTGAGGCTCCGTTTGGGAGTGGGGGTGGGGCCTGAGTCAGGTTCTTCAGCACAGCTTCTGGGCCTCTGATGGGTGTCACAGGAGGGCAGGGCCTATGGAGGAACTGCTGCTGGCCTTCAGAAGGGGCATCTCTGGAGTCCTAAAGAGAGCGGCCTTGGCCGGAACCCAGAGAACCAAGCTGGAGAATACCGGATCTGGCTAGTGGGTGGGTCTTACAGCCAATGGTCTGTCGAGGCTGCCATCCCAGGAGCTGGCTAGTGGCTCGTGAGCCTTCTGGGGAGGGGACAGGCTCTGAAGGCATACTGCTTCTGGCTTGTGGATGGATGCACGATTAAAGAGCAGCCCAGGGGAGCATTCAGTGTCGAAGTGCTGGGCTCCAGGTGGGGAGGGCCTGTGTGAGCCAGAAGGCCCATTTCTTGACATGATTTGCAAGGGGAGGTGGGGGAAGGGCAGGTGGAGGAAGCAAGGAGGAAGATACCCAAAGGTAAGTTCAATATGATCATAGTTTTCCCCAGAACTTCCTGCCCCTCGATGTACAGTGTGAGAGCCCGCCTGTATGAAAAGGGGCTCTGTTTTAAGAAGAAGGTAGGAGGGGTTCTCCTGAGTTGAGACACCAGCAGGTGTCCAGTCCTTTCCGCTATAACTTGACTTCCCAGCCTGGGCTCTGGGTGTGTCGGCAGAGCCTTTGGGACTTCATTCCTCAGCAAGTGACAGGCTACATGTTCCTGAGGATGGTGTGAGGCTTGGCCCATTCAGCTCATCACCTGCAGCCAATGTGAGCCCCAGCTCCAGCCATGCAGATGCACCAGGCCTTGGGCTCCCACTGGGCTCCCCAGGTAACTGGGAGAGGATCCTCACCATGCTCCAACCCCAGGACACTGACGATGGTGGGCTCCCTTCCCTCCTGATCTCTGCCATCTGGACCCCTCGGGGGGAAAAATATGGATGCCCCAGCAAGATCTGTTTCCTTTCTCTGTCCCTTCTTTCTGGGATCATCAACCATCACAAAGGTCTGAACACTGGGACAGTCCCTGAAACCATGACAGTTTGCCTGGCACCGAGGGGTTTCCTGGGTGCAGGTTCAGTTGCTAAAACCAGAAAAGTCCCACGCAAAAGCAGGATAAGTTGGTCCCCCTACTTCTTTCCAGCCTTCCCCCCTGTTCAGAGGGGAATAGCTGGTGGTGAGAGAAACTCAAGCACAGCCCTCTGAGGATGTGTCATAGGAGTAGGAGGGAGAGGCCACCAGAGCCGCTCCCCTCTCTACACAGCCCAGGGGCCGCCTGGACCTGGCACCCACCTCCAGCCTGCTGGCTTTCTTTCGAAACTTTCTGGAACTGCCTGTCAGGGCCCTGAGGCAGCAGTAGATGCGAGCAGAGACTGAGCTTAGGACATTTTCTCCAGGAAAATATGTCACCCGGGGGACTTCGCCATAAAGCAGAACTGAAGGAGCGGGCGGGGGGGGGGGGGGGCACGTGGAGTGGGGGGGCACTTTGGCCATCAGTGTATCCAACCCTTTCACGGACAGAAATGCAACTGGAAGAGGGTCAGCATCCTGCTCAAGGCTGTGTCTTTACACCTTGTGTGCTTTCCCACATGCGTGCTATTTTGCACAATAAAACGTTTTTTGTAAAAAGGCAAACATTGCCTCATTTTCATTTGCATCTCCCTGATAATTAGCAAAGTCGAGTGTATTTTTATATGCTGATTAGCCATTTGCAGCTCTACAAATTTCCTGTTTTTATCCTCTGCCCATTTTCCAATTAAGTACTAGCCTCTCCGAAGTGGGCGAGCTGAGGGTTGACAGGCTAAGAAAATGCCATTCCCACCCTCTCCTCCCCCGTAGCGGTGGCAGTGAGGGCCCTTCTAGTAGAGGAGACTCTGGGCTGGTCTAGGGGAGCGTTGATGGGTGAAGGGTCTTCCAGCCGGCTGCCAGGCTGCCAGCAGAGGTTGGCCCCGTTGGGGCTCAGCCAGGCGTTCTGGGAAGGCAGCCTGGGAACACTGGCTGCTGGGGTGTTGGGCCAAGCCTACATGACTCACGGGGAGTGGCAGGGTGCCCAGGCAGCACGGCTGCATAGTAGCTCCACCTGTCACTCAGGAGGGCAGGGTGGCTGCCCCCAGAAGCTGCTCCCAGGGTGCTGCGAGGGGAGGGGGGCCTCCCAGGAACTCAGCTCTCAGGGCAATCTGAGGGTACCCAGAATGGGTCTGGGGGACACAGAAGTGGGGAGCTGGACCAAGCTATCAAAGAAGAGATGGAAAGCTTTTACACTCCAGAAACATCTATGCATCTGCTGCTCTGTGCCAGGAAGGTGAACAAGCCGTGTCCTGCCCTGTGTGGTTACTGTGGGATCCCCAGAGGCCCTGGAGGGTGGACTCCACACTTCATAGTTTACAAAGTGCTTTCATCCACGTGTGTGAGCTCTTGCCTCCTCCAGACCTACCTGGATATCACCCTCCTTCCCCACTGGACTGTGGGCACCATGAGGCAAGGACCATCTCACCACCATGGTATCAGGGTGCTGGGGGTAGTGCTGGGCACAGGTGGCTGCTCGTGAGAAATGGAAGCCACAAGTCAGCTGTCCCCTTGGCCATGTGGGCTGACCCTGCTTAGACTCCATCTCAGACTGCATGGACCTGTCCATCCCCAGGCTTCCAGGGGATGTGATGACCAGCTGGTGGGGTCACCGGGGAGGGGTCAATGTTCTTCTCCCAGATTTTCTGACATCTTTCTCCCACTTCCTGTATTTTCCCCTCAGGTCACTTTAACTTCCTCTCTCCTGGTTTCCGAGCAATTCAGCTCAGCTGCCGCACCTACTGTCTGCCTGCCCTGCCCACATCCCTGTCTGTCCTGTTCCCAGAAAACAAAAGGCCTTCCATTAGCAGAATGCCGCTTTCTGTCGCAGACATGGGTTGACTGAACGACTGTTTTCTTCTCACCCGAGGGGGGTCATCAGAAGAGTTTTGTGTGGGACACAAGACAGGAAGGAGTCAGTCTCAGAGAGCGTGCCCGAAGTCACCAGAACCCGGGTTCTTCTCCTCCACCACCTGGAACTTCCCTCCAATTCCAAAGGACCCTTGCTCACCCTGCCTGAGCATTTCACAGTGACCGCAGAGAACCAGGCTAGTCTCCTAGGGGGTCAGGTAAGCGGGGCTAGGTTAAGACCATTGGCAGCTTAAGGCTACTGTTTACTTCTAGAGCATCATAAATGCTATGGGGGCCTGGTAATTTAAGTCAGCTAGGTGGGAAGAGAGTCATGGAACTCTTCCCTTAAGAATCTCATCCTCCTTTACATTTAGTGTCCTGTGAGGTCAAATCAGCGGCCCCCTAGAACGTCCCCCAATTCAGCAGAGCTCATACATTCTTAAATTTGACCCAGGGATTATTTTACACTACAGCCCAGCTTGGATACAAAACACACAACTGAGCAAAAGTTGCACAAAACACACCCACCCTCACAGCATGATGCATTCTTACATTTTCTGTGCTATCCCTTTGTTTCCACACTAGTCATAATCTGCTGTTGCAAATCACTACTCTAATTAAAATTGTACTTGATCTCAGGGTCCTGAGTTCAGGCCCCGGGGGCTCCACACTGAGCATGGAGCCTACCTAAAAAAATAAAACAAAATACCAACAGAATGCCCTTGGAGAAACCCTACTAGACCTGCTTTAGCAAACAGACGAGCCACACCTGGGTTTCCAACATTTGTTTGTACAGAAAGTATCCAGGCATGAAGCAAAAGCAAAACCTTCAGAAACTTGGCTCCAGTGAATCCTGCAGTTTCCTTGATTGAGCATTGATTGCAACCCCTTATCACCAGCTCACTCCCAGGGAGACTGGAGGGGACACTTGAAGGAGCCCCAAGGCCACAGGGAGCCCCTGTATCTCCAAAGGCGAGGACAGATTTGGGGCCTCTACTCACAATAATATCGATGCAACATATGGGACCAAAAGCATGAAATAAGATCAAGTACTTTATTATGGAACTTAAAAGTCTGTGTCAAATCTGTAAGTAATGCACCAAATAATATTATACATTTATAGTAGGTACAATACAGAAGATATATACAATATTAAGGTAAAAATTCCTAGGCATACAGATAAATTATTTTTTTAAATTTATTTATTCATGAAAGACACAGAGAGAGACAGAGACAGAGGCAGAGAGAGAAGCAGGCCTCATGCAGGGAGCCTGATGTGGGACTCGATCCTGGGTCTCCAGGATCACACCCTGGGCCAAAGGCAGGCGCTAAACCACTGAGCCACCCAGGGATCCCACCTACAGATAAATTAAATGAAAAGTTATAGTTGGACATTTTAATATACTTTTTAAACAACACGACAGATCAAGCAAGCAAACAACACTCTCATAATACAGAGGATTAAGTAATACAATGGACATGCTCAGTTTAATAGGTATGTTTAGAATTTTTAACATCAGAAATAAAGAACGTACATCCTTTTTTTTTTAACATTTATTTATTCATGAGAGACACAGAGAGAGAGAGAGGCAGAGAGACAGGCAGAGGGAGAAGCAGGCTCCTCACAAGGAGCCCGATGTGGGACTCGATCCCAGGTCTTCAGGATCACACTATGGGCCGAAGGTGGAACTAAACTGCTGAGCCACCCAGGTGCCCCCATACATCCTTTCCATATATGCCTGGAAAGCTTACCAAATTAATCATGTTTTTAGCTGCAGTGGAAACTCATAAACTATAAAAAGCGGAGATTTTCCAAACAACATATGCTGATCACAGGCCAAAGAAACCAGAAATCAGTAAGGTTGACCTCCAGATTCCCTCAACTATCTGAAAATTATGAAACATTTTTCTTTTTTTCAATTTTATTTTTATTTATTCATGAGAGACACAGAGAGAGAGGCAGAGAAAGAAAACCAGGCTCCCTGTGGGGATTCCGACATGGGACTCAATTCTGGGACCCCGGGATCACACCCTGAGCCAGAGGCAGACGCTCAACCACTGAGCCACCCAGGTGCCCCATATGAAATATTTTTCCAACATAACTTCTAGATCAAAGAGAAAACTGCAATTAAAATAACAGATTTCCTAGAAAATAATGAAGGATACATCTAAAAACCTATGCCTTATAGTAAAGATGTACTCAAAGGAAAGATTATGACCTCAAATTCGTTTTTATATAAAATGGGAAACTAAAAATGTATGACTTCCTTCAATCTAAAAAAATTAGAAAAAAGGATCAAACACATTCCCTCACTCAAAAAAAGCAAGAGGATGGGAGGCACCTGGCTGTTTCAGTCAGCAGAGCTTGTGACTTTTGATCTCAGGGTTGGGAGTTCAAGCTCCATGTTGGGCATAGCGCTTATTGAAAAATCAAATCAAATCAAAATTAAAAAGAGCTTAATAACTTAAATTTACAAATCAAGAAATAGTGTTATTGTGTTAAGACATGGACATAAGTTCCAGAAAAGTAGTTCAAAGCATTGAAATTAGTTGCCTCTAGGGGACAGGAATTGGGTTAGGGAAATATTTCAGGGAACCACTTCTTATTAAGTTTTATGGTATTGACTTCTTAAACTATATAAATGTATTACTTGAATAAAAATTAAATTTGAAAAATACTTAAAGAGTGAAAGGAAAATGAACCTGGGAACTTTGACCCATGCTGATACAGTGGAAAGAACATGGGTAGCCAGACATGGCTGAGCTGAAATTTTGCCTCTGCTGCTTGCCTGTGATAGGATCCTGGGCAGTGCATCTCCCCTTTAGGTCAGGATTTCTTACTTTGTAAAATGGGCACTGATGTGTACGTCACTATAGCAGGTGACAAGGATGAGCCTCAGCCTCATGGGCTAAATCAGGCATCCACCCCCGTGCCCTTCCCTGGCACAGGCAGGACTCTTGGCCACAGACCTTTGCAGATGAACTCAGCCCATCAGCTACCTGGCTTCACTTCTTGGTTAAAATTGTGTGTAGGGGCATCTGGGTGGCATAGTCGGTTAAGCATTAACTCTTGGTTTCAGCTTAGGTCATGGACTCAGGGTCCTGAAATCGAGCCCCACGTTGGGCTCTGTGCTCAGCATGGCATCTCCTTAGGTTTCTCTCTCCTTCTCTCTCTTCTCTACCCCTCCACGCTTGCTTGCTTGCTTGCTTGCTCTCTCTCTCTCTGTTTTTCAAATGTTGTTTTGGTTCCAGGCTTCCATAAGCCACAGCATTTTGGATATTTTCCATAGTCTCAAGGCCCCTGGGCAGATATTAGCTACAGTTTCTATTTTCAAACAGAAAATAGGTAAAAAAAAAAATGGCTCTAAGGGTATTAAGAACAGATGTCTTTATATCTACATCCACTTTCAAAGAGAAAACGTATTTCTTTATGCTTCAAACACTGTAAACAGACTAACTGCAGAAATAAAAACCTGGGGCAAAATTCAAAATCGTAAGAATAATAAAATCTACCTCCCATGTTGGCGTGAAGATTTGTTCCATTCCTGGTTCCATGCGTGATGGAGCAAGGAAGGAGGTGGTGTAGGAGGGGCAGGCGGACATTTGAAAAAGCAGTAACAATACAGTGTGGTAAGCGTCCAGATGCCCGAGGAGCAGTTGCCTGGATCTGAATGTGTTCCAGGAAGGCTTCCAGGAGGCGGCGATGTTAAAAGGAGGCCTGCCAGATTAAGTGGAAGTTGCCCAGACGACAGCATGCATGCGGAGGAGGGTCTCCCTATAAGGGGAGAATTGTTCCCGAAATTGGTGTAAACTCAAACCACCTGCAGATCCTTCAAAAGCCCTGGTGCCTGGCTCCCACCCCAAAACATCCTGCCTTAATTGGGCTTCAGGGTAACCGGGCACCAGTTGTCCAAGCTGCCCAGGTGATTCTAATATGCAACAAAGTCTGGGAACCACTGGCCTGCCAGGGCTTGAGGCAAGACGCTGTGTCAGTCTATATAAATTGAATGGGGACTTGGAGGAGGCCAGACAGTGGGAATGGAAAGAAGCAGATGGGTTAGGATCTGGGGTGTCAAATGGACAGGAGTGGGTGATAGTGGGGAGGGAGCGAGGGTGGAAAAACTGGTCCAGTCCAGATTTCAGACTTGGGTAATGAGGTAGATGTGGTCCGTTTTCTGAGATGCAGGACACAGGAGAAAGGGGTATGCACAGAAACACCTGCTGATTAGAGGTGATGCATGCTCCTTACAAGGAAGTTTGGCTCAATTAATAGTAACCTTGGCCACGGTCGAGGTCACCATCACCACCATCACCATCATCATCCTGACCTGATTCAGGGGCTCCCTGGTGGCCGCAGGGATTAGAGCAGTGATGTCGCCCTCTAGTGTCATTCTCTGTGTACTACAGGTACTCAGGCAGCTTTCTGCACACCTACAGGGGACCCTCCTGGATTGGGGGGGGGGGGAGTGTCTACTTCTCCCCCTGCCCCACCTCCCCTCTTATGTTCTCCCTTTAAAATAAATAAATAAGATCTTTAAAAAATTAAAAAAGAACGTGACCTTCTCCAGCAAGCATCAAGAACAATACATGATATTTTGGGCCATATCATGAGACACCATGCTACCTGGGACTTTCCAAGTGGGACCATGTGGGCAAGGAAGGGGAAGAGCTCTCAGAACTGGCTTCTTCCCACCATTCCCAGTGAGTACCACCGCGCCAAAACCCTAAAGAAGGAAGGCCCTAGCGAAAGAAGACATTCCTTCTCCTGGTTTCCTGTGCAGCTAAGGGTGTCATGTGACCTTGTTCTGGCCAATAAAATGCAAGCAGCATCTGCTGAGAGGGTCCTGGGAAAGATTTTCCTTCTGGCCAGAGAAGAGGTGTCTGGAAGAAGAGTTCTCTTCCTTCCTGGGACAGGAAAAATGTTATGAAAGGATGAGATATTTGGAGCTATTGCAGCCATCTTATAGGCATGAGGCAAAGCCCAAGAAAAATACAAATTCCCAAAAATCAGGGCACCTGGATGGCTCAGTTGGTTGAGCATCGGACTCTTGATTTCAGCTCAGGTCATGATCTCAGGGTCGTGGGATCCAGACCCACATCATGCTTCACTCTCAGTGAGGAATCTACTAGAGATCTCTCTCTCCTTCTCCCTCTGCTCCCCCCCACACACACACACTCACCAAAATAAATAAGTATTTTTTTGGCCACATCCCATGGCCAAGGAACTTTGAAATCATTAGGTTATTTAATATGGAATCACCTACCTCTAGGCTTCTGGTCATGTGAGGAAAATAAGCCCTCATTTGTTTACATCACTATTACTTACAGCAAAAAGTAATCTTAATATTATATCCAAGTTGTTTCGATGTGTTCATTCACTGCCCAATCACTGATTTGTTTAGTCACAAAGCATATGCTATGGGCTAATTACAATGGAGGGTGGGGAACTATGACCATGATCAAGACAGACATAATTCCTGGCTTCATGATTTTCTTAGCTTGGCAGGGAAAACACACTGAACAAGTGTGACGAGCCAGGATGTTGACCAGAGGAAAGTGTAGGAATGATATTAGAGTTTAGGACAAAGCTAGCTAGCCTGGGTCAGCACCAAGGAAGTTCCTGAAGTCCAGTGGACCATTTAGGGTTAAGTGTAGAATAGAGCCCAAACTTCGGTGCCTCAGATAAGAGAAGTTTTTCATTTTCTTTTCTTTTTCTTTTTCACGTTACGGCCCTTGGCTCTGCCATCCTCAACATGTGGCTTTCCTCTCTGGATTCAGGATGGCAGCTCCTGCAGGTGCCACTCCCCAGCCAGGACGAAGAGGGGAGGGGAAGCGAAGGGCAATCAGCTCCCCTTCAAAGATGACATCCTGCAGTTGTATGTGTGTCCTTAGGTATTGCTTCTGCCCACGTCCCATGGCCAGATCTTAATTGTGTGACCACCTTTAGCTTGGAAGGGAAGCTTGGAAGTGTAGTTGTTAGCTAGGCAGCCAGGTGACAGCTGACACTCAGGGAGGTTCTATGCCTGAAAGGAAGATGGGGAAGTGGTCCTGAAAGATGGTGAGTGGTCATACCTGGTAAAGGAGTGGGGGACTTTCCTCTTAACCCTGAAAGCAATGGGGGGCCACCAAAGGGTTTCAAACAGGAAGTGTACAGTCAGATTTGTGTTTTTATTTTATTTTATTTTAAAGATTTTATTTATTTATTCATGAGAGACGCACAGAGAGAGGCAGAGACATAGAGGGAGAAGCAGGCTCTACACAGGGAGCCGGATGCAGGACTTGATCCCAGGCCCCCAGGTTCACAACCTGAGCCAAAGGCAGACGCTCAACCACTGAGCCACCCAGGTGCCCCAGTTTTTAAACACTGTGGCAGAAGACAGTGGGCAGTAATGAGGCTGTTGCTGAAAATCTAATGATAATGGTGACCTGGACCCAGTGGGGATGGACAGAGGGCATATGGATCCAGGCACTATGACCAACAAAAGTTTTTTATAACAAAGTATGACAAAGACTATATGGGATTCCAACTTGTGTTGAAGGCACATGACATCTCTGTTCATCCCTATTTTCCGTGGGTCAGGGGTCTTCAGAGTCCCTCAGCCTCATGGTGTCATTTTAGTGAAACTAAATGCGAGTAACCCGGGTTGATATCATGAGGCCAGTCAGCCGTAATTTCTAGTGGAGCCAACCCTGTAACAGGGTCAGGCTATGCTCAGCTACTCTGAGGTGAGCACAGGGGGTGGAGTGGGGGGCATTTGCAAGCCATCTCAAGTGGTCGAGCCCAGGGTCAATATTAATGGTCAAGAAGGCCATTAGGGGTGAATGGCATGCGTCTGGAAAGAGCCAGTTGGCTGCCAGAGGGGCCGTGGCCTTTGTGGCTCTGGGAGCCTCCGCCCACGCTCTATGCCTGCAGAGCTGGCTTCTGGGAACTGGGCAGGCACAGATGAGAGACATCCACCGGCGAGCTTCATTGTTGTCCTTCTGGGAACTCATCCCCATGAGAGCAAAACCTCTGCAAAAGAAGAAAAAGGTAGATCCTAAAAAAAGACCAAGCAGCAAAGGCCCATTTGAAAAAAGAGGATCAGACAACTGGAGAAAGCCAGCTAGGAACTAATTCCCACTGACAATTTTATTATACCTGTGAGGCTCTTAGAGAAAACAAGACGGCAGCCTCTCCTGGAGCTTCCCTTTGAAGAGAGTGAGTGGAGAGCTCTGCTTCTGAGGAAGTGGTCCCTACAAGCATGGAGAGCATGAGATGGAGGGATCCCATCACGCCAATGCCTGAGGCCCAAGAGCTCCATGCAGAGGCCACCAAGCGGGACTTCAATTTGCTCCCCTCTGAGAGAGAAGGGCCGGGTCACAGGTCACCAGTGTGCAGCTACCAGCCCCTGAAGGTGGGTACCCCGACATTACCAAGGTGTACTCACAGGTCGACTTTAAGAGGTACAACTGTTGGCAGCTGCCCCAAACCACCAGGGTTCAAGTCTGCTTGTCACAGAACCAGGCATGCTGTGAATAAATGTTTAATAAAGGCACCTGGGTGGCTCTGTCGGTTGAGCATCTGACTCCTGATTTCGGCTCAGGTCATGACCTCAGGGTCCCTGCATCAGGCTCTGCATTTGGCAGAGTCTGCTTCTCTCCCTCTCACTCCACTCCTACCCCCACTCACACACACTCTCTGTCTCTGTCTCTCTCTCAAATCAATAAGTAAATCCTTTAAATAAAAAAATTTTTTAAAAAAGGCCATTTGGCCCGAAAAGCACATACTAATGTATCTATTCTCAATGAAGTGGCACTTGAGAGGTGCTTGAAGGACCAGTAGGGTGACTTCAGACATGTCCCAAAAAGGACATTCAAGACTCTCCCCAGCGGCCTCCACTCTTCCTTTCCAGCCTCCTCTCTGGAGCAGATGGATATCCCAATCATTTCAATATGGACACTTAGCTTTAGTTTTTCTTACCTTTCTCCGTCACACTTGAAGGATGAAATGCCAATATTTTTTTCATCTCCTGGAAGATCTGAAGATTAACATTTCCATGCCCCTGGGGAAAGCAGGTTTCTCTGGTGGCTGGTGTTCTGGGCCTTACCCAAGATGCCACGAAAGAGCAAGAAGCATGGTGAGAATTGGAAGAAGATGCTGAGTGTTTACAGAAGCAGAACTTCCTAAGAAGGCGGGGAGGAGAGAGGACTGTGGAACCAGGAAAAGTAAGCATTCAGTCCCCTGTCCCCAGCAGGGCCCTGGGAGGGATGGTCCCGGTGGAGGGAAGGTGGTGCACTCTGCAGGGCTGGGTCTCTGGGATCGGATCCCCAGTAAGCCCCAAGTTCTCAGGTCCCAGGCAGGCCTGAGAAGAGTCCCCTGCCATCAAGGACCCTACAGAAGCAGAGAGAAAAGCCTCTCCAAAGTCACATGTGTGCATTAATGACCAGCAAAGGCCCCATCCCACATGCCTTGGCACTATAGATAGCCCCGTGCCGGGGGTGGGTCAGTGGAACCCCAGGAGAAATAAGATTGGATTTCCCTGTCGGCTCAACAAGGTGGGGACTCAGAGTGAAGATTAAGGAGATTTTTCAGAGAGGTTTTGGAGGAAGAGAGAATAAGGAAATGGGACCCTTCTGGCACCCCTGGGTGCACAAACTGAGATTTGTGCTTGCTGTATCTCCTATTCCTTTCTGGAAGAACCCTGGCCTTGCTGCCTAGATAGAGGTTTGTTCCATGTCCCCTCCTTACTTCCATGGGCCACTTGAGTGGCAGCACCCTCTCACTCCCTGCACCCACAAAGGCCTCCTCCCTGCTCTGAGGCTTGCAGCTCATTGTGTCACCCATTTGACATATGGGTATGGTGAGTTCTCTGATGATGCCGGGACTTGGCTCCCCACCTTGGCCAGGAGCTTCATGAAGGTAGGAGACATGATCCTTTCTCCTAACCCTGGGCCGACCACTAGAGGCCCTGCCTGGTGGAGAGGCTGGCAGGGCCCAGAGTCTCAGCAGAGGCTCCCATCCTTTGTCAGCCTCTTGTCACCTCATCCACGCTACAGGACTTGCTGCCACACGTGCCGACAACACCGTGTCTAAAGACCCACACTGCCTCTGGGATGACCCTGTGACCCAACCAGCAAGTGGGTGTTGTGATGTCCCCCCTCCTCCAGGACAAGGCTTGCCTACCTGCTTCCTCCTCCGCCTGCCATAGATGGGCAGATTTTGCTGGAGCCTGATGCTGACAAATGAACTCACTTTGTGCTAAGAGGCTCTGAGGTCTGTGTACACCAGGAGCACAGCAGATGTAAACACTGGCGGCCTCTCTTCCCCAGCTAGATAAACTTCAGGCTTTCAGGACAAGGCACTGCCCCCAGCACACTCACAGTGTTTAACCAAAATGTCAGCTACAACCCATACTCTTGGCAGAGGCCACCTCTCCCTCTCCCAGCTGAAGGCCCAGATTCTGGGCCACTGATGCGGAGGCCAGGGAGCGGGGGGTACAGAGCTCATCTCCGAAATGGGCCAGCCTGGGACCCTCTGCTGTATGGACGAAGGGTAGCTATCTGCGAGGAATAAATCCTATGATGACCCTGATGTCCTCCAAAAGCCCTGCCTGACCTATGAAGACATGTCCTTTTAAAGTTTAGATCCTGTGAAAATCAGAATGTTACTCCCTCATCCCTGACACGGTGATATTTTAAACTTTTTTTTTTTTTTTTTTTTGTGTTTGTCGTTCATTAGTTCACCTGACATTTATGGAACATCCACTTGGTGCTGATTGCCAAGCACTGTACTGCCCCACCCTGGCAAAGCTGCCTCAAAGGCCACATTAGTGCTCAATACACTAATTTAAGGCTTTCATACCTATGTCTGTATATGTTAGGTATCAATAGATGATAGATGATAGATAGATAGATAGATAGATAGATAGATAGATAGATAGATGATAGATAGAGATGATTCCTCATCCCTCATCCCTGAGTCATATTTTAAATGTAATCCATCATTATCATTCAACTAACATTTATAGGAACCTTATGATGTGCTGGCCAGTCTCCTAGACACTGGACGTAAGACACAATCCAGGACACCCATGTGACAGGGAGGGGACCCCAGTTTGATGGTAGTGATAGGCCTGAGAGAGAGGAGGTGGGCAGGCCGGTAGAGGCTGTGCCAGACAGAGGTTATCAGAGTTGGGGACCCACCTCACAGGCTTTGGGGTCTGGGGCAAGTCTTCCCCTCTCGGAGTTCCCAGCCTTCTCCAAATGAAGAACTTGATCAGGGATCCTCTGAATTTCATGAGCCAAGAATTTCAAAACCTAACTGATGGAACCATGGAGGTCACCAAGATTTTATTCCACTGAGTAAGGAATTTTGGAGAAAAAGGAAAGCCAGCCTAGCAACTGCCATCTGCCATCACATTATTTCATAAAAGAAAGGACACTTTAGCCCCAAAGCAGGAAGGGTTAGTCTCAGAACGAAGGTTGGGCTTGCAAACTGGATTCACTTAGCCAAGTAAATAGCTCACTCCTTGTCATTGCTGTCCTCCTTCTGCCCGGTCCAGGTGAGCTGGGGCTGCCTAGATGCCCTGAGGCACCAATGTCCCACGGTGCTGTGCATCACCTGCTGGAGCCATGATCAAGTGGCCAAAGCCCAGCACCGTCTCCAGGCCAAAGACATGGTCAGATGACTTCCAACAGCAGGGATTAAAGGAGCGTCCAGCCCATATCACTGGAACCCCCTTTTCTGTTCCATCCACTTCCTTCATCCCTGCAGCTGTCCATCTCACCTGTCTTCCAGATGCCCTGGAAAGCCTTCCTTGCCCACCTCCAGCCTTCAAGCCTCCTGAGGCCAGGTAGCATGAATCACGAGGAGCACCCAGGAGCACATGCCCTACGTCATGAGGAAGGCTGCCGTTCAGCAGGGTGGACATGGTCCTGTGCTTCCCAGACCCCCTCCGAGCCGCCGGCATGTCTCTGCAGACTGTCAGCTGTCACCCACTTCAGCCCATGTCTCGGCTGCAGAGCGCTGCCTTGTCCAAGGTTCCCGTCCTTTCTTGGGGGCGGCCTACATGCAGTGACGGGTGGATGGCCACATTTGCCCAGCACAAGGCAGCACTCAAGGGCCACTCCAGTTCAGAGCAACCAGCCTAGTGGGGTTGTGTCATCCATCACAGCTCAGCTCACTCCTCCTCCACCCACTCCTGCTTCTCTCCCCTCCCTTCCCCAGGTATCATCCCAAAGCACCCTCCCACACCCTCTAAACACCCTGCCTCTAAACTCAGAATCTGAGTTGCTCACCAGGTACCCAACCTGCGCCATTGGCTCAGCCAATTAGCCAGACCCCATGGGCAGCCTTTCCCCCTCCCCCACGTCCTGGTGGAGGGACCTTCCCATACACAATCCTCCGTGAGCAAACTGGAGGCTTCATGTGTCCATAGGAGCT
This sequence comes from Nyctereutes procyonoides, assembly GCF_905146905.1. NCBI lineage: Eukaryota > Metazoa > Chordata > Mammalia > Carnivora > Canidae > Nyctereutes > Nyctereutes procyonoides. The sequence goes on from NW_026575046.1 coordinate 67,631,767, forward strand.
AAAGGACCTTAGATTTCTTTTCTTGTTTTAACAAAGACTAGCCTTCAAGACGCCTGTCTAGTGATGGACCCATCAGGCCAGCTCTGAGCAGCACGTGCACAGGTTTATTTATAAATAAGTTAATTAAATCTTTTAAAAAAGAGAACATGACTTAAGGGGAAATGAAAACTCTTAGATTTAATAGCCCCAACATTGAATCCCCTTACATATACATCAAAGGTGGTGGAATGTTGCAGGAGGAAGACCAGGTACGATTCCGGGCTTCTATAACTGGTGGCATGCTCTCAGGTTCCCAGCCTGGCACTGTCGCTTGCACCTGAGGCTCGACAAATTCTGGCTGCCCGGGAACAAGAGGCAGAAGAGCAAAGAAACAAGCCCCAAAACTGAGTGGGTGCTGCTGCCATCGCCAAGAGATGTCAAAGGCAGAGGCCCGGGGACACCTGGGTGGCTCAGTGGTTGAGTGTCTGCCTTGGGCTCAGGTCGAGATCCTGGGGTCCTGGGATTAAGTCCCGCATCGGGCTTCCTGCAGGGAGCCTGCTTCTCCCTCTACCTATGTCTCTGCCTCTCCCCCTCTCTCTCTGTCTCATGAATAAATAAATAATCTTAAAAAAAAAAAAAAGAAAAAGGCAGAGGCCCATCAGCCAGGGACAGACATCTAGAGGATGGTGGCCAACTGCAGAGAGGGAACAGGTCTCTGCTCCGTGGCCTGGCCAGGGCTGGAGCCTCTTGCGTTGGGGGCCGAGGCTGGGAGGGCCCCTCAGTGCACACCCCCCCGGGAGGAGTAGGGACCCAGCAAGCAGCCCTGCTCAAGGAGCGAGGCAGGGTCCCCTAAAGACCGCACACACCTAGCGCGGCAGTACAGCAGAGCCACCCCGGTGGTGAATGAGGACCTTCCACTGCTCTCAAGCCCCACTGAGACTGCCGCACCCGCAGGGACCTTACGCCCCAAGGTGTGCACAGGTGCACCAGCGCTTACACACATCAGCTACATGCAGTAGATTGGAAACAGCTACCTCACACAGTACCCGACACACATGTAGAGCTGGTGACCAAGAGCAGATGCCTGTGGACAAACTCAAGCAGCCCCTCAGGCCTTTGTGGGGGTCACAGAAGAGGCAGCGAGCCCCATCCTTGTCCTAAGAGAGTGAGACCCCTGGACCAGCAGCATCAGTATCACCAGAGAACTTGCCAGAAATGCTCTGAGTTCTGCTTCTCCCTCCTGCCGAGCCCTGAGCAGTCTCTGGGGCCTCCTCTGTGTCTACAACTCCCCTGTCATGCTTCCTATGAGCCGGCCCCGGTGCTAAATAGACCCTGTGCGCATTAGCTCATTTAAAACTCACAAACAGGGGATCCCTGGGTGGTGCAGCGGTTTAGCGCCTGCCTTTGGCCCAGGGCACGATCCTGGAGACCCGGGATTGAATCCCACGTCGGGCTGCCGGTGCATGGAGCCTGCTTCTCCCTCTGCCTGTGTCTCTGCCCCTCTCTCTCTCTCCTCTATCATAAATAAATAAAAATAAAAAATAAAACTCACAAACAGGGGCACCTGGCTGGCTTAGTGGTTGAGCGTCTGCCTTTGGCTCAGGTCATGATCCCAGGGTCCTGGGATCGAGTCCTGCATCAGGCTCCCTGCATGGAGCCTGCTTCTCCCTCTGTCTGTATCTCTGCCTCCCTCTCTGTGTCTCTCATGAATAAATAAATAAAATATTAAAAAAAAAACCCTCACAAATACACCATGAGATGTACACCTTGTTTACCACCTTTGTTCAGATGACAAAGTCGAAGTTCGGTAACCTTAAGAGGCTTGCCCGGAGTAACCCAGGTAGCCCCAAACTCAGCCCAGTTCCCAAGAGTGGGCTCCTAATTGCTTTCTAGATGTAGCTCCTGGCCTCGGCTGTGTGTAAACAACCCCCACCCACCACCACCACCACTGCCACCCACCGGGACTGTACCTCCATGCCTCCCCCTGCCACCCTCTATTTCCCCTGGGTCTCTCCCTGCCCAGGCATGCAGTCCTAAATCTTTTCTCAAGAGACAAGGCTGGGCCATCCAAGCAGGGGGTGGGACAAGGGGCGGGAGCTAGAGCTGCACCTCGTGAGCAAAGCAGCGCCTCTGCCAAGGCCCTCGCCTGCCCTGCCTAGAGGAGCAGCAGGGAAGGCAGTGGCTCCAAGCGCTGGCAGTTGGCAGACTGGTGAGCATGTCCCAGACCACAGCCCAGCCTGCACCCCAAAGCCTGAACGGAGCCTGCTGTGCAGCTGACCCGTGGAACCCAAAGGCTGCCTCTGTGTGTTCATCTGATCCAGAACGTTTCCCGACTGGGGGAACCTGGGTTTGAGTCCTCCTGGCTTGTCACCAACTTACTGAGTGACCTGGGCTGGTCACATCCCCTCTTGGAATCTGTTCTTCCTTTCTGCAAAAAAGTGGTTGACTGATGATTTCCAAGGATGTTTCCTGCTGAAACTGTGTATTGGATTCTAGATTTCCATGTGACATTTGGGAAGTCTGGCCAGGACATGGGAATCTGAAATGCGAACAGCTCTGGACCCGGCTGTGTGCTCAGCCCACTTCATCTTCACTTGAAACTTGGGAGTGATCCCCTCTGTCTCCTCCCGTGCCCAGCTCTGCACCTACTCCTCTCTCCCCTACGTACTCACGCACCCAAGAGGGTTTCTCTTCTTAGCATATCTGGGCAGGGCACCGGTGCTCAGGAGGAGTGAGGAGTCAGGCCCCTGGTCCCAGACCCAGGGGCAGCCATGGGGGCCCATGCCATTGTGACTGACGCCAACATCTCGTCCAGCCTTGAGAACAACACCACGGGCATCACGGCCTTCTCCATGCCCGGCTGGCAGCTGGCACTGTGGGCCACCGCCTACCTGGTCCTGGTGTTGGTGGCCGTGACAGGCAATGCCACGGTCATCTGGATCATCCTGGCCCATCAAAGAATGCGCACAGTCACCAATTACTTCATCGTCAACCTGGCCCTGGCTGACCTCTGCATGGCCGCCTTCAACGCTGCCTTCAATTTCGTCTACGCCAGCCACAACATCTGGTACTTTGGCCGTGCCTTCTGTCATTTCCAGAACCTCTTCCCCATCACAGCCATGTTTGTCAGCATCTACTCCATGACCGCCATCGCCGCTGACAGGCAAGAGGGGGCAGTGGGGAAGCTATGGGAAACTGTCTCACTTGGTTGGGGCTCAGACAGGGCTGGTGACTTGCCTGCAGTCACACAGCAGGTTAAGGGTAGAACTTAGGGAACCGCCTCCCAACCGGATTGTGATCCAAAAGTATGCCTCCCGAAGGCAGGAGGCCGTGGAACCAAAGCAGGCAAGGTTGAGGTTAGACACAAGGAAGACCTTGGCACTAGATGGTTGTTCAAAGCTTTAGGGAGAGAATGACTGTGTTTAGGGACGTTCTGGAATGTTCTCTGGAGGTGATCCTTTGTATGTGTGTGTGTCTTCCTTTTACTACAAGGAAATTGCTTAGATTTTTGTCTATTCTTAGATGTTTTGGAGGGAGACTTTAATATTGCATACAATTGCCACATAATTATAATGGGTCCAGTTATTTTCCCAATGCTGTTCTCAGGGGGCTGCAGGCTGTGACCTTCTGCTGACGGCTGCAGGGAGGGATGGAGGAGGGCTCTGTGAGGCCATTTGAAGCTGGTTGGGGAGGGCAGGGAAACGTTTGGACTCAGAAGGAGACTGTGTGACCCTGGAGGAGTATGGTTGAGCCAGAAAATGAAAAGGGACACCAAAAGTCATCAGGTGTGTGTGGGAGATGGGACACTCCCCGGGGACCCTCAGAAACACAGCCCCCGTGTCAGAATGGTTTAAGGAGTCATGATGCCCACTGGCCACACTCACCCCCCTACCCCCGGTCTCCATCCCCAACCACCTGCCCAGCAACACAGAGCAGCTGGCTTTTCTGCTCTGGGCTGTTTTTCTATAGAGTTTTCCTAAGGATTTTGTTTAAGAAATGTATTTCTACTGGTCAAAAATGAAAAGTTTGAAAACCATTTGCATAGGCCAAGCTTGATTTTTGTATCCAGGGCCTCTGAGCCTAGAAACAAGCAGGATTGATGGCAAGTCAGGGGCAGGACCAGGGGCCCAGAACCCAGGCCTCTCCACTCTCAGTAATAGGCACATCCCTCACCACCCGATCACAATCTCCAGCCCTACCAGAAGCACCTTGGTCCCCCTGGACGTTTCTGCAAATCCACTAGCATTTCCTTTTCATTCACTCAACAAATATTTGAGTGTTCCCTCTGCTCCGGGCACTGGGGAATGTACACCAGTGGGAAAAATAGTCCTTGAAGTCGGGCTTCAAGGAACAACCATTTCTGGGGCCGGGGAAGGCTGTATATGGACTGGAGAGGGCAGGTGGGAGCCAGGAGACGAGGCAGGAGGCTGCTGAGTAATAATCCAGGTGAGAGACGACGGTGCTCAGAGATCCAGGCCAGAACAGTGAAAACTCATCTATTCATTTCTTCATTCTGATGTTCCGTGCCGGCAACGTACAGATGCTGCTCTGGGCATTGGGGAGAAAAACAGACAAAGATGCCTGCCCTGGTGAGAATTTAAATAACAAACACATGAATAAACTGTACGTTGTATTTTGAGGTCACGGGTGCTGAGGGGCAAGGGGACCCGAGGTGCCCAGCTGTGTGTCAGGCTCGGGCGGGGCAGGTTGTAGTAAGAGACCAGGTGTGGGGTGGACCCTCCTGCGGAATGGGTTTTTGGAGGGTGGATGGAAGGAGGAGGGGAGAGAGAGAGTGAGCCCCATTAGCTCTGGGGAAGGAACATTCCAGGGAGCAGTAGGGCCCACGGCAGGATCACCCCCGGTGTGCATGAGGAGCCCCAGGGAGGGCCGACCTCCCGGAGACAGCATGGAAAACCTCCGGGCTCATGGAGTCGGCACTCACCTTATGCCCCAAACACCCAGATGTGACCCCCTGCGCAGGCCAAGGACGCCCTACTGTCCTGGCCTTGTCTCAAGGTTCGGATCAATCCCAGAGAGAAACGGGTCATCCCAGACCAAAGCCACTTCTGGTGGATTTAAAGGAAACAAGTAGATGGGACTACCCATGCTTTCAAACCCCAACCCCCTGCTGCCTGCAGGTGCTTCTCAAGCATCTCACTGCCCTGCCGCCAATCCCAAGAGCGCGACGACTGCAGTCCCACTTTACAGAAGAGGGAAAAGCTCGAGGGAGCCTTGGGTTGTTTGCTCAGGACTCTACTGGAAGGTAGTGGAGTCAGGACTCAACTTCCAATCACTATGAATCCAAAGTCCCAGACCCGTCCCTCCACTGGCTAGTCACCTGCCTCCTCTGCGGGGAGGGGACACTGAGGAAATGGCCACCCCTCCTGTCCTGCTGACACACTCAGCTAGGGCCCAGGCTGCCGAGGGGCAGAGCTGGCCCAGGGCCCAGCCACGGTCACAGAAGGGGTCAGTGTCTCGGGGAGAGGAGGAAGGGGTCACCAATCATCTGGTGCAAACTCCAGGAACCTGTGACAGCAGACTGTGCACAGAAATCCCAGGGGCCGTGAGCTTCCCTGAGGGTGAAAAGTCACCCCAAAGGGAGGCAGCACCCCACGTTTTGCTGGGACTCCAGCCCCAATGGAAACCACAAACCCTCTGCTGCACAGAAATCTCAAAGGGACCGCCTGCAGCCATCGCTACTTAAAAACGACAGTGGGTTCCAGACCGGCCGCTAGATCTTGTTGTTTAGAGGGTTGATAAAGAAGTGTGTGTATTTCTATGTCCCAAACGTACATATTTTGAGATTTTATTTATTTGAGAAACAGAGACAGAGTGAGCAGGAGGGGGAGGGAGAAGGGATCTGAAGCCCACTCCACCCTGAGTGCAGAGCCCCACATGGAGCTCGATCTCACAACCGGAGCAGGACCTAAGCCGAAACCAAGTCTGGCCCTTCACCAGCTAGCCACCCAGACGCCCCTATTTTATATTTTGACAACTGTATTTGAGTATAACTGGTTGTCTTTGTAATCTTGTGTAATTTATTCATGCAAAAACCATATTCTGAGGAGGGCACGTGGGCTTCACCAGGTGGCCAACAGGCCCATGACGCAGGGAGCCCCAGCTCTAGGCCCATCCCCTCCTTCTTCCGAGGCAGCAACCAAAGCCCGAGGTCACACAGCACCGCACAGTAGAGGCAGTATAGGGGCAGAGGTGGGGCCCTGTGTCTTTGGTGGGTGGTGCTCTTTGGATCCTTTGGCCTTGGAAGCAGGCGGCTACCCCACTCTCTCCCTTCCCCAGCCCGGGCACTGACCTCGGAGGCCTCAGTCCCACTAGGCTCCAGGACATGCCCACAGTGGCCTCAGAGGTTCTGGAAGCAGAGGGGAGATACATAACCTGGCTCAGAGCCAGTGCTACCTCTTCCAAGCTGGTTCCTCCACTTCTCCAAGCCCTAGTCTCTTGGTGCAGGAAATGGAGAGACCAACCCGTGCCTGAGACAGTCGATCACCAGGCACCGGGGTGCCAAACAGCAGCTCGAATCCCCACAGATTCCCCAGAGAGAGGCAGAAGCTGAGGAGACAAGCCTGCTTCTGGCTGACTTCTTGGAAGAGGTGGCCTTTCGGTTGGACTTTAATGAATCCAGAAGGGAAGAAAAAATTTTAGGCTAAGGGGGAAGAAATACCCCCACAGAGGGTCACACAGGTAGGGCTGTTCCTTGACCAGAGAGAGCCAGGGCAGGTGCGGGAAGCAGCGACACAGGGGGCTGGAAAGTGCTTTGGCTCTGCGCAGAGGGCCTTGAATGCTGAGTTTAAAGGTTTGGACCTGCTCCGTTTGATAATGTAACCACGGCCGTATGTGCCTATTTACTTTGAAATTAATTAAAATTTAAAATTCAGGGACACCTGGGTGGCTCAGTGGTTGAGCGTCTGCCTTTGGCTCAGGTTGTGATCCCGGGATTGAGTCCCACATCGGGGTCCCCTCAGGGAGCCTGCTTCTCCCTCTGCCTGCGTCTCTGCCTCTCTGTGTGTGTTTCTCATAAATAAATACATAAAATCTTTTCAAAAAAATTTTTAAATTCAGTTCCTCAGTCAGATTAGTCACACTCCCAGTGTTTGTAGCCGTGTGTGGTTAGTGGCAACTGAACAGGACAGTACATAGAGTATTTCCACCACTGAAGAAAGCAGGTGGGCAGCACTGGTTTGGGCTTTGTCGGGGTGACTGTCAGGCTCTGCTAAGGCTCCTGAGCAGAAGAGAGACCGGCACGGGGCAGGGGGCTCGGCTGGGCTGAGCTACAGGCAAATGTCCCGAGTGGACCACTCTCTTGTGAGCATCTGAGAGCAAGTCCACCCTCAGAGGGAAGCAGTGAGGTGGGGCCTGGGCTGGGGTTTCGGGTGCTAGAGTGCTGTGTGGCTGTGGGAGACTAACCAGCCCAGGCGGCTCTCTGCAGGTCCGCAGCAGCAGTGAGGGATGGGGCGGGGGTGATGGGGCTACAGGGGACACAGGGGATGGGGATGGCTCTGATGGGAGGCTGCCCACCACTCACTCAGCCCTCTGCTCACAGGTACGTGGCCATCGTCCACCCCTTCCAGCCCCGGCTCTCTGCCCCGGGCACCAGAGCGGTGATTGCTGGCATCTGGCTGCTGGCCCTGGCCCTCGCCTTCCCCCAGTGCTTCTACTCCACCATCACCACGGACCAGGGCGCCACCAAGTGTGTGGTGGTGTGGCCTGAGGACAACGGCAGCAAGATGCTCCTTTTGTAAGGCCCCGGGGGGGGGGGGGGGGGGAAACATATGCACATGTGTGTGCAGGTGCATACCCCGGAGAATGTATGTGCACGTGCACACGTGGATGTGCACATGCGTCTGTGAGGGTGTTTGGGATTGTGTGAAAACCGCAGTTGGCGCTTACCAAGAGTCAGGCTTTGCATACACGAAGCCCTTCGATTCCCTAACCCTATGAGCCACGCATGCATGCTTCTTCCCATTTTTCGGATGAGGGAACCGGAGCGCTAGAGACTGAAGCAATATGCCCAAGGTGGCACAGCTGGTAGGTAGTGAGGCCACGGGCCGTCCTGCTCCAAGCCCACCACGTCCCCGCCACCCCGCGGCTCAGACAAGGACTGTCCTTGTCCTCGGATGAGGATGTGAACGTGTGCGGGTGTGCACAGGGTGCTACCGTGCAGGCTGCGTGCGCGGGTGTGAGCGCGGGGCCTGTTCGTGGAGGTGTGTGTGCACGCAGGTGTGTCTGGGGGAGGGGCACTGGGCGTGCCCAGGCCACAGAGGGTCGGGGTAGCGGGCGGGAGCCCGGGACGTTCGCCGGAGGTGTGCCGCCTGCCTGCCTCCTACTGTGGAGCCGGCGGGCACCGTGGGCCAGGCCCCTGGGCGACCCTGGGTGAGTCCTCTTCCTTTCCCGGCCTCAGTGGGTCTAGCAGAGGCTGGAGAACTGCTTGAGGCTCGGGGGCTGGCCGCGGGCTGGAGGCCGGCTCCGCTCTGCTGGCTGGGCCCCCCCCCGCCCGGCCCGCCTGCCCCCGCCTGCCCCCGCCTGCCCCCGCCTGCCCCGCGGCTGCTCTCAGGCGGGGCCCGCGGGGGCCTGGCCAGGGCGGCGGCGGCGGCAGAGGCGGGGACCCGCAGCGTCAGCTCAGCCCCCGGCGCACCGCGGACCCCGCCCGCAGCAGGTCAAGCAGGCGACAGCTGCGAGCAAACCCGGAGGCGGCGGATTTGGCCCGACCGAGGCCCGGCCGCCGCGGCGGGAGGACGAGCAGGCGCTGAGCGCAGGCCCCGCCCCGCCCCACGTGGTCTCCATCGGGCCCCCGCCCCGCGCAGGAGAGGGCCCCGCTGGGTGCCCTTCAGAGCCGGGGAAGAAGCCTGAGAAGCCGGGTCCCGGGGACCGAGGAGTTTGGGGGGCGGGCCCTGCCTGCGGCCCCCGCCCTCCGTCCGTGCACCCCCCGCTCTGAAGGCCCCGGGGCCCCCAGGCAGGTGTGGGGGGGCTACTCTGCGCCTGACCACTGGGGGGCAGTGTTTCTCCACCTTACCTCAGGCCTCTCGCCCCGAGAGGGGGACCCGTATTCACTCTGGGGACCCCGCCCGGGCTCTGTGGCGAGGGGGAGTCCCAACCCCGATTCAGGCACCGAGGGGACACAGGGCGGATGTGGGCTCGGAAGGCGATGCTTCGGTGTTACCTAGGATTCTGCGAGGATCTGGGGAAAGCCTGGTTTTATGAGTGCAAATGTGTTCCTTGTTCTCGGTGGAGGAACTCCTGGGATTTAGATTGGGGGCTGCATCCTCACAGGCTCCCATCCTGGCTGTGCAGGCATCTGATGAGATTACGGGTGCCCTGTCCAGGAAAGTGCACGTAAACCTCCCCACACCCCCAAAATCAAAATACGACAAAGCCCAGGCTCTGAGAGGAGGCAGTTCTGATTTTTGGCAGATCCCCGAAGCCGATCCCCAGGGCTCTTTGGTTTGGTGCTCCCTTCTGGGTAGGACCCGAGCCCAGAGTGAACTCCTATCCTGAAGCAGGTCCCAGGAAAGAATGAGGCAACAGCGAGAGAGAGGTCACTCCTACTTGGGAAGGATCTCAGATTACCTCCTCATTTTACAAATGGGGAAACAGACCGAGGAAGAGGTCGCACTTTGAAGTTAGAGTCTGAACAAGAGCTCAGTTCTGATGTCACAGAGCTGGCCTTCGGTGGCAGGGAGATCGTTCGGGTGATTACATCTCTAGAGCTGTTTCCTAGGCCACAGGCCTCCTGAACCTCTCTGAGCCTGTTTCCCCCTCCAGACACCGAGGCAGGTAGCCCTGCTGATCCTCTAGCTCCATCTAGCTCAGACTCTCTGTGACCTTACAATGAAGGTAACATGAGAGGGGCCTGGCCTTCGCTGCTCCTCCCTGCCCTTACCTGCTCCACAGGGCATCTAGGAGCCCCCAAACCTTCACTTATGAGCATACTTGCCCAAAGAGCAAGTAAGCAGAATTCTAAACACAGACTTTAGAGAAGATATTTGCCAAAGCCACCCACTCCTCTCCCTCTGGGTGGTGGCGCCTCTTGAAAAGGGGCCCAGCAAGGCTGGCACACAGGTCGTGGGGGTCAGGGCCTTGGGAACACATCAGCCCTCCTAGAATAAGGTCACGTGGCAGGGCCATGGGTCTCAGGCCCCTCCACAATGTGCCCATATCTGGGCCTCGTCCGAGAGTTGCTGCAGCATCACTCAGAAACCAGAATGGACGGGACACCTCTCCTTTACACTTTCCACAAGGAAAAGAAACTGCTCAACACAGCCCTCCACAGGCATTAGATGAGTAATGGTCAGTGTGTTCTGGGCCACTTGCTCCCAGGTGGTGTGAGAGAAAGCCTGCTGACGTGAGCCATGCTCCCAACCCAGTGCTGATGGGCAGGAAGAGACAACCCGTATCACGTACAGTGTGGCACTGTCGCCACTGCCCCCTTCCCCGATAAGGGTGTCGGTGCAGGATGGAAACAAATCAACTCCAGAAAATCTACCTCTCCAGATGGACAGACGCAGCTATAGATTATATATCATCTATCCAGTGTGTATGTGCAGAGATGTATCATATACACACAAATGACCCAGGAAGAAAATACTCTATATTGTTAATATTTGTGAGAATATAATAAGTAATTCTACTGCCTCCTTTGTATTAATGTATAATGGCATTTTAAATGTTAAACGAATGTACTATTTGGTTAACTTTTTCATTCCTATTTATTTCCTTTTTTGGTAGCATTTGTCTATCACCCGGAGGAATGCAGAGATAAAGCTGGTGTCCCTCTTGCAGCAGGGGACACCCTCTTTGGGCATATATGCTAGCCAATGTCGTTCTCTTTCTCCCTTTAAATTAAAGCAAGGCTTTGGGGAGGCGGACCGGGGGGTGGGGTGGGGGTAGGGCAGCCGGAGTTGGCTCAGGGGGCGCACGGGGACAGGGGGACTGAGTGCGGGCGGATGCCCAAGTCGCTCCCGGGCCGTCCGGTGCCCAGCCCTTGGCTCTCCCTCCAGGTACCACCTGGTGGTGATCGCCCTCATCTACGTGCTGCCTCTCGTGGTGATGCTCCTCGCCTACAGTGTCATCGGCCTCACTCTCTGGAGACGCGAGGTTCCCAGGCACCAGGTGCACGGCGCCAGCCTGCGCCACCTGCGAGCCAAGAAGAAGGTGGGCGCCGGGGGCGGGGGCGGGGCTCGGCGGGGGCGGGGCCGGACCGGACCCCGCCCCTAAGGGGGAGCTGTTGAGGATAGGATCCCCCTAACTTGACCTTGTCCCAAGTCCCTGGCCAGAGTCTGAGTTCGTTGTTCCCAGGAGGATAGACTGGCCTTTGGCCAAATGCGAAGTTAAAGGAACTTACCCAGAATGTTACAAGAATTGGAGAATCCTAAAGCCCCATAGAATCTCAGAGATCTTAGAATGATAGATTCTCAAAATCTTAGACTTTTTGCATGATTGGAGTGTTGAATTTAAGAAGCCCCACAGAACAACAGGAGGCTCCTGCCTAGAATCACAAGAGAATTCTCAAATGCTGGAACTGCAGACCTCGGATGCGAGATCGTGGAGACTGGTTTGGAATCCAGTTGTACCCAGTCTGCCTTGGATTTCCAACCCAAGTACCAGTGTCCCCTCCCCTCCCTGCCATTCAGAGCCACCCCAGGGTCCTGATGCAGCATTCTATGATTCAGACCTCCTCCACTCTCTCCCAATCAAAGCCTCTCTCTGCTGTGCCAGCTTCCTTCCAGGCATCCAGGGGAGGCAATGGTTAATCCTATCAGGTATCAGGTCAACATCTTGGCTTCATGTCTGCTTTTGGGCACTTTCCATAGGGCCCTTCCAGGAGGTAGTCAGATATGTGACACCGTCTGAGTGTCCCTCATAAAGACCCGGTCTCTACTTGCCATCACTGGCTTGTCCTCCATTCCTCATGGGGTACTGGGCCATGCTCACGGGAGCCTGCAGAGACCAGGCCATGAGGGGGGAAGGTCAGGGAACTGGCTCCTGGGCTGATGCTGGGGTCCCCGACTAGATTCTCACTACTTATAGGTAAAAGGGCTATGGCAGACACAGATCCCAGGGAGAGGGGCACCAGAGAACCCATAGCTGGCATAGGGGACCTCCCCCAAGGCTGGGATGAGGAGCTCACCCACACTCCAGGGAGGGGAGCTGCTCTGAGGGAAGGGGTCTGAGACACCTGCTAGATGAGGTTGCCACTGAGCTGGGTTTCAAGGTGTTGAGGACTTGAAAGAGAGAACATCAGTGTGGGCAGAGGTGCGGGGCCCAGGTGTCAAGGCAGTGTATGCTCCGGGGGACTGAAGGCTTCCCAGGCTGGTGTGAGGGGAGCCCTGGTGCCACCCTGGGAGGATTGGGCTGTGGTGCTTCTAGGCTGAGGTGTGACCTGAGCCTCTCCCGGCCCAGTTTGTGAAGACCATGGTGCTGGTGGTGGTGACGTTTGCCATCTGCTGGCTGCCCTACCACTTCTACTTCATCCTGGGCAGCTTCCAGGAGGACATCTACTACCACAAGTTCATCCAGCAGGTGTACCTGGCGCTCTTCTGGCTGGCCATGAGCTCCACGATGTACAATCCCATCATCTACTGCTGCCTCAACCACAGGTGAGCCCTCATTCCAGCCCCCCTCTCCTCAGCCCCCAGGGACCCATGGTCTGGCCCCATCTGGGCTCCCATGCGTAGCTGGAGCCTGTGCGCCCCCCTCCCGCATGGGGTTGCTGGCCTCAGAGTGAGCCCCCAGCACAATCCTCACTGTGTCTGGGCCTGGCCTGAGCCCCACCTGCTCCCGAAAGCCTGGTCCCATTGCCCAGGCCATAGTTCTGTCTGTCTGCTCCTGCTCTCTCCTCAGGAGCTTCATCTGGGACAAGAAGAGAGAAGGCAGGGACAGAGATGGAGGGAAGTGAGAGAATTGTGATTTTTTTTTTTTTGAGTGTTTATTGGGTGCCAGAACCCTCCATTGTCTCCTGAGAGGTAAAAAGTAGATAACAGGAGGAAGAGAGGCGCTATCCCCATTTTACAGATGAGGAAACTGAGCCCCAGAAAGGAAGATACCTAATCTTGTGCAGCAAGCAATGGAGCCAGAATTCCATGGATCCCCAAGGCCTATAACCTTGACCCCACATCACACCTTTCTCTTGATGCAGCTTCTAGGAGAACTTGGACACAGGACTGTCATGTCAGGGAGGGGCCCCTGGCCCTCCATGTCTGGGCATTGGTCACTCTCCTGGTGACACAGTCCCTGAGAGTCTGAACAAGTCTCCAGGCTCCACAGGCTAGGTTTCTGAAATAACTTTGGAATAATGCTCCTGGCGGGAGTCTTCATTCATTCAAAACATGTTCACGAGGGGCTCCGTGTGCCCTGCCCCAAGCACCTGGGATACCCCCCAGGTGCCACAATTTCTTGCCTCAGGGAGCTGACATTCTAGTGGGGAGAGACGATAAGCAAGCGTGATGAGTAGATGAACCATACAGCATATTGGGTGGTGCGTTTGATGGAAAAAAGGAAAACCAGAGCTGGGGATAGGAGGACAGGAAGTGCTAGATGAGGATTGAATGGGCCCTGCCACTGTGTGGGGAAGGGCTCTAAGCAGAGGGAACAGCCAAGGCAAGGGTCCTGCAGTCAAGGTAAGGCCTTGGGCCGGCACCCTGTCTGACATGAGGAGGCCAGCAGGGCTCTGAGTTGGGAGACACGTACTCAGACTTCCTTTTAATTTTTTTTTATTTATTTATGATAGTCACACACACAGAGAGAGAGAGAGAGGCAGAGACATAGGCAGAGGGAGAAGCAGGCTCCATGCACCGGGAGCCTGACGTGGGATTCGATCCCGGGTCTCCAGGATCGCGCCCTGGGCCAAAGGCAGGCGCCAAACCGCTGCGCCACCCAGGGATCCCTCAGACTTCCTTTTAAAAGAATCAGTCCGGCAGTGTGTTGGCCCTGGACCACAGGGGAGGGGCAAGCACAGAAGCAGGGGGGTGGGGAGGCTATGGTAAGGATCAAGGTGAGAGGTGGGGGGGGTGCGGTCAGACTGGGGTGAGAAGTGGTCAGAGTCTGGCTACTACTAAGGTAGAGCCAACAGGACCTGATGGAGGGGAGGTGGATATAAGAGAAGGATGACTCGCAGGTTCCAGGCCTGAGCAGCTGGAAGGACGGAGTTGTCAGTTGTCAGGAATGGAGAGGGGGATGGCCAAGGGGGGGGTGCGGTGGGGGCTGGGAGGGGGAGCCCCAGGGGGGACATTCTGAGTATGGGCAGAGGGGCAAAGGCCATGAAGCTCCCATGATAGAGGCATTTGTTGGGTCACATCATGGAATCCTGGAGAGCAACAAGGTGAGGAACCAAAGTCAGGCCTGTTTTGCAACACAGAACCTTGCGTCTCCTGGGGACAGTCCAGGGTCACCCAGGGTCCCCTTGATCTCTGCTCCTCTCCAACAGGCCAGTGTTCTCTCTCTGCCAGGCAATTTCCTCCACTGCCATCTGCTTCCCCTTCTGATTTACCTTTAGTGCAGCCATGGGGAGAGTTATTTTTTAAGAAAATGTACCAAAATGTTGTAGCTCCCTGTACATGTTTTCTTGCAAAGCAGCCCCCTTGGGAGAGCATCCTTATTCCACCTAACACCACTGAAGCCCTAATTTCTTAAGACTCCACTGGAGGGATCCCTGGGTGGCGCAGCGGTTTGGCGCCTGTCTTTGGCCCGGGGCGCGATCCTGGAGACCCGGGATCGAATCCCACATCGGGCTCCCGGTGTATGGAGCCTGCTTCTCCCTCTGCCTGTGTCTCTGCCTCTCTCTCTCTCTGTGACTATCATAAGTAAAAAAAAAAAAAAAAAAAAAAAAAGACTCCACTGGAATACTCCTTTAGAAGCCAATTAACCAGTCAAATAAGAAAATGTGTTGTTTCTTTAAACTGTATTTGGTTTCTGTTTGTCTGTAATAACACATGGTCTACTTTGGCTTAATCACCCACTGTAATCACTAGATTTAGCCCCACATTCCTTCCAGGTGTTTCCAAAAATCAAACACACTCAGGAATGCATCTCTAAAGAGACACCAAATAGTGACAGGCAATTAGGAATGAGAGGACACGTCCTGGAGGTTGGGGGCAGCCACGCGGCAGTTCCCAAACTGTCCCCCTCACCCTTCCGCTCATGGTGACCCTGTCTCCTAGGTTTCGCTCTGGATTCCGGCTTGCTTTCCGTTGCTGCCCATGGGCCACGCCAACTGAGGAGGATAAGATTGAGCTGACTCACACTCCATCCCTCTCTGCGAGGATCAACAGGTGCCACACTAAAGAGACTTTCTTCATGGCTGGGGAGACTGCCCTTTCTCCGGCTACCAATGGGCAGGCCAAGGGTCCCCAAGATGGGTTACCTGATGAACCCTGAAGCCCTGTGCCTGGCTGCTGCTGAGGCTTTGCACCCTTTGAGAAGCAGCCACTTGAGAGGTCCAGTTCTGAAAGTTTGACCCATATGCCCCAGCCTTCACTAGATCAGTGGAAAAACAAGATGGCACCAGGAGCTCTGCAAGTAGATACTAACTCCGAGAGCACCCAGCCACCCCTCCAGCCATGCTTCACAGCACCCAGGAAGAGTCCAAGAAGATAGTATGACCTAGCACTTCCCTAACCTGGGAGTTGCAAGCTCAGGTGCCTTTCTGGGGCATATAACTGAATGAGTGAATTGGATCCAGTATTTAAAAAAAAAAAAAAAAATGCAAATGTGATCAAAGGCAACTGACTTCCAGCATTGGAGTAATGGGATGGTGGGAACTGGAGGGCATATGCCTCCAAAGGAGACAGCAGCCCTGATCAGCTCTGGACAAATGTTGCCATGTGGCAATGGGAGCACACTGTTGCCACATCTTCTGAATCTTTTAAGACACACCAGGAATCCAGATTTGCAAGACTTCCAGACTTGTTAAATTTGGCTCACATTTTTATGAATATTGGCTAAACCAAACAAAACATACCTATGGACATCGGCACCCCCACCATGATACCGATTTATTCTTAGGCAAAAGACACAGGTAGGAAGCTTCTTATTTTGCAAAGCCCATCACCTATGAGTCGATCCCTGGCTTCTGTGCCTCAGCATCTGAACTCAGATCCAGGCCAGTGTAGATGGTGGTTAAAAGTCCAAAGGAGCCTCAGCTGTGTTGCCTCAGACACGTCACTGTGACCCTCAGCCTCTTCTTCTCCCAGTGACAAAACTGCCTCACAGGGATGCTGTGAGGAAGACTGAAGGGAGGCCCATAAACTAGCATGCCGAACATATATGAAGTGCTTAATGAGCAGCAGGGATGAGTTTTTATCACCACCAAGCTAGCCATGGATGCCTCCAGGAAGTGAGCGGCAGCTGGCACCCTCGCTCCAGCAGCAAGAAGCTGGCTGGCAGGGATTGCCAACCATCTCGACTCCCAGGGAGCTCCAGGCCTGGCCCGGTCCACTCCGAGGACACACTTTTCCCTGCTTGCCCACTCACCCTGCACACCCCACTGCCCTTCCAGAAGAACCACGTGACACTGTAAATGCAGAGCAAGAGTTTAATGCTATCTGTGTTCCCCATGAAGACCCCTGTGCCATAGGCGCTGGCAGTGCCAAATAAAGGGACTTCCATCTTAAACCAAGTGAACGTGCAGTTAGTCTCAGGGGAAGCCATGTAGAGCCATAGCCCCAGCTTGGGAGAACCACATGGCAGGCACCTTGATCTCAGGGTGCAGGACACAGACTGATGTATGATGCACTGGTGGGTCATGGGGTGGAGCGGCAACCTCAAGGGGTAGGGATGAAAGGGTCAGATGAGGCTCCATTTCCTACAGAAGGTATTAATTTAAAATGGGAGAGGAGGACAGTGCAGGCAAGCTGCTCCCCTGGGCTGTTGCAAGATTTCATCTGTGTTAGAGCAGGGGCTATACACCATCTGTTCCCTTGGAGCTGGTGGCCGGTGGTGATGGCCAGTGATGCACTGTCTTCTCCTTAAACCCACACGGCCTCTGGGGGCCCAGGCTATCGGACGACAGAGGCCTTCCATCACTTTACCTTCTTAAAGGTGCCAGGTAAGACCGTGGGGCTAGAGCAGGGACCTGGCCAGGCAGGTGCTGGAAAACAAAGGGAGAGGCTAGTGCTGTGACACTTCGTAGAGGGCAGAGACGTTATTGTACCAAACGAAGGCTGGGGGTTGAAGCACATAATCTTCATTTCAAACTCCCTCTCCTCCCCACCCAACCCAGGATCCCCAGAGCTTGGTCATCACGCCATCCCCACACATCCTCCCCGCTCTCCAGCTGCCAAGCATCACTCGGGTCTTGGAATTGGTACAAAGTTTACTAGATCATACAACATGGCTCACAAAAGCAATGGGGAATTCCAATGAGGGCACTGTTTGTTGGTTTGGTTCCTTTTACCAAATGGAGACAAGACACTTTCCCACAGAACTGCCCACCTCCCCCCACCCCCAAGACAGACAGAATGCAAGACTGTCACGAAGTGGCTCTGACCAGTTCCACGGACACACGACTCAGTGGCACGGACACGTCCTGATGGGATCCTCGGGACACCAGACAGCAGTGGGTGCTGGGACAGGAGGAAGCAGCTAAGATGCCCCTGGGAGGAGGAGCCCCGGCAGTGTCTGCTGGTGATAATACATTTCACACAGGGGATGTATCCCCAAGGACGGGCTGCGGAGGCCCCATAAGGCCTGGCGGATGGCGTGACTTTCATCTTGGGCCAATAAATAACTCTGTCAGACGAATGCAGAGACTGGAAATGGGCGCCACTAAACTTCACACATGGGGAGCGTACGACCAGGTTGAAATCAGATCATGCAGAGTGGCAGGGCAGGTGAGGAGGGGCCGGAGTGGGGAGAGATTATCAACAGCACACGCTCTATTCTGTACCCTACGTTATGCGCCATTAGCTGGCTCGGCTTCCCTCCCCGCTGCGGCGGTGGCGGGCTCTGGCGCCGGCGGCTCCCCCCGCACGGCTCACTGGGAGGGACGGGGTCACCGCCCCAAGAGAGAAGTGCTGGAAGGGCAGCAGGCTGGGGGCCGGTACTCTTAGCTGCTCATCTCTTCCCGGAGCCGGACGCCCACTGCCGTGATGAGGGCAGCCCCCTTGCCGCTGCCGTCTTCGGACAGGAGGAAGGACACGTTACATTTTGGTGACAGTTCCTTCACGGTTTGGTACATGATTCTGGAGAAGCTGAAAATGACAACACACAGAGGGGAAGGGTGAGTAGGGGAGATGGGGAGAGACGCTGGACCCACGTGAGGATGCCGCAGGACCCTGACGACAGGGGGACAACCAAGATGGGAGGGGCTGCTTAGGAGAGGACACTGGATCTGCTGCCAATCCTACTGCCACGAGTCTTTGGCAGGTAGGAACAACTGAGAGTCCAAAAAGAAGTGACTGCATGGCTTATCAGGGCCGAGGCACGAATAACGCACTGACACACCCAGCCCCAAAGCCCGGGGTGTCTGGAGGACCGGATATCAGGAAGGGTGCTAGGGCCTGGATGTGGCCCAGCACCAGGGCAGCTTGGCCGGTGACATGGAAACAGACACTGTGCAGCCCCCACTGTGCCCCGAGACCTCCCTGCTCATCCCATCCATGACCCAACACCTGGCATCATCAGAAGCCAAGAGAGGCGGGCCCCAGTGAAAGATAATCTCACAGTGACAGGTGACTCCGGGTCCCTACATGGTGGGCTGACAGTGAGAGAGCGCCAGGCTGAAGCAGCTCAGGGCGGTGGGGCTCTCAGCGGTGATGCCGACTGCCCTCTGTTGAGCCCCTACCAGAGCCTGCCCTACACCTTATATACTGATTTCCAGTGCTGCCCATGGCTGTCATCCTGTGAGAAAGACGACACTCGGCAGTGCAGCCTCCATACCATGGTGCCAGGATTACATCCAAGGTGTATGGCTCTGAATCTAGCTCTCAGCCCCACCAGTGTGCTTCCCCAGGTGACGAAGAGGACAGCTATGAAGAGGACAGCTATGACGGCGGGGAGGTGGGGGCAAGACAACCAGCTCCATCCCCAGCCGTAGCCATGAGGCAAGCAGCTAATGCCTACAATGATCTGGGTGAGGTAGCTTTTAAGTACAGTGACGTTATGGACCAGTTTACCTGGGATAGTCCCAGTGTAATTATTAGCAGCACTCTCCTCACTGGCAAAAGCACCCCAGTTTATAATGATAAATAATATAGTCACTAGATTCTTAAGAGCCAAGCTTGGGGAGGTGAGGTACATGAAAGGGCAGGCGGGGCCAAATATCCTCCTTGGGCACAGAGTGTCAGGCACTTGACCATGACGAGGCCACTCCCCACCCCTCTGCCTGCCCTGCAAGCCTCTTGAGAAACTGATCTAGCAGGTGAACAAGGCAACGCGCCCTCCTCCCTCCATCCTTCACTTCCTCTCCCCACGTACCAAGCACAGCCTCCTGGGCAGGCTGCAGCTACCCAGCTGGACAGGAAGCCCACACCCACCCTGGCCTCAGACTCTGCCTGGCCCAAGAGGGGGCCCAGGAGGAGTGGGGAGGGGGGCGTGCGATGCCACTGGCATGCGCTGACCAAGGGAAGCCACTCGTCTCCAAGGATCCCAGTTAAGCTCCAGAGCAGCTCATCCCCTGGACCAGACAAGGCTCAGTCCCTGAATGCACAGCCTTCGTTCGGGTCCTGGTGAGGAACTTTCCTGGTGGGACTCCCATCCTGCGGTCCCATAACCATCAGGGGACCTCGCCATCCCAGGCAGCTCTGCCACTCCAACTGGAAGCCCCACTCACTGCGGATGAAGCTTGTAGAGTGTGCCATCCACGCCCACAGTCACGTTGAGGTGGTCCAGCCCTCTGTTCTCGCGGATCTTGTCCACCACGGCAGCCATGCCCGCACCACACAGCTGCGCGGCCCGCTTGGACACCACCCCGCACACGGTCTTGACGAGGATACTGTCGTCACAGGTGCTGTTCAGGCCCAGCTGCTGGAGGATGGCCCGGACCTGGAGCAGCGCTAATCGGTCACTGTGGGGGACAAAACCAGAGGGCTAGAATGAAGTGGGACTGCCCAGAGCGGCCTGGGAGCTGACTCCAGCCCCAAAACACTGTCCTTACCATGAGTAGGGTTGTGGGGGCTTCCTTCCTCCAAAACAACACTTATTTATTTTGATTCATTTATATCTTTTTTAAGATTTTATTTTTTAAAGTAACCTCTACACCCAACACGGGGCTCGAACTCAAAACCCCAAGATCAAGAGCTGAATGCTCTACTGGCTGAGCTGGCCAGGCGCCCCTGTTTATTTTTAAGTGATACCAAAAGTATTACACCTGAAATTGTAGAAAATTTGGCAAATATAGAAAACTTAAAATTCTAAAATTAAAACTATTCACAACACCAGAAGCAATCTATTAACACTTTAATATTTTTCCTTCCAATCTACTTTTCCTAAATGTCAAAAAATGAGCTTCTTATGATATGCAAAATGGGCTCATCTTTTATCTGTGATTTCCTTTCTGCCTTTTTTTCCCCCCTACTTCACACTTCTGAGCTATTTCTCACATCCTTGTCTGAGAACAGGACCAGAAATAGCTGCCATAGTACTCCATTCTGGGGATGCACCTTAATTTATTTAGCCAGTTTGGAGAAAATGACATTGTTTGCAACTTCTGCTATTACGAAGTAACACTCTGATAAAGTTTCCTGTTTATAAACCTTTGTGTGCAACTCTGCTTTTCCCCTTAGGAGATACATTTCTGGGTCAAAGGTACTTTGATACATATTGCCAAGTGCCTTTCAGGAGGTTGTGTCCATTTTCTTTTTCCCTCTCTCTCCAGCTGAGTTTCCACTATACTTGTCCCCAGTGGAAGGGATCACTTTCAAAAACATGCTAACAGGGGTGCTTGGCTGGCTCGGTAGGAAGAGGATACAACTCATGATCACAGGTTCAAGCCCCACGTTGGGTATATAGAGATTACTAAAAAAATAAACTTAAAAAAAAAAAAAGTAGTAATGGCATCATGCTGCAGTGTGGTTTGTATCCTCCTCTATTCGAGAGAAAGACTTTTTTCAAAAAATTTTGCTTATTGCCCATATGAACTACTATTATGGCAAAACTTGTTATTCTCTTGGGATATTTGTCTTGATCTTATTGAATGGAAAGAGAGGACAATGACCAACAGTGATGGCAAGGGTGGTAAGAGCAGCCAGCCTTTCTGAAGGATGTAGCATGTGACAAATGCTTCACATACATCACTTCATTTCCCCCTAACAGCCCACCGATGTGTGTACGGTTACCTCCATTTTCAAGACGAGGAGACTGAGGCTGGGAGCACTGAGTAACTCACTCAAAGCACACAGCAGGTCTCAAGACCAGCTCTGTCGAAGCCCCTGCCCGCTGCCCAGCACTCTGCTGCCCAGCACTTGCATATATAATGTGAATGGTTTCCATAGCTTGCTATTTGCCTCAGGTTTATTGCCAAGTTTTTTTTAACTTACAGAAGCTATGTAGCTAAATTTGACAATTTTGGGGATCCCCAGGTGGCTCAGTGGTTGAGCATCTGCCTTTGGCTCAGGGCATGATCCCAGGGTTCTGGAATTGAGTCCTGCATCAGGCTCCCTGCAGGGAGCCTGCCTCTCCCTCTCTCTCTCTGTCTCTTCTGAATAAATATTTTTTTTTAATTTGGCAATTTTTTTCTTTCTTGCTTTGCTTTCATTTTATTTTTAAATTCCAGTATAATTAATGTTGCTCTTATTCTTAAAAAGACCTTTCCCACTACTTCATACCCATTAGGATAGCTATAATTTAAAAAACAGGGGTGCTTGGGTTTCTTTGGTTAGACTCACGTAATGATCTCAGGATCCTGGGATCAAGCCCCGCATCGGGCCCCCTGCTCAGCAGGGAGTCTGTTTCTCCCTCTCCTTCTGCCCCACCCCCTTGCTAGTGTGTGCACTCTCTCTCTCTCAAATAAATAAATAAATAAATAAAATCTGTAAAAAAAACAACAACAACAGAAAACAAGTGTTGGGCAAAGATGTAGAGAAATCGAACCCTGGTGTGTACCACGGGTGGCAGTGTAAAATGGTGCAGCCACTGTGGAAAGCAGTGTAGTGGTTCCTCAAATATTAAAAATAAAATTACATCTAATCTAGCAATTCCATGTAGGTATTTACCCCCAAAGAATTGCAAGCAGAACTCAATTGTGTATTTTTATCCTCATGTTCATAGCAGCATTATTCACTGTAGCCAAAAGGTGGAGGCAATGCAAGTGTCCAAGGACAGACAGATAGATAAACAAAATATGATCTATACATAGAGTATTATTCATCCTTAAAATGGAAAGAAATTCTGACACACGGTACAACATGGATGAACCTTGAGAATGCTATGCCAAGTAAAATAAGCCAGTTACAAAAAGACAAAAACTGTATGATTCCACTTACATGGGTGTGTAGAATAGTCAAATCCAAAGAGACACAAAGTAGAAGGGTGGGTGTCAGGGACTGGGGGGATGGGGAGTTGCTGTTTAAGGGGTAGGGTAGTTCAGGGTGATGTAAAAGTTAAATTCAATGATATTTTCTTCTAGTTCTTCTATGGCTCCTATTTTGCCCACTCAGCTCTTGGCTGCATTTGAAATGACAGAAAGAGGGGAGAACTTGTTTCCTGGTCTGTAAATGAGCGCCCAGCACCAGCTGCTGACAGCCTCTCCCTTCCGAGCTGTGGTGAAATGCTACTACCCGGTGCACTCAGGCCCACCAGGGCCAGTGCACTGGGGCCTTGTGTCTGCTGCTAGCACTTCACTGCTTGGGTTCTGGTGGGCAGTGAGTTTGACGTACAAGTTACAGATACAGGGATGCCTGGGTGGCTCAGCAGTTGAGCATCTGCCTTTGGCTCAGGGTGTGATCCCGGAGACCTGGGATCAAGTCCCATGTTGGGCTTCCTGCATGGAGCCTGCTTCTTCCTCTGCCTGTGTCTCTGCCCCTCTCTCTCTGCCTCTCATGAATAAATAAATAAAATCTTTAAAACAAACAAACAAAAAACAAGTTACAGATATAGACATGGGGGAAAGCGATGAGCAGGCTCCAGCGTGGCCCACATTAATATTGCTTTTATGACCATTCTAAAAACAAGGTGGTTTTTGCTTTTGCAGAGCACCCTGCCCTCTTCTCATAGTTCACCATGGAAGAGGCAAAGGCAGGGATGAAGCAATCACGGCACAGAAGAAAACGGGAAGAAGACAAAGCAACTTGTGGGGCTCACTCACTGGGTGACCAACAGCCTAATCCCAGCCTGCCTTTCAGATGAATGCAGGTGGGACTAGACCTATGGCTCTTGGCTCTGCTGGTCTCAGTGCCCTTTGACATTAGTATCTGTAATGCACCTTTATCCTGAAATGGAGTCCATACAACTTTACTTATACACAAGACTTCCAACAAATACACATAACGCTCCAACATAAAGAATGAAGAGAAGGAAAATTATTTATAATAAAATTATATTATTTCAATCTGTAGCTAGCTGCTCATGGCCTACTACTCCAGATGTGGGGGGAACCCCTCACAAATGATAAAACATCCCATGAGAGGCCTCCACGCCCATACTGATCCCCTGGCCACATGGACCTCTAACAGATCTGCAGGGACACCCCTCATCACTCACCTCTCAATCTGGGAAAGATATTTGGTCTGAAAGATGCCCCGAGTCTTCAGTGTCTCAGAGATCTGCCCTCGGAAGAGGAACCCCTTCTTGGTGAAGTCAATCAAGATGTTGCGGACAATCTCCCCCAGGTACATACCACTAATCATCTTCTCGAACCTGAAAACAGGAGCAGAGGCTGGTATCTATGTGTAGCCTTTGGTCTTCCAATAGTCCCGGGCGTCTTCCTGCCCCTTGAGAGCATCACCACCTGCACACCCAGCCCTGCGCTCTCAGCAGAGGCAGAGGGAGGCCAGGAAGGGCAAAGGGATCCTTAACCCTCCCCAGGATCAGAACCCACATCACCAGCACTCACATCTAACTGCAGGACTGTCTCCCTCGTGGCCAGACTTCCTGCCTTTGCCCGCAGAAGCCCACTCCAGCTCTCAGCTCAAAACTTTCCTCCAAAAAACCTGTCCTCCCCCTGACTGGGTTCCATCTGCCTCTCTCAGGCACTCCCTTCTCTGTCACAAGGCACACGGGCACACTGCCTCTCTTGGCCCTGAAGCAAAAGCCTAGAGAGCCTGGAACATGTGTCCTGCTCAGCTTTGAGGCCCAGGGTCTAGCACAGCGCAGTGCTAGGCTCTCAGTCCAGTGCTCAATAAATATCTGCAGAATAAGCAAACAACTGGTCTGAATCTTAGGAACAAGAAGACAATGAGGAGAAAGTTTCCTCTAGATTTCTGGAAGGTTTTGAGAAAGCCCAGAGTACTGGTCAAGCCCCAGCACAGCGATGAAGCCACCTAGGCTGGAGGGTTTAGGTGGCTACCACACTCCTGAGGGCAGCCTATTCCTGGGGCTTGTCTCCTGCCCTTGCTATGCTCCAGTCCCAGTGTCCCCAGGCTGGGAAGAGTCCATTGGACACTCCAAAAGATCTCAGGTGCTCCATAGGAAAAACACAAGATTATGCTACTATTATCAGCTCCCAACCAGTCCTTCTGACACCATCAAGGAGACCACCTCGGTGCAGTGCTGATGGGGCTCCAGCCCCTTTCACTGCCTGTTGCTTCCCTCCAACCCAGGAGGTCTTCATTTCGAGCCTATGGTAGGCAATCGAATGACACTGATCTTTGCTACATTCATTTTATGATTATCATCTATTTATGGTAATACTGGTTTCCCCTTTTGTTCCTCTCTTGTTAAATTTAAGTAAAAAAATATAAACTGACTTAAAAACATTAAATAAATGACATGTAGGTATATCTGGAAAAAGGCATAAATCTTGAGGGTGGCTGGAGAACAACTCTTATTTGGGAGGTGCCAACTCCCCCATCCTTTCTGCTCCTGAGGACACAGCTCAGACCAATTCATCCTGGCGACGGCATAGGATGGCCTGAGTCCTGGGAGCCTGAGACAAGGAGTCATCTGTCTCTCTGCAGGGAGGACAGAGACTGCCAGCCCAGGCACGGTGTCTGAGACCCAGGCTCTAAAAAGCCACGAGGTGGTGTGGGAGGATGGGGGAGGATGAACAGAGCCGAAGCCCCCACTGGCCACATCCTAATTCACTTTGCCCTTTGACAAGTATAGGTCAAGTATGTTTTACTTCCACTAAAACAAAACAAAAACCTGCTGACCAAGAGCTTTCTATTAGTCTGTTGAGGAAGAAACACAGAGCAATAGAAAGACCAGAATGTTCCAGGATGATCACAGTCACTGAGGGAAGTGGTGTGGCTGCTGCCACCCTGTCCTCTGGGCATACTCCTAGACAGAGGGGGCACCTGGCCAGGACATCAACCTGGGCCCACGTGTACCACATTGGGGGCACATCCTTCTGTTTATCTGCTCTCTGTGAGCCAAAACCAAAGTCAGGAGGGAATCTGAGGGACTAAGCTTCTGTCCAGACTCCACCCCTACTAGAAACTTCTTCTATTTTAACAGGCAAAATACAGCCTTACAGCCTCAACGTCCTACCACCATATGTGTCTTCCTCCACCAAGCACAGTTACCTTTGTTTCCCAGCGTTTAGAGAATATTCATCCACCAGTCTGTCGTAGATTGTTCTGATATCATCTAGACACCCGTTGTCCCCGAAGGCACCCCACTCCATGTTGATACACATCCGCCCATCATTCCCCTCCAGCATCTCGACATTCTTCATTTCTTCCATGTAGCAAGCATTGCTGCCAGTCCCTATGGGACACAAGGTGGGAAATGGATGGCTGTGCCACCACGCCCAGGGTAGCAGTGAGGGCCTGGGGCCTGCCTAGGATTCCACAGACAGGGGATGTGTTTTTGAGACTAATAACAAAATAGCTTTCCTTTCCTAATGTTTTCCAGGAAAACTTTGAAATAGAAAAGGAGAGTCAGTGTTAAACTATCCAGAGAGCATGTGATCAACTTACTTTATACTAAGACGTCAATATCAAGAGTCTCGTGTGTTTAACTGCCAGGACAAGGCTCTGTTTATTTTAATAGAAGGAAATAGAAGGCAGTCTGACAACAGAGCTACGTCTTCAATGGCAAAAGTTTAGGCAATATTCAGATTGGAAGGATATTTCTCTTCTCTCTCTCTCCAAACTACATGCATATCTATAAAACACTACATTGGGGGGTTGTCTACTATCACACGGTGGATGTCTGCTTATCTTTACTGATTGAATATGGTCATGGACTAGCCTGCCCAGTCCACCCTCCCAAGTGTTTCAGAATGAAGCCCACAGTTAGTTCAGAGAAGGCCAGTGTCTTGATCATGTCAGTGGTGCCTTTCAAAGGGAGACAGTTCCTCACCATTTTGATGTCACGGACCTCTTTGAAAATCTGATGATTCTTCTGAGAAAAGGGAAAAGGGATATTCCTCTGGATGCATACGCTCTACACACATACAACCTGACATATGGTTTCCAGAGGTTCAGAGTCCTCTGCTTTCCCTCCCTGAACTCCCCAGGCTTGGGGAGGATTGGGGTAGGACCACCAACTGTTTGCTGTTCTCATCCATGAGAAGCTGAGTGTGGAAACTTGAGAGGAAAGCACTCTAAAACGTGCACAACTGTTTCAATCGCCATGACATCCAAGCCCCTGTGGTCACTGGCCTTGTCTTGGTAAATGGACTACAAAATTTAAAACCAACCATTTAACAAAGGAATACTTCCCCCAGATATTTTAATATGCACCTCAGTCACCTGGGGAGCTTGTTAAGATGCAGATTCTGGGGTGGGGCCTGAGACTCTGCATTTCCAACATGCTGGCAGGTCCACAATTCCCGTAACCAGGCCCCAGAGCACCACCAACCCAGCCCTCAGGTGGGATGCAAACCGACTTTCAGCACCCTTGGGGGATACAAGGCAATCTCCACTGGCCAGACCAAAAGGGCCTGGATTGGTTTCATTCTTTTTAAATAAACTTAAGTAGAATTCATGGATGCTTCTCACTGTGTAACTGGATTGTTTTGTGTTTCTCTTTTCTCAGCTCCCTTTCACCCCAAAGTGTGAAACTGAGAGAAGAGGAGCCCGAGAAATGGCCAGGGGTGCACAGAAAGCCAAAACACATAAATCCTACTTCTTGCCAAAGGGCACTGGGAGCAAAGAGATGGATAGAGGGAGGAAGGAGAAAGTGGGTGTGAATGCAGCAGGAACTGGGAGCACCTCCACTCTGCTCGCTTACCCGGTGCCAGGAACAACTAATCAGGCAGCCCTGAATTAGGCAGGAAGGCCAGGCCTGGCCTCCAGTGGGGAATGTGCTGTGTCACTCTGGATTTGCGTGTCACACCTAAGGCCACTCATAAGCAGAGGAGTGGGGCTGGCTAGGTAATGAAAGAAAGCTTTCAAAAGAAAGGAGGAAACAAAATAGCCCCAGAGCCAGGCCCCCAAACCTTACACTTGCATCTGTTCCCCAGTTTTCAGAATGTTCTCAGGAGCCAAACATGTCTTAACAAATGAAAGGGTATTCCAGGCACCAGGAAGGCAGCCTGCAGGAGCTTTATCCCCATCTCCCAGACACCTGGCAAAGGGTCTGCACATCAGGGCTGTCACCCCATCTTGTCCAGGTAGAGCCTGCAGAGGTTGGCCAGGAAATGGGGCCTTCTCCCAGCATCCTGACACCAGGAGCAGGCTCAGCTGGACAAATGGTCTTCTCACTGCCCTAGTTGATGTGCTTCCAGAATACCATGCTCTCAGGCCCAGACTCCTAGTGTGTTTGGACTATAAGGGAACAACCTACAGAGCCAACCTCTCTGCATCTCATTAAAGTGGCTGCCAAAGGCAAAATGGTGCTCAAGACTACTCTCTGGCCCTTTCCCACAGTCAAGGGAGGAGGACTCTGTTGCCTCCCCAGTCGCAGGCTCCCACCCCACAATACCTGCCTGGTGGCCCTCCCACTGAGCCCAGTAGTTGTCCCAATGGCCAGCCCAGCCCCAGGTACTCCCACCCTGTCCACCCAAGCTGTGTGAGCCATTTGGGGCCTCGCTCCTAGACAGCTCTAGTCGCAAGCCCTGGGGTGAGTGTTGGGGAACAGAAAGCCACCAGGATAGCTCTGCATCCTCGGTCCAAACTCTGGAGGTGGTGACCAGACAAGAGGGACAGACATAGTGTCCCATACAGAGAACTGAGCTGCTGGCTTGAGGCCCCACAGAACAGGACAACCCAGCCTTCCCTGCCCGAGAGAGACAGACTTTCCAGAACACCTACCTACGATGAGCCCAACCTCGCATGTAGGCTCTTCATAAGCACAGGTCATCATGGTGCCCACCGTGTCATTGACCACAGCCACCACATCCAGGTCAAATTCCTTTGGAAAGAAAGAGATACAACTTTAGGAAGGGACGGCACTGCCTGACACATCACCAGAAAAAGTTTCCTTACCAACCTTTAAAAAGGCAATTAATACTCCTTCACTAACTAAACTGCTAAACCTACTATTAATGATGTATCTGACACTGGAGATCTACAGAAAGGTAGCATTCTACCCATTTCACAGATGATGCTGAGTACCAGAGAAGCAGCCTGGACCAATCTGGTGAAGGGAGAAAAAAACAAGGGACTATGGCCAAACAACTCTCTTTCTCGGGGAGTTTAGAGTGTTACAGCCTTCCAGAAGGCAAACACCAATGCCAAATCCATTCCTTAGAATCTGTCCTTCTGAAATAGCCATGCAGGTACACAAAGATACTTACTTCATGGCTCACGTGGGCCAGAAATATAGATCAAAGGGGGCTGTGTAAAACACGAGTTCCAGCAAACACTGCAATGCCGTGCCACCGCGGAAAAGAGGGAGGTTGATCTCTGTGTAGTGACATGGCAAGATGCCGGTTTCACATTAAATGGAATAAGCAAGTTGTAATAGAGCACATACGGGAGCATTCCCATCATATGATGCGCGTACGTGTGAGTCGGTATATGCACAGAACGTAAATCGGAAGAATGCTACCATTAAGAGTTGTGCAGTGGGCAAAAGTAGGTCAGGTTTCTTTCCCGCGGGATGTAAGTTGTCTCACGTACTCTTCCAGGTGCAATCAGCCCCTCTGTCAAAATCCCATTCGTGTCAGCCTTCCCCACTGCTGACTCGTTTGTCTGCTCTTTGGAACTAGAGGCATTTGAACTTTTTTTTTTTTTAACCTAATTCCCTCATAATAAGTAAAGTCTCTGGAATTTTTCATGTTATATTTTGTCAATGTCCTCCAGCCAAACACCACCAGAAACAAACCTGTAGTCAAATAGAGCTGGGCACAGTGACTGGTTACAACACGGGTGACACATCTCCCGGGGTGTTTGGAACGTGCTAGAAAGCACCAGTGTGGGCTTTGAGCCTCAGGTGGTGGTCATAGGGAGGGCTCAAAGTGGGGCTTGCTCTGGACTGGACGTGGTCCGGAAGCAGGGCAATTCCCTGAGTGTGTGCTGAGTTCTGACGTCAGTACAGACTTGTTTTCTTCTTGTCTATTTTCCATCAGAGTTACGGAGAGAAGCTTCGTGGTCAGCAGGAGGTCCCCAAGGCCGACTGGCTGCGCCAAGCCATGCCTGGCTGCTGGGAGCTACTTGTCTCTATTTCAGGCATTATAAAAGTCATGATTTTACTTTTCTAAAACCATCCTTCAACAACACAATACCGTCCACCTCCAAGTTACTGCTGACAGTTCAGAGAATCTTCAGACCCTGGGCACACACTTCTGTGCTTCAATTCTTTACAGCCAGTTTTTATGATCCCACCATCCCAAAAACAGTGAAAATTTTTAAAAACATCCTTTCCATAGTTACCTCTCTCCTTTTTATCGCTTCCCTTAGTAACGTTGCTACATCGTTCCCCACGCAGTCAGTCGCCTTAAAACCCTTCGTCCAGGTGATCAAGATTCCCTGAAAGAGGTAAGGTACCAGGAGAGTCCTGTGTAATTAGCCCTTCTGGGCAGAATGTAAAGTTTCCCTCCCTCCCTCCTGAGTAAACATCTGCTGAGAATCTGCAATGAGACTATGTTAGAGCATCTCAGGCACAAAGGAGTAACATACAAGGGGTCCTCTGCACCAGCCTGCCCCCTCCTCACCATCCCCAACACCCACCACAGTCTGGTGGATAATTCGCATTTCACAGATGAAGAAACTGAGGCTTCGGAGGATAATGGTGCAGCCCCTGGTAAAACCAACTAGTTCCCCTAAGGAATAGTCTGCCAATAGCATAAATGGAGAAATGCAAATTTTTAGTAACGCCTGATACTGCCTAAAGTAAACTTTTGGTTTGAATGAAGTTATACATTGGCTGGGTGTGTACTCACTACAATGAATACAGGTGACAGTACAAGCGAACCCCTTAAAAAAATGCAGACCTTTAAAAACTACAGAGCACAAATGTATTTGGATCTAACTGCTGAGGTATAAAAGAGCTTAAGAGGACAACACCCCAAGCCAGCACAGTGACTTGATTAACTGGCTTCCAGAAGCAGGTGACCCTACCTAGCCTCCTAGGTGCTTCCTGCCAATCATTTGCCTTAAATCCTGGCCCAAGGCTCTTTGTGATCGGATGCTACTCCAGGGCTCCTCCCTGGCCACACCCCCACTGGTGACACAAGGAAGCACTTGTGGCTACTCTAGCATGACAGGCTTCGTCCTGCCTCTGTGACTCTGCACAATCAGTTCCCTCTGCCCAGCATAACCCCACCAACCTGCCACCCTCAGCCCTGAGCCCTCAGCCCAATGCTGAGCTGCGCACATAAGACTGGGATCCTCCATTAGACTGTTGGCCCCTGTGAGGCGGGGAACTGTCACCTTCAGCTCTGTACACAGCACTCAGTATTCTGCAGGTGCTCAAGCCCTGGCCCTGGAGACCCTGTTTCATTCCATTTATTGAGCATTTATTAAGTAAGTATGGGGTACCAAAAAAAAAAAAAAAAGTAAGTATGGGGTAGGGTGGGGTGGGAGGAGGGTGGACACAGGCCCTAGCTCAAGGAGCACCGGACACAACAGAAAAGAGACAATCACTAAAAACATGGGAAAAGTGCTGCAATTAACACTCGAAGGAAGAGGGAACATGGGGAGAGGCTGAGATATTTTCACCTAACAGGACCAGGAGGCTTCCCAGAGGAGGTGGGTACTCCAAATGATAACAAATAGAGAAGGCTCTTAAGAGCCTAAAATAAAGCCTGGGTCAACCCACTGTGACATGTGAGCCACTCCCAACACTGAGTGGTCAGGTGAGGCTGAAGGAGACCCCAGGAGTCCACGCTGCCCCGTGCCTAGGGGAAAGAGTCTTACCGCGTCCAAGCTTGTCTGCTTGCAGGGGAATGAGAACGTAAAGCCCAGAGGCATTTTGGGTCCTTTGATCCCCATGTAGTCCAGGAAGTCAGAGATGCAGGAGACGATGTGGTCAAACAGCTTTAGGAGAAAAGAAGCGATTACCGTGCTCTCTGGTTTCATGATTTCAGCTCACATGTACAAGTGCACAACTACATACACACATGCACAGAACAAGTACCCCTCCAGGAACTTTGCAGCCCCCCCAAGCATCATAAGCCCAGCTTTGCGGAAGGTGCCTGATGCTTTGAGGCCATGAGGACACAGCTGCATAGCTGGGTGCACCACGTGGCAGGTTTGGGGGGACCCAATGCCACTGGACAGGTGACACACATGCGCCATCATGGTATAAAAGCAAAACTGTCTCACCTCTTCCCCAGTGCCCTGCATGATTTCAATGGGAATGGCATAGATCTTGTTGTGCATTTCCACCGTTCTCTTTTTCCCACTGCGGATTTTCACCAGTAGGACACGGAAATTTGTTCCTCCAAGATCAAGGGCCAAGAAGTCACCGTGCTCTATCACAGTCAAGAACAGAAAGATCATCAAAAATAGCAAAGTGCCTCTCGGTAGCCAGTAACCCCAAGACTCGAGCCCCTATATTAAATAGAGGGGAGAAGCTTTGGCTTCTGCTCCCTCCAGCACACGGCTCCAGCTCAGGGAGGGTGGGCAACTCACTCACTGACCACCATGATCTTTGAACCACGCTAGCAGGACAAAAAACCCATGGACGAACCACCTCACAATAAGCCAACAAACAAAATTCTCCAGGGTTACTAAAAAGCAGGGCAACAGTGACCCGATTTTAGGGAAGCTCACACCAAAATTAGTAATTGATGTCAATGTGTAGACTGTTTGTAAAACTGTGCACATTTTCTTCCTTCTACTTTTCCTTTGCAAAGTGACTTTGCAGTTCTTCCCCTCAAAAGATGGAGTCTGTTTCTCCTCCCCTTGGCTCTGGCCCAGCCTTATGACTCGCTTTGGCCGACAGAGTGTGGCAAAAGCAAAGCTAAGCCAGTCCCCAGCACAGGTCTCCAAGAGGCTCTGAAATCCTTCCTCTTTTTTACAGACCCTGCTGCTACCACTTGAACAAGCCCGGTGGCCTGCTAGAGGGTGAGACATGTGGCCAGGCACTCCTGTACCCTTGCTGAGTGCCAACTGCTAGATGTGTGAGTGAGGCCTCTAAGCAGTCCAGTGACTGCAGACTCATGAATGTGTCCAGCAGAGACCAGCTGCGCCTGGCCCAGAGGAGCAATAAGAAGTGGCTGCTATTTTAAGCCACTAGGTTTGAGGGTGGTTTATAATGCGATGATACATCACAATAATAAGTAACTCACACATAGGACATAATTTATATCACAAAGATAATTTCAAGGACTCACCCAAGAACCCCTCAGAGTTTCCATAGCACTCAGCAAGGTCAGCCTTAGGGGCTGCATTCTTTTTTTTTTTTAAGAGTTTATTTATTTATTCATGAGAGACAGAGAGAGAGAGAGAGAGAGAGAGAGAGAGAGAGAGAGAGAGGCAGAGACACAGGCAGAGGGAGAAGCAGGTTCCTCGCAGGGAGCCTGAAGTGGGATTCGATCCCAGGACTCCGGGATCACACCCTAAGCCAAAGGCAGACACTCAACTGCTGAGCCACCCAGGCGTCCCAGGGGCTGGACTCTGTTCTCCAATCTGCCTGGAGCCCCAGGCCTCCTTGTCTACCTCCCGCACAACCTGTTAGGACTTAGGAAGGGTGCACTGGGTTATCTATCCTTCTGCTGGTTCATCTGCTTGTAAGAGACCCTACTTTAATCCCAGTACTGTAGGACTGGCCCAGTCATTCTTTTAAGAATACTTTCTGATTCTGAGCAGGACTGTGGTTTTAGTGATGGTGCTTGCCTGGGGGGCTTGACCTAGGGAAAGAAAGTCATGTGTCCAGAGTCAACAGGTGTGGCAAGTAATTGGTAAAAATGGAAAACCCAGGTTGTGAGTGGGTTTCTAGTTCTTGCCAAAATAAACGCATCCACTGGAGATGTGACTTTCCTGCAGCCCCACTCGGTCACCAGTGGGGAGATGCCAGAGAGGTGCACTGGCCCCCAGCAGAGGCCCTCACCGGTCCCGTCTGGAGTGCTCCGGACAAAGGAGGGCAGCATCTTCACCACGGCCTTTTCGTGCGTCTGCTTCCTCAGGCCCATATCCATCTCGGTCCGCATTCTCTTCTTCACCTCCAGCAGCATATCCTTGGTGAGGCGGAAGTGGGCCAGGGTCTCCTCTATCTGCCGGTGCTGCTCGGCCAGGCGGTAGGCCACCGCAGTGACCATGGCGGCCCCCTTGCCGCTGCCGCTCTCAGAGAGGAGGAAGCGCACATCGGAGTCGGGGACCAAGCGCCTGAGAGTCTTGTGGAAACGCCGGGCATACCTGCGAGGGGAGCATGCCACAATAGTTAGAGGAGCCATCTGTCAGGGACCTCAGTTCCCCTTCCTTTTCCCCACACCTAAATTCCATGTTCTGTACTTGATTTTCTCATGACACAGGGCACACGCATGTGCTGTAGAAAAGCTGGCAAATGCAGAGACGTTAAAAAAAAAAATGAAATAGCCCATAGTCACACATGACAAAAAGGAATCGCCTTGTTTCATGAGTGTCAAATACAGAAAATTCAAAAAAAAAAAAAAAACACAGAAAATTCAGGGCTCGACACAGTAACTTCTTGCAAGATACATCCACAAAAGCAAAAGAAACAAAAGCAAAAATGAACTATTGGGACTTCATCAAGATAAGAAGCCTTTGCACAGCAAAGGATACAGTCAACAGAACTAAAAGACAACCTACAGAATGGGAGAAGATATTTGCAAATAACATATCAGATAAAGGGCTAGTTTCCAAAATCTATAAAGAACTTATTAAACTCAACACCAAAGAAACAAACAATCTAATCATGAAATGGGCAAAGGACATGAAGAGAAATCTCCCAGAGGAAGACATAGACATGGCCAACATGCACATGAGAAAATGCTCTGCATCACTTGCCATCAGGGAAATACAAATCGAAACCACAATGAGATACCACCTCACACCAGTGAGAATGGGGAAAATTAACAAGGCAGGAAACAACAAATGTTGGAAAGGATGTGGAGAAAGGGGAACCCTCTTGCACTGTTGGTGGGAATGTGAACTGGTGCAGCCACTCTGGAAAACTGTGTGGAGGCTCCTCAAAGAGTTAAAAATAGACCTTCCCTACGACCCAGCAATTGCACTGTTAGGGATTTACCCCAAAGATTCAGATGGAATGAAACGCCGGGACACCTGCACCCCGATGTTTCTAGCAGCAATGTCCACAGTAGCCAAACTGTGGAAGGAGCCTCGGTGTCCATCGAAAGATGAATGGATAAAGAAGATGTGGTTTATGTATACAATGGAATATTACTCAGCCATTAGAAACGACAAATACCCACCATTTGCTTCAACTTGGATGGACCTGGAGGGTATTATGCTGAGTGAAGTAAGTCAATCGGAGAAGGACAAACAGTGTATGTTCTCATTCATTTGGGGAATATGAATAATAGTGAAAGGGAATATAAGGGAAGGGAGAAGAAATGTGTGGGAAATATCAGAAAGGGACACAGAACATAAAGACTCCTAACTCTGGGAAACGAACTAGGGGTGGTGGAAGGGGAGGAGGGCAGGGGGTGGGGATGAATGGGTGACGGGCACTGAGGGGGACACTTGATGGGATGAGCACTGGGTGTTATTCTGTATGTTGGTAAATTGAACACCAATAAAAATTAATTTATTAAAAAAAAAAAAAAGAAAATTCAGGGCTCGAAAGGGCTTCTGTCCTCCACCATGACAAGGAGATAACAGCAGTCATCCAGAACCCTGTGGTTGGAAGTCAGAAAGCTCGGGAGACAAGGGCAAGCTCTGCTACTTCCACATCAGGTGACCTTGGGCCTGTCACTTGACCCCGAAGTCCATGAGGATTGACGGTATCTGGCAGATAGGGGTGTGGGAGCAACCAAATGAGGTCATCAATTGCTTGGATTGGCTACTGGGGTTGAGGACAGGCGCCATAAATAATCACTCTTGGTTTTTTTGTTTTTTTTTTTTTTCACTTGCCTTTCCCTCTGCCCCCAAGGGTCTGGACATCCTTTATGGGCTAGAAGAGGGCTTTAGGACTCACTGAGAACACTGAACCTCCTCAAAGTTTACGGTCTGTCATAAGTATGAAAGGTTGCCTGCCAAAGGAAACAGGGAAACCAAAGCCCCAAAATATTAACAGTGATCAATGCCAGGGGATAGAATTAAAAAATAACTTCTATTCTCTTTGTAAGTTTTCGAACTATCTAAAGTTTCTATACCAAATACATGTTACTTCTGAAATAAAACACATTTGATCAAAGTTACTTATTTTTTTTGGCATGTGATAATCATAGATGAAGAGCTCTGGTGGTGGCTAGTGGCGATGGTTGCAAAACTGTGTGAATATACTTAGAACCATACACTCAGAAATGGTCAGGATAGTAAATTCTATAGTGTGTATTTTACTGCAATTAAAAAAAATTTTTTTAATGTCACGTTGCAAATTCCTTTCTTATCCAAACATCTGCCAAGAAACCGTCCACCCCCCCAAAAAGATAGCTAGTTTCATTATGAAAAATTTTACACTTTAAAAATACAAAGAAATAAAATTATGAACCTAACAGATAAGAACGTGTAACGAGCTTACACCCTATCCTCTCAGTAACAGGATGATTTCCATGTAAGTCAACATTCGTTTAACTGTTACTAGAACTGGGTGTGAAGGTACCACAGGGCCACTTCACATGTACTTCGTAGATACAATGGCCAAATATCTGAGGTCCTGTGCAAAAAATCATGTCATAGGCAGCTATTGTTAAAAGTTAGTATATAAAGATTCAGATTTTCATCTTTAGCCTTTTAAAAATGTACCCACCATATTCTTGGTACCACAAATGGCTTTTGCAACTAAGCTGTTCAATACACAAGAAGGCAGCATGGTAATGAGCCCCTCATCACCAGTAGGGACCACTTACAATTGGTACCTCCTTCTGGCTCACGGATACAAAGCGTCAACAAGTCGCCCGTTTAAAAAAGGCATGTCTGAGGGTTGAGGGGCCTTTTACAGAAGCTTCTAAAATAAGAATGTGGGCATTGTACCTATGACCCAAGCCGTAGTGAGAATGAAGGTCACTGATGAAATAGGAATAAGTGAGAGAATTTAAGATACAGACACATCCCATCCAGTGTTCCTGGCAGCTACAGAGGTCTCTAATAAAACTTATGAAATAAGGAAAAGTGACAGTACAGAAGCAACACCAGCAGAACTGGCTGAGGGCCAGATACTTCTCAAGTGGGCAATTCTGACCTCTCTGCCCAGAACCTTGTATTGTCTTGTATGCCAAAGACGTTCACTGGGTGCAAAAGTCTGACCTTTGGAGAAGGTCCCAAACCCAGATGGGCACTGAGTGCCAATGATAGCAAAGGGCAGACTCACTGTGGGTGCGTCTTGTAAAGAGACCCGTCGACACCAACCGTGGTCCGCAGCCTGGGTGTGCCCTTGTTATCTCGAAGGCGGTTCAAGATGGCGCCCAGCGTTGCAGCCACCAGGTTCGCGGAGCGAAATGAGACAATGGTACATACGTGCTGGACTGAAATACAGTCGTCATCAGATGGCTCCACTCCCAGGCGGGTCAGGATTTCTTTGGCATTGTGGAGGCCTTCCTTATTCCTGTGAGGTTAGAGGCCAATAATTGTGAGTTAAGGATCACATTGGGCTATGCAAAGCATTGAGTTCTGAAAGTCCTGGAAAGGTGAACTCCATCATTCACCATGTGTGTATGGTATGGGATTAAGACAAGAAGTGTGTTCTGAGAACACAAGAAGGAGTCTCCTCCATAAGAAATCCCAGGTAATAAGAGAAAAAAAATGGTACTGGGCTGGGTTATGACACGTCAGGAACATGGAGACAAGTGGAGGAGAGACTTAGCTGCCTCAACCCCAGAGCTCAGTGCTCTGGTGACCCAGGCAAATCCCCTGCTCCTGAGGTCTGTGAGTTGCCCTGAGATGCTTATATACCCTTTCCTTGAGGTTTTCCAGTCAGATTTTAATTTTATGCATACCTGTTTTATGTATCTTCTGTTAGATTCATTCTGAGGTATTATGATTTTGTTACCATTATAGACGGTATGGTATTGATGGTATATATTCATATATATATACACATACACACACACACACACATCTATATCTATAGATATTCTTTTTTTTTTTTTCACTTTCCTGTAACATAGTAACGTGAGATGTTAACACTGGGGAAAACTGAGTCAGCAACACATGGGAACACTCTGTACCATCTTTGTAATTTTTCTGTAAGTCTAATAAAAGTATTCTAAAATAAAAGGCTTATTTAAAAAATATTTTATTTTTTATTTTAATTATTTTATTTACATATTTTAATTATCTTATTTTATTTTAATTATTGCCAATATATAGAAATACAGTTGGCTTTGGTATCTTATCTCCAGACAACTCCCTAACCTCTTGTTATTCTAGTCACTTGTCTAGATATTTTTGGTGTCCCATACAGACAATTAACATCTGCAAATAATGATAATTTTACTTCCTCTTTTTTTATTCTTATGTCTTTAATTTCTTTTTTTCTTTTTTCTTCACTATTTTTAAAATTTTTTTTGTCTTTTCAAACACTGCCTAAGACTTAAGACCATGCTAAATAGAAATAGGTGATACTGTCTTACTGCTGATTTTAAAGAGAATGCTATGAATGTCTGTCCTGGTAGGATGCTCAGGTTTGGTTGAGACGGCCTTTATGACAATGTACGTGCTTTCTTGAGCTAGTTCACCTGGGCTTTTGTTTCTTGGTAACCAAAGAGCTGACACCAGAAGCAGGCCAAAAGAAAGTCAGGCGTTTCCTGACTCTGTCAATGACTTTGAAGACACGCCATGAGCCTTGTGTCCCCTCCCCTCCCAGAAACTAGCCGGGAGGCTTGAGAAGAGAGATGGCCAGAAACTCAGTGTTGCGGCACCCTGTCCCAATAGCTGCTGAAGGAGAGTGATCCTAGGGTAGATGCCCAGGACAGGGATGTGACTGAAGAGTAAGTCTTACATAAACCCCTTCCAATTTCCACAGCCTCCTTCTCTAACTGCAGCCAGGAGGTGTGCATCTTCTGCCAGGAACCAGAGCTAGGAAGCCACTGGCTCGACACAAGTCTCCACACAGCAGGGCAGTGGGAAGGACGGCTCCGTGCAGAGGTGAAAGGACATCTCCAGCATCAAGCTAGCCCTGTCTTTCAGCAGGTGGCCTCTCACAGGGCTACATGTCTCTGAACCAGAAACAGAGCCTGGTGGCACACAGAGGCCAGCCACAAGACAGGAGTCCTTCAGACTACTCAAACTGCCATGGGATCAAGTTTGCCTTCTTCCCTTTAGGGGTGTTGGCCCACAAGTAACAGCTGAGGCAAAGAAGTTTGGGCTTCTCGGGGAGGCTGAAAGGTAGCAGTTGCTGGCTGCATTCTATCCTCCAGTGCCCATCTACCCTGTCTCAGCTGTTAACCAATGTTTCTCAGACTTGTGCCAGGGAACACATCTGGCTGTTAACAGGTTAGAGAATGGGGAGAGGGCATTTCAGGCACAAAAAGAAGTTTGGGAAATTGGGGTGCCTGGGTGGCTCAGTCAGTTAAGTGTCCAACTCTTGATTTCTGCTCAGGGCTGTGAGTTCAAGCCTTGAGTCAGGCTCCACATTGGGCATGGAGCCTGCTTGTGATTCTCTGCCTCATCCCCCCAACCCCCAGCGCACACACGTACTGCCTTTGTGTGCTCTCTCAAAGAAAAAAAAAAAGAGAGAGAGAGAAAAGTTTGGCAAATTATAAGTTAACCAAAGTAAACTGGGTTTTCTTTAATAAGCTAATGAATACTATAAATCTCTAAATGGAGGCTAAATATGCAATATTTCCCAATCCTATTAGCCACAGAACCCTTTCTTCAGGGAACACCTAGTTATCTTGAGGTCACCAGGGTTCCCTGGAACACGGTCTGGAGAAGGTGTCCCCAGGGACTTCCAAGGCCAGGCACAGGCTCAGTGAGCTCCTCGTTCACCACTAGAAACATCTGCTCCCTGGACTCTGATCTCCCCTGCATGTGTGGGCGACAGGGGTAGGGGGTGGTATGAAGGAAGAGAGAAAGCCCTAGGGGCTAGCACCTACTTCTCAATGGCTGACACATCACTGGTCTTCAACTTTCCCCTGGTGAGCAGCTCCGGTGTGATCCGCCCTTCAAATAACAGGCTCTCCTTGGCCATCTTGACCAGGATCAGTCGAACCAGCTCCCCTAGGTACATGCCACTGACCATCTTCTCAAAGCTGCAGGAGCAAAGCACATGGCACTTGTCAGGTCCTTCCTACATGTGTACCCCTGGGAAAGCTCGTGAGGGACACAACAGACAGGTAGACACAAGAGAGAAGCACCGCCTCATCTGCCCAAGCTTATGGTTTCACCGGCAGGCCAAACCACACCCCTGTGTCGCTAAATGTTGACGAGACAGCAGTGGCGGGGGGCGGGGGCTCCTCCGGACCCCACATCCAACACCAGGGTAGAGAAAGGATGGAAGCACCATGGGGCACAGGGCAGGCAGGGAAGGCTGCCTGGAGGTGAGTCTGGGGATGACGAGGAGGTTCCCCAGACAAAAATGCACAATATGATCATTTCTTTTCTGTTTTTTTTTTTTAGATTTTTAAAAATGTATTTATTCATGAGAGACACACAGAGAGAGGCAGAGACATAGGCAGAGGGAGAAGCAGAATCTCTGTGGGAAGCCTGATGTGGGACTCGATCCTGGGACCCCATGATTACACCTGAGCCGAAGGCAGACGCTCAACCACTGAACCACCCAGGCATCCCGAATATCATCATTTCTTACAAGACGTTACACTGTGCTTTTTAAAGGGCTCTCATGGCCATCACTCCAGCAAGGAGGTCCCTGAGCCCTGTGAGAGGAGGTGGCTAGGGTGCATTCTCTCCATTTCCCAGCTCAGAAAGGGTAAATGCCTTCCAGGTAGGAAGGCTGAGTAGATGAGGGACTGAAATACAGCTATTCCCCATGGGACCCCTGTCACTATCCACCTTCCTGGCATCTGTGTTCTCTTTTTCTGGCCAAAAGGAGCAACAATTTACTTGGGGGAACCCACTCCTCCCCTACTGATCTCACCCTAAACCCCAGGGGAGGGCTCTGATTAACTTATCCTCTGGCCCCAGCCACATGTAGCCACAGGCCAATCACAGTGAATCCTCTCTTGCTTCCCTGGGAGGTGTGGGCTCTGGGCCACATAGGAGCCAGATACAGGCCCCATATCCTGCTGAGCAGGGGCCAGGAGGAAGCACCAAGCAGGACACGTCGAAGTGGCAGGCAGGTCCACATCCAGGTGCCCTGCCTCTCCTCTGAGGGAGCCCAGCTGGCACATCCAGAGCTAGCTGTGACACAGCAAAACAATCTGTTCCATTCAGAGCCATGCCCAGGAGCCAGGGATGCTGCTGGGACCTGAGCACCTGGCCCTCCCTGCCTCCTGGACTCCCTCCCCCCACATGGGCACAGAGGAAGACGGTTCTCATTGTTACCGCTCCTGACAGGACCAGACAGGACTGCCCCAGCCACAGC
The DNA here is from genome assembly GCF_905146905.1 of Nyctereutes procyonoides. Classification (NCBI taxonomy): domain Eukaryota; kingdom Metazoa; phylum Chordata; class Mammalia; order Carnivora; family Canidae; genus Nyctereutes; species Nyctereutes procyonoides. The sequence goes on from NW_026575046.1 coordinate 67,672,810, forward strand.
CATGTAGAGGATCCCTGGCAGGAGAGGGCCTGTCTGAGTCCCAGTCATTCAGTCACCACCCCAACACCTGTGGGAATAGCCTCTGCCCAGCCCTGAGCCGGAATCTCAAAGCAGTAGGAGCCAGATGGCCTGGGTTCAATCCTGGCTCTGCTGCTTACCATGCTACTTCCTGGTTTCCTCACCTGGATAACGGGGTAGATGGCAGGGCCTCTGGTAAGGTTACTGTACAGAGGATATACAGGCCACCATGGGTGAAGTGCTTCGGTGTCTGCTAGCCGTTAAGTATATGGCCCTTGCTATGCATCTCACACTTTACTAAGCACTTCACTTGTACTAACTTACATTCATTCTCATTATAACCCTATGAGGTAGACAGTATCATTATCCCCATTTCACAGGTGAGAAAACTGAGGCTCAGAGAGGTTCTATAACTTGCCCATGGTCACACAGCTAATAGGTAGCAAATCCACATTTTGAACCCACATAAGCACCAGAGGCTATGTATGCTGTAAGCACTGTGCTGTTCTCTCTCATGGGTAGTTGTCATTAAACGTGACCTACAGCTATCATGCTAGTGGCCACCTAGCCCCATCCCCGACCCTGTCCCTGGCTACCTTCATCAGCTCACTTCCTCCTTAGGCGGCCTGCCCCCACTGGGCAGTGTAACAGAAAAGGTTCTTCCTCTTAGGATGAGCTAAAATCAACCTCCTGGCACCCTCTACCCACTGCTTCTCACTTTTCCCTCTGGAGACACTCAGAATGATCTCCCTTTTCTACAAGGACGTCTTTTACATACACAGATCCTGACATCCCCTTTCCCTAGGGCCCCTGTCAGAGCAGCAGGATGAGGAAAAAGCATCTCTGATGCGTCTCGCTGAGCTCAAGCCAAAGGCTCTCGGACACAGCAGGGCTCCTTCTCCACCAACATGCTTCCCTCTGCTCAAGTGAACCAAGCAAGTGGTGATCTGCCTGTCAGCAGTCAGATGCCTCCAACCATAGACTAGCCGGCAACACCGTGGTGCTGCAGCCTTCCTGCCTGCTGGTAGGCACGGGCAGAGCTGAGACCCATAGGGCCTGGGGACAGACTGGGAAGGGTGGGGTGGGGGTCATGTTCAGACAGGGGAGCAAGGACCTGCATGCCAATCGGGAGTTCCCTTGGCAGCCAGGGTGTGCTCCAAAGGGCAGCCCAGGGCGTACTCCAAAGGGCAGCCCAGGGCCAGATTGCCGGGAGAGTTCTGAGGCCACGCAAACCAGGATTAGCAGTGTGGAGAGGTTCTGTACCGTGGGAAGAGCAACGGTAAGAACAGGTATTTGGGGGCTGACTTCAACTACCGTGCAGGCCAAAGAATTCTCCAGGTCAAACCGTCCTGCTGTCATAATCACTGCCGCTTTAGTTTTGTGGGGCAAGTGTCTCCTTGCATTTTGAAGGATGTGATAAGGAATCACACGGGGCAATGGGATTCAAAATTCTAGACATGACACAGAAAAAAGAAGATCAAGAAGTCCAAGGAGCAGGATGGGAGGAGAAAGAGAATGAAAAATGAAAGAAGGCTGGGCCAAAATCTATAGCAGGAGACAGGTATGTGGCCAGAATTTCAAAGTCCTAGAGTAGAAGGATAGTAGAGAGGATGTTGAATACCTGATCCCTTTTAGAGAGAGAACTTCTAACTCTGGGGCAAGGTTGGGGTTGCTGAATACTCAGAGCTGTCCCCTGCTGTCCTGAAAGCAGCAACCACCAATGAAGAAGGCAGGAACCACCGAGCTAGCATGCTCATACCCTTCCTGGCAACTGCATATAGTCAGAACTTGGTGAATGTAAACTTCAGACAAAATGAATGAGTGGGTGTGTAGTGGTCTAGAGCCCTTTTGGGTACCAAGGACATTTGCACAAATCCCATACACAGTAATCACCTGGGGAGCTCTTAGGCTCCTGAGGACAGGTCCCAGCCCAGGCCAACTGAGTCAGAATTGGGAAGGACGTGGGTAGGGTGAGGGATGCCTCAGCAGCAGTCTGTTTAGGCCTTTATGTAATTCTGATATGCAATCAGGGATGTAAAACCAATCCTCCAGACAATTCTTGATAAATGTCCATAAATGATCAGAGATGACTCTTAGACATTCTAGAAGCTTACTCTAAAAACTCAAACTTTCAAATAGGGCAGAAAAACCTAAACCTAAACCAGATCAAAGCTCAACAAAGAGTCTTGGGTCAGCTTGTCCTATCCGAGTGCCTTAATTTCCCCACCAGTCAAATGGAGCTCACATCCCCACACCACAAACAAGGACAAAATGGCTTTGAAGAATTTGTCACTGCACAGAAGACATAGGGAATCCCCAAAAACTTCAGCAAGGAGCCTAGGAGAATAGCAAAAATCCACTTTGGCAAAAAAAAAAAAACTCTGGCCAATAGCCAATTTCTAGGCATGTGTGATGCAACCCAAGGATTTGTCAGATCTTCAGCATTGTTCTTAACAAGACCTGACCTCTGGTAATCAGTACACAGGGAAACATACTGGAGAAGATGGACTTCACCCCACCCCTCACTCTTTCACCCATTCACCTATTTATTTACCCACCCATTTCCCAGCCATCCAGTCACCTCCCATTATCTACCAGTCATCCATCCATTCATCCCCCCATCCTTCATCTAGCCATCACCATCCATCTATCCACCTCCTCATCCCCATTCACTATCCATCCATCCATCCATCCATTCAGATCTATCCATGCATCCATCCAGCCACCATTCCAGAAATATTTATTGCAAAGCAATGGCAAGCCTAATTCACAGTTCAGCCTGGGAATACAGTTTGACCCCTTAAAAAATTCAGAAATACTTCAAAATGGATGGCAGAAAAATCTAGGTTTTCACCCAAGCCACAGCAGATACTCACACTGGGGCTAAGGATAGGATACAGACAAGTGCCTGGGTCACATCTGCTCAGTTATCCCAGGTAACTGCCCTGCTCTGGGGGAGGGGCACCTCCTGATTAAGTGATTGACAGTAATTCCAGGGACACCATCTTTTTTTTTTTTTTTTTCCAGGTACATCATCTCTTATCTGAAACCTCTAGGACCACAAATGCTTGGGAATGTGGAAATGTGAGGATTTTAGGGGTGCAATATGATGAATATGCACATTTTATAGAATATCCCCAGAGGTACCCGAGACAGTAATTGTAATTACCAAGCACATCCACAGCTCTCCAGTGAACCATATAAGTAGGTACAGTGAATAGTTTCATGTCAGAAGGGATTAGGTAAATGGATTGGGGGGAGAAAAAAAAAAACCTTTGGCTGTCAGAGCTTTGGAACTGGCACCCTTATCACAAGTCAATACCCCAGTCTCAGGAAGCAAAATGGATGTTCAACTCTGGCATTCTCTTAATGAAAAACCCAGTTATCCATCACCACCATTCCCAGTGGAGGGAGGCTGGCCATTGATGCGATTCCATTAACTTGGGTGGGAAACCCAATCATCCAGCCTGGGGTATGGACATCTGTGGGTGATGGGTTTCAAAACGACAAACGAACTCCCTTTTTTCTCTGGCACAAAATAAGGACTAGTAAGCCAACAGGGTCAATGGACATCTCTCACACACTGACAGCATCCAACCCCAGGAAAAGGCTGTTGGGATGGTGATCAGAAGGAGCTAGCAGCACGCTGGCATCACAGAGAAATAGGAGCACACACTTCAGGAACTAAGTCACTCAAATCAAGAGATGCCCACACTGCCCTGAATAATGTCACTCATACCTCTGGACCCAGGAGCTCTCCACGGCCAAAAATAACCTGCCCAACAAGTCTGATGCTCTTTATCAACTCTGATCCATCCACCTATACACGGCATGGAAGAAGGGTCTCCATTCCCTGGCCTCCAAAGGACTCAAATGGTTTGCCCCCGCTCCTCTGTATGATGGGCATGTACCTATGGGACTCAGCTCCCCAGCTAGCTCTCAAGGGCTGGACAGGAAGGGGCTAGTCTGTGTCCTCGGAGCCTAGCACAGAGCCCTAAGGACACTCACTCTACCTGCTTAGGAGATGCCTTGTTTACTGCGTGGCCTCACTCGTCCTGAGTGGCAACACCAGTGACTACAGCGTGCACAAGTGTTTTTAAGCCTTAGCTGTATATTAATGCTTCTGTGCTCTTCATCTTCAAAATTTTTCACAAGGACACAATTATAGAGTAATTCGACAAGAAAATCATTTAAAGCATGCTTTTAAAGCTGTAGATGCAGGGCGCCTGGGTGGTTCGGTCAGTTAAGTGTCTGCGTTCAGCTCAGGTCAGGCTCCCTGCTCAGTGGGGAGTCTGCTTCTCCCTCTCCCTCTGCTGCTCCCCCTGCTTGTGCATGTATACTTGCTCTCTCTAGCTCTCTCTTTCTGTGTCAAATAAATAAATAAATAATATTTTTTTAAAAAATTTAAAGCTGCAGACACCATGGCTGGGTATCTATCCAAAGGAGGGACGGATCACGCAAATCTGATGGGTTTCTCACTTTGTGGTCACTTGCCTTTCTGCCCCTTTCATCTGAACCCTACAGCTTTCACTTATATCCCCAAAGTCAGGCCCATGAACCAGTCAGAAAAGGTGGGACTCACAGCTGCTTCCCAGGGTTGAGAGAGCCCCGGTCTATCTCCCGGTCGAACTCGGTGCGGATGTCTTCCAGGGACCCGTCGTCCCCGAAGGCCCCCCACTCCGTGTTGATGCACATCCTCCCCTCATCGCCTTCCACCAGGTCAATGTGCCTCAGTTCCTCCATGTAGCATGCATTAGTGCCAGTGCCTTGGAGAGAGAAACCAGATCAGAAGCCATGACCACACAAAACCCTGAGAGGAGGCTGCCCATGCTTTCTGGAAACACTGGCTGAGGGGCAGACATGAGGAATGAGTGACATTACCAATGATGAGGCCGACCTCACACTGCTGGTCATCATAGCCACAGGTCATCATGGTCCCCACAGTGTCGTTCACCACAGCCACTATGTTGGCGTCATAGTCCTGGGGACACGGAAGGGGGTGTCACCGTCCACTCTCACATGAGAGCACAGGTCACCCGCCTGTGAGAGAGCACAGCCAGCATGGCTCCAGTGGGCTGTACTGCTCTCATCACTGCTGGCACTCACATCCGCCCGATTAGGGCGCGGTGATGACATTATGGAAACTGCACGGTCACCTTCATTACCTGGCTTAAGATGCTTTTCAGAGTGGATTTCCCACCCAGAGCCACGGCCCTCTGGAAAGCACGCACTCCATCCCTGTGCTCCAGCCGTGCGGGCTGCGCCTATCAGAAGGAGGTGGCCCCTGCCCAAGGGCTCGGCCCATGGAGGGAGCACCTCACACAGCCCTGCTTCGAACCACCCTGACCTCCTGGTCTGTGAACCCTCTCTGTTCATCTGTCCAGGTCTTCCAGACATCCCACGTGACGGCCCAGGCCATGCAGCACTGTCCCCAGGAAGGGCCCCATCTGTTTCAGACCCCAGCCTTCTCCCCACAACCTCCACCTCCATGTGGCCCAGACAGGCAGCCCCTAGAGAGGGAAGTTACCCCGCGCTTCTTGATGGCTTTGTTAAGCAGCTTCACCACATCCATCCCCTCCACTCCACTTGCTTTAAATTTCTTTGTCCAGGTGATCAGGATGCCCTGTAAAGGAGAGCAGATGGGGGATGGACGAGCACTGTAGGAGCCCCAGGTCACTGGGTGGGCGGTGGGGGGGGGGGCTCCTCAAGGGTCAGGGACAATGTGGAGGCCCAGAGAGGACAAGAAGCTTGCTCCAGATTGCACCAGGTAACCACAGACCCTGTCCCATCTCCTACTCATCCATCTGTATGAGGGGCCTTCTCTGGGGGCTGCCATGGAAAAAAACCCCACAGCTCACACCAGAATACAGCAAGTGTCTGGCCAGGAGAGGAGTGTCACACGGCACGGAAATCTAACTGGATGTCAACTGTACTTTTCTCTTAAAAAGAGACAAAGAGAAATCTCATCATTACCTGATCACCCCTCCCCACTGGCAATCTAGATCCCAGCTTCCACGGCCCCAGGGAAAGGAAATCAGAGTCAAATGGGGAAGAGAAGCAAAATACCAATGGAATTCTTGGCTACTGAACTTAAAGCCAGGTCCTAGAGACTTAAGGATAATACCGACTAAATATGATTTATGCCTCTTCCCCAAATTTGGAGTTTAAACCCCATCTATAAGCAGCAACTCCACTATTTATACAATATGACCCATTTCTGTTTCTTTATTAGAAAAGAAACATCAAAAATGATAGGCAGCCAGTGGTCACTCACTGGGGAATGGGGAAGGGTAGGAATTTTACTTTTTTGCTTTACATCTTTGTGTTATTTGTATAAACAGCTTTACATATTGCTTTTTTTTTTTAAGATACTAAAAAAAATAGTTGTTATACTTAACTGTTTCTGTCTGAATGGAGAAAGTTGCCACACATGCAGCAGGGTGGGACAAGCTGATGCTTGGGCCCCATGGGCCTCTGGGGAAGCCACAGGGATGGGGCGTTTGCCCATATGTGGCTGCCCCAGCTCCTGGTGAAAGCCACCTGGCCCATTAGATGCACAGCAGGGTGAGTGCTTGTACTAAGCCAAGCATTCCAGAAACTCCTGGACACTGTTTTCTTCCCGTCAACCCTAACCCCCCAAAAGCCTCCGAGAGTATGCTGTAGAAATAATGTTGGGGTGGAAATCAGGAGACCAGTCCTGTCCTCATACCTCTGCCCATTTCATTGTGGGAAGCTCCCCAAATTCCTCTGAGGGTCACTTTGCTCATTTGTGGAATAGGCAGCTGGTCTAGATATGGACAATCTTCAAGGTTCCAGGCAGCCTTGAAGAGTGGGCATAGGCCTCCCCACCATGAGCAATTAGTCTGTGGTCCACTAGTTTCCTAGGCCGGGCCACATTGGTGTCCCAATGCCAGATACCAGAGCATCTGGACTGGCCACAGCAGTCCTGATGGAGACAAGGGTACAGTAGTGTCTCAGAGGTCTTTAATGGGAGAAAGAGGGAGGAATGGGTGATGGGAGTGCCTGGGATTCCGGTCCTAGCTCTGCCCTGCCATTAATAAGCCCTGTGACCTTGGGAGGTCTGGTTCTCCATCTGGGGAATAAGGGACTTGACCTACTGAGCTCTCAAGTCCCCCCTAGCTCTCACATGACATTATTACACAAACGATACAGATGAAAGGGCTCCAGGGGCAAGAAGCTGTGCCTGGGACAGGGGGCTCACCCTACTGACAAAGAGGTACAGGGAAGCTGCCCAGAAGTACACAGGGTGCTATGTCTACCAACGTTACCATCCTGCAGAAAGCAGACTGGTGTCAAGCACAGCACTGGAACCAAAGTGCCCAGAGCTAAACTGGGCTCTGCTGCTCCCTGGCTGGGTGGTCTTGGATAGGTTCCTAACCCCTGCCAGCCTCAGTGTCCTCCTCTGTAAAGTGGGAATCATGAGCACTTCACTCACAGGTGTGTCTGAAGATAACGTGTTAGCTGGGATGCGTGCATGAGAGCAGAGCCTGGCACCTGATGGACCCTCCGTAATGTTAACTCTCAGGATTCCTGTTATGAGGAGTTTGTTCACAGTTCGCTGTGTGTGCATGGTCTGCCTGTCCATGTAGAAAAGACATGAGGCTGCATCTATGTACTCTGTCTCCCTGCGATATGCTGAGGTACAATGGAGCCACAGAGTATGTCTGAGTCCTTCCTTGCTAATAAGCAGGTGAATGAATGAACAATGACCACCAACAAGGTGGGTGCAACGATCCCTGTGGCTGAAGCTACTCGCTGGCAGAAGCTGTGGAGGGACGGCCCTGGCCTCCGAGGCATGGGGTCTTGCCCAGATTATCCACCCCCAGGATGGCCCCCAGGCGAACATTACACTGTACAACCCTGACAAAGGCCTCGCCACCTTTCTCCTCTGTCACCAAGCCTACAGGCTCTTCCCTCACTAGCTTATGTTTCATGGATGTCTCTACCCACGCAAGCGCCACAAATACCATGATTCACCTCCAGAAATATGGAAATCATTAGGTAGCTGAAAAGATAAACACGCTATTTTTTTAACCCCACATTGATTCCTACAAATGTTTTTTTTTTTTAAAAATACAACATAGGCAGGCCATCAAGCTGGTGAGCAAAGGGGAAAAAAGGGGCTCATCGACTTCCCCATGCTGGGGCTTCTGTGAGGCCCACCAATCCCAGCATGTGTTACCTCGTCTATCTTGGACTGCCGACAAGGGAAAGAAAATGTGAATCCCACTGGTAATTTCTTGTCCTTGATTTTTTTTTTCTCCATGAAGTCCCCCAGGCACTCGGCGACATGATCAAAAAGCTGGAAGAAACATGAGAGAGCCGTCAGCAGGGAGAGAGGGGAGCTGGCATTTGGGGTGGGGGGGATGTAAACAATTCCCTCTGCACACACCGAGAAGAGCGGGGCCGCGCTGGCTGCCCAACCCCATGGCCCGTTCCCGTGGCCCTGCTGGGAAAGCCACGCTGAGTGGGAATGCTAGAGAAACAGTCCCTTAAAAAGAGCCTCCCTGCGGACCAGCACAGCAAAGCCCTCGATCAGAACTGGCCTATCAGTGGTCACTAATACGTCTGAGTGCTGAGGAAATTTCAAAATAATAGAAAATCCCCTCACCCCCTCCTAACACACAGGCAATGAGTGGGTCTCTATCAGCAACCCCCCGCCCCTGGCCCCTTATTTTATGTCTCCATCTCTATCTACCTCAGTCTGTGCAAATTCCAAACACTCTATGGGCAGTTCCAGAGGCTCTAGTCTACTTGTGTGATTTCACAATCTTTAAACTATCTTCTTTTTACTTTTTACTGAAGTCTGATACACACACATGGAAAAAAGCACACATCCTAAGCACAGAGCTGCCCACTTGTGTCATCAGGACCCAGGTCAAGAAACACAACTCTGTCGGGCAGCCCAGGTGGCTCAATGGTTTAGTGCCACCTTTGGCCCAGGGCGTGCGTGATCCGGGAGACCCAGGATCAAGTCCCACTTCAGGCTCCCTGCATGGAGCCTGCTTCTCCCTCGACCTGTGTCTTTGCCTCTCTCTCTCTCTCTGTGTCTCTCATGAATAAATAAAATCTTTAAAAAAAAAAAAAGAAAAGAAACACAACTCCGTCAGCGCCCAGACACATCCCTCCGACTCACTGCTACCACTTAACCCCACAAGGGCAGTTGGCAGCTGCTCTGACTTCCAGCACTCTGGATTCTTTCTGCTGTCTGTCCGCGACATATAAATGCAAGGAGGGTGCACTCTTTGGTGTCCGCTTTCTTTCACTCAACATTACGTGTGGGAAGAGTCACCCACGTTGTCACGTGCCTCTGTAGACTATTCCTTCTAATTGCTGCATAGTAGTCTGTGGTATGCATACACTGCAGTTTATTCAGTGTATTTTAGTTTAAGCTTGCCCGCTCCATGACACATTGCCTGGGATAGGCATACACATCTTAGGATCCACTGGAAAGAGCACAGGACACTGTTCCCATAGTCTCTGCACAAATACTGTCAATGAGGGAAGGCTCATCCCCTCTAAGGCAACTTTTTTGGATCTCTCTAAAACCTCCCCTCATCTCTAAAACGTACCTACAATTGAATATAATGTTTTATATGTGTTCTGAACACAGGAGAGCTTAGTTGAACTAAGGAATCTCCCTTTTCCTTAGCTCTATACCCCTATTAATGTAATCAAAGCATATATATGCTTTTTGGCAACCATGCCGCAGTCTCAGTAACCCAATCTTTTTCACATGGCTATCATAACACTAGACCTCCCCTATGTATGGGATTTGCACAGCTACAGAGCTTCTAGAAAGTCAGAAGAAGGCAGCGTTGGCAGGGCCAACCACATGGTCACAGGAAGCAACCCCAGCCCATGTTCCCAGACAAGGCTACTTCCCGAAAGCTTTCCTTGCAGGGATACCCTCAAGAGGGGCCAAAAGTCACTATTCCTTTCCCCAACTTTACCCAGATATTCCTGACCCAGCTCTAAAATCTGACTTGCCTGCCAGAGTAAAGGAAAACCTGCCGACTTTGACTAAAAGCCTCTGTCCCTGACTCACTATTGCTCGGACGATGGCTGCAGCCAGTGACTCCGACTCAAGAGACACATGACCACCTTCCCTGGAGAAGCTGGGCTAAGCTTCCCACGACCCACATTTCTAAGTAATATAAATCCATTACTAAGTCCGTCAGTGAGCCCTGCGTCATCTGCTGTCACAAGCCCCTGGCCCCCCTGTGGCCCTCAGGAGAGATGGCCAGCCAGCTGAAGGGAGGCTGGAGGGAAGGCTACAGGCAGGAAGTAGCAGGGAGAAGGCCAGCTGTAGAAATGGATTCCCATGGAAGAGGTGCTCTAAGGGCTCCCAGATCCAAACCAAACACCTCAGCCCAGCAGTGCTGTTAAGAAGGAAATGCTCATGGCCCAGGAACTCCCAGCCTGTTTCAAGAGACAGGAAGCTACCACCAAGCTAACCCAAGTCTGGGACCCATCAGGAAGGGAAGTTACCCAGACCCACAGGGCTCAAGATTCTTGTGTCTAAAAAGCATTTTTTTTCCTCTAACAACATAATCATTATTTTAAAAATCCCCACACAGATTCCATTTCTCCAACTAAAAAGGGTAAAAATGACTACAACAAAAACTTACATATTTATGATTTAAAATTTCCCAAACTAAAGAAATGATTTTTAAGAAGGTTGCATTCATGCTTCCAAGAGTATTGTTAAAGCTTAAGCTGAGCTGAACCTTTTGGGATACTTGTGTGTGTGTGCATGCGTGCGTGTGTGTGTGTGTGTGTGTGTGTAGAGGGGTAGAAAAAAAGATAAAGCAAATAGTTAAGAACTGGGGAATCTGGATGAGGGTATCTACCAGAGCTCTTTCTGTTTATCTTGAAATTTTTCTGTAAGTTTAATATTACTCCAAATAAAAGGTTTAAAAATCTATCTAGGGATCCCTGGGTGGCGCAGCGGTTTGGTGCCTGCCTTTGGCTCAGGGCGCGATCCTGGAGACCCGGGATCAAATCCCACGTCGGGCTCCCGGTGCATGGAGCCTGCTTCTCCCTCTGCCTATGTCTCTGCCTCTCTCTCTCTCTCTCTCTCTCTCTCTCTCTCTGTGTGTGACTGTCATGAATAAATAAATAAAATCTTTTAAAAAAAATCTATCTAAAATTCCTGCATATTAGAGAAGATGAGATCACAACCCCATGAATTCAGGACTGTTCCATAGACTGTGAGTCTGAGCTTGCTTCATGAGCACAATGGGGCCCTTAGCCTCCTACAAAATTCTACGGGCTGATAAGAAAAATGGTCCGCTGATACTTATTTTTAATCTCAAACTAAAGTTCTGAAGGAGGGTTTCCTGTTTCATCCCTATTTTCAACTGCCAACCCTCTTCCTCATCTCCTGGACTCTCCTCCTTGCCCACAGCCCTCACACTTCCTGACCATCAAGAAATTTTAAAAACAATAAAGACAAGCCCCAGGCTCAGAGTGTTCTACGTTGCTGAAACTGCAACATCTGGAACCAGACTACCTGGGTGCAAATCCCAGCTCTATCACTTATGAGCTGTGACCCAAGGGGCTGGTTACTTAAAATCTGAGCCTCAGGTTTCTCATCTATAAAATGGGAATGATGATGAAATGAGTTAATTCATTCAAAGTGCTGACACCAGTGACCTGTATGTAACAAGCACTATGGAAGTACTGCTGTAATAATAAATACACCATCATTACCATCATTATCATCACCCTCATCACCTTTTTTGTTTTTGTTTTAGTTTTGCAGACTGCTTGAAATGGGTAGAGGCAGAAACATGGCAGGAAACAGTGATCCTAGAGCTGAGAAGATGGGGACAGAGGCTGGGAGAGATGAGGTCCTGGGGGTGCAGTAAGAAGGAAGTCACTGTGGAAGTGGATATATAGCCAAGTGTGCACCTGTTGAGGGGTACTCCCTTAATTTACAAACCCTGCTCCTCAAAGGTCAAGCCAAAGCACACATGAATGTCTCAGCCATGGGGGAAGAGTCCTGATGGTGAAGGCAGCAGAGGTGGCTAAACCCAAGGACTTGTCGCTCACAGTGAAGGTCAGTACTTATTGTCAAATGAAAGGAGCAGGATGCCAACTCGAGGCTGCTGGCCACTTGCAGGAAGGATAAAGCAGCAACCACTGAGCAGGATTAGGAGACCTCACAGCTGGCTGTCCTCATGCACTCATAGGAAGGATGAGCCAGTGGCTGTAGCCCAACAGTGAAGGGATAAGCAAGGGAACCTGCAGGCAGGGCCATCCAATGAGTGATACACTCATTTCATTGGCTGCCTGTTCTGATGACAGTGTCTTCTTCCATTCTCCGTGGGACACAGTCAGAAAAGCCCTAAGCCCAAACCTCCAGGAGCAAGTGAAAGACTAGGATTAGCTCTTTTCTCTCCGCAAAAAAAAAAAAAAAAAAAAAAGCCCAAAACCAAAAATCGGCAGAAAGCTTGCCCCACTGACAGTAATTTAGAAACAAAGTGGAGTCAAGAGGAGAAGGCTCCTGGGTCTCATCTCAAAGTCCAGCTCAGAACAAATGAGTTTTCTGGAGAACTTAGTCACGAACCTTGACATGAACACACCCTTCCTAAAACAAATATTTGGCAAGCAATGAATACATATCCTGGGCAGTGGCCATGACTCAGGAGGCAAGCTACAGACCACAGGAGCCTGAACATCTCCAGGAGACTATGCAGAGCAGCTCCCACAGGACACAGAGTGACAGACACAGAGTGTCCACAGGGTCCTTAATGAGCTAGGGCCCCACCATTCACCACAGCCAGCCACAGGACAAGAGGCGTTCTGAGCACATCCACAACCCCTTGGCCAGCTAGGGAAGGCAGTCCTTCCACGGGTGCCCATGAAGGGGAGGGGCCTCAGGTATCCAATGTGAGGGAAGGGGGTGATGACAGTTTGTACCCAGGACTCTCAGGAGACCATTAAATCAGGTAGCCAGGAGCCCTTGACTATCCCTGGGCCATGAACTCAAGTTCCTCCTGCCCTACCAGGTGACAGCCATGCCCTGGGCCCTAGGTGAGCTAGGTGAAGTGGCCAATGACTTGAAGGAAAGAGCGTTTTCACCCAAGGACTCTGCTAAACCTCTGCTAGGGAGCCAAACCCAGGATCCCAAGGGAATGAATACATTTACCCCCACAGCTGCCAGGACCCCTCTTTATACCCTCCCGTCCACCAATTTCCCCAGACAGTGGGCTCTCCTTAGATGGTCACACCCTTCCACCAGGACCCCCCCTCCACATGAATCTTTGAGGACTCCTCTCAGGGGTTCAGCCATCAGTGCTTGGTCTAGTTCCCGAACGTCTGAACCTACTGGGGCTGATCAAAAGGGAGAGGGGACCCACCTGGCTTCCACTGCCGTGCACGATATTCTCCGGGGTGTCGTAAATCTCGGACTCCATGTGAACATTCTGGTTTTGCTCATGATTCACTTGCACCCTCAGAATTCGAAAGGAAGACCCGCCAAGATCCAGGGCAATGAAATCTCCCTTTTCTGTTTAGGGAGACAACAGGTATCACATCAGCTTCGTATGTTACAGGAAGGCGTCATGCTTTGCTCACTTCTTGACAGGTCTGGCTGGCCTGCCTCCTCCCATGTAAACCTCATCCAACCACTGCTCTGTCTGGAAAATGAGCCAGGGAAACCCTCCCAGCCTGGCATGCAGCAGGCCAGCTCCAAGTAGGGGAACGAGAGAGCCAAACTCCACACAAAGCCCCACCTACACTTTCTCTAATTCCCTATCCTTTCCCCCAAACAGCATTGTTATCCATAAAATAAAAACAGGTATTTCAACTCAGAGTAAATCCCATGTCTGAGGTCTCTTCCATGCCTTGAGTTCCTGTCATCTCAGGGAGTCTACACCCCGACTTATTCCCCAGGAGATTTTTTTTTAAGTCATGGTAACATATATATAACATAAAATTAACTACTATAACCATCTTTAGGTGGTGTTATGTACAATGTTGTGCAACCATCACCCACCATCCATCTCCAAAACTTTTCATCAGCCCTTACAGGGTAACAAAACTTAAGAACCATCAGACAGTCACTCCTCACTCCTCCTCCCCTAGTCCCTGGTCACTGCCACTCTGCTTGCTATCACTACAGATTTGCCTAGTCTGGATAGTTCACAGAAATGGAATCACACAATACTTGGCCTTTTGCGTCTGGCTTATTTCACTTTGCATAATGTCTCAAAATTCATGCTGTAGCACGTGTCAGAATTTCACTGCTTTCTGAGGCTGGCTGATAGTCCATTGTATACAGTTACCACACTGCCTATCTACTCACCTGTCGGTGGACACCTGTGTTGTTTCTAAACAGGGAATGTTTTTAACAGAAATCCCTCTTAGTCACGTAAGAGGAACCGGCCTGATATGGTTACATCCCTTGGGCCCAATGTCTACACCAACTAGGGTGGGGCTGAGTGGGACAAAGATAATGGGATTGTATGTCGAGGCTACCAGACAAGCAGCAATGGAGGTGGCCGTGGGAAGATCCCAAACCATCAAGCCACCATCTAACCATTCTTTACCTTGTTTCTCATTAGTAATTGTTACATATGCTTCTAAAAACTCAGTTAGGGCAGCCCCGGTGGTGGAGCAGTTCAGCGCCGCCTGCAGCCCAGGGCGTGATCCTGGAGACCCAGGATGGAGTCCCACGTCAGGACTCCTGCATGGAGCCTGCTTCTCCCTCTGCCTGTGTCTCTGCCCCACCCACCCACCCCCCCCCCGAATAAATAAATAAATCTTTAAAAAATAAATAAAACTTAAAAAAAAATTAAAAATTAAAAAAGTAAAAACTCAGTTAAAATCTGTTAATTTTACTGCTGAGGGACATGCCCAACTGTCCCAATGTGTATCATGCCAGGGGTGACAGCCACCCCTGCCATCCCGAGCCCCAGTCGTCCCCTAGGTCCTCAATCCCACAGCAGTATAGATACAAGTCTGCTTGGGATCTCATTTTCCTAGGGAAGCATCTTTAATATTCTATTTTTAGGTAACGGTAGTGTTGAGATATAAATCACCAGACAACTCACCGAAGTGTGCAATTCGATGGTTTTTAGTATATTCAGTTATGCCACCATTGCCACAAACCAGTTTCAGAATGCTTTCATCACCTCAGAAAGAAACCCTGAACTATTTAACTATCACCCTCTCAATCAAGCACCCGCTTGCTCCACTGCCCCTAAGCAATCATTAATCTACTCTGTCTCCAAAGATTCACCCATTCTGGACAGTTCGTATGAATGGAATCATAAAGCATGAGACCTCTTGTGACCAGCTTCTTGTTGTACCATGTGTCAGTACTCTTTTTCTTTATAGTCAAATAATCCATTATATCGATGTACCTCATTTCATTGACCCCTTTGTCTGTGGATGGATATCTGGGTGGTTTCTACCTTTTAGTTATCATGAATACCACTGCTATGAATATTTCTGCATAAATTCTTGTGCAGCTGTTTTTATTCCCCTTGGGTATATACCTAGAAGTAGAACGCTCTGTCAACTGGTAATTCACGTTGAACTTTTTGAGGAACTGATACTAGTTTTTGAGGAGCTGCCCCATTGTCTAGCCCACCAGTGATATATAAAGGTTCCAACTTCTCCACATCCTCAATATTTATCATCTTACTTTATTTTCTTTTTTTTTAAATAAATTAATTTTTATTGGTGTTCAATTTACCAACATACAGAATAACACCCAGTGCTCATCCCGTCAAGTGTCCCCCTCCATGCCCGTCACCCATTCACCCCCACCCCCCGCCCTCCTCCCCTTCCACCACCCCTAGTTCATTTCCCAGAGTTAGAAGTCTTTATGTTCTGTCTCCCTTTCTGATATCTCCCACACATTTCTTCTCCCTTCCCTTATATTCCCCTTCACTATTATTCATATTCCCCAAATGAATGAGAACATACACTGTTTGTCCTTCTCCGATTGACTTACTTCACTCAGCATAATACCCTCCAGTTCCATCCACGTTGAAGCAAATGGTGGGTATTTGTGGATAAAGAAGATGTGGTTTATGGAATATTACTCAGCCATTAGAAACGACAAATACTCATCTTACTTTATTTTCATTTACACTTCTCTAGCTAATGACAATGAGTACCTTTACATGTGCTTCTTTTTTTTTTTAATTTTTATTTTTTTTTACATGTGCTTCTTGGCCATTTTTTACCTCCATTGGAGAAATGTCCCCTCAGATTCCCCAGCTTGTTTTAAAAATTAGATTGTCTTTTTGAGTGTTGAATTTTAAGATTTCTTCATGTTCTAGACATAAGTCTCTATCAGATATATGATCTGCAAATATTTTCTCTCATTCTGTGGGTTGTCTTCTCCCTTTCTTGATGGTGACTTATAAGGCATAAAAGTTTTTCGCTTTGATGAAGTACAACCAATCTATTGTTTCCTTTTGTTGTTTGTGCCTTTGGAGCCCTATCTTAGAAGCTGTTGCCAAATCCAGGGTCACAGAGATTCACACCTATGTTTCCTGATAAGAGTTTTATAGTTTTAGTTCTTACATGTAGGTATTTGATCCATTTTAAGTTGATTTTTCTTTATGGTGTGAGGTAGGGGTCCAACCTAGTTCTTTTACATATGGATATCCAGTTATCCCAGCACCATTTGCTGAAAAGACTGTTTTTTCCTTCATTGAACAGTCTTTGCACCTTTGTCAAAAATCAAGCGACCATGCACGTATGGGTTTCTGAACTCCAAATTCTTTTTTCCTCAATGTTGATATAGAACTGATATCCTGAACTCTCAGTTCTGATCCACTGATCTATTATCCTTATATCAGCACCACAGTGTCTTGATTAATGTTGCTTTGTAGTAAAATCTGAAACCAGGAAGTGAGAATCCTCCAGCTTTGTTCTTCTTTTTCAAGATTGTTTTGGCTATTCTGGGTCTCGTTCTTATTTTTTTTTTTTAAGGTAATGGATGGTTAGGAAAAAAAAAGCTTACCTTTTTTATAAAGTACACGTATCTTTGATTCTACCAACTTGTAATCTCTGACATACTGCCCTATTTCTGGAACTTAGGATGGTGTTTGATATACAGTAAGAGCTCAACAAATACTTGAACTCATGAGGGTGGTAAAGGACTCAATGAAGGAACCGAAGATTCTCACAGCAAATTTTCACTATTATTATCCTCTCTCTCAAGTTCCTTCGGAGAAAAACCACAGCCTAGGCTTATGTGCATCTACACATGGCACCCAGAAGAACTCAGTAAATACTCGATGGCTGCTTGATCACAGGAGTTGGTGGCCTAATCATTCACTCACTCAAGGTAGTCCTGCTTATTGTCATTAAGCACAAAGCAGTGCTGCTGCTGGTTGGCTGATTTTTTAAATAACAGCTTTATCAAGAAATTATTCATATATTATACAATTCATCCCCATTTATTTTTTTAAGGTTATTTTCATTTCAGTTCATTACAATTCATCCATTTTAAAGTGTAGAATTCAGTGTTGTTTTTCTTTTTTAGGATATTTACAGAGTTGTGCAACCATCACCACTACCTAATTTTAGAACACTTTCAGCATCCTGAAAAGAAACTCCGTACCCACTTCCCGGCAACCCCTCTTATCCACCAACCATCACAAACCTACTGTCTATCTTTACAGATGTTCCTACTCTGGACGTTTCATATCAATGGACTCACACAGTAGGTGGGCTATTGCAGATCGCTTCTTTCATCTGCTATACCTGAAGTTTTCAAGGTGAATCTATGTTGTGGCACATATTAGCACCTCAGACCTTTCTATGACCAAATTATATTCTATTCCATGAATATGCCACATGATGCCACTGGTTTTAAATTGCTTCTATGGTCCAAAGGAAACAGACCCAGGGAGAATGCTGGGAAGCAGGTGTCACAAATTTGTAGGAAATTCTGCCCCTGACTGTGTGGTTTGTTCAAATCAGTTCAGAGGGGTTTTTTGGTATGGGGCGCTTTTTTAAAGATTTTATTTTTAAGGGATGCCTGAGTGGCTCAGTGGTTGAGTGTCTGCCTTCAGCTCAGGGCGGGATTCTGGAGTCCTAGGATCGAGTCCCACATCGGGCTCCCTGCACAGAGCCTGCTTCTCTCTCTCTTCCTCTCTCTCTCTCTCTCTCTCTGTGTCTCTCATGAATAAATAAATAAAATCTTTAAAAAAAAAGATTTCATTTTTAAGTAATCTCTACTACCGAGCATGGGGCTCAAACAAACCCAAGATCAAGAATCCACGTTCAACTACTGACTGAGCCAGCCAGCCAGCCACCCCAGTTTTCTTAGAGTTCCCATCAGAACCCTAATCTCCATGGTGTTTACTGCTACCCAGTTAAAAACTGAATTTGGTATGAGGGAGGTGGCCCCTCTCAGGAGGATGAATTACTTAGAAATCAAAAGTACTTTTCTTTTTAAAGATTTTATTATTTATTTGAGAGAGAGAACACGAGTAGACCTAAGGGCAGAGAGAAAGGGAGAAGTAGACTCCTTGCTGAGCAGGGAGCCCGACATGGGGCTCAATTCCAGGACCTCAAGATCATGACCTGAGCAGAAGACAGATGCTCAACCAACTGAGCCACCTAGGAGCCCCTGAAACTCACTTTATTTTACCACCAACTAACTTTCATTGAGCCTCTGTGCTCTATATATGAATGGAATCACAGTTGATAAGTGCTTCATACACATCATTTTATTTTTAACACTCTCAACCTTATGCAGTAGGTACTGTTGTGATCCCCATTTTTCAGGTAAGCAAGTGAAGGATGGGAGGGGTTAGGTGACTAGCCCAAGCACACAACCTCAGTGGCAGAGCCTGAGTGTGAATCCAAAGCTCAAATTCAAACTTCCTGCAGAACAGACCTCGTGAACGAGGGTCCCCAAGGGTAGCAGTGGAGTGAGACTTTAGTGCAACCAGAATGGCAGGCTTTCATTCCGGGGTTCCTCAATATCCACCCATGACTCTTTGCAGCTCTTGGTTTTGTTCTGCTTTGTTCTCCATTGAAGACAACGAAAACTCAATAGGGCAAACAATTCTAAGCCACTTGTGAGTATTAACAGGCACCAAAGCAAATACTGTGCTAGCATGAAATTATGGGTACTTTTGTTTTGATGTCTTTACTTAATTAACTTTTTACTGTTTTAATGTCTAAATAAACATTTATTTTTTTTCATGCTTTACACCAACTTTACATCATAACTTAAAAAAAAAAGACCAATTTGTCAGTTGCCAGCCTGGTCAGAAATCTCATTTTCAGGACGCCTGGATGGCTCAGTGGTTGAGCGTCTGCCCTCAGCCCAGGGCCTGATCCTGGATACCCAGGATCAAGTCCCACATCGGGCTCCCTGCATGGAGCCTGCTTCTCCCTCTGCCTGTGTCTCTGCCTCTCTCTCTCTCTCTCTCTCTGTGTGTGTGTGTCTCTCATGAATAAATAAATAAAATCTCTAGAAAAAAAAAAGTCTCATTTCCAGTTGAATCAAAGGTCTAAGTGAAAGGAGGTTCTTGAGCTCAAATTCCAGGCATCTGCAGAGAAGCTGCTGTGTATTGGTGTCAGCACTGACACAGATCAAGTGAAAGCCTTCAGCCTCTGAGGCAGGAGGGGAGTCAGGTCACAGGCAGCACCTCTGCAGGACTCAGGCCTAAAGTTTTTCAAGCAGCAGAAGTGAAAGTGACCTCAGCTGCTAATAATGGGAGGAATCTGGCCTTAGGATACAGGGGGCCGGCCTCATTTCTACAACTCTACAAAGGCCCATGCCCCATCCGGGCCTCCCACTCCAGCCTGTCCACTCCAGCTCTCCACTGCTCCTTCCTTCAACAAGTTAGGCCAATAGGGTCCCAAGAAGTTAGGGTCAGAGACGGCAACCAGAAAGGGTGACCTTGGGATGTCAGGACAACACTAAATACTGGACATTCCCTATACCTGCAGGTGGAAGTCAACAGATTTGAGGGGTGCCTGACCCAGAAGGCAGTTTATAAGGAGTCACTGTCAAGCCCAGTGCAGTTCCCAAACCTACCCTGAGCAGTGACCTTGGTTCCAGGGTGTGTTTATTATTGCTAAAGGAAATGGCAGCTGGCACCTCTTTCTGTAAATCACATTTGCAGCTCAGGAGACATGGGACAAATACCAACTCACCTTCTTGGTTTATGGATAAGGAGGCTCCAGCCAATCTAGCTGAATGACTTGCTTGTGGTTATACCTTTGGCACAGCCAGAGCCCCTCTCTTCTTAGTGGCTCACATACTTGCAAATATCGTGATGCACATTCTCTTCTGTGTGTATGTATGTGCCTTATCTTCCCCAGTTGGATGACAAGCAACTTGAAAGTGACTGCGTACTTCCTTCTCCTCATGCTAAGTCTTGCACACAGCGGGGAATCGGTGTTTACTGCTCGTTCAAGAGAACTGTCCAGGTCAAATGCCTGTCCCTCTAGTACTATTCTCTGCCCGGCAGAAGCCACTGAGGAATGACTTCTGGTAGAGCAAAAAGATTTCCAGTAAACCTTGCTGGCTGTCTAGCATCTCTTTAGATAACTATCCTCCCCATTTCTCATCTCAGGTCATGGGTAAGCTGTTGCTCTAGCGCGACCAATGTGGGACCCAGGTGCATGATCCAGGAGCATCCAGAGTCACCTATCCTGGCCATCACAACTGGTTCAGGATGGGCACATGACCCAAGTCAGCCAATCATCACCCTCTCCAACACCATCACTGGGATCACTAGCACGGAGGTGGGGGGAGGGGGAGGGCAGGGAGGGCAGACCTTTGTCACCATATGGAAGACGTGCCCTTTGAATGCAGCCAACACACAGACTACAAGAATAAGAGATGGGTGAGTCCCAGGATACAGAAGCCAACTTACAACTAGATTTCCCAGTTATATGAACCTAAAATTTTACTTTTTGCTTACACAAATTTGAGTTAGATTTCTTTCAACTATAGCCAGAAGGCTCCTAAATTCAATATTCTTTATTAGGGAAGGAAGCCCCCATTACCTACTTGCCCTCCATAACAAAGGGCGTCTATTTTATCTCTGGTTCGTTCCCCAGTTAGAGCCATGGTGTCCCGTCACCCCATTGCAGAGGCACCAGAGCCACAGCCGTCTGTGGGCTCCTCCACATTTTGTGGGGTATTAGGGTGGGAGTGAGACAGCCTGCACTTGCTTTTCCCTTTTTTCTGCCTCCTTCCCCTGTGACATCACAGAGATGCCAGTGAATTCTGAAAAATTCTCAATCATTTTTCCCCAGGGCTAGACCTACATGTTTAGGCCTGATGTTGGGCATCCTCTGACTGGCTATATCAGCCGGGAAGGGCCTTCCCAAAGAATTCTTACAAAGTTAGCTATTAGATGACACTAGCTTTAAGGAGAAGAAGGACCCACTGTAACTCTCACGGTGGTTTGCACTTTCCAAAGCACTTTCATTTGATCTTCTTGCAGCCTTGTCAGGCAGAGAAAGTAGGGTTGAGAATCCATTTTACAGATGAGGAAATGGAGACATATGGAGTTAAGTGACACCACCAAGGTCGGTCAAGTAAGAAGCAGCTGAGCCAGAGATTAATCCAGTGTTCTGTGTTTGGGTATTTTTCCCCTCTTTTTAATGTCAAGTTCAGCCTCTTTTTTTATAGCATTGGGCTTCCCTCCAACTACCTCTTCAAATCTTTGGCCTCAACCTTCCTTCCTGCTCCTGCTGTCTCCTACTTGCAACTTCCCACATTTCCCATTTCCACCAAAGCCAGGAGAACCACTCTTCCAGAGAAGGCTCATTAAGCAAAACACCTGAAGGGCCCCTGGCAACTCTCCACTTTATGATGACTGCCATTATTCACAGCAAATAATGGAAAACAAACACAGGGACAGATGTCTTTCTTAAGTCCAGGTCGGCACTAGATGGAATACAGGGCAAACAGAAACCCCGCCTTCAGGAAATGCCTACCTTTGCCCTGCTCAATGAATTGATTTTGTGCGTGAGATACAAAGGCTTTCCTTCCATGTCTGCAAACCAGCTACTTGATGACAGTTCTACACCTTCATCAAAAACCCAACAAGAGAGGAAAAAATAAAACAAGACGAAATAAGAGAAGGAGACAAACCTTAAGAGACTCTTAATCATAGGAAACACACTGAGGGTCGCAGGAGGAGGGGTGGGGGTTGGGGGACAAGGTAACTATGTGATGGGCATTAAAGGAGGGCACATGATGTAACGAGCACTGGGTGTTCTATGTAACTGATGAATCACTGAACTCTCCCTCTGAAACTAATAATAT
This sequence comes from Nyctereutes procyonoides, assembly GCF_905146905.1. NCBI lineage: Eukaryota > Metazoa > Chordata > Mammalia > Carnivora > Canidae > Nyctereutes > Nyctereutes procyonoides. Next base: position 67,695,125 of record NW_026575046.1, read on the forward strand.
ACTATAGGTTAATTAAATGAATTTTTTAAAAAAATTTTTAAAGGGAAAAAAAACCCCAACCAGAACAAGAGACATGCAGATTTCATAGATGGAAAGAATTTTTGAGATAATCCAATCATCTTCCCAGATAAGGATACAAAGACAGAGAAAGATAAGAGATCAGCCCAAATGCTATGGGAAAAGGCAGAATTTCCTTGACTGAAAATAACACTATGTATATTTGGGGTCCCCAAAATGAACTGAACATACCACAAATCAAATATTTTCCAACTTTTCCTATGGGTAAGGTGCATGCTCAGAACCATGGGGCAGAAACAGTGAGATATTCATTTCAATTTACCCTCAAAACCCTTGCAATCTAATTGGAATTTCCAATTCCCTTACTGATAAATGAGAAGAAGAGAAAAAAGGGGAGGTTGCACAAACAAGATGCAGAGTGAGCCAGGTCTTCTGAGGGAAGCCAGATGCAGATGAGCAGCTATCCCTGGAGATGGGCAGCTCTGAAAGGGGACCTTCTATTTAGCCAAGTCACCAAAGTAAAAAGGCTTTGATATCTTCCTTCTTTTATTTATTATTCATACCTTTCCTACTCCAAAAAGGATATGCAGCAGCTAAAAGCCACTTTAGGGTTTTTTAAAAAAATTAATGTATAGATTACCGAAGAACAATTAAAGAAAAATCGTTGCCCATAAAAAATGTCCAAAGGGAGGAGGAAAAATAATAAAAATGTGCTGATACACTTCCAAAAAATCAGTAGAGTTTCAAAACTCTTGAGTCCGGTCCCCCGGGGTCAAGGTCAGCAGGAAAGGAAAGGTTTGTTTCTCCCTTTGACTCTGAAATCACACAGCCCTTAACAGGCAATCATCCCTCCACCAAGCTAAGTCCAAAGAGCTGAGTCCTGAGTCCAACGTATCCCTCAGTGGTTTGGGATTACCACTAATTCTGTCCCTGACTAATTATACAGTTAAAGCAGTGATTAACATTTAAAAAGGGAACAGCACCATGGTTTACCAGGCCTGAATTCTGACTACTCCAGGGGACCTCGCAGTTCTCCACTAATAAAGGAGTGCAGGGGACCTGAAGGTGGAGGCACTCCTGTCATGACCGGCCGATGGGGCAGGGGGTGGACTGGGGTCAGGGATGTGAAGCTTTGGCATCAATGTCAATGCCTGCACGGGGCTGTAGGGTCCATTCCAAATGGAGTGTGGGTGCCAGGGCACATGAACTGAGCCCAGCCATGAATATTAGGAACAGTTATAGGGAGCAAGCCTATAGGGTGTGTTAGGGTTGCACTGTGTCCCCCAAAAAGATATACTGAAGTCCTCACCCTTGGGACCAGTAAACCTGACCTTATTTGGAAACAAGGTCTTTGCAGGTGTAATCAGGTTAAGATGAGCCCTTAGTGTGGGGCCGAATCTGATTAGGTCCCTGCAAGAGGGAAATGCCCTATAATGACAAAGGCAGAGACTGGAGACATGCAGCTGGCAAGCCAAAGAGCACCAAGGGCTGCCCACCACCACCGGAAGCCAGGAAATACAGGGGCAGGGCTGGGTGCCAAGTGCAAATGGGCAGACCCCAGCACCGCACAGGAAGGGGGTTCCTCAACTTCTGGGCTTTGGTTCCATCTCCTCATCTTCCTTCTGTTCACACCACTCTGTGCTCCTCAGAGGCCCTAAATATTTGGCTGTATTCATACTGGAGAGAATAGAGAGGCTCAAAAGAAGGCGTGGGGCCCAGGCTGCTGGCTCTCGTTCCACCAACCCCAGGACAGTGCTCCCCGGCATGGCATGTTAGTCACCACAGATGTCATCACTCTGAAGACACCAAGGATCATCAGACACGTCATTATTTTACATATCTCGGAGAAAGAACGAATGCTGCCTGCTACAATTTTAAGATGCAATGACAGCACGATGCACTGCTGATTTCAGAGACATTCAAACTAAAAAGTGTCTCAAAATGGATGAAGTAGGTAAGAAAAGATCAAAGGTCAGGGGAAAAGGCAGGTAAGCCAGGTTAAACGATTTCTTTTCTGCAGGACAGCTCAGTGCCTAGATAGAGTGTCTTGGCATCTGTTGTGAATGTCTGGGAGAGGGCTGCAGAGTGTTTTTCTCCAGTGAGCCTAAATTCTGAGCCTTATTTTGAAAAGGAGCTGAGAGGAGTAAATGGCTAGATTACTGACATAGTAACATCACACTTAGCCTCAACTCTGCAAATGGTTTCTGAAAGAGTAAAGGAGAGCACCCCCTGCTAACATATGGTCCTGGCGTGACATATGGTCCCTGGACACATTAGCCCTGGGCCAGTCACACAGGATCAGGTGCCCCGCGGGCATCAGGTATCCCTCCAAGCTCTCCCAAGCAAAGCCAGAGCAGGGACCCTCCGAGGGCCGCCCACACCCACATTACCGCCCATTCCTCCTCTTTTAGCTGGAAGCAGACCCAGCCAAGCCTCTCCAACAGAACTCTGCTAATCCTGGAAAGGCTCAATGCTCCTGGATGTGGGTGCTATCCAGAGCTGGGAGAAAGCAGGAGTGAACCACAAAGCCAGAGACATCAGGACAAAACCCAGGACATACCACCATTCCATCACTCTGATGACCAGAATTAGTCGTTATTAAAAAGTTAAAACTGCTGGTAACCAGCACCTCAAAGAAAACAAAAGGATGGAGGTGGAATAGGTTTTCAACAGCCAATGTCCACATGATACAAACCCCACCTGTGTGGCCAACAGAGCCAACAGAGCCAATGCCCTTTGTTAGCACCCCAATCTCACTGGGACTCCTAAAGAGCACTGTAGGTCCAGCAGGCCTTTCCCACCATGGCCAGTCTCTCTCCAACAAGCTGTGCCCTTACCCATCCTTTGTGAACACCAACAGTTTTCCTGACATCCATTTTGCAGGCTGTGTACCAGATGCTCCAAATCGAGGCTTGAAACAAGCCTCCAGAGCAGGGAAGAAACAGCAGACATGTGTGAGGGCCATCCTCTCAGGGCGTGGACTCCCAGCCTCTAGAGAAACTGGACTTCCCCATAATCTCTCTCCTTCTCGCACATGCGGCAGATGAACCCCAGTCTAGAGCACAGAACACCCCTACAAGCAGGATTCCTGGAAGTGTGCCAAGCTGGGGCTGGTACAGCACCTGCCCCCGAAAACTACTAGCTGTGGGTCAGCCAGACAGAATGGCCTCCACGGAGTGTGCTGAGCTGCGTCCTCTCAGCCTCCACTCTGCCAAGTGCAGGAGCTCAGCCCACTCCTCTGGGGAAGGGGTACTGACACTCCATGGGGAGCCCCCAACTCCCCTTTGTGGGGCATGAGCTACACAGATGCATGCTGACGAGAGATTTTTTTTTTTTTCTTCATTTCAACCTCCCCTCACCATTCCTCTGCTTTAGGGGCTACTTTCATTTAGCATCTGTAAAATTTTTTTACATGGGAACTTGAATCTCCCCTCTGAGTCCAATAGCTAGCTGGCCACTGGGATTGCTACTTATCTGAAGGGAGGTCTTAGTGTCCTTGATGAAGAGATTTTCCTAAAATGAACTCTTCATTTGTTCTAGAGCCTCTCATGTTCTAGAGACATAAGGGCAACCCACACGGCATCTGTAAGGGCCGTATATACACACTCCCTTTCTTATCATTAACCACTAGACAGTCAGTCCAATGAGAGCAGACCAGCCTTGTCCAACCAAAGTATCTCTAGTGCCTGGCACACATTAGATGGATGGATGGATGGATGGATGGATGGATGGATGGATGGATGGATGGATGAAGGATGGATGAGTGGATGGGTGGATGGAAGGATGAAGGATGGATGGGTGGGTGGGTGGATGGAAGGATGAAGGATGGATGGATGGATGGATGAGTGGAGGAGTTAAGGAATAAATGAACAAATGAAAGAAAGTTGGAAGGACATTTTCACAAAGAATTCAGCTCTCAGAGCCCAATCTCTGGGTGAGAGACTCACCTGAACCATCAGGAATGGACCTTACAAATGTTGGCAACATCTTGACTGTGGCTGTTGGATTAAAATCTCGGGAGAGGCCATTCTTCATCTCCTTCTTGAAACGAGTCATGATGTCTATCAGAGTTTCGTCGGAGAGCCGCATGGCATAGAGATACTTGTCAATCTAGGGTAAGGATAAGAAGGAAAGAGAGTGAGGCCAAGCCTGAAGAAGGTCGTTTCAGCTTGAGTCTAGCTGGGGAGGGCAGGACAGGGTGAGGTACCCGCCTGTCTAGGACAGTCCAGCTCCCACAAACTCTGATACACCACAAGATGGGCAGTCATACAATGCCATGGGCCACGTCCCTCAAAGCAGTCTTGCAAATGCTCTGAGTCCCAGTTCTTCCTGTAAAACTAGGTAGCTCCAAGTCACTTCCAATCCTCCAATGTCACATGGAAGCTGCCTTTTTGATCCCAAGCACATGCCAGAGGTGCCCTAGCCCTGCACATGACTCCTTTCCTCTGTGAGAAGTGGCTGGCTCATCCTCAAATGGATGGCAGTGTCACCAAGGTTAAGAACAAGGGTGCCAGAGCTGGCCATGGTGGGGGGGGGGTTCAAATCCCAGCACCATCACTTAACAGCTGTGTGAATTTCAGTTTCCTCAATTGAGAAACTGACACAATAAATAGGACCTAATTCACAGATGGCAATTTTAAGACCTGATGGAATGCAGAAGTCCTTAGAACACAGAAAGTGCTCAATAAACATCAGCTATTAGTATTAACGTGAGACAGTGGTGCTGGTGGGTTTCCTTGGGCCTGACTTCTAGGTAGGTGGAAACAGTGGCCAAAGGGCTGGAATCCTACAGGATGTAGGGTGGCAGGCCCAGAGCAGGGACTACTTCAACCCCACCATCCCCACGGGCCAGGGCCGGCATGCCCATACTTCCAAGCCATTCCAAGTACCCACCCAATCCGCTGCTCTTCCTGGGCACTCCCCATTTTCCTTAAGGTACCAAGGCTCCTAACCTCAGACCCTCTAGGTTGTTACTGGCCATTCTTCCTTCGTAGTATCTGCCCATTGAGTCTCTCAGAAAGAACTTATTGGGCACCTACTGTGTACCCAGCTCTAAGTCACCTTGTCTCACTCGCCATTCATTCTTTTTGCTCCTCTTTGGCTTAGGAAGCCCTGACAGCCATGTGCCTGAATTTCTCATTCCTGACTCCTGATTCCTCCACTGTAATGGTTTTCCATGTTCAATCTCTCTCCCTTCCTACCCATCCGGTACGTCACCACCACATTCACTTTCTTAAAGTACAACCCTGGTCAATGCTTTCCCTTGCTCAAAGCCTTGCCATGTCTTCCATGCCTGAGGCACCGACACTCTCCAGGTATGGCTTTGTGCTCTCTGAACTCGGGCCTAAACACCTCTACCATTCTTGATGGGTGCCTGGGCTTTCCCACCGAAAAGCCTTTCCTTCTCTTCCCAGCTATCCAAATGTCCCCTACCCTTCGAGGTTCAGATCCGATCTCACCTCCTTCCACAGATGCCAGAGCTCCTCCAGCTGGAAACGACCCCTCCCTTAGCACTGATCTCCCCACACAAAATAATCTGGATCATAGCTTTCTGTACCCGTCACCTTTACCGTGTCTGCTCTGTTCACCTTGACCTCCCAGTGCCTTGCACGCAGCCTTGCACACAGAAGGCTCCCGTGGATGGAGAGACAGATTTATGACCCAATGAAGCCAAAAAGACCTTGATGCTTATTTGCTTCTGAGAATGGCATCTCGTGTTCACATTGCAGGGTGGCTGGAAATGTCCTGACTCAAGGACACAGAGTCCCCAGCCCTAGGTCATTTCTGCATATTTGGGGCCTGGGCAGCCTTCTCACTCTGGTCTCCATGCTCTGTGCTCCCCCAGGCACTGCCTGTGTCCTGCCTCATGAATAATCAGGACATTGGCAGGAGTCCCCCAGTGTCCTCTGTGGCCAGAGACAACCCTGCCCCCATCCCTAAACTCTTCTACCATGACCACCTTTTCCCTTCCCTTTTGTGATAAAGGAATGCAGAGAAGGGCAATCAGAAACCACCAAGAGCTAAAGTAGAAATTGCCAGAATCACGGCCCCAGGAGAAGACACGCTCTGTTCTACCCCCAAGACTGGCACCAGATCAGCAGAACTTGCTGTCATGGTGCCCACAGTCTGGTGGGGGGGGGAGGCAGTCACGATACAAGTGTGTGTGAGCAGCCACAGGAGCAGGAGTCTACTGAGAAGGCTTCCCGGAGGCGTGATGTCGGAGTGTGCATCCAGGCACAATCAAAAGCATGTGTGAAGGCCAAAGGCAAGGGAGGGGGTGGTCTGAGGAAGGAACAGAAAGAAATTCAATACAGATCAAGCACAGTGTGAGGCAACTAGAAAGAGTGTGAGGAACTAAACTGTGCAGGACCTCATAAAGCACATGAACAAATTTAGACTTGATCTCAAAACACAGTGAGCCCTGGGATGACTTTAACAAGTATTCAACAATGAGATTTGTGTTTCAGAGAGATCGACTGTCGGCGAGAGAATGGGTGAGCGGGAGCAAGACTATGCAATAATCAATAATCACCACATTGCTACCCTAGCACTTGGGACACGTTCCCACTGTCACATTCCCCACCCCACCTTACATATGTCTATCTCCTCTGATAAAACATGAGTTCCCTAGGGAAAGGAACTCACCTGGTTACCTGGCACAAAAGAGGAATTTAACTCACCAAATGCTAGAATACTAGTTGATATTTATCTTATGGCTCACAGTATACGGAGTGCTTTCATATCCAGTATGTCATTTAACCTTCAAAAGAACCCGATCAGGGACACATTCTTGCTCCCCATCTTACAGATGAGGGTGCAAAAAGCAAAGTGATTAGTAGTTCAAAGACAGGGCCAAGAGAGTCAGGTCTCATGCCTGCAAGTCTAACACTGCTCCCTATAAACGTCCCCATCCCTTGGGGAAGGCCAGTTCCCCTATTCCGTGGAAGGCAAGCCCAAGCTAAGCTGCTGAGGTTTTCCAGCTGGACAGGAAGAAGCTTCTAGAAAAGGCAAGGCTCTCTGCAGCTCCACAGCCATCCTGCCTCCAGACTCAAGGTACAGGTTAGCACGGGGACACAGATCCGAGAAAAAAAAAAAAAAAAAGAGCCTAGAAGCTCAAAGGAGGAAGCAGGCTGGGGACACAGAAGACAAGCCAGCCCCCAAGCATCTATGGAGAGGGAGCTTTCCTCCTCTGGTTCAAGTTCATGAATCATTATGTGGGACAACTCCTTTTAGAAGAGATGTGGAAATGGGGGCCAAAAAGAAGGTATAAGTTGAGGCTGAGCTGGAAGTGAGCCCGAGGCCTCCTGGATCCCATCAGAATGGAAGTAAGCCCAGGGGAACCCTTTCCACCGGTCCTCGGGA